>NW_024871277.1:0-1200000 GCF_019054845.1 Dipodomys spectabilis
TGATTCCTCAGACAAACAAAAAGCAGGGGAAACAGTGTCTATGCACAGTTTTTGAGAACAAGCATCTTCAAAGGAAAGATCAAGCAGAATTATGCTTACTTTGGAATTAGCTACACAACAGCCCAATTGCCTAGAATTTCCAAAACTAATTTCAAGGCTCTTTGCTGCTCTTTATTCAGCTGCCTGTAATTGTTAGAAAATCTGCTTATGGCTCAATGAATGCAAACATTCGGTTTGCCAGTGGGAGTCTCCATGGGCAGAGGGAGGAGCAAGTCAAGTTCAGGGCCCAGAATCAA
The DNA here is from genome assembly GCF_019054845.1 of Dipodomys spectabilis. Taxonomy (NCBI): domain Eukaryota; kingdom Metazoa; phylum Chordata; class Mammalia; order Rodentia; family Heteromyidae; genus Dipodomys; species Dipodomys spectabilis. The sequence continues at coordinate 297 of NW_024871277.1, forward strand.
CATGTGGTCGCGGAGGAGGGACTTCCAAGCTCCTGGAAACACGCAGGCTCTCCGTCCATCAGAGGGCCACCGCCTTCAAAGAAAACTGGCCTAACAAGGGAGGAGAATATTTGGACAATTTCTAGGAATAAGGTCTTCATCACTGGCAACCACAAGGTTAGAATTAATTTTTCTAAGTCCAATATGCCACTGTTCCAGGGAGAAATCTTCAATAGTTAAATTATAAACCTGCTAATCAAGAGATTATATTCTTTTTTTTGTAACAATAAGAAGATAAAACAAAAATACCAAGGAATCATGGGAAAAGAGAAAAGAGAAAGCAGCATAAAGCAGATGCCAAAGTAAATGACACACTTACTAGATATTCATGTAAAGCAAGAGACCACCAAAGCAACAACTGCTTGAACCACTTCAATTAATAACTAAAGCTTCATATCTTTTCTTTCACTTCTAAAGCCTTTTATTGTTTTATTAATTGCCTTTGGTATTTTGTTGATATGTTGTTATTAATAGTTTTCCAATTTTTGGTTATCTTTAAGTAGTTCATATCGTTTCTTTCATTTTGTTATCTTTAAGGAGTTCATATCTTTTCTTTCATTTCTGAAGCCTAGCTTTTATTGTTTGATTAATTTAGTACTTTGTTGATATGCTGTTATTAATAGTTTTCCAATTTGGGGTTATCTTCAAGTAGTTGTGCAAATGAGTTGCCACTTAGCAAAGCAGTTTATGAACACAATGCATCTTGATCCAGGTCCGCCCTTTCCTCATTCTCACCCACCCCTCCCTTCTACCCCTCCCTACTTTTCCCAATGTTGTAGGATATTCGTTGGATTCGTGGCTGTACTCTCCCTCCCTTCTCCTTTTCTCCATTTGTCTGAAGTAGGTAAAGAAAACAGGACAGTTAAGGAAATCTAAAAAAAAATCAAACAACTGGAAAGATTCCTGGCTAATTGAGGTCTTAGGATGAAGAAACTGACCCAAGTGTCACACTGAATTTGTGTTGTGGAATCAAGTGCAGATTATTAAATAAGAAGAACAAAAATTGCAAAGGTGGAAGCTTCATTTCTAAATGGCGATACCTAGGCATAATTCTCTTGGCAATGGTCTCCTATTCAAATCTGAGAGTTCATTTATCTTACATGTCTCAAAGGTACAGTGGGAGAGAGGCTGTCTCCATGGCACCTGAATAAAAGTACCATGAAGATCAAATGTCTTCTTATCGAAAACCACTGAATTTAATTACTTCTTAAAAAATGATAAATAATGCTGCAATAAACATAGTTGTGCTGGTAGCGTTAGTGTAGTCTTGTTTGTGATCATTCGGGTAAATGCCCAAAAGTGGGATAGCTGGGTCATAGGGGAGCTCTATGTGGAGTCTTTTGAGGAACCTCCATACTACTTTCCAAAGTGGTTGTACAAGTTTACACTCCCACCAACAATGCAGTAAGGTTCCCTTTTGTCAACCCAGATGCCCCTCAGTAGATGAATGGATCAAGAAAATGTGGTATATATACACAATGGAATTCTATGCCTCTATCAGAAAGAATGACATTGCCCCATTTGTTAGGAAATGGAAAAACTTGGAAAGAATTATATTAAGTGAAATAAGCCAGGCCCAAAGAAACATAGGTCCCATGGTTTTTCTTATTTGCAATGACTAGTATTTGTCTGAGATTAGCAGAAAAGGTCAGATAAGTTGATGTTAGGTGAAATGAACTCAAATGTTTTTGCTTTCATCTGATTGTTTCTAACATATTTATATGATGATTTATTTGTTGCTTTGTATGGCCCTCCCCCATGGTATAACCCCTTCTTTCACTGTATTTGATGTAGGTATAATTTGTGGAGAGGAAGGGAAAAAACAAATCGTTTAAATAGGGATACAGGTGGACCCATTGCAACAATGAGATATACAAATTGTTATGTCGAAAACTGAACTTTACAACTTTGGCTGGGGGGAGGGGTCGTAGGGTGGAGGGCAGATTGGAAGGGATGGGAAGGGGAAACAAAGGAGGAGGCTACAATGCTTGATAAGAAATGTACTCATTACCTTGCCATGTAATTGTAACCCCTCTGTATGTTATTTTCACAATTAAAAAATAAAAACAAAAAATAAGAATTTAGCTGCGTTTCAGTGGCTCACACTTGTGAGTCACAATTACTCAGGATGCTGAGATCTGAGGATTGCAGTATGAAATGTTATTCTGAAAAAGGCCAGAAGTGGAGCCATGGCTCGGTGATTGACCAAGAGGAAGGGCAATGCTCAGGCCCTGAGTTCTAGCCCTGGAATGAACACAAATAAGTATACTTAGAACTTAATAATAAAAAAATCTTTCTAAGTTTGTGAAAAATACCCATAGAAGTATAAAGTGATTTGAACTGATACAAATAATAGTATAATCTCTAAATTGATACCGACAGCTTCCTTTTTCGGTTGTGTAAATGAACAATTTATGGGTCAGAATCTTCCCAGAAAAAGTCTCTTCATTGTTGTGATTTTGCACTAAGTTGTTAAATAATAAGCAGTTCTTTTCGTAGTAAATATGGTAAGGTGCATACGTGTTTCTAGCTCCTGTGGGAAGTTTTATTGCTATCAGTATGAAACAGTTCTGTTAAGCGTAGAGAAGGAATTGAGTAATTTCTAAACTAGCACCTTTATAGTGTTCAAGAATGGGCAGATAAGAGAATTGATTTGCATCATGTTGGAATGTGCCTCTGCCTCCATCCGAATATTCATTTACAAGACACAGCTGGCCTGCGTGGCCTGTCCCCTTCCCTCTGTTCTGACCCAGACAGAAGCAGAGAACATGCCAGGGAATCACCTGCTGGCCAAGCAGACAAAATCACAGGAGGTCACGCAGGTCTCTGTGGTATTCAGCAATTAACTTGACCTTTTCTGGCATCTTCCACGAAAATATGAACATAATGGACAGAAATCATGACATACTAAAATTGTCTTGCAGGCTCTAATTAGTGGTGATTAAGTAATAATGATTGTGTGTGAGTACAGATGACAAATATGACAATCACTGAACATTTGGAATGACAATTCAGGTTGTCTCAAACACCAACAGCTCCTCAAGACAGTCCTGTGGATTCCTAGAATTATACAAAAGGGGAACCCTTTTAGGTACCCACTTTCCTGATTTTAGAAAAAGCATGAAAAGGCCTTTTTGGGAAAATGTCATACCACATGGCACATTAGGTAGACAATATTTCAGCAAGGACTTCACGATAATGCTGGAAGACTGTTTTTCTGTGTGTATTTAGTTCTTGCTGGATTCATCACAATCCAATGCCCATCCTACAAAATGGAGAAGCGTGAGGGAAGGGGCGGGTGGGGGGAGGGATGGGTGAGAAAGTTGACAAGGGTGACAGTAATCAAAATATATTTTATTCATAAACTGCTTTGCTATTTGACAGCCCCTTTGTACAACTTTATAAAAATATAAAGAAACACAGAAAAGAAAGAAATCACAATAGCATTGCCTCCACTCTAACTAGCTGAAGGGGAAAAAAGTAATCTTGAATAATATAAGCCCTTGTCGATGAAGTATTAGAATTGCATTTTCATCAAAGAAAATTTGATTGTCTACATTATTCTATCAGAATAGTTTCCCCTCCACTCAATCTAGCTGTCAGATTGCTGGAATATATACATATATGCGTATGTATAAATATACATATATAATAGGTATATATACATACATGGGTATCTATATATGAAAAGATGATATACCACCCTTGTAATTCTTAGCAATGAGTAAGCTACTTCAGAAATAATAATAGCTTTGAAAATAAGACTAAGCAATGAAGAATTTTACAAAAGAATAAAACAAGCAGATATAAAGCATAAGTGACAAGATTGCTAATGGTCAAGCAAGTATTCTCATTGCAGAGGCTTGAAAAGGCACTGAAATGGTAATAATCATAGTAAATTTCAAGGGGAAAAACCCCATATAATAGTTGTATAAATAATTCAGCGTGATATATTAACATTTATCTAGTTCACTCTGTCCCTTTGTTCCTTGACCCAGATCTGCCACCCAAGTCTCTAGCTTGAAATTAGGTCAAAGTGAATCACCTGGTCCACTGGTATGCAGGACAAAAATCTCCGAGGACTCAATTCTGTGTGGCTGATACTAATTAAGAGAGATATACCTTGACATACTAAGAGAAGCTACTAGGAAATCTAGCTCTAATTAAAAATTAAAATCTTATCATCAATCAACGCATATTAATGATAAAGTGATAGGAAAGCTTTCTTAATCATGGGGCAAGTAATCCATCATACTGGTGCTCTTGGTAACTTAAGCATGATGATTTGGACCAGCCATGTTTTGTAAGAGACATAGAACCAGTGGAAAATGTGCACTAAGGTATTGACTTCTTATGTGTGAACCTGGCTGGACAGGCACAGAATTTGCAATGCAAGCTGGAAAGAGCTGGCTGCCCTGCAGCCCCACACACATGGCCTCTTCCTCACCTTTTGTACTTTTCCCTGATTGGATGCCAGGCACCCAAGTGGCCTAAAGGAGAATCTTTCACGTACTGTCAATAAATAGCAGGTACTCACCACATCTCCCCAATATAGCCATTTCCAGCATTTGGTGTTCAGATGAGACTCTGTGTAGGACATCTTAACCATTCCATTAAAATTACATCAACCACCACAGTCAGGAAACAAAGGAAATGGAAACCAGGTGCTGGTGGCTCATGCCTGTCATCCTAGCTAATCAGGAGGCTAAGGTCAGAGGATTGCAGTTTGAAGCCAGTCTGGGCAAAGAAGGCCTGTGAGACTCTGACTTCCAACTTACCACCAAATGGCCATTGTTCCTCTGGAAGCAAATATTTTCACAAGATAGAGACTACCATTGAACGGAATAAGCAAAGAGAGCAAAACAAAGAAATAAATGTAGATATTTGTGTTACCAGTGAAATATAATATTTTCATTTCTGATAGGGAGACTAAACATATTTAGTTACATGATATATGTATGCTATTGTGTGTATATGTACATATATGTATAATTGTTTTCTTTATTTTGAAATGTGAAATAATTTTTCTTCTAAATATTCAGTGTCAATAAAACAGTATTGACTTCTTTGGATCAGAAAAATTAGGCAATTAAACTCTCTCTATGTGCCAGTCCTGGACGCTGTTTCTGAGCTTTTTTGCTCAAGGCTAGTGCTCTACCACTGGAGCCACAGTTCCACCTCTGGCTTTTTGATAGTTAATTAGAAATAAGAGTCTCCTGGACATTGTTGCCCAGGCTTGAAATGGCGGTCCTCAGATCTCAGCCTCCTAAGTAGTGAGGATTACAGGTGTGAATCATAAGGACCTAGCCAAGCTGTTCTTATTATGTGATGAAGATATATAGGTGGAACTCTTGTCACCAAATCTTAAAATAAGTTGCATCACTCTAGTCCTAATTAAAACAGCATGATTGGCTCCAAATATTATGTTAAATAACTACACATACAGAGCTCAGAATTCAGTTCAGTGCAGAGTATCTCACCAGCATGGTGAAGGCCTTAGCACAAGAGAGAAAACAAACATACATTGAAAAGATATACCTGCCCATAAACCTAAAATCCAATTCTGCCTTCAATTCAGCCCTCAAATCTGCCCATAAAAATAAAAGCAGATATAAATATTTATTTCTTCCTGGAGAGGGAGTTTTATGCAGTAAATATTGAAGACCTTATCATATGCTTGTGATTAGAAACAGATGTGTTTGAGATAGTGGCTCACATCTGTAATACTCACTACTTGGAAGGCAGAGATCAGGAGAATGGCCAGCCCAGTATTATGCATAACTCCATCTCAACCAATAAAAAAAAATTGGCAAAGTGGAATATGCCTGTCATCCCAACTATACAAGAATCATCTATAGGAGGATTACTGTCCTAACTGGTCAAGTATAATTGCAACACCCTATCCTGAGCAGAAGAAGATGATTGGACACATGGCTGAAGCAGTAGAGCACCTATCTACCAAGTGCCAAGTACTGAATTCAAAGCCAGCAGTGCTACAACAAAATAAAAATACAAAAAGAAGAAATGAATCTCAAGCACTTCTCATGATGCTGACTGGAGCAAAATTCATACAGAGCAACTCCACAGTTTGATGGTAGATTGTTTCTAATCTAATCTCCTATCCACCTCTGAGGATATTTTATAAAGGAACATTAAACAGGAGTGAAATGACTTCACAAGTTTGTCACATAATTGTTTAAATTTAAAATTCTTGGAAAATGAATGCCACTAACAGGGTTCACGTCAATAAATTATAATATAGCCACAGAGGAGAAAAACATGTAAATAATTATGCAAATCACCATAAGTATACAGTTACTGACTTATTTATTGATATCATCGTAAAAGCCAAGAGACAAGTAAAACAATGCAATTAATTTAGTTGACTAATGGTGGCCAAATTTCATTTTTCCAGTTTTCACAATTAACTTACAATTGTCTCTGGTGTTGGGAAATATGGCATGCATAAATCTTATTTTTAACCTAGTGTTGCAGGGTTGGAACCAAAGGCCAGAAAAGAAATGTTTTATATCTGAATGGATTTCATTTGCTTCATGAAACATAAAAAATGAGTTCATTAGCAAAATGTTAGTGAATAATTATTGGTATTCTAATATCACAAAATAGTACAGACGCTTTATCCAAACATTAAAATTCAGAGGATGATTGGAGCAGAAGAACTTGTGGTTCTTATTTTTATCATTTAATGAATGGCTTCCTGGAAGCGATATCCTCCCTAAGTTATTTTTAACGGTTTAATTGTAAGAAGTAATTAACCCTGAAAGCTTGGAGTTTGCTTCTAAATGTAGAACCCAGGAGGATCAAGTAGGTTCTAAAAATACTCAGTTTTCTCTCTGACTTCCTGAGTAGAAGAAAGAACATTAGACTCAAAAAAAGTTCCAAAACTGTATCAAAACTTCAGTATTTTCTATGTGGCTTCCCTTGTTCTTATCTCTATTACAACTATTTTATTAGACAGATTGGAGAAGGAGACAGAGGACCTTGGTAAACCCTAGTTTTTCTTTTTTGGCAGTGCCGAAGTCTGAGCTTGAGGCTTTGTACTGCCTGAGCAGTGAGTCACATCTCTAGTGTGTTTTGTTCTGGTTATTTTTGAGATAGGGTCTCTGCATTTACTCTGATTGAACTTGACTTCCATCCACCCATTTATTCTGCCCACTGCAGATGGGAGGATGGATTTGTCTCACCATGCTCAGCTTTTTCTGTTGGTATTAGAGTCAGATAAAATTTCGTCTCTGCTGGCTTGCAACCACAGTCCTCCAGCTGTCAGCCTCAAGTGTACCTGGGATTAGAGCAGAGTACAATCAGTCTTAGGTGCTGGTTAATATGAGTATCAAATGATTTTGTCCAGCCTGGTCTAGAGCTGGTACCTGGCGTTACTGGTATAAGCGATTGGTAGCTAGCTTAAGCACAGCTTTTAAGGAAAAAACAATATCACAAGTAACATGCATGTGACATAACAATTTTATTATTCCTAATCTGAACTCTCTAAAAAGGTGGTTAAATATATTTTGTTTGTGTGTTAGTATGTGTGCAAAACTGAGCCATATCACAAATATAGAAGACTGAACTCAGCTACACACATTCCAATGTCATGACTATTATCAAAACTCCCCTGGTACTGCTGAGTGTGAGCACAATTACAATAAATTTCAAAGAATTAAAAGCAAATACTATTATCTGAGCAACCTTTATGTAATTGAAAATCATGATATCAAAGAACTTGCACATTTTATAAATTCAGCAGTAGAAGTCTGTATAACTCTCAGAGCAAGGACAAAGAAAGTCACAGACATATGATTGATATTTTGAACACATGATCATTAAAATAGAACATGTTGAATACATGTTAATGTACATTTAGAAAGAAATTTCCAATCTTGCACACATGTACTGCATGTAAAAACTTAGAATGGAGAAGCATAGAGAAAATTTAACAAAGGAAATTTTATAGAAAGAGCAAAATTTAATGGGCTTTTTTAAAAGAGAGAGAAAGGAGACTATCAAAAATTCCAGAAGTGTGCTCTTCCAAATTCCTTTTGAGAGTAGCTTAAAATAAGCAACCAACACAATAAAGAAACCAACACAACAAAAGTAGCCCATCATCAGATTGTCCAATACCAGTAAAAATACAATAAAGAAAAATTAGACAATGATTAATTTTATTAACATGAAGAGTTTGAATTAAATTAAGTATTCCAAGACAAAATGAATGGGAAAAATATATCATGATTTTATATTAATTCAACTAAATGCATGAGTGAAATCTAAGGAAAACTCCAGGCCCAGAGTACTCTGCTTGTGAGCATACCTGCGAGTCAAAGAAGGCAGAAACAAGCACAGGGAAGGCAGAGAGGCCAAACTTTCACAGGACATTAAGTCAAAGGAAATGAACCCCAAGATAGGGACCCAAGTGGATTTTTTTCTTGCTTGCTATTGTTTCTAACATATTTATAAGGTACCATGTGACTTTTTTTGTTGCTTTGCACCCTCCCCCATGGTATAACCCCTGTTTTCATTGTATTTGATGTTGGTATAATTTGGGGAGCAGAAGGGAAGAAACAAATTGTTTAAATAGGGATACAGGTGGACCCATTGCAACAATGAGATGTACAAGATACTATGTCGAAAAACGAACTTTACAATTTGGGGTGGGAAGGGGGGAGGAAGAAGTGTAGTTGGGGAGGTGGGAGGGAAGGGATGGTAGGGGGAAAACAAAGGAAGAGGCAACAATACTTGATAAGAAATGTACTCATTGCCTTGCTCATGTAACTGTAACCCCTCCGTACAGTATTTTTACAATAAAAAACTTATAAGATTTTAAAAAAAGGGGGGCTGGGAAAGTGGCTCAATGGTAGAGCGCTTGCCTTGCATGCACGAGGCCCTGGGTTCGATTCCTCAGCACCACATAAGCAAAAAGAAAAAAGCCAAAAGTGGTGCTGTGGCTCAAGTGGTAGAGCGCTAGCCTTGAGCTGAAGAGCTGAGGGACAGAGCCCAGGCCCAGAGTTCAGGCCCCACGACTGGACCCCAAAAAAAAAAAAAAACAAAGGCCAACTGACCTCAGTAATGGGAAGGAAAAACTGCTTTACAACCACAGGAAGGGAGTGCAGGCTACTGTGTTATATGCCATTTATCGTGACCAAGTTAGATACAGCCAGACATTTGGAATCTGCTCAACCTATCTTGCCACAAAGAGGAGGAAAGAAAGAAAATGACGTTCAAAAATATCAAGTATAAAAACTAAGGGAGTGGGAGGATCTACTGTACCATGTATACAGACATAGAAACATCACTATTTTGGTAGTGTGATATTGGTAGAATATTACAAATATGGGCCAATAAAATATTAAGGGAGCTTAGAAACACATAATATACACATATGCACCCACCTGTGGCCAAAACAACATGCACACTCAGAGGGAAAGATGAAGTAGAAAGAAAGTAGAGCCAGGCACCCATGGCTCATACTTGTAATCCTAATTACTCAGGGGACTGAGAGCTAAAGCCAGCCAAGGTAGTGAAAGTCCATGAGATTCTTCTCTCCAATTAACCAGTGGTAGAGTGGTAGACTTGAGTTAAAAAACTCAGGGATAGTGCAACAAAACAAAGAAGGAGGAAGAGGAAGAGGAAAAGGAAGAGGAGGAGGAGGGGAAGGGGGCAGAGGGAGGGGGAGGGGGAAGAGGAGGAGGAGGAGGAAGAGGAAGAGGAAGAGGAAGAGGAAGAAGAAGAAGAAGAACCAGCAGCTGACAAACTGGGTATTTAAAACTGTGTTTTAGACCATCTTAAGAAAGAAATGGCAAATGGAACAGAATAGTAAATCTAAAAACAGACAATGTGGATGAGGAGCTGATTTATGACAGAAGTTATACTGCAGAACGGTGGAGATTGAATAGGTTTTTTCCACTCATGTTACTGATTCAATTGGATTTCCATAAGGAAAACAAAAAAGTTGATATATATCTCCAACTTTATAAAAATCAATCTCAGATGGATTGTAAATCTAAATGTCAACTGTATTTTCAAGATAGAGTAGATTAGAACTAAGAACAGTACAATAAAGATTGATCAGTGAGTGTAAAGGAAAATTAAGAACTGCTTGTCATTATAAGATATTATTGACCTGGTGTCCGTAGCTCACAGCTATAATCCTAGTTACTGAGGAGAAGAACTTGCAAGGATCACAGTTCTAATCCAGCCAGGGTAGGAAAGTCCATGATACTTTTATTGCCAATTAACCAGCAAAAAATTGGGAGTGGAGCTATGGCCTTGAGTGAAGAAGCTAAGGGACAGCACCCAGATCCTGAGTTCAAGCCTCAGTAGCAACACCTCACACATACACACAGCAAGACATCATTGAGAAGCTTAAAAATGCAAGTCAGCAAATGGAAACACTTTTAACATATTTAACCAATAGAATAATTGCCTAAATGAAGACAACTCTCTATCCATTTAAATATTCAACACAACTGTGCATATATGTTAATAATAGCATTAAGCAGAAAAAAACCCAGATTTGAACGTTCAAGTGTACACCAACAGTATACTAAAAATAAATAACTATCTATAAAAAATTCTAAAATGAGTATTGAAATCAGTGTTACCTGGCTGATTATACATCTGCCAGCTTTGGTCTGTACATCACACTGTATATATTTCTGACCTTTGGGCCTTCACATCTTCCTTGCAATTAATATCTCAGCCATGCAAGCAGCTATCAATCATATGGGATGAAAGCTGTGGTTTTGCTCCAATTAAACTCTGTTCAATAAAAGGTATTAATAAAAAGGTATCAATAAAAAAATACTTTGCCAGTTCCTGGGTACAGTGTTTGGTTGAACATATCTAATCTAATAAGAAAGACACACATATCTACATGTAGTATTATTAAGACATTTTGATTTTCTCTTCTTTAAAATATATATCCTCTGACTCACCTGAGTTATTTTTAAACTTTTTCATGTTTCCTTTTTAGGTATAAATAAAATTTCCATAACTAGTTATTCTTCAATATTTGTTTATTATCTAAAGATATACGTGTACAGTGTAAAACCACATTTAGATCCAAGTCCTTTCCATGTTTTCACTCATACATTAAATCAACAGCATGAAAAAAGGAAGTCAATATGATAACTAATATTATTATATTGAAAAAGAATATTATACTCATTATTAAATTACTTAAGTTTCTGCAGAGGAAAACACTGCCAGAATTTCACTCATTCATTCATTTCATTCATTCAGAATTGAATCATTTTGGAGATGGCTGCAGTTTTCTATATTGTCAGACTGTAATGTGTTTTTGTACATAGAGCATTAGAGATGCTAATTTAGAACAGATTAATCTACTTCTGGCTTTGCTGGTTTTATGGTGAGATAATCAATTTACTTAAATCTTGTTTTAGTAATAGCTTCATTAATTGGTCAGACAAATGTTTACACAACACATAACAAAAACAATAAATTTCTCTCTCAAATTGTTTCAGGCAGAGATTGGGTCTGCACAGCGTTGACTGACCACGCCATGGAGGAGTTTAAACTCCCACAGCTTCATCAGAACCAGGATCTATCTGTATTGGCAAAGCATCAATATTCATGGGAAAAAACAGCTATTTCCATTGGTATACCATATTTTAATCGACACATATTAATTTTATAACATGGAAGGATTTATGATGAAGCTTCATACAGTCATATAATGTACATTGTTCATTTTCAACGTATTAACCTTTTTCCAGAAGAGAAAGAGTAAAAGAGAGGTGGAAAATGGCCAGTACACTTGGAAATGATTGGAATATTGAAAAGGATGAATGCACTTTTGCTGGTAGTGAGGGCGTGGCTTCAGGCGTGAAGCCCAGGCCTTGAAGGAAAGGCAGGGCATAGGGGAGTAGAAGTGAGTTCAAGCCCGAGTACAGACACACACACAAGCAACTGTACCTCAAAGAAAACTAAATGTGTGTACCTGATGTGACACATATGTATTTCATGAAATAAAGGCATTCTGTAATCGATAAGTATACAGGAACCATTTTAAGTTCAGATTTCATCTATTTGCAGTGTATTGATTGATCCTTAGCTAGACTCTCGGGACTTGCCCTGCACATTGATATGCTTTCTTACATTTTTCTGCCTAAATCAACCTCTAAGCTCCATGACAGTGGAAATGTCTGCTTTGCTTACACAAAGGCGGGGACAGAGTCTATTGTGTAGTTACGGTTTTAGAAGAATCCTTTCAGCAAACCAAACAAAGAATAGATTTAAAGTTCTAAAACTCACATGGAGTGACCTTGTGCCCTTGTCCTTTCAATTTACCTTCTATCTCAAATCTATGTATATACTGTTTTCCAAGTTTAAAAAAAATAAATTTTCTTACAGACTTCAATTTCATGAGTCTATATGAATTTCACACAGGTTCTCACGTCTCAAGGGTTTCCTAGACTCTTAAGAAGATATTGCTGGTAGAACTAGGTATTCATTCTATCCCAAATGCAAACAATATGCCAAATCAATGCAGAAAAATACAAAAACAGAGACTTCTGGGCTCTCTGGGAGGTTGAAGAATTTGTAATGAGGCAGAAATAGGAAGGGAAATCAAATGTGTGTCTCATGGAGAGGTGCTATGACCGCACAGCCCTGAGGAATGGTTTGCAGGAACAAAGGAGGTGGAGATTGTTTCCTTCTTGCAGAGTTGTAGTGGGCAAGGTATGTAGTTGACTATGGATACATGAGCTGAAGCCACAGTGTCACGCTTCTGAGGTTCACAATTGTCTAGAACAACTTGCTGGTATGTAGGAAGCCATTTAAGAAGGTTGGAGCTGGGTGTCAGTGACTCAGGTCTATAATCCTAGCTACCCAGGAGGCAGAGACATGGAGGCTCATGGTGCAAAGCCAGAACATGCAGAAAAGTCTTTGAGAACTTTGCTCCAATTAATTGGCAAAATGTCAGAAAGAAGACATGGCCCAACGGGTAGAGAGCAAGCCAAGGGAGAGGGTAAGATCCTGAGTTCAAGACCCAGAACTGGCACAGACAAACAAAATGACTAAGATGAGAGTTGATATTATGCTGTTTTCACTCTGAGAGGCACTGACAGGAGGGATTCCAGAGTGTCAGAGTTCAATATAAGAATGGCTCACGTCAGATCACAGAAATAAACAAGAAACACTGGGAAAGCCAGAGAGATGGAAGAGTCTGTGGCAGCTGCTGAGCTTGCCAATGGTTTTGAGTAGGAAGATGGGAACGGTGAAATCTGGACAACACTTCTGTGAGTGTTTAGAGAATGTAGAGTACCGTTCTTCCTCTGGGAAACAGAAAATTATTTCTAGGAAATACAGTTTCCATTTTTTTTTACCTGAGTATCATTTGGATGGGGATGATTTTCAAGAGTGTTCACTGGTCCATCTCGGCCACTGATCCATTGTCCCCATGCATTCTTGCTGAGTAACATTTCTGTCCTGTCTGTCTACAGAGAATTGTGGCAGAAATCAGGTGAGCGGTGAGCCTTCTGTTTACAGAGCTCCTTACCACTTGGCTGTGGAGTTTCAGTGCAGGGGTAAGGGAAGCCGTCGTTGTTGATTGCATTGATGTAATAGCTCCAGAGAAGACACAGCAGAGAACTAGAACTCAGCCATAGAGAATAAGTGAGCTAAGAACCAGGTCCTCACTCACAAAAGTTATTAAAGAGTAGATCTTGGCAGTAGACAAGGAAAACAAATGTCACAGAACACAGGATGGAGAGAATGCCCTTACCTGTGCGCACTTCACGGAGGAAGAGAGGCCAGGAACAAGAACAGAAATCAGATGGTGTCGTCGTGAGAAAGCCTGTGTGAAATGGAAAAGCAGAGATGACAGGTTACTTCTGGCAGAAGCTGGTTAATAAGAAAGGTTGTTTCAGAAGGGTGTGTGTGAATGTTAGTGAATCAGAGATATGTGACAGTAACTGTATATGTCTCCAAACATTTTCTCCAAACACCTTGTTTGAAAAGATTGGCGTTTTCCAGAGGAGTCTCACAGTAACTATTTGATATTCCTCATGTGTGAAAGGCATCTGGACACTGGACATAATCTGATCTTGAGGAAACCTCAGCCCACTAACCCGTGAAGTTAACTTGAAAGAAGAAGGAGAGGCCAAGAAGGTTTCCCTCTTTGCTAACTAGGCTGTGCTTGAAAGAGTCTGTTCTAGGTCCATTCAATTAATTCCATTATACACACACACATACATATGTGTGTAGATAGACAGATAGACTTTTTTAATCCATTCATCCATTGAAGGACATCTGGGCTGTTTCCTGACTTGTGATCTTTGAATAAATGTGCAAGAGTTGCATCCCCGGCTCCTAGGGGAGTTCCATGTTTAAACAGTTGAGGAATCACAAATATTATAGGGAAAACTCCACACAGCCTTCCGCAGTTGGTCACACTGTGATTACATTCTCACTGGTAGTGTAGGAGATTAATTATGTTAAAGTCTATTAAGTGCAGTCAGTCTGGTTCAGAGACAGAAGATGCATGTTTTCTTTCAAATGTGGAAGTTTGATCTAGATTAGACTATCCATGTATATATAGGGTCATATGCATATGTACACGAATATGTTAACTGAAATATGATATGTGTAGGGGAGGATTCCAGTGTAATTCCTTTGAACAACTGACATATAGTTTAACAGAATGAATAGCAGGAAGTGGGAAAATGTGTTGTGGTGGGTAGGGTGTGGCCAAGGGGAAGGGACAGAGGAACAGACAGAGAAATGTAGGTGAATCCCATCCTAATATTAAGTCTACATATATAAAAATGGAAATAGGTGAGAGTGGGCTGGGAAAGATGGGGAGAAAATAGAACAGGTACAATTGATCAAAATACATTCCATGTACAAACTGACTTGTTAAATTGAAGCCACTTTGCACAACTACTAATGGGTAAATAAACAAATAAATAAAATTTCACACACAATCTTTATTGATTTCTTTCATTCTCTTCTCATAGCAATGCCATGTCACAGTAGTTGTGTGTGTGTGTGTGCACAGAAGTGTGTTACACACTTGCACTGCCATATATAAATGCAAATGATAAAATATACCAGATCATGGCACTTAAAGAGAAAGAATTTCTGATACATCATTATGTATCAGAAAAAACAATTCCGAAAGGAAACCAACAATTGAATGGGCTCACGCAGCGCAGAGCTACTGCTCCGAGTGCCGGAGCACCTTGCAGACTACAGCTCTCTAATTACTGAGGGCTGATGAAAGGCTGCTGCTTAAGCACAGTGGGTTTTCAGGGCTCAGAAAATTAAAAAACAACAGGTTGGTGGAACCAAACCAGTCCAGAGAGGAACTAGAGTGGATTCTTTTAACAAATATGAGCTATGTTACTATTCTACTCTAACCTCTAAGCCCAATAACATCTTTTGGTTCTTGCCAGCGTGCGAGAGGCTCCAGTATCATGAGTTTGTACTGGCAGGTTGTTTAATGCTTCCTTTAACAAAAGCACATGGCTCCCAGCATCGGAGAAGAGAATGAAACAGTGAGACACTTTCAATTTTGTGCCTTGAGTACAAAAAACCCAGGGTCCCCTGATGACCATAAGTGATGATCGCTTCCGAGGGAAGAAAGGAAATGCCAGCTCATTGGTGACAGAAAAACATTTCCTTGGTAGAGTTTTAATTGCTTATGTTTCTCGGTGGCATAGGTCAATTAGGGTTCCAAGTTGTACAAAGACACCAGATCTTCATCCCCCACTAAACATCAGAATAGCTATGATGAAATTCACTCTGCGAAATACAAGAGGAAAGAAACTGTGGAGATGAGTAATGTTATTAGTTCAGTAGCAATGTCATTTCTTTATATAGAAATTGGACACATAAAGAGAGTTCTGGGAAAAGTTGTCTTTCCTTTACACGCAAGCCAATCAATAAGATTAAAAATGGAATATATAAATCACATATTATTTATACTGGACTGGGATTTTTGAAGATTAGTGGCTGACTCTGGAAATCTCAACATGCATTTTACTTTCTAAATTAATTGTTAATATCATTAGGCCTGAGATCATTTTGGTAAAGCAAAAGTAAGCTTTCTGTGTGACATTATTTCAATTGTAAATCAGCATTTTCTGATTCACAACCTGAATAATGTAATAGAAATCTGTGTACTTTTTCAAAAGGATCTGTATATCAGTCATAAATAAAAAAGTTTTAGCCAAAACAATTACTACTACTAAACTCCTACTTTGAAACCTAAAGACAAATTTATCCTTAAGAATTTGTGGTAGACTTCTGAGACTATATTTCAAGTTCACCGCAAGTGTCTCATTCACTCTGTGTAGTCGTGTACTTGTCAAAATTTATTATCAATTTAGAGAAATAGCAAATATCCAGTGACACCTCCATAAACATGTCAGAGGACGGAGTGCAACATCTGTGCGTTCTGCAGACACTTGTTATGCAGATAAAACATAATCAGAAATAAACCGAAAGACAACATTTTAAAAACTCAAGGAAGCCGATCACATTTAATTATAGTTTAGTTTGCTAAATGATGAAAAGTTCCTCTCTAGCGCGTCCTGATACTCTGTGCAGAGGATGTAAAGCTCACTGCAATTCTCCTGCATCAGAGTTTATGACCCGGAGATGGGCACATCCCAGCATTTCCAACAAACACAAACAAAAGCATGAGAGCACTGGGATTGGCTGCCACCTCTCAGGGGGTGGGGCCTCTTCTCCAGCTCACAGCCATGGGTGGCATGAGGCCCCAAGTCAGGAAATCGGCACGTTCAGGACAACCAGCGAGAGCTAATTCTCTTTGAACTTGGGAATGATCTTTGTGCGTACCTATTTGGAAGTGACTTCAAATCTCTTAGTTTTTTGTCTCAGGGCTGCCTGTTGCTCTACCACGTGAGCCATGACTGCACTTCAGGCTTTTCGTGGTAATTGGAGATAAAAACATCATGGGCTTACCTACCATGGGCAGGCTTTGAATTGTGATCCTCAGATCTCTGCCTCCTGAGTAGCTTGGATTACAAATAAAAAATGACTTCCAACCAAGATCGTGACAAACCCCACATTAGCATATCTGCCCCACAGCTCCTCCAGCTGTTTATCTCACGCTACCTCTCTTCTCCTTCTTCAGCTGTTCCCTGCTCTTCTGTAAAAGCCAGTGTGCCAGGCATCTGGGCAGTTCGGCTCTGACCCCTCATCTCCACCTGTAGTCTGTTCTCTGGGTTGATTTCTAGTTTGAGAAGATGTGTGTATGTGATTCCTTGTACCCAGTAGCTCTTTGGATTGTATTCACGACTACAAACTAATAACAACAACAACAACAACGGAGAGTGGGAAAGCAATTGCACTCATTCCTGACTCCCAGTTGGAAGGCAATGTTGAGCTAGCCTCTAGCAGGCTCGGGTTTGTCGGGGGCGAGCAGATAAGACAGCAACCTCAGGATTGCTCCAAAAGAGCCAGCAGAGAAGACGGTTCTAAGGGTACCCGGGGCTCCTGGGGAAGGAAATTCACTTGAAATTCAGTGGATAGAACAGGACAGCATCATGTTGAGTGAGATAAGCCAGCTCAGAAAGACAAATTCTGCATGGTTTTGCTCATACATAGAATCTATAGTAAATAATGTAGAATTAGGTCATTTTTTAAATGACATAATTGCAAAGGGAGGTTTGTTGGGGAGGAAGGAAAAAGGAAAGGAATGGAAAAAGGGAGCAACGGGGGTGCACATGGTTGACGTACATTAAAAGGCTCTATGAAAATGTCACAATGAACCACAGGGGACACTCTCTACCCATGGAGAGGAGAGAGGAGAAAGGGTAGGTAAGAAACAGCAATATGGCAGGCCACTGGTGGCCCATGTTTGTAATCCTAGCTAATCAGGAAGCTGAGGCTTGAAGGTGAAAGTTCAAAGCCAACCGAGGCAGAAAACTCCATGAGATGCCTATCTACAATTAGCAGACAAAAAGCTGGAAGGGAAGGCATGGCTCAAGTGGTAGGGTGCCAATCTTGAGCAAAAAAGCCAAGTGAGTGCCTGATCAAACTTCCTACTGAAATGAAAAGCAATAGAGGGGGTGAATTTTATGAAACTTCTTTATACAGTTTATACTAATATAAATATAAAAAGGGGAAAAAAAACAAAAATACCATCACAATGTACTTACCAAATGTGTACACAATTTTTATATTAAAACATAAAATGAATGATAAAGATACTTCAATACCCTTTCTCTCTATGCAGGACTGGGCTTTGGACTCATAGCTTCATACTGGGGTTTGAAATCATAGCTTCAAACTTGCTAGAAAAATGAACATGTTGATAGCAGCTAGTTTACATTACCAGCATTTACAGATGACTACAGAAACCCAGCCAAGACTGAAAAGAAACATCAACTCAACAGGTTACAAGAAGGAAGTCCAAGCAATGAAGTAGGTCTAAGAAGGACCAGAGGAGAATGACATAATAACAAAATACATGCGTATACTAGGTGCCGGTGGCTCATGCCTATAATCTGAGCTACTCAGGAGGCTGAGATCTGAGGACTACACAGTTCAAAGCCAGCCCAGGCAGCAAAGTCCATGAGACTCTTGTCTTCATTTAACCACCGGAAAAGCAGAAGTGGTGCTGTGGCTCAAAGTGGTAGAATGCTAGCCTTGAGCAAGAAAGCTCAGGAACAGTGCCCAGGCCCTGAGTTCAAGCCCCATGGCTGACAAAAACAAACAAAATTCTTAGCACTTTAGGAAATGAACATTATAGTCTTCATAAACTCATTACTTCAAAATAAGTGCATGAGAAAGGATGAAATATTTCATAGCCTCAGTAGCCATTTGTGTCTCATACTTTCAAAACTTATTTCAATAGTGGAGTGCAATAGACTAGAAGTAACTTCTGCAAGACTGTAATTTTTATGTGGATTTATCAAAAGTAGAAGCAAGTGTTAATGTTGGACACATCAAATAAATAAAACGCCAGTTAGACTAACAGGTGAAAGTCTAGCTAGGAAATCTCACTGTAATAATTCCACATCTCAAGGTCTGCGATCTCCGTCAGCCTCCTGGAGCTGTGGCAAGGGAAAGTGCAGTGAACTTCCCAGATGTCGTAATGAGGGAGAAAGGATTCTGACCCCAGCACTTTAATTTCAGTCTTGGAGTTCTACTTCTCCTTCTGAATTAGTACTATTGTGAGATTGCTGAGTTTGTCACAAAGCACTCTCGCACATTTTGTACAAAATGATAATGTCTCAAAACCAGGAAGTGGATAAAGTGTTAGTCCTAAATGGGTTAGTCCTTAAGTATCAGAAATTAGTTTTGGGTTGGATCATTCTATATAACTAGATATTACTCAGTTTCTGCCTCGAAAGAATGTATTGTCATTGTTGACTAAGGAAGGCACTTTTGTAATATTGGCTTCTGTAACCTTATACAATTGACTATACACAGCGCTTCATTTTCATCTTTATGAATTACACCACCAATTCTCCTTTTCTCTGATTTTCAGCCTCCTTAAAATTTAAATTATGATTTTGTATGTGAGATCATTTTGTTCTCTAGCCTTTGGCTAAATTGGCTATAAGCCTTTAAATTTCACTGAAAACTATCTCCCAAATTAATAGCCCCAAAGCAGTTAAGCTAAAAATTGATTTCATTTCACTTCTATTGAGTTACAGAGATTACGCTACGAAATTAAATAGGGTTGTAAAATTATGATCTATATTCCTAGAGTCCCCTAACTAATATAAACTAGATTACTTCTTGCTTTACTTTCCAGTTTTCTTTTAACTATGTGCAAGGGAATATCATGGAACTTTGACTTCAATAAATCTTTTCATACAGAAATGGAAGTTGAGTATGTATTTATTCGTCTCAATGTTATTGTGTGTTTCTTTCATAGTTTAAGCTAATGGCTTGGGGAAAATGTCATTGTTGTGTGCTTTGCTGGCTTGTTTGTTAGTTTTAAAGTAAAAACTTCTTGAGTTTATGCTTGGAAATTTGGGCCAGAGCAGAAGGAACACCAGATGGAAATCTCTCAAGAGGTGTGTCCTCAGGATGTGACCTGAAAGAGAGCAGACTAACATAGAATTCCTGCCCAGGATGGTGTCTCAATACCAGGAAGTCTGTGCCAACCACAGTCAGAAGATACAGTATAATATCATCTGCCATATACACCCTGAACCACTGTACATGTAACACATACATGCATGGAGCCACCCTGAACCATTGTACATGCAACACACATGTGCACTGAGCTGCCTTGAACCAACATTGTATATGAAACACACATGTGCACTGAGCTTCCCTGAACCATTGTACATGCAACACTCATGTGCACCGAGGGACCCTGAGCTGGAATTCTGTTTTTTAAAGAATGTAATCCAATCTCATCACTTACAGAAGAGTAGTTCTTGAAGCACAGATTTCTTTTTTTCAAGTAATGCTGAGTAATGAGAAAATACTCTTTATGGAGAGAGATGACTAAAAATCAGGTTTCTTTATTTCACATGTGTAAAATTTTTCTATCAAGCTAAATTGTTTCTGTTTAGAAAACATAATTATTTGGAAAATACTTTCTCTCCAACTGGCACCCTAACACTTAAGCCATGCCTTCCCTTCCAGCTTTTTGTCTGCTAATTGTAGATAGGCATCTCATGGAGTTTTCTGCCTCAGGTGGCTTTGAACTTTCACCTTCAAGCCTCAGCTTCCTGATTAGCTAGGATTACAAACATGGGCCACCAGTGACCAGCCATGTTGCTGTTTCTTACCTACCCTTTCTCCTCTCTTCTCTCCATGAGTAGAGAGTGTCCCCTGTGGTTCATTGTGACATTTTCATAGAGCCTTTTAATGTAGGTCAACCATGTGCACCCCTATTGCTCCCTTTTTCCACTCCTTTCCTTTTTCCTTCCTCCCCAACAAACCTCCCTTTGCAATTATGTCATTTAAAAAATGACCTAATTCTACATTATTTACTATAGATTCTACGTATGAGCAAAACCATGCAGTATTTGTCTTTCTGAGCTGGCTTATCTCATTCAAAATGATGCTGTCCTGTTCTATCCCCTGTCCTGTAAACGACATAATTCCATTCTTCTTTTAGGTCATATAATACTCTATTATGCATATATATGACCTAGGCTAGATATTTTGAGTCAAGTATACACTGGGTAATTATCCACCAATGAAAATTAGGTGACTCTTAATTTAATAATTACCTTCTAATAAATACTCCTAAGGATTTGGTTATAAAACAACAGATGTTATTTATTTGCTCATCATTCTACAATACTGATAATGCTCATTTTTGTTCACTTGAAATCTGCTGGATCTGCTGTGTCTAAACTGGGTTTTCCATTCAAATGTCCTTTTACTCAATATAAATGACTTCTCTCCTCTCCTCTCTTCTCTCCCCTCCCTTTCCTTCCTCTCCCCTGTATTCTGTTCTTTGTTCTTATTTCTCTTCAATTCCTTTTTCTCTTCTCCCTTCCCTTCCCTCCTCCCCTTCTCCTTCTCCTTCTCCTCTTCCTTTTCTCTCTGTCTCTGTCTCTTTCTGTCTGTCTCTGTCTCTGTCTCTCTCCTCCTCTCTACCTTTGTTTATAGCCTGGATTTTCTTACATGCATTATAACCCTCTCATGTCACTTGGACTCCTTACAGTCTGACGGCCTTGCTCCTTGCTGATCTCTGGATTCTGGGCCTCTGGAGTACCATTGTCTGGGGAATCCTGGAGTATTCTTCCACAATGCTGACATTTTGGGTCAGCCAGTATTAATTGGGAATAGTAATTGCAGTTTACACCCTAAGATGATGCAGTAATTTCTGTGACAGAGCCCTGGGTTCAGGGATGGAGAAGGCCGCAGGCTGTAGCCTTCGAGGATGCTCTGTGCATTACCGGAAACCCCTGGTGGCCTGACTGCTTATGCAGGATGGTGGAAAACTGGGCCATCGTGGTCCCTATGGTGGCTTGTTAACACTTTCTCTCCTCACTGAGGAGACTGGCCTTTATCCCCAGGACTTCCAATCCAGGAGGTGAATGACCCTTCTGTTACCATTTCTGTTTATTTCAGATAGTAGACAAGGGGCAGAGAGAAAGATGATAAAAGATGACAGACAGATAGATGATAGATAGATAGATAGATAGAAAGATAGGAAGATATTGTCAAACAGATTACATAGATGGGTAGATAAACAGTAGATACATAGAAAATGGACAATAAAGAATGATAGGTAGATAATAGAAGCATATAGGCATAACTGGATAGACAATAGATACATAAAGATATAGAAAGATGATAGAATGAGAATGATGACAGATAGACACTCAGACAGACAGATAGATACCAAGGAGGAGTAGAGATGTAGAAAACTATGTAAAGATAACTACTACTTATTCCTTCCCCTTTTGCTCATTATTTTTCTGTGTTCCTGAAATTTTCTCATCTTCATACCACCATCTCACTTTGTCCATTATCATTGTTAGTGTTCATACTCTAGGTACTAATAGCTCCTGTCAACTGAAATGAATTTTTTTTCTTTAGCGGCCTCAAATTTTATTCTTTGTTTTGATTTTCTTTTTCTTGATTGCTTTAATTGCTTCCTGACTTCATCAGCATGTTTATTTTTACTTCTGAATAGTTGCACTTAGGTATAAATACATATAAATTGATGCATATTCGAACTGTAAAAATAACAAAGTCTTATCAATACAAAACAAATACCATTTTAAAGTAGTCACCTTAGACCTGTAATCCTAACTGCTCAGGATGCTGAGATCTGAGGACTGAGGGTTGAAGCCAGCATGTTCAGGACAGTCCTAAAACCCTTTATCCCCAAGAATAGCCAGAAGTGGAGCTGTGGCTCAAGTGGTACAGCACCAGCCTTGAGTAGAAAAGCACAGGACCTACTTTAAAAGCCTTGTTTTTCTAATAACCAAAACATAATAACAACATTTTCTGAAGATTTTTCAGATGTTTCAAAATAGTCTTCTTTTATTGCACAATTTTGAATATAAAAGCAGTTACATTTCCTCAATACAGATTCAAAGAGCTACTTAACTTGGATTAATCACATTGATTCTCCTAATAATCAAATACACTTTTTAGGCAAACTTTAAAACACTTTTCTTCAACCTGAAAATAACTTAATCTTCTATTGAAGGAAGAGAAAAGGAATTGAATTAGTGTTAAGTGGTCTAGCATGCCACATTTATATCAAATATTATCAAATTATTATGTATTAAACTTTCCTCCAGTTCTGAGCACTACTTAGGTAGTCTGATTGATCTTATAATCAAATATACTTTGAAGGCAAAAATCTTTAAACACGTCACTTGAATCTGAACATGACAACGCTCTGCTGTGTTCCAATATGAGACTGAAAACTTAGAAGCTTGGTTTTATACTTGGGAATATAATATCTCAAATAACTAATTCTTTTTACACCTTGACTGTGAAATTGCTGGGTTTCATAAACTGATTGCTTTTAAATGATATTGTTAGCATCACAGTTATTCTCAGAAGCCTCGTGTCCTACACACAAGTTCAAGAGCCTAGAGCATCATTGCACATTCACATTCTTTTCTCTTTTGGCAAAAGAGAGTGTTCTTTTGTTTGAACACACAGGAATTTCTACTAAAGCCATTTCAGGAATTGACCTAGAACTCTGCACTTAAACACTTATACTTAGTGATCTTCAGCAGAGGTTTCCTTTGGGAATGCAGATCCTTTTGCTACAATTCAATTACTTACCATTCGTGGTATGAAGGTAAATCACTGATCTTGAACTTGTTGAAGCTTCATGTAAAATTAGAAAGAGAAGAAAAAGCTCTGGTTCCGGAAAATACATTCTTGATGGGTTTTCCCCATGCTATTTCATATCACCGCTCTAAGTTGAATGTGCAAACAACCCCGTGTAGATAAAATAACATTATTCTGGAAAAACAGACTTGAAAACCCACACTCATAGACAGGAAATTCAGTGACTTCAAGTTCAGGGGAACCATTTCTGGTGGGGAAATGATTGAAATAAGATGGTAAAGGCACAAATTGTGTCCACTCACCTGTTTCTGTATGAATCTATCTTGTATTTAAGGTAATAGTTGCCACTAGATGAGGGAGTTAACAGGAAAACAAAAAGATTTGAGATGCAAAATAATTAACTTGTTATAAGGATATGATGTGTTCTAATTTTCTAGCGACTATTAAAGAATCATAAAACAATACTTTTGTAAGAGAAACTTCATTTAAGACAGGTATTGAGGGGATGTTACTTTCATTGTAACCAGAAAGATAGAGAGAAACATTATATCATAGACAATGAGTCTGAGCATATGCTAAAACTTGAATAATATTTTAAATTCTGTGTAAATGTGCATTTGTATCTTATTTCTCAGTTTTTCTGTGCTGGTGTCTCTCACCTGTCACCCTCGCTACTCAAGAGGCCGAGATCTGAGGATCACAGTTTGAAGGAAGCCTGAGAGTCTGTGAGACTCTTATTAATTAATTAATTATTAATAATTAACTATTGTTGATTAGTTGATGACTGATTAACCACCCAAAAGCCAGAAGTAGAGGTGTTGCCCACATGGTAAAGCACTATCCTTGAGCAAGAAAGCCAAGCCAGGGCTTAAAGCCCTGAGTTCAAGTCCCAGTGCCAGCAGGCAGACATAAATTAGCAAGGAGAATCCCTGCAAGGTGAGTTCACTTTTCCCTTAGTTTGTATTTTATCACATCATTAGCACAGTTCCTTTCCTTTCGCTCCTGCCATACGGTTTTATGGCCAGCACTCTGTCTATGTCCTCGTCCTGGTGAACCCTCTGAGACACTCGAGGTTTTATTTGTAATTCTATCATCAGGGTGCAGGGGTGAGGTGAGGGTGGTAATTTGCTTTTCCTTATCATTAAGTCACTCACCGCCACCACCATCCCCGCCCCCCACCCCGCCCCTAGGACCTGGCTCCATTCCCACACATGTACTGAATATTGTCACGAGAGCATGGGATGGAGGAGCCTGATACGTAATAAAACAAATATTTATTAAATGTTTTTTTATTCTTTTATTATTTTATTCCTTTATTAAGATCTATGCTCCACTTGCTAATGAAAGGAACAGAACACATCGTCCCATATGCTTTGAAACGTGTAGTTCTGGGTTTTGCCAGACATTGATTTTTCCATTTCTGAGTGGCTCCTGGATGTGCAATGAAAAATACTTGTGAGTTCCTTGGTTTCAAGGCGCTGCATCCACTAAGCTGTTTTCTCTTGTTTGTCACACATCCGAAAGCCGGAGGCAGAGCAGCGGAACAGCATATGCACTGGAAACTGAGGCCCTTAAAGCCTGCTTGTCTGGGAGAAATGCTACTGGGGTCACTAAGCTCCCTAGTATATTGTATGTAGCAAGAAGAATATTGGTTTCCTCACTGACATTCAGCATGCTGATTGCACATGGAAACAGAGCTGAGTGTTTTCTACTGCTCTATATGTATTTCCTACATAGAGAGAAAGAGACATTTAATACAGAGAGACAGAGATAGATGACAGAGAGAGACAGAAACAGAGATAGAGAGAAAGGCAGAGACAGAAACAGTGAGACAAATCAAGATGTGAGACAGTGAGTTAGAAAAATAGAGACAGAGAGAGAGAAAGAAACAGAGTGAGACAGACCAAGACAGGGAGAAAGAGAAGAGAGAGGAAGATACCGAGAGAAACAGAGAGAGAGAGAGAGAGAGAGAGAGAGAGAGAAAGAGAGAAAGAGAGAGAGGAAGATACCGAGAGAAACAGAGAGAGAGAGAGAGAGAGAGAGAGAGAAAGAGAGAGAGGAAGATACCGAGAGAAACAGAGAGAGAGAAAAACAGAGAGAGGGGGAGAGAGAGAGAGAGAGAGAAAGAGAGAGAGATTTTCCATTTAGTTCCAAAACTGGCACTATGATCTCTTAGCTGAATTTCCAAAAACACATGCCCATAACTGCAGAAAGTGATAAGCAATACCTCTCTAGCTAATGTGCTACTCACAGGTGATAAATAGTACAAGTTGTCCTGCCCGAGGTGATACTGTGACACCATGCACCTTCTCTCTATCTCTATTATATATATATATATATATATATATATATATATATATATATATATATATATATATATCCATGTAGATAGATAGATAGATAGATAGATAGATAGATAGATAGGAAAGAGGAGATTGTAAACTAGGAAGGGAACTCTCACCATGGGTAGAATTTCTGGCTTCTACCTCTGTGAGAAAAATTAATTTTCTGTTAAATTGTAATACGCCACCTAAGGCACTGTCTGTGCATATTACTACGGAAATGCCTAGAAACTTTTCCATGCTGAAGGGATATTTTTTTTCATCATTCATTGTTTTATTGTAAAGGTGATGTACCACAGGTCGCAGTTACATAGGTCCGGTAATGAGTACATTTCTTTTTGAGCAGTGTCCCTCTGGGAAGGGGTGTTTTGAGAATGGGCATCAAATACCCCTGGACTGAATACCTCTCTTAATGCTACTTGGACCAGATTCCTGGAGAAAGAATTACATCCAGACAGGCACTCATGGTTCACACCTATAATCACAGCTACACAGGAGATTGAGATTTCAGGATCACAGTTCAAAGCCAGCCCAGGCAGTACAGGCCATGGGATTGTAATCTCCAAGGAACCACCAAAAAGCCAAAAGTGGAGCTGTGGCTTAAGTGGTAGAGTGCCAGCCTTGAAGCTCAGGGACATCTCCCAGGCGCTGAGTTCAAGTCTCAGCACCCACATGAAAAATAAAAATTTAAACAAGGAATTGCATCCATAACACCTGGGGCACAGAGCACGTGTTTGGGATTCATAGGCTGTAGGGTCCTTCTATGTGGCAACTCAATGGTATATTCATGTTAAGCTCTGCTGGCTCACGGGGCCAGGCCAAGCTTTGAGCATCACAACCAGCCAACGCTCCTGAAGGAGGCATGGAGGAGAGGGTCTGGTCCCCTCCATGTCACCGCAACACAGATGCCCATTTCAAGCACAGACCCACGGAGGGATGGAGGAGCACAAGCCAGCATGGCTCCTCTCAGAGCCACAGACAACCTTGCACAAAATCCACAGGACATCACTCTAAACCACAAGGCCCGAGGAGGAGGCCTATGGTCATCAGGATGTTCTGAAAACCTCCACTTGCCCGGTGCCGGTGGCCCATGCCTGTAATCCTAGCTACTCAGGAGGCTGAGATCTGAGGATCACGGTTCAAAGCCAGCCTGGGCAGGAAACTCCATGAGACCCTTATCTCCAATTGACCACTACAAAACCAGAAGTGGTGCTGTGGCTCAAGTGGTAGGGCATTAGCCTTGAGCTGAAGAGCTGAGGGACAGCACCCAGGCCCAGAGTTCAAGACCCACGACTGACCAAAAAATAAAAAAAAACCTCAACTGCTCTCATTGGTCATGACATTATAAATTCAGGCATTAAAATATCCAGACCCCTTCCCTGTGTGAATACACCTGGTCTCAGGACCTTGTCGGTACCCAGGTCATCCATCACCTGCAGCTGGATTCTGTCTCAAGTGTGATTGATAGGTGACCATGGGCTGAGTTTAGGCGTCATCCAGGCTGTGGTCACACCACTTGGACAGAAGTGAGTGCTTGAGATGGAGACCAAGTGGTTTCGGTTCTTCTACAGAAAATAAATACATGAATGAATGAATAAATAAATGCAAGTCTCAACATTATGTAGCTAGGATCAGAACACTTCCCTTTGAACCACTTCTACTTCTTTCATTGCTAACATGTTTCAATATTTGGTCCAGACACACACTTGGTTTCACCAAGTGCCCCTGCCGTGCCTGCGAATTTAGGAAGACTCACATCAACTCCCGCTGCAAGTTCAGGAGGAGCTTCGTGAAGACAGCAGAGAAACCACGGGCCCTCTCTTTCTACCTCTTTTGGGTGAGGTATAACCACGCATCTGCGCTGCTTGCCTCAGGGGTACCTACACTTATTTGGTGATCCGACTTAACTATTCTGTTTTCTAAACTAGAAACAACAACCCACCCAAGTTGTCTTGTATTTTTCTCTTTGTTTCAGTACATATGATCCCCTGTATATATGATTCCCTCTGAAAGGGGGAAAAAAGTCATCCACAGTCATGTGCGTCATTCTTCCACTTAAAATGCACGTCCAGAATCTGAATTTTAATTAGTTCCACTCCCAGCATGGATTTTTTTTTCACCACATATTTCAATTATTTATTTAGATTCAAGAAAATTAATGTCACCCAAATACTAATTGGCCAAAGAGAGAATCACTGAAGACATGCAAATTGACTCAGCCCCTAGAAATAGATGTTGACTAATTCAAGCTTAATGAACCTCAAAATAGCATTTTAAGTACATTTTTATTTTTTTACAGGCTTTAATCATATCTGTCTTTGGGCTCTGGATCTGGGAATGCTCAGAAACAGATCTGGGCTAATTAAGTTGGCTCACCTGCAGGCTTTCCTCCCTTCTCCATCTCTCCCAGGGCAACATAGCACGTTTACAACAAACAAGGATGGAAGAGACCACGAAGAAGGATGGAAGTGATGCTATGCCCAAAACTCACCCCAACTATGTGATGGCATTTTAAGCAGCCATCCGGAAGAAGGCAAGAATACCATTTGCAGAGAAATGGATGGATCTGCACGCAGTCAAATAAGCCAGCCCAGAAAGACAAAGGCTGAGTGTTTCCTTTCATATGTGTGTCTTAGATCCAAACTACAGCCTACCACCTAATCAGATGCTTATGCATACAATTTAGTCACCTAAATGACAGTATATAGAGGAGTGGCTCTCCACAGAGTAAACCTATCAAACACTAGCAGAGAGTTTAACAAAGTGCATGTCAGAGGCTGCAATGAGATCTAAAGGGGAGGTTGTTGGGAGAGGATGGATGAATGAAAATACAGCGGAACACTCCATGTACAGATGTGATCAAGGCAGTAGGAAACGTGAATGGAATCTGGGGGAGGAATAGGGGGGAGCGGGTCGAGGAGGGGCAATGCTGGTCAAAGAACACTGGACATAGATGGACACATGACACTGTAACTCCCGGTGAAACCTTCTGCAGCTCAGATAATTAAAAATGCAATCCCTCTCCTTAACCATGTCACGTATTATTTTTAAATTGTGTGTATTTGACAAACACGGGTCACGGAGCCCTCTCTTTCTGGAAGCTGCATTCTGTATAGAGTTATTTCCACTGCTCCTCCAATGTTCGAAGATGTACAAAGGGCTAACATGAAAAAGATGAAGAATATATGAAATTTAAGATGTGTTATTATGACCCAACTGAGAATATCCCTTATTTTAAATTCTGGCTTAACTATTCAGAGATCTAGTTATTTTACAGTTAATTAAACACATTCTCCTAATGTAGAAGCTGCTTCGGGGGAAGAGGCTAAATAATTCTGGAAACTGTGCCAGCGCTCCCGGATGCCAATGTGACACTTAATTTCCTAAATAAATAAATTACCAGAGTAAACAGCATGGAAATGGCGAGCCAGCCACCCTCACAGGGGGCTGGTCTTCACTTTCTTAAATAAGGGATATTAAAGTGGCATAAATGAAATCAAGGGTTGAGCCTGAGATTAGACTTCACTTTCCTATTCTAGCAAGGCTGCATGTGGTCCCAGAAAGGGGAACTTGACATGAGGTCAGGAACAAATAGGACAATTGCCACACAGCCACATAGAGAGTACCTGGCACGCTAGGCTTCTGGCCCAACACTGAGGTCTTCTCCAGATCCTTAGCCTCCAATCTCCTTGCCCACCTGGGCGCCAGGGACTGCCCCTGTGGTACTGGCCAGTTCTGAACTTCACAAATGTTTTGTTACTCCTTCTAAGAAGAGCTCCATCTAATTCATCTTCCTATCTCCTGGATATCTTCTGTTTTGAAATAATTTTAAATTGAATATTTGAATTGATTCATGTATGCTTCAGAGAATGTAAGACATGCAGGAAAAAAGTAATAACTTACAGAGGAGCTTCAGTGACTCGATTGTGGATTTGGATTGGATCAAAATAATCTGGGCTTCCCTCTTAACCTTCCTACCCAGGCTGGCCTCAAACCAGGATCCCCAGACCTCAGCCTCCCTACTAGGCAAGATTACAGGTACGAGTCAGAGATGCCACATCTGCATGTGGAGCGGAATCTCTGCTCACTTGGGGACAAGCCCTGCTCCTGCTGCAGGAGCAGATGAGGCTCTTGCTGGGCAGGTGGTGCCAATCTCCTCCAACGTCTCTGCTGGTTCCCTGGCTACCCTACTGGACCTGTAGTTACACACCATACCGCAGCACAGGAAGGCATCTCCCAGCTAATAACAAGAATATGAGAAGTCAGCTTCCTAGCTGGAATGGATTGTGACAAGCATGTATGCACCATTCATGGCAGTCCCCTTATGCAAATGATGGGTTTCATTTGCACCCATCACTGCACAACAGTCCCCATATGCAAACGATGGATTGCATTTGCACCAATCACTGTATGGCATTTCCTTTATGCAAATAATGGATTGTGTTTGCACCAATCACTGAACAGTCTTTGTCATCAGTCATGAAAGTTCCTCACCAAAAGATCTGTGTTTGAACAGGTCTGTTCATCAAGTCCAGGAAATGTTAGATGGCACAGCATCTTTATAATCATGAATTCACCCTGCTATGTGCTGGCTGAGGCTGGCAGTCCCATAAGGCAGCCCAGGCCCTGGGACAGGGTCTGACATTGGGGGCATCAACTATCTCCAAGTCCCAACATCTCACCATATTTGAAAAAAAACACTTTGAAAATAGTGCTTAGAACTGGGAGTTGTGTCTCATGCTTGTAGTCTAGCTACCCCAGAGGCTGAGATTTGAGGATCATAGTTCAAAGCCAGCCTGGCTGGAAAGTCTGTGAGACTCTTCTCACCAAGTAGCCAGCAAAAAAGCCAAAAGTGGAGCTGTGGCTCATGAAAAAGCCTTGAGTGCAAAGCTAAGGGACAGCACCCAGGCTCTAAGTTCAACCCCAGCACTGGCACAAAATGTTTTTTAATAGTGCTTATAGCAAATATTTAGTCAATATCAGTGCTTTGCCTTCATTCAGTGTTGCTCTACAGTTCATCACTCGGACCCAGTGACAGAGTGAGAGGCAGGTCCTTCTGTTTCAATGGAGGAATTACTTTTGTTATTTGATCATATATTTATCTCCGGGTGTCGGAATACACTACACATCAAATGGGATTTCTACTGTATTGTGCTAGTAGGTAATGGTGCTGGTTCTGAGTGGTTCAAAAGAAACATAAAAAGTACAGTTGATATGATATGTTGAGCTAATGGAACATTTCCTATAAATTGATTAAGGAATGACAGAAATCAAAACATCATATGAAAGAATATTCTGGAATATTCATATATTTCAACTGAGAAGAATACATTTTCCTTTACATTAGATCAATGACGGGATAATGAAATAAACTGATAATTGCATACAAGAAAAATACATACCTATACTCATATTGGTCATAAATAGTATTAGTCATGTAATATTATCTGTATTTGCAGATAGGATATTTTGCTGGAATTACTGATAAAATGGTAGGGTTTTTAATGATACACTACACGACGCCTCCATACTATGAATAGACCACATATTCATTGGGAAAGTTAGGAACTTGGAACTTAATGATTGGGAAAGCGTGCTCTCAGATACCTCACTCAAGTGTCATCTTCCACGGGAACTCACAAGGACTTCCCTTAAAGCTCTGTTTTTAATGACACAGAAACAAACTATGGAGTTAAGCTTCTCTCTCTGTTTTCACTCCCCACCTCCAGAAATAATATGGAGCATGAAAGATCAGAACCTAGGTTAGAACTTCAAAGTGAGCAGAAATCAAACAGCAGCAGCAATGCTTTATGGATAACACTTCTTGGCTTCGCTGGAGAAATCACAATGAAAGGATTTCAAAGAACTTATTTTATTCACTATGTAAAACTTTGATTGAATTTATTTTTTCCAGGAAAGTGGATGTAATTGTTTCAATCTGGCATACAGAAAGCTGTTTTGCTTCCATCCTTGGCAAAGCCTGAACAAAGAAATGGGGATGATTGGCCATGTGTCTAATACCCTATTATGCAAAGTTTTATTTGCAGAAGACCAAACAAACTGTGCATTATAAGTGGGCATTTGTTATTTTGATTGTTGTGGGTAATCATCTAGGATTTTTTAAAACATTTTTATTGTAAAGATACTGTCCAGAGGGGTTATAGTTACATGAGTAAGGTAATGAGTCCATTTCCTATTGAGCATTGTTACCTTCTCCTTTGTTTTTCCCCTACCATCCCTTCCCTCCCCACCTCCTCAACTCTTCCCTCCCTCCCCCACACCCCAAGTTGTAAAGTTTGTTTTCAACATAATGTCTTGTACATCTCATTGTTACAATGGGTCAACCTGTATCATCTAGGTTTTTTTTTTAAATTTTTTGTGGTTTGTTAATTGTCTTTAAGTAGTTGTACAAAGGGGTTTGAATCCAACAGGTCAGTCTGTGAGTACAATGAACCATGAGCCACATCACCCCTTCCATCCTTCTCCCCATCTCTCCCAGCCATACCCATCCCCTCCATTTTTAAAGTGTTCTGTTTTTAAGATACATAGACTGAATATTACTCACACATTTTACATACTTAGAGTGTACGTTTAAGTATAATATTTGATATATGTTGTACCGGATAGTTCACATTTCCATCTCCAGCACTTGCCATTTCTGTGTGAGGAGGGGTCAATCTGCTGGGGGTGTCCTGGACTGTCAGCACCCTCTGTGTTGGCCCCCAGGGGTTGAACTCATTCCTGCTGCCCTGGATGACACCGGAGGCAGTGTCCAAGTGGGCAACTATGGAATTTAGCCTGGGTTTTCCTCTAATAGTGTCGTAGTGCCAGGCTGTTGTCCATTTCAGTTGATTCTGCATGTAATGAGAGATAGTAGTTCCAGAATCTGTAATTTTCTCACGTGCGTGCATTCTCCTTTTCTTTTCACTTTCCAGTGATCGGTATTCTATACACTTGTATAAAATCACCTTTACAAGATTACACAAATGAGCAAGAACAAGGGGTATTAATCTTTCATTTCTATTTTGATACAAACTATATGTATTTATCTATACACACACAAACAAAACACAATTGATAAACTATTATGGCTTATTTTGCTCCACAGCATGTCCTCTAGTTCATTCAGGGTGCTATCAGTGACAAAAATTTCATTCATTCTCTTTATGGATGAATAGTATTCTATTTTGTATGCATACCACATTCTCTTTATCCATTCTTCTATCTGGGGACACTTTGGTTGGTTCCATATCTGGCTATCTGATAGCTCTTAGATAAAAGAATTTCAAATTCTTTGTATGCATAATCCATAGTGTAATCCTGAAAAATCTTGAATAGCCAAAGCAATCCTAAGCAAGAATAAGAAAACTAAAAGTGATTATCTGGCTTCAAAGTATACTACAAAGCCATCCTAACCAAAACACCATGGATATGGCATAAAAACAATCCACAGACCAGTGAAATACAGAAAAAAAATACCTAGCAAATATTCCACATATTCACAGTTAACTTCTTTTTGACAAGGTTGTTAAGAATACACTTGAGAAAAAGCCATGGAATTTTCAATAAATGATGATGAGAAAACTGGACATTCATATAATAAAACTAGACCCTTTATCTATCAATATATACAAACTCAACTGAAATGAATCAAAAACCTAAATATAAGATCTGAAACTATGAAACCAGTACAAGAACTCAGAAATAAAACACTTCATGGCATTGGATAGGCAAAGATGTGTGTGTGTGTGTGTGTGTGTGTGTGTGTGTCTGTGTGTCTGTGTGTCTGTGTGTGTGTGTGTGTGTCTGTGTGTCTGTGTGTGTGTGTGTCTGTGTGTCTGTGTGTCTGTGTGTGTGTGTGTGTGTGTCTGGGTGTCTGTGTGTGTGTGTGTGTGTGTCTGTGTGTCTGTGTGTCTGTGTGTGTGTGTGTGTGTGTGTCTGTGTGTCTGTGTGTGTGTGTGTGTGTCTGTGTGTGTGTCTGTGTGTGTGTGTGTGTGTGTGTCTGTGTGTCTGTGTGTGTGTGTCTCTGTGTGTGTGTGTGTGTGTGTGTGTGTGTGTGTTGGTCCTGGGGATAGGACTCAAGGCCTGGGCACTATCCCTTTCCTTTTTGCTCAGGTTGTCACTCTACCCCAGAACCACAGCTCCACTTCTGGCTTCTTTAGTGGTTAGTGGGAGACAAGAGTCTCATGGACTTTCCTGCACGAGCTGGCTTCAAACTGTGATCCTCAGATCTCAGCCTCTTGTGTACCTAGAATTTCAAGTGTGAGACCCTGGCACCTGGCCAGAATTTTTAAACAAGCAATTATGGGTGTTCTGGTGCACTGGGATTTGAACTCAGGGCCTTGTGCTTTCTAGTCTGGAGAAATGCCGCTGCCCCACAATTTTGAATGACCTTGCCCTGACACCAATAATAGCAGGCTTTGGGCAAAGCTTTGCTCATTCCATTACTACAGCTGATCTCTGGTGGCTCAAATTAACCAGTTATTTATGTCTGTTCTTACAAATTCACTTCTAAATTCTGTACCTGGGAGACACTAAATGCCCAGGGGATACTGGCAGCTCCAAGATATTTCCCTATCCCATGGAAAAACTGGACCCTGGGCAGCAAGGAGCATACTTGGGCCCAGTTCCCATGTGCAATGCACATCCACCCTGCCTCCCATAATACTACCCCTCCCAACTCACGTTCCTGCATGCCCTCCTTCCAATTCTTGTTTTCAAGAATCCGTTCTAAGCAATTATAGCAAGTTGTTAAATGTTTGATCACTTAATATGTTTCCTCTCCTGGGGATATTTATACTTCAATGAGCTAAAAGCTTTTATCCAACAGGGTAAATTTCTGAAAGAGAGATTTCTGGAATCAACAAGCCAAGAGGGGAAAATTCCACTCGTTTGTTTGTTGTTGAGATTTTTCCTAATGTCCTTGAAATGGCACCAGGTCTGCTCGAACCAAATGATGAGTTGAGGCCTTAAATTGCTTGGATTGCTATTTATATACATGATTTCCTAATGCCGGCTCTCAGAGTACCAGGGAGAATGGAGAGAGAAATTTGTTAAAAGCCAAAACACTTTAAAAGGCATGAAGCTCAAAAGATTGCCAGAGGTCCCAATGAAATAGAATGTTCAAATCCATGCACTTGGACTCAAGCCATAAAAACATTTCCATTTCCAGCTGAGCCTTAGAGACCAGTGCTCAGACAGACGGGTGCATGCCATGCATACAATAGTATATAGGTTGACTCTGGAATTATCTGTGAGGAATTGAAGCAGGGAACAGGGTAGATTAAATTGGGTCTTTTTCTTCAAGAAGCACCTAATTGGGTTGCATTACATCTGTTTCTGGGTTTATAGTATTCCCCACACTGAAGACTTAACTTTCCTGTTCAACCATTAGCCAAAAGTCCAGACCACAGTTCTCAGTAAATTTAAAACTTGTAGAAAATGGTTGTTAAACACCAATTTTAAAAGCATTGTTTTAAGACCACCACAGAGAGTCAGGCACCGGTAGTGGCTCACACCTGTAATCCCAGCTACTCAGGAAACTGAGATCTGAAGATCGCAGCTCAAAGCAACATGAACAGACAAACCTGAGAGACTCTTATCTCCAATTAACCAATAAAGCTAGAAGTGGAGCTGTGGCTCAAGAGGAAAATCACTTGTCCTGAGCGAAAAAGCTAAGGGAAAGCACTTGGAACCTGAGTTCAAGCCCCTGTACCAACATAAAAACAAAAAACAAACAAAATGTTTATTACCATCAGAAAGGAAAGCATAATAGTATAAATGAAGAATATTTACAAAATTTGAGTGAGGACAGAGAATTATGACATTACCATAATGTTGTGCTTTCCCAAGAGGCAAAACAGTTATTGTTCCTAAAAGTTGGCATGCAGATACAAGATAAAAAGCAGCAGGCTGCATACCTAGGGGTTGGTTTTGTCTATCTTCCATGCTTTGTAAGTGATCAACTCTGTCAGGCAACGTTAGTTAAACACAAGCATGTGCAGGCAAGAAGAGGTCAAGATTGACGACTCTGAACATGCTTCTTTGCACTGATCAGTGAGAAGAGACATGAGGCCAGGGAAGCCCATGCATGCCAACAATGTCAGCAAATAGGAAATGCAGCCTTAAGGTTCATCTGTGGTTAGATCAGGGTGAACGCTGGAAGCGGTGCAAGATGCCTTGTACTCACTCATGGATAGGAATTGAAAACAAATAGAAACACAAAATATTTTATTGGTGTTGACTTATTAAAGCTCTGCAAAAAGTAGAAAGCAGGTACTACAGTATCCCTCTAACAGCTCAGATAAAGAAATTGACTACCAATCAATCCATTCCCATCCCTGTCTTTCACTAAGCAGAGAGCAGAGGAAGAGTATTAACAGAGGAAAAGGCAGGGCAGAGTGGCTGAATGCTACCTGTTAGACTGTGAGAATCACGGTAAGGTGGTTTGGAATGGTCTAGAAGAAGCAGGGATGCAGAACTGTCTTCCCCTGAAAAATGTTTGCCATCATTTTTCAGAAGGAAACAATTCAGGGTTTTTCTTCCTCTAGAAATTGTCAAACATTGCATGAGTTCATTACGCTATTGCGATCTACTTTTGTTCCAGATGACTATATAATTGCTTAAGAAAATATCAAGTTATGTCTGTGTGTTTTAATGGGTTGGGGGTGTGTGCATACATGCAGGTGTGCACATGCCAGTCCTGGGACTTGAACTCAGGGCCTGGGTGCTGTTCCTGAGGGTGTTTTTTTGCTCAAGGCTAGTGCGCTACCACATGAACCATAGATCCACTTCCAGCTTTTTGGTAGTTAATTGGAGATAAGAGTCTCACAGATTTTCTGGCCCAGGCTGGCTTTGATCCATAATCTTCAGATCTCAGCCTCCTGAGTGGCTGGGATTACAGGTGTGAGCTATGGGCATCCAGTATTTTGTTCCATTTAAATCTTGCTCCCTCTACATCTCTTTTGATATATTTTTCTGAAGCAAACTATGTTTATATTTAATCAGTACATGGATAACTGCAAGAAGCATTTCCACTTCAAGTAACTAATAGGCAGTAACACCACTGTACTAATTCTATTAGTTCACCTATCCATTAGGAGAGTGAGCTTGGTTTCATGGTCCTCTCCACTGGGCCAGTTCATTGTCCTTTTCTAGGTCCTGTGGACTTACTTATTCTACATATTCTGTAAGCAAGAGCATCCTGCAGGTACAAGATTGAGTCTCATGCTCTATAAACTCACAGCCGTCTGTCACCACAGAGTGACTATTCTAGCAGGAAAGCTGATCAAAAAGATGTGGAATTACGTCATCTAGCTTGTGGACACATGTGACACATTACTGAACTGTTCTGACTCTTTCAGAAGTCATGAGAATCATATGAAAGATCTGATGAGGAAAACTGTGGAATAATGTCTCACTCAAAGCTTCCCACAGGAGGTCCAGCAGCCCTGCCTCTGGACTGCAGGAGCCCAATGAGCTACAGAAGGCGCAGACTGGAAAGCGTCCTGGGGCTGCTCAGTGTGAAGGAAGGAATGGATTTACTCGTGACCATGACAGAGGAGCCAGTCCTCAGGAGCAGATGCGGTTCTGACTGCAGTGCACCGCACAAAGGCCCCAGACAAAAATCAGACCACAATTCCAGTAAATGTGAGGGTGAGTGTCAACCACCAAATGGATTATTCAGTATGAATACAGTTGTGTAATTACCAGGCACCGATGGCTCACGCCTGTCATCCCCGCTATTCTGAAGGCTGAGGTCTGAGGACCGAGGTTCAAAGCCAGACCCAGCAGGAAAGTTCATGAAGATATTTATCTGCAACTAACCACAATATGCCAGAAATCGAGGTATGGTTCAAGTGGTAGAGCATTAGCCTTGAGGAATAATAATAATAACAATAATAATAAGGAAGATGGGAACGGTGCAAGACCCACAGTACTCACAGACTGATTGGTTGAATGGAAACTTTTTTGTACAACTACATAAAAATAACTAAAAATCACAATAAAAAGGGGAAATGATCAAATTGGACAATGTACAATTTATTATACTTCATTTATACTTAATAAACTATTTTAAAAAAATAAAGAAGTCCTGAGTTCAAGCCACAATACACACCCACAAATATGGATGATATAGAATATACATATTATATATAGTATATGTTTAGACATATCTATACATTTATATAGAGCTATTTCCATAGAGAAAGATCTCTCTCTCTCTCTCTCTCTCTCTATATATATATATATAAAGAGGTCGATATATAGATAAATTGTATATTGATATATATGTAATATGTCTATATCATATCTATGTATAGATATCGTTATGTATAGATATAGTGTGTATATATCTATAGTATACATAGTATGCAGATATTATATATGTGCATCTGTGTATATATGAGTGTATATACATATATATGTGCTAATGTGCTTATTTAATGGAGTGAGTTGTAAAGATATTTTCTCTCTGCAGCTCCCACACTGTGGTTTCAAGGTCACACTCTAGTATGGCTCATCAAAGTGAGATGAGTATTTACTGAGCGTGCGCATTGGTAGGCCAACTCCATTTGGGACACAAGAGGGGTGGCTGGGGCTGCCAATGCAGGTGGCGCCTCTGCCCGAAGCCTGGCCAGCCTGGGTAGCCTGGCCAGCCAGGGTCTGCAGGCTGCTGTCACCCCAGGGGCCAGATGCTGTCTCTCCACTGAACCCAAGTTGCTTTTCCTTAGACTCTATTCAGGCCGATTGCGATACTTCACTAGAAATAAAGCTTCCTCTCATTCTCCTTCAACTACTGGATTGTGGTGAAACTCTCCAAAGTGCTGCCTCTGATTTGCAAGTATCCAACATAGAAAACTCGAGTTAGTATTGTAAGAATCTGTTCAAGTCTGCTCCAAACCTCCATCTCTAGAAATGATGGTAGGATTTCTTTTCCTGACTGTCTGTGTGTGTGAGTGCGCGAGCGTGCGTGCGCACACGCGTGCACATGTGCTAATATGGCCTTGAACTCAGGGCTTATGAAATTTCTCTTAGCTTATTTGCTCAAGACTGGTGCTCTACCACTTGAACCACAACTGTACCTCCAGCTTTTGCTGGTTAAATGGTTAAATAAGAGTCTCATGGACATTCCTGCTTGGGATGGCTTCAAACTCTGTTCCTCAGACCTTAGACTGCTGAGTAGCTGGGATTATAGGCTGAGCCACCAGTGCCCTGCTCTGTTCCTCAGAGTTCATTCTCCCCAGAGTCCAGGGGTGCAGGTGAGCAGCTCAAATCTCAGGATTCTCAGACTGGTTTGAGTGTTGGTCTTATTGCTCACTATTTACTCTGCAGTGATTTTCAGAAATGCACCTCTGAGAGCCACCCCACAGCTCTGAGACGAGGCTCAGACTTCCCCATGGTGACCTCACCCATCCCTCTGCCAGTCATCACCCATCCAGCAAGCACTAAGCTCCATCAACCAGATCTCTTCCATAGAGCTCCCAACATCCATCCCTCAGTCCTGGGGGCTCACACGGGAATTCTAGGCATTCAAGAGGCCAACTTGGGCAAGAAAATCTACAAGACACTTTTTCCAATGAAACAGCAAACCACCAAAATTGGAGACTCAAGTGTTAAGAGAGCCATCCTTGAGAGAAAAAGCTGCAGGACAGGTCTAGGTCATGAGTTCATGTCCCAGTACCTACACGAATAATTATTATTACTTATATATTTATATAATTATTATTTTTAAATTATATATTATATATCTGTATACATGTCTATATATAGATATATAAATCTATATGTCTATATGATTATTTATATATTTAAATAATTATTAAATTATATATAATATGTTTATATACTTGTATATATAGACATGTATATAGTTATATATCTATATATAATATTTATGTTTACATATAATTACTGTTATTACTTCTCTTTTTTCTTCATATTCAGTCTGGTTCACTGCACAAAAGCCCAAAGTAATCTTATTATTTTCCATACTTTCTCTCATGAATCTCTCCTCTTTCCACATCACTCTTAAACTGTCTCATATGAAAATTACAGGTGAGGAATCTGTTTCCCATAAGGGCAAGGTATACCTTTTGATATGCACTACAAAAGAACCAAACATTATCCTATCTAAATGGCATTTGTATTTTAGCTTACACTGCTTTGGCCATTGAAAGCAATTTCTATAGGGTTAGAAAATGTGAGATTTATGTATGTGTTTGTTTGTTTTGTGCTCTACTGGGGCTTAAACTTAGGACCTGGGCATGGTCCCTCACCTTTTTTGCTCAAGGCTGGAGCTCTACTACTTGAGCCACAACTTCACTTCCAGCTTATTTGTGGTTACTTGAACGTAAGACTCTCACAGACTTTCCTGTCTGGGCAGACTCCAAACCTTGCTTTCCAGGTCTCAGCCTCCTGACTAGCTAGGATCCTACGTGTGAGCCGCCACAACCTGCTGTTTCACTTTTGTTGATGCATTCACAGAGAGCAGCTGGCTGAGCTAAACTTGAGCATAGGTTTAAGAATTTCTGTCGGTCTTCAATGTAAATACTTGCATAACCAGGCTTCAGTACTAATTCACAATCTGTTTGTAACAGCTTCAGTGGCAAAATTCATTTCTTGAGGTATATTTTTTAAATATGCTTTTGGAAGCTATGAGCCTGCATATATTAAGGTCTGACCTTGACCATTTTCTTTCCTGCAATTTAATGAGATACATGTGGTTACTTACCACTGCCATCATTTTGAACTAAGGCTTCTTTGGCAGTCTTTTTTTTTTTTTGAAAAATTCCTTAAGTCATAGAGCTTACATAATTATGTGGAAGGCTTTCCGATTAGACATGAATTGAATACAGCATAGCAAAACCAATTAAAAGATTGCAGTAGCCAAGAAAGATCGAGGGATGCCATTTTGTGTCTATTTCTTTTTATTTTAAGGCAGAATGCTTTACATAATTCCATAGTGGAAACATACATTGTCCTTCGTCAGTCCTTGGCTGTTTAAGTTGATAAAAATATTTCTTACAACCATAGTTCATTGCTGCAGAAAGAGAGATACTTTTACCAACAAAAGAAACATTCATTTTTTTAAAAGATGGCGTATAAATATTTTACGCAGTTACCTAATTTTCTCAGAGTTTAAATTGATTATAAATAGTTTATGTGCTTTTTCTATATCTGAAGCCTGCAGCACTCTTTAATGAAATCTTGCTTAAGCTTTTGTCAATAAGCTAGATTTGATGTACAGGACAGCATTGCCCCCTAGAGGCTGAGGCCTACATAACCTGATTTCCAGCTGCCTAGTGCCTTGTTCTTTCAATCTGGAGACCAATACAAACAAAGGTCATGAGAAATTATAGGGTTCCATTTTATATTCTATGTCTTTCAATAGATGTGAAACAAATGTATTACGAATAGGCTAAATGTATGAATTCATGGGAGTTTTCCTTGAACTTCATGAGTTCTTTGGTCCTTACATTTTGTTGTGGGGGTTGTAGGTTTTTTGTTGTTGCTGTTGTTATGGTTGTTGTTTTTTACTTAACTCAGGGCCTGGGCACACTATCACTTGAGCTACACCACCTGGTTTGGGAGGTTAATTGGAGATAAGAGTCTCACGGACTTCCCCACTCCAAACCACTATCCTCAGATCTCAGCCTCCTGAGCAGCTCGGATTACAGGTGTGAGCCATAACACCCAGCTCTCATTGAGTTTTGAATGGAAACAACCTCTACAGGATGAATTAAATTGTCTTTAGCACACTTGGGTGTACAATTTGGAATGTACACATGACAATAGGGATGGGTATGTTTTGGAATATGCACATGATAAGAACAGTGAGCTGTGAAATGCCCTGGACATTGTTGACAAAGAACAGGTGTTTCTTTGCTGGTACAGACCTGGCCAAAGGAGAAAATATTAGCCTAGCACAGGCTCACCCATCATGACCCACATGAGAGCTGACGCCTTCACCAGCTCCAGGTAAGCCTTCCTGACCAGCTCCGCAGCAGCCCTCTAACGGCCCTTCCAACAGCTGCGGCCGTGTCGTCAAGAAGACATCACAACTGAAACATGGGAAAGCAACTAGATGCTTTACAGAGCTCCTAATCTAAAAGACATCTCATCATTGGAGAGGGGGTAAAATAACAAGACTTCCTCTTTCTCCACACACTAGCATGTCCTGTGACACGAACTTTCATTTCAGAACTCCTCTCCCCAAGAAATGCATGAATCAAAACCAAGAAGGGATTAGAACCAGGCCCAAATGGCTTGAATTCTTCCCAGTGATTTCCTGTTTGGAAGATAAGCAAGCAATGGATGTGTATTCCTCCACATTCTGTTCTTCCTTCCGCGGTAGTAAGAGGCCACTGGAAATCAAACTGGGCAAGCAGAGGGAGCTGAGGAGCAGCCCGGTTCTGTCCCAAGACCCTCGTTGGTCCTGAGCCCTGGGAGGAAGAGGACAGGCCTCTGGACAGATGTCACTCTGGAGTGGCTGAAGCATTGAGGAATCCATAATGGTCTTTGTCCTCAACTCTGAATATGAATTTTCTCTTGAGGGAGGGAAAGGTAGATCTATTTGTTTTGGCTTCAGGCTTAAGTAAGTTTCATGCTTGTATTAAAAATACTATCTTTCCTCCTGGAAGGCCACTACATATATATATATATATCCAAAATTCCATGCAAAGCAAAACCAGCCGCCTATGAAGAAAAAGAAAAAGGCATTTCACATCCTTAATATCTCTTTTAGCCTGTACAGTTAAAGCAGAATAAATAGATGCGCATGAAGACATAAAATACCTCTTTTTTTATAGTTACCAAAGAATCATTAAAATGAGGTTTAGTTATGAGTTAATGTGGAAATCCAAAGACATATATGAAACATCAAAAGAAGACAGTAGGTCATTAACTATTTCCATTTACAAATGGCTGTCGGTGGCTCATACCTGTAATCCTAGCTATTCAGGAGGCTGAGATCTGAGGATCGTGGTTCAAAGCCAGCTGGGCAGCAAAATCCATGAGACTCATATCTCCAGTTAACCACCAAAAACTGGTATTGGAGCTCTGACTCAAGTTTTAGAGTATTAGCCTTGAGCACTAAAGCTCAAGGACATCCTCAAGGCCCGTACACACACACAAAAAAATTCCATTTATGATACTAAGACTTATTAAGCAAACTTTGGCCAGCCAAGCTAGGCCGTAATTTCTGAGAATTCATACACCTGGATATTATTGACCACAACAAAAGGTAGTAAAATATTTGAATGGTTTATTTTGGGGGGAAATCACAATAGCTGTAAACAAACGACTTCCTTATTTCCCTTTGGTTATATGTAATTAGGGTTGTTGGTTACATTTTGTTTTGTTGTGCTGGAGCTGGGCTTGAACTCACATCTTGGCACACTCACGCTGAGTTTTTTCACTCATGGCAGCTGAGCCACACCTCTGCTTTTGGCTAGCAGCTGGCTTGTTAATTGGAGAGAAGAGCCTCTCAAATTTGTGTGCTTTGGGTGGCTTCAGATCCTCAGATCTCAGCTTCCTGATTAACTAGAATTACAGGTGTCAGCTACCAGTATCCAGCTAAGGTTTATTGAAATGGAGAGATTCTAAGAATCTAAAAATCTGAGGTTGGTGACGATGAAGATGGCAATGATGATATTATTATTAATCTTCAGGTAGTGGTACACAGGGGTTCAAGTCCACGTGTCAGTGCGTGTGTACAATGCCTCTTGACTAGTGTCACCCCCTTCCCTGTCTCCCCTCATCGCTCCACCCACCTCCCCTCAGCTTTTCTGGTTCTGTTTGCACATGTGGGCACAGATGGTCCCACGTGAGTTTGTCTCCACTCCTCCGCACTGGGTTGTGGATGTTTATCCATGCCAGTGACAGTGGGAGGAGAGAAGGAGACAATAGAAGTGAGGCCTACATCAGTTTGTTTGTTGAGATGGGATC
Organism: Dipodomys spectabilis; assembly: GCF_019054845.1. NCBI lineage: Eukaryota > Metazoa > Chordata > Mammalia > Rodentia > Heteromyidae > Dipodomys > Dipodomys spectabilis. Next base: position 44,375 of record NW_024871277.1, read on the forward strand.
TGGCTATGCTTCCGGGTCTGGAGTTGAACTCTGTATTCTTGCCTCCTCCTGAGTAGAGCAGCTAGATTTCTAAGCACACAGCCCTGCGCCAGGCCAGCCTCAGTGCTGCCCATACACTTAGGTGACTGTCATAGACAGGAGTTTCTCACAGGCTGTCCTCTGTGGCAGTAATGTCCTTTACTGTACAATTTGGTGTCAGCATGTCTGCTCACTGAGCCAGAAGCAAATCACATAGATCCTGGAATCAGAGCTAATGTTTGTTTTGGTTTTTGGTTGTTTTGTTTTTGTTTAGGTTTTTGTTTTTTGCCAGTGATAGGCCTAGCATGCTGGGCCTATTTGTGCTGAAGACTGACCACTTGAGCCACAACACCACTTCCTGCTTTTTTCTGAGTAGTTTATTAGAGATAAAGAGACTCATGGACTTTCCTACCGGTGTGGGGTTTCTAAGGGCGATCCTCAGCTCTCAGCCTCCTGAGTAGCTAGGATGACCGGCATGAGCCACTGCTAATGTGTAAAATCTAATTGATGGCAGGCTCAGTATACCCTCCTTTCCTTCTGACACTGGGCTTCATAGTACAGCCTGTGCAGTCTCCCTGAATACCCTCCCTTCCTCTTCAGTAAATCCTTCTCCTCACAGCTCTTCTTTCAATCCAGTTTAAGCAATCGCCCTCCATTCCTATATGTTTATTTATGGATTAAGATTGACCAGTCATAGAATTCGTCTTATGGCAAAATTGGAATGAGTGGACATAGGTGGGCAAATGCTAATAGATTTTTCCAATTTGTAACTGATGTCTTCAGGAAAATAGTAACTGAAAGGAAGGCTGCCACCAGCTGCAGCTGACCCCCATATACCTAATTACTGGCAGGCTTTCAAAGATGCAGTTTCACCGGTAAAATGCTTAGTTAAGTATGATTAGAAACTTAGAACTCAAATGACCTTCCTGCATCATTTGCACTCAGGAGCTGGTATCTGGTGCTACCTCACATTATGAATTACAATTAAATGAATGATATGTTTAAATGGCTGAACGGCAAGTTATATAAGTCTGTAAACAGAAACATGAGAATCAGGCCCTTTTAATATAATTATGGAGGGGCTGAGAAGGTGGCTCAGTGGTAGAGTGCTTGCCTTGCATGTATGAGGCCCTGGGTTCGATTCCTCAGCACCACATAAGCAGAAAAAAAAGCCAGAAGTGATGCTATGGCTCAAGTGGTAGCATGCTAGCCTTGAGCTGAAGAGCTGAGGAACAGTGCCCAGGCCCAGAGTTCAGGCCCCAAGACTGGACCCAATATATATATATATATATATATATATATATATATATATATATATATAATTATGGAAAACATTCCATCTTTATTCTATATACACAGGTGTCCATTGACAGGTGAAGAGATGAAGAAAGTGTAATCTGATTGCACAAGGGAATATTACTCGGCTATAAAGAAAAGGAGATCTTTTCTTTTCAGCAAAATAGATGGAACTAGAGGATGTTAGTCTCATGAAATAAGCCAGACACAAGAAGACAGATAGCACAGGTCACCCTTCATATGTGGAAGCCAAAAAGTTGATGTGAAAATAGAATAGTGATTTTTACTGTCTGGGAGGGGCAGGGGTAAAAAGTTAATGAGAATAGAATAGTGATTATTACTGTCTGGGAGGGGCAAGGGTAAAGAGTTGATGAGACAAAACTTCGGCAAAGTAGCAGGTTATAAAATTAACCCCCAAAAATCAATGGCTTTTCTGTATGCCAACAATGAGAAAAGTGTGGCTGAAATTAGGAAAGCAACTCCATTTGTAATAGCCCCACAAAAAATAAAATACCTAGGAATTAACTTAACTAAAGAAGTGAAGGACCTCTATGATGAAAACTTTAAAATCTTGAAAAAGGAAATCAACACAGAACTTAAAAAATGGCAAAACCTCCCATGCTCCTGGATTGGAAAGATTAACATCGTGAAAATGGCAATACTTCCCAAGGCTATCTACAAATTCAATGCAATACCTATCAAAATTCCACCCTCATTCTTCAAGGAAATAGAAGAGGCAATCCAAAAATTCATATGGAACAATAAAAGACCCCGAATAGCAAAAACGCTCCTGAATGGAAAGAACACTGCTGGAGGAATATCAATACCAAACTTCAAACTCTACTATAAAGCCATAGTAATCAAAACAGCTTGGTATTGGCATAAGAACAGACCTCAGGACCAATGGAATAGAATTGAAAACCCAGAAATGAACCCACAGACCTATAGCCATCTAATCTTCGATAAGGGAGCTAAAACAATAGAATGGAAGAAAGACAACCTCTTCAGTAAATGGTGCTGGCAAAATTGGTTAACTACATGTAGAAAACTTAAGCTAGATCCTTATATATCACCCTGCACCAGAATCAACTCCAAATGGATCAAAGACCTTGAACTCAAAGCAGACACTCTGAAAACATTACAGGATGGAATAGGAGAAACCCTAGGTCTCCTTGGCTCAGGCCGAAATTTTCTGAATAGAGACCTGGAAACACAACAAATCAAAGAAAGGTTGGACAAATGGGATTGCATAAAGTTGCAGAGCTTCTGCAGGGCAAATGACATAGCTAGCAAGATCAATAGAAAGCCCACGGATTGGGAGAAGATCTTTACTAGCCATACAACGGACAAGGGTCTCATATCTAAAATATACTTGGAACTCAAAAAATTAAACCCCCCAACAACAAATCCTCAAAGAAACAACTGCCCAATAAATAAGTGGGCGAAAGACTTAAAGAGAAACTTCTCTGAAGAAGAAAGAAGGATGGCCAATAGACACATGAAGAAATGTTCAACATCCCTAGCCATAAAAGAAATGCAAATCAAAACAACATTGAGATATCACCTCACTCCAGTGAGAACGGCAAAAATCAAGAACTCTAACAACAACAGATGCTGGAGGGGATGTGGACAGAAAGGAACCTTAATTCATTGTTGGTGGGAATGTAAACTTGTTCAACCACTTTGGAAAGCAGTATGGAGGTTCCTCAAAAGACTCCACATAGAGCTCCCCTATGACCCAGCAATCCCACTTTTGGGCATTTACCCTAATGTTTACAAACAAGACCACACTAAAGCTACCAGCACAACTATGTTTATTGCAGCATTATTTACCATAGCTAAGATATGGAACCAACCCAGATGCCCCTCAGTAGATGAATGGATCAAGAAAATGTGGTATATATACACAATGGAATTCTATGCCTCCATCAGAAAGAATGACATTGCCCCATTTGTTAGGAAATGGAAAAACTTGGAAAAAATTATATTAAGCGAAGTAAGCCAGGCCCAAAGAAACGTAGGTCCCATGGTTTCCCTTATTTGTAATATCTAGTATATGTATGAGTCAAGCGGAAAAGGTCAGATAATGTGATGTCAGGAAAATGAACCCTTAGATGTGTATTTTAATGTTTTTTTCTTTCATGCATGTGTTTCTAACACATTTATAAGATTATCTCTTTGTTGCTTTGTATGTCCCTCCCCCACAGTATAACCCTTGCTTTCACTATATTTGATGTCAGTATAACTTGTGGAGGAGATGGGGAAAAACCAGTTGTTTAAGGATACAGGTGGACCTGTTGCAACAATGAGAAGTACAAGTTGTCATGTCCAAAACGAACTTTACAATGTTGGTGGGGGGGGGGGGGGTTGGGGGGAGGGAGGAAGGAGAAGGATTGGGATTAGGGGGGGAGGGGGGAGGCTGGGAAGGGATGTGAAGGATAAACAAAGGAGGAGGCTGCAATGCTTGGTAAGAAATGTACACATTATCCTGCCCATGTAACTGTAACTCCTCTGTACAGTATGTTCACAAATAAAATTAAATTAAATTAAAAAAAAAAAAAAAAAAAAAGAGTTGATGAGAATAGAATAGTGATTATTACTGTCTGGTAGGAAGGTGGGGAGTCAAGGTAAAGGGTGGTTGGGTTTGATCAGGGAAACTTGGACACTTACACAGAATCTCACACTCACCATCACCGACATATCCAAGTGAGGCACGAGACTAAAAATACAGAGAGGCAGAATACAGTGTGGACTTAGCCTAAGAAAGTTGAGATTTGAGAAAGATACTTTGAACTAACTCACAATGAAGTTAAAAGAAATATGACCTTTATGGAAAATGGAGAGGATTAGAAAAGATAATAGAACTTACGATTTCATTAAAACTTTGACCTTCCCAAGGGATAATAAAGATATTTGATGAATTCCAATCTAATAGCTATGAAAAAAAATTAGCATCTGAGAGGAAAAGGAATCAATGGAGACACAGATAGACATATAAGAAATAATCCATCAATGAACACCAAAGCGTGCACCCCTGGGCCTCACGATGAGAGTAGATTTCCAGGGAGTACAGTAAAGTAAAATGATTATTGAACACTGAAGCTATATTTTTCTTAAAAGTAAGAAAATTCATATATTACTCACATAGAAATCCACAAAAAGTATACCAAAAATAAAACATGTTAGGGTGGAGATTGACTTAGCTTGATTAGTTTGCTGAAATAATTACCTAACATAAAGTTTCATCTTTTCTATTTTAATATAAAAGTTTTTAATAAATACAATATCATGTATAATGCTGGGCACTGCTGGCTTATGCCTATAATCCTAGCTACTCAAGAGACTGAGATTTGAGATTGAAATTCAATGCCACCTTGGGCAGAAAAATCCATGATAAGAATGTCTCCAATTAGCCACCAAAAAGTGGAAGTGGAGCTGTGGCTTAAAAGCACTAGCTTTGAGCAAAAGAGCTCAGGGACAGCATCTAGGCCTTAATTTCAAGCCCCAGGACTGACCAAAAAAAGAAGAAGAAGGAAGAGGAGGAGGAGGAGAAGAGAAATTATTTAATATTATAAAAATGCCCAGTTATTTAATAATTAATATATAAATATGTTTAATTTCAGACTTGATAATTTGAATAAGAATATACACATCATTACATATACTTTTTTGTTGCATGTCCTGAGGTTTGAACTCAGGACCTTGGTGCTGTTCCTGAACATTTTTGCTCAAGATTTGTTTTAGGTGAGTCACAGCTCCACTTACAGCTTTTTGATGGTAAATTGGAGATAAGAGTCTCATCAACTTTCCTCCGTTGTCTGGCTTCAAACTGTGATCCTCAGATCTCAACCCCTGGAGTAGCCAGGATAGGATTGCAGGTGTGAGCCATCAGCACCTACTTACATGTATTTTTAATACAATCTTAGGACTAATCTCAGTATGATATTTTTACATAGATATGTATTCATTTACTCTTGTTATTTGTTATTGTTATTTATTTACTATTGTTATTTACATTTCTTACTCTTTTTTTCCCCTTTTTTTAAATCTTTATGCAGTAGTACAAGTAGGTTTAATCCAGTGTGTCAGTTGGTGGGCACAATGCCTCTTGATCCACGTCACCCCTTCCATCCTTCTCTGTTTCTTGCAGCCCACCCCTCCCGCTGGTGTCCCAGCTCCCTGATCCTAGTGCACAGTGAATATGGCCACTGAGTTCTCTCCTCTCCGCATTGTCAGCCCCTCCTTGTCCCTGCCCCCCCCCACAACACATGCTCTAGCTCCCTGGTATTCATTGTGTTGTTCAAATGGGTGAGTCATAACACTAGATGCACCCCTGCATGTACCACACATCACTGAATATCTGTGCATGTAAACACATGATCCTGTATAGGCTTTCATAGATGCTTGAAATTTAGATCTACTTCCACATACGACAGCAAATAGGCATCCTGTCTCACTAAGCCTACATTGCTTCACTTCACTCAATTTAAAAAAAAAATTGTCTGCAGATGACATAATAGCATTCTTTCTGATCAATGATTAAAATTCTCTTGTGATACAAGTATAAAATATATTTTATAAATATATGTTATATTACAGTATCATAGGATATATATATACTAGATAATGCATAGAATCGAATATATAATATTCTCTATATTCTACGTTCCTGATCCACTCAGCCATTGTAGGGCATGTGAGCTGTGTCTGAACCTGGCTATGCCCAGTGTTTCCTGGTAGACCGGAAGTGGAGGGGTGGAGCCAATCCCTTCTCCGTAGTTAGACTGGCAGTAGAACCTGCAGGCCTGAGCCCTACCAAGTGTCAGAACCACAGAACAGAGAGGTGTGGCTTCTTCAAGAATACAGAGAAAGGTAGCTAGCTGCCCACTAACCTCTCACCAAACTTCACTAGCCTCAGTTTAGGAGGTTTAGTGTATTCGTATTAAGTGAGACCCACATCATGTCTTAATCACTAAGGGATTGTGTATAGAGTGTCTGTGGGTTATGCACTTAAAATATCAAGAGATAAAATAGAAATAGAAGTGGGTAATGAGAACTGAACGTCTCAGAGTTTTATTAACAGTCTAATAGCTGTTCTCTTAATTTTCTTATTAATATATACATGCTTGAAAACTAGGAATAAAATGAGCAATCACATGTTCTATTATTTTATTTTGAAAAAAAAAGAAACAGTAACAAATTTGGTTACCTGAGATTCAAAGTAATTTCCATGCATAGCGTATTGGCTGAATGGCTTAAACCAACTGACAAGGAAACCAGAGCGGACAAAAGGAAGAGTGAGGTGTGATCACAAAACGTCATCACTGGGTGGAGGGGAGGGGGGGGGTAGTTGTGGAGGTGGGAAGGAAGGGATGGTAGGGGGAAAACAAAGGAGGAGGCAACAATGCTTGATATGAAATGTACTCATTACCTTGCTCATGTGATTGTTAACACCTCTGTACGGTATTTTCACAATTAAAAACTTATTTAAAACAAAATAAAACCACTTCATCATTAATGACGCTGAGTCCAGGAAATCTCCATCAAACCAGCTCTTGGGATTTTTAAGAATGATTTTTTTTTAATGACTACCCACAAAAATCCAGCCACTAATCCCACTAAATTTCAGAGCAGAATTTTCATCTATGGGAGCCATTTTCAGACCAGGAAGCTAGCCAGCCAAAAGCCACAGGAGTAATTGGATAATCCAACCACCACCAACTTCAGCAGCCTTTGCCTGTGTCAGGGTTTCTGATCCCTGGTGTCTGTAAGTTCTACTTGATTTTCTTTCCTTTCACCACCTGTATAAAAATGTGACAAAACAAATCAGTAAGACCACAGCATACTCGAAAAATGTTCTCCAAATGTCTGGGTGCCTGAGAAAAATGTTTTATAATTCCTTGACAGTGCTGGCATTTCAGCCCGGGGCCTCTGGCCAGAGAGGCACGTCTCTCACTTCCGTCATACCTCCAGCCCTATTATTGTAGGTTATTTTTCAAATAAGATTAAGACCTTGTGATTTCCCCAGCTGGCATAGAAACCATCTTCTCTCTACATCTTCCATGTAGCTGGGGTCATGAACATGCCCTACCATGCCTGGTTCTGTGGAGAGCAGGTCCCAATAACTTCCAGTCCACACTGACTTCCAGCCACGAGCCTCCCAGTTTCCACCGCTCTAAGCCAAGAGAATAGGTATGGCATGTAGCCAAACACATTGACATTTTGATGTTCCGATACAAAAGGAGTCTAAGAAACTCCTTCGAAAGCCAGGAACATTCAACATCAAGAGAATTAGTCATTCTTAGAAGTCAGTCTATTACGGTCAAATCATACCTACAGACGCAGGACTGAACCAGACTATATTTCTGAACACATGGTTGAGCTTCTCTTCCATGCTTTCCATTTTCTATAGAAAAGACTTCATGTATGGAAACAAGTAATATGTCATAAACCAAGCAGATATTGGTATTTTGATGGCTACCAAATGATAGGTAGCTATCAGCCTCTGAGGCAAATCATCATACTAAATTTTTTCAGGTAATCAAGAATAATAAAATCAACATAATGTGAATGATGTGTGCCACACAACTTGTAGGGAAGTGCCTCAAGGAATGACAAAATGGAACTGAGAAACAGTGGATGATTTTCACCACCATAGAATGTTAGCAACAGGTCATGGCTCTCTAGGGACTAGGGCCTGGCTCCCAGGGACAGGTCTGGGGTCAGCGTCCTGGGCTGGAGACCTCTTCCCGTGGGACTGGGCATCTTCCCTGAGAAGGGAGAGCCGTTCTCAAGGGAGGCCTGAGCCTGGACCCCCCACACACACTGTCACACAGCAGGGAACACAGGGCCACCCCAGGCCCAGCCCGAGTACTGTCCCATACTTTTGCAGCTTTCTTAGACTAAACAGACAAAGGGCAGGAGAGAACGCAGAACAGAGATGACTTTTCCATCAGAGAGTGTGTGAGCCCCTCCCACCCGCACAGCTAGCTTAAGCCACCTGAGGACACCTGGCCCAGGAGAGCTGCCCTGGGAGCCCGCCCACATTACAATGCACGCAGAGGTTTAGTCTCAGCATTCAAAAATAGTAATAAATAAACTATTAAGTCGTTAGGGTGCTAAGGTTTCCTTTGGGCCTGAAAACTAGGCATCCAACCCATTAACCAGGAGCTTCCCTCTTTCCCATTAATAGCAACTGATTTTTTTTTTCATTCACTAAAATATTGATCCTTCCATCTAATATACCAAGTAAGACCGTTTAGCTTTAACCATACAACATGTTTGGATGAGCACGTTTAAAGGTAATCTATCTTGGTAAATATGTTCTACAAATCAACAAAGTTGCTTAGGGCATAGTTTGGTTTGTAGATTTGACCTTGGTGTTCATTAAAATACAAACAGTAGTTTGATATCTCCATCTGGGTGCTGGACAACCTTTAGCTACCCACTACCTGCTTCATCTGGACAGATTAAGGGGCTATTTTCATACCAGCCTGCTTTGTGGACAAGGTCCAAATCCAAGAGATATCCCCAATTATTAGTTAGCAAGAGTTTGGTAGAGACATAGTTTTATTTCTCAAGGGATGTTTATTAAAAATTAAAAATAATTGTAAAAAAATAAATAATGTTTTGGTGACAAAAACTCATGGTAAAGGGAAGTGAGCATTATCCCGGAAGAGAAAGAAAATTGATACACTGTAATTGACTATAGATCCAGGGGAAAAAAATGCCCAGCTAAATTAAATTCAAGAAGTTATTAAATGTGACAGTATTGTCAGATAAAAAGCAAAGGCTCACTTAGAAAAACAGGAAGATGAGAAATAAAGTCAATAAGCCAAGATGAAAAAGGATCTAGGGTAGATCAGTAAAAGATTGCAATAAAACTAAATTGCAGAAGTTTGAGTAAAATACATACTGGACATCCTGGAGAAAGTTAGCAACTTGAGAAAAATCAATCAGCAGATACAATCTCATAGAACTGTGAGCAGAATGAACAGGAAAAAGGGAGAAGCCGAGATCACAGGGAGAAGAGCATGGCACGTAAAATCATAGAATTACCTTGAACCAGGTTCTTAAGTTTTAATCATTTAGACAGGTTCTTGGTCATCTCAGCAGACTTCCATCATCTGCTTTATCACCAATATATAGTTAGGCAACTGAGGCAGACAATTTATAGAAACGTGGTCCCTCGAAAGAACTTGCCAAGAGTTAAAACAAGAGATTAAAATTGAAAAATTCAGTTTTTGTGTGGATGTGGTAATAGCGCATCATTTGGGTTAGTGTGGTTGCTCTTCTTGTTGCTGTTGTTTTTGTTGTGTTTGCTTTTCCATTTTGTTTCTTGTTTTGTATTTTTTATGTTTTATTGTCAAAATAGTGTACAGAGGAGTTACAATTACATGAGAAAGGTAATGAGTACATTTCCTATCGAGCATTGTTACCTCCTCCTTTGTTTTTCCCCTACCATCCCTTCCCTCCCCAACTCCCCAACTCCTCCCTCCCCCACACCAAGTTGTAAAGTTTGTTTTCTACATAGTGTCTTGTACATCTCATTGTTACAATGAGTCAACCTGTATCCTTGTTTCAGCATTTTGGTATTGCCCTTCCCCTCCCCAAATTAGAAAAATGTATACACAAGATGCAGGGCACTGACCTCAAATACAGTGAAAACAGGGGTTATGCAGTGGGGAAAGAACATACAAAAGAAACAAAAAAAATCACCTAGTACATTTTAGGTCCTATCTTGGGGTTCATTTCACTTATGTGGTCATATGAACATAGCTTTTGGCCTTTTCTTCTTGTCCTCAACTTATACTAGTTATTGCAGATAAGGGAAACCATGGGACCTATGTTCCTTTGGGCCTGACTTACTTCACTTAATATAATTTTTTTCAAGTCTTTCCATTTCCTAACAAATGGGGCAATGTCATTCTTTCTTGTGGAGGTATAGAATTCCATTGTGTGTATATATACCACATTTTCTTGATCCATTCACATCCACTGAGGGGTATCTGGGTTGCTTCCATATCTTAACTATGGTAAATAATGCTGGGATAAACATTGTTGTGATGGTATTTTAGTATAGCCTTGTTTGTGATCGTTTGGGTAAATGCCCAAAAGTGGGAATGTTGGATTATAGAGGACTCATTTACATTTTCCTGTCTCTCTCAGCTGTGTATTTTCTCTTTGCTTCCACATTTATTTGCCCTTTCCCCCTGCTGGCCACCCTGAAGGCTGCCTGGCAGCTGCAGGCCTGGCTGGGCCTAGTCCCTGGCTTGCGGCTGTGTGCAGCAATGTTACAGGGAGAGGTGGAAAGGCCGGGAGAGGCAGAAAGGCCTGGAGAGACAGAGGTCAGGGAAAGACAGAGGTCAGGGAGAGACAGGTCAGGGAGAGACAGAGGTCAGGGAGAGACAGAGGTCAGGGAGAGACAAAGGTCAAGGTTCGCACCCCATTCTCTACCGCTCACCTCTCTTCTGTAGCCTCTGGATTCTCATCTCCAAAGTCCCAGTTGTCCAGGAGCTGCTGCTTCTCCTGCCCTGGCCTCTTCGGACACATGCAGAAAATCATTCCATTCCCCTGCCCTCCTGGTGCACTGATTCCAGTCTTGGGCATGCCTTCTCTCTTGTTGATTCTCTGAAAGCTTTTCTGACTTGAGAAAGAAATCTGTTCACTAAATTCCCTTTAATTACCCTTTCTGCACATACCATCTGTTTCTTGACAGTGCCTGACTGATAGAAGCCTTGGATATAAAACTGATCGCAAATCCCTTTTGAGAGCAAACCAAATTTAACAATCTTTTCTCTTCTCTCCATCCCTAATGGCGTTCTTCTGCTTCAGCTTTCAGTGCAGTTGTGTTACAGCTGCCACCAGCTACTCTCCCTTCCACACCAGTCTCCAGATTCAAACCCGAGTCTCAGATCATGAACTCCTTAACTCATTCATTAAGCTTAACAACTTGTTATTTCACTTTGCTTTAAAACCAACAAGTCAACAGTCTTTCTCAAAATCCCAAGACATACCTACTGGTACTCTCTCTGTCTCTCTCTCCTCCCTACCCCCTGCCTTCCTCACTTTGTTCTCTCTCTGTCGCTCTGTCTCTCTGTCTCTCTGTCTCTCTCTCTCTGTCTCTCTCTCCCCTCTGTGTCTCTACCTCTCTCTATATTTCTGTCCCTGTACCGTCTCTCTGTATCTCTATCTCCACTCTGTTTCCTCTCTCTGTGTCATCTCTGTCTTTTCTCTTTGTTCTCTATCTCCTCTGGGCTTTCTGTCTCGTTGTCTGTCTCTTCTTTCTCTGTCCCTCATTCTCAGCCCCTCCATGTCAGTCACTTCCCCGTGCACGCTGTCTCTCTCTTCCTTACTGCTTTGAAGTAATTCTGAGTTCCCTTTTCCACAACATGTCTTTTTTGCCCTGTCCTCTGTCCCTTGCACTCTTCAGGACTTCACTGGAAACAGACAACTCCTAGAGAGAAATCATTCCTATTTTTTTTTGCCAGTTCTGAGGCTTGAATTCAGAGCCTGGGCACTTTTCCTGAGCTCCTTTTACTCAAGGCTAGTGCTCTACTATTTGAGCCATAACACCGCTTCTGGCTTCTTCTGTGTATGCGGTGCTGAGGAATCAAACCCAGGGCTTCATGCATGCTAGGCGAGCACTCTACCACTGAACTACCTTCCCAGCCCCTCTAATTTTTTGGAGGGGAACTTCAGATTTTATTGATCATTGAAGACAAAACAGGGAACAGTTTGTTGTGTGATTATAGCATATACATTAAATGACACAGAGAGTAGAGAGTCAGCACATATGAATTGTACAATAAGTCAGCTGTGATAAATTGAAGATATGCATGTTATAGCCTCCATCTTCTATGCTTTCTTTCATCATCATTCTTTTTTTTTTTATTGTGAAAATACCGTACAGAGTCATTTCTTGTCAAGCATTGCTGCCTCTTCCTTTGTTTCCCCTTCCCATCCCTTCCAATCTCCCTGTCCCCTAAGGTTAACACTTGGTTTTTGGACCACGATCCCATGAAAGGTGCGGCCTGATTGACTTTGAGCCCCGCCTTTGACCTTGAGGCTGGGGAGCGGGGGCTATGGGCCTGGAGTGGGCAGAGGAGGCCGGGGAGAGGACGGCTCCCTGCTCACCACAGCGCTTCTCTTCCCCTGGTGATGGCCAAGGGACTGTAGCCCACACGGCTCTGATCGAAGGGCGCGGATCCGAGCTAGGAGACTCTCAGTTAATTCACAGGCCCTGAAAAAACACTCTTCAGCCGCCCTCACAGCAGCAAGTCTTCTCCTGCCTGCATTCCTCTCAGAAGCATCTTGATTTTGTCCAGGATCATAACGCTTTTGAAAAGCTTCAGCCCCATTTTTACATCATATATGTATATATATATATATATATATATATATATACATATACATATACATATATATATATGTATTCCATTTCTACCATGTACTTTCTTGAGGATCTTGGACAGTCTTATGAAGTGTGTCCCTCTCTTTCCCCATGTGTAAATGTAGCCAAATCACGGTTGTTTTGTAGTCGGGGGAGTCTCAGATTAAGGAGGGAACATTTAAAGAGGCTGGGGAGACAGGCAACTCCCAACACATCATGCCTTGTTCTTTGCCAGCACACACATCCATATGGCTGAATGAATGTGTAGGTGTGTAAGTGTGTGTATGTATGTAGATGTTTACGTGTGGTTGTGTGTAGGTGTTTATGTGTAAGTTTGTGTTGGTGTACATGTGTGTAGGTGTGTAGGTGTGTGTGTATGTGTAGATGTGTGTGTGTGTGTGTGTGTGTATGTTCCAGGCTGGGGCATGAACTCAGGACTTCTCACTCTCCTATGGCCTTTTGCTCATGACCTATTTGAGCCACACCTTCACCTCCACTTTTCTGCCCAGGCTGTCTTTGAACCTTTCTGGTCATGGCTCAGCCACCTGGGTAGCTAGGATGACAGATGTGAGCCAATGAAGCAGCTATGAGCAACTTGAGCAACTCATAATGGGGTTAATGGGGCAGTGCCAGAAGGGAATGTGGGAATCTGCTAGACATCAGTCTGAACACTGAAACACTGTCAATTGGAACTGACCGGTGTCTGTTCTGAAAACCTGGGCAGCAGCAAGTGGGGTGTGCTAGCTCTGCAGAGGGACCCCTGAATGAATATACAGAAGCCAGCAGACAGCAGTGCGAAGACAAGAAATGAGTCCCAGTGAGAAAAATTAGGAAAACATGAAAACAAGGACTATGAAAGCCATCTATATAATTCTGTTAAGAGTGAATTAATTAATTTGCACTGTAAGTGTTAAATCTTGCTGAATTAATTATCAGGTTATAACACTTCTTCTATTAAATAATGGTATATCTAAACAAAGACAATGAGTAGGGCAGAGCTTACAGATAGAGAGCATGCCTAGCATGTGTGAAAACTTGAATTTAATGAACAGCACAGAGAGAGAGGGTGGGAGGGAAAGAGGGGGGAGGGGAGGGAGAGAAGAAAAGTAAAGAAGGGAAGGGAAGGGAAGGAAAAGAAAAGAAAGGAAAGGAGAGGTATTGCACTTGGAATTACATTTGTTTTGATTGATTTTTATTATATATAGTTTGTTCTTTGATATATAAATATTATTTTGAGTGACAAATGAGCATTTCACATGTGCTAACTTCCTCGGTTAATAAGTAATGCTAATTGAATACATTTGTGTGGACATTTTCTGATTTGTTTTGTTGTGAGATAAAATTTACCATGGTTATTTTCAACGTCGTTTGATTAAACTAATGACATAAAAGTTTAGAGCTGAGGACTACAACAATTCCAACTCTGGGAGCCATTTCTCAGTGAGATTATGACTCTGTTCAATGTTATAGTGCTTTTAAGGTTTTGACAGTTGAAGCACACTCAGGATGCTGAGATCTGAGGATGGAGGTTTGAAGCCATCCAGGGAAAGAAAGTCCATGGGACTCTCATTTCTGATTACCCACCCAAAAGCCAGAAGTGGAGCTGTGGCTCAGGCTGTGATCAAGCACCAGGACTGGAAGAAAAATAATAATAATAATAACCTGGGTGCTTACTGTTTTCCCTTTTAACGGGGGTAGCACATTATGTAGTTACAAAAATGGCTGGTTTTTTAATTGAATACTTGCACAAAATTGTCCATTATTATTCAGCTTATTAGTCTTAATGGGCAGGAAATCACATATGTAGATAAGAAAAATAAATAAATCTTCTATAATATTGTCTATTTGAAGAATTACTTTGGAAGTCTTGAGCCTTGATATAACTCTTATATATTCATCATCTCTAGAAAGAAAAGAAGTATAACTTTAATAATTATGTGTATACCATGTTTTCTTTATATATAATATCATTTATTTAATTTACTATTTTTAACCTTTGGTAAACAGAATAGTGTTTTAAAATATACAATTAATAAATATTCATGTTATATATAACTATATTATACATCAAAATATAATTCATTCATTCATTTATAATTTATTCAACACATAGTAAACAAAATTTAATTCTAATTCTAAAATAGATAAGTTTATAACTTCTAAGGTAAAAATTGTTTTCAGTAGACAAGAATTCTTTTTTTAATTAAATTTAAGTAGTTGTACAAAGGAGTTGCCATTTAACAAAGCAATTTATGAATGCAATATATCTAGATCAATGTCAACCTTATCAACAGTCTCAGGAATGAAATCTGGCTCCTATAACAGAATTATCTAATCAATGCTGCTTTCAAAACTTGATTTATGATATAGATTTTTAATTGATGAACCAACTGATGGTAATAGTTTTTCTGCAATTGATTAACAACTGAAATGTGTTAACAAACTGGTTTGTTTTATTTTTCAGGTCGGTCTTACGTTCCCTGAGCCTTTGCAGTAAGAGAAAGTGGTAGGGACCTTTAATTTAGTCTAATTTATTCCACAAAGAGCAACGACAGACAACAGCCCATGAAGTCCAGGGCACCTGTCACTCTCAGTGTTGAAATCACTCAGCATCACTAGACCTAGAACAAACTGGCATGGGGAGGAGTCAATCAATGCCACGTAACCCACCTTAACATTGCCACGTGTCTTGATGGAAATGATCTTCAGTAAACATGGGAGCTCATCTTCCAGTGGAATCAGAGAATGCTTGTAACCAGGTTGGATCAAAAATACAGGAGTCTCCTTGTAATTCTGAAAAACTATAGCGTATGATATCACAGAGTTATGAAATTAACCCCAGGGTGGTAGGATGATGCTCACTGGCTATTTTCCTTCTTAATGGGGTAGCACATTATGTACTTACAAAAATGATTGAAATCCATTTCCTGAGAGCCTGTCCAGGAGAAGGCCAAGCAGAGTGCGCGGGATAAAACGAGAGGGAGCAGAGGCCATCAGTCAACCCTCCGTGGAATGCAATCCCCAGAGACAGAAGAGGGTCACGCGCAAACCTTCATAAAATACAGATATTGTGACAAGCTGTAATGAGCACCATAAAGAACAAGTTCAGACTCTAGATGGCTTGTAAAAATAAAGAACTGGCCTGTGCATTAACATCATAGCAATGACATTTTCCCTCAATGGTTTCTACTTCGTTTTCTTCACCTTTCTCTAAGTGGACATCAGTGCACAATAAAATAGCCAACAGATGTCTGAAATGATTCTGCTGCAAAAGTTCTATCATTTTCACAATGAACAGAATTTTAAAAATCTACTCAAATTGATTATTTTTATCACAATCAGCACCCAGCTGAAGCAAGATTTTTATATGAGAAAATGATCTCAAAATTACATGTAGAAGAATTCCAAAAACACTCATTCCCAAATTATACATAACACTCTTTTATTTTTTAATTGTGAGAATACCATACAGAGGAGTTACAATTACATGGACAAGATAACGAGTACATTTCTTTTTTTGGGGGGGGGCCAGTTGTGGGGCCTGAACTCTGGGCCTGGGCGCTGTCCCTCAGCTCTTCACCTCAAGGCTAGAACTCTACCACTTGAGCCACAGTGCCACTTCTAGCTTTTTTCTTTTTGCTTATGTGGTGCAGAGGAATCGAACCCAGGGTCTCAGGCATGGAAGGAAAGTGCTCTACCACTGAGCCACCTTCCCAGCCCCCACAAGCATATTTCTTATCAAGCATTGTTGCCTCCTTTTTGTTTCCCCTTCTCATCCCTTCCCATACTCCCCCCCACCTCCCCACACCCAATCCTACCCCTCAACCCCTCCCCCAAAGTTGTAAAGTTCGTTTTTTGACATAACATCTTGTACATCTCATTGCTGCAATGGATCCACCTGTATCCCTAGTTAAACAATTTTTTTTCCTTCCCTTCCACAAATTATACCAACATCAAATACAGTGAAAGCAGGAGCTATACCATGGGAGAGAGACATACAAAGCAACATAGAAATCATCTTATAAATATGTTAGAAACAATTGCATGAGAGAAAAAAAAAAAACATTTGAATCCTTATCTTGACCACCATTCAGAAACAGAACCAAGTGCCAGCAGCTCACACCTGTAACACCAGCTATTCAGAAGTTCGAGATATGAAGATCATGGTTCAAAGCCAACCTGAGCAGACAAATCCCTGAGACTCTCTCTCATCTCCAATTAACCAGCAAAAAGCCAGAGTGGAGACTGGCTCAAGTGGTAGAGCATAAGCCTTGAACAGAAAAGCCAAGTGAGATTGTAAGGCCCTGAGTTCAAGCCCTAGTATCAGGACACATGCATGTGCGCACACACACATACACACACACACACAGATGAACAAAATAAAACTTCCACAAATATTTATGAAGTATTTATAGTCACCACCACATACAGTCTGACAGGAGAGGCTGCACATGAAATAACTACACTATGAATGCACAGTAACTGTTGAAGTAGGCAGTAGCACAAATGATGTGGTAAAATTTTGTTGAAGAGAACATTATTGGATACCGATGTCTCACTCCTGTAATCCTAGCTACTCAGGAGGCTGAGATCCGAGGATCACAGTTCAAAGCCAGCCCGGGCAGAAAAGTTCCCATGAGACTCTTACCTCCAATTAACCACTCAGAAATCAGAAGTAGAACTGTGGCTCAAAGTGCTAGACTGCTGTCCTTAAGCACAGCGAGTTCAGGGGCAGCACCCAAGCCCTGAGTTCAAGCCCCACAACTAACAACAACAACAAAAAGAATATTAATTTGTCTTGATGGGCAAAAAATAATTGCCAAGACTATAAAAGAAAATGATGTAGGTGTATACTTTGCACACTAGGAGAAACTTTGTCCAGAAGAAAGAAACAGAAATCGTGCAAACTTGGCATTCTTAGAGAATAATAACCATTAGAAAACATTTAAAGGAATCGTGATATAATGGACTGGACAAGAAAAGAGTAATTTGATTGTCAATGGGTTTCACGTGAAAAGCTGAGGCATTTTATCATGATTTGATTTGTTATTTATTTGGGAAAATAAAAAAAAGCAAAGCACTGGTAGCTCATACCTATAATTCTAGCTACTCAGGATATATGAGGGTCAGGATAGTGGTTTGAAGCCAGCACACACACAAAAGTCCATGAAACTCCAATTAGCCACCCAAAACCTGGAAGTGGAGCTGTGGCTCAAATAATAGAGCTCCAGCCTTGAGTGAAAAAAGCTAATGGACAGTTTCAAGGTCCTGAGATCAAGACCTAGTATTGGCACAAAGAAATTAAATTAAAAATGAAACTAAAATTTAATTTAAATGAAATGAAATTAAAAAATAAGCCAATATTAATCTTTGGGGGGGGAGATAAGGAATCTTTGTCAACTTTCTTTTCATGTTAAAATAGATAGAAATTAGCCACGCACCAGTGGCTCACACCTGTAATCCTAGCTACTCAGGAGGCTGAGATCAATGGATTGCAGTTCAAAGCCACTCAGAAAACTGGAAGTGGCACTGTGGCTCAAGTAGTAGAGCGCTTGCCTTGAGCTGAAGAGCTGAGGGACAGCGCCCAGGTCCACAGTTCAAGCCCCACGACTGACCAAAAAAAAAAAGATTTTTGTGGGAAATCAACATTATTGATATAATTTTCATTATTGTATTTAATGTGTTTAATGAAAATTTAAAACAAGTAGAATAATCCAGTTTGGTAAAAATATTTGTATGACTATATTGAAATGCATCCAGTAGCAATATAGATGCATTTTTTTCATTTCCATTGTTATTAAATAAACAAAATTGATATATGCTGTCTATTTTTACTTAGAAGCCTGGTGTTCTAATTAGTTTGGTCGTATTACAGGTATATTTCTAGGATTCAGTGATGGAAAACTAAAGTAAGTTGGATGCCCTCTTTGTAAACACTTCTAAGTGACAACTCAGAAATGAATGCAAATCAATATGATGAGTGTGATCAACCTAGAAATAACTCAAGTTCAAGCAATTTTAACATCAAAGTGCAAACAGCATAACTTCTTCATCAGAGACTCACAGGAAAGTAAAGGAAGATGATGTCAGGTCAAAATTCTAATTATCTGTCATAAAAGAACTGGCTGGTTCTACTGGGTTTCTTATGACTTTGAAGAAATTAATTTAGCTTCTCGGGACCACGTTGGTTGACTACTAATCCAGAATTCATCCATGTGCCTCAGACCAATTCAACACTTAGAAAATAATCTACCCTGTCAAAACAGATAGGGCTTTAATTCTATGTCTTCTGGAAGTTTCTTTTAAGCTGGCCTTTTGATGATCTTTATGATTTTACTTACATCTGTCTCCAGTGGCCTTTTCCACTGCCCTGTGGGTGTCAGACCCTCCCTGCAGTGACCCCCGATGGCCAGGAGGGAGACCACCACAACAGAAGCCATTGAAAGTGACTGTCCCCTTATCCCATGGTATTTCACCTGTCATGTCCTCAGCAAAGGTAATCCATCTGCATTATCCTGCTGTTGGTCTTTCTAAAAACTTCCCAGGCAGTGGAAGATTGTTGAAATGTACTAAAAATGTTCTAATGGATTCTTCTAGCACAGCAAGAAATGTCCATAGAATTGTTAAATGAGTGTGTGTGTGTGTGTGTGTGTGTGTGTGTGTGTGTGTACTGGTACTGGAACTTGAACTCAGGGCCTGGGTACTGTCCTTTAGATTTTTGGCTCAGGGGGACAATTGCTCATGAACTTCTGTTTCAGGCATGACATTTGCATTATGCCATTGTAAAGCTTTCCAGCCTACCAGACATTGAACTACATCCTTTATTCTTCCTATTTCACTTAACCTTCAGAACAACCCCACTGAAGCAGGCCCTCCAAACCCATCCTATTTACTCCTGAGCAATGGAAAGCCTGGGTCCCAGGGTCACTCTACCTATACACAGGAGCACATGGAATTGTCCAACGGTAGCTCTCATATTAACTACTATGTTATATTGACATTAGTTAGAAAATCAACTTTGATGTGATGGCCTAACATTGAATATTTCAATTCTTCACTATTTTCCTATCTTATCTGAACAGCATTGCGTTTTGCTCTACAGCACAATGAAGGTATAAATTAACACATATGCCTCAACTGAAATAGGACTGAATTATGTAGCACAGAGATTGAATTGGAGGTAGGGCACAGTGGCCCACCACTATGAGGTGCTATTCATGCGCATAATTCCATCAGAGTGCCATTTTGTCATAGGACTTATTTTTTCAGATCCCCATAACCAATCACCTCATAACACTGGCCCAGATAACCAATGTGATTGAATATGTTCCTTTCCTCCATCAACATATGCTATTTTCATTTATTATAGTTAAACCTTGTTGTCTGCTTTGTCACAATAATGCTAAATCTCCAGAGGGCCAGCAGAGTATAAATATATAAATTCTTGCTTATTTTATGTGGCCATATGCAGGCAGATGGCTGTCTCCTACTGTAAAGTTCAGAGTGACAGATTTAGAATCTCACTGCTGTGCTGGAGAAAGTATATGCCGCTGACTCTTAATTATAGGATTAACATTTTTTTCACAACCCCCTACTTTTTAGTGTTCTATAAAACAATTTTATAAATAGTGCAATAAAGAAGTATTTAAATGCCATACATTAAATGAAAGAAATCTTTCATTTTATTTGAATTCTTGCTATATTCCAAAGATGTTTAAAGGTTAACTGTACCAAGAAATTTGCAAACGTAGAAATAAAAATGAGGGATTTTTACTAGATCTTTCATTTTGGTTAAAAAAAACAGTCATTGATATCTTCATTTTTGCCAAAACTAGAATATATTTAAGAGGTATATGATAGTAGTCAGAACTTACTAACTTTAAATCAATAGATGAACACCAGATCTTCCAGGAGCAAGAATAAACAGAGCATTTATAAGAAGGCTCTTATATAAACATTTTATCTCCTGTCCTGAGACACAATGGTGTATATCATCCACAAAGGAACAAGAGAGTCAGGTGCCAGGGACTCACATCTGTCATTCTCACTTCTCCAGAGGCTGAGATCTGAGGATCACAATTTGAAGCCAACCCCATCATGAAAATCTAGAAGACTTATCTCCAGTTAACCAGCAAGAAGCTGGAAGTAGAGCTGTAACCAAAGTGGCAGAGCACCAACCTTGAGTGAAAGCTCAGGGACAGAGCCCAGGCTCTGAGTTCAAGCCCCGGTAATGATTTTTTTTTAAATGATTCAATTGTATACAGTTAAACAACTACTTAACTTTAAATAAATTAGCATAGTAAAGAACTCATACACGTAGATTAAAATAGGTATATTTGGCTGTTAACATAAAAACATAATATTGGATGCACTTACAAGTGAGTCAATTGACAGGTGTATTTCAAAGTAGTTTTCTAAAGTAAATTTACTTATAAAAGTGGAAAGAAAAGTTAATTAGAATTTCTGATAGTGTTGCTATGAAATCACTTTAAAGTGATCATGTTTAAACAGAAACAGTAATTAGGAAAAGTTGGTGTTGGGGTGATCATGCAGTTCTTAATTTTTAATGGTCCGGTAGAAGAACTAATCAATAAAAATGAAATGAAAGGCCCACAGGCAATCTTAGATGAGCCTGTTGCTACATCAGAAAAACTGAAAAGGGGACAGAAGAAATAATAAACTTTAGTGACATCTACTTAGTCTCAGTATATCAAAATGTTACCATGCACACCATATAAAAGTGTTAATACGTTCTGGGCCTGGGCGCTGTCCCTCAGCTCTTCAGCTCAAGGCTAGCGCTCTACCACTTGAGCCACAGCACCACTTCTGGCTTTTTCTGCTTATGTGGTGCTGAGAAATCGAACCCAGGGCCTCATGCATGCAAGGCCAGCACTGAGCCACTTCCCAGCCCCAGAATATGTTCTACTCTTTCTTCATGCTGAATGTTGAACATCTGCTATGGGTTTTGTGTTCAGTCCACACTGGCTGATTTTCAAGCCACCCCTGGACCAGGTGTCTGGCTGACTTAGGTCACATGAGCGCTCTAATGGAGCTCCACCAGGTGAGGAAGGAAGACCCTGAACACCCCCAGTGTTTGTGCCTCACAAGCCAACAGTGGAAAATCACAGGGCAAGAGGGTGAGAGGTGGCAGGAAGGGGTGAACATCACCTTTCATATGGCAGCAGCCCCGCCTTGAGAACAGATCTCTTAAGGCTGCGTTCATTCATCTTCTCTTCACAGTCGTTCATTCTTGTATAGCAATGAGGTGGCAGGCGTGAGCCACAGGCTCATAGCTAATCTCATTTTCTATTTTTTTAAAATAATGTTCCTCTACTGTATTTTTACTGAAGTACATATTACTACTTGGTAAGTACACACATAGTGTGGCTCGTAGCAAGGTGTCCTATAGCGTTTACATCTTCATAGGTAGTATGGATGGAGGTGGAAGTTTTAGACTCCAGCCCAAACTGCAAAAGATGTCAGGTCTGGCCACTTGCTCCTCCATGTCAAAAGAAGATGTGAGGTGAAAGGCCGGGAATCGGTTACCACAAAATCTGATGTCATTCTTTCCTCTTGCTAGAAAAAGCAACAACAGGAAGTATAATGGAAATGGCAGAAAAGTTTAAGGAGAGAGTGAGGGAGTAGTTCCAGATCACCTGACCCTTTGCTGGCGGGCTGGCTGTCCCTCATTTGGCATAAGCGTTGGATGGGCAGGTGGATTGATACAGGGGAAACACATGTACACCTGCACATGCCCACGTCTGTCGGGACACTTCAGCCAGACCTGCTATAGAGAGAATCTGGAAGCCAGGGACCGGGTGCTGTAAGGCGGTGCACGCAGGCACCTTGGAGCGGGTTCTCCCTGCAGGATGCTGCCCGTTAGCAGGACCTGCAGCTGGCTTGGGCCCTGGAACTGCTAAAGCATCTTTATCAACACTTGGATGAAATTCCACAGACCGTAGTCTTGGGGTCTTGCACATGGACCCATGGTTTGGTCAGGGGCCCTGGCCACACAAGACCTTAAGCTGTCTGCCTGCCTGTCTATCCGTCTGTCTCAAAAGAGATATGGTACATAGCTGACTTGGGAAGACAATGCTTCATACAGCCAGCCTTTTGGGGGTACGCACCTTCACACGGGGACACTGGAGACACGGGGTGTGGGTACACAATGGAGGAGGCCTGGACACCTAGTCTACCCTAATTCAAGTTAATTCATGGGCCCCAGGAAGGAGTCCTGGGCTTTCAGCCTGCAGCAGCTTACATACACCTGCGATGTGGATGTCTGCTCACAGCCACCGGAGTCCAAGACCAAGGAACCGTGGAGACTCCCACAAAACAGTTCCCTGGGGTGGGAAACGACTCCCAGCAATGATGTTCATTATTTTTACTTTTTGCACAAACTTTGAACTCCTAAGAAAGACTCTAAAAGCCCTCTCTTTTATGGATTTCTGTGTAGAATAGATCTGATAGATTTTGGCACAATAGATAAAGGAGCCACTTAAGATTGATTCTCTTATTCAAATTAGCACACGGTGCCAAAACTATGTTCTGGAAAGAACCTATTAACATTTGGGGAAATGCAAAGAACTAGAACAAAAAGGAAAACAGGCAAAATGCCAAAGTGAGTGTTCTTTCTTACACAATAAGCTTATGTTGTATTTTCTGTTTTCTTTCCAGGTTGAGATTTGAGAACTACACATATTTTTTTCTTGTTAAGATGATTTACAATTCCCTTTATGTAGAGGTGATACAAAGTCATTCTGAATGAATATCCAGAAAGATTACTGTGTAATCACTTGAAAATAGACAACAATGCAAATTGCTAAAAATGATGAATTTGTGATTCTGGACACAATTAGAGTTTGTGAAGTCAGCCATGCTGTTGTTCAGATGTTTGAGCATATGTTTCAAAGCCCAAAACACATTAATATAGAATTGTTCCCTATTGTAAAGCAATGTTCTTCTCCTGGTAAACCCATTTGTTGTATTAAAAAATGCAATTCGCAGGTATCAGGTTAATTTACACAGAGATTGCTTGAAAAGCTGGGTTTCTTTTCAGATTTCTTCTAATATCCCACTATTCCTGTGCTTCCGACATTACCATCTCATATCAACATTCCAGAAATCTCTGGATTATTATTATTATCTCTGGATTAGTATTATTATATTTTGAAGTTTTAACTGAAAGCCAGAAACTTTCATAGTCATTGAGACCCCTTATGATACTTTTTGTATTTATAGATGTTTTCATTGTATTGAGTAGATATAAACATTGTTTACATGTATTTGCCAAAAAAAAGTACCAATGGCTTATACCTGCAATTCCAGCTATCCAGGAGTCTGACTTCTGAGGATCATGGCTCAGAGTCAGCCTAGGCACAAAAGCCCACAAGACTTTTATCCCCAATTAATCACCAAAAAGCTGGAAGTAGAACTGTAGCTCAACTTGTAGAGTGATAACCTTGAGATAAAAGCTCAGAGCCATCTGCTAGGCCCTGAGTTCAAGCCCCACTACTGGTGCATGTATACACACACACACACACACACACACACACACACACACACACACAATTACCAGAATTTTTATCTAGCCCTTAAGAGTCAGTACAGTACAGATATCTTTTCGGTGACTGTGTTTTCCTATGGAAAAGTCCATTGTTTTAGTGAATAAGAGAAGAAATTCTAGAGACAATTTGAATCCATATACCAATAGTCACTGTATCTAAAATATAATGTGCCCTTTTATCTGTGTAATTATGTAATGAAATACACATTTAATATTCTGCAAATGGCTTTGAGATAATCCAAGACACATAAATGGCTTTAAAAAGTCTGCATAATGTTATAAGCAATACTAGAAGAAATCAGAGAAGAAAGCTGCCCACTGTAAATATTGGCTACATAAGCACAGGAGGAAATGCAAGGACTCCCACAGAGATGGCTGTGTAGAGCACAGGAGCTCTAATGATGTCGTGAAACTGGCAGTTTTCAGATTACAAAGTGAGCTAGCTAATAGGATAGTGTGTGTGTGTGTGTGTGTGTGTGTGTGTGTGTGTGTGTGTGTGTGTGTGTGTGTGTGTACTAGGGCTTGACTTCAGGGCCTCATATTTTAGCTTTCCTTCCTGTTCAAGGCTAGTGCTCTACCACTTGAGCTACATCTCCACCTCCTGTCTTTTGCTGGTTAAATAGAGATGAGAGTCTCACAGATTGTCGGTCTAGGCTAGCTCTGAACCACAAACCTCAGATATCAACCTCTTGAATAGCTAGGATTAAATGCATGAGCACAGTGCTCAGCTCTGCCCTCCACATCTAATTATTTTCCAAAGACCCTCAACTCCTACTTTCATAATCTTGGTAATTAGATTCTCCCTATGTGAATTTTAGAAAAATAACAGCATTCAGAAAATAGCTAATTACATACGTTCATAGTTTCAATCTTGCTTGAAAACTAGATAGTAAATAGAAGACATTTCTAAATGAAAATTTTCTCCTTTTCTTGGATTCATGAAATGAATTCAGATTTCACAACTGACTTGGAAAATTCTGATTTTTAAATCAAAACCAAAAGAGCAAAAAGCACATTTCTAATTTTCTACATATTTTCAGTATTTTTAATAACTCCTCTTCAACTAGTTTCAACAGCTATTCCTGAAAAAGAGAAAGAATAAAAGATCCTTTGCTCAAAGGCTGGCTTTGGGCCTAATGGTGACTGCCTATCAATTTCTTAGACTGTGGGTTCATTTGAATTCTCCCCTGCAAATAACCAACATACATTTCTGCATACAACCCTGTATATGTTTACATGCACATTTATAAATTAATTCTAGCTTCTACATATGAGAAAAAACATATGTCTTTGTCTCTCTGGACCTGACTTACTACACTTAACATAATTTTTTTCCAGGTTCATCCATTTCCTTGCAAAAAAATTAATATCATTCTTTCTAATGGTTGGGTACAATTTCATTATATATATATATATATATATATATATATATATATATATATATGTGTATGTATGTATA
The DNA here is from genome assembly GCF_019054845.1 of Dipodomys spectabilis. Taxonomy (NCBI): domain Eukaryota; kingdom Metazoa; phylum Chordata; class Mammalia; order Rodentia; family Heteromyidae; genus Dipodomys; species Dipodomys spectabilis. The sequence goes on from NW_024871277.1 coordinate 70,106, forward strand.
TATATACCACATTTTCTTGATACACTCATCCATAGAGGGGCATCTGGACTGTTTCCATACCTTAGCTATGGTGAACAGTGCAGCAGTGGACATGGTTACATAGGTGGTTTTATTGTATCCTGATTTGGAATCTTTTCACTAAATGCCCCAAGAGTGGCATTGCTGAGTCAGAGGGAAGCTCTCTGTTTAATTATTTTTTTTGAGGAACCTCCACACTGCTTCCCAGATTGACTGAAACTCCTATCTGTGCCAGAATCTGTTGTTGTTTTCATTCTTGACGATGGCCATTCTAATTGGGATGAGATGGAATCTCAGTCCAGCAAGATGAATGCCGGGAAAACTGTACTTGGAAGGTAAGGGGGTCAGGAGAGGAGGTAAGTGAATGAAGAGAGGAAAGGGGAAGAATGCAGTCATAAGACTCAATGCCTATCCTATAAAATTAAAAAAACTGAACGCAGCAGTGAGGTTGGGAGGGATGAAAGGAAGGGATGAGTACAATGCATCTTGACCACAGAAGCCTGGAGTGCAGCTCATGGGAATTCTCACTAGAACCACCCTTTTCTTGATGTAAAAGCAAGTAATGTAATTCTGAGGAAACATAAGACATAACTAGCCATCATAAATAGTGGGTATGAATAGATTTGAGAAATGGTGTGATTCCAAGACTTAATCCAATGATGGTCTCATATAGAAATGCACACTTTAAAAATAATTTCAATAAAACAGGAAAAAGTTCTGTATATTTAAAGCACAACAACACAAATGGAAACATTTTGAGGGCCAAGGAAATTTGAATTGCAAAGCAATTGGTCATTTTATATTATACTTCTTCATGATTTTCTATATGAGAACTCAATCAATCTGTCAGTGAGGATTTAGAAGGAAATGGTAATTTGCCCTCAGCTAGAGAAATGTTGACATTGGCATGGTAAGTGTACTGAGATTGTAAATAGAAATTGGTCAGACAGAGAGTAAATTCTAACAGATCAGAGTTAAAGTTCCAAAATCATCTGGCTTTTTCAACTAATTGAGAATATTGGCAACCTAAAAGGATTGTTTTCAGAAGCTGTGACCTATTTAGTAGCTAATTCCTCTCACCCTTAGAGAAATCTGTCATTTAAAGTAAGTTGAATATTACAACCTTTGCAGCTCAAGTGACAAGTAATTGCTTTTTTTTAACCCATCTGTGGCATTTTAGAGATAAAACACATCTTTCCTAGTAAAAGTGAAATGTTGCATTTATTCTGTTGGTGGGTAATTTTCTGATAATTAGGCAAGTTACTGAAATGTAAGATGTCTCCCCAGCCTCTGTAGAAATACAGGGTAGAACTTGTTTGCAAAGGTGATTCATATGCATTAAGCCTTCAGAAATGCAATATTGTAAACAGAGCTCACAGGCATTCGTTCTTCAGCTATACATGATTATTATAATCATGGTTAAACATGATGATATGGACTTGCACACATTTTGGCTTTCATCTTCTTACAGGAAATTTTTTATTGACATCAGTGAGTATATGCAGGACAAAACTTTTTGAAATACAAATTATTATCAAGTGCATGATACATTTTTATTATTTATTAAATAATGTGTTTTGCCTGAAAGATTTTTATTGTAATCTAATGACTTAATAATAAAATCTGTACAGCCAGATCATTGCTTTTAATCTAAAATCTGTTATGATGAGTGAATGATATTGTCTGAATCAGAATGAACAAGTTTTTATTATTATAGTCAATTTGGCTTTTTTTTTTCAGTCGTGGGGCCTGAACTCTGGGCCTGGGCATTGTCCCTCAGCTCTTCAGCTCAAAGCTAATGCTTGAGCCACAGAGCCACAGAGCCACTTCAGGCTTTTTCTGCTTATGTGCTGCTGAGGAATCAAACTCAGGGTCTCATGCATGCAAGGCAAGCACTCTACCACTGAGCCACCTTCCCAGCCCTCAATTTAGCTTTCTTAGCATATTCTGTGACAGTAGCTGGGCTCAAACTCAGAGACAGAGCACTGTCCCTTAGCTTTTGCACACAAGGCTGGCACTCTTCCACTTGAGCCATACCAACACTGCTGGTCTGGAGATGATTAATTAAAGAGTCTCACAGGCTTTCCTGCCCTCATTGACTTCAAACCTTGATCCTCAGATCTCAACCTCCTAAGGAAGCTAGGATTACAGGTATGAGACACCAGTGCTACTTAATTTAGCATTTTATGATAGTATATTCTGTATTTTAGAAATGTTTTCCTGGGGCTGGGAAGGTGGCTCAGTGGTAGAGTGCTTGCCTTGCATGCCTGAGGCCCTGGGTTCAATTCCTCAGCACCACATAAGCAAAAAGAAAAAGCCAGAAGTGGCGCTGTGGCTCAAGTGGTAGAGCGCTAGCCTTGAGCTGAAGAGCTGAGGGACGGTGCCCAGGCCTAGAGTTCAGGCCCCACGACTGGACCCCCCCCCCAAAAAAAAGAAATGTTTTCCTTTTTCATCTCTACTATTTTTAATAATGTATACCTTGTCAGAGAAATTATCTTGGGATCTTTTATGGTATCTACAATAGCAATTCCAACTTAAACTCACAGTAAATACTTGTTGAGCTCACTTATGAAAAACTAGGCTTCATCTAATTTCCTTGCCCATATTTTGTGGGTAATACAATGCTTGGAATTAAGTCAATGAAAAATTGACTGGTGGTTCATTTCTGTAATAGTAGCTACTCAGGAGGCTGAGATCTGAGAGCTGTGGTTTAAAGACAGCTGAGAAAGAAAAGTCTGTTAGATTCTTGTTTCCAGTTTACTATTAAAAGAAAGGAAGTAGAACTGCAGCTGAAGTGGTAGAGCAAAGACCAGCAAAAATGCTAATGGACAATGCTCAGGCCCTGAGTTCATCCCCAGAGTTGGGACAAAAAAAATGAGACTACAATGATATATTTCAAATAATCTCAATAGATAGATTACAAATGTAATGAAGGTAAGCCTTTGTCCACAAAGCACAGAACTCTTCACTTGTAAATCTGAGCTATATTTGATTAAAAGGGAAATGTTAATGTGATCATTTGAAATTTTGATTTAGAAAAAAATTAATCCAGCTGTTTTCAAGTAGATATGTCAGAGTTAATTAAAACAAAATATATTTTTTGTATTTTGAACTTAGGGCTTGTTGAATTAGGGCCTAGGCTTTGTTGACCCAGGCTAGCACTCTACCATTTTGAACTATACCTCCACTTCCAGCTGGAGAAAGGAGAGGGGGCAGGGCAGGTGTAGTTAATTGGAAATAAGAGTATCACAGACTTTGTTACCCAGGCTGGCTTCAAACCATGATCCTCAGATCTTAGCCTCCTCAATAGCTAAGGTTACAGGCATGAGCCATCTACGCCTGGACAAAATAAAATGTATCAATAAAACATTAGTTATACAATAGAAAGGCGTAAACTGCTTTTGTTTTGTTAAAATTTTGTTAGGATATATTAATAATACCATTGTAGTAATTATCTTTTGCAACTAAAATGTTTCAATCCTGAACCTTCTCCAAGTATTCTCTGTAATCAATTGGTAAGCAAAATTTTATAAAACCTGGGTGCCAGTAGTTCACACATGTAATCCTAACTAATAAGGAGGCTGAGATCTGAGGATCCCAGTTTGAAGCCAGCCCAAGCAGGAGATTCTTATCTCCAATTAACCACTCAAAAACCACAAGTGGAGCTGTGGCTCAAGGTAATAGAGCAGTGACCTTGAGCAAAGGAGTTCAAGGACAGTGCCCAGGCCCTGAGTTCAAGCCACACAACTGACAAAAAGTAAACAAATAAATAAACTTCATAAGGCCTTTATCCTCTGAGTATTTTAAGATACAGCATTCAATCTCCAGAACCAAGATCTGCCGAACATGTGCACCAAGATGTCGATAAAGATGTAAGCATGAGAGAGAATAAGACATTATCAAGCAATGGTTAGCATCTTAGAAATCTGAGACTCAATTTTATATGATAATTCTCTTGGTCACAAGAAGGCTATGAACTATTAAGTATACCTTTTGTGCCATTCATTAAATCATTACTTCAACCTCTGCATCCTCTGCTCTCCTTAGCAGGCTCTGTATTCATGCCTGATAGCTGTATAACTGGAGACGTGTATTATCTTGTGCATTCAGGTTCGTAGTTTTATCATATCATTCACATTCTGCTGCTTGCAGAAACACTAAATGTTAGTTTATTGTGTTATATTGTGTTTTAAAAATATATACTTTAGGTCTTTCTTAAAATGTAGCCTCTTAGGCTTCACACTCTGGCAGTTCTAGAGAGGAATTGGCTCAGATAGATCTGTTGGGCTAAGGGATGTCTTCATGAGGAAGCCTGCTCGTATTTACCCTGTTCTCTTCTTTCCCATCCCAAAACAATTGTGAAAGAAGAAAAGAAACTGTACCCAAGGGAATCAGCTCTCAAGTACACCCTAAAGCTATTGGGACATCATGGTTTATTGCTTAAATAAAACAATATCCCTTGCATTCTTCCAGTGGAGAAATTATTGGGTTGGTTTGGATGTGAATCAATATGTACCTAAGGCTTATAGCTTGCTCTCTCATGCGAGGGGGATGCCTGGCGATTCTAAAAGCTGATGCTCACATTTACTGCCACACAATGAGGACAATTCCAAATTACAAGGCAAGTAGAAAAGTAAGAAAAAAAATTCTTGCCTAGAAAGGCAATTGTGAACTTGCTTGGAGACAAAACCCGGCTCATAAATTTCAGTCTTCTGGTAATCGTTATTTGATATTTCTGCAAGAGCATGAGCAACACACTATCTGTGTCAAGGCTCAGGGATTATATATTATTTATGTAACTTTTTTATTATTGCTTCTTTTCTTCTACTCTGTGTAAAGTGCTTTGTAAATATCCTCTGGCAATGCTGAAAAGTCTCCCTCAGCTGAGAAAAGAGAATTAATAGTTTATCATTTGCCAAAAATTACATTTCTCTGATGTGACAAAAACGGATGATGGATTAGGAGATGGAGATGAGACAGATTATCTATTGTCTGGATTCAATCATCCTTGGTATCATCATTGTGTGTGTGTGTGTGTGTGTGTGTGTGTGTGTGTGTGTGTGTGTGTGTGTGTGTGTCTACACGTACAAGCACACAAGAGGAACTTGAACTCAAGACTTGGGTACTGTCCCTTTGGATTTTGCTTAAGGCTTGGGTTTTACCACTTGAGCTACACCTCTATTTCTGGATTTTGGCTGATATATTGGAATTAAGAATCCCATAGATGTCGCTGCCTGGACTAGCTTCAAACTGCAATCGTCACATTTCAGCCTCCCACGGAGCTAGGATTACAGCCAGGAATATCCAGTACCCTTACCACCATTCTTATCTGCAGAATTAAACGTGTAATGTCTAGGTACAATATTTGTAAACACTCCAATGTGGTTTACTATTTATCACACACTTAAACTAATTTCCATCAGGTAGAAAATTATAGAATCAAGAGTACTTAGAGAAGACAAGCACTCTACTGTCTCATAACAAAATCAAAGAAAGGGCCCCAGACTGAGCTAGAAATGCTATAAAAATGGCATCCGCTGAACATCCATGGCTCTATTACTGTCTGCTGCTCTCACTTTCATTTTCCTGGGTACAAAGCAGTGAAAACGGCAGACTAAATTAGATGAACTTCCTGGGGAAGAATGCTATTGGCTAGGTTTGGATCACATGGTCACCACTATTAGCCAATGACTGAACTGCTAAGATGAACCATCTGAACAACCACGTGTGTCTGATGCTTGCAGAAAGTAAACACGGCAGAAAAGGGTCCTGAGTAATCTGAAGTCATGAGGATGCATATCCTAAAAGCAGAGCAAGATTTTCTGGATAAATAAAACAGATGGGAACTCAGATAATGAAGTGAGAAGCTGATCTTTGGAGACCCTTTAACAGCATGTGAAGTATATGAGAAATCCAAGGCCTGCCACGAGAGAAAAATCTTAAGTGTGGAAAATCTTGTGAACTTAGCAAATGCGAATCGCAAGAAGAGCTGCAGAAAGCTCTGCTAGCACCTGGCATGGCAGTATTTCATAAACATGAGCCTCAATAAAGATTATTTGATCAGGATAATCAAAATTATCTAAATGATTAGCAGTGCAATCAGCAAACTAAATTAGATGGTGGTGGACTTCCTAGAAAATAGATCATGCATATTCAAACAGAAATAATTAATTCAAGGGATTAATGACATTTCAAAAACAGGGAACTAATTAGAAGGATAATTTAAAACATAATCTCATTAATGCTAATTAGCTTTACAATAGTTTATAGAACAACAGTGAAGGAAGGAAATGAGAAATAGAAAAAGATATGGAGAAAAACAGCTATCAAAAGAGAAAAATGTATGTGAAATTGTCTCTGGAGAAATGGTAAGCTTCTTTGTCAAAAAGCAGATGGAAAACTAAATCAAAAGGAAAGATAATAAGAGGGATAAAAATGTCTTGCTCAAGGATGGCAGTAATTTTATTCTTATTATTGAATAACCTCAGTAAGTACGGACAAAATAGAAATCGTCTCTTTCCTCTTGAAGAAGTAAAATTCTCAAACTGATGTAAATTCTTAGTAAGTTTTTTTTTGTTTTGTTTCAGTTTTTTTAATTTAAATTTTATTGTCCAGGTGATGTACAGAGAGGTTACAGTTACATAAGCAAGATAATAAGTACATTTCTTTTGAACAGTGTTACCCCTCCCTCATTTTCTTCCACTTCCTCCCTCCCCCCTAAGTGGTAAAGTTCAATCCAACATGTTGTCAACTGAGTATCACTGCTGCATTGATTCACCCTTTGCCCCATTGTTTCTGTGGTTCCCCTTTCCTTCTCCAAATCAGATAAACTTATATATAAGACAAAGGGTTGAGAAATAAAAAATAGTGACAACAGGGAATAAAGAAAGAAAAGGAAAGGAAAGGAAAAAAGAAAGAAAAAAGAAATAATTGCATTAAAACCCTCATTTCCATTTCTTAGAGTTCATTTCAATAAGCATCATTTTATGTGATCATATGCACATAGGTATTGAGCCGTTGTGATCCTCTGCTAAGAATATTGTAGACATATTCTAGTTATTACAAATGAGGGAAACCATGCAACCTTTGTTTCTTTGGGTCTGGCTTACTTTGCTTAATATAATTTTTACAAGTCTTTCCATTTCCTTATGAATGAGACAATGCCATTCTTTCTGAAAAGAATATAGAATTCCATTGTGTAAATATACCATATTTTCTTCCTCCATTCATCTACTGAGGAGAATCTGGGTTGATTCCATATTTTAGCTATGGTAAATAATGCTTCAGTGAACATTGTTGTGCTGGTAGTTTTAGTGTGGTCTTGCTTGTGTTCATTTGGGTAAATGGTCCAGGAGTGGGATTGCTGGGTTATAGGAAAGCTGTATTTTTAGACATTTGAGGAACCTCCATACTGCTTTCCAGAGTGCTTGAGCCAGTTTAGCATTCCCTTCAATAGTGTAGTAGCATTCCCTTTGGCCACATCCACACCAGCATCTGTTATTATTAGTTATCTTGATAATTGCCATTCTAACACGGGTGAGGTGGAATCTCAATATAGTTTTTATTTGCATTGTTTTTATGGTCAGGGATTTTGAACATTTCTTCATGTGTCTATTGGTCACTCTTATTTCTTCTTTGGAGAAGTCTCTCTTTAAGTCTTTATCCCACTTATTGGTGGGGTTGTTGTTTCTTTTTTTAATTTAATTTTATTTTTTTGTGAATTCTTAGTAAGTTTTGCATTCAATATCTACATGATACCATTAGTGATTCATTTGGCAAGAGCAAAAAACAAGGAAGAGGAAAATTTTATATAGAAGGAGATCTTTCATTTTTAAATGGTGATAAGCATTTTCACTTTTAAGTTAATTTTTGCTCTAAAACTAAATAAAAAAATACACTTAAAAACCTAAGTTCACTTCTTGAATTTCTTTTTTTTATTAATAAGTGTTTTTATTGTGAAAATACCATGCAGAAGGATTACAATTACATGAGCAAGGTAATGAGTACATTTCTTATCAAGCATTGTTGCCTCCTCCTTTGTTTCCCCTTACCATCCCTACCTTCCCATCTCCCCCCCCCCCACCTCCCAACCCTGCCAAAGTTGTAAAGTTTGTTTTTCAACATAACGTCTTGTACATCCCATTGTTGCAATGGGTGCACCTGTATCCCTATTTAAACAATTTGTTTTTTCCCTTTTCCTCCACAAATTATAACAACATCAAATACAGTGAAAACAAGGGTTATGCAGTGGGGACAGCGTCTTTGAAGTAAAAAATTGCTTTTTATCTGACATACAATACAAAATTTTAAACTCATTAGAGCTCTAGTGAATCAAAAGTTGTACTTATTAAGAGATGTTTCCTTAAGAAAACAGCATCCTAAGTAAGAGACCCACATCCTAACATGCAGACTTCAGAAATTCATTCTCCATGATAACATTCATATTTTAAAATACTAATTAAATATTTTTCATTTATCATCAATATTAAAATGACCAAATCAGATTCCAAATATCAAGAGAAAAATCTCCCCAGATATAGAAAGGTAGAAGGGGAGGAAAAAGGGGAGGGGGAGAGAGAGAGAGAATGAGAGAGAGTTCCATACAGGTACATACTCACATGTGGTTATGTGGTACATACTCAAGTGGTTATGGCATGATAAATATTGTTCCTTTGCTATGTGACTAGCAGTTGGATATCAAAACATTTAGCATCATACTTTTTCATTTTAAGGAGCCATGCAGCTATGTAAAATTAGTTCCAATTCTCCATTTTCCTTCTATCTAATCTTCCTGCTCCTGCGATTTAATTTTTATTGTGTAGTACCCACACAGAGAAGCAAGATTAAATCTGCACAGTTCACATGATGCTGCATGCCTCGATGTCCTTTAAGTTCTCTGTGTGACACAGATTAAAAGCCTTTGCACAGTCCTCTAAACCCCTGCCTTCCCCACATTATCCCTCACTGCATTTCCCCTGCTACCTGGATTACAGACTCTGACCATGGGACCTCCCTCACTCTTCCTCCAGCACTGAACAACTCTGTGGTTCTGCCTGAACTCTTGTACTCAGTACAAGTCACCCTTGTACTGAGCATTAACCACTAACATTTAAAACCAAATCCCATCATCCCCGAATTCATGATCAACTCTTAACTACTCAATACTTCCCTGTAATTCTTACCTTTCAATCGAGGAAGTGAATCATTCATTATGTTTTGGGGTATTTCGTCCTCTGAGCCAACAAGAAGATTCCAAGAGGTCAGAGCCTTTGCTCTCAGATATGATCCTCATTTTAAATCCTTAGTTTTAAATCCTATGGCTCTATTGGGATCCAGTAGGACTCTAAATCCTCAGTTTTAGATCCTGTGTGATCCATTAGAATCTATCAGGATTCTTTTTAAGTCCGGGTTTGAGTGCTTGTAGGATCCACTAGGACTCATTTTGAGTCCTCAGCCCAGTCTGGGAGTGCACATGCCATCCAGGGACCCATCAACTTCTCCCGGTGCTCCCTGCCCAGGCTGAATAACATGATGCCTAACAAATATTCGTGACCTTGGATATCAAACCAGAAACGTATGGAAATTTACCTCACCACAAAGGGAATAAATTCAGTGAATCAATGACGTTCCTGTATCAGACTGTCCAGACACCCGATCATTCATGTGTCAGCTGTGTGTACATATGACTTTGTCCTTGATGCATGATGATGATCCAGATTGGTTTTACAACCTGCAATTTATTTTCTCTCCTTTTCCCCTCTCTCTCTCTTCCCTCATTTCTGCTCCCTGAGATTATATGCCTTTAGAAAGCAAAACGAATAAACAAAAAAGCAGCAACCCAGTAGCTTTCTTCTGAGACTTCTTTCTGGAAAAAAAAAACCTAGGTTAAGGAAGTAGTCACCAAATAAATATTTATGAGACAAATGAATATAAATTCATAATATCAAATGCAAGCAGAGAAATATTGAGTGACAAGTTATGATAGTACACCCGAGAGATCATAGTAAGCAAAGTCTCAAGAATAAGAAAATATTGTCCAAGAGTAGATGATTACAAGGTAACTAACATGAAAGCACTTTATTTTCACAATTTGTTTCTAGAACATAATAGCAAAGAAAGAAACCTTAACGAATCAGTGTAAGACATCTGAGCCTTAGTACGTTAACTCTTTGGATTATATTTAGAAAAAAGTTTCAAGTTTTTATTGTCTGATAACTATATGACTAGTCATTAGATATTTTACCTTTTTCTCTAAGTAGTTTTCTTATCCATTACTAAAAATAAATGTAGTTAAATAAAAACGGTCATCTGAAAATGTGGCTGAAGTGGCAGAAAATAAGCCAAGGAAGAGAGCAAGGCACTGAATTCAAGTCATGAAAGTGGCAAAAAATATATGATATGTGTTGTAGAGATGGATTATTCTGTCACACCTCTTCGAACTGCACTCAGGTATCTGCCTTTCACCAAGGATTCAAAAATGAATCTTGCTTGGCACTGGTGCCAAGCTACTCAGGAGGCTGAGATCTAAGGATCAAGGTCTGAAGCCAGCCTGGGCAGGAAAGTCCATGAGTTCACAAGCAAAAGTCCAGACGTGAAGCTTTGCCCAAGTGGTAGAGTGCCAGGCTCGGCAGAAAAGTTCAAAAGCTGTGTACGTATGACCATATATATGATGATGCGAAGTGAAATGAAACCCAAGACACAAGAGGCCTTTCTTTGTTGTCGTTGTTTTTAACATACTATGCAATGGTTTTGTTTCCTTTGTATGCCCCAAGCACCCCCCCCCCCCCCGTGGCAATCCCCTCTTGTCACTGTACTTGTATGTACATTTGTCTAATTTGGGGAGGGGAAGGAGAATAACAGAATTCTGAAACAAGGACACAGGATGACCATTGCAGCAATGACACCCAAAGACAGTATATTGGAAATGAACTTTACAACTTCGGGGGAGGGGGGAGGAGTGAGGTAGATGGGGGAAGGAAGGGATAGTGGGAGAACATTAAGGGAGGAGGTAAAAATGCTTGAAAAGAAATGGACTCATTGCCTTACTCATGTAACTGTAACCCCTCTGTACAGCATCTTTGCAATAAAATAAAATTAAGAAAAAAAGCTAAGGACAGCATCTAGACTCTGAGTTCAAGCCTTAGTACTGGCACAAAACAAACTGTCTCAATTGTTGGAAATGTCCTGGGATGTGGGGTTTCACAGGAATAAAGACAGCAACTCAAAGGAACGTGGCCAGGCGAGGTTTCCTTCAGCAGAAGGTCATGCTGCTAAGGAGGAAGCGAGTTTGCAAGAGGGCCAAGTTGGCCATCCTCCCAGGTTCTGATTGGTCAGAACTTAGGTACAGCATCTTGTGTGATTGGCTAATTTGAAAAGAAACATTTAACAAGATCCAGCTTAATTAAAAGAAACCAAGTGTCTCAATGAAGAAAAAAGGATGTAACTAAACTTCAATGAACTTGTAGCAGGATGTCTCCTTTAAAGTTCCATAGGAATAGGATGGAACTAAACTACAATCAACTGGAGGCAAGCTACCTGGCCAAAGCAGGAACTTCTCAGAAGAAAACAATTCTCACACAGTTGACCAAAAGAAAGTAATCACATGCCAGAAAAAGAGTTTAATTCTTACATGGTTTACCAAAAACAACCAGCACCTTTCTCACTAGCCAAAAGGAATGACTCAAGGTGAATGTGTGGCCTTCAAACCCCTAGGTCCCAGAACAAAGTGTGTATGTCAGAAATGATCAGTGGACTTCTTGCATGCACAAGAGAAGCATTCACAGAGAGCAAACTCACAAGAAAGACAGTGCTGAGAAATGGCTAAGAAATAAACTCAGGGCTTTGGTCAAATCCATCTGAACACTTTTCTACCTATGAGAACTTTTTGTTACCCGAGACAATAAATTCTTACTACCAGGACGGTTTGGGATGGAACGTCTGTTAATTTACAACGAAAGGTTCTGATTGAAGTGTCAAAAATCATTATTTTCCTGGGCACTAGTGGTTTGAGCCTGTAGTTCTAGCTATTCTGAAGGCTAAGATCAAAGGATTGGGGTTGGAAGCCATTAGATTCCAAAAGAGCAGGGGCAGGGGCAGGGCGGGGAGTGAGAGAAAGAAAAGAGCAAGAGAGTTCAACACCAGTACAGCTTTATCAGAATAAAAGCTACAAGGAGGAGGCTCGAGCCAAAGCTATAGAATCACTCCTTGCTTACAATCTGAAGCACTTACACTGGTTCTGAAGAAATGCTGGAATTATCTAGTGAGAGTGGTTCAAAAGTAACTCATGGTGGGACAAATGGAGGGAAACAAGGTCACCGATGGAGGGAGGGAGCCAAGCCAGGGCATCTAGATGCTCAAGGTCCAAAGCTGGGAGACTTTGGTCTGGCACCTGCCACAGCTGATCTCATCTGGGAGCGGGCAAAGCTGGAATCATTGTGAATCAAGGCTCCGCGCTGCAGCCTCAAGATAAGGACTTCACAGAAGTCATCCAGAGAGACATGTTCACAAGACTCCATGTCCAAAACAGTAAAGCAAAAGGCTAATCTGGGAGCATGGTTCAAGCGGTAGAACAGAAGTGAGAGCAAGGAAGCCAAGTGAGAGCAGGAAGGCACTGAATTCAAGCCACGGAATTGGTAAAAAGCCTCCTTGCCTTTTCCAGAGATTTCTTTCTTTTCAGAATTGGTCTGTACTTTGGGATTTCCCAGTGGTATTCAAGGCACAATAGAAGCTGAAGTCTCTAGAAGACTTGAGCGATGAAATGTAGGATTATAAATGCAATGCATTTCCATGCTCAGTCCCCACATCTATCTGGCATACACTGAGGACAGGAAGGAAATCAGTGACACTGCTGTGATGTCATGGTGGCCTTTCCAGACGTTTTCTGCACCCACAACCGCTAAAGGCCACCGTCCTCACACATCAAACTTCTCCACCATTTCATGTTCAGTTCAATAGAGAGAGGAGGTCAAGGACGTAGACTGGTAGTGTTGAACCACAACTACTTCTAGGATTCTAGACACATTCAGTAATTCAACTAGTGGTATCATAAAAGAGTGTTAAATTTTAAATACAAAAATAAATATAAGCAAAAGAAGGAAATTCTCCTTGTGTCGTAAATTAAATAGCACAAGAACATTTTTGCCCATAGGTTTCATACTAATCTGAAGAAGAGCTGAGTTAAGGGGTGTATCATCCACATGTGGTCTCACAAGAAGTTAGTTCATCACCTTCAGAAGGGCCAGCGCTTGAAGGCCTCCTGCCTGCTCACCCTGCCTGCCCTATAGCAGAGAGATCCATCCTTCCCTCCCTCCTTCCCTCCTCTTCCTCCTTCCCTCCTCCCCTCCTTCCCTTCCTTTCTTTCATCATTTCTTGGACTTGAACTCAGCACCTGGGCACTGTCCCATAGCTTTTTTGCTCAAGGTTGGTTCTCTACCACTTGAACACACCTCTACATTCAGGTTTTTACTGGTTGATTAGACATACTAAGCTTGTTGTGTGTGTGTGTGGGGGGGGGGGGGTCGTGGGGCCTGAACTCTGGGCCTGGGCACTGTCCCTCAGCTCTTCAACTCAAAGCTAGCACTCTACCACTTGAACCAGAGCGCCACTTCCTGCTTTTTTCTGCTTATGTGGTGCTGAGGAATCGAACCCAGGGCCTCATGCATGTGAGGCAAGCATTCTACCATTGAGTCAACTTCCCAGTCCCATCTCATGGACTTTTCTTCCTAAGCTGTCTTTGAACTTTGATCCCTGGTTCTCAAACCTCCTATGAGCTAGGCTTACAGATGAGTGATTTACCTGGCCGAGTGATTCTTTCTTACGTGAGAAAAACATAGTACAGGTAAAAAGGCTAATGAGTGTGCAATAACTGTACGAAATGTAAAAGAATGAAACTGTCTTTATTAGTAATATTGTTGTTAAGTTTGTGTAACTCAAGAACATATGTGGAAATCCTAGTTCTGGTGCCTGTGAATGTGATCTTACATGCATAGGAATTAACATCTTTTCTGTCAGTGTGGCTGCTTCCTTAGGTCAGCCTTGTGAAATTCTGCCTAGAACAAAAAAACTGTTTGGTGAAGCCACATCCTGTTGGAAGAATTGTTTTCCTAGAGGCTGGCTTACATGGTAGAATGACCCTGAAATCCTTTTTCTGACAAGTGCCTATCTTGGCCAGGTGGGTTGGCCCTGAGTGATTGTACTTTAATTAAGACATTGTGTTACACATTATGTCCCCTCCCTTTTATGTTTTAACTAAGCAACCTAGCCAGTTGCACAATAGTGTGAACCTGTGTTCTGACAGTTCTGACTTTGTTCTGACTGTGTTCTGGCTTTTCTGTGTTCTGGCTGTGTTCTGACTGTCTGACTGTGTTCTGACTCTGCTCTGTCTGACTGTGTTCTGACTGTGTTCTGACTTGTTCTCACTGTGTTCTGTGATCTATCTGACTCTGTTCTGTCTGACTGTGTTCTGTGTTCTGACTGTTCTGACTGTGTTCTGTGTTCTGTGTTATGACTATTCTGTGTTCTGACTGTATTCTGACTGTCACAAGAGGTGGTACTGTGTTAGGGATGAAACATGGGTAGACTCTGCCCAACACACTTGCTTCATTGTTTTCTCAGGAATAGCATGCCATCCTGTCAAAGTATGCTTTGCTTACCCAGTTCCCTTCAAGTTAGGGTCCTTCTATGCAACAGTCCACTATCTCCAGACATTTCCAGGATGCAAACAAAGGATTTTTGTGATTATAACCAAATAATGAGGGAATCCTGGTAAAGGCGAGTGAATTGGATGGAGGGACACATCCAACACTGCCATCAGCCACTGAGGGAAGCAGAAAGGATTGTTTTTCACAGACCCTTGCAGAGAGCGTGGCCTTGCTGCCACCTTGGTGTGTGAGTTCCAGCCTCAGAACCATGAGGCAATCCATCTGTGTTTGTGAAAATCACCTCGTTTTCAGTAATTGGTTAGAGCAGCCCTGGGGAACAAAGGCATCGACCACTAGAGAAGAAAGCTGCTGGGGGAGGGGGGTTGGGGGGGGTTCCCATATGTTTCTAACCCCTGCTTCCTTCCCAAGTCCAAGTGCTCTAAGTTTCCTGAGTCGATATCTTTTACTTCTTGTGGTTGTGTATTCATATTATAGGGGGTGGAAATCACTACATAGTCTGGCTTTTCTGAAAGCAGCCTAGCATACCCATGGGCACCTGCTTCCTTTCCCCGGCTCCCCCCATGCAAATGAGCTTCCTGCTGCCACCAGAGCCACATGAGACAGACAGGTCTCTAGAAAGAGGGAGGCTTTATTCACGCCAAGGGTCTCACCCATGACCGCTTGCTCTCGTTTTCAGGACTATTTGAAGCAGAATACGATGACAGGCATGTGTGTTGTGTAGCATAGCTCCTACCTCATGGGTCTGGGACAGAGCTGGGCACCTGCCATCCTGTCTGGTCCACACTGATGTTCTAATGTGTTCAAGTTAGGGAAGCAGGTCCTGTGAGAAAAGAGTCTTTTCTATCAAAGTTGTTTGTTCCCTTCCTGTTAATCTTTTCTTTCTTACACTTTTGTTTGTTTGGTTTTGTATAGTTGATATAGAGAGGGGTCAGAGCTACATGAATCAGCTACAACCAGTGCATTCTTTTTGAACCAGGTCTCCCCTTCCCTTCCTCCCTCCCAGTCTTTCCCTCCCATCCACTCCCATAAGATACTCAGTCCGTTTTCCACATGGTGTCCGGTGAGTATCACTGTTGTATTTTTCATCCTGTTCCACCTTTTGTGTGCCCTCCCTCGCCCTCCCAATACACACCAACAAGACAAAAGGAAAACAAACGCAGCAACAATGGCAACTAAAAAAAATGTCTCTTGCTTCCTTTCTTGGAGTTCATTCCATAGATTATTATTTTATGTGATCATCTGTCCATAGTATGGAGCCTTTGTCCACCACTCCTATGCGTATCCTCCTTTGGCCTCTGTGTTATTATGGTCCTGTATAATTTATCATGGCCTACTGTTTGGAAAGCAGTATGGAGGTTCCTTAAAAGCCTAAACATAGAGTTTTCCTATTACCTAGCATTCCCACCCCTGGGCATTTATCCAATGGACCACAAATGAGGCCATACTAAAACCACCAGCACAACCATGTTTATTGCATCATTGTTGACCATAGCCAGGCTATGAAATAGATGTCCCACAGTGGACAAATGGATCAAGAAAATGTGAGACATATATGTATATGTATGAATTCTACTACTCCATCAGAATTTGGTAGTGTGCCTGTACCATTTTTAAGGAAATAGAAAGATGAAGTTAGTCAGAGCCAAAGAAACATAGGCTTCCTGGTTTCCCTTAATTGTGGTAACTAAAATGTGCCTATAAATCTGTTAATCTTGAGAGAATTTTTGAGGGGGGAAAGTTCCTGATTACATCTATTTCCGGAAAGTTCCTGCTTACACTTTAATTAAGACATCCTGTTAGAAAGCCTTCAATTTTTGTTACATCCTGTTAGTTAAGCCATATCCTTTTGCAGCTCAGCCAATGGGATCCGAGAGGTGGGGCCTGCTGGGTTAGGGGTCAAAAGAGGAGCAGCCCCCTGCTCTTGGCTGGCCAGGCTTCTGGCTGACAGTGCCCTTCTGCAGCAGTTAACTTTGACTTGCCGAGTTCTTTTCTAGTTGGTGTCCTTATTCATAACATGACACTCCACCATCCCAAGCTAATTCCAACAGTACTCACTTAGACTTTTAGCTGCTGTGGCAGAATACCTGAAATAATCTATTAAGAAGATTAATTTATTTTGGATCTCTACTGTGTTCCTATAGGAGAAGGGTGAGCACTAAGGACAGGTTAAGCAGGCTGCTGTTAAGCAGACTTGTGCTTAGGCTAGACAGTGAAAACTCTGCACATTAGAGGGCAAGAATAGAATGAGAATACCATTTTAATTATTATCATTAAACGTATTAATACTTTAAAGTAAGGATGTTTATTTTAATCACTAAATCATGAGAAAACACTTCTGGTTAAGAACTGACAAAAGATCACTGCTCAAAGTAAGATGATGCTAGGTGAAATGAACCCCAAGATATGGACACAAGAGGTCTTTCTTTGTTGTTGTTTTTTTTAATGTACTAGGTGATTTTTTTCTTTGTTTCTTTTGTATGTTCTTCTCCTTATGGTATATATCTGTTGTCACTGTATTTGATTTTGGTACCCTGCATCTTGTATATATATTTATCTAATTTGGGGAAGGGGAAGGGAATAACCAAATGCTGAAACAAGAACACAGGATGATCCATTGCAACAATGATACCCACAAGACACTATGTTGGCAATGTGCCTTAGAAATCCCTCCCTTGGGGGGGGGGGGGAGTGGGGGAGGTAGGTGAGGGAAATGATAGTGGGAGAAAAACGAAGGAAGGGGTAACAATGCCCAACAAGAAATGTACTCATTACCTTACTCGTGTAACTGTAACCTCTCTGTATAGCATCTTTACAAGACAATAAAATTATAAAATTTACTCATTACCTTGCCCCATGTAATTGTAACCCTCTGTACTGTATTTTCACAATAAAAAAAAGAAAAGAAAATTATTTAAAAAAAGAAAGAAAACAATCCCAAACTGGCCAGATGGATGAGAATTGACTATTTTTTCTAGGTATGGTATATTTAGGGCTAGTTTTTCTATATTATGTATTACCTCACATGATAAGTGCTTTTTTTTAATCAACTGAAGAAGGTTATGAAATGACTTTTTTTTCTATGAATAATTGAGTTTGTAATAAAGTCACTTAAAAAAACTGTGTGTGTGTGTGTGTGTGTGTGTGTGTGTGTGTGTGTGTGTGTGTGCCCCAATATAGGAGCTTTGGCCTGGGTGTTGTCCCTTAACATTTTTGCTCAAGGCTAGTGCTCTACAACTTGAGTCACAGCTCAACTTTCAGCTTTTAAGTGGTTAATTCAAGGTAAGTGTCTCAAAGATTTTGATTTCAAACCATGATCCTCAGAACTCAGCCTCCTGGGTCAGTAGGATTACTGATGTGAGCTACAAGCACCCAGCTCGTAAGTTTATCCTATGCAGGGTATGTGTGTGTACGTATATGTGCATGTGTACATTATGTGTATAAGTGTGTGTCTGTGCTTCTGAACAAGCCCTTTGGGCCTGCGCATTGCGTTTAAGTCAATATCATGCTACAGTCCTTACCTCTTTATCTGACTTGAATTTGCATGAAGTTCAAAGGTCTAGTCTTCGAGAATTCAAATGACATAAGATGTACATCTAAGCCCATGTACTAATTTAAAAACAAAAAAAGTCAAGTGATGACATTTTTATAGTGACATGGTCATATTTGTGTTGCAAAAAATAACTAGCTTCATATCTCTGTGCTGTCATAAAACTAAATATCAAGAATCCATCACCACTTTCATAATCTTCATTGTCTGACATTAAAACTACTCAAGATGCCAAATTTCTTCCTATTCCACATTGCTGTGGAACTTAATATTATTATGTAAGCACCATTGTACATGCCAGGATCACCTAACTAAGCATATGGTAATCACTCTTTATGATGTTCTTATTTAGAATCATAGCCCACTATAAATTTGCATAACGCTTAGCTAAAAGTACAGGAAGATTTTGAATATCTAAATTACATCTTTCTCGCTTCTCCTTTTGAAGTAGTTCAGATTAGCCAGCAGGACATCTTCTAATGTTCAATTTTGGAAAATTAGGAAATAACCTATTTGTATGCATATAATGAGAATCTAAATAAGGCTCTCTGTTACTTTATAAGCCAATTCTATAGCTTCAGCAAAAACTTAGGACATTGTGAGTTTACAAAGACTAGCACATTATTGTGTCTTGGTTAAGGTGAAATGTACTACGGTGGTATTTTAAGGTACATTAGAAGGCTACTTTTACTGAAAAGGAGGCAACTGGGAGTCAGCTTCACTGGGGCCTTCTCCCCAATTGAAAGCAAGACTGGAAACAGTTTCTTTGCTCGGGGGGTATTGATCAGGTATTCTCAGGATGCTTCCTTCCCACCGGTGACCCTGCGCTGACCCTCTGTACACAGCTGCTCTGGAGGGAACCCCTGGCTCCCGTAAGCAAGCTTGCTAATCGCCTCAGGACAGAAGGAAGAAGCCAGCTTGCATCAACCCCTATGTGTCTCCTAATCATTTTGCTACAGACGATAAAACACTCTATTGATTGAAGTCTGGAGGTTGTAAATATGATGTAGGAGCTGAATTTGATTTTCCCTGTGACCCCTGCAGCGGATGCAAGCATTTCTCCATCAGTGAAGCCTCGGGCAAATCACTTAACCCTCATCCTCTGGTCAGCAGACCTCCTCCAAAGGCTGCAGTTGTATTATCTGCATGGAGGGTATTTTTAGTTGAGTAATTCATGTTTCCTTACCATCTCCTATTAGCTATGGCCCTGTATTTGTCACCTGAGAAAAGCTGGCCCACAATCACATGAATATCCCAACAGCTGAGTTTCAGTTTGTCTAGTGAAAGGAGGAATCGGTCACTGCCGTGTGATCTACTACCAAGGTGGAGTGAAAGAACTGCAAGATCGAGCACCAGCTCCAGGACAGCAAAAGCAACATGCTCTAGAAGTCTCAGTGTCCTGTGTCATGAGACGGGGGGGGGGGGGGGGGGGGGGGGGGGGGGGGGGGGGGGGGGGGGGGGGGGAGAGGAAGGAGGGGGATTGGGAAGAGGGGGAGTGAGGGGAAGGAGGAGGGGGGGGAGGAGGCAGCAGCGGCTCTCCAGTGGGAAATCACACTTGAAGCATCCACAACCTGAAACGGATTTGGATCCCTGCTCATACATTTCAAAGCCCCAGAGGAGCACGTGGGAAAACCAAGGTCTCACCACCAAGACCAAGGCGGCAAAGTCCAGTGAGAGAAATTATAGATATACAAGTAATTATAGCATTCAAATTCCTCAGCCGCTGTTCTTCCAGTCCTGGTGTACATTTAAAATCATATCAAAGAAAGTTCAATATGAAGGATTATTATTAATCTTAAAGATACATGAATTTGATTACAGGAGAGACAAAGGTTTTATTTACACTGTTATTTAATATGCTAAATTAAATCAAATGAACATCATACAGTACATGATAGATTTTAATAAATACTGTCATTTTCACTAGCCATGACAATTTTGTTTTGGTTGTTTTTATACCTTTAGTACCATAGGTTAACATTACAGGGAGAGTTCTTGATCACATTTCCATCCATATGTGCATTGCCCTCTGTCAATCTAATTGTCTCTATTTCTTTTCCTTATTGCTGTTTTTCTGCTCATGCTGGGGCTTGAATTAGGGGCCTGAGCACTGTCTCTTAACCTTTTTACCCAAGGCTGCCACATTTGAACCACACTCCACTTCCAGCCTTACTTCCAGTTCATAGGAGATAAGTCCCTCAGATTTGTCTGCCCTGGCTGGCTTCAAACCTCCATCTTCAGATCCTAGCTTATTCAACAGTTAGAACTGCAGACATGCCTGGCACCAGTGGCTCACACCTGTAATCCTAGCTATTCAGGAGGCTGAGATCTGAGGATCGCGGTTCAAAGCCAGCCTGAGCAGGAAAGTCCATGAGACTTTTATCTCCAACAAACCATTAGAAAACCAGTAGTGGCGCTGTGACTCAAGTGGTAGAGAGCTCACCTTGAGCTGAAGAGCTGAGGGACAGCACCCAGGCCCTGAATTCAAGCCCCATGACGGACAAAAAAAAAAAAGAATTGCAGATGTGACCATCAGAGCCCAGCCCAGCCTCACCCCACTGGTAACACAATTTCATGGTTTTAATACAGGCATGAAAACTACTTTGGCCATATTCACTCTGATTCACTGTATACTCTTCCTTCTCAAATACAGTCTGTTTCATTCATGATTTTAGTTTAAGATTTTTGTGAGGTTTCACCATGGGCATTTGCATATACATATGTATACATGCATAGACATACATTTGCATATGGTATTTTATTTAACTTCCTTTATACTCTTTCACCGTCTCCCTTGCACGTTATTGTTAAGCAGCTTTCAGGGATTTTCCTATAACAACTTCAGGTAGAGATGTGCTGCGTTTCGATAATATTTACCCGCCTTCCTTCTTTCTCCCTCTCCACCCAAGCATCCTGTAGTTACATTACTGTTCTACGTATGTGTGCATGTGTGAATGTGTGGACATGTAGCTGTCTGTGAATATACGTTTGAGATCTAGAGTTATAGGTGAATGATCAACTAATGATAATTTCCAGTTCCACTTATTTTCTTTCAAGGGTCATAATTTAATTTTTCTTTATACATAATTATTTATGAATCATGGTCATTGTTCTTTATGATTGGTATAAATGCATACTTACATATGTTACATATATATCAATCACATAGATGATATACACATATGTATACACATCTCTTTGTACATGTTATTGTATGTATACATAAATGGCACATGGTATAAATAAATGGTAACTATCATGATATGTTTTATATATGGATATACATATCACCTTGTTTATTATATACATATATATGTATATATCAACATATATGCACATATATATGAATATACTCATTATATGTGCACATACCAACATATATTAATGTATATTTGTATGCATGTATATGTATATACACATACCATATTCTCTTACCTATTCCTCAGTTCTTGGGAACATCAGCTGATTCCAAAGTTAAGATTTTCTAACAGAACTGCAGTAAACATGAATATGCATGTATCTCTAACATAAACTTACTTCTTCAGATAGCTCACAAGAACACCGCTTAGCTTTTTGAGGAGAATCCACACCCGTGGCTATAATGGGGCATCGATTGCCTTCCCACAGCAACAAGTGAGTGCTTCTTTTCCCTGACATCCCTGCCGGCATCCAGGGATTGTTTTCATGATGACTGCCATTTTGACTCAGGTAAGACATAGGGGTTTTTTGGTTTTGTTGGGTTTTTTGGTTTTGTTATTTAATTGTGAAAATACTGTATAGAGGGGTTACAATTACATGGGCAAGGTAATGAGTACATTCCTTATCAAGGATTGTAAGACAGAGTTTTTAGTGTAGTTGATTTACGTTTCCTTTACAGCTGAGGATGATGCCCATGTCCTCATTTATTGGGAGCCATTTGAATTTTTTCCTCTGAGCACTATCTGTTCAATGCATTTGCCTATTGATCAAGATACTTATTCTTTTGCTCTTTAGTTTTTAGAGATCTTCTAGATATTAATCCTTTTTCCATTGAACTTCTGGTAGAATTTTCCTAGTCTGCTGATTCTGATCATTATTGTTTTTTGACATGCAGAAATGTTTAATTTGATGCAGTTCCATTTATTCATTTTTGTTTTATCTGACTGGCAGTTAGAGTCTTACTCAGAAAACAATCACCTATGCCTGTATCTTCCAGAGAGTTCCTTAGATTTCACTGTAGCCATCTCAAACTGAAGTCATCTCAAGCTTTCTGGTCTTATGTAAATCTCTGTGATGCATTTGGAACTGATTTGTGTCCCATGAGAGACAGGAGCATCAGCCTTCTACAAAGAGATAGCCACTTTTTCCAGCATCATTTGGTGAAGAGGCTGTGGGGTACTTTGTCCAAGACCAAAGATCAGATGGTTGCAGTTGTTTTACATTTGCATTTTCTCTCCTGTTCTCTGCCTTGGTGACAGGGGACCAGCATCATGCTTTTCTTGTCACTGTGGCTCTGTAGTATAATTTGAAGTTTGCATTGGTAAAACCTCAGCATTGCTCTTTTTGCTCAGACTCATGCATGCTAAGTGTGATCGTTGTTGTGTGTTTCTGTATGAATGGATTGAGGACGTTGGGATTTGATAAGCATCACATTAAGACTTCAGAGTGTTTTTGGTAGTAAACCCATGACAACTTGGAGTGTTGCTTCTCCTTTGTCCATATAGACTACAGCACAAATTTACTTTTAAATTGAACTACTGCTTTTAGCTTGTTTATTAAAATAACTCACTATACCAGTCATCATCATTTATTAATATATACAAACTTTGCCCTTAGTTTATAATACTTTAGAAATTTTATTTCACAAATCAAAGGACACATGATACAAAAATACTTACCACAGGCAGACTTAATATAGTCAGTACTTCTTAGAATTACAATGTGGAAAAAAATTACTAATTACAAATATGCCAGTAAATACTTGAATCTCCAATTCTGTATATGTGTGCTGATCCTACGGCATGAAGCCTGAGCTTTTTTGTTCACGGCTAGCTCTCTACCACTTGAGCCACAGATCCACTCTGGCTGTGTTGGTACTTAACTGGAGATAAGAGTCTTCCATAAGACCATCCTGCCCAGGCTGTTTTCTTGATCCTCAGATTTCAGCCTCCCAGGTAGCTAGGATTGCAAGAGTGAGCCACCGGCACCCAGCTAAAACTCCAAAATTTTAAATAATGCCTTTTGTATCGTAGAATGATTTGGTCCAGTTAAGTATAGTCAACTGCAGTATAATGAAAGATAGGGCAAGCATGATGACCAATTTGTCTTTTTTTTCCACTCAACAAATATCCACTCACTTAAACCAAAATAAAATGTGTTTTAAAGATTGCCCAGCCACAGTACTTGGATTAAAATATATTTCAGTTCCATTCATGAATTGAGATCCTTTATCATTCTTAAAAGTAACCCATGTTTATGCACACATTAAAGACTCATATTTAAAATTTAAACAGTCAATAGCTTTTTCAAAATTAAACTGTTTGTGGATATATATATTTCTCACCTACCAAGATGACAAGGTCTTGCCAGCTACCAACCTCAGCAGCGGTGCCTATTCTTACAAGCTTTTAGCAAAGTGTGAAAGAAATGTTGCTAACCAAATAATGACAGGTAAATGCAATTTTACCAGTATAATTTAAGCATATATAACAGTCAGGTGTACTTTAATGTTTTCTGCTTCACAAATAAGAGTCTTTTTCAATAAATACTAGCTTTCTAATATTTCTAAGAATAGATGTATATAATCTTATGTCCTGAAAAGCTAAAAAGGTGTATATTTAATAATTAAACTTCCATCTTTAAATGAATTAAATGGACCAACTGTTGATGCGAGAAATTAAGAGTTACGTGTGGCCCTTTAGAGACAGAGAGGAAAGGTGATGAAAAGAGCTTCCTTCCAATCAACGCCCAGCCAGAGATTTTATCTACACGTATGGCAACACCATTTAGGAACTTTACACATTGTTTTATGCATTGAAGAAATACTTGAGAAGCAACATCTGGGAACAACATTTTTTTTTTCAAACTCAAAAAGGAAAACAATTCCAGAGTTCAAAGTCTCCTTCAGTATGTTTGAAAACAACCTTCCCGTGTTGGGCCAGGTAGTGCATGCCTGTAATCCCAGGCACCCGGTCTAAGGGGTTGTGGGGCTCAGGGACAGTCTAGGCAAATTTGGTAGATCCTATATGAAAAAAGCAAACTAAATGCAAAAGTACTGGGGCATTGCTCAAGTGGCTGAGCATCTACCTAGCAAATATGAGGCTCTAAATTCAATCCCTATTATGGCAACAAAAAAAGAGAGAGAAAAGAAGGAGAAGGAGAAAGAGGAGGTGGAAAAGGAGGAAGAGGAGAAGGAGGAGGAGCAGGAGGAGGAGGAAGAGGAAGAAGAGGAGGAGGAGATGATGATGAAGAAACAACTCATCTTACTCCTGGCTCTGGACCCTTCTTGAGACAGGTGATCTATATCTGCCTTGCTCCACTCATTCCTCTACCTTTGAGTCCAGTTTTGCTTTTCCCTGAAAGTTAAAATGAATTCCAAGATAGACGCTTACAGATCAGTTGGGATTTCCCAATTGTCTTTCTGTATATTCCTTTCCACACAGCCAGGTGTAATGGGGTCATTTGGGGGTGGGGTAGCTTATAGAAAGATTGGCTTTAAGTCACATACAGAAAAGTTATCGCAGTTAGTAAAATATTCATTCTTGCACACATATTCTTCCCACAAGAGTTGAAAGCTCCCTGATGCTCCTTTTGACCACTAGAATCCCAATATAAGAGAGCCATCTAAGAGAGCAATCACGCTCACCAGGGGAGGTGTAGCGGGTCAGGCAGCTGTGTGTCCTGTGAAAAAGGAGGGGAAACTGAGTGCAAGCCAGTAACTGTGGCCCTGCCCCTCACCTTCCTTCTCCCACACCCGGCTCACAAAACCCACTAAAGGAGAAAACATCTGCAGAGAAGATAAAAGCCAACTTTACTCATACACCAGTACAATGCTGGCCAATCCAGGCAGATCAAGGATAGCTTTTAAAAGTTGGGTTTTGTTTAGATCTTGAAGAAAACAGTTGTGCTGTCACTGAGAAAGCCAGATTCACAAGCAAGGTTCACAGGCGTGTGTCGGCATGCTTCACCCGGCTAAATGTTAATGATAATTTGGCATGCGATGACAGTAATGTTTCTTTACGAAAGCGATGCCCTCCATACATGAGAATGGTGAAGCTTATGTGGGCATTTCATCCAATGAGTCAACTCATTCATTTGCTCAGGAAAAGCATACTGCATTCACGACAGTAATTTAACAAAGTTGGTTATGGATTTTCTAGACGCATGCCCCATTTGAAACCAGGGTTCTCCCCCCTCAACAGGCATTCGAAAACAACACCCCCAAGCTATTGTTAAATACCATTCTTTGCTAGAGCTTACAGTAGTGGTTCATGAACAAGAAGGAGTAAAAGCATTCAAGTTCTTTTCCACTAGCCTAAAAGCAGATAGAGAGCTGGTGGTGGCTCACGCCTGTAATCCTAACACTCAGGAAGCTGACATCTGAGGATCGTAGTTCACAGACAGACCAGGCAGGCAAATCTGGAAGATTATTTTCAATTAACCAGCAAAAATTTGGAAGTGGGGTATGGCTCAAGTGGAAGAGGGCCAACCTTGAGCAAAAATATTAAGGGACAGTGCCCAAGCCCTGCATTCAATCTCCAGTGCCAGAACAAAAACAGACAAGAGGAATATAATCCACTGGTTTAATGTTTGCAAGGACTTTAGCCAGTGAGCTGCTTCAGTTTTATCATTTAGAGGACGGAATAGTGACAGCACATCCCTGTGTTTATGGTTGGAATTAAGTAATTTGATTCTAAAGGTATTATTCTGCACAAAAGTATCAAGGCACTTTTTTTTTTTTTGGTCCAGTCGTGGGCCTGAACTCTGGGCCTGGGCGCTGTCCCTCAGCTCTTCAGCTCAAGGTTAGCGCTCTACCACTGGAGCCACAGCGCCACTTCCGGCTTTTTTCTTTTTTTGATTATGTGGTGCTGAGGAATCGAACCCAGGGCCTCAGGCATGCAAGGCAAGTGCTCTACCACTGAGCCACCTTTCCAGCCTTCAAGGCACATTTTTGCTAGTAAACTAGAGGTAAGACTCTCTCAAATTTGTCTACTTCACACTGGATCCTCAGATCTCAGCTTCATGAGTAGCCAGGATTACAAATGAGAGACTGTGCACCCAGCAAAAGGAATTTTTAATCACACAATATCAGTCCAGTGCTTTGGAGCCCAGTCTTTCTGGTGACCTCCTACACTATCGTGGGCATTATTGCCCAACCCTGAAACCATAGCTGTGCCCAATTCTTTTCTTCAGTCAACACCACTCGGAGGCTTTCTACAGACAGCTCTGTACTGAACACCAGCGCCACAAGCCTTCTAGACAGATACTCAGGGTCTATGATGTCTGAATCAATGTCTCCAATAATGTTATTGTTTCAAGTTATCCATTCTCCCAGGACGAGCCCTCGGCAGGATGGGAAAGTAGGTGAGGCTCACTCCGACAGAGCTTCCACTTCTCCGGGCATGAGGATGGCTGCCCGGATGCCCTCTGGACCATCCACTGGCCCCCACCAGTCTTCCAGGAAACACAGACAAACTTCAGGCCATTTCTCATGATGAAAATATGTCTACTGGTTTTACAATCCCACAGGACCCCTGATCATGCAGCTGAGATTAGAAAACAATCATTCAGAACAGGTCCCCTAGAGGGACAATATCCAATCACATTTTAAAGTGATTTTATGGCTGGAATATTAGCATTTCAGCAGAGACTGAGGAAAAAAATAAATAAACATCATGGCACACCACCTCAGGAAGCAAAACGATGTCCATGGAAACCTTCAGCTGGAAGTTAGGACTGATAAATGCTGAATTTGAAAAGCAGTGGCATTCAGTGATGGCAAAGTCTCAATGACATCACCACATTCATAAGGAAATGGAAAGACTTGGGACAAAAATCATATAAAGGGAAGTAAGCCAGACCCAAAGAAACATAGGCTCCATGGTTTCCCTCATTTGTAATACTTAGTATATGTCTAGGATAGTCCTAGAAGAGGATCACCACACCTCAGTATCTGTGTACATATGACAATAGCTCAATATCTGCATACATATGACCATATAAGATGATGTTAATCGAAATGAACTCCAAGATATAGAAACAAGTGATATTCTTTGCTGTTTCTTTGATTTTTTTTTTTTTTTGGGTCCGGTAGTGGGCCTGAACTCTGGGCCTGGGCACTGTCCTTCAGCTCTTCAGCTCAAGGCTACTGCTCTACCACCTGAGCCACAGCGCCACTTCCGGCTTTTTTCTTTTTGCTTATGTGGTGCTGGGGAATCGAACCCAGGGCCTCAAGCATGCAAGGCAAGCGTTCTGCCACTGAGCCACCTTCCCAGCCCCTGTTTCTTTGATTTTTAATGTACTGTGTGAAGTTATTTCTTTTTTCTTTTGTTCCCTCACCCTTTGGTTTATCCCCTGTTGTCACCAGTTTTTTTTTTCCGTTGTTGTTGTTGTTTTGATTTTGGTACCCTGTGTCTTGTATATACATTTATCTGATCTGGTGAGACAAAGGACAAAGAGTGAACCAATGCAACAGCGATATTCATGTACAATATGTTGGAAATAAACTTTACAACTTGGGGAGGTGGGGAGTTGGGGTCGGGGGGGGGGGGAAGAAATGTACTCATTACCTTACTTATGAACTGTAACCTATCTGACATCACCCTTACAGAAAAATAAGATTAAAAAAAAGAACACAATTCATTATAAACTATTTTAGTCACCTAAACAAATTATCCAAGATGGTTATCAAGTAGCCGCCATTTAACTCCCTCAACAAGCCATATTTTGAGATATATACTTAAAGTTTATGTTAAAGCATAAGACAAAGTTGAAAGGATACTTTTGAATTATTGTTCCTTGAGGTAACTGATAGGAAGTTTGGTATTTATTATGTTGTGAAAGTCTACGAGTTACACTCTTTAAATATATGTCCTCAAACAATAAGGGGTATGTTTTTTTGGAAAATGTCAGCACTGTATAAATTTATCACATTCTGTGTGTTGTGTGTTTGTGTAGAGAGATTTATGTACATATAATAGGTCTATGTGCTTTAAAATGCCTTTTAATTGACACACAATTTTATGTATGTATGAGGTACAGTATGAGAGTTTTATTGAAGCTGATGATGTCTATAGGACATAGGATGTCTATGTCATATTGCATAGGATTATATATTGTAGGATTAGATTAGGCTATTTGCTAATCTGGTGAAGCTTTTATACACATATTTTAATTTTCTTCTCTGTTTTCCTACTGCTATTTTCCCCTATTTCAAGTAATGCTGTAAACTACTGAATACCATCTCCTTGTCCATCTGCAGACATTTCTCCAATGTTTAGTAATGGAAATACAATTGCTGAGTCAGCGTTATGGGCATCCATGATACAATAGAACATTCTAGATTGCTACTCATGTAGTGTGTGCACCTGTCTGTGGAACATGAGAGTTCTTGTTCCCTCTCTATTAATTATTTGTGATAATAAAAATCACAAAATAATTATAAAAAATACCCTTCAGGTAATCTGGGAGTGGAACAACTAGTTCTTAAATACATAGAGTGTGGGGCTGGGAAGGTGGCTCAGTGGTAGAGTGCTTGCCTTGCATGCATGAGGCCCTGGGTTCAATTCCTCAGCACCACATAAACAGAAAAAAAAAAAACCAGAAGTGGCGCTGTGGCTAGAGTACTAGCCTACTAGCCTTGAACTGAAGAACTGAGGGACAGTGCCCAGACCCAGAGTTCAGGCCCCATGACCGGCAAAAAAAAAAGGAGCTTAAATACATAGAGTGGTTACCATGTGCTGGTGGCTCATATCTGTAATCCTAGCTACTCAGGAGGCTGAACTCTGAGGATTTCAGTTTGAAGCCAGCCTGGACGAGAAAATCTGTGAGCTTCTTATCTCCAATTAAACTACAAAAAGCTGGAAGTGGAGCTGTGGCTCAAGTGATAGAGGGCTAGTCTTGAGTGAAAATGCTAAGGGAGGGTGCCCAGGCCCTGAATTCCAGCCCTAGTACTGGCACTTTAAAATACTACATACAATGTTGCTGTCCTTGCCTTTTTTGAATACCAGTTCTGATTTTCCCAATCATTGTTATGCCATGTTATGCATATCACCTCACACATCTTATGCACGATGAGATACAAGACAAGCAGTTAGTAACCACAGTTTGGTTATATAAGTTTCTTCTTCTAAGGATGCATATGTTTATCCTGTTTCCTTATTGCCACTTTGTCCTGTTAAGCTATTTTCCTTCTCTATTTCAGAGAAATGTTCTATCTCTGTATGGACAGGACCTTGTAAACCTTAATGAAGGCCATGAAAATGATTTGAGACTGGGGACAAAAATACCATCTTCCTCAGATGACTTGAAAAGATGACTCATTAGATGTAAAATGATAGCCTTTTCCAAAAATCTTAGCCTGGAAGGACAATCTTAGAATGTGCCTATAACTGGCAATGTCATTTGATTGCAATCGTAGAAAATTATATCCTTGACCCCAGCACTCAAAGCTAGGTTAAAAGCGTCAAAGCCAGACACATGCC
Source organism: Dipodomys spectabilis (assembly GCF_019054845.1). Taxonomy (NCBI): domain Eukaryota; kingdom Metazoa; phylum Chordata; class Mammalia; order Rodentia; family Heteromyidae; genus Dipodomys; species Dipodomys spectabilis. Next base: position 100,012 of record NW_024871277.1, read on the forward strand.
TTGCGATTGACTGTGCAGGTCTGTGCGATACTAGAAATTGAGGGATCAGAATAGAAAATTACAGGTGCAGCAAGGTACGAGCCTGCTTAAGTGCATGAAGATGTCCTCACAGAAGGCAGGAAAGATGAAGGCAGACACGTTTTGAAAGCAGGCTCTAACATTTCTTCCTCATGACCCATTCCTACCCTATGATTCCCGCTTAGTTATCTACCAAGAAAAAAAAATGGCCTGGCTTGTTAAGACAATAGTCAGTCATCTCTGTCCTGCCTCAAAATCCAAAGCATTATGTCTGGAAACCTTGGTTTTTCCCTTTACTCCACCCTGATTCCTGCCCAGTTCCCTGTTTTCTTATTCCCAACACTTTAAAAGGCTGATGAATGCATTTGTTTTCATTTCTCATCCAAACCATCGTAAACTTGAAATGGAGCACAGGACTGGAAACACTGGACATGCTGAACTTGCAAGTGGTGCAATTAATAGTACCAAAGAGCAGTGCCGGCCTCCTTCATGTGTTCATGAAACTGTGCATAGAGTTGGGCCTCGATATGTTTGCCATGTTTTTTCTCCAGTGTAAATAGACTTATGATCAATTTTAATCTCAAATTACTCATAAAGATCAACAGTAGTGATTCATCAAATAATTATAACTACAGGAGAGAGAAAGAAAAAAAAAACAGAGGCTCAGAAATGTCAGAAAACAACACTGAACTCAAGAAAAATAAAAAGATGCAAAGAAAAACATCAGCCATTTTAATCATTATAAATCTATTTACTTGCTATAAGAAATTGAAATGGCCTGGCACTGATGGCTGAAGCCTTTAATCCTAGCTACTCAGAGGGTTGAGATGTCAGGATAGTGGTTTCAAGCCAGTGAAGACGTAAAAGTCAGGAAGACTCTTATTTCCAGTTAACCAGTAAAGCAAGAAGTAGAGCTGTGGCCTGATTACAGGCAAGTCTTCCGGGGTCACAGTGATGCCCAGAGCATGTTTGTGTGATTGCTCGAGGCAAGGGTGACGCGAGGTCGAGGGGCAGAGTCCACAGCGCGCCAGGCCCTGGGCAGAGAGGCACAAACTATGCCCTCATCTTCCTGCCAGGCTCTGTTTTGCTCTGAGTCCCACTGAATCACCACATATGTAATACACTCTTCTACTCGCTGACAAGGAATCATCTCTATTTTCTGCTTATTGATAACTATAAACAGCAAAGTAAATTTCTAAGATTTTTTAAATGTATATGTGTGTGTATATATCATGCAACAATAGTTTCTTATTATTCTTTTAGTCGTTGTGCAATGAAGTTACTGTTTAAACAAAGCAGTTTGTGAATGAATCTTGATCAATGTCAACCCTTTCAGTATCCTCACCCATTCCTCCCCTAGGCACCCCTTCCCCCATCTTCTTAATTTTTTAGGATATACTGTGGACTCTTGTCTGCATTTTCCCCTTTCTCTTCATTAATCTCCCCCTTGCCCCTTAACCCCACCCCACCTCTTTTGAGTACCCACTTCCTGGTGTTTATTTTGTTGAACTCTGACTTTGCCTTTCTAGGGAATTACACGATTTGAGTTCTCCCTTGAATCAACCATATTTCAGAATACTTCTTGAAGAGATTGCTCTGTTATGAGATGTAATCATTTTTTAAGTGTGAAGAAACCTCCCAATACTGCCTGCCAATTTGTCCTCCATTATTGCATGAGAGGAACCGCTTTCTCTGAAAATTGCCCACTTAAAATCATCTGAGGTTCAACCAATCTGAAAGCTGAAAAATGGTATCCTTTTGAAGTGTTTATGTGCATAGTCTTTTTTTCTTTTGTGCCAGAACAAAGACTTGAATTTACAGCTTTACTCTCTTGTTCAGCGTTTCATTCAAAGCTGGAGTTCTACCACTTGAACCACACCTCTACTTCTGGCTTTTTGCTGGTTAACTGGAGGTAAGAGTCCATGGACTTTTCTGCCTGGGCTGGCTTTGAACTCTGATCATCAGATCTCAGCCTTCTGAGTAGGTAGGGTTAGAGTATGAGCCACTGGCAACCAGGTTGGTATTTTGTTATATGTAATGAAATTGATTTTTACCACATTAATTGCTTGTGCATATACCTTTCAGTACATTGTGCTACTGACAATATATTTACCTATAGCACATATATACATACATATTTTGTGTGAAGGTGTTTTTCATTTATGATCTATTTCACCACAGAAGAGTCTGCATTTTATGTAATCAACTCTGGAAATAGGAATCACCATTGAGAATTTCACCTTAGATAGTTCATTTTCTAAAATTCCTTCTGAAAAATGTTTGTAGTAACTTTTACTGTAGTGCTGCAAAGAGCACTTGATTTTGTTAGGAAACTTGTTCTACCTCAATGGTTTCTAATCACAGTGTGGAATTCTCTGAGGTCTTCTGAGCAAGATAGGTCTTGTGTTCTCTCCAATGCTGATTAGACAGGAAACATTTGGAGACATTTCTGCTTCACACCCTATTCTTCTACTCATGAACAGCCTGTTATAATAACAAGTGTTATATTCATATTTTGTATTAAAAATCACATATTTTTGCCAGTCGTTGTAATCCTAGCTACTCAGGAGACTGAGATTTGAGGATCACATCTCAAAGCCAGTCTGGATAGGAAAAACCAGGAGATCCATCTCTCCAATTAACTAGCAAACAGGCAGAAGTGTAGGTGTGGCTCAAGTAGTAGAGTGCCAACCTTGAGAGAAAAAGCTGACCAAAGAGTTGGGCCATGAGTTCAAGCTCCAGGATCAAAAATCGATAAATAAGATGATTTGTATTGTTTTGGAAGTAGTTTTTACAGTATTCCTGCTACTTTTTCATCTAAAATTGTTTTAAGGAAATAATCTCAAAGACCACCATTTTCCCTCATTTTTATAATTTTTACTCTAGTCAAATTTCAAGTCCGTTGCTAAAATTGGCCACTTTCATCAGTCCACTCATCTTCTTGTTCCTTAATGTTTTATAAAAAGAATCATTATTCTCTTTGTTCTCTGTCAGAGTTCTTAAAACTTCCTTATTTCTGTCTGAAATGTCACATCCGTTATCTTAACATTTAATAGCCTGCTTTGGGGTCTGGAAACTTTGATGTCTGCAGTCCCTACCAACTGCCCCCCACTCTGGAGTGGAGCAAAGCCTCCGAATTATCTACTGTAGGACGCTGCTCCTCCACAGGAACAAGCCCGACACCATAAATGAAACTAAACACACAAGCAAGCAAGCAAACACAGAAGGGAATGCACACAGGACAATTCCTCTCACTAATGTAGCCGTCTCTCCCCGCAGCCTTCCATCTCCACGGCTGGAAATATGTCTTCTAGGAAAATTCTAAGCCACGTCTGGATTTGTGGCCCATAGGATAACTTTGGCTGCTATTAAGCATCTACCCGGAAAGGATCTGTTTCCTTAGATCTTATGCTGTAACCCACTTGGGGGATAGGTGCGGTGGTAGGGGAGGGGGGGAGAAAGAGGAAGGGAGGGATGTAAGGATGTATGGCGGGAGAGAGGAAGGGCACATCAAGGCCATCTCTAAAGCCTGGGAGGAGAGGGGTTAGGAAACCCGTTGGGGCTCTGGTATGAAGGCCTCTGCCCTCTAAAACATCCCGGATCAGCACATTCAATCTAGCATCTATCTCTCCTGCCTACCCTACACAACTTCAGTTATGAATCACCTGATGATCTTGCAAAATTGAAACACGCTCTTTTTCTGTCGGTGTGGGTTGATGCCTGAGAATCATTTCTAAGATATTTCCAGTGAGGGGAAAGAGGGAGGGGACTCACGTAGACAGAAGTAAAAAGCCGCAGCACACCGCTGATACCTGTGGGCCATCAAGGTACTGCTTCCGGTAGTGCTTCTTCTTTTCATGATGCTCTGGGCACCCACTAACCAATCAAAAGATCCGGGGACAGCACGTACACAAACCGTCAACCAATCAGCAGCCACTAGTCAGCACAAACCGTCAACCAATCAGCAGCCACCAATCAGCACAAACCGTCAACCAATCAGCAGCCAGCAGTCAGCCCTCAGCCTCGGGAACACATCCAGGAGTCACAGTAGACCCTGCTCTGGGCCGCCTGCAGATGGAGCTCTGCTGCTTTCCTCTCCTTGCTTCCTTTAGGTTCACTTTCAGGACTTGGCTACTGTTTAATCCTTCAGTGGGTGGTGAAAACGAATCCTGATCCAGTTAACCACCAGAAAACTGGTAGTATGTACTATATAACAGGAAGAGCAGAGCTATCAGGAGACACGAAAGCAAAGGCTAGTTTTGATTTTTGTCTTTGTTTTTGTTTAATATCTATTAACCCAGTTGCATTGAAAACAAGTTTGAGCCCAAGCACCTGAGTAGGAGGCTGAGATCTGAGGATTACGATTCAAAGCCAGCCCATGCAGGAAAGTCTTTATCCAATTCATTTGCAAAAAGCCAAAGTAGAGCTATGGCTCAAGTGCTAGAACACAGGCTTTGAACAAATAAGCTAAGAGCACAGCGTTTAGGTCCTGAGTTCAAGCCCCAGTACTGGTACTCAAAGATAAAACAAAAAACAAAACAGAAAAAAAAAACTTACAATAAAAAAAATTCTCCCTTGACATCATAAGTAGACTGTGCATTATCAAAATGCAAAGTTGAACATCACAGCACATACATCTTCTTTCTGCATTCAGCTGTGTCCCTTCTGCTGTGCTTTAGATAAATAGCCCCAACTTCAGTAACAGCAAATTTCCAAAAAAAAATCTGTAATGTTTCTTTTATATATGTAATGGTAAAACATCAGGGCATTTTGTGGTGTTTCTCTTGTGGTGTTCAGTCTTAGATAATCCTTCTTCCTACTCCCACCCACATATTTTGGCAATGCTCCCTGGACTTTTGTCTCACAATGATGCTGAGTAAATCAGCACAATGTGTGCTCTCTTCGGTGTTCCTGAAACTCAGGACCACGTGACTAAGGTTGGCATAGCTACTGTGTCCTAAAGCCTCACAAACATTATCCATGAATCCTAGTTCTTTGTATCCCTAATTCATCGATCATTATAATCTTGGCCACTCTACAATTATGCCAAATGAGCTGTGTGACAGAAAGGATTTCAGAATAGGAAGAAGAAATGGTGCAGCATCTGGTGGCCTTGTACTCTCTTACTGTAAGACTGGATATGGGATCACATTTCTAGGACACTTTTCTTGACCTTGAAAGAGATCAAGGTCAATTCAGATCCCTGAGGCTTACTGCTTCTGGAGTTTCATGATGACCTACCTCGGGTTGTGGCTGCTGCTAAGTTATAATTAGGTCACACAGACACTCTTGAGAAAGAGTGAGAAGGCAGAGAATATATCTTCTTATGTGACTATTTTACATTCAATGTGGGGCATGTCGGCTGGAGTCATATGGTGAAGCCTTTTACTTTTTTGCTCAATTATTTAAAAACTTTATTTAAAAATGCATGAAGAACTTTCTTCTCAGGGTAAAGAAAAAAAAGATAGGTTTTAAATTTTAAGCATGTACTTATGCCGAGGAATGAATTGGAAATGTAACCAGCAGAAGAGTAAAACTCAATTCATTTGGCACTTGAGATTTTTCATGCATGGATGTAAGATTAAGAAAGCATTTGACAGAGTATTTCAAGGGAGTGGTAAAATATCTTAAAATGACAGTCTTTTAAAACCTTGTGCGTATAATTGACAGACTAATCATACTTTTACATTTGATCTCTAGGTGTCATGGGAGACATGTGTTCCTAAAACAAAACACAGGAAGAAACTATTTTTTTAAAAAAGGATGGAAGGAAAGAAACAAAATTATTCTTGCTCAGAAATAATGAAAAAGAAATTATGCATTCTGTAAAGAAACGTTCTTGTGTGAGCCAGCTTGATGGCATGGTAACAAAACACTTGAGGTGGGTCAAATAAAGAGGTAGGGGGGTTGTTCTGGCTCATATTTCCGTACCGTCAGCAGAGGCTGCACGTCCTGTCACTGTGGGCCTGTGGTAGGAAGGATGTCAGGTCACAGAGGAGCAAAGAGGTGAGAAGAAGCAAATAGAGAAGGAAAGGGCCAGGGACTGCATAGCTGATGACATGGCTTCAAGCACATCCACACACACACACACACACACACACACACACACCTACTTCTTCCCACAAGACTCCGCCTCCTAACGTTGCCGCCTCCCAGGGCATCAACTGTGCGATCTCAGGTAAGGGCAGAGCCTTTCTGATGCAGTTATCTTCCAAAAGCCCAGTCACTAAACACGGCGACAGTCAGGATCAAGTCTTCCATGTAAGCAATCTGAGTACATTCACAAGGAAATAAAAAGACCTGGGGAAAAAATTAGATTTAAGCAAAGCAAGCCAGACCCAGGGGAGCACAGGTTGTGTGGATCCCATCATTTGTGGGAGCCAGAATATGTCTAGAAACCTACAAGTAAACACACTGGGTGGTGAGCCAGGGGTTACAGAGGAACTAACTGAAGAACTAACTCACTCACAATAGACTCTATGGAGAGTGCCAATAATAGTATAATTCTTTTAAAAGACTAAGTCAAAACCTGACAAAATAAATGCCAGGAAATGAGATTTTGCAAGAGGGGAGGGTGGGGGACAGGGGTAGAGGAAGGAAGGAGGGAGGATGCAGGCTAGAATGCACTGTCTATTCCACCGAATTGAGACTAAACCAGGGAAGGGGTGGATGGAAGAGGGCTGAAGAGGCTGACGTGATACCCCTGATCAAGAAGGTGAAAAACTCAATACAGAGCCTGAAAGTTAAGAAGAGTGAGGGAAGAGGTTGGACGAGAGGGCTGGGAGAGAGTGTTGGGAGCATTGTTGATCAAGACGCACCGTATTCATTCATGAACTGCTTTGTGAATGGCAATTCTTGCACAGTTATTTATAGATCAAAATATTCACAAATGAGTGTTTGGGTGCATTTCATATTTGCATACATTCATTCATTCATTTATCCATTCTTTTTTTTTTTTTTTTTAGTTTAGTGTCAGTACTGGGGCTTGAACTCAGGGCCAACACCCAATGCTAATGATCCACCACTTGAGCCCCAGCTCCACTTCCAGTATTTTGCTGGTTAATTGAAGATAAGAGTCTCACATGCTATCTTGCCCGGGTTGGCTTTGAACCTTAATCTTCAGATCTCAGCCTCCTGAGCAGCTAGGATTACAGGTGTGAGCCACCAGCACCGGGCCATATCCCACTTTTTAGTCAGTGGAAGTTGTCAGATTTCCATTCCTTAAATCTATCATCCTTTCATGGTTACAGAATATTACTAGTAGGTCTGGGAAGGTGGCTCAGTGGTAGAGCGCTTTGCCTTGCATGCCTGAGGCCCTGGGTTCGATTCCCCAGCACCACATAAGCAAAAAGAAAAAATCCGGAAGTGGCGCTGTGGCTCAAGTGGTAGAGTGCTAGCCTTGAGCTGAAGAGCTGAGGGACAGCGCCCAGGCCCAGAGTTCAGGCCCCACGACCGCCCCTCCCCCCCCAAAAAAAAGACAATACAGAATATTACTAGTAGTGATACCAAAGTAATTTCCAGATGAAATAACACACATTATCCAACTACCAGAAGAAAAAAGAAAACTAAACCTCTTGGCAGTGAGAGTTTTCTGTGTTAACTAGCTAATTTTTACGAAAAGATGTGAGAGAATCATGGATTTAGAGCTGGCCAGGTGCTGTATTGTTAATGTTACAGAAAATCTGAGAGTTCCCCACCCCACATTATCAACAGGTGCCCCCTGTCTTGTTCTCAGCTCTCCTTGCTCCAGGCCAGGACTTCACTGTCCTTGGAATCTTGCAGCACCAAAGAGCAGGGGCAGCAAGGAACAGTAGCATCTGCACCTGAAGGAGCAGGCCTCTTCCACCTCCTCCATGCCACAGCCCGCTGGGCCTGCTAGAGGGACTGGAGAGTCCACAGAGGCCCAGAGCCCTGGGGCGTGGGGAGGACGGGCTGGCTGTCCAGCGAACACTGGGATGTAGGGCATGAAGCAGGACTGGACCCACACTGCCTGCTCACTTCTGTCATTCCAGCTGCTCAGGAGGCTTGAGATCTGAGGATCACAGTTCAAAGCCAGTGCAGGCAGGAAAGGCCCATGAGACTCTTATCTACAATGAACCATAGAAAAGCTGGAAGTGGAGCTGTGGCTCCAGCGGTAGAGTGCCAGCCTTGAGCAAAAGAGCTCAGGGAATGCATCTGGGCTCTGAGTTCAAGCCCCAGGACTGACAAAAAAATAAAAGCAGGAATAAAGTGGACACAGGGTGGGTGGCAAATGACTTTCCTGTGTGGCCACTCTTAACCCTTCATTCTCCAAGCTGGCTGAAAGACTCAGGCAAATACTTCCAGCCTTATCTTTGTGATACAAAGTGGACTGTACGTGATACGGCCATGAGCAGTGAACAAAGTAATCACAAACCTAATTTGTCTCTGAATATCCATTTTCCAGTTTTCTCTGGCACCACTGTAGTGAACTGATATGACAGAATTCATATGACATTTTTCAGTGAGGGAAAGGGATGCGGGGCTGACAATGCAATCAGAACTACACCATTGCAAAGCCAAATGCTAATGATTCACATCGTCCAACAAGATGTCATCTGGGCCTGTATGTCAATTTGGTTTTCCAAAAGAGATTCCTGGAATTCTTCATGAGCATACGTATACGTATACATTCCTCTTTTGTTTTTAAACAGTTGATTCAACAGTAAGATGTTGTAATGTCCCGATCTCCCCCGCCCCCACCCAATGTAGAAAGTCAATCTACTCTGAAAGAAGAAATCTTGGTGCATTCCAAAAGAAAAAGATGCCATCGTAATACCCACCAGTGGCAGGTGCAGCGGCTCATGCCTATAAACACAACTACTCAGAAGACAGAGGTTGAGAAGACCAAGGTTACAGCCAGCCCAGGTTTAAAAAGAAAGAAAAAGTCCTTGAGGCTCTTACCTCCAATTAACCATCAAAAAAGCTCCCGCCCAAGCGGGAGAGCAGCAGTCTTGAACAAAAACTTTAAGCAACAGTGTGGCACCCTGATTTCACGCCTCAGGTCCCACCCAAACCCAATATGGCCTCGTGCTGTTTAGTGTTTCGTTTCTAGGCATCCTCCCAGGCACTTTAAAATCACCTCTCGATTATTTATTATGCCTAATGCAAATCAAATGTGAACATTTCAATTCCATATTATGTAGTGAGTCATGACAGAGACTGCGCAACCACAATGTCCATGTCTCATTCAGATGTAATGCCTATTCCAAATATTTTTGCTGTAAATCTGTAGTCATTCGTTGAATCCATAGTATAGAGGATCTTCAGATGAAGAACGCAGACATTCTCCCTCTGCCTCTCTCCATTTCTCTCGGTGTGTGCACATGTATGTGGAGAGATCCATGGTGGGTAAGTGAGGTGAAATTAAGTCAATACCTCCTCCACTTAGCCATTCCTTGAAAGCCAGCATGGTGGCCTCTTTGGAGGCCTGAAGGGGGCGGCAGAGAGCAAGCTGCAAGCCTGACTTGCTTCTGAGACCCAGCCTCCATGTGGGGATCTCTCTCACTCTTCATGATAATTTTTATACACATTATTATATCACTTGAATTCTGTCAAATTTACGTGTCAAGTTTGGCTGAGGTTTTTAACATTTGAATGAAAAAAATGTGAAGAATAGCAAGGGAATGAATTCATCTGAGAGTTTTCTGCCCTGGGCAACGGGAAGCATGAAGACAGCTCAGCCCTCTACCAAGGTCCTGGTTATCAAGCATTCTTTCTATGCCAAAAGCATCTAATGGACAATACAGCATCACACCAGGCACCGCTGGCTCACACCTGTAATCCTAGCTACTCAGAAGGCTGAGATCTGGGGATCCAGGTTCAAAACCAACCCCAGCCTAGAAAGTCCATGAGACTCTGATTTTCAATTAACAAGCAAAAAATGCTGAAATAGAGCTGGGACTCAAGTGGTAGAGTGCTAGCCTTGAGGGGAAAAGCTCTGGGACAGCACCTAGGCCATGAGTTCAAGCCTCAATACATACATACACACACACACACACACACACACACACACACGATCCCTTTGAGGGTTAGTGTAGTCAATATGGAAACATTTGCTCAATTCTTTCTTTTTTAATGGCTAAAAAACTGTAACTACAATGACAGGAGAATTCGTCTTACCACAACAGGAGAATTTTCTGAAAGAAATCAAAATGATGCCCTACTTAATGAAAAGCATGAAAATGACCATTTTTTCTGAGAGTTTCAGATCTCCGAGTCTTAACTGAGATAAAAGAAAATAGAATTAGGTCACTACATCTCTGGTACAAATTCCATTTCAAACAAAACTTTATGTTGTGAAATTTTCACTTTCATTTAAAAAGAAATTCATTGTGTATAGCTAAGACTAACTAATATAATTAGTTTGTAATGGCTTTTTATAAAATGATTCAAACATCTGCAGTATATAAGTAAATCAAAAAATAGTAGTTTTGTAAATTATTATGATTCTGTTATTGAGAAGATTAAAATATAGCATATATGAAAATATACATTAAAATATAATATATTAAAATTATATATAATTCATTTGCATATGAACTTTAGATAGGATATTATTTATTCACCAGTAAATCAATGAAACAATGTTTCAAGATCCAATGAAGATAAAAATTCATTATCTAATGAACAAATGACAATTAAAAATGAAAATGTGGGAGTGAAGGGAGGTAGGGTTCCCATTCCTAAACAGCACCAATACCTTCTGGAAGGCAAGCATGGTAGCACACACCTGTAATCCCAGCACTGGTTAGGCAGGAGAGTAAACTGAGGCCTGTCCAAACTTCCAGGAAGACCTGTCTCAAAAAATAAAAAATAAAAAACAAGAAAGAGTACCCAAAATACTAAACAGAGATCATCTCTAAAATGAAAGAGAAAGAACATTACCTGCCAATAACATATAACCAAAGTAAGTTTTTACTTAGACTATTTCCCCATCAAGAAATTGTCAAATTATACCTTTATAAGATTCCTGAAATTGTTACACTTCAGTAACATTAAGTTAAAATGCAACTGTTTCTGGAGTGCAATATTTTGTTATATAGATATGCTAGGCAAAATAATATAATTTTATATACTGAATACACACATGCATGCACCCAGGTGCATGCACACACACACACACACACACACACACACACACACACAAGTGCATCCATATGTGTGCACATACACAAACATATGTGTTAAAATAACTATAGGAAGGCCTGATCTGTGAGGCTACTCACTCAGCAGGTGAAATAAATACTTATTTGTGATTTCCTTCGGTTCACAATTTACTTTCCACCAGAGACTTCATGACAGCTTGAAAAGACTCATGCCCTCTCTCTCCCTAGAAATAGTTCATAGAGCAAAGGCAACACACGCACGGCTTCAAAGTGATACGGAAAGCAAAGGAAGTCTTCAATGTAGCCAAATGCATCCAAACTCTGAAAAGATTTTCTTTTCTTTTCTAATACTGTGATAGCACTATATTTTATTACAAGCACACAACTCATAACTGTATAGATTTATAGGTCACAACATGACATTATGAATTATGAGTCAGTGCTAACTCTGAGAAAGATGTTTTTAAGAATACACTCAGATGATGATGATGATGATGATGAAGAAGAAGAGGAGGAAGAAGATGTAAGGAGGAGGATCGTGATGGTGATAAATAAAACATATTTGTAAAGTGAACAATTTGGAGGGGGTCAGCCAAAAGGAGGAGAGTACTGGGGTGAAGAGAATCAAAGTACATTATACATATTCATATATATATATATATATATGCATGTGTGTATACACATATATGTGATATATAAAATATATTATTTAATGTATTATATATGATATGTATGATATAGGATATGGGAAACATACACAAGATAATCTAATACATAATGCTTAATACATGACAGATCATATATCATTTACATCTTAAAAACCTTATGTTTATAATTCACACATGAAATACTATATGTGATGACAGCATAAAAAAGCAAATACTATTTTTAAATCGGGATTAAATAATAAATTTTAAGGGAATATAAGAGTTGTGACCTTGTTCAAAGTACACTGTACTTGTTTATCATAGCTAAGATATGAAATCAATCCAGATGCCCCTCAGTGGACGAATGAATGGAGAAAATACTATACTGTGCTTCAGTCAGAAAAAAAAAAATGACATTGTACCATTTGTAAGGAACTAGCCAGAACTGGAAAGAATTATATTGAGCAAAGTAAGCCAGACCCAAAAAAAAACATAGGATGCATGGTTTCCCTTACCTGTGGTAACTAGAATGGGCCCATAAATCCACAAGTAAACACACCAGATGGTAAAAGATAAAAATAAAGTAAAATAAAATACACTGGGACGTGATAAATTATACAGGTGTGTAGACTTTCACACAGTGAGGCCAAAGGAGACCGTGCAGAGGAGCTAATCACAAAGGCTCAAAGGCTATGTGCAGATGATCATATAAAACGACGTCTTACAAAATGAATTCTAAAAATAGGAAACAAGATTTTTTTGTTGCTGTTTATGTTGTCTTTGCCATTTGTCTTGTTTATTAGTATATCTGTCTTTGGGAGAGTAAGGAGGGCACTGGTGCTCACTAGACACAGTGTTGTAAATGAACTATACAACTTGTGGGTGGAGATGGGAGGAAAAAACTTGGAAAGAGTGAAGAAGGGGTGACACTGTCCAAAAAGAAATAAACTCTTTACCTGACTTACGTAATTGTCACCTTTATGCACATCAGTTTACAATAACAATATATATATATATATATATATATATATATATAATTTGAAAGAAGATACAAAGAAGACAAAAATTAAAGTTAAAAAAGTATACTGTCCACATTTATGGAACAATCAGAAAGAAATCCTCTTGTGCTATTTATATAAGCTAATAAAATCAATATACTTACTCAATGTAAAGAAATAATGTTTGATTTTAGAATCTTTCATTATTTATTACCATCTTGCTATTGTTGAAGTTGCCAAATTATAAGTGTTTGTGTGTATATATGTGTAAATTATATGTACAAGGAGGCATGCCTGTGTTCAGATGTCTGTAAGTATTCTAAATGAAAAATACCATTTTCACACCAAATATATTAATTTTCATAATTTTATTCTATTGGTGAATCAATACAACTGAAATTAAGGCACCTAAATCTTCAGGCATATTTGCTCATCTAAACCATAGTTTAATTTTTACCATCAAAAATATTGATATAGTTGAGAAGCAAAATTAAATTTTCATCCTTTTCTTTCTTTTTCTGTTACTTGAAACTTGGTGTTGAAATCATATTTAACTGCTTTGAATTGCAGTATGCAGTAGTTGAAGGAGTTAGAATTATGGTATAAAATAAAAATCCAAAATATGTATCACAATACATGTCTATTAAATTACATTTAGTATATGCAAATTCACTTGCATTTAAACATAAATATAAAATGCTATATGTTACTGCTAAATTCATGTGATGTATAATCCAGCAAAATTATTCTATGAAAAACTTTCAGTAGGGAATTATTTCTTTCAATTATTTATCTTCAAGCAATAAATATATTTTCATCTGTAATTTCTTTTTGATGGTCCTGGCACTTGAACTCAGGGCCTGAGCCTTGTCCCTGAGCCTCTTTGTGCTCAAGGCTAACACTTTATCATGGACTTTCCTACCTGAGATGGCTTCAAACCACCATCTTCAGATCTCAGTCTCCTAAGTAAGTAGGAGTAAAGGCATGAGCCACAGGCACCCAGCTCATTTGTAATATTTTTATTTCTTTGGTTTATTTATTTGCAATACATAGAATTTTAAAATTTGGAGCACTAACATTCAATATACTGATATTTACAAGCATTTATAAAAATTGTATATGAAGAAAAAGAAGGCTGACATGAGTTACAGACAATTTTAATGTTCATAACTTAAGGGCAATTTTTTCTCACCAGAGAAATTCATCCTTCAGCTTGTAGTTCAACTCAAATTTGTAGTGCTAGGTAAACGTGTAAAGATATGTGTGAGAGTGAAGGAATGCTAATTTACCGTTGGTGGGACTGTAAACCAGTACACCCCCTCTGAAAGGCAGCTTGGAGAGTCCTTACTAAACTAAACACAGACTATGTCTGCCATGCCCCCGTGTGTCTCCCAGAATATTACAAGTGAAGACACATGAACATCTAAGCTCACCTTAGCCAAGTTTTAGAAACAAACCATGTGATGTACAATGGGTGAATCAATCAAGATGTGCAAGATACATATAGAGATAGTGGAATTTTACTCATCCACCATGAATGATATTACATTATTTACAGGAAACTGGATGGACCTAGAAAAAATTATGTTAAGAAAAAGCAGGCTCAGAGAGACAAAGTGCATGTTTTCTCTCATATGTAGAAGTTAGATCTGAATTATAAATGTATATATGAACATATGCAGGGTCACTTAATACAATTTTTTTCCAAATCTTTCCATCTCCTTCCAAATAGTTCTATGCTTTCCGATGGAAGCATAGAATTCCATTGTGTATATATAATAACCACATTTTTCTTGATCCATTCATCCACTGATGGGTATCTTGACTATGGTTTTAAAAATGCTGCAATCAACATGGTTGTGCTGGTGGCTTTAGTGTGGCATTGTTTGTGTTCTATTGGATAAATATTGACTAAAGGAATGCTACTACATTGTTGGAATGTAAATTTGTTCAACCACTCTGGAAAGCAGTGTGGAGATTCCTCAAAAGACTAAACATAAAGCTTCCCTATGACCCAGCAATCCCACTCCTGGGAAAACATTTTAATTGTATTCTACTTTCTATTTTCAGTAGCATGAAATAATTGATTTGACCTACATATAAAAGGAACTCATTGAGTTCTGCAAATGGATTGCAATTCTTTATGCGAGTATGTTCCGTGGCAGATATTTCCCTCAGGAAAGACAAGTATAATTAATGAAATATAGAAAGTGAACAGATTGGATAATATAAAACCAAACTTTCAGTGTTTGCTCTCTTCTTTTAAAACAATAGATAAAAATTCACCAGGTACAACATAATGTTTTAACTCCATATTCATAGGAAATAATTAAATCAATACTCATGACTTCTGACATGTTTCACAATGTATTTTTCTTAGCAGCAGTCACTGTGCATAATAATTTAATGAACCCATTTTTACTCTAATTCTAATTTTCTCCTCTTTGTCTCCAAACTTCCTCATCCAACCTGTCCAACCACCGTAGTCTCTTCCACCCTGATTCTATCCCTACTTCTCTGAAATCAGTGTTTTTAGACCCACACCTGAGCAACATCCTGTAGCATTTGTTTGCCTGTGCCTGGATTATTTCCCTCAACACTAATGTGCACCATGTTCACAAAGGACAGAGTCACCCCCTTTTTATGGCTGCATAGTATTCCATCATGTAGGGGACCCATCTACTCATTTGTTGGTGAACCATTTCAGCTAAAATCACTGGTGTGTGTGCAGTGCTTTCACTTCCTTTAATTTGTGCCTTCCCTTATGAGTGTTCTATACCATGCACTGTCATCTCATACTGGAGCCGTCAGCTTTTCTGAAGTTTTTGTTTTGTTTTGTTTTATATACAGGCCATGGTTCAAATTTCTGTTTCTGTGGGAGGTTGATTCTACCATCTTCCTGCATCCACTCTCCTCTTCTGAACAATTTCAATCTAGAAACACAATACATTTATTATATGGACACTTTTCTAGACTGTAAAGAGCAAGAAAATAATGTCCTAGGCTAGTGGGGTCATATTTCTGTGACACTTCTAGAAACCTGGGCTTTTGTGCTACATGCACATCCTCATTGCTCTGTGATGTGAGGAGGTGCCATGAGTGATTATTTGCAGATTCCATCCACAGCCATCATTTCCAGATGGAATGTCCCCCTCACCTCACTGCGCATCAGTACAGGACATGGTGAGTAATTCTCTCCCCAAGCCTCCATCCACCCATGCCAGCCTAAGTCATTTGCTATCAGTCTTAACATTCAGTCTTAGGTCACCATGACAATTTACTAATCATACACACACACACACACACACACACACACACACACACACACACACACACACCCCTACTACTACTACTATTACCCACTGTGAAGACCACACAGACAAGGTAAGACTGTACAGATCCATGTTTGGGAGCATTGACTTTGGCTCAGGACTCTTTAGGTTCAAATCCCACCTCCACCATTTGCAAGAAGATCACATGGAGCATGCTAAACAGCTTTTCTTTATAAATCACATGGAACAATTGTACTTACTTCTTAACATAAAAGAATTAAATCATTGCATAATGATGACCTAGAACTGCTTATATTGCAAGTGTGGCATAAGTAACTGTAAAATCTTTGCACATGAATCAGATCAGGTCACTTCACTTTCAAAGTCCTCTTAATGGTCCCCATGTAAAGGGGAGAGCCTGCAGTTCTCACTGTGCATTCTGGTTCTCAATATTCCCCCCTCCACGTGCCGTCTGGCTCTTACATCTGTGTGTGTGTGTGTATGTGTGTGTGTGTGTGTGTGTGTGTGTGTGTGTGTGTGTGTGTGTGTGTGTGTGTATTTCTGTCTGTATGTATTCGGGCACATATACATATTAAATTGTACATAATAAAGGAGTTTACCATGACATTTCCACACAGGCATATGCTGTTCCTTGATCATATCCACGTGGCTTTCTTCCAGCCCCCTAATCTGCCATGCTAGTCTGTTTTGTTCGGTTTCGATGCAACCATTGTCCACAATTCTTCATGCAAAGCTCCCTGACTCTCCATTCTTCATATGGGGAGCGCTAAGCTAATGAAACGCAGATGTTTTCTGTAAAGGACAGATTTTAATATTTCTCACATTTGTAAGCCTTACCTCCTCTGTACTAACTATGCATCCCCGGAAAAAAAATCAGTGAAAAGCAGAATAAAGAAACACACATGTGATACATATATACCTATGTACATTATGTACATTACACATATACGCATGTGCATGATATGTGCTAGACATGTGACTACATTATTTGTTACAGATACACAGTGTGAGTTATCTATGTTGTGATACACACTTAGGTATCAGATACGCTACAGATAGACATGTGTGCATTGTATATGTTACATATACGCATGTGCATGATATGTGCTAGACATGTGACTACATTATTTGTTACAGATACACAGTGTGAGTTATCTATGTTGTGATACACACTTAGGTATCAGATACGCTACAGATAGACATGTGTGCATTGTATATGTTACAGATACCTAGGTGTGTGCATTGTTCATGCACAACGTACATGACTGTGCTCTCACATAACACTGCAAGAGCAGGGCTGCAATTTGGCCAGTGTGGTGTTAATGTTTTTCTTGCCTCTGTAACCTCATCCCTCACTGTCTTGTATAAATGGAACCTCACAGACCCAGTTTGCCCAGACTACAGGCATCTGCTTCCCAGCCTTCTGGCTGCCATTCACAGGGAAAATCCCAATGTCTAGTTGTTTGACTGAAGAGCTTGCTCACTGCTGCCTCTGACCTCCTCCAGGCAGAGTGAGCTACAAGTATTTGGCGGCAGGGGGGGGGGGGGGAGGCTATTGTTCAGTGGGTCTTCCATAAATACTTTTGAGTGGATTAACAAAAGTCAGGGGACAGTGATTGGAGAACATTTCCGGGAGATCTGTCCACGTTATCAGCTGTGGATCTGTATTCTTTATAAGATCTCCAAGTGAAGCTTTCATCTGTGATACAGAAAATCTCCCTTCCTCTGGGCCCCATGTTTGTGCTGCCTAGAGAGATCATCCGGAGAGAAGTAAGACCTTGTGTTGTCTGACTATGTATGCACAGAAAAGCAGAGCCACATCTGGGAAGCACAGTCTTCCTCCCACTTTGTTCATTTCACAGCCCATACATGAAGAAAATGAAGAAGTCACAGCAATCAAAGCATGCTCCATTGAAGCCCCGGCCTGGCAGGCTGCAGGGCTAAATATTCACAGCATGCCTTTTACAGATGCAATTAGAGGCGATGATGCACAAAATTGCATGTGCAAAGAAAAATATTATTTTTAGAAATGCAGTTGAAACTTCGAAAGGAGCTAGAAGTAAAAGATGGCACTGCTCTGACACCTGTAGTGGCACAATAAACTCAGAACATGGGAGAATTTACCCACATTGCACTGGAGAAGGCTGTCTTCATCAAAGCTCTCCTGATTTCTCAGAACTGGCCCTGCCTGGGCAGGTTGGGGCTGATACAGTCCAGCCATCTGGCTGTACCTCTTCCATCAGATAATAATACTAGCTTTCCACATAAATGGCAAATTGTTAAGTCTATTCCTTATCACATCACATCAAACAATCGAGATCACGTCAGTGTGGCACAATCTCCTGTACCTACACTTACCAATTATGATTCTATAACCACATATGCTGTATTGATCTCCAAGTACTGGATGGTGGTCGGGTGATTTGACTCTGTTCTCAAACGTGGACCCCGGTGCACACTTGACGTCTTTCATTGGCTCTGATGCTCCCAGATGTTTGCCTTCCAGTCTGTTGAATTTTGTTTTCTACTCCTGGGGCTTGAACTCAGGGACTGGGTACTATTCTGGAGATTTTTTTGCTCATAGCTGGTTGGTACCCTTCCACGTGTATCATGCCCCTTCAATTCCAGCTTTTTGCTAGTAAATAGGAGATAAGAGTCTTATAAACTTTTCCTGTCTGGGCCCAGCTTCAAACCTGAGATCCTCAGATCCTTCTGAATAGCTAGGGTTATCGGTGTGAGCCACCAACACCTGGCATTCTGTTGATTTGTAAAGTTTTTTGTTTATTGAGCCACAGACATGCCTGTCATTATTTTCAGAAGCCATAAATTACCTTTTAAATAGAAACAAGTTCTTCACTTAACCTATAAAGAAAAGAAACTATGAAATTTTAAGACCTAGACTCTCTACATAAATAAAATATAGAGAAATTGCTTTAAGCACGATATGAAATAAATCTGTAGAGAAGAAATGACCCAATTTGTGTTCATATTTAAGAAAGGACAAAAGGCAGGAAAATATGTCCCAATGATAACTGAATTTTTTGGTTAGAATTATCTTGAGGCACAAAGTGATTTTTCATGGCTTATTTTCCCATAATTTGTAGAAGATTATAGTAATTGTGGATATTATGTAGTTACTAACATTTGAAAACAATTATACAGACAAAATTACTATCCAAGTAAAGTAGGGGAAGGTTTCTGATTCTTTCACAAAACATATTGCATCTATGCTTAAGCTTTTATAAAAAAAAAAAAAAAGAAGAGAGACACAGAAGACAAATGATGTATTTATTCAGTATAACAATAGTACATATTCATTAGAACCACGTGATTTTTGAAAAATATAAAGTTTTCGGGTCTTGCGTTCCTAATGAAAGGGAGATTACAGGTTTTAAATAAATATTTGTCTTCCAGTAAACTGGAGAAAATCTCACTGGAGACTTCCTCAAAGATGTCTCCTTAATATGAGCGGTGGGTCTCCTGCCTGGTTAGGCTTACCTCCTACACCCATGCACGGAGCCTGGGAGAACTCTAGGCAAAGTCAAGATGCTCAATCTATATTTGCATCCACGTTCTATAAAACTCAACACGTGATCTCTGCCATCTTCATTTCTGGGATGCAGTTATATTTAAGATATTTGCAAGGACAGACAGGATGACAGGGAGACTTTACAGAACAGGAGGCTTGGAATACTTTCTGAAAGATGAGTAGATAAAAAAAAAGTAGCATTAAGGATGAGGTGTTATGAGACCATAAAAATGGTGTTGAACTTACAACCAGGCACAGTAGCTCACATCTGTAGTCCCAACTACTTAGGAGGCCCATGTTTCCAGGCCAAGCCAGGGCACAAAGTTAGCAAAATCCTACATCCATTTTAAAAAAATGTTAGGCATGGTCACAGCTATACTAGAGCTGTGGTCCTGGCTCAAAGATTTCCCTGCCCAGGCTGGCTTTGAACTTGGATCATCAGATCTCCTGAGTCATTAGGATTACAGGAGTGAGTCAGGGTGTTTCGCTTAAAAGAATCTGTGGTCATCCAGATGCCCCTCAATAGATGAATGGATCAAGAAAATGTGGTATATATACACAATGGAATTCTATGCCTCCATCAGAAAGAATGACATTGCCCCATTTGTTAGGAAATGGAAAGACTTGGAAAAACTCATATTAAGTGAAGTAAGCCATGCCCAAAGAAACATAGGTCCCATGGTTTCCCTTATTTGCAATATCTAGTATATATATGAGTCAACCAGAAAAGGTCAGATAAGGTGATGTTAGGAAAATGAACCCTAAGATATGCATTTAAATGGTTTTTTTTCTTTCATGCATTTGTTTCTAAAGCATTTATAAGATTATTTCTTTGTTGCTTTGTATGTCCCTTCCCCCACAGTATAACCCCTGCTTTCACTGTATTTGATGTCGGTATAATTTGTGGAGGGGAAGGGGAAAAACAAATCATTTAAATAAGGATACAGGTGGACCCGTTGCAACAATGAGAAGTACAAGTTGTCATGTCGAAAACGAACTTTACAACTTTGGTGTAGGTGGGGGGGAGGATTAGGTGGGAGGGTAGGGGGAGGCTGGGAAGGGATGGGAAGGGGAAACAAAGGAGGAGGCTACAATGCTTGATAAGAAATGTACTCACTATCTTGCCCATGGAATTGTAACCCCTCTGTACAGTATTTTCACAATAAAAAAAAAAAAAAAAAGAATCTGTGGTCAATTTTTCTTTGTCAATATTTCATTAACAGGGCTTCCTACACCAGAACACAAAGTCCCCAAGACAACTCAGGGTTAAGGCTAGTCCCTCCACCTCTCTCTCTCTCTCTCTCTCTCTCTCTCTCTCTCTCTCTCTCTCTCTCTCTCTCTCTCTCTCTCTCTCTCTCCTCTCCTCTCCTCTCCTCTCCTCTCCCCCTTCCCTCTCCTCCCCCCTCTCTCTCTCTCCCTTTCTCTCTCCCTCCCTCTCTCTCTATCTGTCTCTTTCTCCCTCTTTACCTCCGCCCCCCTCTCACATTCTGAGTGTCCACCTCACCCAGTCCCCTTCCGTATGCCAGGCTGACTTGAACTTCAACTTGTATTTGATTCTTTGACAAGTTGCATTTGCCCAATCCAATGTATTACATTCTTTCCACCAACTGATAACCAAGAAACTTGGGGTCATTCATATATATGATTTCTAGTAACACCTTATCTGAGAAAATAAAAACCTACTCTCTGCAAAAAGAAAAAAACAGTCACAAAGTATTTCATAAATCATAGTCCCGGAGCACCTAGAATATTTTTTAAATTGTACCTGACATAAACATTTACTTTATACAGAACTGTAGTTATTCCAGCCTCCAACACTGTTAAAATTCAGGAGTGTGGAAATCATTATTCAACCCACAAAAGTATGCTCCACACCCCACAGAGAGCAAACATATACATTACACTGGGTGCTGGAAGAAGTGTGTTTAACACCTGTCACAGGGAACCCACATCTATTTGATTTTAGGCAGCTTTGCCTTCAAGATAAAGGAGGAGAGGACAGTCAGGATTTCAGGGATGGGAAAGGCCAATATGGAGAATAAGGGGAGCAGGTAGGATTCACGCCATCAGTGCTTCTCATATCTATTTGGAATAGAATAAAAAGAACTGAGATATTTCCAACCTAGCTAGGCCCCTGAATTTGGGCTTCTGGGTACAGCTTTTAAATGAAAATAAGACACAAGGAGAAGGCTTGCTTTAAAGGCCTTTCATAGCTGCTCACTTTTCCCTGGTGTTTCTTGTATTGCGCTGCAGGGTTTGCTATTTTCTCCATTGCTTTTATTTTCTTTGAACCAGCATAGGCCCAGCTTGGATGCTTCACCTCCCTGAGACCCAGCTGCCTTCCATTTGCTCTAATAGATGGAGGATTAGAAATGTCCACGAATCCCTGAAGTCTGAATCCAGCCCAAGGAAAGAATTTGCCCTGGCATCTGCAAATCAGAGCTCGGCCGAGAAAGCACTGGTAAGCGCCGGGCCACCAGAGGCATGGTCTTTGAAGGGCATCTCAAGGCTGAAGCCACTGTGAAACCTAATTGTATCCATTTTAATTTTGAATTTCTATCTTGTGTTTTGATTTGGCCAGACCCTGGAGGGAGAAGGTCACTTCGGCCCCCGTCTCACGCTTCTCCCCAGTATATTTCCCAGCCCAGAACTCCACAGAATTTATGACCCAATTTTGGCCTTTGATTTAATCTGGAAGAAAAAAAAACAAACCATCCAACCTCTAGCCAGCGGGGCACTGGAAGCCAGGAAGGAGCAAGCTCTCCTCTCCTCACCCAAGCTGCTAAAATTCAGAGTTTCCAGCCTTCCATGAGCAGGAACATTTTCTTCCATTTTGCCATTTTATAGGTTTTTAATTGTTTTTTTTTTTTTAAAAAAAAAAAAAGGTCACACTTGTAACCCTAGCTGCTCAGGAGACTGAGATCTGAGGATCTCTGTTCAAAGACAGCCTGGACAAGGAAGTCTATGAGACTAGATCTCCAATTAACCAACAAAAAAATTCAGAAGTGGTGCTGTGGCTCAAGTGGTAGAGAGCTAGCCTTGAGCAAAATAAATCAGGGACAGCGCCCCAGCCCAAGCTCTAGGACCAGAACAACAACACCCAAATTAAATTACCACAGTCCAATTCTTCAAACTTTTGTCTACTTAAAGCAGGAACAATGGAAGAATCTTGTTTCCTTAGGCAGGCACCGATGTCTCACGCCTGTAATCCTAGCTGCTTTGGAGAATGAGATCTGAGGATTGTGGACCATGTCCAAACCAGCCGGGGGAGGGGGGGGGGGAGCGGGAGAGTCTGTAAGACACTTATCTCCTATTAACCACCCAAAAGCAAAAGAACCTGGAGGTGGAGCTGCAGCTCAAAGGGTCGTGTGCTAACCTTGTATGAGAAACCTAAGGGCAGCACTCAGGCTCGGAGTCTAAGTCTTAGTACCTGCTGGGACCGGGAAGGAGAGATTGTTCCTAAATGGAAGTTTGGCCTTGTACAGGAAAATGAAAAAATTATAACAGAAGAATAAAAGATAATTCGGAAATTTTGGTTCTGGTTTTGACATGGGTGTAAGATGCAATTGTCTTTATTTCAAAAGAATGGCTTACATGAATTCTTACTATCTACCCTAGATAATTACTCATTATGATTTCTTCATTATGATTTCACATTCTACATGAAATTTTCAATGCATTTTTAAGGGTCTCTATATCTCCATAGTCTAGGGAAAAAAAATAAACCTTTATCTGAAATACTCTGCTAATTCAATTTTTCGTTTATTTAATGAAGATCATTAATACCAAATGAGGTCCTAAACTCAATATTGTAGCTCATTTTTTTCTTTTAACATCTCTATCAGATAAGTGCCATCATCATTTCTAAATTAAAATTTAAAAACACTCCAAGAGTCTTAGCTACTCAGGAAGCTGAGAGTTGAGGATCTATGTTCAAAGCCAGCCTGGGCAGGTCAGTGGTGTAAGACTCTTATCTCCAATTAATTACCAATTAGTAATTGGTAATTAATCTCTAATTAATTACCAAAATGCTAAAAGTAATGCTGTGGCTCAAGTAGTAGAGAGATAACCTTAAAAAGCTGAGGAAAGCGCCAGGCACTAGTGGCTCACGCCTATAATCCTAGCTACTCAAGAGGCTGAGATCTGAGGATCGCGGTTCAAAGCCAGCCCAGGCAGGAAAGTCCGTGAGACTCTTATCTCTAATAAACCACGGGAAAACCAGTAGTGGTGCTGTGGCTCAACAGTAGAGCATTCGCCTTGAGCTGAAGAACTCAGGGACAGCGCCCAAGCCTAGAGGTCAAGCCCCATGACCGACAAAAATAAAATAAATAAATAAAGCTGAGGAGATAGTGCCTAGGTCCTGAGTTCCAGTCCCAGGAACATCACAATAACACACAAAAAGGCTGAGCATCTTACAAAGGTGACTAGCATCAAAGATTTTTTAAAAAGAGTGAGATCTGGTTCCAATCTCTCCCTCCCTCCCCCCTGCCCAACACTCCTCTCTCCCTTTATGGTATAAAAATATATTGGAGTCTTTATTATTGAACCATTTTTGTTCATTTAAATAAACAGAGTAGGTTTATTTGAAAAAACAAAAAGGAAACCCATAGAAAGAAAGCTACGGGACGCTCTGTGTATCAGGAGAGGCCCCAGGGGAGTCCAGGAATCATTATCCATGTAAGGCCACAGCAAACTCAGAAAGTCATTGTAGGGTGAAAGTCTTCAGCTAGAAAGTGTATACGAGGACTCACTCTGCTAGGTCGGATCTAGAAGCAATGAAAATGCAACTTTATTTATTAAGGTAGCAATCTTTAGGAAAAATGTGATTGAAGCTATGAAAGTTGGTTATGCAGATATAAAGGGATTTAATATTTCATGGTATTTTCAAGACACAGAATTTGTGTAACATTTATCTACTTCATTTCTTTTATAATTTATCTTAAATTACATTTCATTTTTACTATTTACTTGTTTGCTTATTTGGCTAGTACTGGGACTTGAACTCAGATCCTTACCCTCCTGGTAGGCAGTTTTCTATTCAAGGCTGGCATCCTACCCACTTGAACCACAGCTCCACTTTGGCTTTTTAATCGTTAATTGGAGAAAAGGGTCTAATAGATTCCAAGATCCTTAGATCTCAGCCTCCCGAGTAGCTAGTATTATAGATGTGAACCAATGGTTTCAAGCCCACATTTTATTTTTATTAGCATATATTCTATGTGTTATACATATATTAGTTGTAGGAAGGCTTCATTTAGATATTTCCATATAAATGAAAAATACATCCCTCCTCCCATCAACCACATTCTTCTTTCTTTCTGGTGACAGAAAGAGCTTAAACTCAGGGCCTAGATTCTGTCCTTTAGCTTTTGTAGCTCCAGACTGAAGCTCTACCACAGTCCCACATTCAGTGTTTTGGTGATTAATTGAAGAGAAGTGTCACACAGACTTTCTTGCCTGAGCTGGTTTTGAACCTTGATCCTGAGATCTTGGCCTCCTGAGTTGCTTGGATCACAGGCAAAATCATAGATTCAGCCACACCTTGGTTTTATTCTCAGAGAATCCAAGAAGATTTAGAAGATACAAACTATGAAATGATAAATTTGTGTTGTTTTAAGTTGCTAAGACTATGGTCATTTGTCATGCAGCAACAGAAAACCAATACATGCTCAGACCTAGATAACTAAATACAATAATAATTCATAATTGCCTACAATAGTGACTTTCTCATAGTAACCAACATCCAATAATTGGTACTGTGGTAGAATTGTCAGATATCTCCCTGTATCCCATCTCTCTTCTTAATACTTGAAAATAAACACTAATTTGTATTCAGAGGCCTGAAGAAACTTATCAGAAAGTATGTTTAATGATAATCATGTAGCAAGAATTTCAAAGCCTGACTCATAGCTGTAATCTTAGCTACTCAGGAGACTGAGCTCTGAGGATCATGGCTCAAAGCCAGCCCACCCAGGAGAGTCCATGAGACCCTTATCTCCAATAACCTAGTCAGAAAAAGCCAGAAGTGGGGCTGGGATGTAGCTCAGTGGCAAAGCGCTTGCCTAGCAAGTGCAATGTCCTGGGTTTGATCCCCAGTACCAAAAAAGAAAAGACAAAAAAAAAAAAAAGAAAAGAAAAAGCCAGAAGTGGCACTGTGGTTCAAGTGGTAGAGATCTAGCCTTGAGCTAAAAGCTCAGGGACAGTGCCCAGGCCCAGAGTTCAAGCCCCAGGACCAAAAAAATAAAATAAAATAAAAATAAAAGAATTTTGAATTGTATAACATTTTTCCGTTCTCTACATTTTATTTGATTTCATTAAAATTTAACGACAGGTAGAATTCAAAAGGTAATTGAAACAGGCCATTATTACCGCATTTTTTTTAAATTTGCCATTGCTATAGTTATTTTTTTCTGTCATTTAAGATATAAAATATTTTTAAAGGACTGAAGACAACACATTAATATTGGTAATGTTGTTCAGGTCTACATAGGATATTAAAGTACGATGAAGGTTTGGTTATTATTAAATATTTGGGGAATGCCAAAGGAAATGCACTTGATCAGAGAGAAAGGATCCATTTTATAATCACCCTAAAGAAAGACTGAAAGTGCCATGGGAATAGAAGCAGTCTGATGTCTGTGATACAGCTACCCTGGGTCCTTGCAAACACTGATCCATGGTAAAACGCGGTGACACGGGGCCTTGCTCACCAGAGACCACCTGGGAAGCCACGGCCTCACGTCTAGCATCCTGTGCTCTCCCAAAGATGAGAGGTGAATGCAAAATCACCTCTGGGCACCCGGCTTTTGCAAGTCTGCCTGCAATAAAAGTTTCATCTGAAGAAAAAGCATTTTTTAACATTTGCTGGTGTCAACAGTGGTTGTGAGCTTAGTGAAGTATTTATTACACAAAACCTAATTACCAAAATAGCATTTATAAATTTAGCATGTTGACGTACTGATTTTGCAAAATTAGGTCACACGTACATTTATTATTTCCGTTTAATGAATGACTTGTTTACTAGCAGAGTCTTGCTATGAAGCCCCTACGGGCCTCAAACTCGGGATCCTTTGCCTCTGACTCTAAAGTTCTACCTTGCCTGCATAAATTCCTCTATTAATTGAAAAAAATGAACATAGCAATTTTAATATAATCTAGATAGCACTTTTATAAGAGATTTTTGTGTTTATATCTACCTATTTTCAAATTGACCATCAGAAAATTCAGGAACCTTCATTAATTAAGTGGCATTGATTAAACCAAAAATATTCTATTTGTTGTGGAAGTTTTGTGATTATACTAATGACTTTAATATTACTTAAACAAAATTAAGGTTTGGGTGAAAATAGTCTTTACATACTAAACTATTTTGTGCTCTTCCTAGGTCTTAAACTGGTGACCAGGACAAGCTCTCTTAGCTTTTTCATTCAAAGCTGTTGCTCTACCACTTGAACCACAGCGCCACTTCCGGCTTTTTTCTTATGTGGTGCTGAGGAATCGAACCCAGGGCCTCGAGCATGCAAGGCAAGTGCTCTACCACTGAGCCACCTTCCCAGCCCCACTTCCAGATTTTTGTTGGTAAATTGGGGATAAAAGTCTCAGAGTTGTTTGCCCAAGCTGGCCTTGAATGGAGATCCTTAGATCTCAGCCTCCTGAGTAGCTAGGATTGCAGGGGTGAGCTAGCTGCAGCTGGAATGCTTCATTTTTTCATATGAGCAAACTTTTTCTACCACTGCTATTATATGGCAGATGCTAAGAGCATCTCAAGACCCTGCTAGGCTGCTCCTGTCAGTAAAGACTGTGAATGTATTCTTGAATCTAAATTTTAAATTATTCCCGATTGGAAACAGAAGAAAGATTTGCTCAGATGAAGGCTTATTGCTTAGTATAACACTCTTTGTAATTAAACTTACACATTTTCAAATACATTTTTGTATAGTACATTAGAATCTAAATGTTTTCTCTGGGAGAAGACATTTCGTTTTTATAAACGCACAGCTTCAAATGTAGTCTACGGGTTCCAATTAATACAACTCTAAAGGGAAAAGGAATGAAAAGTGACTTCAGATGCTCGAATTCACATGTCAATTCTAATTCATGTATGCATTCTCCTGATGCCAGTGCAGCATATATGTTCCAGCCATGATCTCGGGGGATGAATGACATGAGCACAGCACAGAGACCCTGCTGGGCCTACAAGAAGACTGGCATCAAAACAAACTGATGTCTGGGCTGAAATCCTAGCTACTTAGGAGGCTGAGACTTGAGCATCAGGGTTCAAAGCCACCTGGGTAGACAAATCCAAGAGACTTATATCTTCAATGAACCACCAAAAAGCCACAAGTGAACATATGACTCAAGTGCTAGAGCACCAGCACCAGTCCCAGGTGAAAAAATCCAAAGGAAAGCACAAAGTCCTAAATTCAAGCACAAAATAACAGCAGCAACAAAAGTGAATGGAAAAGAAATCAGTGAAATTTACCTGAAGAGCTACATAATCCTCTGTTCATTAACAGAAAATGAAAAGTACTATATCAACATCAGTGTGTAAAGGAACAGCTTATTAACAGCCAATCCATCTGGTTGTCCAGGATTACATGGACCGTTACCATTCCACAGGAATAAATCATAAAAACTTGATGTGATAGGCATGTTCATTATCGGTATGAAGCCGTGCACTCTACACTTACATCATACCATCATTAGGATCCTGTAACTACATTATTGAATCCATCAGTAGCCACTAAGTGTACATTTTAGGAAAAAGTAACAATACTCAGTCTGATCTTTCTTGAACATGCACGCCTTGGCTGAGAACAGTTGGGAAATCATATAAGGCCTCCAAGCCTGCGCTCTGAGCTGTAGGGAATGTGACAGATGACAGAAGAACTTCAACACACCCTGACTCAGGAGACTCCGAGATGACCAAGTGCCAGCTCACATGTGTGATGTCCTGAGCTTAATGCTAGCACGTGCATGTATGCACACATACACACACACACACACACACACACACACACACACTCACTCACAGGTTCTGTGATTCTGTTGCTGATTTTTAAAAAACTAAATTCAATATATCTGACTATCTAGGTTAATATCTTTATAACAATAGATTTCACAGCCATACAATATTTCTGATCCTGTTAAAATTTTTCATTTGTAATTTATATAAACCTATACACTGGCTTGTGTGTGTCTTTGTGTCTTTGTGTCTGTGTGTCTGTGTGTCTGTGTGTGTGTGTGTGTGTGTGTGTGTGTATGAAATCACTGTTTCACTTCCTTGCTTGGTGTTTTTGCTCAAGGGTGGCACTCAACCACCTGAGCCACATCTCTGGCTTTTTGATGGTCAGTTGGAGATAAGAGTCTCACGTACTTTTCTGTACGCTCTGGCTTTGAACTGAGCTCTTCTGATTTAACCCTCGGGAATAGCTAAGGTTACAAGTGTGAGCCACCAGAATCTGACTCATTCTGTCAACTTTTCATGTGAAGTAAAACCTAGAAGAGACATGACTATAATGGGATGAATCAAAATCCAAAGAAAGAAGAAAAGAGGAAGGAAGGAAAGAAAGAAGAAAGGAAGGAAGGAAGGAAGGAAGGAAGGAAGGAAGGAAGGAAGGAAGGAAGGAAGCAAGGAAGCAAGGAAGCAAGGAAGGAAGGAAGGAAGCAAGGAAGGAAGCAGGGAGGGAGGGAGGGAGGGAGGGAGGGAACTGGAATATAAGGCAACAAGTTAATCTGGAGTACACAGTAGAGGTAAGAAGCTGCTCTCACGAGCAGTTATTGGGGCACAGGTGCACTTAGTTTCCATGTTATCAAAGGCAGCATGGTATCATGATGCCTTACTGGATATTTTTAGACCTATAATACATGCCATTCTAACATATGTAACTTTCTCACTCTGCTTTCTCTTCAGATCACAGAAGTCTTTGACCTGTGACTAACATATACAACTTCTCATTTTCTCTATTTCAGAGGAATAGGCTTACATCTAGGTAAGCCTAAATGTATACCACCTCCATGATATACCACCAACCTCTGATGGCATTTTTAAAATAAAGTTATCCAGCCAGGTGCTGGTGGCTTACATGTGTAATCCTGGCTACTCAGGAGGCTGAGATCTGAAGTTTGAGGTTCTAAACAGCCCAGGCCAGAAAATCTGTGAGACTTCTCTCCAATTAATGAGCAAAAGGCCAGACTTGGAGATGTGGTTCAAGTGGTAGAGCACTCAGCCATGGGTGAAAAGGCCAAATGAGGGCACCAGGTCCTGAGCGGCAGCCACAGTACCTGCACAAATATGTATTTGGGGAGACAGGTACAGTTTCATAACCAGCAGCCTACACCGAATCTTCTAACTCCATTCATAAATATCCCAAGCTTCCATTGGCAAAACTTCTTTAATTCAAAGATGCCTATCTGCAGACTAGACCATTTCCTTTAACATCAGAACCAGGTAGCCAACTGATGCCAGAAAGCTGCTTTCACTGGGATGCCTCCAACTTCAACAACCTTTAGGATTCAAATTCAAATCTTTCCAGATAAAACTTGGGATCTCCTCAGACACACAGCCATAAATACGCCACAGTCCCTTGCTCACCAATGTTTCTCTTTGTAGGCCATGTGCTGTCCCGTGCCTCCTGCCTTTACCCTGAGAATCCTCGAAGATTAGCTGCGCAGCAACCTGGAATGATGGCTAATTCATATACACACAATTAAATTAAAGACAATACTCCATTTCAATCCTTACCCCCATTGCTAAGCTAAGTTGAGCTATAGAAAAAGCAAGCTTGAGAAATTCTTTTACTTGGTCCACACTTACTTTATAAGAAGTATCCTCGGATCCCATAAGTATAAAATACCATTAATTACCAGGATCATGGTGGGCAAGGTTTTATGATGTATTTTTATCCTGGATCTGGGAGAAGTCTGTGTTCAGCCACAGTCAGAAGACACTGGGCCAGCAGCCACACAGGCTGTTTGCAAGCTCTAGCTGTGATTTCAGAAAGGTTTCTTTGGAAACAGTTTTCTCTCCCACTAGCTCTTAATAGGGCAGGGAAAATTGCCTTACAACATAAACCTTTAAACTTGTCCTTATTTTTACAGCCACTGTTGCACTGAACATCGACGGAGCACTGCTCATACACCCAGGAGGCTCTGGTACTCAAGGTCTTGCCCAAATCCATGCAGTTTAGTTTAGCTGAATGAGACGCAGTTGTGTGAACCATAAAGAAAAAAATTTAAATGAAAAATAATAATAATAAATAGAAACAGGCCCATAAATCACATAAATTCGTATGCTAAAATACTGAATCATTTTAGGTGTCTCTCTCTAATTGTTTTTTGGGGGGAATCCAGTCGTGGGGCCTGAACTCTGGGCCTGGGCGATGTCCCGCAGCTCTTCAGCTCAAGGCTAGCGCTCTACCACTTGAGCCACAGTGCCACTTCCGTTTTTTTCTTTTTGCTTATGTGGTGCTGAGGAATCAAACCCAGGGCCTCAGGCATGCAAGGCTAGCGCTCTACCACTGAGCCACCTTCCCAGCCCATCTCTCTCTAATTTTTGTCCTTTACTTTCCCAAGTTCTTCTTGCAGGTAAGATCTGCCAGCTAGTAAAGACCTGCTCTCCTGTGCTGGGAGTAGTAACTCATTTCTTAACATGCTCCATTTGTGATGATGTTCAAGGCATGAGATCGCTTCCTAACTATATCATTAGTCTTGTATGAGAGATCTCCAAGTGGCCCATAGAAAAGTACATTTGCCTTTTCCATAGCTATTTAATTATTTTTAAAAATACAATACACATTGTTAAAGGCTTTGCCAAACACTGGTGGTACACACCTGTAACACTAGCACATAGAGCCTGAGACCTGAGCATCACTGTTCAAACACAGCCCGGGTAGAAAGCTCCTTCAGATTCTTATCTCCAATTCACCACCAAAACAACAGAAGTGGAAGTGTGGCTCAAGTGGTAGAGTACTAGCCTTGAGTGAGCAAGCTAAGTGAGTGTGCAAGCACCTGTGCTCAAGTATCAGTACTGGTGCACATGTGTGTGCGCACACATACACATACACACAAATGCTATTAAAGAAATAAAAGAATAATAGGACAACTGGTATGATGATAAAGGATTGCATAGTGGAGAAAGGGTTGAATAAAACAAGAGACGTATTATCAAGCTGTGATTCAGTCAGGAAAACTAACCTGTTTAAATGTGACAGTGTAGAGAATAAGCACAGTAATGGCGCTCGCCTGTGGCGAAGCAGTGCTCACAAAGGCAGCAGCAGGCACAATGGCTTTGTACAGCACTCCAACCCAGGAAAGCACAAAATGCACTGTCACCCACTCCCAGAAGCAGGCTGCTATAGAAGTGCTGCTGAAAACAAATGTCAGCCTTTACACCTGCCAGGGCCTATGGCGAGTCATTTAACCTTTCTCTGGCTCCAATTCCTAGTTTATAAGAAAGGGAGAACTGCTACCACCCTATTGAATCTAGATTGTCCTGAATGATTCTCACAGCAATGAGGCTTCAAAATCCCTCTGATGTGGATGGTTAGAATGTTCGGGAAGGAAGGTTTGAGAATGAATGAGGTTGGATGGATCCGATCTTGGAGGGTACTGGGTGAGAGAGGAAGAGAAATCCGGGATAAAAGGGAAAGATGAGCTCGGGGAGGGGCCTCGAGCCGCAAACCTCCTGCCATGGTTGTTGGAGAATCAGGCAGCGTGTTTAAGAGCCTCAATTTCAGAATTAATAAGCAGCAGAACCAGTTCTCAAAAGCAGATAGGTCTAACTGTGTGATATTCTGAAAATTGCTTTCCAGTTGAAAAAAAAAAAAACCTTAAAAGAAAAGGGAGGGGTGAGAAAGGGAAGGGAGAAGAGAGACATATAGACAGACAAACACTGAGACACAGAGATAGAGAGACAGACAGACAGACAGACAGACAGACAGACAGGGAGCAACTTCAGGTTTCCAGTCTTGCATGTAAGAAGTTTAGAAGGATGATACAATAATTCTTATCACCTGTATTAAAGAAATAACGTTAAAAAACAAACAACAATTACTTCCGCAAACTGGGGAGACAGCCAGATGGACTCAGACAGTCATCAGACAGTCACAATGGACCCGATAATCAATCTCTCTATGGCATAGCGCCCAGGTGGGAAGCTTGAACCCTCGCTGCTGACTCACCAACAGCTCAACATGGGTGTCTTAATGCCTCCCACAAAAAAAGCATAGGGAAAAGCATGGAAGTGGGAAGGGGGTTATTAGGGACATAGAAGGGGACCACAGCTAAGGATAAGAGAGGGTAAGCAACAGTTCGCTCCTGTAATCTCAGCTACTCAGAAAGCTGAAATCTGAGGATTGCCATTAGAAGCCAGCCCATGAGACTCTTACCTCCAATTAACCACCCAAAACTAGAAATGGAGCTGTAGCTCAAGTGGTAGAGTGCTAGCCTTGAACACAAAAGCTCAGGGACAGCTCCCAGGCCCTGAGTTCAAGCCCCAGGACTAGCACAAAAAGAAAAAAGAAATGCTCACAAAAGAAGTATTAATTACCTTACCTATCCTCTATTTTTTATGATTACCAATGACTTTATGCTATACTTTGTCCTCCAGAATAACACAACTATTCATATATCCAATGCTGGTATAAGAAAGAAATGCAAACATATTTTAAGTGTCTGTGTAGATTTGATCTTGTTTTAGGAATCAGCAATATTCTAAGCAAAGAACAAACATAGAACTATACCAAAATTGTTTCTTGAAAAACTTGATATAAATTTGTTAATTACAAAACATTATAGATATATTCATTTGTTCCTTAAACATTTACTGAGTTTGGTCTAAAAATGTGCTGTTTGGAGTGGACATGAAACATGAAGCCATTCTGCATGTCATTGGCTTCTACCTATGAGCTAATTCTGCCTGTGAGCTAATTAATCCTAAGTACTCAGGAGGCCGAGAGCCTGAATCACACTTTGAAGCAAGAAAGTCAGAAGTAGAAGCATGGCCCAAATGGTTGAGCTCCAGCCTTGGGGAAAAAGAACCAAGTGAGGTCCTGATTTCAAGCCCCAGTACCGGCGCTCACATGTATGTACGCATGCACACGTGCATACACACACACACACACACACACACACACACACAAATTAAGCCCTGCCCACATTTAAGCAAAGCACCATAGCTGTCATACAGTATAGGGACATAGTATGGTACAAATGAATAAAAGCTGTTGCAGGACAATATGTTTTTGCAAACATCAACGAAGAGGAAGAGCAAGGTAATAATGTTTCACAGAGAACAAAACAAGTTGGTCTGAATATGTTGGATTTCGATGACTATTTTCCTTCCCAGGGGATCTACCCAGAAAATTGTGGGAAATACAAAGTCAAGAACTGTCTGTGCTAAAAATAAAAAGGGAGAGATGGCAGAAACTACAAAGATGATCATGGAGATCACTCAAAGGCAGTCTCTAAACAGAGAAGAAGGTACAGGAATAGACTACAGAAAGATCAGTAGCTATTATGTCAAGTTCAAGGTGAGCACTACTGATATTGTCCTGGGGTTATTTTTACTACATGGATGTCCTTGTTGGTGGGCTAAGAAATGTATGACTTTGTTATCTTTTGAAAAAGAAAGGAGGCTGAGGTTATCACATTGAGACTTCAGGTCAAATGTCAGTTCATGATTGTCAACAATTCTTTGACAGAGCAGGCAGGGATGGAAAGGAGTATTCCTGGCCTGGCTGTGGTTGTAAGAAGTAAGGAAAGGTGCTAGACGTTTTCTTCTGCAGTGCTTTGGATAGGGGGTAGAGCCACTCTCTTCCATTTTCAAGTGAAGAAATGAAGTTAACTACTTAAAAGACAAATGGCTCCTGTGTGCAGATCTTGTGGTGTTTTGCCTGGTGCGGGGAGATAAGTAGATTTAGCATATGCAGCTACGGGTTTATCAGTAGCAAGAGACCAGGTAACAAATTTCATCAAGCAATTAGCCAAGAGAACATCATTCATTATATCATTTTTATATACAGCATTTATATCACATGTAAATCTTTATAACAAAGAATTATAGATCATTAATTATAATTATTAAAATTAGAAATTTATTATAATGACATGTACTTTACTATGATATAGACTTAACTATATGTGTGAATATGTATATCTGTGTATATACATGCATATGAGTGTATGCATATATGTGCTTGCAATGCATGTATACATATACAGTATATGTACATATATGTGTGTGTATGTGTGTTGCCAGTATTATGGCTTGAATTCAGGGATTCATGATCTCTCTAATCTTTTTCCACTCAAGTCTGGCACTCTACCAGTGTAGCCACACCTCCATTTCCAGGTTTTTGCTGATAATTGGAGATGAGAATCCTTCATATATGTCTACCTGGGCTGGCTTTGAGCTGTGATCCTCAGACCTCAACTCCTGAGTAGTTAGGATGATGGGTGTGAGCCACAGGCACCTGGCTAAAATAATATTTATGCATCTTTGGACATTATCTTATATCTGTTAGATTTATTATTTTTAATGATGAATACTCTAGAAAAATATATGAATTCATAAACTGGGATTTAATCAGAGTTTAGTATATTTAGGAATGCAGTAAAGCAAGCTCATATTGTTAACCAAACATACTTAGGAATTACTGCATTGCATCATTCACCTCTTTTTATTAACTTAACAATGGAATTTATAAGTTATTCTTTCCTAGTAAAGACTCAACATAAAAGAGATTCATTTACTGAAGGGTAAACAAAGGAGGAGGCTGCAATGCTTGGTAAGAAATGTACGCATTATCCTGCCCATGTAACTAACTCCTCTGTACAGTATGTTCACAAATAAAATTAAATTAAATTTAAAAAAATAAATAAATAAATAAAAATGTAAAAAAAAAAAAAAGAGATTCATTTAAAATTTATATTGAAAGAAACAGATCTACTACTACCATTTCCAATGTAAAAGAGGAATAGCAAACACTCTACTATGTTTCTTTTTTTTTCTGTTTGATCAGGTACTGGGACTTGAACTAACATCCTCACACTTATGCTTAGCTTTTTCATTCAATGCTGGCAGTCTACCACTTGAACCACACCTCTACTTCCTGCTTTTAGCTGGTTAGTTACAGATAAAAGTTTCATTTCTTTCCAGGCTGGCTTCTAATCTTGATCCTCATACCTCAACTTCCTAAGTAGTTGGGATTACAGGCATGAGCCATAAGAACCTGGCTCACTACTACGTTTCTCCTAGTCCCAAGAAACAGAACAGCTTTGTGCTGGGTCAGTACATGAACAGTTGCACTGGTGGGTTTGTTAGGACTTTTGTATGTCCAGTTCTGAGTTTAGGCCCTAGAGACCTTGATATGAGATATAGCAAAGCCAGTAGAGGAAAGGGCTCGAGTTCTCCTCGTGATGAACATTTGTGCTGCCCAGTTACACTTGCTCAGAAAAATAGCTATGAATCTCTTCTGTGTTCTCTTTATACAAAGTACTACGTGATCGTCTCCTGGATAAAGGCTCAATGAGCCATTGCGCTTGAGTGGCCTGGATCTGATTTGTTCTGTAGACCATGCTACATGAGCAAATGAAACTCTATCATAGATGTGGTCACACAGAGGAGCTCCACACCACTCATGGAGGCTCACCAACATAGGCTTAACACCACTCACTAACACTCACCAGCACAGGGCTTCACATCACTCATGGATGCCCACCAACACAGGTTTCACACCACTCATGCATGTTCACCAACACAGGGCTTCACACCCCACTCACTAACACTTACCAGCACAGGGATTCACACCACTCACTGACACTCACCAGCACAGGCTTCACACTACTCACTGACTCTTACCAGCACAGGCTTCACACCACTTATAATGCTCATTAACATAAGGCTTCACACCACTCACTGACACTCACCAGCACAAGGCTTCGCACTACTCACTGACACTCACCAGCACAGGGCTTCACACCACTCATGGATGCTCACCAACACAGGCTTCACACCACTCACTGACACTCACCAGCACAGGCTTCACACCACTCACTGACACTCACCAGCACAGGCTTCACACCACTCACTGACACTCACCAGCACAGGGCTTCACACCACTCACTGACACTCACCAGCACAGGGCTTCACACCACTCATGGATGCCCATCAACACAGAGCTTCACACCACTCCTGCATGTTCACCAACACAGGCTTCACACCACTCACTGACACTCACCAACACAAGCTTCACACCACTCACGGACACTCACCAACACAGGGCTTCGCACCACTCATGATGCTCATTAACATAGGGCTTCACATGGCTCACTGACACTCACCAGCACAGGCTTCACATCAGTCATGGACACTCACCAACACAGGGCTTCACACCACTCACTGACGCTCACCAATACAGGCTTCACACCACTCACTGACACTCACCAACAGAGGGCTTCACACCACTCACTGACACTCTCCAGCACAGGGCTGCTGGCTCCCTGCTGTGACTTCACAGTGGCCTGAAAAGTCTCACAACTCCAGTTCATAAATAAAATCTCAAAATCAAAAAGGTTTTTACTCTGGTTAATGGACTGAATATGCTTACGAGCCAGATTACATGTATCTCATGTGTTTTAGCTACTAGTATTCAGTAGACTAATTTTTTAGAGAAATTAAAATTCACAGAGTATATTGGACATATTTATTTTGAAACCAGAAGTCACAATTTGTATTTACATAATAAATATAAAGGCTAATATTCATAAGTATAAATATTATATAACATTAATACAGTATATAATCAACATATTATATTACAAACATAACATCCATATTATATTATAGTTAACATGGGTATTAATTATAACATGTTATAGATAGTATATACTATGTACATTACGTATTATAATTGATATTACAATATATAGCATACTAATGTTATACCTTTGTAATATATAAAAATATAGGATCACATTGATTATAATTAATTTAATTATAAATCCTATGATTAAATTTGTTGATATAAATACAATTTATATTATAGATGATTTTAATTTATATAATTTTATATAATGTATAATTTTTATTAGTATAATTTATATTATATATAATTTATCTTACTTTATATTATTATATAAATAGTAATAAATGTTTTGTAGGATATTAACTACGTATTTCCAACGAAGACCATGTTGTAACATTTTTCTTAACTTATGATGGAGCTGCTCAAATGGTACTGCCGAAGAGCCTTTTCCAGGCACAGGAAAGCACTCTGCCCAACACTAATTAGTTTCCTTTTCCATTTTCAGAGCAGTTCTGTTTCTCAACACAACCCCTAAACATGAAGATAATGAAAATTAATATAGCTGGAAAGCAGTTCAATAACAAGTGTTTATAGTTTATAATTGTTGTGTCCCCTTCTGGTTCTTAGAAAATCTGTGAGCTCTGAGGAAAGGCTCAAGGAGCGTGCAGGCCCCTGAATTACACAAGAGGCACGTTCTAGCAAAGAGGAGTGCAAATTAAATTATGCTCAGATTGCCCTCGGTGAACCGACTACTTCCCGAATAATTATAACCTGGCTCTGAATGCCAATCATTTAATTCATATTAAACCCATATTATATGTGAATATCCTCTTCCCAATATTTTGTAGTGGATTTATAGGTGAGGAGACGACGTTTAACCACCAAAAAAAAAACCCAAAATATTACCATCTCATTTCTATAGTTTTTCCTCATCACATTTTAATTGTCAAAACATCTTCTAGTGGGTGCCAGCAGCTCACGCCTGTAATCCCAGCTGTTCAGGAGGCTCAGATCTGAGCGCTGTGGTTCAAAAGCAGAAAAATGGATGAGACTCTCATCTCCAATTAACCAGCTAAAATCCAGAAGTGGAACTGTGGGGCTCAAGTGGTAGAGTTACTTACATTAGAAAAAGCCAAGGGAGAGCACAAGGGCCTGAGTTCAAGCCCCAGTACTGGCATGAAATAAATGATAGAGACACAGCAGGCAGACAGACAGACAGACAGACGAATAGATAGAGCATTTTGGTAGTTAGGATTTGGAGAAGGGCACTTGAGGAGAAACAGCCTGAGCAGGAGTTGGTCAGGAGGAGGCTTGGCTCATCCTCTCGCCCTCTCACTGGTGGGATCACAACTGCCAAAGCATTGAAAACAGACCCAGCAGGGCTTGTTGACATCATGATTATCCTGCAACCTCCAACAGTCTGTGGAATCCATGGGGAGGGTGAGGCCAGTGGTAGACACTGTAGGAAGGAAGCTGGGGAGAAGAAGCCAGTGTCACTAGGAAGCAGAAGCACAGTGAGAACATAAATAAGGGCAAAGTATAGAAAGAAAGAGGCAGGATTTGATCTCATGAAGAAGTGTCAGACACAGCCCCTAGTTGGAGAAGAGGCAACTGGGCACTGCTGCTGAGTTTCCAAGTTAGGAAGAGCAGGTGTTAGGTGAGAACCCTGAGGACTGGCAGACTTCAAAATGGCACAGATGAGATGACCTAGAGTCCAGCTTCATGTGTGGAGTGGTTAATAACAGTGTCTGGCCCAAGCGCCACTAGCTCATACTAATCAGCTAATGATGTCTAGACAATCACAGTTTGAAGCTGGCCAAGGCCGGATACTTTGCAACACTCCATCTTTGAAATAATCAGCAAAAAGCAGGGCTGGAGGTGTGGTTGAGGTGGTAAAGAGCCAATTGAGCAAGCACAAGTCCTGAGTTCAAGCCTGGGACAGGGAAAAAACAAATACAGGCATGAAGAAGGAAGGAAGGAAGGAAGGAAGGAAGGAAGGAAGGAAGGAAGGAAGGAAGGAAGGAAGGAAGGAAGGAAGGAAGGAAGGGAGATAAAAGAGAAAGAGAAAGAAAGAAAATGAGAGAAAGAACTGACTTTAAAAATCTTTCGATTATACTTTTACTGCTCTTTTTTTATTTGTGAATCTTTTTATAAAAGTTCTTGACAATCTCACAACCTAGAACTGTGTTTCTCCTGGCCCTGACAGTTTTCCTTTTAAAATTCAATTCTTAAAGAAGTACAGGCGCCGTGGCCTCTGTAGGAGGGCTGGAGCCTAAATTGAAGAGCTCCTGGACTTCATTCGCTCCAAACACTGGAGAATGTTTGATTTACTTAACGTCTGTGAGCCATCACCGATGCCCTGTGCTCCCCTTTGAACTCTAAGAATGCCAAAGCCTTTTAGCATTCATTCATTCATCCACTCATTTATTTGTTTATTTAATTTATATAAAGCTGGGGTTGGAACCTAGGGTCTCTAGCTTGCCAGACAATTACTGTATCACAGAGCCACA
Source organism: Dipodomys spectabilis (assembly GCF_019054845.1). Classification (NCBI taxonomy): domain Eukaryota; kingdom Metazoa; phylum Chordata; class Mammalia; order Rodentia; family Heteromyidae; genus Dipodomys; species Dipodomys spectabilis. The sequence goes on from NW_024871277.1 coordinate 139,940, forward strand.
CCCACACTCCAACTATAAAAATTCTTCTGCCTTTTGGTTTCAAAAAAAGTTTAATTCAGACTGCTCCTCCCTCTCTCTCTCTCTCTCTTTCTCTCTCTCTCTCTTTAAGAGAAAACCTAAAAAAATTCTTCATTAATCAGGCACTAGTGGCCCTCACCTGTAATCCTAACCATTCAGAAATCTGAGACTGGTTTGAAACCAATCCAGGCAGAAAAGTCCCTGAAACTCTCATCTCCAATGAACCAACAAAAATCCAGAAGTGGAGGTATGGCTCAAGTAGTAGAGCACCTGCCTTGAGGAAAAAACCCAAAAAGAAAGCCAAGTGAGAGCATACTTCAAGGCCTGAGTTCAAGCCCCAGTGCCAGCACATATGCTCATGCACACACACACACACACACACACACACACACACACACACACGCATATACAACCCTTCCATATATATTTAAGTTGATGTGTACAATGCTGCCACAATAAGAGTAAGTCGGGCCCATTCACCCTTTTGAAGGGTGATGGCACTGAAATAGGTAACCAAGACATCAGAAAAGGAACTGCTCAATCCCTCAACTCCCAGCTGACACAGCAGACATGGTGCGGGGGAAGTGTGCTCAAAGAGAATCTGGCAGGGAAGGAGGACATGGCGCCCACAGCCCTGGGAGACAGCCCGCAGCCCCACCAGCCATCTTGGTCCTTGGGTTGCATCGTAAGAGCTGAAGGCCTGGAAGACGGTTTTCTGGTTTTCCTGTGAGGTTTACTATCTGATCCTTATTTCCTCGTTCTTTCATCTCTCTTACTTCTTCAGTACTTCGTAGCCCTGGGCTTTCGCCGCTTGGCAGGCAGATTTGGGTTTTTCCACTTATCCTGCAATCAGTAGAAGCCAAAATTCCCCAACTGCTTTTCTACTACCCCAGAGCACCAGAAACGCCTGTACTTTCCATTAGAGAACAAATCCAGAGCCCATCAAAGGGATGCGCCAAAGGCAGAGGTTGCTGCAAGGCCTAGAGGAGGCACTGGACACGCTCCTGAAGACAGACCAGAGGTGTCACAGCACTGGCAGAATCAACAACCCAAACACCAGAAACTAGTCTAACTCCTATTTCAAGTGGGTCTAGTGTAGAAATACTAGAATAGTAGAAATACTAGAGTACATAGCCTACTCCTTGCTATGTCTGGAACATACTCATACACTAAAAATCATTTCCCTCCCTCCCATGACAGCAGCACAGCTCAGCCTCTGGGTGTCATCTGTAGCTCCTGCCATTCTGGAAATAGCATTCGTAAGTCTCTCTGTCACTTGCCAGCTCTGACAGCTCTGATTTTCTGTGCACTTCCCCCTCTTCTCCACCTCCATCTTGGTTTTCTCTACAGGCCAAGCTGGAAGGTTAGAATGGCTGGCAGCCAGCCTGAGCAAGGATGGACAGAAGAGGAAAAGAACAGAAAGCAAATCTGCCTGAAAACAGCGTTGTCAGGTGGGCTGGGCGGGCGGAGGTGGCTGCAGGCTTCTCTCTGTAGGGGAAGCTGTAGCCACTCATCACTTTCTTAGACTGGAGGTGCGTTGCTGGAGCACAAATGACTTCAAAGGAATCCTGGGACGGCCACACCTCCACAAGTGCCCAGGAGTAATCTCCACAGGGACAGAGACAAGACATGACATTGCACGAGACATTCCAACACACCAGTTACATGGATCCAGACACGTAGACGGAAAATAAAGGGCTCTCACAATTCCTGTAGTGAGGGTAGCTATTTCCAATATTAATAATTCTAAAATAATAACAAAAACCAATAACCTTGCATACTATACTAATACCACAATAAACTATCTGTGAGTTATTGAAAAACACGAAATATTCATGAGCGTTAATAAAAGCCTTGGGTAACAGTTTTCCATTCTTCTTGTATGTGACAGATTTCTGGCTATTTTTATGAGGCATAAATATATCAAATAGGATTTGTTGATGTCAATAATATGACTTAAAGTTTGACAAACGTACGTTGCCTTTTGGGTCACTAGGTAAGAATCTGATGAGAGCTATGATTTCATGTCTGTAATTTTCATTTGGTGTAATTTTTAAATGTTGATATAATTTATCATGAATTGATACAACTTACAAATGTATACCATTTTAAAATTTTTACACAATGGATGTCAGTAAGTACTGATAGTAAACAAAGAGCTTATTGTTTATTTATAAATTCTTATTCTAACATCTCTGCCATGATGTTTTACTAGCTGAAAAAATGACCATCTAGTTTCTGTTCTTCTCTACTTAAATTTCTTGATGTTATACTTAATAGTTTAAAATATCACTGTTACCATGATCAGTGAATTCTAAGTGCTAGGTTCTTAGCTACTTTAGTAGTAATAAAATACTATCAAATACATTTTGCGATACAGAATTACCTTTTCTTTTCTTTCTCTCCCACTCCTAGCAGCGTCAAAGTTCATCCTGTTATGTTTTCTTTGAACATAACAAAACTTTTGCCATCTGCTTCACTCCACAAAAGCTTTAACTGCAGCTATTCTCTGGAGGACATAGTAAATGTTTGACCTCTTGCTTTTCATGTTTCCTTCTAAAATGGTAACCTATTAAGTCGATGCATTATTTATTCAAATGTTGTAGCAGAGCTTTTCAGCCTTGTGCATGGAACATTAGCCAACAGCAATCTCAGTGCTGTGGAGTGTTTTAGAAGTGTCTTTCATGTATGCGTCTTTCAGTAGGACACAATTTACAAACAAACTCTGAACCGATGATGAGGTTCCACCCGACATAAGGACTTGAAATACTCAAGATGTGTCAGAGCAAGCCCTTACAGCCTAAACCACTAAATAAATATAAATTGTGTTCAATACTTACTGACTTGGGAAAGACATTGCAGAGCTGAGATCCATTTGTCAATTGGGAAAATCTCTGTTCCTCTTTCTATATCATCTATTACCTTGGTGTACACTACATTGAATTTAAAGGTGCTATTAAAAGTGTTTGTATAGCTGATGAGTCGCCAAATCTCACATCTGTCATCCTAGTGACCCAGGGGCATGACATGTGAGGGTCATGGTTTAAAGCCATCAGGGGCAAAGACATTCATGAGACTCATCTCCAATGAACCAGCAAAAAGCCAAAAGTGAAGTTGTAGTTCATGTGGTTGAGCACCAGCCTTGAGTGAAAAAGCCAAAGGAGAGTTTCCTGGCCCTGAGTTCAAGTCCCAGAACCAGCACACAAACCCCAAAGTTGTCCGAGGTCATGTCCCCTTATCCGGACATCCGCATTATTAGGCAGCAGCTCACCAGGGTTTCTAAGAACAGAATCTGTGACCCTTCCATCTGTGCCTGAACACCTCTCAGGTGTATGAACCTGTGATTCAAATGTGATTAATATTTTACCTCCTTTGAAATGCATGCGTGACAGTGGTGACAATTCCCTGTGCAGCGACGCAATGCCTTCTGTACTTTCGCAGATAATTCACCATGGGGCAATTTGTTTTTCACCCAAATTATTTATTATTCTACTTTGAAATAGTTTACAAAGTTGATTCATCAACTCTGTACTTTCTAAACAAAATTTAAACCTTTTAAATTATTTAGCAATGATTGAAATTCCTTTGAAAAGCATTTCAGAAATGCCGGCTGAAGGTGGAAGTTCTGAACATTGGATTAAAACAGACTTTGTTACAGATTGGATAGAAACTCATGTGTCAGAACTAGGCCAGCATTATTTATTCCCGAAGGGGCAAATTGGCCCATGCTTAAATGATGGCTTTACTGGAGCTTAATTTATTTATGTTAAAGAAAAGCAAGGAGAGCAGGAAAGGAAAACTTGTTTTCGTTATGAAACATAAGAGCTGGTATGTGACTGGGTACCTTAAAGGTCATAGTGCATTGTGGGAAAAGTAAAATAAGATGGAGAGCGCGCACACACACACACACACACACACACACACACACACACACACACACAGAACACAGAGCTGGGTGCGTGTGGCTCACACCTTTAAATCCTTGCTATCCAAAAGGCTGAGATCTGAGGATCTCCCTTTGAAGCTAGCCCAGGCAAAAATATCTGTGAGACTCTTATCTCCAATTCACCAGCCCAAAGGCAGATGGGGAGCTGTGGCTCAAGTGGTAGAGCACCAGCCTTGAGCACAAAAATCTAAAGGATAGGGCCCAGGCCCTGAGTTCAAACCATAGCACCAGTACAAAATAGTAATAATAATATGGGGCTGGGAAGGTGGCTCAGTGGTAGAGCGCTTGCCTTGCATGCCTGAGGCCCTGGGTTCGATTCCTTAGCACCACATAAGCAAAAAGAAAAAAGCTGGAAGTGGCTCTGTGGCTCAAGTGGTAGAGCGCTAGCCTTGAGCTGAAGAACTGAGGGACAGAGCCCAGGCCCAGAGTTCAAGCCCCACGACTGGACCCCCCCAAAAAAGTAATAATAATAATAACAATAAATAATAAAACATAAATGATTTTTCTATGCTTTTCAGTTTTAAATGCAATTTAAATTGGCAAACTGCTTCCTTGGGAAAAGTGTGTTTTCATTTACACTACAGCAAAACAGCAGGCCGCCTCTGGCATCCCCTGGGCTGGGGCTGAGCTCAGGCCCCTGCTGTCTCTCACTGAGCTCTTTTCGAAGGTCCTTAAAACCTGTATGCTCTTTGATCAAGTTGGGACTTGTTTTGAAATCCCACGAACTCAAAATTGTGCCAGAGCTGGAGGATTATTCCTGACCAACCAAGACAGTGAAACTCAAAGTCAGTAGGAAGCTGTCTGAAGCACAATTCTGGGGCGGGGCTCCCTGGCCTCTTTGCTCCTCTTCCTCCTGGTATTTGTCAAGCTTGGAAATAAGAATCTCAGGGACTGGCCGGGATGGCTATGAGCCCTGATGCTCAGGTCTCAGCCTCCTGAGTATCTACAATTACAGGTGTGAGCCACCAGCATCTGGCTGAGATCAATTTCCAGTTAGGTATATAGAGAAACAATACAAAGTAGTAAAAAAAAAAAAAACCAAAGCAGGGCTGGGAAGGTGGCCCAGTGGTAGAGTGCTTGCCTTGCATGCATGAGGCCCTGGATTCAATTCCTCAGCACCACATAAGCAAAAAGAAAAAAAAAGCCGGAAGTGGTGCTGTGGCTCAAGTGGTAGAGCGCTAGCCTTGAGCTGAAGAGCTGAGGGACAGTGCCCAGGCCAAGAGTTCAGGCCCCATGACCAGACCCAAAAAAAATAAAGAAAGAAAAAAGGAAAGCCAAAGCAGATGGTGTACTGTCAGATTTGCCTTTGATTTTGTTTAGGTTGGGGGTTTTGAATTTTCCCCCCATTGTGTGCCTTACCCTGTTCATGTTAATTCCTTGATATTTCATCTCAATTCAAGTCACAAACCTTTCTGGACACGTGGATTTTATGTGCTCAAACATACAAGGGAAATGGGTAGGGATGAGAAGCATGACTGGATGGCTACAGTGCTAGCCCATGAGTGAAAGTGTCAGTTCAAAAGAGGCTAATCAGGCTGTGTCAGGTTTCAATTATATTCTCCCAGGTCCAAACTGTACATTTGCCTCAGCCTGCCTCACCTACTAGTTGATGCCGAAAAGGAATAAGAAGAGATACAAGTCGAACCCTTATGGAGTTCCAGTAAAATGCCTTAGAAAGGATTGTTTAAAAAACACCTATGGGTGTGGGGAAGCAGTCTGCAAGGCAGTAGTCAACATGAAAAGAAAACTTTCCACTGAACCAACTCAGCCAGGTCAGGGAGCCACTCTGGGTGCAGGAAAGAGGAACAGGACACAGCAGTTCCTCAGGGCCTGTTCCCCAAACCAGCCCAGGCCACCCAGCAGGAGATGCACCATGACCCCCAGTGACACCGGTGACACCAAGTCACCCTGGACACGAGCCCTACCCCCAACGTGTATGATTGTGAGACCAGAAGCAGCCTCCCACCCAGCCCCAGGAGACCCATAGCAGGAGCAATGCCAGGGGAGGGCAGGATTCAAAAGCCGTCTTTATCTTACTTCAGATGTGTATTTACCAAAGCAAGAGCACCTCTGTATCTTATATATGTTTATCTCTATATTTGATTACTCCATCTCTATATTTTCTCCCAGAAAGGGGCTGACAGAAAAGTAGGACTCCTTGTGTTTTACATGGAAGGAGAAGAGCAAGTGAAAATCATTTCTGAAAGAGAGAGAGAGAGAGAGAGAGATAGTCCTAGGGCTTAAATTCAGGACCTGGGCGCTGTCCCCAAGCTTCTGAACCACAGCTCCACTTCTGGCTTTTTTATTGTTCATTGGAGATAAGACTTTCATGGATTTTTCCTCTCCAGGCTGGTTTCAAACCTCCATCCTCAAATCTCAGCCTCCTGAGTAGCAAGGATTATAGGTGTGAGCAACCAGTGGCAGGCAAGATTCCTGATTTCTGATTTGTTTTGGGTTTTAGGAAAAACAAATTACATCCGAATAATCATAGCACCTGCTTCTCTCTTTCTCTCTGTCTCTGTCTCTGTCTCTGTGTCTCTGTCTCTGTCTGTCTCTCTCTCTTACACACACACACACACACACACACACACACACTCACACAAACCCCTGATTCCCAGCAGAGCATGGCATCTTTAATAGGATGCTTATCGTGGTTTGTAATGATGATATCATGAGGCCAGTTAAATCTCACACCATGTTAGAAAACAAGTCCTCTTCTCACAGAAAAAGCCTTTCAGCTGTTTGTATCTGTCTTACAGAGTGCACTGTATCATTTTTAATGTCTTTGCCCATTTTTAGTACTTCCCCATAAATCCTGCCTCAGACTGCTGTGGATGTGACTGGTTTTCTTTGTTTTTTTTTTTTTTTTTCTTGTCAGTCAGTTGTGGGTCCTGAACTCTGGGCCTAGGTGCTGTCTCTCAGCTCTTCAGCTCAAGGCTAGTGCTCTACCACTTGAGCCACAGCACCACTTCCAGCTTTTTCTGCTTATGTGGTGCTGAGGAATTGAACCCAGGGCCTCATGCATGCAAGGCAAGCACTCTACCATTGAGCCACCTTCCCAGCCCAATGACTGGTTTTCTTGAAATCAGAACCTTGTGCTCTGATTGGGCTTTTTTGCTCAAGGCTGGTGTTCTACCAGTGAAGCCACACCTCCACTTGCAACTTTTAGCCAGTTCATTGGAGATAAGAGTCTTACAGACTTTTCCGCCCAGGCTGATTTTGAAACCCAGTCCTCAGATCTCAGCCTCTCGAGTAGTGAGGTTTCCAGGTGTGAGCCATCAGTGCCTGCCTTGGGATTGGGTTTGATGGGTTTGATGGTGTGAATGGATACATGTGTACATCGCTATTCATAAGGAAAGTAGATGTCTTATCTTTATCTTCTCTTTTGTTTGTAACAAAAGTAAAGTCAAATCTAACAAATTCTCAGTGTCTGGCACATGCATTCTACTAGCAGCCACTGATGGATACGAATGTATAAAATAAAAGAGGGCCTGCCACGCTGATTAACTCCCTATGAGGAGAATCACCATAGAAACAGCTCTGAGGGAAAATGAATTGTGACAGAAGTGTAAACTGAGGCTGGGAGAGGAGTGAAGAAGTGCATTACACTGTCTATCTGTGTTTACGTATCATCCAGAACTGTATTTTGTATTTCCTCCACAACTGCCTCAGAGCACCTCCGTCCCTGCCCTGCAGAGAAGAGTTCTCCAAGTTCTTCCCGAGTCATTCAGTGTGGATAGTTGTGATGAAAGTTAAGCAGGTCTTAACTCGTTAACACCTTGTCCTGTTCAAATCTGGTATGCATTTCTTTATCTGTTATGTCAAAGCAAGCAGTTCAGATTTCTTTGGCCTGTTCAAAATGTAGCTCAGGTCAGACATATATCTTTTTCTGCATGTACTTGGACAGTCAGGAGTAGAATAGAGTTTGTTGCTGAATCACCAAGGGGTGGATTTTTTTTTTTTGGTACATCCTATAATATTTGTCCCAACTGTTGAACATTACCAGTTTGGTCTATAGGCCGCAGTCTGCCAACCTTTGATCTAGAACAATAAGAGGTATTAAACTTCTCTTAATATAGAGCACATCAACTCCAGCTCTGATAGAACTCATGAAGAAGTCAGTGAGAGGCACACCCCTGTCTCTGGTAACCCCACCTAAGATCAGCCAGGAGAAAGCGAACTTGGGGTGATGGGGAGAATGCAAAGATAGAGCGGCCTGGGAGCCCAGGCAAGACCTGAGCTGCTGCTGTATCTATGGAGAACAGTGCACTCCAGCCAGGCCTGGAGGCTCACGCGTGTCATCCTAGCTACTCAGTAGTCTGAGATCTGAGAATTGGGGTTCAAAGCCAGCCCAGGCAGGAAAGTCCATGAGATTCTTATCTCCAGTTAACCACCACCAGAAAGCCAGAAGTAGAGCTGTGGCTCAGGTGGTAGAGTGCCAGGCTTGAGATAAAACAGTTAAGGGACAGTGCCGATGCCCGGTTTTCAAGCCCTGGGATTGGCAAAAAAGAAGACAAAGAAAAAGGGGAGAACAGAGGAGGAGGAAAGGGAGGAGGAGGAAGAATACAATTCAGCAAGTCAAAAATTTACTCTGAGCTGGGCACCCATGGCTCATACCTGTAATCCTAACTACTCAGGAGGCTGAGATCTAAAGATTGCAGTTCAAAGCTAGCCCAGGCAGGAAAGTCCGTAAGACTCTTAGCTCCACTAAACCACCAGAAAACCGGAAGTGGCACAGTGACTCAAGTGGTAGAATGTTTGTCTTGAGCTGAAGAGCTGAGGGACAGCACCCAGGCCCAGAGTTCAAGCCCCACAACCAACAAAAAAAAAAAAAAAGAAAAGAAAGTTACTGTGTAATTTGACTTCCTAATTTGTTAGACAAGTTTCTTAACTTTGAGCTTCAGCTTTTACAAAACAAAATAATAATGCCTAGTGCAGCAAAAATGTTGGCACCATTTAAGAGAGCTCACATGTTTTGCTCACAGCAGTATCTAGCACATGGCAAATGAAGTCCTAGATATCTTGCTTATTTCGATAATGCTTTCATCTCTTCCCCATCAAAACTGCCTAGGGAGCAGGGGAAGGATGCTGGGGAACAAGAGAGCCAGAACACAGCCCAGGATGTCATGAAGGCTGCAGCTCACCCTGGAAGAGAATTGAATGTTGTTTTTATTCATATTGGCGAGTTCGGAAATGGACGATTAGTGGTTGTTTTTAAAAATCAATTAAAGAGGACTCATTGGCTGTTTGTGATTATTAATACTTTTTTCTTTTGTACTGAGTCAATACAATTAGTAGGCATGGCAAAGAAACTAAATAAGAGTTTCACAAATTTCCAAAAGTAAGGAACCTGGCTCTGTAAGATATTGGTGTTTTTCTTTTTGGTGCCAATCATAGTAAGTCTTGAAGTCAGAGGCTGGGTGCTGTTTCTGAGCGTTTTTGCTCAAGGCTAGTACTTGAATCATACCTCTACATCTGTCTTTGTGCTGGGTAATTGGAGATTAGAGTTTCACAGACTTTCCTGTTCAGGCTAGCTTTGAACATGATCCTTAGATCTCTGACTCCTGAGTAGCTAGGATAACAGATGTGAGCCTCCAGTGCCTACCTTATTCTGTTGTTTGGATCCTCCATTTTTTTCTCATCTTCACTCTCTCAATGTGGGAATCTCTGTTCATTCCAAATAGCCAGGTTACCTAATACTAGAAACTCCATTCAGCTTGGATTCCATGCATATTTTCCCCTTGGAAGTTGGTTTCAAAGCAATCATTCTAAGAAAACATAAGTCATTTCTCCTGGTAGCCATTAGAACTTTAAAAGTACAATCAACACATTTTATCTAGGAAAAAAATCATTTTCAGATGAATACATAAATACCCAAAGTTTTTATTTCTGTATTAATGAGGGAACTAGTCATGTATCACAAGCAGTTTAGAGGGCTAGTCAAAGGCCAGAATCATATCATGAATAATCATATATGAGGAGTCACAGGTGGGCCCTAGGGGGTTAACCAATTACAAAGTACTTGTTGCCCACTTCCTCTCCCCTAGTCAAGAAGCATTTGTACTACTATAAGCTTTCTATAGCTTTGGCGATGTGAAGCAGCTCAATATTAGAGAAACATGCAAAGAACCTGATCTTCCAAAGTCTTTCGTGGGTTTTCCTGGTTATCTTTCTCAGAATGCTTCTTTTAGAATGGGTTCTGCAATTTATCCACTCAGAAGTGTAGGGGAGGCAGGGTCCAGGTGTTCTGACACCCTTGCTATGGTTCTAGGCAAATATTTGCCTAAAGTTAGAGATTAGTCTTTGGTCTCCTCTCTCTCTCTCTCTCCTCTCTCTCTCTCTCTCTTTCTCTTCCCTCTCTTTCTCTCTCTCTCTCCGATTTTGTCTCTGTGTGAGGTGTCTGTCTGTCTCTCAGTCTCCCTGAGTTTGTCTGTCTGTCTCTGTATGTGTCTGTCTCTCTCAATGTCTTTTTCTCTCTCTCTCCTCTCCTCCATGTTGAGATCACCTTGGATTCATGATATACATAGATACTCCAAGTCTATCAATAGACCGTGAGGGAATTCCAATCATTTGTCAGATGTCCATAAAATCATGGCTACCTTTATGGTGGAAATAAAGTCAGTGGTCCATTTGCAAGATAAGGCATAAGATCCTGCATAGAAAATGCCCAGTAACTTTCTGGTGTAGATACTTGCCAGCAGGATAAAGTTCATGGACTGCAACATCTGCAGACAAACAGAATGGATTAGAAGAAGGCTGATTAGCAAGGGGAAGAAGGGACCTCAATAAAATGAGAAAAATGTGAGCTGTGGCTCAAGCAGTAGAGTGACAACTTTGAGGGAAAAGCTAAGGGACAGTGTGTAGGCCTTGAGTTCAAGCCCTAACACAATGATAGATAGATAGATAGATAGATTAATAGATAAGCCTAATAGAAGACGTATGTTGATTTAGACTTCGTAGCTTGTCTTCTGTAAAATTAAGAAAACAAGCCTACCCATTTCAAGGAAAACAACTACTAATAATATTCCTGACAAATTACAGTTTGGAAATCATGTACATGCTCCACTGTAAATGGGAAGGCTTCCTAACACTTTCGTATGATTACAGTGGTAACATTAATGAGTTTGATTTATATGATATGTCAGTGTTTGAAAGATATAACACAACTCAGCAAATCAGCAAAGTGTCAGTGTTTGAAAGATATAACACAACTGAGCAAATCAGCAAAGCCCCCAGCTCAAATCAGCTTAAGCTACTCGGTGGCGAGAGAGATAGATGAGGATGCAGGGAAATTACATTATTTTTAGTAACTAGGAAAGGAGCCAGACTCACATTGTAACTGGGAAACAATGAAAAAGGCAGTGAAGCTTCCCTCTGAATAAAACGCTAAGTTACAAAGAGAAGAGCTGAAGGGGTTTAACTATCTAAAACTGCCCTCTCCTGTGACCAGTAAAAACCCCACCCCGTTCTGTGAGCAGGTGAGCGCTCACCTGGGGAAAGGAAGCCCTAGGGCTTACCTGTTGTCTCTGGTGAGGCCCACAGATATCATCATTTAGAATACCAAGTGTCACCCACCTTAGCTGCTCTGAACCATTGCCTACAGATTGAAGCTTTTCTAGACAGCGTGCTGGGTGTATTCCCCCAGATCAGAAAGAATAAAGGCAGCAGGTGACCACAGCCATTTTGGGTCTTTAGAGTCCATTCCCTGCCGGGAAAGACACCTGGAAATGCTTTGCATGCCTGTCTCCAGCACCACTAGGAAGCCGAGGGAAGCCTGCCCTCATTCTCCCTCTACTGAGTAGAATCTAGCACTCTCAACACTGTGGCCTAAGTTCGAGTCCCGCTCAAGAAAACAAGAGTCTCACATTTTCTTTCATGGTTTTCCTTCCATTGTCAAATAAACTAATTTACTCTGTTTACCAGAAACAGTTTCCTCCCTTTTAATTCCTCAATGGGAAGAGAAAATGAATCTGTTCTCCTAAGCCGCCCTGCTGACTGCAGAATTTAGGACATAGTAATATAGTATTAAAGTAATATAGTAATATGGGACACCTGTAATATAGTATTAATTACAATGGTTAATTTTCCAGTACAACTTGTCATAAGTCATTACTCCTTAAGAACTGATTGCATTTATAGAATGATGCTCTTAAAAACAAAACACATAAATGTGCATTATTTGCTAATGAATTCTTTGTTGTTAAAAGCATTGAGAATAATTTCTTCAAGTAGTTCCTTTATTAAAGGCTCATAGTTAAAGCGGCCCTCAAACTAGCATGACTTTCTCTGCAAATTCTAGTATTACCACAAATACATTTGTCCAATCAGAACATATTAAATATTCCCAGTAGTTCCTTGAATATAGTGCTTACTCATATGTTATAAATGCTACTTATATCAGTGATAGACACAAAATATAAAAGGAAAATATGTACATCTGAAAATTCCTCCTTTTAGTTGGCAAGATAATGTACAAATATAACATTAAATTAAATTAGTAATTTAATTATTAAATTAAATTTTAAAAATCTATTTTAAGATGTCATGGCTTAAGCAAATATATTTAAAGAAGTAGTTTAGTTAAAACCTGCCATTATTTTCCAATAAAGTATCTTTCAGATAAAAAGCATGTGGCTTCTAGGAATGGGGATGAGAGCCTTTGACAACAGAAAAAGAAAAAGAAAACAACTGAATGTGAAATGCAAATGTCTTTCCAGAGTACATAAATTTTAGAAAGAAGCCATACTTTAGAATTAGGAAGTATCAGAAAGTTAAAATGGACAATTATGAGGCTAATAACAATAAATTCCTCATTATGTAGTCATCTAGTGTTAATGGTCCCCAAAGTCACCCTTTGTCAATGAAAAAGATCACATTGTGACCGAATTATGTGTAAGATGGCTGTCTACAGTGTTATTCTGCTCACAGGAATCTTGGTTCACCTATGAAGCTTGTATAAACCAAACAAACCTGCATCAAGCTGAAACCAACATCAGAAAAACTGACTCTGACCAGTAAATGGAAATTTACAGGCAGCTAGACAATCTTAGTCATCTGACAGATAAGAAATAGTCTTAATTGTCAAGTTGAATTACTAAGTAAGGCTGTCTGGCTGGGCAATTTTGCTAATCATAACAAAAAAGCAATGAAATTACAGAGGCGATGAAATTATTATGTATAAATGACTTCTGCACAGACAAAACAATTTGAGAGTGAAGGATTTAATTCATATTTCAACTATCTTACAAGTCTTCCTTGACCACAAAAAAGATCAAGATGAGAAGCTAAGTAACCATGCAAGATACTTAAAAAACATTTCAGTTCTTCACAAGCACATCATTTTATACAGTGCCATAACAATATAAACAATGGCACATTCTACTATATATGAAATGTTTTTGCTTACATTTTCTTAGAAGAATGATTTTTGTTGTTTCTAAGTAATAATGACCTGTTTGGAAAGTCTTCAAAACATTCACGTTCTTGGGTAGCCTCAAGCTGCAAGTATCCTGAAAAAATAATTGACTTAATTTAGCATCCTGAAAAAAGAATGGACTTAATTTAGCCCAATTAAAATCTTTTCTTGCCCAAAAGTGATAACAATAATTACTTTTAAATTAAGAACTTAGAACTAAGTCGCCTACACCAAAGAAGGATCACTTCACAAAGGACATCTTCTGCTAGAAGAATTTTGACAGGGCAATTCCACTTCCTGCTATACTTAATCTCCTAGAGAAGTCACCCTAAAGCTAAATTATACATTGAATGAGATATATAATATATATTAATTTTTTTAAACATTGGTGACAATACTGAGGCTTGAACTTGGGTGTCTGGGTGCTGTCCCTGGGTTCTTTTGCTCGAAACTAGCACTCTACCACTTGAGCCTCAGAGCCACTTCCAGGTTTGTGGTGGTTAATTGGAGATAAGCATCTCATGGATTTTCCTGCCTTGGCTGGCTTCAAACAGTGATTCTCAGATCTCAGCTTCTTGAGTAGCTAGGATTACAGGCAGGAACCATCAGCACCTAGCTTAATTAAAATATTTTGAGTGCAGATCTGCTATGCATTCTCTCAGTAATTGTTAAATTTTTGCATCTTAGTTCTCTTTATATCTTATTCATTAAGTTTATAACCAAATAAAACTGTACTTTTTATAAGAACTTATTTTTTTAAATTAGTGGGAAAAATTCTAAACATATGAAAGTCGCCTTCTTTTCTATTTCTTACTGGCCACACACTTTGGATCTTCCCATCCCATAATTCCTCCTGCTAAATTCACATTCTGTCTGTAAGATGGAAAGCAAAGTACAACAAACTTGGCTAAGCCCCTCCTGGTGATTGAGGTCAGTCCAGTATCAAGATAGAAGTTCTCCTTAAATGAAAGGGGGCAGGGTCACAGCCGTACAGAGACATTGTAATTCACACTCATGCACAGTTTGCCTTTCATTTCAACAAATTTCCAGAAGGATCACAGAGAGAAAGCTATTGGTTTTCATAAGGGTTATTCTCTTTCAGGGGAGTTCAGACAAAATTGTCTATATATATAGACTTTCAAAGTTTCTGAAGTTTAAATTTTTCTAGAACCTTCCATGTCTGTCCTATACAAAAGCTAACTCTATCCAGAGTTTTATACTCTAAAGAATCCAGGTCTTTCCCTCCAGGTGATAAAGACGCTTGCCCTGTTCTACCTTTCCTTGGATTCTATCATCTGACATTCCTGGAAATATTGCTTCAAAGGTCTATTAAGTGGTATAAAGTTAGCTGTGTCTGTTGAAAGCATACTCTAATACATATTCTCGCATTTTGGTTAATAAACTCAAGGTAGCCAAAATAGGATGCTGGCTGAGAATTTCATTACTGGCAGAGCCACACATTCCCACTGGCGACTTAGTAGACCAGTGGAAAGAACAGATGGTTTAAGTCAGCTGAAGAGAGGCTTCGAAGGTTTTTAGTAGTAGACAACAGGAATCTTACTTAGCACTTGCTAAAACCTAAACAAACAGGCCTGGCACCCAGTGGCTCACACCTGAAATCCCAGCCACTCATAGGTTCCGTGCTGAGCAACACAGTTCCAAATAGCCCTAGCAGATCAGTCCAAGAGACTCATCTCCAAGTAACCACCAAAAGGCCCAAAGTAGAACTGTGCCTCAAGTGGTAGAGCACCAGAACCAGGGCTGAAATCAAGCCCCAGTACCCCTTACCCTCCCCCCCCACACACATACATAAATCTAAACATGCATCAGAACAGAAATTATCACATTCGTTTTGTGACTGTAATATTTAGAATCCGTGGGTTACAAAATAAAATGAAAATTGCTGTTTTGTTTTGTTTTTATGGAGTGATCTTTTAATCTCTTAAGGTATAATCTGTACACATGTGTGTATATCAAAGTAGATTACATTTTATTCATTTTAACGATCTCATTGCTTTAATTTCTCTAATTAAAAAAGTAGATTGAACATTTTAGAATGATAAAAAGCTTGAAATGTCCTCAAGATAATGGCAGGTAAATAATCTATTTGAAATTGATTTTGTTTGGTGTGTGTGTATGTGTGCGTGTGTGTGCGTATGTGTGCGTGTGTGTGTGTATGTGTGTGTGCATGTGTGTGCGCGTGTGTGTGCGTGTGTGTATGTGTGTGTGTGTGTGCGTGTGTGTGCGTGTGTGTATGTGTGTGTGTGTGTGTGTGTGTGTGTATGTGTGTGTGTTGTGTGTGCTGGCCCTGTGGCTTAAACCCAGGGCCTAGGCACTGTCCCTGAGCTTTTTTGCTCAAACTGCACTCCTCATATCTTAGGCTCCCTGAGTAGCTAAAATTACAGGTATGAGCCTCTGGCACCTGTCCTTGACTGCATATATGTTTTATTATCATTAAATGGTTGTGCAAAGAGGTTTCAATGTAACATGCCATTTTACGACCAAAGACACCCCTTCCATCCTTCTCTCCATCTCTCCCAGCCCCAGCCCTCCTCTGCAGTGACGGGGCTCCATGTTCACATGGGTGCATTGACATGGTGCCTGCACTCTCCCACTCTTCCTCTCTGCATTTGTCTGCCCCTCCCTTTCACTCCCCCCTCAACACACAACACACGTTCCAGCTTCCCAGTGTTCATTCTCTTAAAGTGTAAGTTAGTATGCAAAGGAGTTGCACCATAGGAATCCTCCCCTATTGTATACCATACTTTAGTCAATTTGTCTGTGTATATTTACACATGACCCAAGATATTGTTTTATAAGTATTTATAACTTAGATCTAAGTTGTAAGTCATGATATAATAAAGATATATTACACCACATCCATATTCATTGGTGGATATATAAATATATGTGTGCATAGTGTATATGCATATATATGCACATATATATATATATATATATATATATATACACTTCTCAGAGGGCATTTCTCAACATCAGATGGTGGTTCTTTGCATTTTTCCACAAAGATTCTCTACATGCAAGGGTTGTTGATGCAGAGAATCCTTATGGATCCATAATTCTATGTAGAGGATGAGCAGTAAAAGGTTACACAAATTCCCCATAAGAAGAAACTGCACCCATTATGTATTGCCAAGTGTACTGTTCAGAAAACTTAAATATTTTACTTATATTTATAGTTCTCTAAACTTATATGTTTTTCTCACATTTCTCATAGTTAATACTCTAGAAGTAAGAATTACATGTCTTTAGTCTTAGAGACAAGCAACTATATAATAACAAGAACCTCCACCTTTTGAAGCAGATGGTGGCTTTTGAGCTGTGCTAAGTCTATAAGACATTAGACTGGTTTATTAATTGTGACCATGTCAATATAGGAAGTCTGGCAAGATTTTCATTTTAAAAAGGTCAATCTTTATCACTTGGATATTAATTTCAATATTTCTTTTTATTAACTTCTCCATCTGGCAATTCTTAGAGGAAATGTAGAGAAATGAGGACTTCGTATGAGGAATTAGATAATACACTGTTATTACTTTGATATGTGAATAAATACATGAATGTAAATATCACTTCACATCTTAAAATTTTTATCTGCACTCTGCCTACACCACATGTGCATATGTAATATGCATTAATACCAGCTGAACAACAAGTTACAATACAGTTTATTGAATTATAAAAATCTAAAGAAAACTAAAGTTTCTGTTATTATATATGCTTCAGAAATTCTATAAGGAAGGGCTAAGGATACCAAACTGGGGACATTAACATTTGCAGATTATATCATCTTTCTTAAAAGATGAGTAAATTAATCTACTAACTGGGCGTGTTCTGGGGTACAGAGATAATGGGAACATGATTCTGCACTCTACGTTGAATCTGGTGGTGTTTAAAATATGTTCCTAGTGGTCATTTAGGTAGGAAAACGTTTATTTGCCAAAGTCATTTGGATATTTCCAACATACAAACTGACCAAGAAAAGATGAGCTTCATTCAGCCAATGAGTGACATACACAAAGCATGCGTGTCTGTCCTGCCACAGGCCAGGCAAGTCCATGAGCAGATGGTGTCCTTGGGCTGTAATGGACGGATAGCTGCATCTTTTAATTGTACTATGAAGATCAAACTGTGGAAATGGAATGGCTACCGGCAAAGTTGCAACAGGAAGAGCTTTTAAGTCCACAGTGGCTCACCAGCTTCTGGATTCCTCAGGTAAGAAGAGAGAGGGGAGGTGGTTACTCAAGATGAGAAGAGAGAGAGGAGGTGATTACTCTCCTGTCCCTGAGAGCCTCCCCAAAAACCACCATGGCAGGCTTGGGCAAGAGCAGGCCCAGCAGGGTGTTCAGAATGAGGTTTAAATATTGAAGAAAGGCCGAGAGTAGGTGTAAAAGTTGCGGGGATAGAAAGAACAAGTGTATGCATGGGTGTGGGTGTGCGTGCGTGTGCCACGGGCGTGCTACTGGTGGGAATGTAAAATGCTGCAATCTCTGGGGAAGACAGCCGGCAGATGTCTCAACACTAAACACAGAATGACTCCATGATCCAACCACACCACTGTGGTGCGTTCATTCGAAAGATGACACGGGGGGGGGGGGGGGGGGAGGGGATACAATACAGACATTTGCACACCCACACGCTTTGTTGCACTATTCACCACAAGGTAGAGAAACAGCCCAGATGTCCTTTGGCAGATGAATGGATCAAGAAAATGTGCTCTGTGTGTGTGTGTGTGTGTGTGTGTGTGTGTGTGTGTGTGTGTGTGTGTATGTGTGTTGATACTGGGGTTTTAATTCAGAGCCTAGTTACTCTCCCTGAGTGTTTTTACTCAAAGCTAGCAGTCTACCATGAGAGCCAAACCACCACATCTGACTTTTTGCTGCAAAGTGGATACGAATCTCATGGATTTTCCTGCCTTGGCTGGCTTTGAACTGTGGTCCTCCGACCTCAGTCTCTCTCGTAGCTAGGATTACAGGCATGAGCCATCAGTGGCCAGCTTACACAGCTATATAAGAGTTAAGATGTGACAAGTAGGAGAGAAATAAATGAATAATGAAATTAATTAAATAATTAATTAAATACTGTTAAAATCTTACTAAAGAAGATTATTAAGTATGTGAAGGCCACAGAAATGGGGCTTTCGGCAGAGATTATTTAAGCAGAATACTGAACATATGCAAATGACATACCTCATGGAGACTCCAAGGCTAGGCTACAAGGAAGAAAATGGCATTTATAGAAGATGTTATTGACTCTTAAATACCAAAGTGAAAAAGAGCTCTCGGGGGCTGGGAAGGTGGCTCAGTGGTAGAGTGTTTGCCTTGCATCCATGAGGCCCTGGGTTCGATTTCTCAGCACCACATAAGCAGAAAAAGCCAGAAGTGGCGCTGTGGCGCAAGTGGTAGAGCGCTAGCCTTGAGCTGAAGAGCTGAGGGACAACGCTCAGGCTAAGTCCAGGCCCCATGACTGACAAAAAAAAAAGAAAAAAAGAGCTCTCGGTTATTAAGTCCTTACTATTTTCCAAGCACACTTCCAACTTCTCTACCTGTACTGCCAGTTATTCTTAATGTCTACTCCACCCCCTGCTTTAACCAGGAGAGACGCAGCCGACTCTACCTCCATTCACTCCTCAGTGCCTGGAGCCAGACACAGAGGTGCTTCAGGCCCTATGTATTTCATGACACATTTAAGAAATATTCTAAACAATAATATGCTTTAGAGAAGTTAGTGGTATAATATTTTTGAGATGAGATTATTATAAAATCTTAAAGAAAATCAACTTTTCTGTTTTCCATTTGATTTACACAGTTGTCTTTTTCTTTTCATGTGTTTGCTGGTGCCAAGGCTTCAATGATGGAACTGCACCCACCTACCTCTCTCCATTCATCTGCCCTCCCTCCTCCTAACTTCACCCCTACTCAAGAGTGTCACCAATCAATTCCTGAATCACAGAGTCTAAACTGTTATGTGACCAGCCCTGGTCTTGCTTTTAATTCTAGTTGTTGCTGGTTTTTTTTTTTTTTATCAGCCTCTAACTTTGAAATGAAAGAAAGTTTGCTTATCTTCATTGTTTTTAGGGTTTTTTTCCCTCTATGAACAAACATTTCCCCTGGTGACTCACATCCAAAATCCTACCTACTCAGGAGGCTGAGATCTAAGGATCAGGGATTGAGGACAGTCTCCATAGAAAAGTCCTTGAAATGCTTAACTCTAGTTAACCTGCAAAATACCAGAGTGAAGGTATGGCTTAAGTGGTAGAATACCAGCCTTAAGGAAAAAAGCCAAGTGAAATTCTAAGTCTCCAGTACACACACACACATACACACACACACACACACACACACACACACACACTCCAGCTCTTACCTAACATGGTTTGAAAAACCCTCATTTTTGTAATTATCCTCCATCTTCCTAAATTCACCAACAACCAAATAATTTATCATTAAAAATAGAACCTAAAGCTTCTCCATTCTTTAAAAAACAGAAAGAAAAGCCAGGTACAGGCAGCTCACGCACATAATCCTAGCTGTACAAAGAGGCTATCAGAAGATCACAGTTTGAAACCAGTCTGGGAAAAAAAAAAAAACAATTAACCACCAAAAAGTTGGAAGAGGAGCTGTTGCTCAGGAGGTAGAGCTCTAGCCTTGAACAAAAGAAACTCAGAAACAGTCCTCGGGCCCTGAGTTCAATCCTAGGACCAGCAAAAATAACAGAAAAAAAAAGTGAAAATAACATACTCTCAAAGAATGAGTTCACCTTTCTCAATTTTAGGATCATTCAGATTGTTTGTAGTCAACTTAATCCCTAGGTCTTTTTCACACAAATTGCCTGAAATTACTTAAGTTGCTTAGTCACACTGCCAGATTTTCCCATTCCCATAATATGTAAACATCCTCAGGAGATTTAACACAGTGTGAGGTACACTCAGTCACTCACAGCTTGGGGTCAATTTCTTCCTTCAGATGTAATTTTCTCAGAACCTCTTGCTGAGAGCAGCTTGCTGAAGGAAGAGAGGTATTCAGAGAGGGGGTAGATGATTCTGCTACTTAGGGCAGTACCCAGAAATTCAAGGCTGAGTATAGGCTGAGTCCTGGAGTCAGAGTAGATAGAAGTACCCAGAAAAGGAGAAAGAAAATAAACCACACATTAGGAGTGAAACATACGAGGGATGACACTGGAGCAAATTTTCTCCCTTTCCTGTAATTTCAGTATATGTGATTCAGTAAACATTAATTAGGAGTCCACTATGTGCCAGGTCCTATGACCCACTCTATTCCTGTCAGAGAAATGTGATTCTGCGGTGATTTCTCAGGCTAGCCTCCTAAGGGAGAAATGTGATGAAAAGTTCCAGGTTATAAGAAGAGTTCCATATGACACACAGTGCAGACAGGGAGGATAGTGAGGAGGGAAGGGTTTCACCCCACTCAGTCAGATGAGGGCCCCAAAGAATTGATCAGAAAGCCATAAGGGAAAGCCACCAGCACCTCCATGTTCATTGCTGCACTATTCACCATAGACAAAGTGTGGAATCAGCCCAGAAGCCTCTCCATGGAAAAATGTACCATGAAAAATGTGGTGTACACATACATAATGGAATTTTACTCACCCAACAGAAAGAATATTATTACGTCATTTGCAAAGAAATAGATGGACCTGGGAAAAAAATTATGTGAAGTCAGGCTCACATGTAGAAGTTAGATCTAATGTCTAGATACACAAGGAAACACATACAGTATTACAAGCATGAGCTACCAGTGCCCTGCTGAATAAATTAGTGTTTGATGATGATGTCAATTGTCTGTTGAATGTTGTAATATACAAAAGTCTGTTACTAAATATATTTAAAATTTTAGCCTTAGGGACAGTAAGCATGCCAAGTGTTAATTGTGCTGATATTTGCAACTTATTTTGTAACACTTCACAAAAAGTAAGTGAAATGGTGGAAGGAACAAATACATACACTAAAAGATCAATATGGGCAAAAAGTTAATCATAGGATTTATATGAATATGTGACTATACCACAAAATTTAACTCTTGTGTATGGCTACACTTTCTGACAATGAAAGCAACAGTACTGTTGACTTGGATGTTATCATTCCACTGAGACTTTGAACCCTCGTGTGTGAACTGCAGTGCTGTGCATTCCTCGGTGGACATGCAGGGGGAATTCAGAGAGAACGCAGCAGGTGTTGACAGCTGAGGCAAGAGCACCACTTGAGACTTGAAGAATTGTGTCAGCTTTTACAAGATGAAGAAGAAGAGCCATTCAAGTAGGAGAAGCAGTGCGAGCAAGCACAGGAGGAGAGAGAGGGCAGATGTTCAGGATGAGAATTACTGGGTCTGTGGGAAATAGGCACAAATAACTCTGGATATCCCTGGGGAGGTTAAGACAAAGGGGAACCATGGGTAGAAAAAGAGAGTCAAAGAAAGGAAGGAGAGAGGAGACTTACAAAGAAGGACCACATGATCTTACCATCTTTACAAACATAAAGTTAGGTGAACATAAGCATCTGAGAACGTGCACACCCCTGGAAAAAAATTAGATGAAAAGTATGGGTTCATATTCTCACCACAACTTTAATGTGGTAGAGAAGTCAAACAACATAGTTCCCCAGGAGCCCCTTGAGTGTTATGCACCTGTTGTAGCATTTTGGTGTTCCTCGGCCAGCCCAGGTCCTGGCAGAACTCAGCATGGTACTCACTTCATTCAGAGGATGCTGATCTTCGCTTGCCCAAGCAAAAAAGTCATGCATAATCCAAATCACGATTGGAAGTATAGACCATACTGGACAGTTCTGGAAGGCTCAAGGATTAGAGAAAGTTCTCCAGAGCCACAGGAAGAAGAGAACACGAGTGTGTGTCCTTGGAGTAGAAGTCACTCTTGAGAATAAGTTTCAACAGTAGTTACCCCGTAGAGGGCCTGTTAAGTCTCAGTGAAGTAGAGATATGGAGTTCCTTCCACAGCTAACTTAACCTTCCCAGACATATGTCAGAAGGGGAAAATATCCTGGAATACACAGAGGAGAATCCAATGCTGAAACTCTTTTGAACTACCAGCTTAGTTCAACAAAATGAATACCAGGAATGCTGGAACACGTATTGATGGCAGGAAGAAGCAAAGTCAAGGGGATGATGGACAGACAGATGGAGAGAGGAAGGAAGGGAGAACACAGTCATAATAGTCACGGTAGACGTGTAAAAGTGGAACCAGGTCACTGGGAGGCGGGGAAGATGGGGAGAACGATGGGAGGGGTGACATGGATCAAGATGCATGGTATTCGCACACTGACATGTAAATAGAAACCCTTTTGCGTAACTAAAGATAATGAAAAATAAAAAGGAATAATAGCCATTTCTAGTTTATGGGATTGTACAAAGACCAACTGAGATGAAATAAAAAAAGGGAATTGATGCAGCCCTAACACTTGAAAAACTCGACTCAGTAGTGTGCTGCTCTCCTCTCCCAGCCCCACAAACAACTCATTCAGCAGTTCTAATGTATGTAATGTCCATTTATTAAAAGATTTCCAGATAAAATTTCCCTATATACATTCTGTATAACATTTTATTCTTTTTCCTAATTTATTTTATTATACAGGTAATATACAGCAGTTACAGTTACATAAGATCATGAGTGCTTTTCCTGTTGAACATTGTTACCCCCTCCCTCATTTTTCTCCCACTTTCCTTCCTTCCCCCCGACTCCTTCCCCAAGTTTTGAAGTTCATTTCCAGCACAGTGTCTTGATTCCCATTTTGTCTTTAGTCTCACCATTTTGTTATTCCCCTTCCCTTCCCCAAATCAGATAAACATATATACAAGATACAGAGTACCAAAATCATATATGGTGACAACAGGGGAAAAAACCAAAAGGGAAAAAGGGGGGGGGGAATAACTTCACACAGTATATTAAAAACAACAACAAAGACAAACCTCGTTTCCATATCTTGGCATTCATTTCAATTAGCATCATTTTATGTGGTCATATGTACATAGCTATGGAGCTATTGTGATCCTCTGCTAGGACTATCCTACACATATACTAATTATTACAAATGTGGGAAATCAGGGAACCTATGTTTTTTTGGGACTAGCTTACTTCATTCAATATGACTGTTTCCAATCTTTCCATTTCCTTATGGATGGGGCTATATCATTCTTTCAGATGGAAGTATAGAATTTATATATGTATGTATGTATATGTATATAAATCACATTTTCTTGATCCATTCATCTGAGGAGCATCTGAATTAGTTCCATATCTTAGCTATGGTAAATAATGCTGCAGTGAACATAGTTGTGCTGGTAGCTTTAGTATGGCCTTGGCAAACAACTCTGAGATTTATCTAATTCAACTTTTTAGTTCACTTCTTGAAAACTTAAAACTGGCAGAGAGCACTTGTCAGGAATTTTCTATCTGAGTTCTAAAAAGCTCATCAAGTGTATCTTTTGAAAACCTGCACTTGTAAGTTTGAGGCAGTCTGTAAGGATCTCATTTTTTGTGAATGTCACTCTTCTCTGACCGGCTTTGCCTTGGTCCCATGTGTTTTATGATGGAGTCTCCTTGCCTGTAGTCCATCTGTCTAATAGTCTCTTGTCCTCTAAAATGGGGTGATGATTTCCACTTCCCATAATCCTCCATCATCTTCCTACCACTATTTTGTTTGTTTTTTAAGTTAACGACACACCAAAATTTGTGGTGATAATTTAAAAATGGCTTTACCTGAAGCAAGAAGTGTTTACTTTTTGATTTTTGATTTTTATTTTTTGTTACGTTTAGCTGTACAAATAGGTCTCCACTCAACATGTCAGTTTCTAAACATAAGGTGTCTCCATCCATGCCATACCTTCTTTCCTTCTCCCCTTCTCTCCCAACCCCACCTGACCACTCGGGTGATCTGGATTCATGTTCACTGTGGACATAGGGTATTATGACTGCCTTCTTCACCCTTCCTCCTCTCTTCACCTGCCCTGTTCCCTGACCTCTCCTGTACACCACCTGTCACCCTTCCTCTTCCCTTCACCTCCCCTACACCCTAAACTCACCTGTACCCCACCTGTTATGGCTTTCCGGTATTGATGTCGTCGTTGGAAGGACTTACAGCGTTGGAAACCTCGCCTGCGCACAGCATACTTCAGTTACTGCGGGTGTGTGTGTGTGTGTGTGTGTGTGTGTGTGTGTGTGTGTGTGTGTGTGTGTGTGTGTGTGTGAGTGAGTGTGCGTATAATTTCCATATATTGATCTCATATTGCTTAATTTTAAATGTAGAGTGAGAAGGAAAAAAGACATGAGGCCAGTCACTGTGGTGTCCTGAGAAGCTCTGAGAAGACCAGAAGTGCCCGTTGACCGGAAATGCCCGGTGCCGGGCGGGCCAGGCTGGGCCTCTGTCCCACAGACTTCGGGACTGTCGCGTGCAGTGGCCGCACTGAGCCGGTGGGGCCGCCCTTCCCGTCGGCGCCGAGGCTTTGGCCCAGGCACGGTGCCTGGCCGGGTCGTGGAGGGAGAGGAGCCATGCGGGGCCCAGCGGGCCAAGCAGACTGGCTTGGCCCTTCGGAGGGGCCCGGTTCCCGGCCGATGGCCGACGGGAGCAGACGGGAGCCACTGTGCCTGTCAGTGGGGGGACGCAGGCCGGGCCGGGCTGGCGGTGGGAGCTCCCCCCCGGGCTCGGGGCATGGGCGTGCCTCTGCGCCTGGAGAACCCAGCGCACGGGTGAGGGAGACACGCGCGGGCCCACGGGTGATGGGAGACACGCGCGGGCCCACGGGTGATGGGAGACACGCGCGGGCCCATGGGTGATGGGAGACACGCGCGGGCCGGCCCCGGACTGATAGCAGGGCGGCAGGCCGGTGGACGCAGCACCCTATGCGGGTCTGGGGGGTCCATGGAGAACTTCTGACTCGAAAACACCACCAAGACCTGAGGCCCACGCGCGTTCTGAGACTCTGGGAAGGGCCCATGCGGTGCCCCCGGCTCTGTGCGGTTTCCCGATACTTCCCTCTGCGGGCCTGGCCCGTGAAAGCGAAGCGCCCGTCCTGCAAGGCCGCTAAGGCTCCAGCCGTGAGATAAACACGCGCGCGCGGTTCCCGGCCTCGGCACACACGGCAGCGGCCAATGACCGTTCCTGGCCGGGGTGATGGTGCGTCTTGGAGACTCACTTGGATGCGGGATAAACCCATGGAGGGAGGGCAGGTCACGATGGTCCTCAGCTAGCCAGGGACATTTCAGCCCGTTTACACTTGTAACTCTGCTTGGGTGGTGGTGGTGGTGGTGTGTGTGTTGCTCGTGGGCTTGAATTTAGCCCTAGGGCTTGGGCACAGTGCCCTGAGCTTTTTCACTTAAAGCTGGCACTCTACCACTTGAGCCGCAGCTCCTCTGTCCTGTTTTTGGTGATTGATTGGAGATAAGGTTCCCAGAGCCTTTCCTGCACCAGCTGGTTTTAAACTAACATCCTCAGATCTCCATCTCCGGAGTAGCTGGGATTACAGGCTACAGGCGTGAGTACTGGCTCTTAATACTGGGACTTAGACTTCTGATTGTGGCTATTTGCTCTTGAGCAGACAGGATTCAGAGTTCAAAATTCTTCACTGCATTTGTTTTCAAAAATATATAAGCCAGGTGCTAGTGGCTCATGCCTGAAATCTCAGCTACTCAGGATGCTGAGGTCTGAGGATTATGGTTTGAAACCAGACTGGCCAGGAAGGTCCATGAGACTCTTTTCTCCAGTTAGCCAGCAAAATACCAGAAATGGAGCTGTGGCTCTGGTGGTAAAGTGCTAGCCTTGAGTGAAAAAGCTAAATGAGAATGTGAGGTCCTGAGTTCAAGCCCTAGTATTGACAGACAAAAAGACACAAATACACACACAGAGACACAATATACATTATATATCTAATATATATTACATGATTACATGTATAATATATATGATTAAATACTGTATATAAGATATATAATGTATAATAGATATATGATTTGTCAATATATAATATGCACCATGTTATATTCCACATTACATATAGATTATATATACCTTACATGCTATGTTATGTCAATTATATACTCTATATTATGTATTGTGCTATATATAAAGTCACACATACAACATTTACATTATGCATTACAGCATTACACACACACATACACATACACACACACACACACATTTATAATTTTTAACTGCAATGAGTAATTTTCTTACCCTAACACACAGACACAAAAATAACCTGAGGGAAATGTTATCAACCATCTCCAAATATTTAGATTCACCTTAAGTTTATCCAGAAAATAAAAAGACTAGGCAAGTTTTATTTTGTGATGGAAGCTGAGACATTTTAATTTTTGCTCTAGGCATATTTTGGTCCCTCTAAAAATAGATCCAGGTAACTGAGAGAAGACACTTAGGAAGATGGCTGCCTCCAGCCTGCAGAACTGCTGGGCTGGGCATGCTGGCTCCTCTTGGGGGGTAAGGGGGCTCTGACGGGAGAGCCTGCTCTTGGAATAGATTGACTCTGATGAAGCACTGGTGCCCCCCCCCCCCAGTTCCAACACACCAGTCTCCCGGGATCAAAGACTAGCTTTACTCTTTACCTTATTGCAGATCTTAAGGAGTGTGTGTGTGTGTGTGTGTGTGTGTGTGTGTGTGTGTGTCTGTGTGTCTGTGTGTCTGTGTGTCTGTGTGTGTGTGTGTGTGTGTGTGTCTGTGGTGTGCGTGCATGTGTGATTTAATTTACAGTACCTCTAAATTGTTTACTTCTTTCTTTTGTTCTCTTGCTCATCTGGAAACTAAATCAACGACACAGCTTGGCAGAGTAAATCATGTGCTCTTTCCCTGGAGTTGTATGGTATTTTTAAAGTTTAAAAAAATAGTCATACTCCGTTTGCAATAGTAAAAGAGAAATAATAAACGGTTTTTCCCCCTAATAGGAAGAGGAAACAATGTTAAGAACTCTACTGGGTTGTGTGGCAAGTATCACACACCAAAGCAGAAATACATTTCACCCCCTCCACCATTCTCCCCATCTCTCCCAACCCACCCATCCCTCAATTTTCCTGGTTCTATTTTCAAATATATACACTGAATCTCATGACTATATTCTCCCAGTCTTCCTTGCTTCATTTGTCTGTCCCTGCCTCTAACTGACCTAACCCTTCAAACACCTTAAGCTGTAGCTTCCTGGTATTCATTTTGTTAAAAGGCAAGTTAGTTGTTCAAACCATTTACACTGCAGATACCACACTGTAGTTAACATGTTTGTGTATGTATATAAATGAGCTTGCATACGCTTTTATGTTAATAATTTAGATCTAATAATTTAAATCTAACACCACATAAGAAGGAAAACAGGTGGGCCTTTGTCTCTCTGAGCATGACTTACTTCATTTACATAATTTTTTCCAGGTTCATCCATTTCTCTGCAAATAACATCGTATCATTTTTCCTGATGGGCGAATACAATTCCATTTTGTGTGTGTGTGCATGCGCATACATACAGATCCATTTTCTAGCTACATTAAGTAACAAATGAAGCTGTGCAGAATTATCCAGCTGGAATTCAAGCTGAGTGGAACACCACAGCCACTTACCTTGCTGAAGTGCTTCACCTTGTAAGAGAATTGATATTCCACCTGAAGCGTTGCCATTTGGACACTTAACGTTTGCTGCATTTCTAACCAGAAAGCCTCGGCATGTCACAGTGCTGATGGACAAAAAGTCAGGAGTCAATGGACTCCTGCCTATTTACCATTGGACCAGGGCAGCTAAATCACAATCACCTAATTATCAAAACTCTTAATATGGAGAATATGTTGATGCCCATTTCCATCCTTAACAGAAGCACTAACGACAGCATTAAAGAAAGACAAGGTATATTTTTCAAGCAAGTCTGTAAAAAGCAAGTGAGTGGTTGGCTTATTTTTTGGCTGAAGAGATTCAAAAATGTATTTGAAATCCTGCTTTTAAAGAAGATATAGTAATATGGCATATTTATAGTCACAGGCTTTCACTAACCAAGTTAGTTAAGTTGTAGGTTGTTAGTAGCAGATGAAGCCACAGTCCAGGGGGCTCCAAGGGAAGGTTCTTTTAATCCATATTTCTTTGTTTTATTGTAATGTCCAAATCATTATACGTGTCCATCTTCCTGGAAACACCTTTACCCTCCCCCCCCTTCCCGAACGTCCGTCCCCCAAAGCCACTGCCAGTTCCATCCCCACCTTCCTCTCTCCAGTCACTCACCCCCTAGTCAGATATACCTCCCCTTCTTGATATTCATGTCAAACTGACTGGCCCGGATCTAGTAACTCACACCTGTAATCCAGAGGCTGAGATCCAAGGATCACGCTTCAAAGCCAGCTAGGGCAGGAAAGTCTGTGAGACTCTTATATCCAACTAGAAATACCAAAAAAGGCTGGATGCCTGTGGCTCATGCCTGTAATCCTAGCTACTCAGGAGGCTGAGATCTGAGGATCACAGTTCAAGCCAGCCCAGTCAGGAAAGTCTGTGAGACTCTTTTCTCCAACAAACCACTAGAAAACCGGAAGTGACGCTGTGGTTCAAGTGGTAAAGCACTAGCCTTGAGCTGAAGAGATCAGGGACAGTGCTCAGGCCCAAGGTTCAGGCCCACACGTGAAAAAAAAATACCAAAAAAAGCTGGAAGTACAGCTGTGGTTCAAGTGGTAGAGTGTTAGCCTTGAGCACAAAAGCCCAGGGACAGTGCCCAGGCCCTGAGTTCAAGCCCCAGAACCAGCACACAAAACAAGAAAAGTTTATTAATTGTTCACAAGGGGTCCCAATGGCCAGGTTGACCATATGTGTGCAGAGATATGTTTATGTTTTAGGCCAAGCATCCACACATGAGAGAAAAGATGTACTCTTTATGTATCTGAACCTGCTTGACTCTGGAAAATATTATTTTCCAAATCTGCTCAAGTCCCTGCAAATGACACTACTCTTTCCAAAGAAAGAATAGAATTATATTATATATATAAAATGTTCTATGAATTGTATATGAACACATTATATATAAAATATTAATATAATTGGCATATATTTCTATATTTATATGTTGCACATTTGTATATATGTGCAATACATATACTATATATGTGTATATGATATATATATTATTCATATACATAATATACTGTGTGTATGCACATATATAATATAGACCTTGTATATCTATACAATGTATGCAATACTTATATTGCATACAACTTTGAATATATATTAACATAGCATTAATACATAATATCCAATAGAGATTATTTGTATTTTATACAGAAGTGGAGCTGTGGTTCAAGTGGTAGAGCATCAACCTTGAGTGAAAAAGCTAAAAGACATCACCAGGCCCAGACTTTAAATCCTAAGACAGCTCACACACACACACACACACACACACCCCAAATCCACAAGAACAGATTAAGAAATAAAATGAAGAAGGAAAGACCCTGTGGTTCTCGCCGTCATTTGTGGTCATTAATGTATTCCTTTCTTTCAGAAGTTAGAGATTGACTAGAAGCTTGCGATTTTTACTTTTAGGAGTTTAAGATTCACTAATCTTAAGATTTAGAGTTGGGGAGGTGGGGAGGGAAGGGATGGTAGGGGAAAAACAAAGGAGGAGGTAGCAATGCTCTATAGGAAATGTACTCATTACCTTACTCATATAACTAATCCCTCTGTACAGTATCTTTACAATAAAAAATTTAAAAAATAATTTGAATTCTTTTCCTGCCAATATTATGTGTTCTTTTTTATGTCCTCATCTATGCTGCTCTTCCCTTAACTCCGTACCAGTCTGCTCTGCAGAGACAAAACAAAGATGGTTGCCAGCCCTCTGTTTGTTTCCCTCTCCAGAGAAGTTACTTTT
This sequence comes from Dipodomys spectabilis, assembly GCF_019054845.1. Taxonomy (NCBI): domain Eukaryota; kingdom Metazoa; phylum Chordata; class Mammalia; order Rodentia; family Heteromyidae; genus Dipodomys; species Dipodomys spectabilis. Next base: position 170,208 of record NW_024871277.1, read on the forward strand.
TAAAATGTTCAGTCTAACTAGAGTTTAAAATGAAGGTTTGGTTGGTGTTCATCTTCTTCTGTTGTAAGGGACACAGTACTGAGAAAATATAAAACAGTGTTCCCTGTTATTTCTCTTTAAATTCTGGTCCATTATCTTTTTCCAAAGCCATAGAGAAGGAGCTTCTTAGGGAAGAAGAGAGCAGATGCCCCATAACAAAGAGCCTGTGAGCATGGCATCTGGCTGAATTCCTTTCATCTACAGCTAAGCCACCTTAAAGAGCACAGTAGGAGCTGGGCCATGGTGGCTCTCACCTTAATCCTAGTTCAGAAGGCTGAGACCTAAGGATCACAGCCCAGGCAGGAAAGTCCACAAGGCACTTATCTCCAATTGACCAGCAAAAAGCCAGAAATGGAGCTGTGGCTCAAGTGGTAGAGCACTAGTTTTAGTCAGAAAAGGCAAAAAAAAGCTCAGGGTTAGTGCCCAGGCCCTGAGTTCAAGCCCCAGGACCGGCACAATATTAAAAGAAAAATGGCAATATATGGAAAGTTGTGGTGTGGTTCAAAACCTTCTGGACACTGCCAGGAAAGATACATCTCTTTTTTACATGAAGACTGTGCTGTGATTTACAACCAAAGCCAAACACAAAGGCTCCAAGGCCCACACGTCAGGAACACAGCAAGAAAGGCTTCACCTCTATTTTCCAGTTACCAACAAAATATTTTCCTAAAGTGCCTCATAAAATGGTTGTATTTTCTTTGCATGTACATTATGTAATGGTGCAAACCAACTCTTAACAGCCATGGAATTCAATGTAATCGCTTTTCTGACCATTGCACCAAATTAAGCCTGCAAATGTCCTCAAGCCTGGACCGTCAGCCATTGGCAGAGCAACCTCCTGCCCCTCCGTTCTTAGGTCTACAATTAAAGGAAATTTCTGTTCTTACTCAGCGTTAATAGGTTACATTGGATGTTCAGTGAACTTTCTAAAGGACAGAAATTTTCCTGACAGCCTTTTACTTTTTCTCACTACTCTGACCTTTGCAAAAACTATAGGAAAGTAATTTTTTTTAAAAAAAAAAAAAAAAAAAAGAGAAGACTTGATGAGTTTACACATGAAGAGAATGAAAGAAACCTAAAATGCTTTGAACATAAAAAAAGACAGCTGATTGTATTTATATTGGATTCCTGCTGAGATAAAGACCTATCTTTTTCCCTTTCTATTTTGCTTTAGATATAAATTTATAACTAGATCATTAAACTCTCCAATTAATGTAGGAGTGGCAGAAATTTCAAAGTTTGAAAAATGAAAGAGACAAAGGCAGTTTTGCTCCTCTTCAGAATTTTCTGTTTTTCCAATCTCTGTTCACGTAAGGAAATTGGTCATTTCTAAAGACTCTCCTTTCCTTCTGAACATGTAAGAACTGTGACCAGAGGAACTCTGGGGCATTAGGATTTATTGCGTTATCATTTTTATTGTCATCTCTGTTCATCCTCAAATCCAGGAGATGCTCTAGGATGTATTAAAAGGGCAACATTTTCTAGATTCCTTTTATAAAGGGCAATGTCTATAAGTACTGGGAGCTATAGTTTAGCTGGCTGTTTCATGAACAGCGTTGTAGGCTGCATTTTTACACCCTTCGACACAGGAAAATCACCAGCCCTGCCTTATCACAGCTCTTATTTTCCTGAAAACTGCAGCTATGTTAGCCTGTGTTCTCACTTTAAGGGGGTTATGATTTTATTTTTTACACAGCCAAACCAACACACATACAAACTTCTAGGAGGGGAGTAAAAGAGACAAGCACAGAGAGAGAGAGACAGAGACTCAGAGAGAGAGAATCAGAGACAGAAATAACCGAGTCAAAGAGAAATAGATACAAATGGATAGAGACTCCAAGTTGTAGTTCTGTGTAACTCTGTCTGTCTGCATCTTCAATTTATTATTCAACATCTAATGTGTCAAAACCACCATTTGATCAGCAAATTTATAGGCATAGTCATCTAGAATTACAACTGCACATTTAGTAAATGACCTTGGTTGAAAATAAAACGTAGCCAAGGCCTATATCTGAGATTAGTCTAAATTTTCCATTTTCCTTTCCATAGACCTACTATGCTCTAGGTTATGAGATATGTATCTTAACATATACATCAATATAGATATATTAGAAATATATAGATAGAGGTATATGTAGATATAGATACATCATATAAATATAGATACCTGTATTTGAACCTAAGTTTTATTTCCTTATTCTAATGTGCCTTAACTACTCTTTACTATAGGTAATTATAAAGTGTGGAGGAGGTTTTGTTTAGATTCGGTTTTTTGGTGCTTGTCCTGGGTCTTGAACTCAAGACCTGAGTGTTGTCCCTGAGCTTTGTAATTTTGCACAAGGCTAGCTTTCTACCACTTGAGTCACAGCTTCACTTCCTGCTTTTTGGTTGTTCATTGGAGATAAGAGTCTCATGGACTTTCCTGCCTGGGCTGGCTTCAAATCACAAACCTCAGATCTCAGCTTTCAAGTAGCTAGGATTGCAGGCTTGAGCCCATGGTGCCCAGCCAGTTTGGCCTTCTATAAGACAGGATTTTAACAACCATTTCCTCTAGACAGCCAATTAGAAAACATTTTAGATTTCGTAGGCAATACATTCCGACCAAATTTTTCAACAAAATCCTAGCAAATAAAATTCAGTCATGCATTAAAAAAAGAGGATTCACAGTCTCAGCAAGCCGGCTCATGCCTGCAGTCCCAGCAACTCAATAGGAGGAATTGAGAGGATCATGGTTCAAGGCCACCCCAGGGGGCAGGGTTTGGTAAGACCCCCGTCTCAACCTGTGAAAGCAGTGTGGTGGTATGTGCCTGTGACCTCAGCACCGGGAGGCCAGACAGAGCTGGCCATAACACATGGTGGAGAGCATGCTCAGCAAGAGGAAGGCTGAATGCTCAAATGCCCAATATGATCAAAAATGATCACTTACTATTTGATAGGACCAAATAGAATTAATACAGGATACAAAAGTAGTTCAACATAGAAAAAACTAATATATTTGATATTTGATGCAACACATTGATAGAATATAGGGCAAAATCTGCATAAGAATTGTAATAGAGGAAAAAAAGGGTTTGACAAAATTCAGTATCTCTTTATTGTAAACACTCTCAACAGGCTGGTCATAAAAAGGATGTCTGTGTATAACATGGCTCACGGATGACAAATTCACAGCTAACACCTTGCTAAACAGAGAAACACCGAATGTTTTTGCTCTTAGCTTATCAGTAAGACAAGAAGCCCACTTTCACCACTTCTGCATACCATAGTACTGCTGAAGATAGTCAGACAAGTTAGTGGAGAAGAAGAAGTCAAAGGATATACAAATCAGAGGTGAAGTAAAAAGTAAGATTGTGCATGTGCAGATGACATGATCTTCTGTATAGAAAACCCTGGTGACTCCATGACACAATTGTAAAAATGAATCTATTAATTTGGCAAAGTTGTAACGGTCAAGACTCCACATAGGAAATCTAGTAAATTGTCATAAGCCATCTGAAAATGAAATCAAGAAAACAATCTACAGTTGCTACAAAATACATGGAAGTAAACTCAAAGAGATGCAGTATCTTCAAGGAAACTATAAAACATTGATGAAAGAAATGGAAGATATAGATATGTATAAAGATATCTCGTTTTCATACATTGTAGGAACTAAAATCTCTATACGATCCAGTAATCTACAATGAATTTGGTCACTGAAGAATTAAGAGTGGAAATTTGAAAGTTCCTAGAATCCAGTAACTACAAAAATACCACTTAACCACTTACCTCATCTTTGGGACATAGCAAAGACAGTTCTAAGAAGAAAATGTTTAGCTATGAGATCTTACATTTTTTAAAATAAATATTTTAAATAAGATCTCTAATGATGTGCCTCACCTCAAAAGAATAAAAAGCACTGCCAAATCCAAAACTGGCATATGGAAAGCAATAATAAAGATTGGGAATGAAATAGAGACTGACCACACAAAAACCAATGAAGCCAAAGAACGGTTTCTTCAAAAAAGATAAGTAAAATTGACCCTTAGTCAATCTGACTAAAGAGGAAGCAAATGATCCAAAGAAATACAATTAGAAACAAAAATGAGAATTCACAAGAAATGAAAGTGAAATCTAAAAGACCACGAGAGAGTGCTTTGAAAACCTATAATCAAGTAACCTGGAAAATCTAAAGGATATGGATGATGCATTTTGAGATAAATTTGAGGTAACAATACTGAATTGAGTGGATATTTAACACGTAAACAGAGCTTTAACAAGCACCTGGCTTGAGGCAGTGATAGCAAATTTCCCAACAAAGAAAAGCACGTGAGCAAATTGATTCATCGCCAAATTCTATCAGTCACACCAATGACTCCTCCGTTTTTCCATAAATTTGAAAGGGAAGTAACACTACCAAACTCATTCTATAAATTCCACAACCACACAAGTATATGCACATGCACACAGACAAGCACACACATACACACCAGTACACACATACAAAACAGTAGTATATACCAATTTCCTTGCTGAACATAGATTCAAACATGAATAAGCCAGGCACTGGTGCTCACCCCTGTAATCCCCACCACTTAAGGAGGCTGAGATCTGAGGATTGCCGTTTGAAGCTAGCTGGGAACAAAAGCCCTTGAGACTCTTCAATTAACCACCAAAAACCAGAAGTGAAGCCGCAAGTAATAAAGTGCTGGCCTTGAGCAAAATAGCTCAGGGACAGCACCCAGGCCCTGAGTTCAAGCCCCAGGACACACACACACACACACACACACACACACATACACACACACACACACACAAAAATAAAATACTTGATAGCAGAGAATATAGTTAAAAGTATAATTTGTCACATACAAAAACTTTATATGGGAAAGAACTGCCTCTTTAAATTTGCCCCATTGTATTTTATTGAAGTCTTTTCTTCCTAAATTTATTATAACACTACTATTTTAATATCTTTAATATTTATTTGTTTTGCAATACTCTGTGTGTGTGTGTGTGTGTGTGTGTGTGTGTGTGTGTTAGTGCTAGGGCTTGAGCTTAGGACCTAGGCACTGTCCCTTACTTTTATTGCTCAAGGTTGGCACTCTACTGCTTGAGCCACAGCTCCACTTCCAATTTTTTAGTGGTTAATTACAGATAAAAGTCTCACATAAATTCCTGCCTGGGCTGGCTTCAAACTAGGAACCTCAGATCTCAGCCTCCTGAGTAGCTAGGATTACAGGCATGAGCCACCAGCAGGCAGCTGCCTGTTTTGTGAAATTCTTACTGTTTTGAAGTTGTCTCCTTTGTAAACCAATCCCCTGGCTATCTCTATATTCCATCTCATCTCCTCAACCTTAAGAACTGTGATTCTTAAATAAGAGTTGAATTCCAAGAGCAGCTCTGAATTCCAAACTGAAAAGTTGGATTTGTGATACAACTTTCTACATCTGGACCTGCCATGGGTCATCTCAAACCTGTGACTGGTTAGCGGTACTAATGGTCAGGACACAGAAACCAGAAAATCAAAATCTTGGACATCTGGTTCTCCAATACGCATGCTTACCTTTCTTCCTGGGCAGCAATAATAACAAGTCTGCTTCTCTCTGTGGTTAGACAAGAAAATAATGAAACTGGGAGCCAAAGCAGGCCCTAATTTAGGGTGACATGCAAAACAAACATACTTTGCACATTTCAATTTGTTTGTGTGTAAAACCATCAACAAATTGTTCTAACACAGTGGTAATGTTATGAATTATTAAACTAGCAAGCTAGTACAAAACTTTATGAAATAGCCCAGGGTCAATGCTCATGCCTGTAATCCTAGCTACTCAGGAGGCTGAGATCTGAGGATTGCAGTTCAAAGCTAGCGTGGGCAGGAAAGTCCATGAGACTCTTATCTCCAATTAACCACCAGAAAACTATAAGTGATCCTTGGCTCAAGTAGTACAGCACTAGCCTTGAGCTCAAGAGCTCAGGGACAGGACCCAGGCCCAGAGTTCAAGACCCACTACTGACAAAAAAAAATGCCTCTATATAATATAATTAGATGACATTTTTGTTTGTGTCAGTGGTGGGGCATGAACCAGGTCCTGGATGCTATTCCTGTGCTTTGTGTTCAGGCTGGCATTCTACTACTTGAGGCATTCCTCTATGTCAGACTTTTATATGATTAACTGGAGACAAGGGTCTTATGAACTTTCCTGCCAGGGATGGCTTCAAACTGCAATCCTCAGATCTCAGCTTCCTGACTTGCTGGGATTATAGGCATGAGCCACTGATGCTAGCACCTAGCAATTAAATGCTTTTTTATTGTGGAATAATATTGAATATAAAATAATAAATTTTCACCAATGTGAGCCACCAGTGTCCAGCTCACTCTGCTATTTCTAAAAACATCAAGAATCATAGAAACTTTACTCTTCTTTAAGCAGCTGATTCCAGTTATATTCCTGTCCAAAGAAGTACAGATTTCTTCTTTATCAACTTATATAATACTGTAAGAAATAAAATATAACAGTGGCTTACAACTGAAGTCCTAGTAATTCCAAAGCTGTGATCCAAGGATCACAGTTCTAAGCCAGACCAAGCAGGAAAGTCATGAGACTCTGATCTCCAACTATAACCATCAAAAAGTCGAAAGTAGACCTGTAGGTCAAGTGGTAGAGTGCCAGCCTTTAATGGAATAAGCTAAGGAACAGGACCCAGACCTGAGTTCAAGCTCCAGTACAGGAAGGAAGGAAGGAAGGAAGGAAGGAAGGAAGGAAGGAAGGAAGGAAGGAAGGAAGGAAGGAAGGAAGGAAGGAAGGAAGGAAAGTTATCTGAATGAATAATGCTTTTACAAACATGAATTTGAGAAATGGACATGGCTCAAATGGTAAAGTACCAACTGTAGTCCTGAGTTCTCTAATACTGTCACAAAGATAAATAGATTAATAATTATTTTGTATAAGTTAATATCCACCCAATTTATTGATTTCATTTCTTGATTTAATCAGGTATTTGAAAGCTAAAGAGAATAAGGCAAGGAAATCAAAATAAAAATTGTTCTGTTTTGTGAGACAGCTCTAATCAAAAGAGTGAATTAGATCTAGAATGAACTAACTTCAATGAAACTTCATTTGAAGTTTTAATTTTATTTAATATTTAATAATATTTAATTTTATTCAGACAAACAGAAACTTTATTCTGTTCTTAGATAGTTTAAGTATACATATGATTAATATTTCCACACAGTTTTAGAAACAGCATATTTCAACTCACCCCAAATAAATAAATATCTATCATTCAAACAATGAAATATTGGTGTGTTTCAAAGTAAGCATACAATTCACTGTGACCCTATTATTTTATTTACTTTCCATTTGACTTTATACTTAACACTAATTTATTTCTTCATGTGTGCCAGGATAAAGCTTGAACTCGGGTCCTACCTGCTCTCCCTTGGCTTTTTCTCTCAAGATTGGCATTCTACCTCTTGAACCATACCTCCACTTCTGGCTTTTTTTCTGGTCAATTGGAGATAAGAGTCTCATCAACTTTCCCTCCCAAGCTGGCTTTGAACAGCAAGCCTCAAATCTCAGCCTCCTGAGCAGCTAAGGATTACAGGCATGGCCACTGGCACCCAGACCTGTGCATGATTTTAGGAGGAAAAAAAAGCAGAAATAATAAATGGGAAATTCTACCAAATTCATAGCAAGCTACAATCTCAACTGCATTTGTTTGTTCATTATTTCACACTTTGCTCATGACTCATTGGAAATGATCTTGCTGAGATGTTGACACAGGAGTTCTAGATTCAAAAGCCTCAATCCTTCATAAGAAGTCCATCTTCTTTCTCAAAATCTGAGCCTATCTTTTCTCCATGAACTTGACCCATTCCCATTTTCAAAAAGACTCAAGCAAACTATCGTGGTTGAAACTAGCAATTCCATGAAAGAAATTACTTGTACATTTTCTGATAGGAATTGAAATGCATTACATTTGTCTGGTTTTCTATTAATATTCATAAATTTTTTGCACTGTTTCTTTTCTGGGTTGTGTTTAATTCCATTCCTATTTTTATACCAAGTTTAATCAAAAGTCAAAATTGCTGGTTTTTGAAGTGTACTGAAGTGTTAAGACAGGATATAGTTAAAAAGGACTAATGAAAACATTAATAGGACCTTTTCCCACAGTCTACTTCCTAATCTGTTCCATAACTTGCTTGAATTATTGGTGGTGTATAGAGTTAGCCCGGTAGCATCCTTATCCTTGTAAGATCCACTAAGCAAGTCTGTGATAAGAATGATACTATACCACCCAACTTCAGAAGTCTCACTCATGTAACCACTGATTGTGGGGTCCAGCTATGTGGCCATACCTGAGTGAAGGTCCCACTTCCAAAACCGGGATGCTTATTTAGCATCCAAGGGTTCTCTTCCCTCTGCATTACCTGTTCTCATTATTGAGAATCACTGAACTACTACTGTTACACAGGGATTCGATGGAAGATACAAAGAAACCAGATTTTGAGAGGCCAAATCAGCCTTCAATGCACTTAATACTGTTAGGAAATTGTCACAAAGAGTAGGAGAGTAAAGAAAGAGCAGAAAACCAGTTCAACAGATCAGATCAACTCTAGTGGAGAGCTGAGGAGGGATGCCATGGTGACTGAAGAGAGTCAGCCGACATGACACATGGCACAATGGAGACAGGAGCAATGGGACCTCAATAGGGTCATGGCCAGGGGGAGGGGTCACAGGGAGCTACAGAGTTCAGAAAGTCTCACAAGTTCATGGTGCATGTCTGGCAGGCCCAGCAAGCTGTTGTCCAATTCCCACCCTGCCTGTAGGACTTTGGGAACCAGTCACCTGAGGATGGGGGTAGGGTTTCACCTCTAAAATTTCTGGGACATCTCTCATCCATCAGGACGCCAAGATGGTGGTGAGAACAAGATGGCGTTGCTCAGATCCAGTATCCACATTTCAGTCCTTGTTGGAGTTCGATGGTGCTGGATTCAAATTCTGAATTCAAAGTCTAGTTTGTCCTTAATCTTCTCTGTGTGGTCTTGGCAAAGTTATTTAACTAAAGTACTCTCGTTTATTTGATGCAGTTAAATGAAACAAGGTGAGGAAAGTAAAATAAATAGGTAATCTAGAAGTCCTAATCTCTCTTTCCACACAAAACCATGCTCACATTTTGTTACTGTGATGTAAAAAACTCTCCAATAGCCCTGGCTTCCTCCCCAGTGAGATCCCTCAGTGTTGGATGTTGATTTCATCACTGGTTTGCCTGACTTCTGCATCCTTCCCAGGAGTCTCCCTGCCCACGTTTCAACTTTTTCCAAATCATACACCTACAGGACTTCCAGAATTACATCCCAGAATTTCTAGAGCAATGTCACTAAGGAAAATGAACTCCCGATTTTACTTACCGTCAACTAAGTGTTCAGTTTCCTAGGCCAATGCTCAGGTATATGATATTTAGGCTCTCAGTGGCTCAGGCTATGGCTCTGCTCACAGCATCAGAAAGGTATGTCCTCATTCCATTCACCACACATCACAACCCGCCACCTTCACAGGTGTTCACATCTGCTTTCCCCTGGTCTAGAAGAGCAGAAAAGCAACAAACACCCATCCAGACAGATTTAAGACATCACTTTCCATGGCTAGGTGAAGCACCAGGCTTGTCTACATACGAGCTCTTAAAAGATTACTTGTTCACCCTAAGATATGTATTCAAATGGTTTTTTTTTCCTTTCATGCGATTGTTTCTAACACATTTATAAGATTATTTCTTTGTTGTTTTGTATGTCCCTCCCCCACGGTATAACCCCTGCTTTCACTGTATTTCATGTCGGTATAATTTGTGGAGGGGAAGGAGAAAAACAAATCGTTTAAATAGGGATACAGGTGGACCCATTGCAACAATGATATGTACAAGTCGCTGTGTCAAAAACAATGTACAAGTCGTTATGTTGAAAACGAACTTTACAACTTGGGGGGGGCGGGGGGGGAAGGATGATTGAGTGGGGGGGGATGGGAAGGGATGGGAAAGGGAAACAAAGGAGGAGGCTACAACGCTTGATAAGAAATGTACTCATTATCTTGCCCATGTAATTGTAACCCCTCTGTACAGTATTTTCACAATAAAAAAAAAAAGAAAAGCAATTAGTTTCATCCTTAAAAAAAAAGATTACTTGTTCAATTATCAGGGAGAAAACAAGCTTAAATAAGAATTCTACTTCCAAGTGATTTCTGCCCTGTTGTCCAGTGTTTACTCTGAATACCAAATGCTTTCCGCAAGACCAGAGTTAGAGTTTCCCGAGTCCAGTCCTTCAGCACCCAGCAGCAGTAGGGCACACCAGAGGGAAATTTGGAAGACTTTAAGCAGATTTTCCAATCATCACCTTCTTATATGTTTAAATATAACTTTAAAAATCAGACATCTTTTTAAAAACAGAGTGACAAATTTTAAGAATAAGTATTTAAGATGTCATGAAAAATTACAATCAGTATGCAGTAAAAATAAGAAGCATCAGCTGATGCCTCAAATTTCCTGAGTGATCTAGTGGTATCTTGAATGATCCATTTCATAGAAAAGGTGTGTCTAGGGGTTGGGATCATTAAACCAATGAATAGAAGTGTCAGGTACCAAGTTGGATTCCAGATCAGGCACAAAAACAAAAGAAAAAAAGAGCAGTGGCTGTTTCATGAGCAGTTGGTAGTAAATATATTCAAGGCACCAAAGAACCAGCATCAGCTATTCATTCTTTCCCATCACCAAGCAATCCCCTCAGTGTCCGGGGCAGGTCTGATGGTCCCTCATCTGTATCTGTGTGTACCTTGTGAGTCACAGATTTCAGGCTTGGGAATTCCTAGATGTTCCCCATGGGAGTGGAGTTTTGCACGACTTTCCTGCCCATGCTGGCTTTGAATCATGATCCTCAGATATCAGCCTCTTGAGTAGCTAGCATTATAGGTGTGAGCCACTGGCTTCTGGCTTGAATGCTTATTATCTCATGAGAAATTAAAATATTAATAATAGAAATGAGGCTGGGGGGCTTGGAAGGTGGCTTAGTGGTAGAGCGCTTGCCTTGCATGCCTGAGGCCCTGGGTTCGATTCCTCAGCACCACATAAGCAAAAAGAAAATAGCCGGAAGTGGCACTGTAGCTCAAGTGGTAGAGTGCTAGCCTTGAGCTGAAGAGCTGAGGGACAGCGCCCAGACCCAGAGTTCAGGCCCCACAACCGGACCCAAAAAAAAAAGAAATGTGGCTGGGTACTGGTGGCTCACAACTGTAATCCTAGCTGTTCAGGAGGCTGGGGCCTGAAAACTGCAGTTCAAAGCCAGTCTGGGGAAGGAACATCTATCAGACTATCTCCAAGTTAACTACCAGAAAACCAGGAGTGACACTGTGGCTCAAAGTGGTAGAGCGCTGGCCTTGAGCAAAAGTGCTCAGGAACAATACCCAGGCCCTGAGTTCAAGCCTGACAACCTACAATAACAATAACAACAATAATTATACTAATAATAAATATAGAAATGTGAAAGTTCATCTTGTTGCAGTTTAAATTCATTTCGTTCCATTGGTATGCTGCTTGTTGCTATTTGCTGCATGTTTAATGTGTGTGGGGGGCGGGGGCGGGAGGGGGGGGTTAGTTTTGCAGCACTAAGGCTCAAACCCATTGGTTCATACACTCAAGGAGAGCACTCTGCTACTCAGCAAGCCCTAGCCCTTGCTTTTTCGTTTGGTTGTTTTCCTTTTTAATGCCCTAGTGATATGTTTTCTGGCTTGCTACCTCTGGTCCTGTTGGCCTCTCTAGCTTCATAGCAGTATAACTTGGTGGAGACATTTGGGAACTTGATTGTGCATTGGAATCACCTGCAAAGCTTCTGACAACTCCCAGAGGGGGCGTTCACCGACCTGGAACACAGCCCCCGGAGCGCCGCCAGTCAGGCTCCTAACACACAGGTTCAAAAGCAGAGACAATTTGGGGGGCCACTGCTTGGAAATTAGGCATGGGGAAGAGGGACCCAGGCTGCCCAAAATCACACTGTGGTTCCGTTCCTATAGAGCTCATTATACAAGAATCTTGCTTGTTTGAGCTTTTGTTTCCATATTGTTTATCAATCCTACTCAAGATAAAATTAACCATTTCTGAAGATTGTTGGGAATTCCCTATGTGATATGCATATAAATGAAATTGGTTTGTAGCATTTTATTGAGCTGTTTAATTGTTATTTAAAACAGCACTAAGACTGATCACATTTTATTACCGTTCTGTTTTCATTGTCATGAATTTCTGATTTTTAAAGGTCTTGCTATATAGCTAAGGCTAGACTTGAGATCCATATCCCTTGTCTTTAACTCTGGTGCTGGGATTACAGGCTTGTGCTACTATACCAACTTCACTTGTTTCTGAATGACCCCTAGACATGGCAGATACAGGTATTTCACTCAGAAGCTGTATAATATACATTCTTCTCAGACACCTTTGAAACTTTCTCCAAGACAGATCATATTTTAGAAGGAAAGCAATCTTAACAAATAAAAAAAATTGCAATAGTCTGCTATATTCTCTAATACTGAAATGAACAAAGTACAAGGCAACAGCAAAAGAAACAGCAGAAAACATAAAATCACAGGGATAATGAACAATGCACAGCCAAATGACCAGTGGACCATGAAAGAAATAAGAGAGCAAATAAAAAAGTTCTAAGATTCTAATGAAATTAAAACACAACCAGAACATTTGAGATATATCAACAGCAGTAGTAAGGAGATAGTTTATAGCTATGTATTAAAATTATAACAGAAAGATATGAAGAAAATAACCTAGTGATGCATGTGAAGCTCCAAGAAAGAATAAGGAACAAGTTAATTACAAGACAAGTAGTTGGGGAAAAAATAATGAAAAATTAGGGCAGGAATTAATTAAATGGAGATTAAAATACAAAGAATTAATACAATTAGAAATTAGTTTTTTTGAAAAGAGAAATTACAATTGATAAGCCCTTCATCAAATCAATCCAAATAAGGAAAAGACTAAAATCAACAGAATTTGAGACAGAAAGGAGAATATGATCGCAAATTCTAATGAAATCCCAATGATCCTAAAAGAATACTTAAAAAAATATGTCCCAATAAATTAGAACAAGTGAAAGAAATGAAGAAAGCTTGAGAATCACATAACCTGACTTAACTGGCCCAAGAAAATATCAACCACTTAAACATATCTTGAATGAGCAGTGATACAGAGTGCCCAACACATAAGAAACCACAACCAGATGGATTCTCTGCTGAATTCTTCTAGAACATTAAAGAATGACTAGCATCAATGCACTTCTAATTACTCCATGAAATAAAATGAAAGGAACATTAAAAATTCATTTTATGAAGCCAGTGTTACCCTGCTACCAACATACAGATGAAGTTATAACAAAGGAAATTGCATGCCAATTTCTTTGATACAAAAATTCTCAATAAGGTACTTACAACCCAAATTTAACAACAACTTGAAAATATCACATTCCATCATCAAGTTGATTTTACTCCTAGGATGCAAAGATGTGCCAAATTACACAAATCAAAGAATGTAATGCAGTACATAAACAAATTGGGGACCAATAGTACAGAATCACATCTACAGATGCAGAAAAAGCCTTTGGCACAATTCAACATCCTTCAATACGGGTCATGAAGAAACCAGGAAAGCAGGAACATACCTCCAGATAACAAAGGTTGATATAGTGTAACTGTAACCCCTCTGTATATAAATAAATAAAAATATATATTAAAAAATAAAACCTTTAGGGAAATAAAAGGTTAAATGTGACAGACTCATAGTCAGCATTGTATGAAATGGGATAAAACTAAAGCCATGTCTTACAAAAGATGTGACTGAGCAATAGTATCCTCACTCTTCGCTCTTATTAAATATAGTTCTAGAATTCCTAGCCAGTGCAATAGGACAAGAAGAAAAACTGGGTAGAAATAGGAAAGGAAGAAGTCAAACTATCTCTATTTGTAGATACTATGCTCCTTTACATAAAATACCCTAAAGTCTCCACCCAAACACTAGATCTATATGATCAACGCTTTGCCAAAAGAACAGAGTATCAAGTCAACACACACACACACACACACACATACACACACACACATCAGTATATGCATTTTACATATACCAGTACATAGCTTTTCTATATACAATGAATAGGAAGAGAAAGAAAGAAAACAATCCATTCAAACTAGCTTCGAAAATGTAACAAGGAATAGAATTAAGTAATGAGGTGCCTTGGAGCGTAAAGCACAGTTAGGAAGCCCACAGCACTGATGATAGCATAACCCTTCCTAGAAATAAATACCTGCTGCGTTGACTGTCAACAAAACATCTGCAATGGGGGGGGGGGGGGGGGGCGCAGACCTTGACTGAATGCCAGTGCTGTATTTTATCACAGATGCTAAATACAATCTGTCTCCTCCAAAATCATTTTTTTTTTAATTCAAGGGTGTCTATCACTGTGTGGGGTGGGATTTAGGTTCCAAAATAGCATAGATTTGAGGAGTGGAAATTGTGGAATCATTTTTATTATTTCTTTCTCCCCAAAGCCTTCAGTGGATAGATGCAATTAATTAGTCCTCACCCGCTCTCTGCAGAGGTCTGCTGGATAGCTTTCTTACTCTGCCCAAATTGCAATAGATGCAGATGCTAACTTCTAGGTGTTTGCAATGGACTAGTGTTGATTCCATCTAGTGTTTCCTGCTAAAGAATACTACCTTGTTAAACTGGTAAAGAGGCAGACACACTGTGAAATGGTTTGGCTAAAACCATACCCTTTGAATATCTGTGTGTCTTAGTAGGATGTGTTCTACTGCAAGTCAATATACACACATTTGAATCTTCATATCCGAATCCCGTTTTAACTATTGAACATTGGTAGTGTTCAAACTTCCTTCTCTCCTTGATAACAGTTTTACTTTTTTAAAAAAAAGAGAGTCTCTGCTCTGTATTTGTTGCCTGTAGATGCTATAATATGTAATATCTTGAAGAGAAATGTTTCCTCTCCCTTTTCAGAAAGCCAGAGGTCTGAATTTTGTAACATGTCTATATATCTTTTAAGTAGGCCACACTCTCTCTCACAGCTCTGTGGGGAAACTCATTCTTTGTTATTCCTTCATGTGATTCATCCTCTACCCTCTGCCTCTGTCTTTCCATTATCTCCCCGGAGTGAGTCCCCGTCTCTCCTTCTTATAAAAACACCCATCCAATCCAGCAGGCCTTCCTGATGCCAGAGTCCTTAATCCTCACAAAGCCCCTCTTGTAAATAAAGTGTCACTTAGGATTCTCAGGATTACAATGTTGGAATATCACGGTGGCTTTATTTTCCCACATGTGTCAGTACATGAAAACCAGAAAAGCCACCAAAATCAAGTTACAATGCAGACATAATACAGACATCGCACAAAAGAGATGCACAAGTATGAGGTGACTCATTCCTGCAATCCTTGCGCCTGGGGAGGAGGGGGAGGGAGGATTGCCATCCCAGGCAGCTCAGGTAAGGCGTCCATGGGATCCCATATCAAGGCACACCTTGGGCATGGTGGTTCATGGCCGTCATACCAAGTGGTTGGCACTCGCAGAAGGATGAAGGTCCAATGCCTGCACCAGGCAACACTTTCAGACCCTGCCTGAAGTATAACTAAATCTGAAAAGGCTTGGGGATGTCGTTCTATGGTAGGACATCTGGCTAGCAAGTGCAGGGCCATAAGTTCAACTCCCAGTACCTCCAAAAACAACAGCATTAGGTTATTCTTACATCAACAAGTACACAGACAGGGCTGGGAAGGTGGCTCGGTGGTAGAGTGCTTGCCTTGCATGCATGAGGCCATGGGTTCAATTCCTCAGCACCATATAAGCAAAAAGAAAAAAGCCAGAAGTGGCGCTGTGGCTCAAGTGGTAGAGAGCTAGCCTTGAGCTGAAGAGCTAAGGGACAGCACCCAGGCCCAGAGTTCAGGCCCCAAGACCGGACCTCAAAAAAAAAAAAAACTACACAGACAAAATTATATTATTAATATCTATATTCAAGAATTTGGACACAAAAGTAAAAATAAAACTACAACTGAATAGCTAAACAGAAATTTTCCTGAAATGTGCTGCCATGAACCTGGTTTTTGTTTAGGTAACAGCTCGGTTTGATTTACTTCCCAAAGGAAATTGCATTTCGTGTTTTCAAATGCGATATCATACACACACACACACACACACACACACACACACACACACACACACATGCACAAACACACACATCTTTCTCACAATCTAGTGACAATAAGCTTACTAGATTTATATGTGTGGAAATTTACACCCATTTGTTCTAAAATACATGGGGAAATAATGCCTGATTTCTGAGCAAGTAATTCCTCACACAAAGTAACCCAATAAACAGCAGGGGAACAGGGGAGACAGCGTGGGGTTTGGAGGAGGGTTTGGATGGGACAGCCCCTTGCACACTTCTGGAGACACACAAAGGTGTCAGTGATTTCTCTAAAGCCACATGGACACCTTAGTAGCTCAGAGTTGGGCCTGCAATCAAAACCACATTAGCTGGCTGGGAAGGTGGCTCAGTGGTAGAGTGCTTGCCTTGCATGCATGAGGCCCTGGGATTGATTCCTCAGCACCACATAAGCAGAAAAAGCCAGAAGTGGCGCTGAGGCTCAAGTGGTAGAGTGCTAGCCTTGAGCTGAAGAGCTGAGGGAGAGCGCCCAGGCCCAGAGTTCAGGCCCCACGACTGACATAAAAAAAAAAAAATTTAGCTTTTCTCTACATTGCCTTAAATGAGTTGATAAGCAGTCTGAAGATTAAAATATATATATATATATATATATATATATATATATAGTGCCTCCTATCTGAAAGATTACAAGCCAGGATATAGTAAAGACACTTGAACCCTCATAATCATTGCATATATGTATGTATGTATATATACATATATATTAACTCATCCATCAGGCAGAATGATATTACATCATTTGCACTGAAACAGATGGGCTGAGAAAAAATTATATCAAGTGAAGTCAGTCAGGCCCAGAGAGAAAAGGGTGCCTGTTTTCTCTCCTATATAGATGTTAAAGCTAATTTATAAATATAAATGTATATTATAAATACAAATGTATTTGTGTATGCATATGCATACATACACAAAGCACTAACTAAAGTACAAAGTATATGCAAAGGAGAAATCCAATGGTGAAACTCCTTCTTGGAACATCTAAGTCACAGTCTAACAAAATGCATTCCAGGAAACTGGAACTTCGTGTGTCAGGATGGGTGAAGTAGATAAACAGGGAGAGGAAGGAGGGAGAATGCAGGACACTCAACCCACAGGTGTGAACATAGAAGCATTTCACTGGAGAGCTGGGGAGGATGAAGGTGTGACATTGTACTCACACACTGACATGTTGCACTGAAACCCCTCTGCACAACTTCTTAAAGATCATGTTTAAAAAATGAGTTGCTACACTAAATGGACGAGTTCTGCACAGAAGAGCAGATGGAATTGTCAGTCATCTGTGAGTACAGCAGACATCAACGCAAACAAAAGGATTCTTCTAAGAAAATTCCTCTACTGGTCTTCCTTGGCTCCCAGACAAAGCCAATTCACCCATGTGGCTTCGGCAAAGGTGCATTTCACGTGCATTACAAGTCGGGCTGCGCTCTTGGTGGAAGTAGATGGGGAGAATTCCATCCAGCCTGACTCAGAGAGAAAGCACAGACGGGAAGAGCTATAGACAACCAATGGTGGCACCGCACGGCAGGGCTTGGTGACTGCCAGCCTCACCAGACTGCAGAATCCAAAGCGACCTGACATCATGCTGCTCAAGGTCCTGGACGCCTTCAGCCCCCACTCTCACAAAGCCCCCCTGAATCTAGTCCCAGCACTCTGCCTGCCCCCCCAACTCCCTGCAGGGACCCCCAGGGAAGCCTGCCACCAGTGCCTTGCACAGTGCACACAGCCACGTGGCTCACTGTGCTGCTGGTGCAGTTAGCACAGCGACAAAGGGGTGTCTGTGGGACCCCAATAGATTTTGCTTCTGGCTGCCTTGTTCTCTGTAGCACTCATACAAAAGTGAAAGCCTACACCTGGCCCAGAGGCTCACGCCTATAATCCTAGCCGCTCCAGAGGCTGAGGTTTGACAATAAAGGTTCAAAGCCAACCCTGGCAGGAAAGACTGTGAGTGAGACTCATCTCCAATTAACTGGCACAAAACCAGAGGTGAAGGTGTGGCTCAAGTGGTAAAGAACCAGTCTTGAGTGAAAAATCTTGTTATGCAAGGGCCTGAGTTCAAGTCCAACAACCAGCTCAAAAATAAATATCTTTATGAAACTGTATATACATATATGTCACTATGAAACTAGTGACATGCTACACAGTCTGACATGGTTCATGCAGAGGACAAGAATCTGGAACATAGGAATGAAAGAAATTCAAAGATTATGATTATAGAAGATAGAAAGAGGAAAACCTCCATCTTAAGACAATAGGGTGAGTGACTAAGAAATGAAGGAAAATGAACAACTCTCCCATCTCAGTTAAGCCAAAGAATTAGTTATTTGCTTCCCCGAATGGTTAAATCCACTGGTTGGAGATGAAAGATAGGAAATGTATAACTCAGCCTCTGTGAGGACCTCTGACAGGTAACTGCTGCGTGTTCATGTGTGTGTGTGCATGCATGTGTACGTGTGTGTATGCACTCATCACTTACTACACTCTTCCTTGTATAAAAACCATGTGATTTTTTTTTTAATCAAAAGCCCCATTTCCTATGTATGTGAGATTCTTGGCCCGAAGACAAATCTCTTTTTTTGCTTTATTTTTGCTGCAAAACATTTTTCCTATTCCAAATTTGCCTCGTGTTAAAAGCTACCTTAGATGATGTTTGTATTGAGACTACACAAATGAATTAAGCTCATATAAATTATAGATTTTAGAGCCGGTAAATGCCATTGTGGCCTTGGGCCTGTGTCTCAGCAGGCATCTGCTTTGCTATTTGTATCAGGTATGGCAAACTGTTTCAGTCATCTCTATCTGTCAGTGATTTTTTTTTTTCTCTGCAGGAGATAATGTGGCTCTAGCTTCCACACAGAGTATTTTCTGTATCATTTCCTGGAAAATTTCCAGCATGTTTAGTGTCATTGTTTTACTTACAACTACAGCAATGAAGTTCCTCGATGGTAAGTTTCCTTATTGCAAGCTTTTGGGGTCTTGTTGTTGTTGTTTGCAGTAACTGGGGTTCGAACCTAAGGTCTTGAACTTGTTCAGATGGCACTCTACCACTTGAGACGCACCTCCACCCTGGATTCTTGCAAGTTATTTTGGAGATAAAGCCTCATGGAATTTTCTGCCCAAGCTGCTTTTGAACAGTGATCCTTCCCTCTCAGCCTCCTGAGTAGCTAGAAACACAAGCATGAGCCACTGGCACACAGCCCCAAACAAAGCATTTTTGTTGTGATCGTAACCACTGATTCAAGTCAATTCATTTTAAATTTTAAATTGGAAATTCTCTCCTGGAAACATTAGTAAGAAATGGATTCAAATCACAAAGGACTGCCAGGATCACAGAGACTGGCCAATTCCTTTAGTAGTACTAGTAGTAGTAGTAGTAGTTGAATTTCTAAACTTTTCTTATCTGAGTTGTGTCCAAAATGAAAGCTTGCCTCAGGTATCAATTTAACTTTACTTTTTATCTTTTTCCACAGGGAATTTTAAAGATAAGGAAGCCATGTTTGGCAAAGGTGCATAAAGATGAAGAAATGGTATACATAAAACTTCAGAAATTGTAAAGAAAATGTTCATCTCCAGATGGAGAAATAGATGTTCTTTATAAAGAATAACAACACAAACAAAAACAAGCTGAAGGACATTTAGGTGGTGTACAGTGGGTAAAGAAACATGAAACCAAATACGTTTTGACCTGACACATTACTCCCTGAAACACATGCCAATCTTTTTTACTCTTAATAAATGAGAATATTCACAACTTTGGCTAAGAGAGTACCTCTGAAATTTAATTCTTTTGTATCTGTGAGTCAGATTTTTTGAAGAAACTCTAGGATTGTCACCGACTTCACAAAACAATAGAATGAAATACAAATGTTTTACCATTTAAATGTTTTCTTGTTTTGTAAACAAATCTCACTTAAAATGCATTGCCAAGAAATAGGAGCCATTGGTACTAAAACAGTATGAATCATGAAGAAATACAGAAAGTAAGAAAAAAATACACTAAGAATTCTCACGGCTTTGGCAAAGAAGACTCCCTCATTGTAATGAGCCTTCAAGAATGGCAGAATGC
This sequence comes from Dipodomys spectabilis, assembly GCF_019054845.1. Lineage (NCBI taxonomy): Eukaryota > Metazoa > Chordata > Mammalia > Rodentia > Heteromyidae > Dipodomys > Dipodomys spectabilis. The sequence continues at coordinate 190,568 of NW_024871277.1, forward strand.
ACACAAACTTGTCCTAAAGACAACTTGTCTCCAGATCCACTTACAACCTGAAGACAAAAAAAGTCCACATCAAAATTGCTTTGCATTTAAATATAGTAATCCAGTTAGTTTCTGTTTGAGTTTTTTCAATATGGTCTTTCCATTTGGAAAATTATACTCTCTGAAAATACCTTTTAGAGATGCAGGTAAAGGCCAGGAAAGGATCAGGCATTAAAGTTTTTAAAGTGTTGATTATTATGCAAAGTATTGGACAGGAATATACCTTAAAACTGCTAAAAAAAAATAATAAACTGAGCAACTAATTTGCAGGATTAAAGTGTAGAATTAACATTCATTCAACATAAACCTGACTCAAGAATAGTTGATGGACTGTAAGCAAAGTAGATTTCCTACTGAGATTCCAAGTGAAATATCAACAACAAAGTTGAACTTGGTCACATTCTTGACACCTCATTCTAAGCACCAAGGCGGCTAAGAAATGTTCGAGAAACATGGCAAAGTCTTAACAACTGACTTAGTTTTTAAGAATCAGATTTCAGCCTGAAAAGGGCAGAATGGATAAATGACACTACAGAAATAAATACTCCCTCGGTGGTTAATTTTAAGCTAAGAACCTGCAGTCACTAAGGGTGGATTTGATGAAAGATGTGAAATCAGTCTTTATGCCCAGCACCAGTGCTCACACTTATAATCCCAGCTACTCAGGAGCCTGAGATCTGAGAATCAATTTGAAGCTAGCCTGGCGAGGAAAGTCTATGAGATTCTCATCTTTAATTTTTCACCAAAAAGCTAAAAATAGAGCTGTGGTTCAAGTAGTACCAGCCTTGAGTGAAAAAGGTCAGGGACAGCACAAATAGGTTCTCACTGGTCAGTGCCAGACTGCTCAGGCACACGACAGAAACACACCAGCTTGCTCAGGTTGGTGAAAACTCTATGTGAGGTTAAATAAATTAAAGACAGCCATTCGTTCAGCACCAGCAACTCATGCCTGTAATCCTAGATACCCCAGAGGCTGAGATCTGAGGACTGAAATTCAAAGCCAGCCAAGGAAGAAAGGGCCATGAGGCACTTATCCCCAATTGAACAGCAAAAGGCTACATGTGGAGCTATGGCTCAAGTGGCAGAGCAGTAGCCTTTATCGAAAAAGCAAAACAAGAGCAAGAGGCCCTGAGTTCCCAGCACCAGCACACACACACACACACACACACACACACACACACACACACACACACACACACACCTTCACATACCACTATTATAGCTATTCAAATTCAAACATGCTCCTAGAAAAATGGTTTTGTGTGTGTATGTGTGGTGTGTGTGTGTGTGTGTGTGTGTGTGTGTGTGTGTGTGTATACAGAGGCTTGAACTCATTGCCTAGCAACTGTCACTTAGTTTTTTGCTCAAAGATGGTTCTCTACCATTTCAGCCACAGCTCCATTTTTAGCTTTTTGGTATTTAATTGGAGGTAAGAGTCTCATGGACTCTTCAATCTACTATCCTCAGATCTCAGCCACCTGAGTAACTAGATTACAGGCCTGAGCCTCTGGCACCTGGCTGTCAGTTTTTTATTGGATAAAGAAAACTAGAGAATTGGGCTGCTTGCTTGTCTTGAGATGCTAGTTGGGGGGGTGGGTGGTGGGGGGGGGGGGGAGGACTGTGAAATCCGTACTCTGCTCCAGCTCACTGCACGTGGACTGGAGTCCAATCACTACTCCTAGAAAAATCTCCTTCAGTACAGCTGGCTGTTTGTTCTCTGGGAGTCTGTTGTGGCTAATTAAAGGCATAAGTGGAGTCTTATAAGTCCTCAGGAATCAGAGATCCTTGTCCTTTAGTGATATCAGTGCTTTTCAGGAAAATGGTTTTCAGGAAATTGGTTTTCTCTGTCATTTATATTTTTGCTGTCAGTCTGAAGGAAGGCTTGTTAAAATAACCTACAACCACTGGCCATCTCAGGACCATCCGCAGGGACAGGAAGTGCCAGGATAGTCCCTAAGGGAAAGGCCCCCTTGCTCCATGACAGCTGTTTGTGGCCAGCTCCCTGCTCTAAACAAAGAGGCCTTTAGGATGCTTCTGGCTTGTTTATGTTGCTTTTGCTTAACAAAGTGCCTGACACTGTGGCTTTTGAGCCTAATTACGCACAACAGTAACTTCCAAATTGGATGTGTGAACAGGTAAGAAAAGCTGATACACTGTCTTTGAAACGTCTTTTCCTGTGTTTTCTTCTTTACCATCAGGGAGCTAAAACAAGCACACCATCAATTAGATACTAAGTCACTCCTTGTTGGGACCAGACACGTTCAGAGCCTTCCTCTCCCACACGCTCCTCTACTGCCATCTGGTGGTATGGAGGCTCTGTTGAGTCTCCAGCGGAGATTCTTCTGCAGAGCTGTCTCTACAAAGCTGCTCCATTGGGTTGAATGTGGTGATCAGAGCTACTGACTTTTGAATTTACTGGGTCACAATCTGAAATCCAGCCTAAGAAGTTGCATGTCGGCGCTTAATGTGTATTCTTTGTATTCTCGGCAGAGCAACTGATACACACACTGGGGGTAAATATTCGGGCTCTTTTCTGTTAGGAAGAAATTCAGTAGTTCTTAATCTTGAAATACACTTAGCTGCTGTATAAATTGCAAATTTAAAAATACACTTGTGCAATTATCTTACTAATCTAATTTGGAAAGGAGAGCAAGGGGAGGAGAAAGGGAAAGAGGGAAAAAAAGAAAAGGAAGATGAGAGAAGAAAGAAACTTAGCAGGAAATTTAGTTCAACACAGCCTAAACAAAAGCCCAGCCTAGGAACAAGACAGAGCACTTGCATTTTGCATCTGTGAAGGCATTAAAAACCATCTGAATTTTACAATAGTCCATGGAACAATTGGTCCTGTTCAGTTTGATTGCTGTGGCCTCTGGTTCCAGGCTTTCATTAAACCTGAGCAATGGTTTGTCTGCTTACAGCACACAATAGTACCCTGGAATGATTAATTTTATTATTGTTTAGTGCTAATGACTCATACAATTCCCAGATTTGACAAATCAACATAGGTCCCACGGAGAGAAAAGAAATCCAGGCTCCCTGTTTCAGAGTAAAAAGAAAGAAAGGAAAGTTCTGAACTGTACCCCAGGAAAAGTGGATGAGCCACACACTGTAAATGTCCCTCGCACTAACAACCCTGAGATTGGAAAAGCCAAGGTAAGTACTGCTAAATGTAAAAGTTCAAAGTCATCCAAGTAAGACCCTCCAAATGGCTTAATTTCTCTTCATGCTGTCCCTCACAGTGGAGAGCTTTCTGTTTCATGCCTTGACTTAGTTGGATCATTAGACGTCTTTGGTTATCTATAAGAAATACAGAATGTCAGATCCAGATGACCTTGTCACAGATCCAGATGACCTTCACACTCTGACTTCTCTCCCCAGTGTCCAACACTGAGCCATAATAGAGAATCGCAGTTCAGTAGACAACTGGAAACATATGGTAAGGGCAAAACAGGAGAAATATCTCCCCGGAGGATACAGAGTAACATGTAAAGAAGCAAATGAGCTGAAAATGTGGGCGAACCAAGCAGGAGAAGCTGCAGAGCCAGGTTCAGATGGTCTTGCATTGCCTATACCTGCCTGATGTGAAAAACAAATTGGAGGCAGGGGGCAGCAGTGGGGGTATAAAGAAGTTTGTCTTTTTAAGTTTTCTTTGGTTTTAAACAGTTGGTGTAAGTTTTTCAATAAAGTCTAAATAGATCAAAGATCTTAAGGTAAGGCCTAAACTTTGAGAATACTAGTATAGGAAAACTTAGAAACATTTTTACCATCTAGGCATAGATAAGGATTTTCTGAAATGAATTCCAATAGCCAAAATTGACAAATGGGATTATATCAAAATAAACAGTAAGCAAATACAAAGCTCTTCACAGCAAGAAGAAGAGGAAGAAGAGAAGGAAGAGGAAAAGCCCAAGGAGTCAATATGAATACAAAAGGGTGACTTGTTTTGTAGTAGGTAGAATGGGAAAGGAGATGGCAGATTGCATATATTAACATAACTAATGTAATAAAACTCACTAAAACTATGAAATAAAGCTAGGAAAAGGGAGGTTGATGTAAATGAATAGGAAAGATAGTCACTTGAATTATAGTACATTGTATGCGTGTATGGAAATGTCTGGGTGAAGTCCCTTTGTTCATACTTGTAATCCTAACTGCTCAGGAAGCTGAGATCTGAGGCAGTTCAAAACCAGGCTGGGCAGACGGAGTTATACCATTACTTAAGGTTAAAATGAAATATGCTAAGTTCGAGACTTACTGTTCACAAATACAATAATATTAAAAATTAAGGTAGTAAGAAGAGAAATGAAAAGACTCAAGGAGAAATAGAAAACTGTTGGTAAATTACTTCATCCTTGATTTTTTAATTGAATTTGAATTTTTGTCATAAGAGGTGAAATTTAAATAGACTATATGTCAAAAATTTAGAAAACAAAGCACACAAATTAAAAATTATCCCCATTTTCAACCAACAGAGATGACCACTGATAATATTAGTAAAATCCGTACATATTTTCAAGCAAATTATCATACAATGATTGCTGTATAATCCAACATGTCTGTGATTTCATGTGAATATATTTTTGTTACTATTAATAAATAACTCTTCCTTAAGAGCTTGATGTCATTAAATTGTATAAATTGTCTTAATTAAATAGATATACTATTGACCATTTTACATATTCGCAGACTTTTCCTTTGTTTTTGATATCTTGACCTTTCAGTTTGAGCAAAGTTGCTCAAAGACTTCAAAAGAAAATCATCCTTTCCAGTTCATAATATTTAAGCTTATATTATTTAGCACACCTAAGGATTATAAGTATGAAGAATAAAAATTTAAGAACACTGAAAAAGATGTCTGTTTCATCAAGTTTGGCTTTTTCAAATTATACAACTTGAGTGTTTGAATAATATTATGAGTGATATTAGTTGAAGTAGATGAACACTTCAACTTGACTGTGTAATTTATTTTCATAAAAAAACTCTTTGAAGATCACTAGCTAGTCAGCAAATAATTGCTTTAACTTGGATTTAACATAAGCACTGAATGATTTATGTACATTAAATAATGTGATTCTTGCTAACCATTATCTCCCTCCTGTGGATAATCACACTTCAGGGAAGGAAGGTTAAGTGGTTGTCTAAGATCACTCAGTCAGTGGATTATCTCAAAACACCATCCTTGAGTCTTCAGATGATTACACTTCGCTGGCCTCAGCAATCCTTGGAAGGCATCAGAGAGATGCACTCAGAATTTTTTTTTTTTGCTACAATGATTTTGATGGCATAATGTTGAATTGGTTTACACAACATTTTTTTCTGTTTCTTGCAATGCAATTTCATCTATAAGCAGATATGAAGCATTATAAAAATGAATGAATATAATCTTCTTTTGAACACTACTGCACTGTTCCTGGGAATGTAAATTTGTTCGATCACTCTGGAAAGCAGAATGGAGGTTCCTCAAAAAAAAAAACTAAACATAGAGCTCTCCTATGACCCAGCAATCCCACTCCTGAGCATTTACCCAATAAACCACAAACCAAGCCACACTAAAGCCACCACCACAACCATGTTTATTGCAGCATTGTTTACCATAGCTAAGAAATAGAATTAACCTAGATACCCCTCCTTGGATGAATGGATCAAGAAAATGTGGTGTTTTATAGACACACACACACACACACAATGGAATTCTATGCTTCTATCAGAAAGAATTACATTGCTCCATTCACAAGGGAAAGAAAAGACTTGGAAAAATTTATATTAAGCAAAGTAAGCCAGACCCAAAAAACATAGGCTGCATGGTTTTCCTCATTTGTAATAATTAGAATGTACCTATAAATCTACAAGCAAACCTAATAGATACCAAAAGACAAATAACTATACTTGGACATGATTAATTAAGCAGCACTCTAAACATTCACACAGTGAAAACAACAGAGGATATTCTTTGGAGAGAGTCACTAGGACTCCATAGCTATGTGCATATGATCATATAAAATGATGCTTATAGAAATGAATTCCATCACTAGACACAAGAATAATCAGCTGTGATCTGCTCAAAATTAGGAATGACCTTGATGGAGTAGAAGCCAAATATTAAAAAAAAAAAAAACATGAACTGACTAAAGAAACACAGGAGTACAGTTCATTTTCCCCCATTTAACTAGGTCTACAATGTCATTTTAAGAACAAGGATGGATAAAATATTTAACACAATCAACTTTTTGTTACAAGAGGAGAATTGCCAAACAATTCCCTATTAACCAAGACCTTCCCTGCATTTAGTACTGAAAACTCTCCTATCCTGGGAGTTACCCCTGACCCAGAAAATTGTAAAGATCAGGCAAAAATAAAATAAATCATGAGTGTATTCATTGTCCAATGTTAAAAAAAAGGAGAATTAAACCATCCACACTCTCAATATGCACACATGTCCACCTTGAAGTCACAAATAAGCCTTCGGTATCTGTTGAATATTCAAAACAGCACTAGGTACATTTGCGGCTGGATAATGTGAATTGTCTTTTGAAATTTTAACTAGAAGCTTTTGGTGTGCCAGGTTCTTTACTGGGCTTTGCGAATGACTGCATGGAGCTAGGAACAGCCGGTACATCTTCATTCCTGTGAGGACCTTTTCTGCTCTTCTGCAAATCCCCTCCTCTGACACTCTATCTTGGAAGACACTGGCATTCTGCACACGCCACTGGTCTTTCTGAGTTCTGACAACAGTATCACAGTGCAATCTTAGCACTCAGGCAGCATTTCATTTCATTCCACTACTATTTCCCCTGTAGGCCAGGGAGGGAAATTTTCTAGGGAATTGAGCATCATTTAATAGGGATGGTGCTTGTCCAAAACTCTCCTGTGAGAGTTAGACTGTGTATCACACACAGTTTGCTATGAAGATTTATCAGTAGCTACTTACACACCCTGAGCTGGGTTTCTTTGTTTTGTTTGAGGGAGCTGGGGAGGGGGTGGGTCTTCACTTTCAGAAAGTACTTCAAGTCCTGATTGAAAAGCAGGAGCAGAGGGGGAAAATGAAAGGCAGCGGTAGAAAAGATATATATCTTTTCTCTATGTGAAAATGTTCACCCTTGGTCAACGCCATATTTCAGGATTATTATGATCCATAAACTACCTCTCTCATCCAAGTCCTACTCGCCTTCGGTGTGTGAAGTGCATTGTTCTTGTCATAGTGCCAGCCAGAGTTGGAGTTGTCCGTGTGATTGAAATGAGTGCAGAGGGGAAACTTGCAATAAAATGCAGAAGGAAGACACAGATCTGCCCTTCCTGTGAGCCATCTCCAAGTGAGTACTGTGATTGGAGCCCTTCAAATAAGTGTGGAATTACAAACCATTAATCTTATACTGGATGCTTCATTTTCTCTGTCTGATTTAAATTTAACAATAACATGACTTTTCTGTCACATCTGAGACTTAATACGCTTGGTTTCATTTCCTTAAAAAAAAAAAAAAAAAGACAGTTTCTGCTAGGCATTAGTAGCTCACACCTGTAATCTTAGGTACTCAGAAAACTGAGACCTGAGGATCACAGTTCTAAGCCAGCCTGGACAGGAAAGTACATGAGACTCTTATCTCCAATGAACCAGCAAAAGTCAAAAGTGGAGATGTAGCTCCAGTGGTAGAGCACCTTGAGCTTTGAACGAAAAAGCTCAGGTCAGAGCTCAGGCCCTGAGTTCAAGCCTTAGGACTGGCACATGCACACACACACACACACACACACACACACACACACACACACACACACACACACCCCACAGCTTAAAGCATGGGAAAATCAACAAAATACAACCTTACAAAAGGTAAGACAGAAAACATACATTTTTATAGAATGTCATAGTACTTGTGTTTATGCTCTGAGATAATTCTTAGTTTTCTAGTTCTGCCTCGGTCAGAGGATTTTTCTCACACCCATCCAATAAAGCCAAGTTAATAGAGAGGACATCGTTCTGTGTCTTTAGCAACCAGGCAACGTGCTGAATTCCCTTCATTCTAGCCACGTGGTTGGCCTCAAGCTTCTTCACTGCAGAGATTTAAGATAAAGAATCACGGGTTTGTTTGATCACCGTAGAGTTCATCTGCATTATTAGAGCTCCAATAGTACTAATTTGGGCACACATTAAAGCTGGTAACAAGCAATAGCTGACAAATGGGAAATTTCACTTTCTTTCCATTTTTTTTTTCCTGTATACTTTCTCAGTGGGTAGGCAAACATCCAAAAGCAGCATGTAAGAATATTTCATCAAGTGCAGGTAGCTCAGCCCCTAATCCCAGCTAGTCAGGAGGCTGCCGTCTAGGACTCAACTTCAATCCAGCTCAGGCAGAAAAGTCTCTGGGATTCCTTCCCAAATAACAAGCAAAATGTCAGACTGGGAGGTGTGGCTCAAGTAAAAGAGAGCCAGACATAAGCAATCGAGCCTAGAGACAGCATGAGGCCCTGTGTTCAAGTACTGAAAGCACACGCATGCACAGATGCTAGCATGTACACACACACACACACACACACACACACACACACACACACACACACAGAGAATAGCCTACATTTGTGGAAGCACATACCTTTTCCTTAATTGTGAACACACACATTACTTCACTTGGAATTTACAAGATCTCTTTTTTCATAACCAAAGAACCTGAGTATCAGATTTATTCAAACTTTTGTAACAATAAGGCAGAGCCTTGACCCCACACTTCTTAATTCTCAACCATTTTATTTCTCTATAATATACTCTACTAATCTTCATTTCCTACTGCAGCAGACATAAAACTAGTGAAGTAGGTTCTTACATGAGGAAGAAAATTGCTTCTTAACACGATCTTCCCCCACTTTATCCATCCCCCCCCCTCGCAGGTTTGGCCTAGGTGAAAGGCATGCCCCCCAGAGAGCTGTGAATTCACACAGAAGAGACCTGTGCAGTCAGGATAACGCAGGAGGAAAAGGTCGTGATCGTAGAGGAACAGCAGGTTAGTAAATCCAGCTTATGCCCTTGGGTCTTTGTCCACTTATTCTTTCTAGGTAGGTTTTTAAGAATGTAAGCTTTTTTCACATGTGAAAAGTTATTTCAACAAGCCTTCCTCTGGAATTCTCTGAGCAATGTCTTTAATCAAGACTTAAGGTTTCTCATTTGAGTTTGTTTGTTTACCACCCAGATAGTCATTTTACTTATTTTATTTTATTGTAAAGATGCTGTGCAGAGGGGTTACAGTTACATGAGTAAGGCAATGAGTAGAGCACTATTTCTTTTTTTTTTTTTTGGTGGGGGGGTCCGGTCGTGGGGCCTGAACTCTGGGCCTGGGCGCTGTCCCTCAGCTCTTCAGCTCAAGGCTAGCGCTCTACCACTTGAGCCACAGCGCCACTTCCGGCTTTTTTCTTTTTGCTTATGTGGTGCTGAGGAATCGAACCCAGGGCCTCAGGCATGCAAGGCAAGCGCTCTACCACTGAGCCACCTTCCCAGCCGAGCACTGTTTCTTGTAGAGCACTGTTACCTCTTCCCTAGTTGTTCTCCCACTATCCTTTTCCTCCCCCACCTCCCTCACTCCTCCCCCACACCTGAAGTTGTAAAGTTCATTTCCAATACACCATCTTGTAGGTATCATTGTTGCATTGTCCTTGTTCCAACACAGCTATGTTTATCACAGATGCCCCTGAGTAGAATGGATCAAGAAAATGTGACATATATATGGATTTGTATATATATATATATATATATATATATATATATATATATATATATATATATATATATGGAGATATATATATATATATATATATATATATATATATATGTGTGGATTCTATGCCTCCATCAGAAAGAATGACATTGCCCCACTTGTTAGGAAATGGAAAGACTTGGAAAAAATTGTATTAAGTGAAGTAAGCCAGGCCCAAAGAAATATAGGCTCCATGGTTTCCCTCATTTGCAATAATTAGTGTACATCCAGGATAATTTCATCAGATGAGCAGAAAAGCTCAAAAGCTTTGTACATAGGACCATATAAGATGATGCTAAGCAAAATGAAACCCAAGACATGGACACAAGATGTCTGTCTTTGTTGTTGTTGTTTTAAATGTACTATGTGATTTTTTTTGTTTCCTTTGTATGTTCTTTCCCCTATGGCATATCCCCTGTTGTCACTGTACTTGATTTTGGTGCCCTGTATGTTGTGTATACATTTGTCTAATTTGGGGAGGGGAAGGAAAATAACTCTGAAACAAGGACACAGGATGCCCCATTCCACCCAGATAATATTGAAAACACAATTCAATAGTGACTCTTAGATAAAATTCAGTACATTTTGATCCGAAGTCAGCCTATTCTTAGACAAATATGCATGTAGTCTGAAAGTGTATTCTCAATCACCTGCTCACATTTCATTCATACAAAAGTCCTTTAGTATCGATAGGATCGAGGATGTAAAACAAAGCTAACCATAGAGTCATGATGTTGCACAAACATCACGCTTCCATGTGTGCATTTAAATGTTACACAAACATCATGCTTCCGTGTGTGCATTTAAACTAAAAGAAAATTCAGAAGGAACTGGTATCACTCCCTGAGCAGTCCCTCTGGGGTTTATAGAGGGACTTCAAGGGGTTTACTTGACCCTTCTACGTCTTCTTAATTTATTGACAAGTTTTGTAAAGGCGAACATTGCTCCACCCTTTATAGAGAGAACTCGAAACAAAGGGGAGTACCCCTTTCGCTCTCACCAGGCAAGTGAGGCCTTTCCAGCAGTCACCATTTATATTTTTTTATTATCTCGATGCTTTCTTCCTTGATTGCCCATGTCTGTTAGCTGTGCTTTTATCTTGTCAGATCCTATCTCCATGTCAAGTTCTATTCTCCATAATCTGATTCACAAGAAGTTATTAGGATGGGCATCTACATAAAGTCGGCTCTTAGGTAATTGAGAGTCTCAGAACAGAAGACATCGACCACTTTAACATTTATCTAGGGATAGTCAGTGCAGCTGGGTTTTTAGACATTTTCAAGGCTTCAACTAAGCTTTGGCCTTAGATGAGAATAAACACAAAACCATCTACATACATTGAGTGAGTGTTGTAGGATCTAATAAATCATGGCTAAGTCTATAGAGTTTTTCTTCTGTGTAGCTATTCATTACAGAAGAAGAAAGCAATGTTCATCTCTATCAGCGATGTGTAAAAATACAGTACTCATCAAATCTGGGAGTCACAATAGCAGCGATGTGGTCAAGGCACAAAGATCTCTGAAATCTTTGCTGAGAAGAGGCTCACGGATTGCGTTGACCAGGTCTGAAAGTTAATGATAGACTCCTGCTTGTATATGAATCACATGTTTAGTTCATGAAAGAGGTCTGCTGTGCTGATGTGGTTGCACGTGTCTTTAATCCCAACCCTTGAGAGGCAGAGGCAGGAGACTGGCAAATCTGAGGACAGCCAGGACCACAGAGTCAGTGAGACCCTGTCTCCTAAATAGCTAAGCACAAATAAATGAGGAGGTCTGCCAATAGCTTGAGTGGCTTCACTGATGACTGAGTGAGAGAGAGAAGGAGGGGCACAAGAGTCATTAATATGAACTGAGTAGGTGAGAAAGTACAATGTGAGAACCAACAGATGTGCTCAGGCACTGTGGGAGAGCATAATCCACAAACTTTGAAACTTGTAGCTGGCTCTCCTCCTTCTGGACCCAATGCATCTCCACTGGGGCTCAAGGTAGGTGGCAGCTAGATGTAAAAGTTAAGAAATGCCCCCATGCCGGACTCCAATGGCTCACGCCTGTCACCTAGCTACTCAGGAAGCTGAGATCTGAGGATCGCTATTCAAAGCCAGCCCGGGCAGGAAAATCCATGAGACTCTTATCTCCAATTAACCACCAGAAAACCAGAAGTGGTGCTGTGGCTCAAGTGGTAGAGCACTCACCTTGAGCTGAAGAGCTGAGGGACAGCGCCCAGGCTGAGTTCAAGCCCCACTACACACAAAGAAGAAAGAAATGACCCCAGGAGCAGGAATTAAGTCTTTTAAAATGAAAATAAACTATAAGAGCTCCAGTGCATAGATATTTTGATCACTTAGGGCTCATGGAGATGCTTCAATTAACTCCTTCATCATCTTTCTTGTGTGTGTGTGTGTGTGTGTGTGTGTGTGTGTGTGTGTGTGTGTGTGTGAAAGAGACAGAGAGAGAGAATGAGAGACAGAGAGAAAGAGGGAGAATGGGAGAGAGAGTACTGAGGCTTGAATTTAGGGACTTGCATTCTTGCTTGACATTTTTTGAGAAAAAAAATACCCTTCAATTGTCGTTTATAAACGTTTGTTGAGGAAGTTTCTTTTTATGCCCATATGAATTATAAGAACTCAATTCTATTCATCACTGAGGGTGGAAAGGAGAAATTAAATAGAAATTTCTATCATGTAAGTGATTTTATCATCATCCTGGTCAATGACCATAAGCTCTGCATGAGCATTGGAAGTGAAAAGAATTTTCTGTGTTTTCCTATCAATTCCCTCTTGAGTTTATCATAGTGCTACATTCTACCATGCAGAGGAGGTTGGACAGCTTTTGTTCAACATGGCCACGTGGTTATTCCAAAGCTGAAGGGGAAAAATTGTAGCTCCGTCGGTGTTTTGTGGAGGAGGCAGGGTCTCCTAGCGGCTTGTAAGGGCAATTAAGGTTATATGGAATGGTTAGCTGCCCCACAGACCTTCCACTTGACTGGGTTCTGACATATAGCTCTGATGCATTGTTCAAATGAAGGTAGATTAAGGGCCCAGCTTTGCAGAATCCTTTTATTCTACTCATTATCCTAAAAATAGTCTGGTTGCCTTTGAAATGGTCGGCACTTTTTTGTCTCCTTAAAACACGAACCTTTACTTTCTCAATTGTTAGAGTAGAAGGGCTAAATGTAAACTAAGGTACATATTTGTTTTCATATTTTTGCAAAAATAATGTATCCTGGGCTGGGAAGGTGGCTTAATGGTAGAGCGCTTGCCTTGCATGCATGAGGTCCTGGGTTCGATTCCTCAGCACCACATAAACAAAAAGAAAAAGCCGGAAGTGGCGCTGTGACTCAAGTGGTAGAGCACTAGCCTTGAGCGGAAGAGCTGAGGGACAGCGCCCAGGCCCAGAGTTCAGGCCCCACGACCGGACCCAAAAAAAAAAAAAAAGTAGCATCCAATTAATCATTCACTCTATGCACCACGATACATTTTGCTCACATTTTAAGATACCTGAACTGTAATATTATTATATTCATTGGCTAAAGGTTTCAAACCAAATATAAATTGGGTGATTTAAACAAGAAGAATGTCTTATAATTCATAATTCTGGAAGTCCAAAGTGCAAAACTGAGGTGATTTCAGGAGTGTTTCTTTTTTCAATTTTTTTAATCTTTTAAAATTATCCTTACGTATGTGTACAAAGGGGTTTCAATTCAACCTGTCATCTTGAACAGTATCTGGATTCTGTCTAATGCCTGAGAATGAGAAGTGACTGTTATCTAGCAATGCCTCACACTCCCTGGCTTAGAGACACACCACGCAGAGTTACACTTCACACTTACAAGACCTGCTCCGTATGTGCAGGTCTGACTTTGTTCAGTGTTTCTCTGTTTTTTGAGGACAGAGCACCTCAGATTACAGGTCTCCCTCCTTATATTTGCAATGACTCTATTTCCCAAAAGGCCACTGTTTGAAACACCAGTGGTTAGGAACTTAACATACAAACTGGCAAGGAACAGTTTCACCCCTGTCAATAATCAATTAATATGTCTTTATTTCCTTTAGCAGTTGTCATTTGGTAATGAGATGAAGGGACTTAAACCTAAAATTATATCTCAAAGTCATCAATCACCATGGTTTCTTGAGCACTAATTTTCTTCGTGTAACATTTTATTAGATATGGTGAGAGATGAAACATAAATGGAAAACAAGGGACCTTTTCTTAAAGCAAACTTACTTCACCACCCAGAAGTCTCAAGCCTCTCCAACAGTTACCACTTACTTTATAAAAAAAAATATGCAATTACAGAATTAAACACTCTAGAATTTTTTCCAGATAGCCTGGAAACAGGGTTTCATAGGATTTTCTTGTTATGTTTCTTTCGGGTATATTTTCAGTTGATGTGCATTGTTCACTGCCTGCAAACATCTGCATCCATGTTCCCAGGCCTGTGACCTCCAGAGAACTTCAATGAGCAGAAAGGAATCCCTCATGATTGACAGGCGAGAAGCCATGGAGATCACCTCCTCCCTCAGGCCTCTCATTATCTATACCAAGTGCCTTCCCAGCCCATCCTGAATTACTGGACTCCATGTTCTCTTTGTGTGTGTGTGTGTGTGTGTGTGTGTGTGTGTGTGTGTGTGTGTGTGTGTGTGTGTGTGTGTGTGTGCCTTCCCAGCCCATCCTGAATTACTGGACTCCATGTTCTCTTTGTGTGCGTGTGTGTGTGTGTGTGTGTGTGTGTGTGTGTGTGTGTGTGTGTGTGTGTGTGTGTATAACACCACATTCAAGGCTGGTAATCCATTTGAGCCATGCCTCCACTTGCAGCCTTTTTGGTTCATTCGTTAAAAATGCCTTAAGTCTGAGACTTCTTATACTAACTGGTTTCAGACCACAACACTCAGATCTCAGCCTCCTGAGTAGCCAGGATGACAGGTGTGAGCCACCAGTGCCTGGTAACTCCATATTCTTAAAGCAACAGAAATCAGCCGCACTGTTGACTGTGTAACAACAACAACAAAATTCCATATCCCCCAAGTGTTTCCGTACACTGCTTAGGGGACACACATTGTCACAAACATGGATTTGTGGGGCCAGCGCAATGTGATTCCAAGACTGACAATAACTAGGTACCCGTACCTGATTATGTAAATTTCAAACAGACCCAAATATTAACCTACGTGCTGCTAGATTACTAGTTATAAGTATAAATATTTATAACTTATAAATGTGAGTAAAGTATTTCTATCCTTTGATTATTATGGTTCACTTATTAACTTTTGTTTGTTTTAAACTCATTTGCAAAACTGCTTAGGTGTCTAATAATTAGAGCTGGACAAAATTTACGAATATCTATATTTTCCTTCTTATTGGCAACCCTGTATCTTTTCCTTCCTTGGCACAAAGATGCATCAAGCTAGAACAGTTTAAGAAAACCTTCATTTAAAATCCTTTGTGCTCTTGGGGCTGGGAAGGTGGCTCAGAGGTAGAGTGCTTGCCTCACATGCATGAGGCCCTGGGTTCGATTCCTCAGCACCACATAAGCAGAAAAAGTTGGAAGTGGCACTGTGGCTCAAGTGGTAGAGTGCTCTCCTTGAGCTGAAGAGCTGAGGGACAGTGCCCAGGCCCAGAGTTCGGGCCCCATGACCAGCAAAAAAATAAAAAATAAAAACCCTTTGTGCTCCACTAAGATGTCTCCACGGGCTAATCTTGGGAGGATCCTACATGGACAGCACCGAACATGCTCCTAGACCCCTTCAATCTTCCAAGAAATCTTTATTTCAGTACTGTAGATCAGGACAGACTAGAAGCTGAAACATTCTGAGTGTAGTCACTCAGATCAAGGGAAAGCTGACCAAACCTCACAGGAAATATCTTAGCTCAACTCGGGTTCAGCTCACAGTTGCACTTTTCTGGTACAGCAGTCTCCATCCAGAGTTGGTGCGTCAGTAGCTCCTAACAGTATGTGTGAGAACCCTAGAGGGAGAAATATGTTTCAGTACAGACACACACATACAGTATGCATACAAATATATATACACATACATATATGTGCATAGATGTGTGTATAGAAACGTGTGTATATGCACATGCATATACATGCACGTATCTGCATATACACATGTTGATGTGCATGTACACAAACATGCATATGCACATACACATACATACATATACATTCATGCATATGCAACATGTTGTATGTGTGCATATACATGTGTACACATATACATGTGTGCGTGCATTATACATGCACTTATACACATGTGAATATATGTATATACACCTGCATATAGACTCACATATATACACATACAGTTATGCACATGCATATACACACATACATACATTTATACATATGCACACATATGCACAGTATAATATTATGTATCCTGGACATGTGCACAGATTCCAACAACAGTAATGGCAGCATAACAAAAAGCAACTCCTAAAGCATTGTGCTCTAAATAGATACGTGACCAGAGGTCAGTACTATAGTGCTGGACATTAACAGAATTTAGTACTATAGTGTTAGACATTAGAGTTCATAAAATAAAATTTAAATGAGTGAGTCCTTGCAAAGAAATCGTCACAGAATGCAGTGCCCCACTGGATCTACTTCAGTGCTACAAAGTACGACCCATGCATAGGTAACCTGATTACGAGAAGGTAAACTTCTGCAGACACATGTGAAGGAAAGCAACACTTCAGCAGCTCACCTGAGCAAAGCTGCTTCTCCACTGAGCCCCACCATGTTTCTGGACACCATCCAATCTTTTTTCTCATTTTGTGATAAATCTGTGCTAGAATTTTCAAACCCCTGTGGTTATTCACTTCAGAAAAGTCTGAATTGCCCGGAGAGAAATTTCAGTGTAGAAAAATAACACAAAAGGGTTATTCTGAGTATCCACATCCCCATGGATTTGAACAAGCTGTTCCTGAAAGGGCGAAGGAAGGTTACAAAATTATGCAGATAATGTTCAAACCACTTTCCCTCTTCTCTAGCAGATGTCGTGACATAGGTTAAACAATGATTGAAAAGGACCATCAAGTTTGAATATCTCTATTATACACTCTCAGCCACTGGTACTATACCCAATAATTAATGAGAGACTGATTTTAGGCTTAGCCTTAATTTTTCTAGGAGCTAAAATGTGTTTTGCCATGCATTGAAAACCAGTCATGTGAATTTATTTCATAGTATTTTAGACTGGACATAACAACTTCTCAACTTACCAATAATAGAAGGGAAGCTGCCATTACAAAATGTGAGTGAGTGAAGAGAGCTGTGTCTCAATAAAACTGTATTTGTAAATGACATGATTTGCCCTGAGAGCCACAGAGTTCCAACCACCACACAAGCAAAACATAGATGAAGTTGTTCTATTCAATTTATTGTTCAAGGAAATTCAAATCAATGTATTTTCTTTGTTGAGCTACCATCTCCCCGAAAGGCCTTTATTCCTTATTCTCAGTGAGCTATTCTCAGTGCTTTATATGAATATAATTCAATGTGGCTTCTTTATTTGCTTTTCTCTCAATCCATTTCCCCCCTTTAATTTCATCATATTAACAAAGTTAAAATATTTTCTGCTAGAGGAAGTCATGTCTTTTCTTTTTTACTTGTGAAGTACTGTGTTTCCAAGTCACTTGGCACCTCAAAATGAAATAGAAATCATAGATTTAATTTGAGGTTGTAGCAGTATCACTATTAATGCAATATTAATTTTTTTTAAACTGTAGCATTATACCTGAGCCATTTGATATCTCCGTTCTGAGTTTCAAGCCCCCACATACCTTTTTTCTCCCTTCATTGCCATTTCTTAGCATTACGTAGCCAGGCCTCACCTGCTGGGATGTTTTCCTTATTACTCTGTATCCAAGACAGATTACCCTTCATCTAGATCAGCAGTCTCAACCAATTTCCTAAATACCAAGGGGGAGAGAATAGCCTATGTCAGACCAGTTTTTTGCCACATATTTAAATATTTAAACTAAGGATGTCTTCAAATATTTAACCCTTCTTAGTTTCTTCCCTTTCTAGCTTCTTCCTTTCTAGTTCTAGGTAAGAATCTTGAAATCATACACAAAGTTAAATGCCTTTTGTAGTAAATAATTTATATTTGGTGAGATTATTCTTTTTTTGGGGGGGGGGGGGGTCCAGTTGTGGGGCTGAACTCTGGGCCTGGGCGCTGTCCCTCAGCTCTTCAGCTCAAGGCTAATGCTCTACCACTTGAGCCACAGCGCCACTTCCGGCTTTTTTCCTTTTGTTTATGTGGTGCTGAGGAATCGAACCCAGGGCCTCAGGCATGCAAGGCAAGCACTTTACCACTGAGCCACCTTCCCAGCCCGAGATTATTCTTATAGGTAAAAGTTTACCAATGAACTACCAAATATCTCTTTTTTTTTTTTTCAAACATCTCAATTTTAAGGTAACCTTTTGTGATAGAGATGCAGGGTAGAAAGGGAAAATTTTTTTTTAGGTAAAAATTTAGAAGTATATGTGATCGCATAGTTTTCCTCATCGCTCACTTTGTGTTAATTAATTGAACAAGTAAAGCATTTATCGGCACAACAGACTCATTGAAATCATTGGATTCAAGTATAAAATGTGTTTTGTCTACTGTCCATTTCATGGATGGATGTCATGCAGATTCCCGTGCTTTGCATTAATGGCCTCATAATAAAATGTGTGGTCCAGTAAAAAAAATCACTTGACATCCATTTTGCCAGTCACCACCCCTGCCAAGTTGAACAGAACCTCAAGAAATTAGAGTTGGGGAGAAATAGGGTGCATTATTCTGTCTTCACTTCCCCTGTTTTGACAAGGTGGTTCAACTTCACATCGAGCTGAACTCAAGGATGAACCATGGCCTCTCAGGAGAGGGGTGATGCAGCTGTGGAAACCAGATGAGAAGAGATACACTGAGCAAGCATTTCTCATCAGGAGGAGGTTTCGCTCATATTCTGTAATGAATTGCTGTCTTGGTTAAGTGTAATACCTCCAAGCTCTTCTTCCTGTGAGAGTTTTTTGAATAGAAATGGGGACAGCAGATACAGGCCTGATTCTCTCTGTTAGCTGTTTATTTCAGTAACACAGACATAAATTTACAAACCACCATGTTACAAGCAAATATACAGCCAATATCTCTGACTTATTCCTATAATCCTACTTGAGATGTAAGGATCTAGGATCACAGCCAGCCTGGGCAGGAAAGTCCTTGTATGTCTTATAGCCAATTAACCACCAAAAAGCCAGAGGTAGAGTACTGGCTCAAATGGTAAAGTGCCTGCATTTGAGCAAAAAAAGTTCAGAAAGACTACCCAGGCCTGGAGTTCAAGCCCCACTACACACAAGTGGGCGGGCACACGCACGTGCGCATGCACCTGCATGCATCACACAATCAATCCACCAATTCCATTAGTAAAGACAAAAAGAACCACAATTAGTTTTAGGTTATTGGTGGGACAATATGTAATGCATCATGACAAGATATGTGGGTGATCGTTTTTGTTTTATTTTCTATTATATCTACATTTAGTTATTATTTTGATCTGGGTCTCTTTAAAGTAAGATATGTATCTTTAAGATCTGACCATACCTACCTCAAATTCTTACAGTATGTCTCTGCTGTGCTGGGTGAAATAAAGAGAGATGTATTTACAAAGATAAACAGGGTATAGGAACTGTTCCCACACGTTGCTTGGCTTTCAGTATCTCAGGCTCCTAAGATGCTGAGACATACAGAAGGAAGTGCTTTTCCATTGGTACTGTTACAATTGGCTCCAATTCCTGGTAATTGTTGTTTATGGATTTTTCTTGTTCTTTTGTTGGCTGGTTGGTTGTGGAGCTTGAACTCAGGCCACAGCACTGTCCCTGAGCTCTTTTTGCTCAAGGCTAGCTCTCTACCACTTTGAGTCACAGCTTCACTTCCAGTTTTCAGGTGGTTCATTGGAAATAAGAGTCTCACAGACTTCCCTGCCTGGGCTGGCTTTGAACTGTGATCCTCAGATCTCAGCCTCCTGAGTAGCTAGGATTAAAGGCGTTGAGCCACTAGTGCCCAGCTGTTTATATTTTATTTAATCCTTTTTTTTTTTTTACAAGTGCCAAGCATTTCCAGAACATTTGATGATGGTCATTTATTCATGCTCAGAGATTGGAAGTACAGGCTTTTAGTTGCTTGTAAAAGTGGATCACACATTTGAAAAGCATAACTCTTACCAATACAGGTGTCACAGGACTTTTAATAAAGTCAGAGTTCATGTCAACTGATTTCCTCACCGTTTTCATTACCATCATCCTTGAGTGCAGGAACAAGTGTTTGGTATTTTCTTTTTAACAGAGTAAAAAAGCATGTAAATCCTCGGGGGGGGGGAGGGGGGAACAAGAGTTTCATTCAAGTCATGATTATGTACACAGTTATATTTCATTATGGAAGGAATATGTCCCTGAGAGTTAAATTTTTAAGGTTTGACCATGGAGAATGCCACTGTGAATTTCCATGCTTTGTTTTGTTTTTACATCCTATTTGTGAGTCAAGGTCAAGCAAGTCAGGAGAGCAATCTCATCTCCAACCTCACCTGCAGCTCCTCCCCCTTGGGTAAGAATCCTGGAGGATGCTTGTGCCTTGGCTCACCTTTCCAGGCATAGGAGACCTCGCTCCCTTAGGGCCCATTTGACAATCATTTGCACTCCTTTTCTTTTCTTTTTTTTTTTTTTGGGGGGGGGGGGTCCGGTCGTGGAGCCTGAACTCTGGACCTGGGCGCTGTCCCTCAGCTCTTCAGCTCAAGGCTAACGCTCTACCACTTGAGCCACAGTGCCACTTCCGGCTTTTTTCTTTTTGCTTATGCGGTGCTGAGGAATCGAACCCAGGGCCTCAGGCATGCAAGGCAAGCGCTCTACCACTGAGCCACCTTCCCAGCCCTTGCACTCCTTTTCTCATAGAATGCTTACAGGTTTTTCATCTCTGTCTCTCTCTGATTCTCCTCTCTCTGACTCTCCTTTTTCCTTCTGTATTCCCCTTTCCCTTCACAGAGCAAAACTATGATCTCCTAATGTGTTTTTCTTCACTTCCAAAACTATTAGTAGGGTTGGGGGGCGGGGGCGGTAGTAGGTTTTTGTTGTTGCTGTTGCTGTTGCTAGAAGCATTTATTGTTTTAAATCTACATGGCTCACCATTTACAGACTGCAGTTGTGTACAGGAAATAAAGAAAAGAAAAGGCTCTGTAAATTGTGATAATCACTATGTTTTTTTTCTATGTAATTAAACATACGCCACTGTTAAAATTTCATGAAAAGCTTGCAAAACAAAACGAAAACAAAGCAAAGTTAAGGATAGAATGAAATGTGAGCTATTCAGAATCTCTTGGCTTTGATAAAAATAAAATAAAATAAATGGGAGTTTAACTTCACAAAAGAAATAAACTAGTTTTGTTTTCTGACTTAATAATAGGCAGAGTTCCCAGGCATCACATTGTGTTGCTAATACATTTATTGACATATCACATGCATTAAGAAAGTTTCTTGGTTACTTATTCTAGGAAAATAAAGTAGAAATTGGTCCCACCTTCCTACCTACACCTCTAATCATTTTGAGTCAAAAGTTAAAACTTGCAGAAGACCTGAGAATATATAGATAAAATACTGAAAAACAAATTTATTATTGTGTGTTGAAGTCAAAATGAAATAGTTTCAAGCAAATATTATCTAGGCCCTAACACTGCCAAATACCATTGATAGAACACCTGTCAAATACATGCTTAAGGAAATTTCTTAGTGGTATTGTTTCACCATCATTTTATCTTAAAATAATGTTAATACTTGAAGAATCTTGTAACAGTTTTAAATTTCAAGTGTGACAAAATGAGGTATTATAAATGAGTTCCAGTCAATACCGATTAAATAGACTCAAGATTTTAAAAAGTTCTCTGAAGCACAGCACCAGTGGCTGTAATCCTAGCTATTCAGGAGGCTGAGATCTGAGGATCATGGTTCAAAGCCAGCCTGGGCAGGAAAGTCCATGAGACTCTTATTTCCAATAAACCACTCAGAAAACCAGAAGTGGCACAGTGACTCAAGCGGTAAAGCGCTAGCCTTAAGCTGAAGGGCTGAGGGACAGCACTCAGGCCCAGAGTTCAAGCCCCATGGCTGACAAAAAAAAAAGTGCTCTGAATTACACATCATTTAAGAACCAATCTATTCATAAAATATAGCTTCCAGCTAAGTGCTCGTGGATCACTCTTATAATCCTAGCTATTCAGGAGGCTGAGATCTGAAGATTTCAGATCAAAGCCAATCTGAGAAGGAAAGTCTGTGAGATTCCTATCTACAATAACCCCACAAAAAGCCAGAAGTGAAAGGTCTGGCTCAAGTGGTAGAGCCCCAGACTTGAGCAAAACAAGCTCAGGAATAGCGCCCAGGCCCTGAGTTCAAGTCCCAGTGCTGGCACAAGAAAAATAAAAACTAAAATAAGCCATATATAAATGTTATTTCTATCAAAGGACTTTTCTTCTCCCAAGGAGGAAAAGGGTGGGGGGGGGGGGCGCTGAGGGGTTAAGAAGGGCTGGTAGAGGGAGTGGGTGGCATTCAGAAACAAGATGATAACAGAGGAAGGGGTTTCCAGGGTCTCACCAGATTGACCTTCTCCACATCCAGGGGCCAAGATGCCTGAAACTCCCCTTGACAGGAGGGCCACCGGAGAGCTGCAGGCATGAACGATCCCCAATGAGCCAGGACTGTGCAGAGAACCTGGAAGGTTCCAGGCTGGGCCTGATGATGGGTTACGTCCATTTGCTCTGCTGTGTGATAGGAGCACCAGCTTAGCTTGAGATTCTTTCCTCATTGGACTGTCAATCACTAAGATGGGACTAATACCAGATATCTAAGAACCTAAGGACCCTTCTGACATTGTTTGTAGTCTAGGAAATATGTCATCTCATACTGAGTGTGGAAGGAATCCATGCCGACTTAAATCCATCGAGAAATGTTTTCCCGTTTTATAATTTACACCAGGGTGAATTCAACTCCTACAGCAACGCATGTGGAAGGGAACTGAGGAATCTTTTGGCTGCAGTCATTATATTCAGTTTGCACATGCAGAAATGGCACTATGGGATCTGAGGGTGTAGCTGGGGCAGAGAAAGACGGAGAATGATGGAAGGACACAGATCAAGACGCATTGTACTCCTAATCTGACTGTTGCACTGGAGCGCCTTTGTACAACTACTTAGAAGACACGGGGAGAGAATCAGAGAAGGGGAGAAATGGTTCCAGAGAATTGTACTCATTACCTGACTCATCTAACTGTAACCCCTCTGTATATCGCTTCTACCATAACAACTAAATATAAATAAAGAAAAAAAGACTATTTTAGCAGATGGGTTTCAGAAGAAAGTAAAGGCGGTAATTTTTTGTTTGTATTTATTTATTTTTCTGGTCAGGGGGCTTGAACGCTAGGCCCTAGGCCCTGGCCACTGTCCCTGAGCTTAAAGCTCTTGCTCAAGAGTAGCACTCTACCACTTGAGCCACAGCACCTCTTCTGGGTTGTTTTTGTTTGTTTTGTTTTGTTTTTAGTAGTTTATTGGAGACAAGAGTCTCATGGACATTCCTACGCTGGCTGGCTTTGAACCACAATCCTCTGACCTCAGCCTCCTGAGTAACTAGGACTATAGGCATGAGACACCTGTGCCTGGCATCTGTTTATAGGGATTCTTTACTCATTAGACACTATGTGGAAAATGAACTCTACAACTTGTGGATGGGGACCAGAGGGAAGCACTGTGAGAGAGGGAAGGAAGAAGTGACATTTTCCAAAAAGAAATGTAGTCGTTGCCTGACTTAGGAAACTGTCACCCCTTTCCATATCACTTCATAATAGCAATAAAAAAAAAGAAATATGTAAGTCATTTTGCCTTGAACTGAGACCCGCAGATCACGCATGGTGCCTGTAGGGAGGAGGGCCTTTCAAGGTGACCTGGTTAGCACTCAGGGTTGCTTGTGTAAGGAGACCCCTGAAACCAGATAGGGCCAACTTACTGGGAATCTTAAATCACTCTGTTTAGCTTCTAAGTTGTGTTGTGCTCTCAGCTTCATGGCGCATGGTTACAGAAACAAAGCCAACTAATAGTATACAGGCTGATCTAGGCATTCAATAACCACAGTGACTCTGTGGAGCATAGTCTGTGGAAACAAGGATGATGTTCTCTTGGTATAAAATTACTACACTAGAAATGAAATAAAAATTCATCATCTTTGTCTTGGAAATTCAAACCCCAAGGTTTCATGGGAACACCATGAGTATGTGTAATGTTTTCAGTGATGCCTACTCCAGGATGGATTTCATGTTAGGAAATTATCCTAGACAAAGCAACTTCTATCTTTAGGTCATTTCAATAAGCATACAAGAAAGAAAACCTACCGTGGTAGAGGCAAAAGCATAGGAATAGTACAAAAAATAAATCATGACTCCTATGCTCATAGTGAGGAATAAAGATAATGTGGCTACTCAATCATAGTACTGTGCTGGAACACACGGATATTCTACAGAAAAAAAATATATAATGGTGGGAACAGCTCTTATTGTAAGCAAAACACGTATGGATTTGTAACTTGAGCATATCACCTCATTTGCCTTCATAAAAAATAATTCAACTCTGATATGCTTCACTATTGGGTACATATCATGTTTTTGTGTGTACAACGAAAGATCACATAATAGAGCACAATGCTCATTTTTTACGTATTCCTATCGAGCTCTTCTGTTGGTTTTGCATCTGACACTGCCAAGTAAGGGGGAAAAAAATCCAATGAGATTTCAGGAATGCCTGACATGGCTGGCCAGAGACGTAATGAAGTGCATCATCATTTCTGAGCCTGTCTTGGGGAGCTCTTTACCAGAGGAAGAGTGAAGTATATCAGGGGTCATCCAGCAGGAGAGGTTTTTATTAGAGTTCTGAGAAAGCTCCGAAATCGCCTGCCGTCACCTTTTCTAGCCTTACAGAACAGAGAACTGCAGCTCTCATACCTAATATTCAAACTGAAATTGGGCCACATAGATATGAGACATCAACTTGACATCAAAGGCTATCCATCCCCCATACTCGCCTTTCTGGCTGCAATCTCAATTCCTTGGTGGCTTTTATTTTTCAGTTCACTTTCTGGGACAAGAAAAAAAAATAATGCTTTTGCACATATGTATTTCTCCCAAAATAGCAGATGGGTAGCCAAGTCTGGCTATGATTCTTCAATTGTCTTTCAAACATAGGTAAGTGCATAAACAAGGGTACCAAAATAAGTAATTGTATTGACATTGAAATATTATGGTATAAACTATCACAGCTTTATTTTACACTACAGCTCTCTTGTAATCTTCATATTCAAAATTATTTTGCTAAATATCTGAGTGGTCAGAAAGGGAATATTCCTAGAGAAAAAAAAAAAAGAAAAAGTTAAGTTAAAATAGCCCTGAATCTTAATAGAGAAAGCAAGCATTTAGCCAGATGCCAGAGGCTCACATCCATAATCTTAGCTACTCAGGAGGCTGAGGTTTAAGGAGTAAGGTTCAGAGCTAGCCTGGGCAGGAAAGTCTGTGAGACTCTTATCTCCAATTAACTACCAATAAGCCAGAAGTGGAGCGGTAGCCCAAGTACTAGAGCTTGAGCCTTGAGCAAATAAACTACAGGACAGCACCTAGACACTGAGTTAAAGCCCCCAGTATGAACACATGCATACACTCACACATACACACACACTCACACACACAGACACACACACACAAATGCAAAGAAAACAAGCATAGAAAGCATGCTAGAATGACCTCCCTTTATTATAATTAGTATGATCAGAAAAAATATTTGTCATGTGGCAGTAATTCCAATGTTACTTTGTCATACTGAAATCTTATATAACTGAAAACTAAGCTGCACAAGACTGCTTTATAGAACATAGCTGAATAACTCTTTTGTTGCTATTGTTCTGCTATTGGGGTGACAATTTTCTCTCATGGCTGTCACTCTAAACCATGAGCCATGCCTCCACTCTCCTGGCTTTTTGCTGGTTATTTGGAGATTAAGAGTGTCTTGGGTTTGTCTGTCCAGGTTGGCTTGAAACCATGATTCTCAGATCCCAGCCTCCTGAGTGGCATGGATTATGGGTGTGAGTCACGGGTAACCATCTTTCTACTCAGTGGATAAAAGCTACGCTATATCAAATTGCAATCTCTTGGTATGGGAACTGCCTGGGAGCAGATTCTCTCTGTCTGCCAATTAAAGAACAAAGAGACGACAAGAACTTCTTAAATAGAACAGGCTACACAGAAATGATAGGAGACAAGGAAGGCCCACATGATGAGGTTCTGGAGCTGCTCGGCCTGATGAGAACAAGAAAGGCATTTCTGTGACGAGTCATTGTCCCTCTGCCAAGTTGACCTTTGCCCGCGGTAACCATTTCCTATCCCAAACTACCTAACCAGGGTTAATTAACTAACAGTACAAATACTTACAGGTAATTATAAAACAAAGACAAACAGCAAAAAATAATTAAAGCAATGCTATTTGAGGCAAGTCACTTTGACTTTTAAAAGATAAAACTGGAAAATTGAGGGGATGGGTGGGGTTGAGGGAGATGGGGGAGAAGGAAAGGAGGGTGACATGGATCAAGATATAGTATATTCATCAACTGATATGTCGAAGTGAAACCCCTTTGTACAACTGCCTAAAGATAATTTAGAACTAAAACTTTAAAAAAATTCAATTTCTTGTCTCTAACAGCACTAACAGCAGCTAAGCCCTTTGCCCAGCCAAGGGAGTCTCCAGCCTTTCTTAATTCTATCATTTTTATGTAAGCATCTGGAGCAAGCAATATTCCTGTGTTCGCACAGCCACTACCTTCTCCGCCTCTCCAGCGAGAATTTGTACAGATTGTATTGTCCAATCCTCAGAAATACTTTTTTAACTTGCTCCATAAGACATTAAGACAGATAACATTAAATGCAAACAAATGCTGAAAATATACACAGATTTGCACTTATTAGATCCAACTTCACTTTCCAAATCCTGTTTATTCAATTTTCTAATCCTTGGCAGAAATTTAAGTGGGGGTTTGGGTAGATAAGAGTTCTGCAGAAAAGGTCAAAAGTTATGTACATATGACCATCTAACCTGATGTTAAGCAAAATGAACCCCAAGACAGGGACACGTGTTTTTTTCTCTCTTGCTATTGTCTTTAATGTATTTATGATGTACTATGTGATTTTTTTGGCTTCTTTTGCATGTTCTTCCCCCATGGCATAACCCCTATTTTCACTGTATTTGATTCTGGTGCCCTGCATCTTGATATACACTTTTCTAATTTGGGGAGGGAAAGGGAAAAAGCAAAATGCTTAAATAGGGATACAGGTTGACCCATTGTAACAATGAGATGTACAAGACACTATGTTGAAAACGAACTTTACAACTTTATGAGGGGAGGAGAAGGAAGGAGTTGGGGAGGTGGGGAAGGAAGGGATGGTAGGGGAAAACAAAGGAGGAGGTAACAATGCTCGATAGGAAATGTACTCATTACCTTACTCATGTAACTGTAACCCCTCTGTATACTACTTTTACAATAAAAAAGTATTTAAAAAGAGTTCTGCAAAGTATAAAAACAGTAAATGCAAAACAGAACAAAAAAAGATCTTTGTTGGAGCTTTCCATAGTCTATAGTAAAAGAGCATTAGGTAGAATGGAAGCTAAGCAGGCTGCCCAAGGGTTAAACCATTGTCACACCACCATTAACCTTCTGCGAACCCTGTGTCTTGTTAACCTCTCTGTGTTTTTGTTCTGTTGTTTAGGCAATGGAGCGTGAGCATAATAGCTATACTGAGATAATGCATATAGAGTAATTAGGACAATGTAAGCAATCAATAACGTTAGCTACTTTTTATTATCTTCTCCAAGCCAGGAGCTTTTCTGGCAAGAATGAAGTGGAAATAATTCAGCTCACAGGATGCCATTTTCAGCGCCATGTGCAATAAGAGATGTTTGTAAGAGTTAGACTTGGAATGGATGCGGTAGCATCATACATCTTTGTTTTTAATGGAAGCTGCAACAATGAAGACTAGACAAGGGCAGGAGCCGGGTCCTGTGGCCCTTGTGGGAAAGCAAAGCTTATGGCAGTAGGCAGGTGTGTAAAGAGGCCATCGTACCCTATTTGTGGAAAGTATGGGAGCCAGAAGGCTCTGTTTTGCAAAATGTAAAATAAAAACCCTTGCTATGGTGCAGGGAAGTTTGTAAAAGTCGAGCAGATATCCCAAAGATGGGTGACTTGCTCTCTTCTACAGAAATCCAGTAACTTCAATAGGAAGAGTCTATGAAACTAATATTACCACAGTTATATTTACATCAGTGAAATGGTGGTTTGTATTTTAGTAACCTGTGAGTATTTGTTGGCATATGATAGTAATGATCTTGAGAAAGTGTAACTGTTAGGTAGATAAGGCTAAAAGGTGGCTGACATGGGGCCAAAAGCATGTGTCCCATGGCATTTCTTCCTCCCATCATGCTCCAGACTCCTTTTTCCCATGATGCCTTGGGTACCCAACCAATAGGAGAACTAGGGCAGCCCATGCACAAGCCCTGGATCAATCAGTGCAAAGCCCAGGGGAACAGATGGGGGTGGAACCTATACTATAAACCACCCTCCCAGAGGCCTCCATGGGAATCCAGGAATCCTCTGTGAGTCCCCCTCCTGGTGGGACTTTGAATAAACTTTCTTACTCTGTTTACCTTCAACACCTTTCTGCCTTTTCACTCTTTAATGGACAGAAAAACAAGTGCCAGTAGTCACCTCTAATCACTGGCCGCATTTTCCTTTGTCTATGGATCTATATATTATATCACACGATAGAGGAGAAACAACGGAGCTGGTTATTGTTTAAAGTGTACTGACAAAGGAATGAAGGGCTAGTTTCCTGTTTTGCCCTATTTGCCTTATGTGTCTTGGATCAAATGTCCTGATTTAGTGAGATGTCTTGTATCAACCTCAGAGCTCAATGATAAAGTCAGTTCTCAGCTTCCACAAATCCGCTCTGGGTCCTACTGTGTCTCCCTTAATGGTAAAAGCTGGCAAATTCCATCTGTAAGGAAGCATGTGTTATGTATGAACTGCCACAGGGCTGAAGACCACACAGAAAGCAATCACAACCCCAGGACTCCTTGCCAGACGTGGAGTGAGGTGGTGGTGGTGGTGGTGGTGGTGGTGGTGGTGGTGGTGGTGGTGGTGGTGGTGGTGGTGGTGGTTGTTATGAGCACTTAGGAACGGAAATCAGGGCGTCATTGCAGAAGAAATTATTATTAGGGAATTTAAGTTTGATAGTCAAATTTTGAGAGTTTAATGTCATGGCCTTGTATAAATGTACCCACAGGTTTTAAGAGCTGAACTAATATTGCTTAGCCATGGTACCTTAAGAAACGGTGGTTTCTTCAGCTGTTGATTTACACAGCGCCCTTTATTCTTGTTCCAGGTTTGTCAAACCTGATGCAAACATATGTCCACCCCTGCTACAAGCAAGTCCATAGAGAAAACATACATATTTCAAGTTTGCCTCAATTTAAATGTGGAAGGAAGACAAACTCCCTTGGAATAAAATTGAGTTATTGTTCTTCAGATTGGCCTAAAGGCAGAAAAAAATATTCTCCTTATACTCTGTTTCTCTAAACTGTATTTAATATGCCTTCCACTGAGCAGAGTAACTAAAACTCTAATAATGTACTGCCACCTACAGATGGGAGATAGGCTGAAAATATCTGCTCCCAGCAAGAAAGATGAGCCTGGAGTTCACACTAAAGACCCACAGATTGGGGAACATGAATCATAGAGATATTGCAGGTGAGAAATGAATTCTTGCTTACCAACAGTAATTACATTTTGCTTGCAGTTGGTGAGATTTAAATGAAATTAGAACTACTGAAGGAGCAGGTTTTCCGGTAGTATATCTCTTCTTAATGACAATAAGTTGCCCGTTTCTGCAGCATAAGTTTTAAAGAGAGGAGGAAAATTAAAGGAAAAAAGTGAGAGAGGGGATGAGTTAAGAGAGATGGATGACAATGTTGTCAGACACCTTGTATTCATATACTGTTTTGTAGAATGGGAACTTCTTTATGCAACTACTTAAAGATAATTTTAAAAAATAAAGAGAGGAGGAAATCTTTCAGTCAAACCTTTGTCCCCACCAGTATTTGCAAGAATCTGCTACCTTCCCCAGAGCTGGGAATGTCTCCTTGGCCCTGAGGGTCAGTCATATTGACAGCCTAGAACAATTCCATCTTTTGGTGTTATGATTTGTGATTTTTCTGGACTCAGATCTGAAAGGGCTCAGCCTCCACTCCAGCGTTATCTAGCGTGTGATGACACACACCACCTTGTTTTGTGGAACTCAGTTTTTACTCCATTTAATCCTTTATGTTCTTTTAAATAGGGCATAGGAATTTGCTCATACTTCCTTTTTTGCTCTTTTAAGCAAGCCTGCATTACAAGTCTCAAATGTTCACTTAGAAAATATAATCCCTTCTACAGGGAGACGTTGACCCAAGCTGCTAAAGGGAGCACTGGAGGCCTCTTTGGGACCTGGTGTATGCTTGGGTCTCATTGATAAGAGTTAGTAGAAAAGCAGGCAGGAAATCCAGACCTCTACAGCTTACAGATGACAAGATGAACCGAAAAACCAAAACCTTTCCAGCAAGGAAATGCAGGGGACCAGGGACTACAAAAGAATAAGGAAATAAGATCAGAAGAATGAGGAAACAAAGACAGGACAATACATCTCCAGCATCAGGAGACCCAACAACCAAAAAGCCAATCTCAAAGATCCAAGTTCTCACCCAGCCCCCAGCCCTACAACAAAAAGAAGGTGGCCAAGATGACTGAGATGGGGCAGCAGGAATGAATGATATAAATGAATGAATGATTACAAAGAACAAAGAAAGAAATGCATGTAAGTTCTACCACAGAAAGCATCTGAGTTAACTTAAAAACTGGAATTGAGACTATCCCCCTAGAGAAAGGGAGACCACTAAACTGAATATTCCCAAAATTTTTACAAAATTATAAAGGCAAAAAACAGTTGAGAGCACACTGGTATGGAAGGGAGATAATGCTACTGTGCGTGGTGTCAGAGAGGAACTCAGATTCTTGAATGAAGAGTATTTGTTTCTTTCTACAAAGAACTGAATGTGCACACACACACACACACACACACACACACACACACACACACACACACACACTGAAGTGGCAATGCAGAAGTCCTAACAGAGAGAAGCAAAGTAGAGCATTATGGGAGATGGCAGGCCTGAACTGGTCCAAGAACAAGCACAAGTTTGTCCCTAGGATTTTAGGGGTTTGGGGAAGATAGATCAAGCAATGTTCAAGTAATGAGGAGGATAGAAGTTTGATCAGGCAATGTTCAAGTAATTAGGTTCTCTTTTGGGGGGGTGGGTAGAGGTTGGGGGAGGTTAATGCTAAAGAAATGAGAAATGTGGCCTGGCAGTTTTGCAAGGGAACTGCAGGCATGCACGACTTCCATTCCATAGTTGTGTGTGTGCAAGGTGCAATGCGCATGCATGAAGCCTTAAGTAGGAGTTTGTTGCAAACAGTTCAGGCAGAGGCTGGGAGGGACTCCACTGAACCAGGGCCTCCTTGCAGTTGGATCTAGCCCTGAGTTATTCTGCCTCTATGGAGAAACAAACAGGCCACTAATGATCATTGAGGAGTGGCCACGGGAGGTGCTGGGAAGGACTCAGATTCCTCTGGGGCGTGGCTTGGAGCCGTCCATTTCAACCTTCTTTCCCTATAGCTAATTACCTGCGTGCTAGCCCCCAGTCCACCAGCCTCAGCCTGCCTTAGCCAGGAGTGCCGAGATGACAGACAGGCAGCACTTTTCCTGGCTCCAATGTGCAAAGAAATGAGTGTGCTAGAAAGTGATGAGTTGAGAAGGGCACTAGGGATAACCAGATTAATGAGTTGAAAATCTATGTCGAAAGTAATGAGCAATCATGGAATATGAGAAGGCTAGACATGTGTCTAATGTCATCATTTCTCCTACCAAAGATGTGTCTACTTGTGTCTAATTTGAAAAGTGTCCACTGATAAGTCATGGATTTGTGTATATGTATAAATTATATGTGCGTATAGTATACAAACATCTATTATCTATGTAACTTTATTTTTTTCCTTTAGTCATAGGGCTTGAACTCTGGGCCTGGACTCTGTCCCTGAGCTCCTCAGCTCAAGGCAAGCACTCTATCACTCAAGCCACAGTGCCATTTCCAGTTTTCTATTGGTTAATTGGAGATAAGAGTTTCATATAGTCTTTCCTGCTCAGGCTGGCTTTGAACTATGATTGATCCTCAAATCTCAGCCTCTTGAGTTGCTAGATTACAGGCACGAGCCACTGGTGCCCGGCTAATGTAACTATTTGTAATAGATAGTTATGAAACACTAGATTTAGATATGTCTGGGTGTAGAAAAGTTACTTCTTTAAACCAGCAAAGATCCTACACCTAGCCAGCCACCAGGGGCTCACATACCAGGGGCTCACACACCAGCGGCCCATCTGAGCAAGCAAGCCAAGTAAACATGAGGTCCTGAGTTTAAAC
The DNA here is from genome assembly GCF_019054845.1 of Dipodomys spectabilis. Taxonomy (NCBI): domain Eukaryota; kingdom Metazoa; phylum Chordata; class Mammalia; order Rodentia; family Heteromyidae; genus Dipodomys; species Dipodomys spectabilis. The sequence goes on from NW_024871277.1 coordinate 222,963, forward strand.
CCTAGAACTGCTCCCAATCCCCCAGCCACCTACCCCTCCCCACACACACACACACAAAAAAAAAAAAGTAAAAAGAAAAGCAACCCTAATTACTTGGGCATTATGCATTGTCATCTTTGGGTGGATCTAAGTTAACAGAATGGTCTCTGTTGAAAGCTAAATTCAAATTAAGTCTTGTTTAGAAGAAAAAACAACTCAATCTGGTTTATTTGCACGTATGGAAGCATGACAATGAAACCTGCTGAAATTGTTTCAGCAATGGGAGTGATGGAGGTGGGTGAAGTTAATCAAGATATATTGTTTAAGCGTGCCTCAACAAGGAATGCATGCAAATCAATAAGATGGGAGGAAAAGTGATCCAAAAGGAAGGAAGGAAGGAAGGAAGGAAGGAAGGAAGGAAGGAAGGAAGGAAGGAAGGAAGGAAGGAGGGAGGGAGGGAGGGAGGGAGGGAGGGAGGGAGGGAGGGAGGGAGGGAGCGGGGGAATGGAGGATGGGAATGGAGGATGGGATAGAGGAGCTGGGGAGAATAGGATGCCTGTTCCTTCAGATGCACAGGCCAGGCCCTGCTCGCTGTGAAGCCTTCCTGTGTCAGCGCCCGCGATCCTCTGGGACAGACGTCAGGGTGGCTAATGGAGCCCAGGGTGGCGACATGACAGAGGAGTCGCCTGCCTGACCTCCCCTCCCCAGAGACACGGGTGGAGAGGCCTGTCCTCCGGTGCACCAAGGAGGAAGCAGTTCAGAGAGCCCTCCGGGAAAGAGGCGGAAGGGAGGAGGGGGAAGGGGAGGGGAGAGGAGGTGAAGTGAGGCTCACAGCTCAGCAGAACATGGCAGCCAAGACTGGCATCAGTGTGGCCAGGTGCCCAATGGCTCGGCATAGTGCATGCGCGGAGCAGGGAACCAATCACAAGAGGTCTGCAGCGGATGCCCACCCACTCCCTGGACCAATCAGATCAAGACCACGCCCTAAGAGGGAGGAGCAGCGGCCCTATAATAGAAGGGGAAGGGGAGGAGGAAGGGGCAGAAAGAGATAGCTGCTGTCTGCTTTAAGCACTTTCCTGTCCTTTAACTATTTAATCTGCAGAAACAACAAGCTTGAATCCCAGGCAGTACCAGACCCATCACCAAACCTTGCTACATTCGCCTACTGTCTGTCACCAACCCTCACACAATGAGACAGCGGTCTTCTCATCAACGATTGCATAGAAAGGCAATTGGAAGAGTTCAGTTGAAGTAGCATCAAGGGTAGCTTCGGCCAAAGGGCAATTATTTTTCTGAAGAATTTCTTGTTGTGCTCTATGAGGATAATATCCCTACTAGTTGTGCACGGTTGATAGGGTCACCACTGACTTTGCTCACAGCAGGTGACCAAGCGCTGGTCCTCATCTGAGCTAGTGTGCAGATCTTGTTATCTAGAAGAATAATTTATCCTATAAAGACTAACTTCACTTCAAACTATTCAATAGAAAACCAACAAAACAAGCTAATGGTAACAACAATTAATTGTAATTTTTAAGAAATAATGTCAAACAATAGTTCCTACTTTCAACACCCATTGATTTTAATACCTCCTATAAACTGTTTATGATCTCCAGTTTTGTTAGATGAGAAAACTGAGATACAAGAAGATTATTTTCCAAGTTCACATAAGATAGAAAACTGAGATTTAAAGAATGCTGCTAAATTCTACAGATGTGCTTACAATAATTCTTATTATGACAATATTCCATTACAGTATTTTGTTTGGACCCAATATATTTTCCTTTAAAAGTAGATGTTGAAAACAATTACTATCTTCAAATTATAAAATTAGCATTTCAAAAATCATGAATTAGCATTTGATCATTTTAATAAAATATTACCATTTGACCATATTTAGTATTCTATCAAAGACATACTTATCCAGAATTCTTCTCTTTTTTTTTTTTTTTTTTTGGGTCCGTCGTGGGGCCTGAACTCTGGGCCTGGGCGCTGTCCCTCAGCTCTTCAGCTCAAGGCTAGCACTCTACCACTTGAGCCACAGCGCCACTTCCGGCTTTTTTCTTATGTGGTGCTGAAGAATTGAACCCAGGGTCTTGAGCATGCAAGGCAAGTGCTCTACCACTGAGCCACCTTCCCAGCCCCTTCTCATTTTTAATGTTCGTACTGGGGCTTGAACTCAAGGCTTGCCTGTTCTTCGCTTGGCTTTTTTCACCCAAGGCTGGTACTCTATCACTTGAGTCACAGCTCTATCTTGTGGACTTTTCTGCCAGGGCTAACTTCAAACTCCAATCCTCAGATCTCAGCCTCTTACAGGTATGAATCACTGGCACTAGGCTACCAAGCTTTATTTTTTTTCTTTTGTCGGTTTGGTTAGTCTTTCAATACTAGAGTGTGAACTCACAGCTTTATGCTTGCAAGGTATGGAGCCCTTTTCTAATTTTTTTGGACAGGGTCTCACGGTTTTTTGCCTGGGACCAGCCACTGACCCAGCTGGCGTGTTGGTGCTGGGAGGGACTATCACTAGCTTTTTGTTCAGGCTGGCTTCAAGTAGTGCAGTTCTCTTCATCTCTGTCTCTTGGTTTGAGGGAATATAAGCTAAAAGCATCAACCATGAGGCCCAACCCAGTCCGGAATTCTTAGTTTTGTTATTGTAAAGCTCCTTGGAGAGCAGTTATTGTATTCTGAAGAACACAGACTTCTAACTCTTTTAGAAGACAAAAAAGAATGGTAACATATTAAACCAGACTACAGTGAAATTTTTACATAAAATTCTTCAATGTATTGTGCTGTGATCATGTGTATCTCAAGTAGTTTATTTCACCTTGCCCAATGTGTCAACTTAAAAATAAACAAATAAGCACACAAACTGCTAATTTAAGAAATGAGGACCAAGGAAAAGTAACTCTGATTGCCAGGAGGAATGATTAGCACCATTTTATACTAAAACAGTTCAGAATCATCAAAAGAGTTTACATGTGTCAAATATTTTCGCTCCCACACAGAAATAAAATTCAATCAAGAACTATTTCTCTTTTGTATTAACTTTTTATGTGAATTTTTAAATTATTCAGTATGGAAGTCCATTCAGATAATCTAATTTGAAGAGATCAAAGATGTTTTATTGAGATTTTTTTTAAAAACCAACACAACAGAAACCTTGCACCAGTCTGGGCGTGGAGCCCTGGAACAAGACCTAGGAGTGCTGAGCAAGGCCTCGAACACCCGTGTCCAGGTCTGACCCTCACGCTAGAGTTATCAGTCAGAGTTGTGCCATTCCTTTCAGACTGTGGAATTCTATAGTTCTAGGAGATGTCTGCAGTTCAAACCTCAAGCATGAGGCGAGCCCAGAACTGCACGTTCAAAGTCAAGGATTTTAGGTTTTTGGCCATTATGTCAGGTCCTCAGGGTGACTGAGGAAAAGACAAAGTTATGAAGGATAATCATACAAAGACATCCGCAGTTAGCATACCAACAGTACAATTGACCTGATGCATCAAATTCAAAAATTAATTCAGACAAATCCTCTGATGGAATCGAAGGAACAGAATTCAATTAAGAGCCACGCTAATCGGATAGAAAGACACAGAAATCCCCAGACAAGGATTTCTTGCTGTTCTCATCCTCTTTTTTTTTTTTTTTTTTTTTTTTACAATTTTATTTCCCTTGGCTTAGTAACCACAAAATTACACTTCTACCAGTGATTATACTTCTTTGTAATGTTCAATAACTAAGTATACTTGAATGTGTTTTAAATGCACAGTGAATGACAAATGGGAAAGGTTTAAAGTTGGGTTATTACTCTGAGTCATTCACCGTGAGTCTTTCTAAACTTCTGATCTTTACTTGAAATTCTATGTCTACATGGCAAAAATCAAATATACCATCACAGAATTCACCTGGGATTTCATCCAAGCAGCCCAAGATATGAATGATTGTTAATAGATATTCTACTAAGATCATCATGCTTTTGATCATGTAAATAAAGATCTTCTAAATACCTCCTGTTACTTGACCTATGTATAGCCTCTCTGTACACCACCTTTACAATAACAATATAGTTAAACAAAAATAACACAAAACAGCTACTGTATTCTTGAAACATGCTGAAAGTCAGTGTAAAATATTCTCTCTACAAGATATGAAGACACATAAACAGTATATGAATTAGCTAGATGTAGTCATCATGCAATGCCTACATGCTTAAAAATCCTATTTTATACAACAAATACAATTTCATCTTTCAATGTAAATAACATTTAGAAATTTTGTTTTAAAATGAAGGAAATCGTTTCAAATTAACCAGCCGTGTAAAGCATTTCATCCACTAACAGCTAAATCTACTAAGAATCAAGGTCCTGGCAACATTAAAGCAGAAATTCTTATTTTTTTCTCTTTCCCTCTTCAGGAGGACACATTTCTGTTACATGTAGGTGAGAACTAGATGCATTGTCTAATAATTTGTAATAAATTGTTTCCCTTTCCACTTTTTCTATTGCATATGTGTTGAATTAGCTGAGATTATTTGGGCTGTGAGGAATAGAAACCCACACAAGCCAACTTAAAAAAAAAAAAAAAAAAAACAAGCAGAAGAAAGTAGCGATTGTTTCTTATCAGAATGTCCAAGGTTTCAGGCAGCCACCATGCTGAGCTCGGCATCTCTCCTGTCTTTATTCTGATTTTCTGTCCGGCTTCATTTTTCAGCATGATGCCTAAAAAGCCAGAAAAGAAGGCTGTGGGCTTTCCAATTAGGTGGTCCTCACATCCCAGCCTGTGGTCCAAATCAGTGTGGTCCAAATCTCACATCCCATTGTCCTTGACCAAATCCAGTAACAATAATACTGAGAAATACTGAGTAGTAGCATGAGAGAGATGTGACCAGGCAGCCCGGGTTGCTTCCTGTGCAAGAAAAGGGACGCAGATGGACAAACGCCTGTTTTTCTGTTTCTTTTTTTATTCTCTGCAGACCCTGAGATGCAACAGAGAAATAAGAATAATGCTTCCTTAAAACAGGAACGAGTTCCCACCAAAATAAGAACATCACCATCACAAACTACTAAATTCATCACCAAAAATACCATTTGGGTTTTAATTAATTTTGAATTGTGAAATTAATTCTCCCATCAATTCAGTATCAAGAAAAATTATCTGATTTGATTCATCATGTCTCAGCTGACAGGCATACATCATTATATATCTCTACAGCTCCATTCATAATTCTAGGTAGAATTAGTTTAGGTGAAATATTCTTTGATTCTCAGTCCTGAGTGTAAATGACCACAACCTAGAAGTTTTAAGTGTCATCTCTGTGATTGGGATAATTCACATAAATAAATTCAACATGAAACTAAAGTAAATTAATGTCATGCTTGATCTAATTCACCCAAATTATTTTGTATATGTGAGTGTATATGGGCCAGAAACCAAACCCAGGACCTTCTTCGTGCATGCAAGGCAAGCATGCTACCCCTCATTCATATCCTCAGTTTTGGAATTTTTGTTGTGGAGTTATAAGATCCAGGCTGCCTTCAAAATGCTAGGATTATGGGTGTGTGTTATCATGCCTGGCCAGAAGGCATTTTTACTTAGGTATTATATCCTTGGCTTTCTGTTATCTTTGAGATATGGTTCACATAATTAATATATATTGATTCTGGTACTATTTTTGTATTTTGACATAAATAGTGGAAAACAAAACTGACAAAAATATTCCTTATAAAAGCCTTCTTTAAAATTCCCAAACTTAGTCCGGTTCTGTTGGCTCACACTTGTAATCCTAGATACTTGGGAGACTGAGGAGATTGTGGTTCAAAGCACAGGCAGGAAAATCCAGTAAGTTCTTTGTTTTGTATATATTTTTATTGTAAAAATACTGTACAGAAGGGTTACAGTTACATGAGTAAGGTATGAGTACATTCCTATCAAGCACTGTTACCTCCTCCTTTATTTTTCCCCTACCATCCCTTCCCTCCCCATCTCCCCAACTCCTCCCTCTCCCCCCCCCCAAGTTGTAAAGTTCGTTTTCAACATAGTGTCTTGTACATCTCATTGTTACAATGGGCCAACACGTATCCTTATTTCAGCATTTTCTCCAATTAACCACAGAAAAAATAGAAGTGAAGCTGTGGTTCAAAGTGGAAGCACACAAGCCTTGAGCAAAAAGCTAAGGGACTGTGCCCAGACCCAGAGTTCAAGCCTAGACAAAAAATACTCCCAAACTTAGGGTAGGGAGAAGAAATTTTTTCTGATACTTTTTTTTTTTCATTAGAACTACATTTTCAAAAAAAAAAAAAAAGATTTCAGCGGTAGTACTGGGGCTTGAGCTCAGAGCTTAGCTTTTCTGCTCAAGGTTGGCACTCCCCAACTTGAGACAGAGTTACGTCGGATTTTTGCTGTTTAATTGGAGATATGAATCTCACAGAAGATTTCAAATGAAAAACCTTAGATTTCAGTCTCATGAATGAATAGCTATGATTATAGGCATGAGCCACCAGCCCAGCTCAAATACTTTCTTCTCCTGCTAGTATTGTTAGCTTTTGCACTTAGTTTTTAAACTGTAAATGACAAAGGAATGAATAGAATGGTGGAGATCTTGGTCTACTTTATTATTCCTATAAAACTTTCACAAATTTGGTACCCTTCTTAATTGCCATCCTCTGGTTACCAGTAAAACATGCTTTGAAAGAGTTGTTGAGATGTGGGGGTTGAAAGAGCTTTTGAAATCTTTCATTTCTTAGCAGAGTCAAAATAGGCATCTTTGCCTTTAAAAAAAAATATCCCCTCACAAAGAAGCTTGTCTCAGGAAAGTATTCTTCAAAACTGGAGACATTTCTTCAGAAAGCCTCTGCTGCGATTCACAGAGCCTTATTATTCTGCACTCCCTGCTCACTCCTCACAGCTTGAATTTCTTTTCAAAATTGTTTAATGACTTTTAAGATTATATTTCTTGCTAAGCCTTGTGAGCTTCTGGTGTCAATGTTTGCCTTTTGATTTCTATCATTTCATTCACTTTTGTGCTTTGGATTTTGATAAAAACAAAAGCCAGGGCCATCGGCATTTTGTAAAATAGGAGCTTGTCCAACGCAGAACCCTTCCAAACACAGGTGTGATTTCAACATTAAGAGTTCTTTCTTACTTAAGTCATTTTCTAAGCTTACTGATTACTGTAATTTTTTTCTGAAAGGAGCTGCCAGGTGGCTTTCAGGTAGAAAAGAAACGTGGATTGAGGGTATCTAAACTGAAGGCCCAAACGTGGTGTAGCTTGTGTAGAGAAAGGGGTGGACACCTCCTGGAGCTGGGGTTAGTTAGGGAGAGGCGGGGAGGGGGAGTGGCCTCAGAGTCTAGGAACCTCCCATGGTCTGAAGGAGGCGTGGCTGGGGTGGTCTAGGATGTGACCTCAGAGAAAGAGGAGGTAACTGCCCCCAGGTGTGCCAGTTACCTGGGTTACAAATGCTGGGAGAGGGCTTCTTGGGAAGGGCCACGTGTGCATCCAGGAAGAACAATGTGGAAGGATCTGCTTTTCCTGGGCAGACCTAACAAGGACCAGAAGAAAGAAAGAAAGAAAGAAAGAAAGAAAGAAAGAAAGAAAGAAAGAAAGAAAGAAAGAAAGAAAGAAAGAAAGAAAGAAAGAAAGAAAGAAAGAAAGAAAGAAAGAAAGAAAGAAAGAAAGAAAGGAAAGAGGGAGGGAGGGAGGAAGGGAGGAAGGAGAGAGAAAGAGAAAGAAAGAAAGAAAGAAAGGAAAGAGGGAGGGAGGGAGGAAGGGAGGAAGGAGAGAGAAAGAAAGAAAGAGAGAGAAAGAAAGAGAGAAGGAAAGACAGAAAGAAAGAGAGAAAGAGAAAGAAAGAAAGGGAGAGATAAAGAAAGAGAGAAAGAAAGAGAAAAAGAAAGGGAGAGAGAAAGAAGGAGAGAAAGAAAAAAAGGAAGGAAGGAAAGAAGGAGAGAAAGAAAGAAAGAGAGAAAGAGGGGGAGAGGGGAGAGAAAGAAAGAGAGAAAGAGAGAGGGGGAGAGAGGAGAGAAAGAAAGGGAAGGAAGAAAGGAAGGGAGGGAGGGGAGGAAGGAAGGAAGAGAGGGAGGAGAGGAAGAAAGGAAGGAAGTGGAGGAAGGGGAGAGAGAGAGGGAAGAAGGAAGGGAGGAAAAGGGAAGAAAAGAAGGTAGGAGGGAGGGAAGGGAAGGATGGAGGGAAGGTAGGAGGGAGGGAGGGAAGGAGGGAAGAAGGAGGAGGAAGGAAGAGAGGGAGGGAGGGAAGGAGGGAAAGAAAGAAAAAGAAGAAAGAAAGAAAGGAAGGAAGAGAGAGAGAAAGAGAGAAAGAAAGAAAGAAAAAATGAAAGAAAGAAAGAATGGAAAGAAAACAAAAATAACATAGGCTTCCTCTTGGTCAGCTATGCTGCCTGGATGTTTGATCTAATTGACCAAGGTTAGTTTTAAATATTAAAAGTACTTCTGCCCATCATGGAACTCAGTAACATCTCAGTTTTCTTAGAACCTGCAGTATGTTGTTATTATAGCAAAGTACTAACAATGTTAAAATTCAGGTTGTACCTTAAGCTGTGCTCTGTCAACACATGACCAACAGGGTGGTCTCCACACAGGAGGGGTCCAGCTCACAGTTGTAGAAGACGCTATGCAGGAGCTCTCCTGCAGCAGAAGGGCAGAAGAATACAAAGCATCTAAAGTCTTCCCATGCTTTCATAAGCATTTACCCAACCTAATCTTCCCTCCTCTTTCCCTCCCTCCTCCCTCCCTCACTCCCTCCTCCTTCCTTCCTTCCTCTCTTCCTTTCTTTCCTTCTTTCTCTCTTCCTTCTTTCCTTCCTTTCTTCCTTTCCTTGTTTCTTTCCTTTTTTTGTTCTGGTCCTGGGGTTTTACCTCAAGGCCTGAGCACTATCCCTTAGATGTTCCACTCAAGATTAGTGTTCTACCACTTGAGCCACATTTTGGATGGATAATTGGAGGTAAGAGTCTCAAAGACTTTCCTACCTGGGCTGACCTCAAACCATGATCCTCAGATCTCAGCCTCCTGAGAGCGTAGGATTACAGGCATGAGCCACTAGTTCATGGCATCATAATACTCTTTGTCTCTTTAAAGTCCTTAGTTTCTCCCCTCTCCACATGGTCATGAACATCAGGTTCAGGATTCTGCCTCTACCTGAACCCTCTTCAGTCTTTTCTGCTTGATTCTGGAATCCACAGAGACATTCAAGAAGAAAAACAGCTCATGCTCAAATGAAAGTTTAAACAGGGACTATTTGCAAAACCTGGAGCAAAGTGTTGGGGATCCAAAGGAACAGTCAGTACTCAAGTGAGTAAGAACCACTGCCATACCACTCTTGGGCATTTATTCAGAACATCGCAATCAGGATATGGTAAAGACACCTGCACACCAATGTCCATTGCTGCACTATTCACTATAGCCAAGTTATGGAAACAGCCCAGACACCCTACAACAAAAAAATGTATCAAGAAAATATAATGTGGTGTGTGTGTGTGTGTGTGTGTGTGTGTGTGTGTGTATGAATTTAATCAAGCATCAGGAAGATTGATACATCATTTGCAGGTAAATGGATGGACCTGGAGAAATTAGGTTAAGTGAAGTAAGTCAGGCCCAGAGAGCAAGGATGCAGGTTTCCTCACATATGTGGAAGTTAGATCTAATTTATAAACATACATGAAAACACATACAAGGTTATACGCATGTATGCATAAACACATTGACTAAAGTATGATATATGCAAGAGAAGGTTGCAACGGTGTAACTCCTTTGAACAATCATTTACAGTTTAACAAAATTAATACCATGTGCTGGGAGGGAGGGCAGGCGAAGAGGAGGAAGGGCAAATGAATGGAGACATGGAAGGTGGGAGAATGCAGTCAGGATACTCAATGTACACATGTGAAAATGGAACCGAGTCAACTCAAGGGAGGGGTGGGGCTGGGAGAGATGGGGAGAAGGATGGAGGATGACATTGACCAAGCAGCATTGTACTCACGCGCTGACGTGTTGAATTGAAACCCATTGTAAAATGACTTAAAGATGATTTTAAAATGTTTAAATAAAAGAAGCATTGTTACCACTCTAAGAAGGCCAGAGTGGAGCAATTCTTTGGGTCCAGAAGGAAGGGACATGAAGTGACAATTGTTAAGCGTTTCTTAATGGGTATGGTCTGTCTAACATGTCCTAGTAAGAAGCATTCAGTTCCTGACATTATTTCCCCTTCATCTGGGAGTGTCTGGAAACCCCCAACAAGAGGGTGCGAAAGCCCTGATCAATTTGTGTCATGTAGTACGTTTCATGGCAGGGAGAAGATGGTAGATGGCTACAGGAGGTTGGAAGGATGCAGAAGTTGGATATAAAACACCCCTACAAATCAGTCACTCAACAAAATATAATTGATCTCTACCTTTTCTTATTCCTTAGCCCACTGTCAAATTCTGAGAATTGACTTAAGTATTTCTTTCAGTTAAAAGGGAGACTTTGGAAATGTCTGACATTCCTTCACATGGGACAGACACTGGGGTAACTAAAAGAACGAACCTCATTGTGACAGAGATCAGTGAACAGGCAGGGAACAGAGGGCCATACAGCTTGCAGATGACAGGGTACACTGATAAACTAAAACCCGTCTGGTAACTAAATGGGGGCAGAGAGCCTATAAAAGAATGAGGAAGTACAGAGAACAAGAGAATGAGAAAATGTGGCCCCTAAACAGAATGTGGCACTAAACAGAAAAGAGAACCACCAACAGAAGGCCAACCAGTTCTCACTATATAAGACAGGAGAAGTGGGAGGAGCTAGCCAGAGGGTAGAGAGGCTAAACGGCCATCTCCCTCATGCCTCCTCTCCACCATTTGCTAGCTTTCTCTGTCTCAGTTCTGTTCCGATCCAGTTTCCTTAAGTTTGTCTGAATTCTTCCCTTGCCAGACACAAGCGCCAAGGCTGTCTGGCTGCTCTAAACTTTCTGGTGAAATATTGGGACAAGAAGTTAGAAATTTGGTGAGGTTTTTTTTTTTCTGACTTGAGCACATTGAATGGTTGAACAAAATTATAGTATTTTATGTCAGAAGTACGTTTTATTTCCCTTTTTAAGTACACAGATACCTAGCGCCTGGGATCACTGTGGCACCGCTGCTAAGTTGGACTGATCATTCCATCCTTCGTTCCCTTGCACTAACCCGGCTTTGCTTCTCAGAGGCAATGCCTGCACTAGCACTCATCTGTCTTTTTTTCAACAGTGATCCTTTTCAGTATTCCTTCTAGGTCCTCAGACACTTTGGTCATCCTTGATCATGATTTCATGTCTTGCTTTCATTTACCATATTCTTGTGGCACGCTCCAATTTCCCAGTGTGCACCTTATTTTCCACTGGTCTCATGTAAGATTGCTCACTGGCAACAGGAAGGAAGATGGCTGCACTGGGTCTGCGTATCACAGGTGGCATGGTTAACCCAGGGCAAGAGTTCTTCCAAGTGGTTGCTGTACAGCTGCTTAAATATCTTTTTTTTTAATCTGTTAACACTGTTAATATCAAATCAAGGCATCTGTCCTTGAAATGGTATTACAATAATGCGCAAAAACTCTTGATTGCATGAATAAAGGAAAGAATGCATGAGTAAGAGATTGACACATCGGTCAATGAAGTGGCGATTAGCTGAGGATTGTCTGTCTAGGTCACGGCTAGACCATACCTAACTACAGAGGAGAAGCAGAAGCAGGGAAGCAGATGCCTGCAAGCCCAGCCTGGGGCTTCAGTGAGGCTTGCTTTTTGATCTCAGGCAAGTACACAGGAAGTCAATCACTCTATTATTATATATGAATAATAATAGAGAACTAGAAACAAGGATGAATCGTGCCTGGAATCAGCATCAGGCTGGTGGAATACTGGTGGAATACAGCAGCATGGAATACTGGGATCAAGAAATTCTGGAATACACACCAATTGCTATGTTCTGATTGGCAGGTGCGTGTAATCAGGACAGGGGTAGAGGGATTGTCTATCTGGAAGACTGAGGTTTAATGCTAAAGAACTCTGATCAACAATAAGAATCCTCCTTCTAGAACTCTAAGCAAGCTCTTGATCAGGCAGATAGAACAAGGTTGGAGCTAAAAACCAAAGCAGACCAATGACCAGTATTCATGCTCACAGCCAGACTGTGGGATTCTCTTGGAGAAGAGGCTCTGCGGCTTGACCGAAGGTCCAGACATGGTGGAAGGAAGAGAAAAACAATCACGCTGGCTACATTCCAAATCCAGCCATGTGAACTAAAGGAATTTAATTACCTTCTCAATTCTTTCATTTGTTTAAGTGTAAAGGGGGACCGCAGGAATATACCACATTGTCATCATGTGTGTCAAAGTTTTACCAGAATGTCTGGCAAAAGTTAGCTCAAGTGAACAAATACCACAGACTAGGTGGATCAAATGATAGAGGTTTATTTTCTTGCAGTTGTGTTTTTGTTTTTGTTTTCTGAGATCTCTGTCTTGGCACACGCATGCACCTTCGGTGTCTTTGTGTGGCCTCTTATCTGGACGTCCACACCCATCTGATTGCTATTGTGTGTTCAGATTTTCAATTCTACCTTTCCCCATTTCCTCGAATGGACTCCAGTCACATTGGTTTGGGACCTAACCTAGAAAGTAAGTACTTCTTATACAAATTCAGAAGGACACAATCTGGTTCTGGATGCTGTAGAGAAAGGCATGAAAACCAGAAAACCTAAGGAAGGTAAAGTCTATGCCTCCGTTTATTCATTAGTCCAGTGAATTAGAGAATAGGACATACCAGGTTCTGGCCCAAGCTCAGAAATGCATCAGTGACAAAATGTGGTATATATACACAATGGAATTCTATGCCTCCATCAGAAAGAATGACATTGCCCCATTTGTTAGGAAATGGAAAAACTTGGAAAAAATTATATTAAGTGAAGTAAGCCAGGCCCAAAGAAACATAGGTCCCATGGTTTCCCTTATTTGCAATATCTAGTATATGTATGAGTCAAGCGGAAAAGGTCAGATAATGTGATGTCAGGAAAATGAACCCTTAGATATGTATTTTAATGTTTTTTTCTTTCATGCATGTGTTTCTAACGCATTTATAAGATTATTTCTTTGTTGCTTTCTATGTCCCTCTCCCACAGTATAACCCCTGCTTTCACTATATTTGATGTCAGTATAACTTGTGGAGGAGATGGGGAAAAACCAGTTGTTTAAGGATACAGGTGGACCTGTTGCAACAATGAGAAGTACAAGTTGTCATGTCCAAAACGAGCTTTACAACGTCGGTAAGGGGGGGAAGGGGGGGGGGAAAGAGAAGGATTGGGATTGCGGGGGAGGGGGAAGGCTGGGAAGGGATGTGAAGGGTAAACAAAGGAGGAGGCTGCAATGCTTGGTAAGAAATGTATGCATTATCCTGCCCATGTAATTGTAACCCCTCTGTACAGTATGTTCACAAATAAAATTAAATTAAATTAAAGAAAAAAAAAAAAAAAGAAATGCATCAGTGACGAGAGACACAGTCGGCTTTGGAAATCCTCCATTTAGAGCGAGGAGCCACAAGAGGTGAGTGCCACAGACTATGGAAAAAGTGTTTCTGTTGAATGTCAGCAGAAGCTCAGAAAGCCATGTACAATTGAAGGCTTAACTGTGAATGTAGACCCAAGCCTCTTGGTTGAGATGTTATTAAGTAAGCAATGGGGCACTTGTGTATTGTTTTAGGAAGGAAGAAGTGTGTGAGGCTGTGTTTCTGGAAGAATCCACAATTAAAGCAGGTAGACTGTTGATGAACCTGGTAGAACAGATGCTCCATGCCTGGATGGTGTGAAGTAACTCTCTCACAGGGTGTCTGTGGGGAACTACCCAGCCTGTTGCAGGGTTGGCATCAGGGGACCCTGAAGAGCCATAAGACTGGAACAAAGAGACAGACAGAGCACAGACGGCATAGTCAGTGTTCAGTAGAGCAGTTAAAAAGAAGTGGCTGGTGGCTCACACCTGTAATCCCAGCTACTCAGGAGGCTGAGATCTGAGCATCATGGTTTGAGGCCAACCTGAGCAGATGAAGCTCCTATCTCCAGTTAACCATTTTTGGCTGAAGCATGGTTAGTGGAATACTAGCTTTGAGTGCAAAAACTAAGGGTCAACACCCGAGTCCTAAGATCAAGCCCTAGCAGTGGCACCCCCAGAGAGAGACAGAGAGAGAGACCAAACCCACCCAGCTCTGAGCACAGAGCAAGGAGAGGATCATGGGGAGTTTCCACACAGCTGCTGGCTCTTTCCATCTACTTAACACTACCCGCTTGTGTTGCTGCTACCCTAGCATTTCCCAGGCTTTCGTGTTGTAGCAAGGAGCTTAGCCTGATGCACTGAAATCAGATTAAAAAACGTTCACTGCGTCTCACTTCATTTTCATTACAATTCCTTCAACAGATCAGTACATATAACTGATGACAAGCTCTCCAATCCCATTTGAATTCTACTTATCTATATTCATCCAGGGAATATCTGTCCAGGACTCCATAAAAATGGGACTGCGAATATGCTAAACAGCCTCGAGTTACCACCACAAGCGTGGCCTCAGGTATGCATCAATCCTAAATCCTCCCGTTTCTCTGATGGAGTTTCGCTCCCATGAGGGAGCTCTTGGTTTCCAGCCTGGGGTATTGCCCCTCTGTCCTGTACCTTAGAGCGAGGGCTCCCGCAGGCCAGCAGGTGTGCCTGGTCTGGTGCGGGTCACAGCATGTCACTGCTGCCTCTTCAGGAACTTCATGGAGCAGTGCTAGAGCTCAGTACTTCCATCCAAGGGCAGCAGAAGTCTTGGGATTTGAATTACAACTGGAAGTGAAATATCAGGACATAAAACTGCATCCTTTAAACAGATACTGTCCGGCCCCAAGTTGGAAATAAGGAAGGGAAATGAAATGTTTACCTGTAAAATAAGCAAGAATAGATGTAAAAGCTGGTTGCTGGTGGCTCACGTCTGTAATCCTAGCTACTCCAGAGGCTGAGATGTGAGGATCACAGTTCAAAGCCAGCTGGGGCAGGAAAGTCCATGAGACTCTATCTCCAATTAACCACCAGAAGTGGCACTGTAGCTCAAGTGGTAGAGCGCTATCTTGAGCTGAAGAGCTGATGGACAGCACCCAGGCCCAGAGTTCAAGCTCCATGACCAAAAAAAATAATTGTAAGGAAATACACTGCCTGCCAAGCTCTCTTCAGGACCCCTGCACACACATGTGCATGCACACACACACACACACAGGTGAGCAGCATTAGGATCCTATGCCTCATAGTTCTAAATCTTTGGGTCATATCACAAATATTTGCTGTGCACCTACTGTGCGTCTTACACTATTGTAAGTGACTTTGGGAACGTGCCTCGTATTTCAAATCACAACTCATCCCTTCACGCTTACCATTGGTCTGGCACTCCTATAAGTTCCTCAAGACACATCTGTGTGTCCCAAACATCCGGCACTCATTGTCATGATGGAGTTTAAGTTAATGTCCCACTAGACAATGAGTGAGTGAGGCCAGAAGAGCATCAGACATTTAAACATAAATAAATCACCAGGCACGGATGACTCATGCCAGTAATCCTAGCTACTCAGAAGCTGAGATCGAAGGTTTACAGTTCAAAACTGGCCCAGGCAGAAAAGTCCCTGAGACTCTTATCTCCAATGAACCACCAGAAAACTGAAAGTGGAGCTGTGACTCAAGTGGTAGAGCGCTAGCCTTGAACAAAAATGCTCAAGGACAGCACCCAGGATGAGCAAAATAATCATAATCATAATCATAAATAAACACAAAGCTGAGTCTAGAGACAGTCGCCTGAGCACTGAGGGAGACCACAGGCCCTGTAAAATGAATGAAGTCACCTTAAATCTCTATACTATCAATAAGTCATTTTGTGACTTTCAAACCATTCTGTGCACGTGAACATGATTGCTCGGCCCGCTCTGTAGGTGAGAAGAGGCCAGGGAAGTTGCCTGGTTTATAGCAGCTTGCACAGCACATCAAAATCCCAGGCTTAGCTGGGCTTTGGTGGCTCATGCCTGTTATCCTAGCTACTCAGGAGGCTGAGATCTGAGGATCAAAGTTCAAAGCCAGACCAGATAGGAAAGTCTGTGAGGCTCTTATCTCCAATAAACCACCAGAAAACCAGAAGTGGCGCTGTGGTTCAAGTGTAGAGCACTCACCTTGAGCTGAAGAGCGCAAGGACAGCCCCCAAGCCGAGTTCAAGCCCCACAACCAAAAAAAAAAAAAAAAATTCCAGGCTTTTCCCACCAGGAAAATCACATCATTGTCCTGAGCCAGCAGGAAGTGGGTGAGGTTTCGATCCAGAACACAGAGAAGAAACTGAGCACCACAGGAATAAAGGTAAAAGAGCTTTATTATGACCCATGTAATCCACAGTGTTTCATTTGTTTTCACCAGTAAAGGTGATCGCAGTAGCCATAACCAAAAGAGGTTCTACCATCACCATTACCTCTGTTCTGTCTACCACAGCCTGCGCACATTCTGTTGTTGACTGAGCCCTCTTCCCTCAGCCAGAGACTCTGCAGCGATCGGTTTCCATGTAGACATACGGATGACAGATCAGAGGTGCACAAGGAGACATGACTGGAGGCATGGAAGATGGTAAATGGAAGTGGCAGCTAAGAATTGGCATCTCCGAAACCCCAGCCACGGGAGACGAAAAGTCAAAGGGGGAAATCCATCTTCATGCAAGCGACATTGATTCCAGATCAGCAGAAACGCTAATGGTTTTATGACAGTGACTTTTAAACCTGCCAAGGCAGAGAGGCCCAAAGCGATCCACGGCTGTCACAGTGGATGACACCACCTCGCATCTGACTTCACACCACACACAACCCACCCAAGGTCAGCCGTCCTGAGCCCCCGTGTATTGTTCACGCAGTTCAACGTGGGTGTTTCCACTGTCTAGAGGTATGTGAGTGGCATGTGAGTTTTTCCCAAGGGTAGCTCTTTATCTGATGAGTGTTCCCACGACTCTCTTCAGAAAGCCCAGGCTAGAGGATGCGAGTCACGGCCTCCGATCACAAAGCCAGTGAGGCCTAGCACGCCGCACACACCCCGGACTCATAAACTGATAAAGCAAATTGAAAACTCTTTGTACGAATACAGCCGAAACTCCTTTAAAAGCAAATGATGAGTTTGAACGATGACCAAGATGCATTTTGAAATGACAGGAAACCCATTTGTACCACCACATCAACTAATAAAAATGAAGAACTTATTTCTACAAATTCAGAGACAATGTCCACTTCATCTTTTCATGTCCACTTTCTTTTCATCTGTCTCCTAACACCCTTCCATCTCTTAGCACTCCTACAGAATAGCAGCTCCTTAAAGAGATTCACGAAAGTTTACTCCCATCTTACTCCTGGTTAGTATTGAATTAAGTATGAATACAACAACTGAATCACGACGTCAAAGAGAAGGCCTTTATCCAAATGGAGATCCTTGTCCATGTCGATTTGCACCTCATGATAATGACAGAAGTAGCGGGTGTGTGTGAAGTTCTCCAGAAGCTTCTTAAGTCGAAGTACCACAAAGCACTAGACCTGCTCTTGACTTCATATCAAGCCATTACCATCACAGGTAGCAATGGTGATCCTAAGGCTGTGATCTAAATTCTAGATTAACCAATAAAATTAGCTCAATAACTCGGTTAGCTTCCGCTACTAAAAATCTGTGTGTGTGTGTGTGTGTGCGCGCGCGCACGTGCAAGCACATACACATGCACACCAGTCCTGGGGCTTGAACTCAGAGCCTGGACATTGTCCGTTAGCTTTTTTTGCTCAAGGCTAGTGCTCTACCACCATGAGCCACAGCTCCACTTCCGACTTTTCAGTGGCTAATTGGAGATAAGAGTCTCACAGATTTTCCTGCTCCGGCTGGCTTTGAACCACAATCCTTAGATCTTAGCCTCCTGAGTAGCTAGGATGACAGGCGTGAGCCACTTCCTTCCTCAAGTGGCTTCTGTCATCAGCAGTCCTGAACTGTGACTGGCCACTAGGGCATGGCTCAGAGAGGCCCGCTGAGCCCTGAAACATGCTATAAATGGCCAAGGGGCATTGGTGCTCAGCTTTTGCAGAGAGTGTGCTTTGAGAGGAACCACCGTACACCAAGTAGAAATGTTCAGGGCCTTTCCCGCTAGGCCATTGTAGTAGTAGAAGAAAAGACCAGTTGTTCCCTTTGACTAGCTTGTCTTAGCGTGTGGCAAGGATCTTTTCATCCTGTGATGCTTTCCCGAGTGGCATCAAGGCTCTAATTGACTCATTTCCAATTCCCACGGACTGTAACTGAACACTTTTAAAGGTGACAGGAGGAGCTGCGGGAATGGCGTGATCATGCAGGTCACGGATAATGCCTTAAACACTAGAAACGCGTGGGAGAAAGTGGCGTACCGAATCTAATTGGTTGGATTTTCATGTAAGAGTTTTCTTGGTTTCTTAGTTTTACTTAGAAATGCACTCATTTTCTTTAGGATTTTCTTCTGTTTCTCTGGGTTCTGTTGCTGATAAACAAGAACTAATGCCACTCGAAACTAGAAAACCCACAGGTGGTGGTGCTAACATGTGGTCTGGAAAGGTACTTACTTTTAGAAGGAGCTGACAGCACTTACTGGAAATGATCACTTGACCATGCAAGGCACTGGACAAGCGTGTGTGTCGTATGTGCTGCGTTCATCCTCAAGACCAAGGCCTTTGCCCTTCACCCCTACCCCTCACCTCCCCACCCCCCTCCCCAATACCCCAGCACAGAAATTTCCCCTCCCCCATCCTTGGCTGCTGCTGTCAGTGGCCATCCTGGTTTAGGCCCTGGTCTTCCATCCACATTGCTAGGCAGCAGTGGAGAACAAGAAAATCTCGCTCAAGTTCCCAGGCAGCCAGAAGCACCGTGTTTCCACAGTGTGGCTTCTCGTACTGGGGCTTGAACCCAAGGCCTTGAGCTCTCATTTGGCGTTTACATTTAGCGTTGGTCCTCTGCCACCTGAGCCACAGCTCCTCGTTCGTTAGGTGGGCATAAAACTCTCACAGACTTTCTTGCGCTGGCTCCGAACGTTGATCCTCAGATCTCAGCCCCCTGCGTGGTTGGAATGTCACACGTGAGCCACCAGTGCCTGGCTGTCCTCATCTGTGGCTTTAATGTTTTTCTGCCTGTAAATTTGGACTTTCTAGGTTGTACCGCTTCCTCCGTTTTTCTGGTTTCCCGTTTTGTTTGGGTTTTGTATGCATCTGAAGATGGATCCTTTCCAGCCACAATCGTGGTGTCATTTGCACCTGTGCGGGAGCAGGCTCGGGGTGACAGCCACATGGTGAGAGGAGGATCACCGTGCTGAGGGACCCTGACCCTTCCCAAGGCCACCAGCCCACCGACACTCCCCCAGGCTGAGACCAGCTCAGCTTGGAGCTGTTGGAGCCATGGGTCCTCTCCCTCCTCCCCTTCCTCCTCTTCCTTCCCACCCTATCTTAAGAGAAGTTGTTTGTACAAGAAGGAAAGAGAGAGAGGGAGGATTCTCTCAATATCAGTTCCTAACCAAGGTGCAGCCTCATCATAAAGTAACTGGTTGTGCACCATGAATTTATTGAAAAGCATTTCACAAACAACGGTGGCATTTTATCCACCAAACAGCAGATTTGATGCTAAAAAATAAAAAAGAAACAAGTTATTGCTACTCACAATGTATCATTTGTGATTTACTGCTTGGATAAACATCTTTTAAAAATATTTTCCTATCTGGGTGTGGGTGGTTTATGCCTGTAATCCTAACTACTCAAGAGGCTGAGATCTGAGGACCCTGGTTTGAAGCCAGCCCAGGCAGGAAAGTCTGTGAGACTCTTATCTCCAATTAACCACCAGAAAACTGGAAGTGGAGCTGTCACTCAAATGCTAACCCTGAGCAAAAACTGCCAAGTGATAGCTTGAGTACTGGTGCGTGCGCGCGCGCGCGCGCACACACACACACACACACACAAACACACACACACAACTTTAGTAATAAACAGAGTTTTGGCTTATTACAAGACTAAATGTGAAAATCATCACATTCCAAATTTTAGCACCTACATAACTGGCTCAATTTTGAAGAGAAGAACAAGCATATATATTTTTACAAAAATGACTTGAGAAATTATATGTTGTCAAGTCAATTTCTCTTCCCTCAACTCTACAATAGCAGAAGCTTTGAGTAGGAGGGTGAGAGCAGTACTGGCTTGAACTCAGGAGCTTTCTGCTTTCCCTGTTCACTTATTTGGTAGACTAGTGCTCTACCACAGCAGCCAGGCCGCCAGGCCTGCTTTTTGCTGACTGTTTTAGAGATGAAAACTCTTCAACTTTTCTGCCTCATTTGACTTAAGTAGAATGTTCTACTTCTGTGTTTTTTCTAATTAGCATCTTAGAAATGTTACCCATAATTTCAGTGACCTTTATTATACAGAAAAGGGTGATTCAAGTCTAGAAATATACTCTGGTTTTAACATTCGCTTACTCTTTGCTTCCACCTAGTGGACAACCACTTGCATAGCAAGTTTTAAAATCACCTGAGTAAAAATGTGAGCTCTTTGGTTTCCACAGCATATGGGTTTTGTTTCTTTCATCCGGGTATTTCAAAAACATCATGGGTTTTGTTCCCAATGTAAGGAATTAAGTGAAGACTTTAAAACCTATACTAATGTGAATATATTGGCCTGTCATGAGAAGATTTCTAAGTCCTGTTTCCCAAGCATGCTTGGCCACATGACAAAGTCTTTATTCGCACATTTATAAACTGTGGCAGTCATTTCATTGACACTCATCAGTGAGGGTAGCTGTTTAGCTTAATTGGATGTCACCCACCTCCCAACAGCGGCTCCTGTCCATGGAACATTTGTTTTAGTTAGCCTCAAAATAAATAAAAATAAAGATTCTCACAGTGCACCGGTGGCTCAGGCCTATTTAAGAGGCTGATATCTAAGGATCGTGGTTCAAAGCCAACCCAAGCAGGCAAGTTCTTGAGACTCTTACCTCCAGTGAACCACCAAAAAGTAGAGCTGTGGCTCAAGTGGTAGAGTGCTAACCTTAAAAACAAAAATGCTGAGGGACAGTACCAGGCCGTTAGTTCAAGATCCAGTACCAGCACATACACACAAAATTATTTAAATTCTCCAAATTACACAAACTCACCAAGTTTAACAATCTTTCTATAATAAACACAATGAACATTTCTTATAAGAGTTATCATGAGGTATAAGGTATATTTTAATTTTTTCTACTTAAATGTGCTAAACAAAACTCTCATTTAACTCATGCCTGACTTATCTTCTCTTTCCTAAGGGTTTTTTAATTGCTAATATTCTACAATATTCTCATAAGTCAAGGGAATCAGGCAAGTTAAGTTTCTATAACAAAATACTATAGTCGTAAAACAACAGAAAATTGTTTTTTCCAGGGTTAGTAGTCTGACACCCAGGAGCAGGGACCAGATCCATATGGGATTTAGAGAACCTTTTCCTTTGTGCCAACAGCCACCTTCTCACTGCGTCTTTAGCCTTGAACTCTATGGGGCAGGGGTGATCTTTGATTTTGGCATTCTTTCATTTGGCATTAACTGATTTGTCTTTTTGTGCCAATACTGGGGCCTGAATTCAAGATGTGGGAACTGTCCTTGAGCTTCTTTGTTCAAGACTGGTGTTCTACTACTTGAGCCACAGCTCCACTTCTGGCTTTTTGCTGATTAGTTGGAGATAAGAATCTCCTAGAGCCAGTCACCAGTGACTCACACCTGTAATCCCAGCTAGCCAGTGGCTCAAGCCTGTAGTCCCAGCTACTCAGGAGGCTGAGATCTGATGATCTCGATTCAAAGCCAGCCCAGGCAGGAAAGCCCATGAGACTCTTATCTCCAATTAACCACCAGAAAACTGGAAGTGGCACTGTGGCTCAAGTGGTAGAGTGCTTGCCTTGAGCTGAAGAGCTGAGGGACAGTGCCCAGGCCCAGAGTTCAAGCCTCATGACAGACCAAAGAAAACAAACAAACAAACAAAAAAAAAAAACAGAATCACATAGACTTTCCTACATGGGCTGGCTTCAAGCTGAGATCCTCAGATCTCTGAATAGATAGCTGACTCCAGAGGCTGGGTTAAAGGTTTGGATGTGCATGACATCCTGAAGTGTTTTCTTTTTATCTGTAGTGGGGCAAGCTCTTCCTTGGGGAGGGAAGGGGAGAGAACTGCTTTGACCACCCTTTACTATTTTCTCACTTTCTAGGAGTATGTTAAAATTACATTACTGACGTCTAATGGAATCTCTAGGATAGTGTGTACTTTGAGACCGCTGTCGAAGAGGTGCAGATAGCGCCAAGTTCTCACCCAGTCTGATCTTGTCTCGTCAGCAGTCAGATGGGCATTCTCCACCTACCCAGAATGAGTCCCTGGCTGCACCTGCCCTCAGCCCTGCTTTCCTCCAGGCTGTGTTCTTCTGGGCAATCAAACCCGCAGGACAAGGTACATTAGTTACAAAATATTTATGGAAGCCAGATAAATCATTTAGTCTTGGTCTTTAGAACGATCTGACTAAGAAAACAAGAAGACATTGTTCTCACACTGCCACAGGCAACAGAAAGTCAATGAGGAAGTAATACATGGGAAGCAGATTCTAGACAAAGAGGTGGAGCCTCGTGATCTCACCTGCAGCCCTCACCACTGACTTTGCCTCAGTGGAAATATTTCTTTTTACTTTTTTTTTTTGCCATTTTTTTTATTGTGAAAATACTGTACAGAGGGGTTACAATTACATGGGCAAGATAATGAGTACATTTCTTATCCAGCATTGTAGCTTCCTCCTTTGTTTCCCCTTCCCATCCCTTCCCATCTCCCCCAGCCCCTACCAAAGTTGTAAAGTTCGTTTTCGACATAACGACTTGTACATCTCATTGTTGCAATGGGTCCATCTGTATCCCTATTTAAATGATTTGTTTTTCCCCTTTCCCTCCACAAATTATACCAACATCAAATACAGTGAAAGCAGGGGTTATAACATGGGGGAGGGACATACAAAGCAACAAAGAAATAATCTTATAAATGTGTTAGAAACAATCGCATGAAAGAAAAAAAAACATTTGAATACATGTCTTAGGGTTCATTTCCCTAACATCAACTTATCTGACCTTTTCTGCTTGACTCAGACATATACTAGATATTGCAAATAAGGGAAACCATGGAACCTATGTTTCTTTGGGCCTGGCTTACTTCACTTAATATAATTTTTCGAAGTCTTTCCATTTCCTAACAAATGGGGCAATGTCATTCTTTCTGATGGAGGCATAGAATTCCATTGTGTATATATACCACATTTGCTTCATCCATTCATTTACTGAGGGCATCTGAGAACCACTGGACTAGAACTGAAGACCCAGAAATGAACCCCGTGGAAATATTAACAAGATAGGAAATGTCTGAATTATGTTTTCCGTTGTTGCCCCCAAATCCATTACTAGAATGGTCAGCTGCGGACGTAAGTGGGAAGAGAAGCACAGTGGCGGAGACAGCTTCTGATGGAACAAAACGGGCTGGGTTTTCAGGCTTTGGTTTTAACAAAAAGGGAATGCACAGCGGGGCAGACGACCGTGGCTCACGCCGTCAGCCTGGCGGCTCGGGAGGCTGACAGCTGAGGATCGCGGTTCAAAGCCAACCCCGGGCAGGAAAGGCCGTGAGACGCTTCTCAACCGGAAGTGGCACTGTGGCTCAAGCGGTAGAGCGCTCGCCTTGAGCTGAAGAGCTGAGGGACAGCGCCCAGGCCCAGAGTTCAAATCCCAGGACCAGCACAGCAAAGAAAAAGAACGTGAATCTATCTGTTCAAGTGGTTGTGAACACAACACACGCCCCAGGCTCCTTCCCGTGGCTGTTGTCACCTGAGGGGTGGCGGGGCGGTGGGAGTGCCATGCCACGCGTGCTCTGATCCCTGCCACCCCAGAGGGGACACAATTAGGTGCCGCTCACCCCCAAGATGTGAGGAGGCACCAGAGACCTGCGATCGCATTTTCCATAAATGAACACAGGACCCAGAGGCACGTACATTTACTCTGCAGCGAGCCAGGCGGACCGCGGAGCCCAGGTGCAGCGAGCATCCCGGAGGGCTCAGGGCGCATGCGCTGCGCGAGGCCAGCCCCGGCGGGCGCAGGGGCGCATGCGTGGAAGGAGCTCCTGCTGGAGTGGCGGCCGCAGGCAGCGCGCGCACGGACCGTCCCGCGCGGGGAGTAAGGCCTGCGTGGGGATGCGGTGCCCACGCGCGACCCAGGCCTCCGTGAGCCCCGCCGGGTGCACGTGCCGACCCCGACCCCCCCCCCCCCGGAGGACAGACGCGGTCCTTCAGCGGCGAACGTCCCAGCCGTGTGAGCACACGCGCGTGCGCGTGCACGCTCACGCACAGGAGACAACGCCAGCAGCCTGGCCCGCGCTTTCTGGACACGCGCGCGGACTGACCTGTGCGGCCGGTGCGGGCCGGCCGGCTGCGGAGCCAGGGGACGGACGGCGCCGTCGTCATGGGTACCAGCACCAGACAGGTCGTCTCCTCCCCACGCGGGACCTGACCGCGCAAAAATCGGGGGGGAGGGGGCAGGAGAGAGAAACCGACACAGACAGACAAACGGACAGAGGAGGCGGTTCGCTAAAGGCCGAACACACTGGCGGCGGCGGGGCGAGGCACCCGCTCTGCACTGCTGTGCAGGAGAGGAACCGTACTGCGCTCCCGGAAGACCCGGATGCAGCGCGGTCAACCCTCTTCTGTCTGTCTGCCTGCCTGTCTGTCTGTCTGCTTGCCTGCCTCTGTCTCTCTCTGTCTCTGTCTCTCTCTGTCTCTGTCTCTCTGTCTCTCTCTCACACACACGCTTGGCGGATGGAGATCCCACGCTACACACAGAGACCACATTTCTGAGCAGATGCCGCGCGCGTGGGGCTCGGCCCGGGCCCCTGCGGGGTTCCTGGGACCCGAGCTTGTTTTCCAGAACGATCGGTGGCTCGGAGACCAGGAGGTCGTCCTTGGACAGGAGCAGCCATGCTCCGTGTTCACCAAGTTGAGGAGGTCGAACTCCAACGAGGCGGGCGGCGCTCTCCAGCTCGCCGAAGGAGCAGTGGAACGCGGAGAGGGTCTCCTCGGGCCCGGGCGCGCGGACACCTTCGCCGGCTCCAGAGGCTTCCCGAAGCGGGACTTGAGGTGCTGTGCAAAATGTGCTGGAGACCCAGCCTTGGCCGCGAGACCCCACCCCTCCGCCTGGGCCCCGCCCCCACCCGCGAGACCCCGCCCCCGCGGCCCCGCCCCACCCCTCCGCCTGGGCCCCGCCCCCAGCCGCGAGGCCCCGCCCCTTCTGGTGGTCCCGCCCCCCGCCCTGAGACTCCGCCCCCGGGGCCCCACCCCGAGCCACAGGGGGTCCACAGGAGGAAACCCAAGGCCCAGCGGCGAGATGTGGGGTTGGGATCATGGCAGTCAGAATCCGTGCTTTTCTTCAGCACCTAGGATGAGCACGTGAAGCTCAGTGGGGCCCGGGGGCGCGGCACCCCCTCTGCTGTCAGCCTTTCCGACTCGGAGGCACACGCCTGCCATCCCCGCCGCTGAGGACGCTGAGATCTGGGGATCTCGGTTCGAAGCCAGCCAGGTGGAAAAGTTCATGGGACCCCATCTCCAATAAACTGCTGGGAAGAAGCTGGACGTGGTGCCGTGGCTCAGGTGGTTGAACATCAGCCTTGAACAACAAAGCTGAGAGGCAGCGCCTGTGCTCCGAGTTCAGGTCCCAGGACTGGAACAAACAAGACCCAAAGCCATCCAGACGAGCCCAGCTCAAGAGGCCGGCCGCCCTTTCCAAAGAAGAACGCCCTCAGGGAGAAAGAAGCAAGAAGTCGTTCCCAAGACCAAGCCGTACAGGGCAGGTTCCCACGGCACAGCCGGCCTCCGAGGGCAGCTTGGGAGGCCATGAGCAACGGGTGCACAGCCTCCATGATTGTGTCCTTAAACCTTGTCTTTCCCACCTGAACACTCGGTGCGAATTTCTAATGATCAGCCTCTTACGGATGGGGAGCCCTGTCAGATTCCTGTCACCAGCATCCCCATTGTCAAGATCAGATCAGGTGTGATGAGACACGCCTGTAATCCCAGGACTCAGGGAGGAGCTTGAGGAAGGAGGGCTGGGAGTTCAAGGCCACCCTGGGATACATGGTGAAAACCTGACTCAGGAACACCAGGCACACACCACATCTGCTGCCTTCATCTCGTTGGAGACACTCCCGGTTACAGCCACCCCGTTCTGTGGCTGAGCACTGTTTAGAATTGCCACAGAAGAGAGAAATCGCCTTGTGGTAAAAAGCAGATGGACAAATGCAAGTCCAGAACTGTGAGTCTCAAGGTCTCCATGACACCTGAGAGGAGTGGACAGTCACACCCCCCCAGAGAGACCGAGCTCGCTGGATTACTGTGCCTCTGTGCGTGTGCACGCACATGCACATATGTGTGTACATGTGTAATGAGAGATTGATTTTAAGGAACTGGATATGTCATTGTGCAGGCTAGCAAGTCCAACATCTACAGAGGAGGCTGGTAGGCTGGAGACGCAGTCAGTTCTGGTCTTCTGGAAGACTCTATGTTCGGGGAGATCAGTCTTAAGTCTATAGAGACCTTCAACAGAGTGGATGAGGCACCCACGTTATAGAAAGTGATACACTTCGGGCTGGGAAGGTGGCTCAGTGGTAGAGTGCTTGGCTTGTAATGCACGAGGCCCTGGGTTCGATTCCTCAGCACCACATAAGAAAAAAGCCGGAAGTGGCGCTGTGGCTCAAGTGGTAGAGCGCTCGCCTTGAGCTGAAGAGCTGAGGGACAGCGCCCAGGCCCAGAGTTCAGGCCCCACGACCGGACCCAAAAAAAAAAAAAAGTGATACACTTCATTCAAGGTGCACTGATTTATGCTAATTTAAGATCATTGAAAAATGATCTTAAAAAACAACCTACCTTCATCAGTCTGGGAAAACTCAAGTGGTAAAGCACCTGCCTAGCAAGCTGGAAGCCTGACACATTTAAAAAAGAAGAACCTTCACAGAAACATCCAGAATAATGTTTGGCCAAATATCTAAATGCCACAGCCTACCCACGTTGACTCTGAAAGTCACGCACTGTTAGTGCAAGGGTGTTTTTATTCATAAAATCATGTGCCTCGATGATCCTGCAAAAAAAAAAAATATCCAAGGAACAGGGAGATTATGGAGTGTTACTATTCTCTGACAGTTCCACTTTCTTTATTGCTCTTGTAAATCACTGCAAATCCCCTAATCCCTTGAACCCACACAGGGAAGCAAAGGCTTGTATGGCTGTTTGGAGGACACTGGGAGAAAAGAGCAAGGTCCTTCTATGGCTTCTGAAGAGTCCCAGCCACCATCCCCCCGTGCCTTAAGAAGTGGTTCTTTTCCTACCATTCAAAATGATTGTGTTGAAAATTGTCCCCCAATCCTTGATGGGCAGAAGCATTTGTTGTCATTCGAGGGCAGAATAAAGGCCAAGCAACAAGCACCAGGACCTGAGTTATATAACTGGGACAGTGTGCAATTTCCTCTAGTCCCTCCCTCAGCTCCCTCCACTCTCCCCTGCCTGCAATTTACTCTAGGAAGCTGGCCTTTGATGGAGCTTCTGACTGCTGGTCGTGTTCAGCCAACAAGGGGCAATGGTGAGACATGGAAAGAGGGAACAGAGGCCAGACCACCGGCCGCACCCAAGATCCGAGGCAGGTGGGAAAGGCCTCTCTGTGTGATAAGCCTCGGAAACCTCTACCAAAAGCACTTCTAGTTACCAACTCCAGTAGCTATAAGTTGCTCAGTAGAACCAACTAATAAGTTCTTTGACACATTATTTTCCTGTTTGCATTTGTTTTTCCTGTTGGTCATGGGGCTTGAACTCTAAGCCTGGGCACTGCCCCTCATCTCTTCAGCTCAAGGCGAGCACTCTACCGCTTGAGCCACAGCACCACTTCTGGTGTTCTGGTGGTTAATAGGAGATAAAAGTCTCATGGACATTCCTGCCTGGGCTGGCTTTGAACCATGCTCCTCAGATCTCAGCCTCCTGAGTAGCTAGGATTATAGGCGAGAGCCAACAGCACCTGGTTTGAAATATATTTTTAAGAACATCCTGTTCAAGCCTATAGTCCGAGCTGCTTGGGGAGCAGAGATTGGAGAATCACAGTTTCAGGTGCTCAGGTGCTGTTTCTCTGGGTCACTATGGAGCATGAGACACTTAGGTGCAGCCCAGACTTACTCTTGGTGTGGGGTGCCTGTCTTGGTCAGCAAAGTGAGCACAAAAATCATAAAACTCACGAAGACTGCAAAGCCAACCCAGAACCTGATCACGATGGAATCTGCAAAGCAAACAGTAGTGGTGTCCGTGTATCATGGGGCTGCACACATGCCGTCCTGGGGCTTGAACTCAGGGCCTGAGCACTGTCTGAGCTGGTTTTGCTGAGGGCTAGCTCTCTACCATTTGAACCACAGCACCACTTCAAGCTTTTTCTGAATAGATTATTGAAGATAAGTAAGGACTTTCCTGTCCAATCTGGCTTCAAACCGTGATCCTCAGATCTCAGCCTCCTGAGTAGCTAGGATTACAGGTATGAGCCACCAGTGCCCTACTCCAATGAAATGGTTTTATCCCACTATTAAAGTTTGGGTACTATCTTACTGTATGACTGATGGATAATGTATTTTCCCAGTGTGACTTTTAGGTCATATCTACTATAGCACCATTAATCAGCACTATAAGCACCCTTGAGTCTATGGTTTTTATACATCTTGTTACAATTGAGCAGAAAGTACTTCAAAGACTCCTTGAATTTACTTATCCAGTTATTTGATAAATTAAGATCCATTTAAGCATAGTTGAAATCAGTAATGGATCAAATGGCATAGTCTGCTAGAATTTTTTATTATGACTGAGTTGATCTACAGAGGGATTATGGTTACATGACTATAATTCTCTTTGAACCCTGTCTCCCTTCCCTCCCTCTCCTGGCTTTTCTCTCCCATCCTCACCCACAAGATATCCAGTTCATTTTCCACATGGAGTCCGGTGAGTGTCACTGTTGCATTTGTTCAACCTGTTTCATCTTTTCTGATATGGATTAATAAGTTTAAGGCCAAGCACCAGTGGCTCACACTTGTAATACCAGTTACTTAGGAGACTGAGATCTGAGGATCATGGTTCAGAAGCTATTTCAAAGCCAGCTGGGCAGAAAAGTCCCTGAGAGCTCTTATCTCTAACAAAGTACTCAGAAAAGCCTGGAAGTGGTGCTGTGGCTCCAGTGGTAGAGCATTCACCTTGAGCTGAAGAGCTCAGGGCCTTGAGTTTAAGCACCATAAAGAAGTTTATTTAAGTGGCAACGCAGTACGTAAGGTTAACTTCGTTTAAATAAATGATTAGCTGAATGCCAATGGCTCATGCCTGTCATCCTAGCTACTCAGGAGGCTGAGATCTGAGGATTGCAGTTCAAAGCCAGCCCAGGCAGGAAAGTCCGTGAGACTCTCATCTCCAATTATCCACCAGAAAACCGGAAGTGGTTCTGTGGCTCAAGTGGTAGAGTGCTCACCTTGAGCTGAAGAGCTCAGAGACAGTGCTCAGGCCCAGAGTTCAAGCCCCATGACCCACAAAAGAATAAAATAAATAAATAAATGGTTAAAGGCAGGCACTCCTGGCTCACACTTGTATTCCTAGAGATTCAGGAGGTTCAGATCTGAGGACTGAGGTTCAAAGCCAGCCCAGGCAGATAAGATGAGAAGCTGAGCTGTAGCTCAAGTGGCAGAGCACTAGCCTTGAGCAAAAATGTTCAAGGACAGCACCCAGGCCCTGAGTTCAAGCCCCGTTACAGCCCAAAATTAAATAAAGCTTACATTAAAGCATTATTTTAATTAAATTATGTCTACGTTATACAATTTTCTAAAGGAAAAAAAGGAGAATTAGCAGCTCGCTCTGCATAATTCCTATTTTATACTGCACATCCTGCTGCAGTTAACATTGTTGAACACTCTGGATGCAAAAGTTAATGTACTGTTCCAACATCTATCAGTGCTAAAGGAATAGCAACTTCTGCAAATGTTGCTTTGTAAACTAATGGCAGTGAAGCATATAGGAAGACATAAGGACAAGTACCAAAACACATGTCCTCCAGTGTAACTCACGTGGAATGATGGGATCTCCCGGGGCTGCCTGACTGTGGAGAAATGTTGACGCGTTAGCAACTGTTCTGGTCTCTGTGCCTGATCAGCTGCTTCAGAAGAAAGCGAATCAGAGAGGAGATGGAGGAGGGCTGCCAGTAATGTAGCAGGGCCTTCCTTCTCCCCTCTTGTGCCTTGGGGAGTTGACACAAAGCAGCAGAAGTCGGGAGCCTGGGAGGCCCACAGCCTTCCGAGAAATAATGTGGCAGAGTGGGAGACAGAGATCCCCAACCCAATGCCATTTCCAAGTGTTGCCCTGCTGATGTGACAACCGTGTTTCCCATGACAGCCGGCCTTACCTAGCTCTTATTCATAATCCCTTTCAAATAGAATTCTGCTTCCTCTGATTATTTGCAGGAGCTTCCCCTTACCCTAGTCCTGTGTACGTGACAGAACCCGCGTTACTTTCCCACCCGGAACTTCTACTAGAGAGCACTCTCTCCACCCAAGAACATCTAACTTCTCTTGAAGTTTTATTTTCCTGCGAGTTTGGTGGGCACAAGTGTCACATAGGAAGAGGAAGGCAGAGCCTCCGGTCTTCCTGAGAAACGCACTTCCCAGGAAGAGGCTGGGACAGAACTGGGCCCAGTGTGATTCAGGAGAAGCTGGAACCAAGTAGCCACACTCTGTTATGCGCCACTGGGCTGTGTGAACAAATGGCCCAGAACACTTCCCAGTGGAAAAGAATACAAATACTTCCCTTACACAGGCTCTGGTGGTGGCCCACGCCTGTAACCCTAGCTGCTCAGGAAGCTGAGATCCGAGGATCATTCTCCAAAGCCAGCCAGGGCAGGGAAGTCCATGAGACTCTTATCTCCAGTTAGCCATTCAAGAGCTGGAAATGGAGCTGTGGCTCAAGTAGTAGAGCATCACTCTTGAGTGAGAAAGCCAAGCAAGAACAAGAGGCCCTGAATTCAAGCCCCAGTACCAGCACAAAACCAAAATCCTTCCACTTAATCAGACCTAAAATGATGGCCTGAAACAAGAGAGCTGAAATCCAGCATGCACTTCCTCTCCAGGTTTGTTCTTTGCCATTCCTCCAAAGAATCAAGGATAAAGTATGACCGATGACCTTTCCCTGAGGGTCAGGACAGCAGAGCTGGCAGGGTCCTCACCCAGCAACCACAGTGATGGATGGGTGTCCCACAGAGGGGTCTCTTGGCCCTGAGCTCCCACTGTGGTCCCCCTGACCTCCCCACTATGCACTGCTCCTGCCCTGAAGACAGCATCCGACTGACCCACCCACTCACGAGGGGCATCCTCAGGTTAGCATGTGTGCGCAGTGCGGGGCTTGCCTGCCACTGGTGGCTCCTAATAAGCCAGTTTCCTATTGCACCCTGCTGAAGTGCAGGTGTCTGCTCAGCCACTCTGGGCTTTTGTTCTCTGAGAACAAACCCACTGTCTCCCCAGCCAAGCCCTTTCTCAAGGCTCACGGCTCTCCTTCCCTTTGTTGGGAGTTCTTCTGTGATCTCTCCATGTCTACTAGTTCCAGCCTCACGCACCTTCCTGCCCAGGCTGGCTTTAAACCCATAATCTTCATATCTCAGCCTCCTGAGCAGTGAGGATTACAGGTGTGAGCCCCTGGCATCCCACCCACTGCAAGAGTTGACTTAATCTTTTTACTTTCCTGCATACATTTCACAGCTCTAGCTCCACGTTACCAGGTCCCAGATGTGAAGTGTCTCTCACAGATCTCTTGCAGCAGAACACACAGTAGCTTCTCACTTGAACAGTTTTGTGTCTTTGCGATGTGCATACTCAAACAAATTTCCACTAGTGGTGGAATAAGTAACGTGTCACAGCTCTACGTTTCATGGAGATTCATTTCAAGAAGCAGTCATGTTTACAATTTACTATGAGCAAAAAAGATTTTCCACAGCTCTTTCTAGAAATGCACCAACAAAATAGCGCTGTCTTCAGGCCTCTTCAAAACTAAGGAAAAGAGACAGAGGCAAGCTAGTCTGAAGCTGGGGCAAACCGAAGCACTGGCATGGATCTGGGGCACAGCTCTGGTTAGAGGGTACAGAGCAGCCGTTCGCCCAGGCACTCTGATTTCTGCCATCATTCATGACAAGCAAGTGTCCTTATTGAAGGTCATCCCTGAAAAACCACAGACTATGTGAATTTAGGACAGTGATTTCGTTCCCACCCTTCCATCAGGTAATGAATGACAGCCTGTCCTAACGAGTTCATCTCCTTTTTCCTCCATAACTTCTGAGCAAATATTACCGTGTTAAAATCATTTAACTATTTCTTGAGGCATAAAGGATATATGATAAAGGCAATGACTTCTCCCAGCTAGCCTTCCTTGCAGCGCATGGGTATAACGGGTCATTGATTGCACACAGGTCATAGTGAGGGAGGGAAAGCTTTTCCTTTGCTCCATTGTGCCTCTGGTTCTAATCTCCCTTGGGCTTCCCAATGTGTCACATTCGTTTGGATCATTTAAGCTACCCACAGCCTAGCCTGGTGCAATAAATCATTCATGCCTGTAATTCTAGCTGTTTGGAAGGCAGAGGGTTGAAGGATCGTGGTTAGCGGCCAGCCAGAGTAGAGAAGTTCTCAAGACTCCATCTCAGCCAACGACTCGGTACAGTGGTGCCTCCTGCTGTCTCAGCAATGAGGGCGTGACTGCTGGGTTCTGTGGGCCCCTGCGGGCCCCAGTGACACGAGAAACACAGATAGGAGGATCACCTCCCAGGCTGGCCCCAGGCATTAAAAAAAAAAGTGAGAGAATGGACATCAGAAACAACCAATGGGAAAAGGGACTGCAGGCAGGCTTGGCTCAGGTTGAGAGAGCATGCACCCAGCAAGCATGAAGCTCAGAGTTCAATCTCCAGCACTGACAAAAACCAACAAACCTGACAAATGGCCATGATGACACAGATCTATAATTCCAGCGTGTGGGAGGCTGAGGTAGGAGGAAGGCAAGTTGGAGGCCGGCTGGACTCCAAGAGTGGTCCCTGTTATAAAAAAAAAATAGAGGAAAGGAACTTAGAATCTTTGCAGTACATAGACAGGCATTCATGAAGCAGACGGGGATGGGGAGAGGGCCACAGACCCAGCCCATCATCTAGCTCTGCTCTACACAAGGAGCCCACTTCCATTTGCAGCCAGCACTATGTTTTCTTCTTTAATCTTACTTTAACTTTTTCATTGTTATTATAAAGGTGATGTACAGAGGGGTTACAGTTACGTAAGTCAGATGAAGAACATATTTCTTTTTGGACAATGTCATCCTTTCCTTCACTCCTTCCCAGATTTTAGCTCTCATTCCCACACACAAGATGTCAAGTCCATTTTCCACAAGTTTTCTAGCACGTACCACTGCTGCATGTGTTCACCCTTTGTCCCTCCAGTTTTGATGAGAGTCCCTTCCATGGCCGTGTACTTCTTGGCTTTGCGTCAGATCCTTAACCATCTGCATAACACAAAACACAACCCTGCCTAACACTGGAGTTCAGAACAGAGGCTGGCTAGTCCCAGCTCTGGTCATGAACACACACACTGCGCTTCACAGGTCTAGAAAACCAAGTGTGTGTGAACAATACCATAGCCTATGGGCTGTTGCAAAAGAAAAGTCCCCACATAATAACCTCTAGGGTCCATTTTTGCACATATTTCTGGTAATCCGAACAGTTATACTTTGGGGTACCTCGAAGCGTTCATGCCAAAAAAAAAAGGCTTGGTCTGAATTTTGTCCTGATTTATATCTCTGTATGAATCAGAATGAGGTCTCCTGAGTGAGCAACCACTCCATGTGTGGAATGGGTGTTTTGTGGGTAGAAGACAATTATGTAAGAAGGTGGAATTTTCAGGAAAAATAACCCATGGGTATTTCACAGGTAAAGACAAATACATCACACGCAAACAGTGGAGAGTTACACAAGACTTACATTTGTGAGCCTTCAGTCCTTTAAAGGAAACTGGTCCGATTTCATAATATTCATACTCCCAGGTGTAATCAGAATGTGATGCCAGGGGCTGGGAGGTTCCATTAGAAGCTAACCTCTGGACAGACATCTCCACTCTGCAAAGAAGGACAAAAGAGCAGGTTTGGAACTCATGAGCAGATTCTCGATCGCCCACTTACCCTGGTGATGCTGGACCCCAACTCAGGAGTCCAGGAGCCAAAACCTGAGCGACTCCCCTCCTCCTCCTCAGCCCAGGGTCAGAAGGAGGGAGGGGAAAGGTCCTCACCAGCTGCTCCTGCCTCCCACCAGGGGGCGCCACTCACTCCCTTTTCTCACTGCTTTTCTGCTTTTCTAGAATACATCTGAAACCAGGCATTGATGTCTCTTATGAGAAGTTGACAGAAGACCTGGCACGTAATCAATGTTTAATAAGTGAAGAGAGAGAGGCAGAAGGCAAGGGTTATGTGGGTCTTTGGGCTTACAGATTCAGCCTCATAACTTCTATTGTGCACATGTACAGAAAGACTGTGAGCATTCCATGAATGAGTCCCATCTGTTTCGGGCACCAGCCAGCTCAGTGTGCATCTCATGAGCATCTATTGTGCAATTGTAAAGATGTGCAGTTTGGGCCAGATGCCAGTGACTCACACCTGTAATCCTAGCTAATCAGGAGACTGAGAATCTGAGGATCACAGTTCAAAGCCAGCCTGAGTAGGAAAACCCCAGAAGACTCCCACCTCCAATTAACCACCAAAAAGCCAGAAGTGGAGGTGTGACCCAAGTGGTAGAGTGCTAGCTTCGAGAGGAAAAAGCTCAGGAACAGTGTCAGGCTGGCACAATAAACAGCTTTCATCTAATGGGGTAGGGGGGAGTGAAGAAGGAGAAGCCACGGGAGACACGCAGAAGTGACACCTTGGCTGGGGCTAACTCCAAGTCCCCACGCAAAGACGATAAAGGCATGGTACTAGGCCTATGTCCTTGGCCTGTGGCACAAGCTGTGGCAGACGCCAGAGCCACACACCAGATCCCCATCACCCCACCACACCACACCTAGAAAACCCTGTCGAGAGTTCCCCTCTCCCCACCTCCCCTTCATCACAGTCACCACAGCCATCATCAGGGCCACAGGGCAACACCAGCAGCACCCCTGTGCCCCCTACTCGCAGGCTCTCCTCCACCGCAGACCCGGGCCCCCAGAACAAGCCTCTGTCCCCATAGCGTGGTGATGTTCCAAGGCTAGGGTGCTCAAACCCAGAGACACCTGCCAGCCTCAGGAACTGCGTGTGACTCCCCGTTCCTTCCTCAAAGGTAGGAAGGAACCAAACTTCGTGTGGACACATTGGGCTTCACTCTGGGCATTCCGTTCCGCTTCTACCTGCTCACAACCAGTGCCACAGCTCAGCCCGGGCTGTGGTGTTATTCAACAAGAGAAGCGAGTTTCCCCAGGAAGGAGTGCCACACCCATCTTTGCCCTTCCTGAGGCAGCAAGGCCACCAGCACCTGGCTGGCCCCGCCCATGCCTCAGAGGCCTCAGCCAGGGTTCCTTGGAACAAACCAGAGGCTCTTGCTGCTGCTCTGCTTAATCCTTTCAATGGCTTCCCATTGCCTCTAGCGCAAAACCTCTAAAATGTCTGATGAGGCTATAATCATGTATATCAATTGTGTCTCCCCCCCACACACACACCCCACAAGGTCTGTGAGCATCAAGCTGTGCCTGCAGTGTGGATGGGGCTATCAGGAGATAGTTCAGCCCTTAGGGGATGGAGCTTAGTAAAAGAAAGCAGTCAGCAGGGCCTGCCCTAGAGGGGGGCTTGGGACCCCTTCCTTCCTCTTCTCTAGTTCCTGGCCCTAATCCAGCCTGACTAGTGTTCATGAAGGCATTAATAGAGAAACTCCTTAGGCACAAGAACACAGCTCGGTCACAAGACTGTGTTCTGCAAGCCAAGGACAGAACCCAGCACACAGCGTTGGCCTATGGTCCTCAGAGGAAATGGCATTTTGATTTTGGACTTCTAGACTCCAGAAGGAGAAAACTTGCTCTTATTTAAATCCCCCAGCCTCTGGTATAACCAAAGACCACCAACTCAAAATGGAAAGACAAAGACTTGATGAAATTCAAGATGGCAACTGCAGCGAAATCAACTCCCAAGGAAGGGCCACTCTAAGCACCTGTGCTATGCTGCAGCCCACTCAGATGCCCCTGAGGCCGCGTCCTGGGAATACACAGGAGTGGGAATCTCCATACACCTTGGGCTTCATCTGCAGAAAAGTGAGGCTGAGATGTGAGAATAGTTCAGAACCAGCCCAGGCACACAAATCTATGACTCTTCTCTCCAGTAAGTCAGCAAAAGCCCAGAACTGGAGACATGGCTCAAGTAGTAGAAAGTGAGCCATGAATGCAAAAGCCAAGCAATCTAGAAAAGCCCTGAGTTCAAGCTCCCTACACACACACACACACACACACACACACACACAGAATGGTGTGACTCAAGAATGCCGGGATGGAAGGTCTTCCAACACTGACAATCCAGTGTAGAGTTGTAACAAGAGCTTTACTTGATTGCTTGTGTATGATCTGATTCCTTTACATAGGAACTGCACCGGCTCAATTCAGCACTAAGGACAGCTCCCGCACACCCTGGGCTCCAAATGATGGAGTCTTTATTCACTAGTTTCAGATAAGAGACTCCGATATGTTTACTGATTGAGAACAAGGATCCAAAAGAAGAAAAATATTTGAAGGTAGGGTTGAGAGGGAAAATAACTGATGAAATAACATACTAGAGAAAATAGTAAGAAAATAAAGCAAGAGAATGCTAAAAGCAGAGGGGGAACCCTGAATGGCATTTGGGGAAAAATGCATTTATTTATCCTTCACCCATTCAATGGTGAGATTCTTGTTTAGTCTGGAGTCCTTGTGGAATATATTATATATATATATATATATATACATATATATATATATATATGAAAACATATGAAGCCTTCTGTTCCATTTGTTTCATGAAAAATATATATGCACACACAAAAATGAACTAGGAGAAATGAACTAGGAAAAATGAACTAGGAGAAAGCCAGAGGCACTGCTGCAATTGGAGAGAGTCAAGGAAAGGACTGAGACAGTATGTGGACATGGGCTCGGGCCTGGCAAGCTGGCCATTCACAGGGTCTGAAAAGCAGAGGCACAGGGTCAGCTCGAGGCGTAGCGTGGCATTTGCTTTCCAGTTGATGAGAACTTACAGCAGCAGGACTGTGTGGAAGCAGAAAACAGACCTGCTCTAGCCCAGGACAAGCCTGCTCATTCCCAACATGTCTGAGCCAGAAAAGCTGGCTCATGTCAGGGCCACCCAAAGAAAACAACCAGGAAGAAAAATGACCCTAGCTTCCATTTTTAACTACATAATATGACAGGGTACCTATCTAACTTGACTGTTTTCTCTAGAGGATAGAATAATCTACCACCTATCCAAATGAAAGGCAGGCACACACACACACACACACCAAATGTCACTCAAGGGAGGAGACCCCTCCCACCAAGGCCACAATGTTCTCCTTCAGCTCTTGGATTTTTAGAGGAGACATGGGTCAAAGCTCATGCTGGATCCCCTTAGGCATGAGCTGCACAGGCTGCAGCCAGCCAGGCACAGGACATGAATCTCTCTCTACTCATTTTATTCTTAGGTAATTTGAAGGCTATCCCTTACTGTATTTTTTCCTCTTTCTTAGGACACCGGTTTAAATTAAATTTCACTTGCTTGTTTTGGTTTTGCACCATTGCTTTCTTGCGAATTAGTGCAATTGTTCCTGACTAGATTCACAGCTCTTTCACTTGCAAGTTCCTAGGTCAGACAGGCATGTCTCTCAGTGGGCTCCTCCTATTCCCCACCCCATTGCTTCTCCTCCAGTGCTTGTCGGAGACATCGACTTGCAAGACCCCATCTGAGTTCCCGTAGGCCGTGAGGGTGTATGCTGGCATGCATTCCTGGGAGGGGGGGGAGATGATGCCCCTTCCTCCATGCAAGATAAAAGGCAAAGGTCCTGCGCCCAGTGCCAGACTCAAGTGGGTTTTCAGGAAATGCCATTCATGCTCCTCCTAGTTAATTATGTAGAACTATGCCTCGAGATTCCTTTTGTATTTTTTTTGGGGGGGGGCCTGGTCGTGAGGCCCGAACTCTGGCCTGAGCGCTGTCCCTCAGCTCTTCAGCTCAAGGCTAGTGCTCCACCACTTGAGCCACAGTGCCACTTCCGGCTTTTTTCTTTTTGCTTATGTGGTGCTGGGGAATCGAACCCAGGGCCTCAGGCATGCAAGGCAAGCACTCTACCACTGAGCCACCTTCCCAGCCCTCCTTTTGTATTTTTTAATGGAGCCTCACCTGCACCTTGCTTCCTCTTTTATTACAAGTCTTTCCCATCATCTTGAATAAGTCCCCATCACCCATTCAAGGTTGCTAACCATCCACATTCCCCAAGAAGGTCAACTTTCTGTCCCGTGATTGCCTCATGCCTGTCCTGTGATTTACCTTCTATGCCCCTATGCCCTATATAAGTATGTGATGTTTTAATAAACTTTGTCTATACCCGCATGGTATGGTCCCTTTCTGCCTACCAGACACCGAGCTCCCGGGTCTCGCTGTGTGAACAGCAACAGGGCTCAGGTGTTCACTCACACCTTCTGGTCCTCTTGTTCACCCAATAGAACAGTGCAGACATCCACTCACAAGGATGGCACCAGGCAGGTGAAACACCTACTGAGCTTCCCACGTGCTTCAGTTCCTGCTTGGTGATCAGTTGAACGGATGGCATCAGACCACTTACCAATGTCAACCCAAATGCACTTCACCCACAGAGGGACAGACAGACAGACAGACAGACCTACATACAGAGAGACAGACAGACAGAGACTAGAGCCTCATGGAGTCACAAAGCCCTGTCTTTGACACACACACACACACACACACACACACACACACACACACACATCTTTCTTTCTCTCAAGATTGCACTGGTGTCCTTTTGGCATGAATTTCTGTGTATTTTTCCATGTTTCAGTTTATCAGCTGTGGCCTCCTCTCTGGCTGCAAATGGATAAGGGAGTCTGGCCTCTTGTTATTCTTCAAATTATATCCCAGCCATGATAAGGCATGTTAGTATTATTCTAAAATGGAAAAAGATGTTCAGGCCAGCTGCCATTGCTGCTCGCAGCTATGTGGGTGCTGTATCACACATACTTGTTCTGCACACGGCCCTGTCTGCCCCCACCCCAGCTGCGCAGCCACGAGGCCTGGCTTCTCTACCAAGCTCCACTGTCCAGTGGCAGCTGCCTTTCCCTCCTGGTCCAGCCAAGTATCTGACATCATGAGCACATGCTGCTCTAGAGGAAATCCCCAAAATGTCTCCCACCCACTGCTCATGGAGACACTAAGATGGTCTGAAGGCCTCTGAGCCCATGTCCTTCCAGAACATTCTACACCCTCTTGTTAGCCCTCATTCCTGGTCACCATTCAGCAGCAGGTAGGAAAGCCCTCAAGGCCTTGCCTGTCAGAGCTGGCCTGACCTCTCAGCCACAGTCCTGCCCTCTGGTCACCTCCTTGGGCCTGCCTTGATTGGTCAAATTAACACACACACACACACACACACACACACACACACACTTGAATCCATTGATTGCCCTTTTAATTGGGCATAGAAGCCAGTAATATTCAGAGCTCTTCCTCTAGGCCAAGCCAAGTGCTATGCAAATGAATGTTATACAAATTGATGCTATGCAAATAACTGCTATGCAAATGACTGCTATGCAAACAAAACAGCTGAGGGTCACCATTCCTGTCCTGTTCTTGCAGAACCATAATTCCCCAGGGAGGGACAGCAGGCCTAGTGCTGACAGAACGCTCCCACTCCTGTCCCACCTCAAGTTACCCCTGAACATTGTATTGTGGTCTCCAACATAATGCACGCCTCTATTCTGTAGAAACGCAACGTGAAGGAGATGGCTAGTGACGCAGTGGTCAGCTTGTATGTCTGAATGTCTGCACATATAATCTCAGAAAGAAATATTGTAACAAAGTAGTAAAAAAAAAACTATTTTATTGCTTTATTTTACTCTGAGGGACTGGTATTAAGGCTTGAACTCAAGCTAGCACTGTACCATTTGAGCCATAGCTTCACTCCTGGCTCTTTCAGTGAGTACTTAGAGATACGAGTCTCACAGACTTTCCTGCCTTGGCTGGCTTTGAACCGTGATCCTCAGATCTCAGCCTCCTGAGTAGCAAGCAGCATCCAGCTAGCTTTTAATTAGATGTCAACACTTTATTGAAAACTAAAGGGAAGACAAGGAAGTCACATGTTCTTTGGATATCATAAAATCACCAGTGAGAGATAGCATTTTGTTTTTACTTTTAGCAGCTAAGCTGTTTACATAGTACCTACACAGTACTTGCATAGAACCTATACATTAGAATACTGAGTTTAAATAATTACACTGCACCATAGGCATTTTTGTTTTATTATACAAGCTCAGTATTTTAGCTGTCTTTGTTCTTTTGAGATAGGATGTCACTGTGTAGCCTATGTTTTCCTTAAGCTTGAGATCATCCTGCCTCAGCCTCCTGAGTGCTGGGATGACAGACTATACACCACCACAGTGGACAAGCAGTAGTACTTCGTTGAGCATTTCATTCAATAGCTTATTATTGGTAGGTACTCTGGGAGACTCTGGGCTCTTTTCTACTGTATGTATTGCTACAACGATACTTATCTTTTTCGTACACAGTGGCAGCTATTACAAAACACAAAAAGCATGTATGTTCTCTATATCTCAATGCTAACTGTGTCTTTGCAGGCATTTCCAATGTCTACCAGTAGATGAGGCCATGAGTGTGTGTCTTTATTAGCCAGGAGCTGCTATGACTGACAATAGACATATACAATAAAGGAGTTTTTGCTTCAAATCATGCATTTCTGCTTATCTTATTGAGAAGAAACATAGTCTGTGTTTCAAGTTTTTGAGCAAGAAATAGTAGACTTCATCTAGACATGAGACATCTGATGGCGGGGAGGGGAGACGGCCCGAGCTGCTCTATGGCCTCAGGGGCAGGTGAAAGGCAGTTCTGCCAGGTGGCACAGAACATGCTGCCCAGGGCTATCATCTGAGCAGGACAGACAAGCACAAGGCAGATCCAGAGCATTCAGGTGACTGCAAGGATGGCTATTAGACTTTAAGACCCCTTGCTACTTGCCAAGGCCAGTGACTCAAGCCTTTGGAAGGCAGAAATGGGAGGATTGTGGCTCAAGGGCAGTAAGAGCTACAAGAAATCTTTTGAGACTCCATCTCAACCAATGATGAGCTGGTGGCATCTGTCTGTTGCCCCGGCTGGGGGAGGCACAGTGGCTGGGCATGGTGACTTGAGCCTGGCATCCCTAGCAGCACAAGTAAAAAGATCCAAGCCCACAGGGGCCTGGAGATAAAGACCTTTTGAGACCTTGCCTCAAGAATTAGCCAAAACAAAAGGGGGCTGGAGGCATGGCACAAGAAATAGAGTGCCTGCCTGGCAAGCCAGAGACCCTGAGTATAATCCCGAGTACCACCAATAAGCAAAGAACAACTCCCTCAGAAGGACTGGGTTTGGTGGCACATGCTTGTAATGTCAGCCATTCAAAGGCCAGGGATCAAGAGGACCCCACAGTTTGAGGCCAGCCAAGGCAAATGTTAGTGAGACGTCATCTTAATGAATAGCTGACCATAGTGGTTTCAAATGTGTAATCTCAGCTACACAGGGGACCACAGGTCAGAGGATCGTGATTCAAGGCTGGTCCTTGGCAAAAATGAGAGTCTAAAAAAATAAGCAAAGCCAAAAGGGCTGGAGGCCTGGCTCAAGTAGTAGAATACCTGTCTAGCAAGTGAGACCCTGGGTTCAAACCCAAAAGATATTGAAAAAAATAGAACACTCCTCCCCCAAGATTATGAGATGCAGTGACTCACTTGGGAGGCTATACAAAACAAAAATGAGTGTCTTTCTTTTGGAAAATAGGAATCAATTAACATAATTTTGAATAATTTAAAGTGAAAAGGCAAGTTCTTTCTTCATGGCGAGCATTCACTCAGTAAATAGGTGCCTTGCACTGATCACAGCGCAGGCTTCTGTTTGATGACAGGGACGGAGGAAGGAGCAAAGCAGACAAAACCCCTGCCTTTGTGGCACTGACAAGCACCTAACATGTTTTCCCAAATGTTTCACAGGTGTCTTCTCATTGGCCCCCACGATGCTTGCTGGAAGGAAGCCCCGCAGCTCTTATCCCTACTAAGGATGGGGATGCTGAGGTTTAGAGAGGCTCAGTGATTGGCCCAGGAGATGGAGAGAGAGAAGAGGCCCCGCCCTGCTCCCTCTGCCCTCACGCCTCAGGCCCGCCCTGCTGCCTGGCCTGCAGCCCTGTGCGCCTGCGCGGCTGTTCCAGAGGCGTAGAGCAGGCAACCCGCTCTGGCTCCACTAAGTTTGACACGTTTTTTGGGTGCTGATATTGGGGCTTGAACCCAGGGCCTCTCAGTGGTCATTAAAAAAATCGCCAAGAGTATTCCTTCCTTCCTTCCTTTCACCCTCCCTCCTCCCTTCCTCTCCTCCCTACCTCCCTTTCTCCCTCCCTACTTCCTCCCTCCCTCCCTCATTTCTCCCTCCCTACTTCCTTCCTTCTTCCATTCCTCTCTTCCATCCTCCCTCCCTCCTTCCTCCTTTCTTTCCTCCCTTTCTTCCTCCCTCTCTCCTTCCTTCCTCCCTTCCTCCCTTCCTCCTGCCCACCTTTCTCCCTCCCTCCTTCCTTCCTCCCTC
Organism: Dipodomys spectabilis; assembly: GCF_019054845.1. Taxonomy (NCBI): domain Eukaryota; kingdom Metazoa; phylum Chordata; class Mammalia; order Rodentia; family Heteromyidae; genus Dipodomys; species Dipodomys spectabilis. The sequence continues at coordinate 265,896 of NW_024871277.1, forward strand.
CCTTCTTCCCTCCTTCCTCCCTCCCCCCTCCTTCCTTCCTCTTTTCCTCCCTCCATTCTTTCTCTCTTCCTCACTCCTTCCTCCCTTCCTCCCTCCCTCCTTTCCTCCTTTCTCCCTCCCTCCTTCCTCCCTTCCTCCATTCCCCCCTTCCTTCCTCCCTCCCTCTTTCCTCCTCTTTCCTCCCTTCCTCCCTTCTTCCTTCTTCCCTTTCTCTCTCCCTCCTTCTTTCCTTCCTTCCTTCCTCCCTCCTTCCTTCCTCCCTTCCTCCCCCTTCCCTCCCTCCCTTCTTCCCTTTCCTAACCTTCTTCCATGGGCCAAGCCCACAACCAACAGAAAGCGTTTTAGGAAGCATCTTCTAATGCTTGACCATAAACAAACATGGGACTCGATGTAACAGACAGGACCTGGAAATACTGAAGCGAAGATCAATCCAGAATATCTCACTCAAGCAGATGAGAAGCCAGTAACTCCTGAGACATTCATGGAACACCTGTGTAGGACATCCTGCCGTGGACATCCTGCAGGACATCGTGCCTTCTTAACCGCTCTGAACCCAAGCCCAGCCAGGCTCCGGTGCTGAAGCAGGGTTGGAGGAACACGCAGTGCCTGCTGACAGCACTCACGGGCTTTGGAGGAAGCTCCCCAGCCCACACCAATGACAAACACCATTACAAGTTAGCTAGCATCACCGTTATACTCCCAGCTTGGCTTTGTCAGGGGCTGAGGCCCCGGATGTGGCAGCCATGTCCACAGGAACCCCACGCCCAGCTGGCTTCTCATGGCCAGCATTTGCCGTGCTCATGACTGTGAACACAAGGCAATTGATCTCCAATTTCCCAGCTTACCTCTGCTGGTTCAGTGTCATTCACAGTCCAGAAGCAAGCCATGGAGGGAAACCTTCATCCTAATGGATACACAAGGGCCTTAATTCACAGTGTGGAAGAAATACACAGAAGTAGGGGAAAGATATTCAATTGGTGCTTCTTCTCCAGCCTCTGTGTTTACACAGAATCAGGGTTTGGTAAGGAAACACCTGAAGCTATGTAACTGGTTCCATAGCCTTGGATAGGGGGTGGGATTTGTAAGACTACGTGCATTATGTAGAACCCCCAGTTGAAGTAAAACAGCCCAGGATCACCCATGGCTCCCATCCCTTTCCCCTCCAGCTGTGGCCCTGGCACACATCTGCATCTATGGCCTCATGTTTTACTAACCTGAGTGGTTCTAAGCAGCCCGTGCTTTCCCCGTGGAGCTCCATAAAATATCTTTAGAACTGAGTGCCATGCCCCTAGAACAAAAATCCACCATTTTGATGCTGTGATTCAAAGCCACAAAGATGTACCAGTGAAGAGATGCCCAGGGTGTGGTCTGTGGCCAGCAGAGGAAGATCTTTTCATAGCAGTCATAAAGACTTGAATAAAGCTTTGCTGGTGAAATTTCTGGTTCCTGTAGTGACCTCACTTGTCCAAGGCCACACAGCTTACAGTGCCATCCAATATCAACTATTTCTATGTAATTAGGTGGTCGTTTTGTTCAATCTGATTAGCAGTAAGCGAGCCTAAATGCTGGGAAAGTTCTCAGACCACTGTCTCATTTCCTGTCCTCCAGTAAAACGAGTTCCCAAATCTGTGACTCTGTGGAAGAATAAAGGAAAATAGAAAATGACCAAGGAGGTTTTAGTCTTATCTTTCATTCTTTTCTAGGTCAGAGTCTAAGAATTTTAATACATAAATCACAATAAACTGAAGGAAATTCTGCCTCAGGTTCTAAATGATTAAAAACCAATCTTATGTTTTGTTTCTGAAAAGAACATGATTATAATGTCTTATGTGTATTGTGTTCTTCCCTTTCTAAGGCCAAGAGTGGAAGAAATAAAAAATTGGGTAAGAAATTTCAGGACAAAATTGAAAAATAAGAACCAATTAGGTACAGATGGATATCTGTGAGGTGAGAGAGGAGACTCCTAGTCTAAGACTAGCTCAACAAAAATAAAAAGACCCACCAGAAAAATAAGTAAAGCACAAAGGGCTGGAGTGGCACAAGTCGTGGAGTGTTAGCCTAGCAAGTGAATTCCTTTGGCACTAAGCTCCCAGGAACCCTCTGCTAAAGTTGTTAAAAACAAACCAACAAAACTAATCTGAAACTGAGTTACACAATGACTTGGATTTTACACAGTGCCTTTTCTTATGAGCTCTTGCATTGTGCGTGTGGAGGATGGGGGATCTGTTAATAACAAGAAGGCAAATTTTACAAGGGAGTTATAAGCCTCTTTTGCTGGCAAAAGCCAGAGTTACCATGTAAAGCCACCTACCTATTAACTTTTTCTACCTACCTGCCAATTCATCTTATTTTTATGCATTTTGAAGTAATTTAGGTATCAGTATATTTCCCCTTAAAGAGGTCAGTATGCATATATTGTTATAGCTACTACAGTTTTATTTTATTGTGTTTATTATGTTTAAGTAATTGTATAAAGGAGTTTCCATTGAATAAAGCATCTGATGAATACTATGCATCCTGATCAATGTCAGCCCTTCACATATTCTCCCCCTTCCCTCTTTAACCCACCCCTTCCCTCACTCTTAATTTGTAGGATATACATTGGATTCGTGTCTGCATTTTCACCTCTTCTTCTCTTCATTCCCCTTGACCACACACTACTGTGGCCCCCTCCCCTCCTTGGTCATGTAAGTTTAATGTCAAGGCTTCCCCAATAAAATCCCATAAAGAATGATCTTACATTTTGTTCATACTTGTCAAACACTGTCCTTTCCTTAAAAAGAGAGTACTCTTGCCTCAAATAATTTCATGAGTGATTTGCATTGCAGGCACTACCTGAATAATTTAGTCCTGTTCTGCCAGGGGAAAAAAAAAAGTGTAATTAAAATGTGGAATGTGAATGATTGGATGGAAAAGTAACCAGTAACTTAACTACTTGCCTTTCCATCACTGTGACAAAATACCTGACACGATCAACTTGAATAAGGAAAGGCTTATTTTAGTTCATGGCTTCAGAGGTTTCAGTCCAGACTCGCAACGACTCTGGGCCCCTGGTGAGACAGAGCATTATGGCAGCCAGGGCATGTGGCAGAAGCTGCTCACCTCATGGCAGGCAGGAAGCAGCGAGAGGGAGGAAGAGACCAGAGATCTTCACAGGCATCGGAAGGTCTTCACAGGCCCCGCTCTCTGCAGATAGGCCCCTCTGAACTTTCCACCTCCTCCTCAAATAGCACCACCGCCTGGGGCTAAGCGCTTAGCACATGACCCCATGGGGTCACATCACAGCACTGTTGGGGGGTAAGTGGAGGGTAGGTGGGCGGGCTTTTGTCTACCAAGGAATGTGGGGATATTTATAACACCAAGAGCAGCTGAAAAAAAATATCTGTGTCCGTCCCATCAGGTACCAAATGATTTTACAAGCCTTGGTATGTCTGGAGGGCACAGGGGCTACCCACCTCTGCCAGGAAATCCCTAAAATAGGAGTAGATGGAACCAGAGAGAACAAAGTAACAGACAGACATGAAGCCTGGGCTTCTGGGAACCTGCAGAGCATTAGAGAGATAGATCTAGAAATAGATACAAGGTGAAATTGGAGGGAACAAAAGTAAACTGAAATAGACATAGTAGGGTAGTGAGTGAAAGAGAAATGTATTTCCTTCAAAGGCTGACCGCAATTAGAAAGAAAACACAAAGCACCCAGCATGTAGTCAGAATTACCAACAAAGGAAAGAAAAGGACTTACTACAGCCTCCAGCAAACAAGAACTGTAAATGGTATACTGGGAAATATAAAAGAGATTTAATAGTCATGGATTGAAATAGGGAAATGGAAAAAGAATACAACAATTTATACTATTCCTCAGGGAAAGATATCACTTAAGACTATAAAGTGAAGTGACAAAGCAGAAGGTATAAATTACAAAAGGAAAAATATTTTTAAAAATATTTTATATGTTTTTATTGTAAAAATGCTGTACTGTTACATGAGCAAGGTAGTACATTTCCTATCGAGCATTATTACCTCCTCTGTTTTTCCCCTACTACCTCTCCAACTCCTCCCTTCCCTCCCCCAAGTTGTAAAGTTCATTTAAAAATATTTTTTAAAAAACTGTTGAGTAAAACTGGGAGCTGTGAGAATTAAGGGAAACATGTAGAAATATCTTCGTCCATGGTAGGGAAAATAGATATCTCTAAAACAAAGTACTAAGGGTATTATGTAGCTATAATTACAGAGATAACCACAAAATGCTGTCTCCTAAACATCAGATGACTCTTCTACAATGTAAAACACAAAAGCACATTACTATGTGAAATAGTTTTAAAACTATAGAAACAGCAAATATAAATAGTATGATGAAATTAAGCCTTTAGGTGGCTGGCAAATGAACAAGACCAATCACCCTGTGACATGTATTTTTAAAAGAATTGCAAACTAGATAAAAAGGAGAATACAACTCCAAGCTAAAAGGCCAAAATAAGAACAATTTGGGATGATTAAAAAGAAGAGTGGTTTGTAGTATACGAGGTAAATACAAACTAAAGGCTACAAGAATCCTGGCTGCGATCTCAGAATAGATGGAGAACCATCAAAAGAACATTAAATGAGACCATGAAGGGTACTTTCTAATTCTGAAACTCAATCGCTATATAGTAGTTACAAATACGTATTTAAGCCCAAATATCAGAGTTTAGAAAGTGCAAGAACAGAGAGGGCAACAAAACTCATGTTTCTAGAAAGAGAACTTTCTTCTTCATCCTTTAATCCATGAAATATCAACTGGCAAAAAAAATAAGCAATGATATAGGAGAAGACATAAGCAACAAATAATAATAATAATTATTATTATTAATATAATAAGAGATGCAATGACAGATACTCCACATCCAGAAAGGAGAGAGCACATTTTTCTATCTTTTAGTTGTACAAAGAAGCTGCCACTTGACAAAGCAGCTTATGAATATATGCATCTTGATCAACGTCACCCCTTTGAAGAATACATTTTTAAGCCTCTATGGGCTATCTCCCCCAAAGTGACTGTAAAAAGCCACAAAGGCAATCCCAGTAAATTCCTTGGTATTAGTTTTGCCAGCCAAGAAGACGATAGCTGTCCCTCACTGTGGAAAGCATCTGAGCTAAACAACTTAAAAGGAGGAAAGGTTTATTCTGGCTCACGGTTTCAGTCTATGGTCCATCGGCCAGGTTGCCCTTGGGCCTGCACAGCATGTCTGGTAGGGTTCGTGGTGGAGAGGCCTCCTCACCTCAGAGAAGCCAGGAAGCAAATCAAGAGACAAGAAAGGACTGGGGTGGGTATAGAGTCTCACAAACTTACTTCTCTGCCTGAGCTGGCCTTGAACCATGATCCTCTGAGTCTCCGCCCTTTAAGGCACTGGGATTACAGGTGTGGACCAAGGGTCCTTGGTTAGACCAAAAATTTGTTCTTTGACTTTTTTGTTTGTTTTGCCAATCCTGGAGCTTGAGGGCCTGAGCACCACCCCTGAGCCTCTTTTTGCTCAAAGCTAGTGCTCTATCATTTGAGCTACAGCACCATTTTCAGCTTTTTCTGTTTCTGTAGTATTAAGGAATAGAACCAGGGCTTCACACCTGCTAGGCAAGCACTCTACCACTAAGCCACATTCCCAGCCCTTTTTTAATTAATTAATTTATTTTTTTGTCGGTCATGGGCCTGGGCGCTGTCCCTCAGCTCTTTAGCTCAAGGTGAGCGCTCTACCACTTAAGCCACAGTGCCACTTCTGGCTTTCTAGTGGTTTATTGGAAATAAGAGTCTCACAGACTTTCTTGCCTGGGCTGGCTTTGAACCATGATCCTCAGATCTCAGCCTCCTAAGTAGCTAGGATTACAGCTGTGAGACACCGGCACCTGACATTTTTGATTTTTTAAAAAATGTTTTTAAATTTTAAAGTCCTAAATGAATCATTACTCTCTTCCTCAAAGATAAAATAGTAGTTCTTTTAGGTTAATCTAAGGAGTCTTTGGTTTTTCTTGACTGGCATGTACATCAGACCAAATGGTGACTTTTCCAGAGGCAAATTCAGCCACAACATGAATAGTGACTGCTATAATTTAGATCTTGTATGTCCACCTCCCTCCAAAAAACAGAAAACATGTACTGAAAGATTTGTCCCCAGTCCCTAGCACAAGGGTAGAGAACCCATTTTCTGCATATTTGTAACATCTTATCCGGGCCATACAAAACTGTCAGCACGACAGGCTGCAAGCAGCTAACAAGAAACACATGTGTCTGTGCTGTCATATTCCAGATTCTATGAGCCTTCCGTAGGCCAGGGACTACTTGCCAGCACCACTGAGTGGCAAGGGAATTCTTAGGACATTGGGTCTGATGGAAGTGGGGGGGGGGGTGATCTTTAAAGGGATAGTGATGCCCCAAGCCCTCCTCTCCCTCTTTTCTTGGCTCTCTAGATGCAGTAATGTGAACGTCTCCATCTGCTACAAGTTCTCACCATGATGCATTGCCTCGCCTTGGGTCCACAGCCAACAGATAAACGTGGGCTGAGACTTCTGAAGCCATTCTCAAACCAGCCTTTCCTCTCCATACATCGTTACAATCAGATACTTTGTCACAGAGTCAGAATAACTAACAAAAGTCTATAGCATTCTATTCATTGTGGCCAAAGTCTTTACAGTGTCTCAACGAATTAATAGATGTTGATGGCAGGAATGACAGGCCTTCCTAGATTTAGGAGAAAGTTTAAAAGGCCCAGCTAAGACATTTACAAGCTGGTTCTGTGTGCAGTGTTGATTTCTCTAGTGGGTTGGGGCTGGAAATGCACGAGACCACAGGCTCCCCTCCTTTCCAGCTTCTTCACACGAATATGTCACCTGTCATGATTCATTTAATGAACAAAGACTATTTTTCAAAGTGAGACATTCCAGTGGGAATGGCAGAAGGAGAAAGTAAATCATCATTTCAATGCTATTCATAGATGACAGATACCCCTGGTAAAGGTAAGAGGTAATCTTGCACTAGAAGAGGGGAAAAATATCAGAATCAGAGAGGCACAGCCTTGTTGTCCCTCTTTAGCCTGTGGCACAGAACGATGTGTCCAGCTCTTGTTCCTGCAGGAATCCGGGGAGATGCTTTACCTCCAAAGCCAAGAGAACCTGTGTTTCCAATCCACACGCATAGGAAGGCATGACCCTAGTAAGGTTTGTTTGCAAGCACCGGGAAAGCCGCCAGCATCTGGAGCACAATGCCCACTCACTGTCTCTACAGAGAGGTTTGGAAAATGGATGTGAGGAGCCCTGGGCAGCAGAGTCTGCCCCACACCTCACCATTCTAGGAATGGAGCTGTGGGGAGGAAGGGCTGGGGGAGGGAGAGGTGGCTCACCATGGCAACAGTGAGAGGAGGGAGGGTGAGTGTCCCAGGGGGGAGGGTGAAGGACCCCTGAGCCCTGGCACATGAACCAGCTTCCTCCCCACCAAGTCTCCGACAAAGCCCATGTCTCCATGCCTGAGAAAGAGGAAGACACTGGTCATCACGCTCAGCACCCATCTCATTCCACAGCTGGAGTGTGTTTGATTTGATTAAAACCCCAAAGGAGACTAGACAAAGCTCACTCTCAGTAGAGCCAACAGGAAAGACTAACAACCCCAGCCACCACAGGCCACACACTCTGCAGGACTTCCCTCCAGTAAGGGAATCGAGGTTGGGAAGTTCCTTGGAGTCCGTCCTGATCAGACTCCTTAGAAATGCTTGCAGTAGAGTTGCATCTGCTGCACTGTTACAATGGCAACAGGAGCAGCTTCACCCACAGAGCTGTCAGTGTTTCCCTTGGAAATCACCAGAGTCCCCAGTGGGCTGTCTCTGGAGTAACTGCCCGCCCCCCTCGCCTCTCACAAGCCTAGCTGATGAAACCGGTTGCCATGGAAACAGAGACACCAGTAGCAAGTGGCAGGAAATCAGTCCCCAGCACGGTATTTTCTCCTTCCGAAAAGTAATGCCACACTCCATCAGGCAAAGTAACAGACAAGTAGCTGCTCATGGACACCCCAGAATTCACAGACACTGAACCCACTAAGCCATCTCACCAGACCTCCCTGGCCTCTGATCTCTACCAAACAGAATTCCTTGATTCATCCTGTCCATTCTCTTCGAACTGATGTGATAACGATACAGCCCTTTTCCAGTTCTTCACAAAATGCTCACAGACTGCCAAGAGCCAGGTCAGCCAAAACAACCCTACCAACCCAGCTCAGCTTGTTCACACTCAAAGTGTACTTACAGACAATTCCAGCCGGGTCCATTGGTAAAGCTGACCACAATACCTTCCCCTCCACGAACTCTCCAGCCCACGATGTTCACTGCATTTCATGGGGAGCCGTGTTCCTGAACTGACACGCATGTTCATAACTTTGGACTTCTCCATCCACTCTGCTCTCTGAGATGATGTTTGAATGAACACAGAGGTAGCCAAGAGCTGGTGGTTCATATTGTAATCCTAGCCACCAGAGGACCAGAGGATTGTAGTTCAAAGACAGTCCAGGTGGAAAGCTCAAGAGCCTCTATTTCCAAAATAACCAGCAAAAAGAAAAAGAAAAAAAAAAGCCAGGCTGGACATGCGGCTCAAGCATAGAAAGCCAGCTGAGCAAGCATGAGGCATCAGGTTTTCGCAGTTTTTTGTTATGTTTGGTTTGGTTTGGTCAGTCCTGGGGCTTGAACTCTGGGCCTAGGTGCTGTCCCTCAGCTCTTCAGCTCAATGATAGTGCTCTACCACTTGAGCCACAGCACCACTTCCAGTTTTTTGGTGGATCATTGGAGATAATAGTCTCATAGACTTTCCTGCCCGGGCTGGCTTTGAACCTTGATCCTCAGATCTCAGCTTCCTGAGTAGCTAGTATTACAGGCATGAGCCACTGGCGCTTGGCAAGGCATCAGTTTTTTGATACTGGCAAAAAAATAAAAAGTATGAAAGCCCCTTTTAATTGTGCAGCATCATGTTTTCATTTCTGTAAAATGGGGATGTTAAACAGTACTCCTTTCATAGTGCTGCTGTGCCGATTACATAAAACATACGTGAAGTTCATGCTTGTGGCCAAGCACTCTGTAATCTTACTGTTCTTGGCTTTTAGCTTTTCCTAACTGACAGGCCTCTGAAGAGCTAGGCCTGCTTTGCAAATCCTGATGCAAGGTCAGTGCTAGATTGGCATTCTTTCAGTTTTGTCTGTCTGTCCCTGCCCTTCTTGACAGTGGGTACAGGAAATGATGGAAAGGATCAGTTTGCAATCTGCTGTCTACGCCAGAGCAGCAGGTGAGCGATGCAAGCAGAAGATGAAGATCTCAGATGGCATCACTGAGACACCCAGGAACATGCTCAAGGCTAGTGCTCCACCCCTTTGAGCCATAGCGCCACTTCTGGTTTTCTGAGGGTTAATTGGAGATAAAGAGTCTCATGGGCTTTCCTGCCCAGGCTGGCTTCAAACCACAGTCCTGAGAGCTCAGCCTCCTGAGTATCTAGGATTACAGGTGTAGCCACTGGCCCCCGGCACTTCCAGCTTTTTGATGTTTAATTTGAGGTAGGAGTTTGTTCCAATTGTCTGCTTGGGCTGGCTTTGGACGACGATCCTCAGATCTCAGCCTCCTGAGTAGCTGGGATTACAGGGGTGAGCCACCAGCCCCAGCAGCTCTTACCTTTGTTCATGCATGCTTTCAATTTTCTTCACACCAGAAATGCCCCAGTGCTCAGCGAGTCAGGCAAATACACTCTTTCCCTATGGACACAAAACCACACCAAGCAACCAGAGCTTACAAAGGTATTATCTGCCATACATCAAACGCATACTCCACTGGTTACTTCTAACCACATGACAAAGAACCTCACAAAGAAGTGACCAATTTCAGTCCAGCCACTGGCATCCAATGCCACAGAGTGATTCCCTCTAATTCATCTCCTCCATCAATTCCTAGCAGAAGCAGAGCCACAGACTTCCCTCTGGGCTACTCCTGGGGTAGGACAGTGGGCAAGGTTGCCCAAGGGACAGGCTGGGAGCCCTTTCTCCCAGAGTCTTGGGCCAGAGTGGGAGGGTGCTTTGTTTAAAATGCAATTTCTCGTATTCCATGACCTAATCAGAACCTCTGGAGTACAGATAGATGCCAAGTGTGCATTTGAACAAGACGATACTTGTGTGTTCTCAAATTTGAGGCCTAGGTATATAGGGAGTTCTGGAGTTTTCCCAGTGCCCTAGACCCTTAGGCTCTTGTTGAACAGACTCCATCCCCTACCCCAGAGACACAGGCTCAGTATGGCTGAGGCAGGCCCCGGAATCTGTATGTTTAATAAACACTCCAGGTGATTATTGTATCAGAGCATGTTGTGGGGTGGGGGGAGCAGGGGAAGCAATGATAGATGACTGAATAAAACAACCAGCTCCATTCTATTAAAAGCCCACACTGTGCTGAGCTCCCACACTAACGCTGGCTGTGCAGGTGTTTTCCTCTATCAGCCCCCCAGGAAGAGAGATACAACCAGTTTCTGAAATCCAGTGCCTAGTCACTGGAACCATCCGCTGGCAAATACAGCCATTCTAGGCTCTGGTTGCTAACCACCGATTTTTAAATGCTTTTCAAGTTAATAGCATTCTCTTACCAGTCAAAAAGAAGGTGAATAACATATATGGGACTTATTAATCTTTTCTTTTTTTGCCAATCCTGGGGCTTGAACTCAGGGCCTGAGCGCTGTCCCTGAGCTTCTCTTGCTTAAGGCTAGCATTCTACCACTGGAGCCACAGCATCACTTCTGGCTTTTTCTGTTTGTGGTACTGAGGAATCAAACCCAGGCCTCCAGGTGTTTTGCAAGAGGATTTTTCCTTCACTGAAACTCTGTGGCCGAACATTATCCTCATGAGCACCTTAGAGAAAATTAAATTCACCTACACACCAGGTACGGTCATTTCACATGAAATAGAAAGGTTTGCAACTAATCCAATTAGAAGCCATTTGAAGCTTTCACCACTGAGACTACCTCAAACTCGTAATAATTACCCGAGCCTCTTGAACAGCTTGTAGCCAAAGATTAGGGTTCTCTGCAGAAGACAAGCTTCGTCAGCGGTCCTAAGAGACTGTACACCGGAGAGAAGAGTCACTGACACCTTTAAAGTGACTTGTACTCACCACACAGGCTTTGTAACCTAATCCAGAATGATCTATTCCTGCCACAAGCTTATTTTTCCTGCTTTCCTAGGTGAGAATTGCTATTCTTTGAGAATGCTCTTTGCAACCTTCTTCCTATATCTCTAGGGGGATGGATGCTTCTGGAACAGCTGGGATGGGCATGCAGCTTTTGGTTTGACTTGGCCAGAGGCAGACATTTTCTTTTTCTGGGTAGGTGGTCTATCTCATGGTGCAGCCAAAGCCACCTGTGGCCAGCCAAGGATTGGGTCAGGAGAGCTGTTCCCAGGCAGGCATGCCCGGGAGATAGGGGTATCTGAGACCTCACCATGGGTCCAACAGGGCTCTGAGGGTGAAGCCAGGCTGTGGTGTCTTCAGTGGGCATGTGTGCAGACATCACTGAGCATGTGCTCAGCACATCATTCTACTCACTTCCCAAAGACTCACTGTTAGAATTCCCATAATGACTCTCAGGATCCCACCAAACAGTGGAGGAAATGAAGGTACTAACAGATTGAAAGCCTGTCCAAAGTTGCATGCACAGCTAAGAGGTGCAGAGGCTGGGCAAGAAGCTGAGTTCACTCCCTTCTTCCCTGTCCTGGGCTCTCTCCAAGGAAATCCACATCAAACAAAGGAGGCCAGGAGTCAGGGTGAATGGGGTGGGAACAGGAGCTGAGCAGACCAGGCTGAGGGCAAGGATGGGAGCCTGGCTCACATCTATAACCCTAGACACTCTGGAGGCGGAGGATCTGAGGATCTGGGTTCAAAGCCAGCCCAGGTAGCATGTCCATGAGATTCTTATCTCCAAATTACCACCAAAAAGTCAGAAGTGGAGCTGTGGCTCAAATGGTAGAGTCCTAGCCTTAAGTGAAAAAGCTCAGTGATAGCACCCAGATCCTGAGTTCAAGCTCCAGGGCCAGAAAGGAAGAAAGAAAAGAGAAAGGATAAAACAGAAGGGAGGGAAGGAAGGAGAGAGGAAGGGAGGGAGGGAGGGAGGGAGGGAGGAAGGAAAGAAGGAAGGAAGGAAGGAAGGCAGGCAGGCAGGCAGGCAGCAGGCAGGCAGGAAGCAAGGAAGCAAGGAAGGAAGGGAGCAAGGAAGGAAGGAAAAAGAAAAAGAAATAAAACTTAGAACATTTGTCAACTGATTAAATATAAATCCATTTCATGTTCAAAACCACATTATTAAAAATTGTTTTCTTAGCCGGGCGCTGGTGGCTCACGCCTGTAATCCTAGCTACTCAGGAGGCTGAGATCTGAGGATCGCGGTTCAAAGCCAGCCCAGGCAGGAAAGACTGTGAGACTCCTATCTCCAATAAACCACTAGAAAACTGGAAGTGGCGCTGTAGCTCAAGTGGTAGAGCGCTTGCCTTGAGCTGAAGAGATGAGGGACAGCACCCAGGCCTAGAGTTCAAGCCCGATGACCGACAAAAAAAAAAAAATTGTTTTCTTTTTTTTTTAATTTAATTTTATTTTATTTGAGAACATACTGTACAGAGGGGTTACAATTACATGGGCAGGAAAATGCATACATTTCTTACCAAGCATTGCAGCCTCCTCCTTTGTTTACCCTTCACCTCCCTTCCCAGCCTCCCCCCTCCCCCCCACCCCATCCTCCCCCCCACACACAGACATTGTAAAGCTCGTTTTTGACATGACATTTTGTACTTCTCATTGTTGCAACAGGTCCACCTGAATTCTTAAACGACTTGTTTGTCCCCATCTCCTCCACAAGTTATACTGACATCAAATATAGTGAAAGCGGGGGTTATACTGTGGGGGGGGGGGGGGACATAGAAAGCAACAAAGAAATAATCTTATAAATGCATTAGAAACACATGCATGAAAGAAAAAAAACATTAAAATACATGTTTAAGGGTTCGTTTTCCTAACATCACATTATCTGATCTTTTCCGCTTGACTCATACACATACTAGATATTGCATATAAGGGAAACCATGGGATCTATGTTTCTTTGGGCCTGGCTTACTTCACTTAATATAATTTTTTCCAAGCCTTTCCATTTCCTAACAAATGGGGAAATGTTATTCTTTCTGATGGAGGCATAGAATTCCATTGTGTATATATACCACATTTTCTTGATCCATTCATCTACTGAGGGGTATCTGGGTTGGTTCCATATCTTAGCTATGGTAAATAATGCTGCAATAAACATAGTTGTGCTGGTAGCTTTAGTGTGGTCTTGTTTGTAAACATTTGGGTAAATGCCCAAAAGTGGGATTGCTGGGTCATAGGGGAGTTCTATGTGAAGTCTTTTGAGGAACCTCCATACTGCTTTCCAAAGTGGTTGAACCAGTTTACATTCCCATCAACAATGAAGTAAGGTTCCTTTCTGTCCACATCCCCTCCAGCATCTGTTGTTGTTAGAGTTCTTGATTTTTGCCGTTCTAACTGGAGTGAGGTGAAATCTCAATGTTGTTTTGATTTGCATTTCTTTTATGGCTAGGGATGTTGAAGAATTCTTCACGTGTCTATTGGCCATCCTTCTTTCTTCTTCAGAAAAGTTTCTCTTTAAGTCTTTCGCCCACTTATTTATTGGGCAGTTGTTTCATTGGGGATTTGTTGTTGGGGGGTTTAACTTTTTGAGTTCCAAGTATATTTTATTTTATTTTATTTTTTATTGTAAAGCTACTATACAGAGGGTTACAGTTACATGAGTGAGGTAATGAGTACACTTCCTCTTGAACATTGTTACCCCCTCCATTGTTTTCCCCCTACCATCCCCTCCCTCCCTCCCTTCCCCGAGGTTCTTTTTTTTTTTTTTTTGATTGTGATTAACTGATTACATAATTTCAAAGTCACAAGTTCATTCTAACTTTCCTGGAGCAAATTGTCTATCACAGTCTGTAATATATAACAGTGTTCACATGTTATATACCATATTTGTGATCAGCAGCATGGGGATATTTAGTAGTGGTTCAACCAGATGAGCGGGAGTTCTTTGTTTCTTAAGTCCTGTTAGTTTTGTCGTATCACCTAACATTTTGGATTTAGCATCCACTTATCAGGGAGACCATGTACCGTTTGTCTCTTCGTTCTTGGCTTACCTCGCTCAACATGATTCCTTCTAGCTCCATCCATTTCCCTGCAAATGCCATTATTTTGTCATTTCTAATGGCTGCATAATATTCCATTGTGTATAGATACCACAATTTTTGGATCCATTCATCTGTGGTGGGGCATTTAGGTTGTTTCCATATCCTAGCTATTGTGAACAGTGCTGCAATAAACATGGAGGTGCACGTGTCCTTGTATATTGGTTCCTGTTGTTCAGGGTAGATGCCTAGAAGTGGTATGATTGGGTCATAAGGGAGGTCAATCTTTAGCTTTCTAAGGACCCTCCAGACTGCTTTCCAAAGTGGTTGTATAAGTGTACATTCCCATCAGCAGTGTAATAGGGTTCCTCTTTCTCCACATCCCCTCCAGCATTTGTCGTTGGCTGATTTGTGGATGTGGGACATTCTGACTGGGGTAAGGTGGTATCTCAGGGTTGTCTTTATTTGCATTTCCTTCACCACCAGGGATGATGAACATTTCCTCATGTGTTTCTTTGCCATTTTTATTTCTTCATTTGAGAAGTCCCTCTTTAGTTCCCTTGCCCATTTAGTAATTGGTTTGTTAGGTTTGGGAGGGATTAGTTTCTTGAGTTCCCTGTATATACAGGATGTTAACCCCTTGTCTGATATATTGCTGGTAAATATTTTTTCCCAATTCGTTGGTTGTCTTTCTAGCTTAGTTGCGATAGATTTAGCTGTGCAGAAGCTTTTTATTTTAAGGTAGTCCCATTTGTCGAGTCTCTCTCCAACTTGTTGTGACCCTGGGACTCTGTTCAGGAAGTTCCTTCCTGTGCCTATTAGTTCAAGTGTCTCTCCTACTCTGTCCTGTAGTAGTTTCAGAGATTCAGGTTTAATGTTAAGGTCTTTAATCCATTTTGAGTTGATGTTGGTGCATGGTGATAGGCTGGGGTCCACTTTTAGTTTTCTGCTTGTGGCTGCCCAGTTTTCCCAGCACCAGCAGTTGAAGAGGCTGTGTTTCTTCCATTGTATGTCTTTGGCTCCTTTGTTGAATATCAGCTGGCTGTAGGCCTGTGGATTTATATCTGGATCTTCTATTCTGTTCCATTGGTCTTCGGGTCTGTTTTTGTGCCAGTACCATGCTGTCTTTGTTATTATAGCTCTGTAGTAGAGTTTGAAGTTCGGCATGGATAGCCCTCCCATATTGTCTTTATCCCCTAGAATTGTTTTGGCTATTCTAGGTCTTTTGTTGTTCCATATAAATTTTTGGACTGTTTTCTGTATTTCAGTGATGTACGTCATTGGGATTTTAATAGGAATTGCATTGAATTTGTATATTAGTTTTGGAAGTATCACCATCTTTACTATATTAAGTTGGCCTATCCAGGAGCATGGGAGGTCTTTCCATTTCCTAGTGTCTTCTGCAATTTCTTTCTTTAACTTTTTATAGTTCTCATTAAATAGTTCTTTTACATCTTTGGTTAGGTTAATTCCTAAATATTTTATTTTTTGGGAGGTTATTGTGAATGGGGTTGCTCCCTTTATTTCCCTCTCTTCCTGTGCGTTATCAGTGTATAGGAAGGCAACTGATTTTTGTGGGTTTATTTTGTATCCTGCTATTTTGCCGAAGTGACTTATGATTTCTAAAAGTTTGGGGATGGAGTTTTTGGGATCGTGGAGGTATAGTATCATGTCGTCTGCAAAAAGGGATAGTTTAACTTCTTCTTTCCCTATGCGGATCCCTTTAATGTCTTTTTCTTGCCTTATTGCCCTGGCTAAGGGTTCTAGGACTATGTTGAAGAGGAGTGGAAACAGTGGGCATCCTTGCCTTGTTCCTGTTTTTAGGAGGATTGGTTGTAGCTTTTCCCCACTAAGTATAATATTGGCTATTGGTCTGTCATAAATGGCTTTTATTGTTTTTAGAAATGTTCCTTCTATTCCTATTTTCTCCAGAGCTTTTAGCATGAATGAATGTTGAATTTTATCAAAGGCCTTTTCTGCATCCGTGGCGATAATCATGTGATTCTTGACCTTGGCTCTGTTGATATGCTGGATTACATTTATTGACTTACGTATGTTAAACCATCCCTGTGTCTCTGGGATGAAGCCTACCTGATCATAGTGTATTATTTTTTTTATGTGTTTCTGGATTCTGTTAGCTAGAATCTTGTTAAGGATCTTTGCATCTGTGTTCATCAAGGAGATTGGCCTGTAATTCTCCTTTTTGGTTGGGTCTTTGCCTGGTTTGGGGATGAGTGTGATATTGGCTTCGTAGAATGAGTTTGGGATAGCTCCCTCCTTCTCTGTTTCTCTGAAGAGCTTGAGGAGTGTGGGTATTAGTTCTTCTTTAAAGGTCTTATAGAATTCTGCTGTGAATCCATCTGGTCCTGGGCTTTTTTTTTTGTTGGAAGACTTTTGATAGCTTCCTGTATCTCATTATAGGATATTGGCTTATTTAATTGGTTAACTTCTTCTTTGCTCAGTTTGGGTAACTTGTATTTCTCTAAAAATGCATCCATTTCCGCCAGATTTTCTTCCTTTAGAGAGTATAGCTTTTGAAAGTAATCTGTTAGAATTGTTTGGATATCTTGGGTACGTGTTGTGATGTTTCCCGTGGCATCCCTAATCCTATTAATATGGGTTTCCTCTCTTCTTTTTTTAATTAATCTTGCCAACGGGCCATCAATTTTGTTTATTTTTTCAAAGAACCAGCTTTTTGGTTGGTTTATTTTGGTTATGGTTTTCTGATTTTCTAATTGGTTAATCTCTGCTCTCAATTTGGTTCTCTGGCTTCGTCTAGTAGCTTTAGGTCCCATTTTTTCTTGTTTTTCTAGCTGTTTTAGTTGCAACATGAGATTATTTACTTGGTCTGTCTCCATTCTCTTGATGTGGGCACTGAGGGCAATAAATTTGCCCCTCAGGACTGCTTTTGCTGTGTCCCACAAGTTTCTTTGTGAGGTGTTTTCATTTTCATTGAGTTGTAGGAAATGCTTTATTTCTTCTCTGATCTCTTCTGTTACCCAGGCCTTGTTAAGGAGTGTGCTGCTCAATTTCCATGTTTTAGAGAAATTTCTGCGGTATGCTTTGTTATTGAGAGCTAGCTTGATTCCACTGTGGTCAGATAGGATACAGGGGATTATGTCGATCCCTTTGTATTTGCTTAAGTTCCTTGCATGAACTATGATATGGTCTATTTTGGAGAAAGTTCCATGAGCTGCTGAGAAGAATGTGTACTGTGTTGTTTTAGGGTGAAATACTCGGTAGATGTCAGTTAATTCCGCTTGAAGTATGGCCTCACTTAATTCGGTAGCTTCTTTGCCAATCCTCTGGTTGGTAGACCTGTCTTTTGGTGAGAGTGGCGTGTTAAAGTCTCCTAGTATTATCGTATTGGGATCTATTTTATTCTGTAAGTTTGAGAGCATTTGTTTAACATATCTGGGTGCACCGATATTTGGGGCATATAAGTTGATGATGGTTATATCCTCCTCTTGGATTGTTCCCTTTATTAATATGTAGTGTCCGTCCTTGTCTTTCTGTACTGATTTTAATGAAAAGTTTATTTTGTCAGATATCAGGATAGCTACACCTGCTTTCTTATTGGGGGAATTTGATTGGTAGATCCTTTTCCACCCCTTCACTCTGAGTTTGTTTGTATGTTTGGCTGAGAGGTGGGTCTCCTGAAGGCAACAGATGGATGGGTCTTGTTTTCTGATCCAGTCCTCAGTTCGTTTTCTTTTAATTGGCGAATTCAGCCCATTTATATTAAGAGAAAGTATAGAGAGATGCATTGTTGTCCCTGCCATTCCGTTTTCCTAAGTTTTTCTTCTTTCCTTTCCTCCTGTGCTTGCTCAGTTAGACTTTGAGTAATGCCTGTTTGGGGCAGGTCCCAGTTCCTGGTTGCTTTCTTCAGGTTGTGTCCCCCCTCTTAGAATTCTTTGTAATGCTGGCTTAATGTTTATGTATTCATTTAGTTTTTCTTTGCTATTAAAAGTTTTCAGTTCTCCATCGAATGTGATTGCTAGCTTTGCCGGGTATATCAGTCTGGGTTGGCAGTTAATGGCTCTCAGGGCTCGTATGGTGCTTTTCTTGCATTCATTGTTTGTGTGGAGAGATCTGCAGTGATTCTAATTTTTTTCCCGTTGTAGTATAGCTCCTTCTTCATTTTTGCTGCATGCAGGATTGTTTCCTTATTATTCAGATCCATCATTTTTACTATAATGTGTCTAGAAGTGTTTCTCCTGGGATCTTGCTTGTTGGGTGTTTGATAAGCTTTTGTGATGTAGTTAAGATGGTCGTTTTTGAGGTGGGGAAAATTTTCATTGACTATCTTGTTAAATAGGTGTTGCATTCCCTTGCTCTGGAATTCCTCACCTTCGTCCACTCCGATTATGCGAAGGTTAAATTTTTTAGCATTATCTGCTTGCTCTTGAATTTCCCTTTGGTTTAATTTGAGTGATTTTTCCATATCTGTCACTTTTTGGTCCAGTTGGTGTATTCTGTCTTCTGTATCTGACACTCTACCTTCCATTTCATTCACTCTGTTGACCGTGGCTTCCATTGTGGTTTGCATGGTGGAAATGGATCCCTTTATGGATTCAATGTTGGTTCTCAGAGTACTGATCTCACCTCATTGAGAGGTGAGATCAGTATGCATTACCTCTAATTTGGCGTTTATCTCACTTCTTACTGAGGTTTGTGCAGCTTCTATTTTTGCATCCAACTTTTGTTTGATGTCCTGTATATCTTTTTATAGCTCATCCTTGTGCTCTTTCAATTTCTGATCCATTTCTCGCTTTATTTCTTGAGTCATTGCCTCCAGCAACCCTTGGATGTAGCTTTTGTCTTCCATTCCTGCTTTGCTCCCACTGGGGCTCTCCCCTGCGTGGCTGCTGGCTTTTGAGGTGAGCTTGCTGTCCTGGGTAGTGGTAAACCTTGTGATTTTTCTCTGTGATTTTCGCATGGGGGTTCAGGAGACTGCTCTTCAATCTTGTTTTGGTGTGTTTGTCTTTGCTTGGTTGCTGATTCTGTATTGGTAGAGAGAGTCTGTGCCTGATCTGGATTCTGTTGGGAGCCTATTTCCAGCTGCTATTCTGACTTACTTAGGATTCTCAGCTCTCTGCTGTAGATTGCTGGCAATTCCCGCCTTTGGAAGGGTTGAGCAGCCTAGACTGCTTGTGTTTGCTCCTGCAGGTGCTCTTGGGAAGATCAGATGCTCTGGATGCACTCTCCCAAATACTCGAGTCTGCTATGGGCTCCTGATGTGTTTTTGTTTGTTTGTTTTGGGCTGGTTGTGGGCTTGAACTCTAGGTTTGGGTGCTGTCCCTCAGCTCTTCAGCTCAAGGCTGGCACCCTACCATTTGAGCCACAGCCCCACTTCTGACCCTTTTTGCTTTGTTCAGGCGCCGGTCCCCGGGCCTGGTTCCGGCCCCAGCCGGGAGCGCACTCGTTAGGCCTGTGCTAATGTGTATACCACCTAGGTTATGCAGCCTGGAGGACACAGTTCAAATTTCTTCTACTGTTGGTAGTCTTGACCCAGGGGCGCTGTTCCTGGCTTGGGCATTTAAGCTTCCTTCCAGGGGCGCTCTTGCTCTGGCCTGGCCAGCAGAGTGTGCTCCACCGGCTGGTGGAGCTCTCGAACAGTTCCCAGTTTTAGTGGGTCCTGTGGTCCCGGTGTTGGGGTAGAGAGTCTAGGTCAGGGTCTGGGGATTCCCTCCAGCTCTGGTCTCCCTTGATGGATTCACTGTCCCCTGTGGGGTACTCACACTGTAGGTCGTCAGTTGTTGTTGCAATCCGAGTTCAGTTGGGGTGGTTGCAGGCTGGGTTGGGTGGCCCCCCGCCGGGTAGTTGCGATCGCGATTGGGCGGATGGTCTGCCGACAGGTCCCTTTGTCGCGCTGCTGGTGCCAGGCGGCTTTGGCGGGATGGAGCCTCTCCGCTCCGGTGGAGAGTGAGGGGTGGGGGTGGGATCCTCGTGGAGACTCCTGGCTGGTAGGTTTCTCTGTTCCTGGCGATCCGCTGTTCTGCAATCCGGTACCTTGTGATCTGCAAGCAGCCCCCTGTGTCTCTGTGGCTCCGGCAGCCCCCGCCGGGCCGGCTGGCCGGCGGCTTGGCGCACTGCCGCGCGGCCAGTAAAGGTTGGGGGAGGGGTCTTCGCTCTTCTCTGTTCTGAATTTCTTCTTTTCCTCTCTTTCTTTTTTTGTTATTTTCCACCTCTGGTTTTTCTCTGAGTGTTCGTCTTTTTGCTGTTGTCGGTCTCTTGGGGAGATTAAACGTTGGAACTCGAACTCCCTTTTTGGTTGGAGAGAGCTGTTTCCTACTGCCCCGTCGCCATCTTCCCAAGTATATTTTAGATATGAGACCCTTGTCTGTTGTATGGCTAGTAAAGATCTTCTCCCAATCCGTGGGCTTTCTATTGATCTTGCTAGCTATGTCATTTGCCCTGCAGAAGCTCTGCAACTTTATGCAATCCCATTTGTCCAACCTTTCTTTGATTTGTTGTGTTTCCGGGTCTCTATTCAGAAAATTTCGGCCTGAGCCAAGGAGACCTAGGGTTTCTCCTATTCCATCCTGTAGTGTTTTCAGAGTGTCTGCTTTGACTTCAAGGTCTTTGATCCATTTGGAGTTGATTCTGGTGCAGGGTGATATATAAGGATCTAGCTTTAGTTTTCTACATGTAGTTAACCAATTTTGCCAGCACCATTTACTGAAGAGGCTGTCTTTCTTCCATTGTATTGTTTTAGCTCCCTTATCGAAGATTAGATGGCTATAGGTCTGTAGGTTCATTTCTGGGTTTTCAATTCTATTCCATTGGTCCTGAGGTCTGTTCTTATGCCAATACCAAGCTGTTTTGATTACTATGGCTTTATAGTAGAGTTTGAAATTTGGTATTGATATTCCTCCAGCAGTGTTCTTTCCGTTGAGGAGCGATTTTGCTATTCGGGGTCTTTTATTGTTCCATATGAATTTTTGGATTGCCTCTTCTATTTACTTGAAGAATGAGGGTGGAATTTTGATAGGTATTGCGTTGAATATGTAGATAGCCTTGGGAAGTATTGCCATTTTCACAAGGTTAATCTTTCCAATCCAGGAGCATAGGAGGTTTTGCCATTTTTTAAGTTCTGTGTTGATTTCCTTTTTCAAGATTTTAAAGTTTTCATCATAGAGGTCCTTCACTTCTTCAGTTAAGTTAATTCCTAGGTATTTTATTTTTTGTGGGGCTATTACAAATGGAGTTGCTTTCCTAATTTCAGCCACACTTTTCTCATTGTTGGCATACAGAAAAGCCATTGATTTTTGGGGGTTAATTTTATAACCTGTTACTTTGCCAAAGTTTTGAATCAGATTGAGTAATTTGGGAGTAGAGTCTATGGGATTCTTTAAATATAAGATCATGTCATCTGCAAAGAGGGAGAGTTTTATTTCTTCTTTCCCTATTTGGATCCCCTTTATGTCTGCATCTTGTCTTATGGCTGTAGCTAGGCATTCTAATACTAGATTGAAGAGAAGTGGAGAGAGTGGGCATCCTTGTCTTGTTCCTGAGTTAAGAGGAAATGGCTTTAGTTTTTCACCATTGAGTATAATGCTGGCTGTAGGTTTGTCATATACAGCCTTTATTGTATTGAGGAATGTTCCATGGATTCCTAATTTTTCCAAAACCTTCATCATAAAGGGGTGTTGGATCTTGTCAAATGCTTTTTCTGCGTCTATTGAGATAACCATGTGGTTCTTATTCTTGCTCCTGTTGATGTGATGAATAACATTAATTGATTTGCGTATATTGAACCAGCTTTGCATCCCTGAAATGAATCCTGTTTGATCGTGGTGTATGATTTTTTGGATGAATTGTTGAAGTCGATTGTTGAGAAGTTTTGCATCAATGTTCATCAAAGAAATGGGTCTTTAGTTCTCTTTCTTTGATGAGTCCCTGCCTGATTTTGGGATGAGGGTTATGATGGCTTCATAGAATGTGTTCGGTAGTGAGCTTTCTGTTTCAATTTCCTTGAAGAGTTGGAGGAGAATTGGTGTGAGCTCTGCTTTGAAGGCCTTGTAAAATTTCGTTGTAAAACCATCTGGTCCTGGACTTTTCTTAGCTGGGAGGTCTCTTATTGCTGTTTCTATTTCAATGCTTGATATGGGCCTGTTAAGATAGTTTAACTCATCTTGGTTTAGTTTTGGCATGTCAATATTTGCTAGGAAGAGGTCCATTTCTGTCAAGTTCTCAAACTTATTAGCATAAAGTTTTGAGAAGTATTCCCTTATGATGTTCTGAATCTTGGTTGTTTCCGTGGTGATGTTTCCATTCTCATCTCTGAGTTTATTAATTTGGGTGTGTTCTCTTCTTTTTCTGATAAGATTTGCTAAGGGTCTGTCAATTTTGTTAAGTTTTTCGAAGAACCAACTCTTTGTTTTGTTGATTCTTTCTATAGTTTTTTTGGATTCTAATTCATTTAATTCTGATTTAATTTTGATTATTTCTTTCCGTCTACTGGATTGGGGTTCATCTTGCTGCTCTTTTTCAAGGAGGTTTAGATGTGTCATTAAATTGTTAGTTTCAGATCTCTCCAATTTGTTGAGTAGGAGCTCAGAGCTATAAACTTGCCTCTGAGTACTGCCTTTGCTGTGTCCCAGAGGAGCTGGTATTTTGTGTGTTCATTTTTGTTGAATAGGATGAACATTTGCATTTCCTTTCTAATCTCTTCCATGACCCACTCATGATTCAGCAGTGTGTTGTTCAGCCTCCATGTGATACCGGACTTTCTTTGGTGGCTTTTGGTGTTGAGTTCTAATTTTATTCCCTTGTGGTCAGAGAGAATGCAAGGTATAATTCAATGTTTCTGAATTTAGACAAATTTGCTTTGTGGCCTAAAATGTGGTCTATTTTAGAAAACGTTCCATGTGCTGCTGAGAAAAACGTGTATTCTGATGCTGCTGGGTGAAATGTTCGGTAGATGTCTGTTAAGTCTAGTTGATCTATGCAGCTGTTTAGATCTGCGGTTTCTCTGTTGAGTTTTTGCCGAGTTGATCTATCTAGTGGGGAGAGTGGTGTGTTAAAATCCCCAACAATTAATGTCTTTGGATCTATATGGGATTTGAGGGAAAGTAGTGTTTCTTTGATAAATTTGGGTGCTCCATTGTTTGGCGAATAGATATTTAGAATTGTAATATCCTCCTGAAGGAGAGATCCTTTAATTAGTATGTAGCGACCTTCTTTATCTCTTCTCACAAATTTTAATTTGAAGTCTATTTTATCTGATATTAGGATTGCAACTCCCGCCTGTTTATGGGGGCCGTTTGCTTGGTAGATTTTGTTCCAGCCTTTAACATTGAAAATGTGTTTGTTTTTATGGGCAAGATGTGACTCCTGCAGGCAGCAGATAGAAGGGTCTTGTTTTTTAATCCAACAAGACAGTCTATGTCGCTTAATTGGAGAGTTCAGTCTGTTAACGTTAAGAGATAGGACTGAGAGGTATTTGGGAGTTCCTGCCATGTTATCCACCTTCTTGGGGGCTGCAAAAACTGGGTTCTGAGAGTTCCGGGAAGATGGCGGAGGAGAAGCTGGAATCTGAACAAGCTCTTGCATAGAAAACAGTTTCAGAGTTCCAGTGAACAGTCCCAAGCCAGAGAATCACACCAAGTGTGCCATCACAGGACAGAGAGTTAGTCAAGAGAGGGGAAGCCAAGCAGACACATCTGAGCAGCTGCCGCTGCGGCGGCAGGGTCGCAGCGGCGACCACCGCCGCGGAGGCATACCTGAGACGCAGTCCGGGATGAAGGAGCCAGACGCAGCGGACGAGCGGATTCTACTCAACACCAGCAAGAACCGACAAGGAGCGGACAACTTCATCCTGCACTTTGCAGACCAGAGACGACCCGAGATCCAAGACTCCGCGTGAGTAGAAGCCCCGCTTCCTCACTCCTCTGGGAGCAGAGGAGGGAAGGCCACCCCTCCCCCCCCAGCACCGGTGATCTCCATCTTGGATACCGACAAAGCTCGGAGGAGCGGCTAGCTCCAGCTCAGGCCTTGGAATAGAGCTAGTCATTTGGCAGGTCACAGGAACTTGGCGGCGAGGTGACCTCACAGACTCAGTTCCATCCAGGGAGGGGTCGCCCAGCTCAGGCACCAGCCACTGGAGTGGCTCTCCTCGCTGGGTGGCCAGAGCCAGAGGCTGCCCCTCCCTCTAGCAGCCACCACAATCAATTGAAAAACAGAAACCCTGAGAATGGCTCCAGGCTGGGTGCTGTGAGTTTTTTTTCACAAAATAGCCCCAGGGAAAAGCTACTGTTCATTGAAAGGCCTCAACTCTACCCAGAACCTAGCCTCATCACTGCATCCCCCTCTTTTGTGATTCTCAAAGCAGATCACCCTCCCAGTAAACTAACCTGGGAGGGGGATCTCAAAATCTTGGGTAAAGCAGAGCATTTTCCTGCCTGTTCCAACAAACTGACTTAAGAAACCAATCAAGCCACAGGACCTCAAGCTGACCAGAGACTCCAACCACACTCTGGTTACAGACAAAAGGGAGATACAGGACTCTTCCCACCCCTCCCCCCCAAAAAAAAAAAAATCAAAGACCTTTTTTTTTTCTTCTTCTTCTTTTCTTTTTTTCTTTTTCTTGTTTTGTTTTTTTTCGTTTTTTGTTACCTTATATATATATAAAAATTTTTTTTTGCTTTTCTAAAACTTTTATTAATCTTTAATTTTTGCCTCTTCTGAAAAAATAATTGTTTTCCATTAACTTTTTTTTTTTCTCCTCTAATAATTTTTATTTTAGGAATACGTGAATGCGTGTTTTCTTTTCTTTTCTTGTCTTCTTTCTCTTTTTCTTTCATTCTTAATTATCTTTTTGTTTTTTTTTCTAGCTCTACTGAACTTCTGATCTTTTCTTCTCACTTTCCTATCCTTTCCATCTTTTCCTCTTTGTTCATCTTTATGTGACTTAACTCTTGTCCTGCACATCCTCAGATAAACCCGTAGTTAACCAGTAGACCCTATCCCCCATTGTGTACACACTTAATCCACAAACTTATTACTCAATTCAAAACCTCTGAGACTTAAATTCACTAATAGCAGTACTTTATACCTATACAATATTTTAAGCATTTTTTTAAAGTTTTTCTCATCTCCTCTATGTCCCTCCCTTTCTCTCAACATATTCATATTCCTATATAAATAGATGGTCTTTTAATCTCTAAAATAACATTAATTTTTACGTTTCTATTTTTTTTTTCTGGTCTCTTTTCATTCCCCTTTCCCTTTCTTCTTTTTCTCTCTCTCTCTACTTACATCCTACCCAACCTATTTCCTGCATTGTGATTAGGACATAGTTAACTCTCCCTGTGCCTCCCCACACCAATCTATTCCTATTTTTTACCCACATCTCTTCCTAACCCTAATAATTTCTGGCTTTCCAAATTCTTCTCTGCAGTTCGAAGTTCTTTAACATATAGTTGTTTGATGTCGAATAGATGTATCTGTTGAACTAGATTGTATCTGTAGACTATTGACTGTACAAATGCAAACTTTGGTTGATGGTTGCCTTAAGATAGTGTTCTAGCACAAAACTGGTGCTATCTTCATCTCAAATGGGCAGAGTAAGCCGGAAAAACACAAGAAAAATGGCAAATTCGGGTATCTCAATTCCCAATCCTGATAATCAGGGGTTAGAACAGATAATGAATAATCCAGAGGAGAGTTCCCAAACAGCTCTACAAACACTGGTGGCAAACATGATAAATGAAAAGTTTGACAATGTACAAAGGACTCTGTATGAGCGTGATAGGGAGAGAGAGGAGGCATCCCAGAAGTTTATACAGGAATATCATAAGCGTGAGGAAGCTACTCAAAAACTGATACAGGATTTGCGTGAACAACTTGAGAATACTCAAAGAGAAAGGGAGGAATGGCGTGAGCAGGCTGAGAACACTCAAAGAGATCTGCAGGAATCCCACGAACGGGAGGAAGCTAATCAAAGAGTAATACAGGAATTGAGAGACCAGGTAGAGAACACACAAAGATCACTAAAGGCATTCATGGAATCCATTAACAAAGAGCTGAAGGAAGTCAGGGAGACCACAAAGGGAATGCTGAATGGAACCCAACAGAAGGAATGGGAGCCCAAAGAAACCATAACCAATCAACTAAGTGATTTGAGGACAAACACTGAACACCAAATTAAGGAAGTAAAGAAATTCATACAAGACCTAAAACAGAGCTTCAACAAAGAACTTGAAGCCATCAAAGCTGACCAACTAGAAGGAAAAGAGATAAAAAACAAAGTAGAGAGTCTTGACAGCAGGTTAGACCATGCAGAAGATCGAATCTCAGGGATTGAAGACAGCCTAGATATTATAGAGAAAGAACATACAACCATCCAAGACAAGTCCAAGAAATATGATAGATCTATCCAACACCTGGAAGACACCATCAGAAGGCCTAATCTAAGGATAATGGGTGTAGAGGAACACCTAGAAACAGAAGTTAATGGTCTAGGAAATCTGTTTAACAGGATCCTAGCAGAGAACTTCCCAAACATGCAAAAAGATAGGCCTGTCCAGATACAAGAAGCCTTTAGAACCCCAAATAGACCAGACCAGAATAGGACATCCCACCGTCACATTATAATCCACACAGGATCAACTCAGAACAAGGAAAAGATCCTTAAAGCTGTCAGGGAGAAAAGGGTAATCACTTATAAAGGGAAACCAATTAGAATCACCTCAGATTTCTCAGCAGAGACAATCAAAGCAAGAAGAGCCTGGAATGATGTATGCCATGCCCTAAAAACAAACAACTATCAACCAAGAATACTGTACCCAGCTAAACTCTCCTTCATAACTGAAGGCCAAATAAAAACCTTCCATAGCAAAGAAAAATTGAAACAATACATCTCCACCAAACCAGCCCTACAAAAGATTCTTAAAGATGTCCTACACATAGAAAACCAACAAGACCGCAATAAAGGCCAAGAAACTGCACCCAAACTGAGAATCCAAGAACCATAGGAAGAACCCAGTTTTCACAGCCCCCAAGAAGGTAGATAACATGGCAGGAACTCCCAAATACCTCTCAGTCCTATCTCTTAATGTTAACGGACTGAACTCTCCAATTAAGCGACATAGACTGTCTAGTTGGATTAAAAAACAAGACCCTTCTATCTGCTGCCTGCAGGAGTCACATCTTGCCCATAAAAACAAACACATTTTCAATGTTAAAGGCTGGAACAAAATCTACCAAGCAAACGGACCGCATAAACAGGCGGGAGTTGCAATCCTAATATCAGATAAAATAGACTTCAAATTAAAATTCATGAAAAGAGATAAAGAAGGTCGCTACATACTAATTAAAGGATCTCTCCTTCAGGAGGATATTACAATTCTAAATATCTATTCGCCAAACAATGGAGCACCCAAATTTATCAAAGAAACACTACTTTCCCTCAAATCCCATATAGATCCAAAGACATTAATCGTTGGGGATTTTAACACACCACTCTCCCCACTAGATAGATCAACTCGGCAAAAACTCAACAGAGAAACCGCAGATCTAAACAGCTGCATAGATCAACTAGACTTAACAGACATTTATGGAACATTTCACCCAGCAGCATCAGAATACACGTTTTTCTCAGCAGCACATGGAACGTTTTCTAAAATAGACCACATTTTAGGCCACAAAGCAAACTTGTCTAAATTCAGAAACATTGAAGTTATACCTTGCATTCTCTCTGACCACAAGGCAATAAAGTTAGAACTCAACACCAAAAGCCACCAAAGAAAGTCCGGTAACACATGGAGGCTGAACAACACACTGCTGAATCATGAGTGGGTCATGGAAGAGATTAGAAAGGAAATTCAAATGTTCATGCTATTCAACAAAAATGAACACACAAAATACCAGCTCCTCTGGGACACAGCAAAGGCAGTACTCAGAGGCAAGTTTATAGCTCTGAGCTCCTACAGCAACAAATTGGAGAGATCTGAAACTAACAATTTAATGACACATCTAAACCTTCTTGAAAAAGAGCAGCAAGATAAACCCCAATCCAGTAGACAGAAAGAAATAATCAAAATTAAATCAGAATTAAATGAATTAGAATCCAAAAAAACTATAGAAAGAATCAACAAAACAAAGAGTTGGTTCTTCGAAAAACTTAACAAAATTGACAGACCCTTAGCAAATCTTATGAGAAAAAGAAGAGAACACACCCAAATTAATAAACTCAGAGATGAGAATGGAAACATCACCACGGAAACAACCAAGATTCAGAACATTATAAGGGAATACTTCTCAAAACTTTATGCTAATAAGTTTGAGAACTTCACAGAAATGGACCTCTTCCTAGCAAATATTGACATGCCAAAACTAAACCAAGATGAGGTAAACTATCTTAACAGGCCCATATCAAGCATTGAAATAGAAACAGCAATAAGAGACCTCCCAGCTAAGAAAAGTCCAGGACCAGATGGTTTTACAGCGGAATTTTACAAGGCCTTCAAAGCAGAGCTCACACCAATTCTCCTCCAACTCTTCAATGAAATTGAAAGAGAAAGCTCACTACCGAACACATTCTATGAAGCCATCATAACCCTCATCCCAAAACCAGGTAGGGACTCATCAAAGAAAGAGAACTATAGACCCATTTCTTTGATGAACATTGATGCGAAACTTCTCAACAAAATTTTGGCCAATCGACTTCAACAATTCATCCAAAAAATCATACGCCACGATCAAACAGGATTCATTTCAGGGATGCAAAGCTGGTTCAATATACGCAAATCAATTAATATTATTCATCACATCAACAGGAGCAAGAATAAGAACCACATGGTTATCTCAATAGACGCAGAAAAAGCATTTGACAAGATCCAACACCCCTTTATGATGAAGGTTTTGGAAAAATTAGGAATCCATGGAACATTCCTCAATACAATAAAGGCTGTATATGACAAACCTACAGCCAGCATTATACTCAATGGTGAAAAACTAAAGCCATTTCCTCTTAACTCAGGAACAAGACAAGGATGCCCACTCTCTCCACTTCTCTTCAATCTAGTATTAGAATGCCTAGCTACAGCAATAAGACAAGATGCAGACATAAAGGGGATCCAAATAGGGAAAGAAGAAATAAAACTCTCCCTCTTTTTAGATGACATGATCTTGTATTTAAAGAATCCCATAGACTCCACACCCAAATTACTCAAGCTGATTCAAAACTTTGGCAAAGTAGCAGGTTATAAAATTAACCCCCAAAAATCAATGGCTTTTCTGTATGCCAACAATGAGAAAAGTGTGGCTGAAATTAGGAAAGCAACTCCATTTGTAATAGCCTCACAAAAAATAAAATACCTAGGAATTAACTTAACTAAAGAAGTGAAGGACCTCTATGATGAAAACTTTAAAATCTTGAAAAAGGAAATCAACACAGAACTTAAAAAATGGCAAAACCTCCCATGCTCCTGGATTGGAAAGATTAACATCGTGAAAATGGCAATACTGCCCAAGGCTATCTACAAATTCAACGCAATACCTATCAAAATTCCACCCTCATTCTTCAAGGAAATAGAAGAGGCAATCCAAAAATTCATATGGAACAATAAAAGACCCCGAATAGCAAAAACGCTCCTCAACGGAAAGAATACTGCTGGAGGAATATCAATACCAAATTTCAAACTCTACTATAAAGCCATAGTAATCAAAACAGCTTGGTATTGGCATAAGAACAGACCTCAGGACCAATGGAATAGAATTGAAAACCCAGAAATGAACCTACAGACCTATAGCCATCTAATCTTCGATAAAGGAGCTAAAACAATAGAATGGAAGACAGACAGCCTGTTCAGTAAATGGTGCTGGCAAAACTGGTTAACTACATGTAGAAAACTAAAGCTAGATCCTTATATATCACCCTGCACCAGAATCAACTCCAAATGCATCAAAGACCTTGAACTCAAAGCAGACACTCTGAAAACATTACAGGATGGAATAGGAGAAACCCTAGGTCTCCTTGGCTCAGGCCGAAATTTTCTGAATAGAGACCTGGAAACACAACAAATCAAAGAAAGGCTGGACAAATGGGATTGTATAAGGTTGCAGAGCTTCTGCAGGGCAAATGACATAGCTAGCAAGATCAATAGAAAGCCCACGGACTGGGAGAAGATCTTTACTAGCCATACAACGGACAAGGGTCTCATATCTAAAATATACTTGGAACTCAAAAAATTAAACCACCCAACAACAAATCCTCAAAGAAACAACTGCCCAATAAGTAAGTGGGCGAAAGACTTAAAGAGAAGCTTCTCTGAAGAAGAAAGAAGGATGGCCAATAGACACATGAAGAAATGTTCAACATCCCTAGCCATAAAAGAAATGCAAATCAAAACAACATTGAGATATCACCTCACTCCAGTTAGAACAGCAAAAATCAAGAACTCTAACAACAACAGATGCTGGAGGGGATGTGGACAGAAAGGAACCTTACTTCATTGTTGGTGGGAATGTAAACTTGTTCAACCACTTTGGAAAGCAGTATGGAGGTTCCTCAAAAGACTCCACATAGAGCTCCCCAACGACCCAGCAATCCCACTTTTGGGCATTTACCCAAATGATCACAAACAAGGCCACACTAAAGCTACCAGCACAACTATGTTTATTGCAGCATTATTTACCATAGCTAAGACATGGAACCAACCCAGATGCCCCTCAGTAGATGAATGGATCAAGAAGATGTGGTATATATACACAATGGAATTCTATGCCTCCATCAGAAAGAATGACATTTCCCCATTTGTTAGGAAATGGAAAAACTTGGAAAAAATTATATTAAGTGAAGTAAGCCAGGCCCAAAGAAACATAGGTCCCATGGTTTCCCTTATTTGCAATATCTAGTATAGGTATGAGTCAAGCGGAAAAAGTCAGATAATGTGATGTTAGGAAAACAAAACCTCAAATATGTATTTTAATGTTTTTGTTTCTTTCATGCATGTGTTTCTAATACATTTATAAGATTATTTCTTTGTTGCTTTGTATGTCCCTCCCCCACAGTGTAACCCCTGCTTTCACTATATTTGATGTCAGTATAACATGTGGAGGAGACGGGGACAAACAAGTCGTTTAAGGATTCAGGAGGACCTGTTGCAACAATGAGAAGTACAAAATGTCATGTCAAAACCAGCTTTACAATGTCGGTGGGGGGGGGAGGAGGGGGGGTATGATTGGGTGGGAGGGAGGGGGGAGGCTGGGAAGGGAGGTGAAGGGTAAACAAAGGAGGAGGATGCAATGCTCGGTAAGAAATGTATGCATTATCCTGCCCATGTAATTGTAACCCCTCTGTACAGTATGTTCTCAAATAAAATAAAATAAAATTTAAAAAAAAAAAAAAAAAAAAAAAAGAAAATAAAGTAAAAAAAAAAAAAAAAAAAAAAAAAAAACTGGGTTCTTCCTATGGTTCTTGGATTCTCAGTTTGGGTGCAGTTTCTAGGCCTTTATTGCAGTCTTGTTGGTTTTCTATGTGTAGGACATCTTAAAGAATCTTTTGTAGGGCTGGTTTGGTGGAGATGTATTGTTTCAATTTTTCTTTGCTATGGAAGGTTTTTATTTGGCCTTCAGTTATGAAGGAGAGTTTAGCTGGGTACAGTATTCTTGGTTGATAGTTGTTTGTTTTTAGGGCATGGCATACATCATTCCAGGCTCTTCTTGCTTTGATTGTCTCTGCTGAGAAATCTGAGGTGATTCTAATTGGTTTTCTTTTATAGGTGATTAACCTTTTCTCCTTGACAGCTTTAAGGATCTTTTCCTTGGTCTTAGTTGACCCTGTGTGGATTATAATGTGACAGTGGGATGTCCTATTCTGGTCTGGTCTATTTGGGGTTCTAAAGGCTTCTTGTATCTGAATAGGCCTATCTTTTTGCATGTTTGGGAAGTTCTCTGCTAGGATCCTGTTAAACAAATTTCCTAGACCATTAACTTCTGTTTCTAGGTGCTCCTCTACACCCATTATCCTTAGATTAGGCCTTCTGATGGTGTCTTCCAGGTGTTGGATAGATCTATCATATTTCTTGGACTTGTCTTGGATGGTGGTATGTTCTTTCTCTATAATGTCTAGGCTGTCTTCAATCCCTGAGATTCGATCTTCTGCATGGTCTAACCTGCTGTCAAGACTCTCTACTTTGTTTTTTATCTCTTTTCCTTCTAATTGGTCAGCTTTGATGGCTTCAAGTTCTTGTTGAAGCTCTGTTTTAGGTCTTGTATGAATTTCTTTACTTCCTTAATTTGGTGTTCAGTGTGTTCTCAAATCACTTAGTTGATTGGTTATGGTTTCTTTGGACTCCCATTCCTTCTGTTGGGTTCCATTCAGCATTCCCTTTGTTGTCTCCCTGACTTCCTTCAGCTCTTTGTTAATGGATTCCATGAATGCCTTTAGTGATCTTTGTGTATTCTCTACCTGGTCTCTCAATTCCTGTATTACTCTTTGATTAGCTACCTCCTGTTCATGGGATTCCTGCAGTTCTCTTTCCTCCCGTTCGTGAGATTCCTGCAGTTCTCTTTGAGTGTTCTCAGCCTGCTCATGCCATTCCTCCCTTTCTCTTTGAGTATTCTCAAGTTGTTCAAGCAAATCCTGTATCAGTTTTTGAGTAGCTTCCTCACGCTTATGATATTCCTGTATAAACTTCTGGGATGCCTCCTCTCTCTCCCTATCATGCTCATACAGAGTCCTTTGTAAGTTGTCAAACTTCTCATTTATCATGTTTGCCAGCACTGTTTGTAGAGCTATTTGGGAACTCTCCTCTGGATTATTCATTATCTGTTCTGACCCCTGATTATCAAGATTGGGAATTGAGATACCCGGATTTG
The DNA here is from genome assembly GCF_019054845.1 of Dipodomys spectabilis. Lineage (NCBI taxonomy): Eukaryota > Metazoa > Chordata > Mammalia > Rodentia > Heteromyidae > Dipodomys > Dipodomys spectabilis. The sequence continues at coordinate 298,921 of NW_024871277.1, forward strand.
CCATTTTTCTTGTGTTTTTCCAGCTTACTCTGCCCATTTGAGATGAAAATAGTACCAGTTTTGTGCTAGAACACTATCTTAAGGCAACCATCAACCAAAGTTTGCATTTGTACAGTCAATAGTCTACAGATACAATCTAGTTCAACAGATACATCTATTCAACATCAAACAACTATATGTTAATGGGCTTCGAACCACAGAGAAGAATTTGGAAAACCAGAAATTATTAAGTTTAGGGAGAGATGTGGGTAAAAAATAGGAATAGATTGGTGTGGGGAGAGTTAACTATGTCCTAATCACAATGCAGGGAATAGATTGGGTAGGATGCAAGTAGAGAGAGAGAAAAAGAAGAAAGGGAAAGGGAAATGAAAAGAGACCAGAAAAAAGATAGAAACGTAAAAATTATTAGGAGATTAAAAGACCATCTATTTAGAGAGAAATGTGAGTATATTGAGAGAAGGGGAGGGACATAGAGGAGATGTGAAAAACTTTAAAAAATGCTTAAAATATTATATAGGTATAAAGAGGTAGTACTGCTATTAAGGAATTTAAGTCTCAGAGGTTTTGAATTGAGTAATAAATTTGTGGATTAAGTGTGTACACAATGGGGGATAGGGTCTACTACTTAACTGCGGGTTTATCTGAGGATGTGCAGGACAAGTGTTGAGTCACATAAAGAAGAACAAAAGAGAGAAAAAGGTGAAAAGGATAAGAAAGGGAGAAAAAAAAGATCAGAAGTTCAGTAGAGCTAGACAAAAAACAAAAAGATAATTAAGACAGAAAGAAAAAGAGAAAGAAGACAAGAAAAGAAAGGAAAACGCACATTCACGTATTCCTAAAATAAAAATTATAAGAGGGAAAAAAAAGTTACTGGAAAACAATTATTTTTTCAAAAAAGGCAAAAATTAAAGATTAATAAAAGTTTTAGAAAAGGAAAAAAAATTTTTATATATATAAGGTACCAAAAAATAAATAAAAAGTTCTTTGATTTTTTTTTTTTAAATTTTTTTGGGAGGGGTGGGAAGAATCCTGTATCTCCCTTTTGTCTGTAACCAGCCTCTTGTTGGAGTCTCTGGTCAGCTTGAGGTCCTGTGGCTTGATTGGTTTCTTAAGTCAGTTTGTTCGAACAGGCAGAAAAATGCTCTGCTTTACCCAAGATTTTGAGATCCCCCTACTAGGTTAGTTTAATGGGAGGGTGATCTGCTTTGAGAATCACAAAAAAGGGGGATGCAGTGATGAGGCTAGGTTCTGGGTAGAGTTGAGGCCTTTCAACAATCAGTAGCTTTACCCTGGGGCTATTTTGTGAAAAACTCTCAGAGCCCAGCCTGGAGCCATTCTCAGGGTTTCTGTTTTTCAATTGATTGTGGAGGCTGCTAGAGGGAGGGGCAGCCTCTGGCTCTGGTTACCCAGTGAGGAAAGCCACTCCAATGGCTGGCGCCTGAGCTGGGTGACTTTTCCCTGGATGGAGCTGAGTCTGGCAGGTCACTTTGCCGTTAAGTTCTTGTGACCTGCTAAATGACTTGTTTTATTCCAAGGCCTGAGTTGGAGCTGGCAGCTCCTCCGAGCTTTGTCGGTATCCAAGGTGGAGATCACCAGTGCTGGGGGGGAGGGGTGGCCTTCCCTCCTCTGCTCCCTGAGAAGGAATGAGGACGTCGGGCTTCTACTCATGCAGAGTCTGGGATCCTGGGTCGTCTCTGGTCTGCAAACTGCAGGATGAAGATGTCTGCTCCTTGTCGGTTCTTGCTGGTGTTGAGTAGAATCCGCTCGTCCACTGTGTCTGGCTCGCCCGCTGCGTCTGGCTCCTTCATCCTGGACTCTCTATGGCTCAGGTTTGGCCGCGGCTGTGGTCGTCGCCGCAATCCTGCCGCTGTTGCCGCGGCGCTCTGGCAAGCGCTCAGATGTGTCTCCTTGCCTTGGCTTCCCCTTTCTTGACTAACTCTCTGTCCTGTGATGGCACACCTGGTGTGATTCTCTAGCTTAGGACTGTTCACTGGAACTCTAAAACTGCTTTCTATGCGAGAGCTTGTTCAGATTCCAGCTTCTCCTCCGCCATCTTCCCGGAACCCCTCTGATGATCTATTCTTAAAATAACAAAGAGGAGCCACGCTCATGACTTCTTCTGAAGGCTGAGATCTGAGGAACATGGTTGAAAGCTAGCTCAGTTATGAAAGTTCCCTGAGATATCTATTTTCAGTTAACCAGCAAAGAGCTGGTGGCTCAAATGGTAGAACATATGCTTGAGCCACTGAGACTTAATTCAAGCCAGCATGTACACTAGTGCACTTATCAAATAAGAGGAAGAATGGAGATGGAAAATCATAATGAAGGGTTTTGTTGCTTTGTTCAAATATAATGGAAACTTTAAAGGTGGTGTGTGTGTGTGTGTGTGTGTGTGTGAGTGTGTGTGTGTGTGTGTGTCTGTATTCTGAACCTGGGGCTTGAACTCAGGGCCTGGATGCTGTCTATGAGCTCTTCAGCTCAAGGCTAGCACTCTACCACTTGAGCCACAGCACCACTTTGTGGTTTTCTGGTGGTTAATTGGAGATAAGAGTCTCATGGACTTTCCTGCCCAGGCTGGCTTGGAACCATGATCCTTAGATCTCAGCCTCCTGAGTAGCTAAGATTGCAGGCATGAGCCACCAGCACCATCTTTTAAAAATGTTTTATTGAGGAAGAGTTTGCAGACAATACAATGCATGTTAAAAATCTGTTTAACAAGTGTGTTTCCATGAGTTTGACAAAGGTATGTACTCCACCATAATAAAGATGTCAAGCCTTTCCACCAGGCAAGAGTTCACTGTGCTCTCAGACAATCCATCCAGGCTCTTCTCTGGCCCCAGACAGCTGCGGATCTGCTTTGAGTCAGTGCAGATGAGCTATTTCCTAACTGTCGTTCGATAGAAATGGCATCATCTAATATGTTCACATTTGCCTCTGGCTGGCTTGCGTCCTCTCTGGTTGTGTTCGCAGGTATTTTTGTCAGTGATCACTGAGCGGCACTGGCTCATTTCTGAAGATGACCGACTCAGCACTGCAGTGAGCTCTGACCTCTGCTGTCCCCACTCAGGCAGGGACACAGACGAACCACCAGTCTATATACTTGTCAGCCCAATCTTTGCCTCCTCAATGTGTCCACCTGACACCGGACAGATAGGCTGTTATCCTCACAGTTCCCATGAGATGGGCTTCCAGGAAAGGGTCTCGATGCTGGAAAGCTACTTGTCTGCCTCTGTTTCCCCATTCCCTCCTTCACACATGTAAGCTTCAGGCCAGCAGGGACTTCGCCATTTGTTGAGCCAATTGGACGGGGGAGGGATGATGAAGGTGGTGTAGAAACCATCCCTCTTGTGCTTCAGATTCGATGTTCATTCAATTCTGTGGACCCTGTGAGGATCTCACAATTGTTTCTGTGTGTTCAAGCTTTCAAAAAGATTTCTATTGGCTGGGTGTAGATGGCTCATGCCTGTAATCCTAGCTACTCAGGAGGCTGAGATCTGAGGATTGTGGTTCAAAGTCAGCCCAGGCAGGAATGTCTATGAGACTCTTATCTCCTATCAACCACCAGAAAACCAGAAATAGTGCTGTGGCTCAAGTGGTAGAGCATTAGCCTTGAGCTGAAGAGCACAGGGACAGCGCCCAGGCCCAGAGTTCAAGACCCACTACTGACCAAAAAAAAAAGAATTCACCTCTGTGGCTAGTTGCTATGGGGCGAGAACCTGAGACTTCTGACTACAACCTTAGGACTGGCTTCCGCTTCCATGCTCACATCATTCATGATTAAACGGGCTAAAGTAACATTTCAGTTGACAGAATTCTCTCTCTTAGCAAAGAAGCTACAAGATAGTAAGAAAAAGAAGTAAGAGCAATGTTTCCCCTACTTCTTGTGTGTGTGTGTGTGTGTGTGTGTGTGTGTGTGTGTGTGTATGCATGGCACCACACGCGCAAGCGCGTGCTGCTACTGGACTTGAACTTGGCCTCTTACTTTTGCTCAGCTTTTTTTTTTTTTTGGTCCGGTCGTGGGGCCTGAACTCTGGGCCTGGGCCCTGTCCCTCAGCTCTTCAGCTCAAGACTAGTGCTCTACCACTTGAGCCACAGCACCACTTCCGGCTTTTTTCTTTTTTGCTTATGTGGTGCTGAGGAATCGAACCCAGGGCCTCAGGAATGCAAGGCAAGCGCTCTACCACTGAGCCACGTTCCCAGTCCCGACTTTTGCTCAGCTTTTTTACCTCACCACTGGTGCCACTCTACCACTTGAGTTACACCTCCACCTCCCTGTAACTTTCTGCTAGTTAGTTAACTGGAAATAAGAGCCTCTCAGAATTGTCTGCCTGTGCTGTCTTGGAACCTTGATCCTCAGATCTCAGCCTCCTGAGTAGCTAGTATTACAGGTGTGATCACCAGGGTTCATCCAGCTCCTGTTACTTTTTGCAAATCCAGTCTCCAGCAATGGAACATTTCTAGATAACCTGAGGTGTCAGTTAAATCAGGTTTAATTTTTGAAAGCAGCAAGTCAGTGCTTTTCATAGGGACTCAATTAGCTCTTTAAATGCCAACTAATAGTTCGGTCTAACTTTTTGAAGCATTACTGGTAACTGCCTGGAGCATCTTCTAAGAATTCTCCCCTCCCTGAAAGGACAGAGACAGTAAGAACCGTTTTGCAGTTTTGCAGCCAGCTGCATGCTGCATGCCTGCTGAATGGAAAGCAAGGGCCCAGCCCAGCACCTCTTTCCAATGTTACAGCAACTTGTGGATGGCCATTCTGCTCTGGAAGGCAAGAGGTGTCCCAAGGAAAAGCACTGAGGTGCAGGCCGAGCTAGCTGCTATGCACTGCAGAGAAAATGAAGGATATGTGAATTGAGATTACTCAGGGATCTTCTAAAAGATCAACGCAGTAACTGTCACTGTTGAAAATGACATTTTTTCCTAGTTTGGCTGATACTTTTTTTCTTTTGCTATTCCCTTTCTTCTTTTTCTCTCTCTCTATACTTGCATCCTACCCAACCTATTTCCTGCATTGTGATTAGGACATAGTTAACTCTCCCTGTGCCTCCCCACATCAATCTATTCCTATTTTTTACCCACATCTCTCCCTAACCCTAATAATTTCTGGTTTTCCACATTCTTCTCTGCGGTTCGAAGCCCATTAACATATAGTTGTTTGATGTTGAATAGATGTATCTGTTGAACTAGATTGTATCTGTAGACTATTGACTGTACAAATGCAAACTTTGGTTGATGGTTGCCTTAAGATAGTGTTCTAGCACAAAACTGGTGCTATTTTCATCTCAAATGGGCAGAGTAAGCCGGAAAAACACAAGAAAAATGGCAAATCCGGGTATCTCAATTCCCAATCTTGATAATCAGGGGTCAGAACAGATAATGAATAATCCAGAGGAGAGTTCCCAAATAGCTCTACAAACAGTGCTGGCAAACATGATAAATGAGAAGTTTGACAACTTACAAAGGACTCTGTATGAGCATGATAGGGAGAGAGAGGAGGCATCCCAGAAGTTTATACAGGAATATCATAAGCGTGAGGAAGCTACTCAAAAACTGATACAGGATTTGCTTGAACAACTTGAGAATACTCAAAGAGAAAGGGAGGAATGGCATGAGCAGGCTGAGAACACTCAAAGAGAACTGCAGGAATCTCACGAACGGGAGGAAAGAGAACTGCAGGAATCCCATGAACAGGAGGTAGCTAATCAAAGAGTAATACAGGAATTGAGAGACCAGGTAGAGAATACACAAAGATCACTAAAGGCATTCATGGAATCCATTAACAAAGAGCTGAAGGAAGTCAGGGAGACCACAAAGGGAATGCTGAATGGAACCCAACAGAAGGAATGGGAGTCCAAAGAAACCATAACCAATCAACTAAGTGATTTGAGAACACACTGAACACCAAATTAAGGAAGTAAAGAAATTCATACAAGACCTAAAACAGAGCTTCAACAAGAACTTGAAGCCATCAAAGCTGACCAATTAGAAGGAAAAGAGATAAAAAACAAAGTAGAGAGTCTTGACAGCAGGTTAGACCATGCAGAAGATCGAATCTCAGGGATTGAAGACAGCCTAGACATTATAGAGAAAGAACATACCACCATCCAAGACAAGTCCAAGAAATATGATAGATCTATCCAACACCTGGAAGACACCATCAGAAGGCCTAATCTAAGGATAATGGGTGTAGAGGAGCACCTAGAAACAGAAGTTAATGGTCTAGGAAATTTGTTTAACAGGATCCTAGCAGAGAACTTCCCAAACATGCAAAAAGATAGGCCTATTCAGATACAAGAAGCCTTTAGAACCCCAAATAGACCAGACCAGAATAGGACATCCCACTGTCACATTATAATCCACACAGGGTCAACTAAGACCAAGGAAAAGATCCTTAAAGCTGTCAAGGAGAAAAGGTTAATCACCTATAAAAGAAAACCAATTAGAATCACCTCAGATTCCTCAGCAGAGACAATCAAAGCAAGAAGAGCCTGGAATGATGTATGCCATGCCCTAAAAACAAACAACTATCAACCAAGAATACTGTACCCAGCTAAACTCTCCTTCATAACTGAAGGCCAAATAAAAACCTTCCATAGCAAAGAAAAATTGAAACAATACATCTCCACCAAACCAGCCCTACAAAAGATTCTTTAAGATGTCCTACACATAGAAAACCAACAAGACCGCAATAAAGGCCTAGAAACTGCACCCAAACTGAGAATCCAAGAACCATAGGAAGAACCCAGTTTTTGCAGCCCCCAAGAAGGTGGATAACATGGCAGGAACTCCCAAATACCTCTCAGTCCTATCTCTTAACGTTAACAGACTGAACTCTCCAATTAAGCGACATAGACTGTCTTGTTGGATTAAAAAACAAGACCCTTCTATCTGCTGCCTGCAGGAGTCACATCTTGCCCATAAAAACAAACACATTTTCAATGTTAAAGGCTGGAACAAAATCTACCAAGCAAACGGCCCCCATAAACAGGCGGGAGTTGCAATCCTAATATCAGATAAAATAGACTTCAAATTAAAATTTGTGAGAAGAGATAAAGAAGGTCGCTACATACTAATTAAAGGATCTCTCCTTCAGGAGGATATTACAATTCTAAATATCTATTCGCCAAACAATGGAGCACCCAAATTTATCAAAGAAACACTACTTTCCCTCAAATCCCATATAGATCCAAAGACATTAATTGTTGGGGATTTTAACACACCACTCTCCCCACTAGATAGATCAACTCGGCAAAAACTCAACAGAGAAACCGCAGATCTAAACAGCTGCATAGATCAACTAGACTTAACAGACATCTACCGAACATTTCACCCAGCAGCATCAGAATACACGTTTTTCTCAGCAGCACATGGAACGTTTTCTAAAATAGACCACATTTTAGGCCACAAAGCAAATTTGTCTAAATTCAGAAACATTGAATTATACCTTGCATTCTCTCTGACCACAAGGGAATAAAATTAGAACTCAACACCAAAAGCCACCAAAGAAAGTCCGGTAACACATGGAGGCTGAACAACACACTGCTGAATCATGAGTGGGTCATGGAAGAGATTAGAAAGGAAATGCAAATGTTCATCCTATTCAACAAAAATGAACACACAAATTACCAGCTCCTCTGGGACACAGCAAAGGCAGTACTCAGAGGCAAGTTTATAGCTCTGAGCTCCTACTCAACAAATTGGAGAGATCTGAAACTAACAATTTAATGACACATCTAAACCTCCTTGAAAAAGAGCAGCAAGATGAACCCCAATCCAGTAGACGGAAAGAAATAATCAAAATTAAATCAGAATTAAATGAATTAGAATCCAAAAAAACTATAGAAAGAATCAACAAAACAAAGAGTTGGTTCTTCGAAAAACTTAACAAAATTGACAGACCCTTAGCAAATCTTATCAGAAAAAGAAGAGAACACACCCAAATTAATAAACTCAGAGATGAGAATGGAAACATCACCACGGAAACAACCAAGATTCAGAACATCATAAGGGAATACTTCTCAAAACTTTATGCTAATAAGTTTGAGAACTTGACAGAAATGGACCTCTTCCTAGCAAATATTGACATGCCAAAACTAAACCAAGATGAGTTAAACTATCTTAACAGGCCCATATCAAGCATTGAAATAGAAACAGCAATAAGAGACCTCCCAGCTAAGAAAAGTCCAGGACCAGATGGTTTTACAACGAAATATTTACAAGGCCTTCAAAGCAGAGCTCACACCAATTCTCCTCCAACTCTTCAAGGAAATTGAAACAGAAAGCTCACTACCGAACACATTCTATGAAGCCATCATAACCCTCATCCCAAAACCAGGCAGGGACATATCAAAGAAAGAGAACTATAGACCCATTTCTTTGATGAACATTGATGCAAAACTTCTCAACAATCGACTTCAACAATTCATCCAAAAAATTATTCACCACGATCAAACAGGATTCATTTCAGGGATGCAAAGCTGGTTCAATATACGCAAATCAATTAATGTTATTCATCACATCAACAGGAGCAAGAATAAGAACCACATGGTTATCTCAATAGACGCAGAAAAAGCATTTGACAAGATCCAACACCCCTTTATGATGAAGGTTTTGGAAAAATTAGGAATCCATGGAACATTCCTCAATACAATAAAGGCTGTATATGACAAACCTACAGCCAGCATTATACTCAATGGTGAAAAACTAAAGCCATTTCCTCTTAACTCAGGAACAAGACAAGGATGCCCACTCTCTCCACTTCTCTTCAATCTAGTATTAGAATGCCTAGCTACAGCCATAAGACAAGATGCAGACATAAAGGGGATCCAAATAGGGAAAGAAGAAATAAAACTCTCCCTCTTTGCAGATGACATGATCTTATATTTAAAGAATCCCATAGACTCTACTCCCAAATTACTCAATCTGATTCAAAACTTTGGCAAAGTAGCAGGTTATAAAATTAACCCCCAAAAATCAATGGCTTTTCTGTATGCCAACAATGAGAAAAGTGTGGCTGAAATTAGGAAAGCAACTCCATTTGTAATAGCCCCACAAAAAATAAAATACCTAGGAATTAACTATAGAAGTGAAGGACCTCTATGATGAAAACTTTAAAATCTTGAAAAAGGAAATCAACACAGAACTTAAAAAATGGCAAAACCCCCCATGCTCCTGGATTGGAAAGATTAACCTTGTGAAAATGGCAATACTTCCCAAGGCTATCTACAAATTCAACGCAATACCTATCAAAATTCCAACCTCATTCTTCAAGAAAATAAAAGAGGCAATCCAAAAATTCATATGGAACAATAAAAGACCCCGAATAGCAAAAACACTCCTCAACGGAAAGAACACTGCTGGAGGAATATCAATACCAAATTTCAAACTCTACTATAAAGCCATAGTAATCAAAACAGCTTGGTATTGGCATAAGAACAGACCTCAGGACCAATGGAATAGAATTGAAAACCCAGAAATGAACCTACAGACCTATAGCCATCTAATCTTCGATAAGGGAGCTAAAACAATACAATGGAAGAAAGACAGCCTCTTCAGTAAATGGTGCTGGCAAAATTGGTTAACTACATGTAGAAAACTAAAGCTAGATCCTTATATATCACCCTGCACCAGAATCAACTCCAAATGGATCAAAGACCTTCAAGTCAAAGCAGACACTCTGAAAACATTACAGGATGGAATAGGAGAAACCCTAGGTCTCCTTGGCTCTGGCTGAAATTTTCTGAATAGAGACCCGGAAACACAACAAATCAAAGAAAGGTTGGACAAATGAGATTGCATAAAGCTGCAGAGCTTCTGCAGGGCAAATGATATAGCTAGCAAGATCAATAGAAAGCCCACGGATTGGGAGAAGATCTTTACTAGCCATACAACGGACAAGGGTCTCATATCTAAAATATACTTGGAACTAAAAAAATTAAGCCCCCCAACAACAAATCCTCAAAGAAACAACTGCCCAATAAAAAAGTGGGCGAAAGACTTAAAAGAGAAACTTCTCTGAAGAAGAAAGAAGGATGGCCAATAGACACATGAAAAAATGTTCAACATCCCTAGCCATAAAAGAAATGCAAATCAAAACAACATTGAAATATCACCTCACTCCAGTTAGAATGGCAAAAATCAAGAACTCTAACAACAACAGATGCTGGAGGGGATGTGGACAGAAAGGAACCTTACTTCATTGTTGGTGGGAATGTAAACTTGTTCAACCACTTTGGAAAGCAGTATGGAGGTTCCTCAAAAGACTTCACTTAGAACTCCCCTATGACCCAGCAATCCCACTTTTGGGCATTTACCCAAATGTTTACAAACAAGACCACACTAAAGCTACCAGCTTTAATATCTTTATTGCAGCATTATTTACCATAGCTAAGATATGGAACCAACCCAGATGCCCCTCAGTAGATGAATGGATCAAGAAAATGTGGTATATATACACAATGGAATTCTATGCCTCCATCAGAAAGAATGACATTGCCCCATTTGTTAGGAAATGGAAAGGCTTGGAAAAAATTATATTAAGTGAAGTAAGCCAGGCCCAAAGAAACATAGGTCCCATGGTTTCCCTTATTTGCAATATCTAGTATATGTTTGAGTCAAGCGGAAAAGGTCAGGTAATGTGATGTCAGGAAAATGAACCCTTAGTTATGTATTTTAATGTTTTTTTTCTTTCATGCATGTGTTTCTAACGCATTTATAAGATTATCTCTTTGTTGCTTTGTATGTCCCTCCCCCACAGTATAACCCCTGCTTTCTCTGTATTTGATGTCAGTATAACTTGTGGAGGAGATGGGGAAAAACCAGTTGTTTAAGGATACAGGTGGACCTGTTGCAACAATGAGAAATACAAGTTGTCATGTCCAAAACGAGCTTTACAATGTCGGGGGGGGGGGGGGGGGGAGGGGGAGGAAGGAGAAGGATTGGGACTGGGGGGGGAGGGGGGAGGCTGGGAAGGGATGTGAAGGGTAAACAAAGGAGGAGGCTGCAATGCTTGGTAAGAAATGTACGCATTATCCTGCCCATGTAATTGTAACCCCTCTGTACAGTATGTTCACAAATAAAATAAAATTAAATTTAAAAAAAAAAGAATAGATCATCGACTTCTCTTAGAGAATTTTTTAATTTTATAGGAAAAAATGGATAACCCTATCAAATGTATCTTTGTACTGTTTTGTTTTCTGGGAGATTTTTCTTATCTCCCCTCTTTTCCTTCCCCAGCCTTAAGAATTTCCCATTTACTTTCATACTCTTCTTTCCTCCTCCCCAAACTTCCATTCAAGAGCTGCATTAGGGAGATAACTTCTTTCACATAACCTTATCATCAGCAGTTCCATTATTGGTCTCCAAATGACTTAATTTCATTCTTCCCTTTTTTTGTCAGTCATGGGGCTTGAACTCTGGGCCTGGGCACTGCCCCTCAGCTCTTCAGCTCAAGGCTAGTGCTCTACCCACTTTGAGCCACAGTGCCACTTCTGGTTTTCTGAGTGGTTTTTTTGTTGGAGGTTAAGATTCTCATGGACTTTTCTGCCTGGGCTGGCTTTGAACCGTGATCCTCAGATCTTAGCCTCCTGAGTAGCTAGGATTATAGGCATGAGCTACCGATGCCCAGCTTCATTCTTCCTTTTGACTAATACTGTTGTGTACACACATACACACACACACACACACAGATATTTTTTTTTTTTGGCCGTGGGGCTTGAACTGTGGCAAGAGCTCAGGGATAGCACCTACCACTTGAGCCACAGCGCCACTTTCATCTTTTCCTGCTTATGTGGTGTTGAGGAATCGAACCCAAGGCCTCATGCATGCAAGGCAAGCACTCTACCACTGAGCCACCTTCCCATCCCCCTATTGTATATATCTTTTATCTGTTCATTCATTGATGAGCAGTTATATTGATTTCATAGCTTGGCTATAGTTTTTAAAAATGACATGATAAATGTGTTTCTATAGACAGCTGATGTTGATTCTTCAGGGTATATATTCTTGAGGAGTGACTAGTGACTAGCCTAAATTCACTATCCATAGTGACTAGCCTAAATTTACAATCCCACCAACATCATACAAGGGTTCCCTTTCTCCAACATTTGTTTTTTGTTTTCTTGAGAGCCACACTATTTGGGGCAAGATGGACTCTGATGAGTTGATCTGGCTTTCTCTGATAGCTGAAGATGCTGAATGTTTCCTCATGTGTCTTTGCCATTGTGCTGCTTTTTGATGGTGTCTGTCCAATTCATCTGCCCCTTTATTGATGGGCTATTTATTCCTTTTGAGTTTGTTTTATTATGACCTGGATATTAATCCCTTGTCAGATAGATAGCTGGTCTCTTATTCTAGTAATTGTTGTCTTTGTCCTGTAATTTTTTTTGGGGGGGAGGGGGGAATGTTGTGGGGCTTGAACTCTGGGCCTGGGCACTGTCCCTGAGCTCTTCATCGTAAGCAAGCACTCTACCACTTGAGCCACAGCACCACTTCTGGTTTTCTGGTGGTTCATTGGATATAAGAGTCTCACAGACTTTCCTGCCTGGGCTGGCTTTGAACCACAGTCCTCGGATCTCAGCTTCCTGAGTAGCTAGGATTATAGGTGCGAGCCACCGGCACCAGTGCTGTATTCTTAATTCATTGCAACCCCAGTCAGTCCTTCCCAACCTAACACCCCCCCCCCCCCCCCCGGCCCATATCACCTGAGTTACTGGGAAACCTGCTCAGGAAGTTACCACCTATGCCTGTGACTTGAGGTGTTCCCCAAGATGTCTCAAAGTTCCAGATCTAACATTAACATCTTGCATTCGCTTCAAGTTGCTGGTGCACACAGAATGCTGGGGCAGGTTTAGTTGGGATGAAAAGGAGTCTGAGTAGAGAGAGGAAAATGATCCGTTCTTGAAGGGGCCCCTCCTGCTTAGTGTCTGTGAGTCCCCATTGGCTTACGCAGAGCCCACCTCCTCCACACTCAGTGGCCCTGACTGAAAAGCCCACAGCAAGGATGCTGCACACCCTGGTGGGAAGGACTGCATTCCGCTGTTGTAGCACCCAAGAAAGTGAGCAGCCGCACGCCTACTAGGAGGCCGCCCTGCCCACCTGCCGGCCACAAAGGCAGTGGGAAAATAGCCATCAAGGGTGAGATGTGCTCCTTTCCCAGCGGGTTTAGATTTGTTCAAAAAGAGAATTAAAACAACGCACTCCATGATGATAATTTTAGGCCATGAACTGGATGCTAGAAATGTGAAAATGCACTTTGTTCTGATGCTGTTGGCTTTGGCTAAGAAAGCAAACAGCTGTCAGGGATCTCATGTTTTCCAGCATGCCAGGCCCAACATGGCGTGTGTGGGGGATGTCTCCAACACGCTGTATTGCCGCCTCTCAATTCCATTTAAGACATTGGTCCAGTGTGTTGTATTCCACCACATTTCTACAAACAAGAATTTAAAAGTACTGAAGTATAATTTTATTCAACTCTGCATCAATGCCATACATACAAAAAATTGTTTGGGTCACTTAATAAATTACCATATTTCACATTTTAATATTAACAACAAAGACATAAATGATCGATTCCTGAGTAAAATAGAACGTATTGCTAATAATACATTACAATAGCATAGAAACATAATCAAAGTGACCATTGGCAAGTGATGTAGTAGAACAGTGATACAATCTGAATATAAGGAAATCTGTAACCCATAACAAAGAATCTTGCATGTCATTGTTGTCATGATTGGCTGTCCAGGTTAAATATCAGTAGTAAAAAAAAACCAAGAAGTTACCTGTACTGAGGGAACATTGGATTTCATTTAAGAAATGGAAGCCTGGACTCTAGTTAACCTTTAGGACATACAAAAATGTCCACTTAAAAAAATGCCAGTCCATCACAGATGAAAATAACCTGGTTGAATAGAAGACAATGGAAGGTCTTCATCATGCCGTAAAACTATGGATCTCATCTGTGGAGAAGTTAAGATTGTACAGCAACCTGAAAAACAAGTGCGGAGTGCAAGGGATATTAAAAGATGAAGAAATAAGAACAAAATTTATCTCTGCACCACAGTTCATTTTCATTTTCCACTTAATTAGGCAATCTTTTAAATGTAATTTTTACTTTTAAAAAAATGACAATAATTCTTAAATACTATCAAATGCCTAGTCAGTGTTCAAATTTTCCTTTGTTCATAAATGTCATGACTTTTTAAGTTGTTTGAGTCAATTTACTCATTGCAATATACTCACTAAAGTCAGCTAATAAATCTTTTAGGTATATTTTGATCTGTAAGATCTTTCTCTCCTTCCTTCATCCCTCCATCCCCAACCACGTCTTACAAAATATTTGTTGCAAAAAATCAAATTTATTTGTTGACCCCACCACAGCCCTTACTTTGCAGTATCTCTGTCACGTTTCTTGGTAACACGTTCCCGTGTTCCCTCATTTCCCACATTTAATACCTGTATCTGGAGCCTCATGAAGGCTAAATTCTGTCTGGTAAAGCCAGTTCACAATGGCACATAATACACAGTTGCCTCTCTTACTACATTCTAGCAAACACTGATGACATTCTACTTTTTTCCCTAATATTCAAATCCTTTTTTTGTTCATTAGATTTTTGCTTGTTATGTAGTTATCCAGAAGTCTGGCTCATAAAGAAAAGGCAGAACAGGTGCTTGATTTCTGTTTCTCTTTATTCACCAGTTTTCAAAATAACGAATTGATTCTAGCAGTCTACCTTCATTCTTCCTTCCTAAACAGGTATAACAGACACAGCTGCTGAAATGCAGTTCACTTTGGAGAACAGTATAGGTGGAGAGAACCTCACAGAAATGGCTCTGTTTAAAATGCTGCTGAAAACAAGCAGCTTTTATTTTGCTTTTACTAAGTCACATGCTGCTGCCATATGAAGCATTTCACATGCAGGGAAATGTTGTTTATCTGGTTCCACTTCCTGGGTAGTGAGTGATTTTAAGTGGGGAGGCGGGCACTGAACCCCCAGCTGGCAGCTTCCTGGGCTCACATCCCACCGGAGTTCTGGTACTGCAGGCAAGGCTCTTATTCTCTGGGCCCCGCCTACCTTCCAGCTGACTCTCCCAGGTGAGGGCCTTCACTCTAGCCTAGCCAGTCTATCTTCTGATTCCCTCTATGCTTGATTAATGTGTCTGCCCCCTCCATCTCCTCCGGCTGTGCATTTCAGTCACCATTCGAAGCACGGGTCTTTTCTCACCATGCAGCTCCCACCCCTCATCACACAACCATTTTACCCTTAGTAATTATAAACTGTTTTCTCTTTATTAAACAAGGGGAGTGGGGCTTCTGCGTCTTCTGCTGTTGTTTGTCCACACAAAATGACAAATATGGACAGTGTGAGGTGACAATGCAGTGACCCCCTGTCCTCGGCTCACCTGGGGGGGGGGGGCAGGAGGATTGGTCTTCGGGTCACTTGGGGGAGGAGGAGGGGACTGGTCCTCAGCTCACCTGGGGGGAGGGGGGACCAGTCCTGGGCAGGCACACAAGTCCTTCCTATAAAGTAATGGCACGTTTGCATCCTACGCAATTCTCTCATATACTTTATTCTCTACATTGTTTATACTACACATACACTCTCTACCCTGTACCTACATGAAGATTAAAACTGTTCTTGTTTCTCTACACTGTAACAGACTGCGCAAGTATAAGAACCCGAGGAAGACCTTCACTCTCGCCCCGGCCGGCACTCACCCAGTTCCAAGCTCCATAAATGGCACCGGTCCACAAATGCACAGGAGGACTTTGGAGTTTTCTAGACTTCTTTTCAAAAATTCAGAGAGAAGAGCTGGTGAAATGTGTCCCCGTTTGCCATTCCATTCCAAAGCAGGTGCTGAGAGAACAAATTCAACATCAAATCTAGGGAAAAGAACCAGTTTTTAAAACTCTATTATTTTAAACACATTTTTAGCACATTTCAAATTCAAGAAGACACTCCCTGAGAGGCCAGTGTAATATATGACCCTGACCAGAGACCTGAATAGGTGAGAAGAAAAGCTGTAGCAAAAAAACATACAGGCACATGATATTTGCTAAGAAATTTGGCCTTTTTATTTAACTCAAGATAGATCTCAGCATGATCCACACTGTATTAATTACATGCTGGTATAAATCACAGCAAAGAGCCATTTCACAGGTTCAGTGGCATGTGAATTTCAATCTCTGGTTCACACCTCTCTCAAATTGGTTATAAGGTCTGGAAGCCATCATTTTAGTTTATACAAGGCAATTCACTGTCACTAATTTATTTACATATGTAAATGTGACTTCATTTACATGTGAGTAGGTGGACTTTTCTAGGAAGGTTTTATAACCTTTCATCAGATTTTCAAAGGGACCCCCAAAGTAGTTACAGAGCCACTGTTCTAAGAAATTTTCAATTACACATAGACAGTTGGATAAAACACAGAAAGAAAAATGCCTTGGTTAAGTAAAAAAAAAAAAATAGATATGGTCTCTTATACCTCTATTTGCAATGAACATTTCACTGGAATAAAACTGTTAAAATATGAAAATCAATACTGAGTACCTATAAACTGCAATAAGTATCATTCATAAGTTTTTCACTTTTGTATGTTTTTCTTTGGGGAAAAAAGATGGTTAGTGGCATATTTTCTACAGGCATGTACATATATGAGGAGAAACCATTGAGATCTTTACATAAACAGCTTAAATTGCTCTTGCATTTTGTATCTATTCACATAATGGTCCCTTGGCTAGAATTTTAGCTACTTTGAGGAAAAAGCAAATAGGCGGCAGAGACACAATTTAAGGATACTGAAAGGGGCTCATATCCTGTTTATCCCCTTCACAGAAAGAGGAAATTGCTACAGTGAAGCAGGACTGATCCCAAGTTGAGGGCAGGAATGAATGAAGGGGTCATCAGAATGCATGAAGGGTTTCTCATTGTCGAGTGCGGGACACAGGTGCCCATGGGCTCCTCCCTCTCCGATGGTAAAAAGGAGTAGCTCTAGGTGGCTGTAAACATGAGAGGGAATGAGAGGAGCCATTCCAAAACTCCTGTAGTCACAACAACTGGGATCCTTGAAAAGTTTACCTGAACCTAAACCCAAGTAACTCACAAGACACAAAGCAACGGGGACAAAACAGAAGGAGAAGAAGAAAAAGAGAAAATGCATGTGTTTCTGGTGAATGCTTTTGTGGTCTAAAATGTTAATGGAAGGAAATAATTCTTGTTAAGAAACATTTTTGATGAAAATGTATTGTACTAATAAACTGAGATGTTGACTGGAAATCCCACGATTTAAAGATAAGGAAAATTATTTTAGAATGACAGTGAGGAGATGAAAAAGCTTGAAATACATATAGATTCCTTCTGAAGCATATGCAGAGCCTGTATATCCAACACTTTGTTTCTTCCTCCTCCCCCTTCCTCTTTGCCATACGGCCCTCACTCCCCAGCTCTGGCATTCTTCCTGCCACATCCATATCAGGCCCCGAGAGCCCTTGTGGAAACACTTCTCTAACCTAACTCCCATCTGTGCCACACACTACTATTAGCTCTCCTAAAAACCTAGCTCCAATCTTGTGAATTCTTTTGCTTAAAAAGCAGTGACTCTTTACTGCCACAGATGGGCATCTCAGAGTACTTAGGGCCTCTATTTTCCTGTTGTTTTTTTCTTTTTCTTGGCTGAAGACAAACTCTAGGAGGAAAATGAGACTCTGCTTTGTCACTAAAACACTTCAACACTCTGGCCCTCATGTCTTTATTCATATAATCCCAACTACTCAAGTCTTTCCTCATGGCAGATACATAAAAATATAAATTAAAAACCTTATAGACAAATGATACGGCTCAGAAATTATCCTCATTGTCATAGTGTCCCTACAAAAGTAGTTCTGGAAAAACTGAGACCACCCAGAGCAGGTGTGCATGTTTAAGGCTGGGCTACCTGGGCCACTAAACACTGCTCATGGGTGAGAAAGTAAGATCTGCTGTAGATTTACAATTAGCTAGAACTACCGTAGACATGTGCCTACTGTTTTCTCTCATTTTTTCTTAAGAAACACAACTGCTTATGATTTTGATAGACTTGGAAAAACTTGAATCCAAACTGCAGGAGCTGACAATCAAGAGTAATCTCCTGCTTGGGTAACATTTGAGGAAGCTAACTTCTGTTCACATTTTATATTTAATAAGGCGAAAACTAGAATGAAAGGAAAACAATCCCAAATGTGACTCTGTTGCAGTAGCAGTAGGAGACAATGAAGAGACCCGTGACCTGGACAGCCAGTGGCCAGCAGAGCATCTTAGGGTGGATATTCACACACCTCATAAATAAACGAGCCGCTGCTATATACACACGCTAATTCTGATCTTGGTGTCTACACAAGGCAGATTCCTGTACTCAATGATGTAGAAATTCATGTGTGTTTTATAGACAGAAAGAAATTGGCCCCTTCAAATCAAGTAACTTGCCCAAGGCCAAAGATGAACAAGTTTCCTTCTATTTTAAAATGTTATCACAAAGATTTTCATTTGTTAATGAAATTATCCAGGTAAATGCTGTGGACAGGAACAGCATACTTGGTGAAAATGAAGATATTAAGGCCAGTGCTAGCTGCAGTACCTCCATCCAGTCCTTCCAGCTTCTATGAAGGACCGAGTAAAAGGAGAAGAACTGATTCTAGACAGTGTTTCCATTTTTCGAATTGAAAATTCAGAGAATTAAAAAATATCTACAACCTAGAAACACATTTTGCCATCAAGAACTTTATTACTAAAACAAGTGATATAGGGGTCAAGATGTAGAAAAAGGTGATTTAATAGATCTTTTAAAATGTATAGCTTTAAGCTGGGCACTGATGGCTCACACCTGTAATCCTAGCTACTCAGGAGGCTGAGATCTGAGGTTCATGGTTCAAAGCCAGTCCAGGCAGAAAGTCCCTGAGACTCTTATCTCCAATAAACCACCAGAAAAACAGAAGTGGTGCTGTCACTCAAGCAATAGAGCACTCACCTTGAGCTGAAGAGCGCAAGGACACTGCCCAAGCCCAGAGTTCAAGCCCCATGACCAACCAAAAAACAAACAAAAGTTGTATAGGATTAAATGCTAACAGATAGGAATACTTCAAAGTGCTTTATATCTGGACTTCTACTTTCCTTTAATGTACAGCACAGATAACTGTGTTTAGCTTCTCCTATTTCTCCTAACTCTGTATGAAGTCTCAGGCTACAGTAGAACTTCCCATTGCTCTTCTGACGTCATCTGCACAGCATGTGGCCTGCGCTGAGCACACTCAAGGCCATGAACCTGAGGACCCCAGACCAGGCAATGCTGGAAGCTGTACACTTGAGTGCCTCAAGCAAGGAAAGCAGCAGCAGTTGGGGAGGGGAGGGAGAGAGCCCTCATGAGCATGTGAGTGCAGGAGAGCGAGAGTAACTAGAGAGGGCACAGGAAAGGGAGGGGAAGGAGGCCAGCAGGGAATACCCACCCTCCCTTAGCAAGCCACATGGGATCACTCACTCGGTGAGTGTGGTGAGAGCCAGGCATCTGAACATGGACAAAGGGGCCTTCCCTCAGCCTCCATCTGCAGCCTGTGCAGGACAACCAACCAAATTTCCTACAGCACTCAATGAACCGTGCTGAGTCTTTTTTCAATGAAATCAGTTCTCACATTGCTACCCTTCTAGCTCTAAGTGTAACTTGACCAGAATTGTATTTTTCTTTTTAATTTAAATTTTATTGTAAAGGTGATGTACAGTGATGTACATAAGTCAGGTAATGAGTACATTTCTTTTTGAACAGTGTTACTCCTTCCCTCATTTTCTCCCACTTTTTCCCCTCCCAACCTGCCTCTGCCCCAAGTTGTAGAGCTCATTTCCAACACAGTGAATTGCTCCACTGTTCCTATGATTCCCCTTCCCCTCCCCAAGTCAGATAAACATATATAAGACAAAGAGTACAGAAATTTAAAAAGTGACAAAGGGAATAAACCAAAGGGGGAAAAAGAAAGAATCAAACAGTACAACAATAAACCTCCTTGTTTCCATTTCCTGGAGTTCATTTGATAAGCAGCATTCTATATGGACATATGCACACAGCTATTGAGCTTTGGTCTCACTGTGCAAATGTTTAGAGTGCTGTTTAATTACTCATGTTCAAATGTAACATAGCACTTCCCTATGACCCAGTAATCCCACTCCTGGCCATCTACTCAAATGACCACAAACCAGCCAGCACTAAAGCCATCAGGACAACCATGTTCACTGCAGTATTATTTACCATAGCCAAGATATGGAATCAACCCAGATGCCCCTCAGTGGATGAATGGATCAAGAAAATGTGGTATACACACACAATGGAATTCTATGCCTCCATCAGAAAGAATGATGTTGCCTCATTTGTAAGGAAATGAAAGACTTGGAAAAATTATATTACGCAAAGAAGTAAGCCCAAAGTAAGCCAGACCCAAAGAAACATAGGCTGCACGGTTTCCTTTATTATTTGTAATAACTAGAATGTGCCTATAAACCTACAAATTAATCCAATGGATAGTGAAAGACAAATAATTACACTAGAATTGTTTTCTATTGACTGTACCAGCATTTCTGAGGGAGGCACCCAGGATACTTGAGCTAGGGCTGTGAGTATTAACACAAACAAAACAAGCCACTGGGGAAAGCCACAGTGGATATCAACTCTAAGAAATCCTGTACCTTGTCTCTGCTCACCCACCCTCATCACATTCTTTACCTGAACCCCATCATATAAGAAAATGTGGGATTATAAAACTGACTACCCACTGGAATATTTTCAATGAACCTCAACTCAGTATAATGTACATTTAAATGATATATTACATAGATTTTACAAACAGCATTTTAAGGGGTTGAGGGTGATATTAACAGTATTTATGTTTAGAAAATTATGTTAGTTTACTTTTTTCTTTGAAGAGGCAGCTTCCTGATCAATTCAAAGCTTCAACCAAAGGAGTTAAGGCTTGTACTTACTATGTAGATAATGAATATATAAATTTAGAGTTAATACCAATGTAATACCTTTCATTGTCAAATGCCAATTTTTCCAATTGTCTTCTCCAAATTATATCATCCTCTGTTTTATTGAAGAACATCAACTTTATCTTCCTTTAAAGAAAAAGAAACTTCATTAAACATAACTAATTATATTTAAAATATGCACAAGTGGAGATACTAAAGTGAATTAAGGTGAATACTTTTTTAATACAATATAGATAACCAAAATTATAAAAAAAAAAAACTGAAAAAAGATAAAGAAGCAAGTTAATAACTAACTAGGACTCAAGAAGGCAGAGTAAGAAATGATAAATGAGGGAATGACAATACTCTTATTATGGCCAGCAAATGATCAATTTAGAATACCTTAAGTTAATAAAACAGTCTCACAAGCAACAGTAATTAGAGATAAAATTACATACCTGAGACTGGGTACATTAGTCAAAGCATAATTCAGAATTTTAACCATTGGTGTGAAGCCTGTTCCGGCTGCCAATAAAAAGAGATCTTCTAATTCCTGGAGTTTGGATATTTTAAAACTGCCCTCAGGACTGCTTACAGAAACAAAATCTCCTAAACAATGAAATATAAGCTAAATCAGAAAAACAAAGCAAAACAAAAAACCAGAAGGGAAACTGAGAAGGCTAAAAGCAGCTGGAGTTAAGGTAACACCATGGCTATTTAAGCTGCAGACACACAGGCAGTCTTTAAGGTGTATCAGGAGTACGAGAGTAATCTAGGCCTCTCAGTATGTGTGGATTAAGTCATTATAATAATAAGATTTTACTACATTGTTTCCCACAATTCTCTTCTCCAACAAGCTGAAGCCAAAACTTTACACATCATTACAAAGTGTTAATCCACAAATGCTCAGTATAGGACTGACTACCAAAGTATATTATAGGCACCTCAAAGGTAGATTCATGTAGATCTGTGTCACATGGTACAATACACAGAAGAAAAACTTGGTCATCTACTGATAGGATTGGTAGGGAGAAATGTTTTCAAAAACTTTGTGTTAGTACGTGCTACTTTTTGAATGAAGCTTTTTATAAAGACCTGATTAAAACAAAGAAAGCGATGCTGAGTTTCATTCCTAGGAAAACAAGGCAGACTGAGAAAGCAGTGAGTTATGTTTGGAGAATGCTGTCTCCCAGTCCAGAAGGTACTCAGTGAGGAATTGGGGCAGGGGGCGGGGAGGGGCAGAAGTAAGAAAACTACAGCCAAGGTACATTTAAAACTTGCCAGTGCAACTTTAAAAACAAGAACTAAAGCTGTGCATCTTATTTCTAAATAACTTCAAATTCTCTAGTTTATTTTCAAATGCATTCAGTTTTTTCCTTTTTCACTGCTAGGTAGTAAGAAATTTGTAGCAATTGATAAATTAAGAATTCAAAGTAACAGAAACATCACAGCTTGAAAGAGACCAGAATACCAGAATGTTTGTAGAAAACAGCAGATGATATGTAATAAAAACTCCACAGCACCAGGTGCCAGTGGCTCACGTTTGTAATCCTAGCTATTGAGGAGGCTGAGACCTAAGGATCGTGGTTCAAAGCCAGCCCAGATAGGAACATCTGTGAGGCTCTTTCTCCAATTAACCACTAGAAAACCAGAAGTGACACTGTGGCTCAAGCAATAGCCTTGAGCTAAAAAGCTCAGGGACAGCACCCATGCCCAGAGTTCAAGACCCATGACTGACAAAAACAAAAAAACAAAAACAAAAACATTCCACAGCATGAACTTCCTCTCTTTCCCTCTCCCTCTCCCTCTGTACATATATTTCTCTATCCATCCTATTAACAGGATCTCCCCATGTTGGGCCTCCAACCTGATCTTCCTGCCTCAGTCTCCCAAATTCTGGGATTAAATGTGTATGCCCTCACTCCCAGCTTAGCTTGGAACCCCTATCCCTAACCCAGCCCCAAGCTGCTTAGAGCCAGGCAGGATAACCAAATGCTAACCAGCTTCACAAGACATTAAAGTACACATGTCAAAATGGCAGCTGAGCAACAGTTGACATCTACTATCTGGAGTTAACTTCCTCAAAGCAATGTTTTTTTTACGTGTAGAGTTCAGTGATGCATCCCAGTGTACCGCTAATGATACCTTAGCAAGAGGACATGTTTTCCATTGGGTAAAAAAACAGTGAAAGAGACACAGGGAGAAATAGGAGAAGGGACATTTTCTAAAAGCCTACTAGGTGCTGCCTGCCATGCTGGAAGCTGGAAATGAATGTAAGTATGCCTTACACTCCGGTATTATAAGTAAGAAATGTACGTTCATTCAGTGGGGCTCCAACTTGATCTTCCTTCTTCAGCCTCCCCAGTTCCACGATTAAATGTGTGTGCCAATAGGCTTTCAGAAAAGAGTCAATGAGACTCTTATCTTGAATGAACCACCAGAAAACTAGAAGTGGTGCTGAGACTCGAAGTTGTGGAGTGCTAGCCTGGAGCAAAAGAGCTCAGGAACAGTGCCCAGGTCCTGAGTTCAAGCCCATGACTGAAAGGGAAAAAAAATGATATTTAGTTTGTATATTTACAAAAGGGCATTTGACAGGAGAAGGGTGGATAGATGCTGAGTGAGAGACCTCATGTGCCTACCAATGTGGACAGCAACTCTATAGAACTTCAAATAACACAAATGTTTCTCAACAGCAAGAGATGAGCTGGAGAGATCATGTAAGTCTTTGCAGCCTCAAAGAAACTGAATCACTACCAGCAATGGGGACCCTTGACAGACGTCAAAGCTCCAGGGCCATAGGATTAAATCTGTTCTCCAGGCAGATAAAGAAAAAGAACTGGAAAATGCATATAAACAGAGAGATACTAGTTAGAGACAATAGGAGAGATCAGCAAGAGATTAAGACAGAAATGATCGATGCCAGCTTTTAGAGGGTGGCAAAGGAGTAGAAAGGAAATAAGGAAAACTCCTTGGGAAGCAGATTCAATGGAACTTGGTAGAACGATCTAAGAACAACATGTGCAGGTTTTCAAACGAAGTAAGACAGTATGCTGTAAACAGCACAGATGGGGAAGACAGGGAAGACCACGTGGGCTATAGAGGAGCTGAGTTAAGATTTAACAGACGCCACCACAGAGACAACTAGAGGGCATGCCACTGGATCTGGAGCCTGAGGAAGGCCTAGCAACTGCAGATTACTCACCGACTTCAAGACGGTCAAGCTCGGGTGTGAAAAGTCCAGAAGGATAAATTTTGATCAAAAAGTAAATGTATTTATTGCTAGGAAGAACTGGCTCTTTGAACTCTGAGACTAAGGAATCAGATACAGGTGTATATGGCTTCACTATTTCTGTACCTAGAAAAAAACAAGACAAAGACATTAAATTCCAAAACCCTGAAAAGCTTTTATAAAAAGATGCAACACACAAAATTTAAACATATGACTATACATTTTATATTAATGCATACATAATTCTAAATATATGCTCTGTATCTACGTACTACATATATATATGTATACTTCTTATACCTGCTAAAATAATTTTAACAGAGCAAAACCTTCCCATCATATAGACAATCTATTTTTATTAAATATGGTCTAAAATAAAAAAGATAGATGATAACATATCTAAATACGTCATCAATTTTATCAGCACATAAACTTCGTAATAGGTCAGAACAAAACTGGCATCAAAGGGGCTGGGAAGGTGGCTTAATGGTAGAGTGCTTGCCTAGCATGCATGAAACCTTGGGTTCGATTCCTTAGCACCACATAAACAGAAAAAGCTACAAGTGGCGCTGTGGCTCAAGTGGTAGAGTGCTAGCATTGAGCAAAAGCAGTTCAGGGACAGTGCCAAGGCTCTGAGCTTAAGGTTCAGCATAGGCACAAAAATAAATAAATAAATAAATAAATAAAAAAGAAGGGAAAAAAGGCATCAAATGTTTTCCACAGTGATGTAATAAGATATCTATATAATAATTTTAATTGTATGTATATCAAATTTTTAATTATTGTTTGGGGGAGACAGAAAGGGAGGAATTTAATTTTTTATTTTATTATTTGAATTGATCTAACACTTTAACATATGCTATTTTGGTAAATAAATGAAAGTAATACCTATTCAACTATTTCCAAGAAAATATTGTATTTTAAAGGTAAAATGAAAATGCATAATTTAGTTTTAAATAACTAAATTCCAAAGAGAAGAATCACCAAACATTTTAAAGATCAAAATTCAGTACATGGTTCCTAGACAGGTACAATATTAATTCATGTGTAAAGTATACTGGTACTAACTCCACTGAAGAGACACCAGCTCTTGGATGTAAGCCGGCATTAATGCTGTGGTAACACAGCACATCTACCAGTTCCTGGCTTGGAGTCCATTACACTTGCTGCTGAAAATACTGTGATAGGGATGGGAATTTTACCTTCACAGCTTTAAAGAGGAAATCAAATGATGGCAACCATTAAGAAGGGTATTTAAAACAAGTAATTTCAGGATGAAAACAAGGAAGAAGAATTTTCACAGCAAGGAATACAGTTTTAGAATTTCTTATACTGGTGGCACATATAACCAGAAAATTTAGATTGATCAAATTCTTAAAATTATCTAGATCCAACTTTATAAGGGATAGACCCCAGTGACCGCTAAATGAAGCCAATAGAAGCCTCCAACAGTGGTCCGTATGGAGGACCACAGGCATTCCCCTCACCTTGCTCCTTCCGGGCTGTCACAGTAATAAGTCACAGTCCCCTGGAATGAGCTCTGCCTAGGGCAACTGTGTCACATGGTAACCAGGCACCGCTAGGGTCCCAACATGTCAGCGGCACTGCATCTACAAACCCAGTGCTGACCAACACGAGCCCAGCTAACATTTAGTAATCACTTGAAGACCACTTCCCAAAGAGACTGGAAATGTTTTGAGCTAAGTGCCTCACCTGCAATGGTCAGCTTGAGGTAAACATGGTGCCCGGCCTGCACCTGCAGATGAGTGTGTGGAGGCAGTGCCACACAGAACAGCCTCGTGTCGCGAGTGACGACTGCCTTTGACACCAGCTGGCACTTCCTGTAGTACAGACCTGGAAAGCAAACCATTATGTCCTAAGGAATTTAAAGCCTTTCTTAAGTTCACTTCTTAAGTAATTCCTTCTTTACAACAATAGACATTTTATGTGTGAAAAGCATTTAATAAACGACATACTTTCTAAAGTACTCACACAATGTTAAGCTGTTATCCTCACTTGTGGAGGCTGGGATAGGGCAGATCATGGCAGGCAGGAGACCCTGAGACTCCATCAGAATAGAAAAAAAGCTAGAGGCCTTCCCATCTTCAATGGAAGAGTGTAGAGACTGAGACCAGGTCTCAAAAGTAACCAAAGTAAAAGAGGGTTGGAAGTGTGGCTTGGTGATGGAGTGCCTACATAGCAAGTATGAGGTCCTTAGTTCAAACCCCCGTGCTACCACCACCAAAGAAAGAAAAAAGAAAATGTAATGCAACAAATAAATCTGGAGGACAGAGAGATTAGAGATGAAAACTCTTCAACATTATTAGTAATTCTTAAAAATTTAATAGGCAGGAATAGGATTCTAAAACAACAGAACATAAATTTAGAAATTAACCACATTAGGGGAAGCCAGATGCAGCTGTGCAAGCCTGAAATCCCATGGCTGAGGAAGCAGCAGTGGAAGGTTGTAGAACCTTCTCCACCTGCAGGCCTCCAGTAGCTCTTATCAAAAAAGTCACTAAAAATCAGAACCAAAGGACAAAGTTCAAAATGACAGAAAAGATCTTTAGTGACTGATTAAAGATGTGTAGAGTAAGAACATCTAGAAAGAAGAAAACAGAACAGAGAGGAAGAGAGCAAAATGATACGTTTTAGAACTGAAGGTCACCATTCCCAAACAACAGAGATCTCAAAGATCGCAAAGGATGAATGCAGATGAACGAAGGGGAGGAACAGACACACAGGCTGACGCATCACTGTGAAACTTCAGAACACATGGAGCAAGTGCTGCCAGGCCAACAAGAAAACACAGGACACATTCCTTGTGATATTTCAACACTGTAATATTTACTTTTTCTGCACATAGTTTTGTTGACTTGAGCAGAAAATTATTAAATGTGTCTTTCACAGAAAAAGTAAAAAGAGATGTGCATCTAAGGCATACACATAAACTGTTTCTGCACCTTTAACTGAAATGGTTGTGAAGGAATGAATGCTTGTATAATGGTCTAGCACTACTAGGATTCTCCACTCAAGGTATTACCTAATGACTTTGTGAAATCTACATATTACACAGTATAATCTGAAATTCAACCTCTGCAAAAATAAATAAATAAATAAAATAAAATAAAATAAAAAGCCCTTTTGCAGACACAACGTTCCCCTCAGGACTTCCTGGAGAGAGACGCCAGACCCTCTGGCAAACACCATGACATCCTTACATGCCACCGTTCTGCCACTGCTATCCCAGCCTCACCAACACCCATAAGCACAACAAAACAGAGCACAGCACACCTCTATCTTTCCTTGGAATAAATGAACCGTGCATCTCCAGTGGATGGCCGAGACTCTTCCAGGAAGTATTCTCTCTTTTCTTAAGGATAATCTCTATTTTTCCCACGTTCTCAACAACCCGCACTGAAAAGAAGAGAAAATTCCAGCTGTATTGTTAATACTAAATATATGGATTTATTTTAAAAATCCCTGCAAACAGTCAGTTCTGATTTTATACAATGATCCCGAAACTTTGTGAGAAAAGATTGTTTACATATTCATTAGAATTATATTAATCCACCTTATTTTAGAATGGTCCCTAGTAAAATACAGAATTTAGTAAAGTATCTTTGAATCTTTGATAGTTAAAAGTCTTTTAGATTTTCTTCCTTTTGAATGATTAAAATAGTTTAGTATTTAAAATAAACATATTTTAAAAATTTATGTTGGGTGCCCATAGTTCATGCCTGCAATCCTAGCTGCTCAGGAGGCTGAGATCTGAGGATCAAGGTTCAAAGCCATGCCAGGCAGCAAAGTCCATGAGATTCATAACTCCAATTAATAACCTAAAAAGCCAAATAGAGCTCAAAGTGGTATTAGCCCCAGGATAGGCACATAAAAAAATATGTGGGTGGGTTGGGAAGGTGGCTCAGTGGTAGAGCGCTTGCCTTGCATGCATGAAGCCTTGGGTTCGATTCCTCAGCACCACATAAGCAAAAAGGAAAAAGCTGGAATTGGTGGTGTGGCTCAAATGGTAGAGTGCTAGCCTTGAGCTGAAGAGGCTGAGGGACAGCACCTAGGCCCAGAGTTCAGGCCCCACGACCGGACTGCCCCCCGCCCCCAAATATATATATATATATAAGTAGATATATTATGTGTGTGTATATGTATATATACGTTTTAGTATCCATATATATTTTAGTAACCATATACATATTTTAGTATCTATATATATGTACATGTATGTACAAATACCTGGCTATATATGTACATGTGTGTATATATGTGTACATACATATATGTAGACTTCTATATATTGATTTTAACTTGAATGATTACACATGCTTTTAAAGATACAAGATAGAAAACATTTCACCTTCTGGGTGAACTGAACCTAGGGTTTTGTGTCCTTTAGGAAAGCACTCCACTTCTAAGCTATTTTCTTCAGAAACAATGGATCTGCTTCTCCCCACTGTAAACTCAGAACCTAGTAGCAATCTAACGTTTCAAAGTAGATTAGCCAAAGAAATTCAATTAAATGATCACTGATTTGAAGCAGAATGCTGTCTCTGAATCTGCAGCAGGCATTCTGACCTAGTGAAATGTCCTGGAAACTTGAGGAGTTACCCGTGTGTGTGTGCAGCCTCATTCTTAACTTAGTGGCTATCAACAAAGCCACATAAACATATCATCTAAGAAAACACACCCAGCTAGGGCTGTGAGAGAGAGTGTAGAGATGAGAGAGAAGGAAGGAAGAAGAGAGAGGAGGCAGGAATTGTTTAGTTTTGGTTTTGTTTTTATTGGTACCAGTCTTGGGGCTTGAACTCAGGGTCTATGCACTGCTCCTGAGATTCTTTTTCTCAAGGCTGGCACTCTACCACTTGAGTCCCAGCACCTCTTCTGGCTTTTTTATGAGTAGTTTTATTAGATAGTAGTCTCACAGATTTTCCCACCCAGGCTAGGCTGGCTTCAAACCATGATCCTTGAGATCAAACCATGATCTCAGCCTCCTGAGTAGCTAGAACATAGGCATGAGCCATCAGCAACCAGCAGGAACTGTTTCTTAAGGGTGAGAAAAAGGAAAAATAAGGAGATGAGAGAAACAGAGACAAAGAATGGGGGGTAGGGAGGCAAGACCAGAAGGAGTATATTTTTAAGATAAATGATGTGTGGGCATATACTTAGGCATGTGTGAACATAAACAGTATTTTTTTTTTTGGTAGCTTACCAGAAAAGTCTTCCTGAACCTCATGGCTTAGCCCTGTGATTAAAAAAAAAAAAAAGCATTTCATTATAATCAATTCATACAGCTGTGAGTACTATGTAAGACTCTGAGCCCAGGGCCTCAAGCTTGTGTGGGCTGACGTTCTACCACTTGAGGAATATCTTCAGAAGAGCTTTTTGCTGGTTAATTAAAGCTAGAATCTCAGAGACTTTTTCTGCCCAGGCTAACTCTGAACCTGACTCTCCAGATCTCAGCCTAAGCAGCTAATATTACAAAGTATGAGCCACTGGTGCCCAGCTAAAATCATTTTTAACATATTATTTCAAAATCCTTAAAAAAAACAACTAGGAAACATTTTCTGAGATAATAACTGAAAATCTAATTTTTGAAAATACATCTCTTCCATTTTTCTTTCTCTCCCTATGAACTGAGGGATAAATACTCAACTGCCCATAAGCTGCCAATCCACATTAGTCCTGACTGATACCTTACAAGAAAGGAGCAAGCAGTTTAGGCAGGACAGCAGTACTTAGCACGTGAGTGGCTGGTTGTATGTGTGTGTGCGCCAGCGCGTGAGCGCACGAGAGCCCACTACATGTGAGCAGGCCACACCAATCCAGCTCACTTTTTCTCACCCTTTTCTCAGGAGGCAAATATCCATCTGATCCTAAAAAACAAATTCCTGAGCATCTGTGTGTAACTAGATACTTCCCAGGTAAGATGGATATAATGGCCAATAAAAAGAAAACTTCTGCCCCTGGGGAACTTAACATTCTAAAAGAGAAAACACAAGAAATATCTTTGCAAATACCTTTTCTAAATTTCACCATGTTAATATAGTCACCTGACACTGAGAAGTTACATTATTTCAACCTTTCCCTTTCACTACTGCCAACCAAGCATTTCTCATTTGTACTGAGCTTTGCTTAGTTGTTCATGTGTGCTGTTGCTCCACTTTCTCTGTTCTGACCAAGAAATACAAAATATCATGGTTGCCCTGTGACCAGGCCAGCTAACCATTTTCCTCTGTGGGTTGAACCCCAGCAGGGGCATGGATCCATGTATTTCCAGGCACTGAGAAAGGATGTTATCCAAAACACTGTTTAAGACAGTAGCTAGTCTCCAGAGACAAAGTTCTCAAATCCATGCATCACCCCAGCAACCTGACCCCTCACTGCACGCAACAGAACACCCCTCCTTCCAATGTCAGCCTTGGAGATAAGCTGCAGCCACGCTGTGCTGAGTTTCCCTCATGAATGTTCACTTAGGGCTTCCTGGAGATTATTGACCCTCCCTGGAATCCCATCCTTGGGGACACTCACTTGTGAGAAGTCCCTGCCACAGCAGCTGTGGGACAACTCCAGTTATGGCTCTGGCTGGACTGGACAGCTACAATATGAGGAAGACTAGTGACACAGGATTCCAAAGCACAGCTGACGCTGCCCAGGGATTTCACCAACCAAGACATGGTGACAGTGCCAATGACTAACAGGCACATTTCCATGGTGATGAAGACCCACCCATGAAGGTGATTCTACCATATGCTAACAGTAAAGAGATATAAAACCTTTGGGGAAGGATGTATTTCTTTTTCTTTTTTTAATAATAATTGAGATGAAATGATTATATAAATTTCACAAATTTCACAGTATTGTGGGATAATGATAGGTAGTTAAAGTTACAAACACATTTTAACCTTCACAAGGCAGATTGTCATTATCTTGGTCTATAAAGTTTGTGAATTCTATGAGCTTTGACAGTACAACTATTTCTTCCACGTTGGGTGATATACACATTCTTTCTTTTGCTTAAGTGTTAGCTGTTCCCTCTTTCCCTCTCTTACCCTCCCTTCTTTCTTCCCTCCCATCTCTGCCCTTGAGTTGCTTAGTTCATTTTAATCAATGTCCAGGAGGAGGATGTATTTCTAAAAGAGAGCTTTAATGATCTGCAGTTGGTGAATCTTGTGAATGGAGAAAATAGAAAAAAAAAAAATCAATGCTGGCTAAATTCAGAACCAAAGGTACTTCTTCACTAACACAGCAAAGCAATGCACACACAAGTAAGCTCGAGTCTGGTGTTCCAGCCTGTTTTACAAAAGTAATGAAACGTTCTATATGAAGAACATATGTTTAAAGGCACTAGGATTATATTCTTGTTGTTGCTGTGTGTGTGTGTGTGTGTGTGTGTGTGTGTGTGTGTGTGCTGCTTCTCTTTCTAACCATAAAATATCACCATCGTGCCATAAAAGGAGCAAATGATAAAATCCTAGAGTTCTTATGGCTGGGAATCAGAGGAACAATGGAGTGCTGATTCTGGAGTTTACTACTGATTTCTCGCCTCTAATCGACCTGGAATCCCTCAAAACTGCTAACTAAATTGTCTGGCTGAGTCTGAGCATGACCAGAGGCAGCTGAAGGAGGCAATACAAAACTGTGGTCCAGGACTCATTGCAGGCAAGGAGCAGGTGAGTGGGAGCCTCCCAGTGATCATTGCGCTGGAGCCCAGCCACCACGTCTCCAGAGACTCTTGTAAGTACTTAGCAGAAGAGACTTACCAGAACCAAGCCCACAAACATCATCCATTCTGATTACATCTACTTGCTTAAGCGTGGAAGGGGGAGACCACAATACCATGTGCTAGCAGAATTCAGCCTGTCGAGAGTGGCTCACACCTGTAATCCTCGCTTCTCAGGGAACTAAGACCTGATGGGTTCATTTTGAAGCCACCCAAGGAGGAGGAGGAGGAGGAGGAAGGGAAGGGAAGCCCTCTAGACTGTTTCCAATTAATCAGCAAAATGCTGGATGGGAGGCGTGCCTCAAGTTGTAGAGCACTAGCAAGAAAACTAAGCAAGAACATAAGGCCCTGAATGCAAGACTCAGTACTGGCACACACACATACCAAAAAGAAAAAAGAGAAGAAAATCCAAAATGACAATAGTAGGATATAAAATAATATAGTCACCTAGCACCTAGATTATACACCAAATAATAAACACAATTAAAGGCAACAACATTCTCATTAATAAGATACTTACCAATATGTATAAGATATGAATAATCCTTCATGATTGTTTCTGCTCTAAAGGAACCATCCTGATGATCAATGATTATTGATTCTAAACTGATATCCTTAAACAGAAAGCAAAGGTAGAGTTATTAAGAAGTAAAATTTCTCTAAAAGTTGTACAAAACTATTTTTAGGGTGATCAGTAGACATTCTTAGGATACTGTTTTATGGACTCCCACACTGTAATCCAGTTCTTCAAATAACATATCACAACTTTCATTACATATTTGTTTGATATATACTTTACCCATTAACTCCTGAGTCATAAACTTTAGGGACTCCTTTAGAGCATTATTTGGTATCAACAGCGCCCACTAAATAAGCAAGGTGGCAAAAAAACAGAATCTGGGCAGAAATCAAGATACTTGTATTTACTTACTTTCCTTTTGTACACCATGCACTGAACACATCACTTCCACACAGAACCTGTCCTTACGCCCGCCCATCTTACTGCGTGATGTAGAGACTTGGGAAGCAGACAAGCACAGATTCCGCAGCCTGGGCTACAGTGGACAGAGGCAGTGCATGCCTACAGAATGTTCAGTCCTGCTGTGAGTCAGAGGAACCCACTGGCTCAGATGTGGCTCTGCTACCACAGAAGGAGTAGCAATTCTCCAAACTTCCCAGCCGCCAAAACTTGTCTTTAAACACTATGTGGTTCTTAATTACTGAACCACAACAGCTGTTGAAGGATGAGCTTGGCAATGTGAGTTAGGCATGTATTTGCTCAGTTTTCCAGTGGGGCTGTAAGCTGGTAAAAGCCAGGTCTCTCTGAATCTGGGTCATTACTAGATCCCTGACATCTAAGACAGTGTTGGATATAAGGGGTTATTTACATAAACAAAAGTGAATCTCCCTGACTCGTTTCAAAGGGCATCTGACCACCATCTATGGTTTCACACATATTAAGCCATAGCAGTATATTCTCTCTAACCCAAGCTTATATTCTGGAAATATATTCTTATGGTGAAGTTAATGTGATTCATTTTTGTCATTCATGTTTCAAAAAAACAATCATGGAAAAACACATAAAAACTTTCAAGTGTTTGAGGTAACACAAGGTTGGAGAGGTAAGAACATTCTTTCTAGGCAGCAGTCAGACTGCCTGAGCTCCAAATAATGCTACACCACAACCCACCGTGGGACTCTGGGAAAATTACTGACATTTCTTGCTTCTCTATGAAGCAGGAATAACTTGGCATAGTTGTAGTGAGGAGCAAAGGAGTAAAACCAGGAAGGGAAGATGATCAGACATGTGGCTAACATTTATTGAGTATTACTTTTTTTTTCCTCCTGACTTTTAAAGAAATGCTTACCTTCTGTTTTGTGTATATGACAATGGTAACTGAAGAGTCTGTTTGGAACCAGTCATAGCTATAAAGGTGAATAAATGACAAAGTTACTGACATATATTAAATCATCAAGTGATCAAGTGTGTAAAATTTACAGGGAGAAGAAATATATCTCACTAGGTTAAATTTTTCTAAGTTAAAAGTGGTCTTAACATGTTACGATCTTAATAGCTGAACATTATTTATTTTCAAATTAAAACATACTTTTATGTATTTGAATAAAAAATATCATGGATAGCCAGGCACCAGTGGCTCATGCCCGTAATCCTAGCTACTCTGGAGGCTGAGATCTGAAGATCGCACTTCAAAGCCAGAGTGGGCAGGAAAGTCCATAAGACTCTTATCTCCAATAAACCACCAGAAATGACACTGTGGCTCAAGTGGTAGAGCACTTGCCTTGAAGTGAAGAGCTCAGGGACATCACCCAGGCCCAGAGTTCAAGCCCCACGAGTGAAAAATAAAATCACAGATAAAGGATTCTTTTTATTATAAAGGCTGTTCATTTTATTAAAATGTTCTTTGATCAGATTATAATAGAATACACAATGCTAGTTAAGGAAATCTGCAAGCTTATTAACTCCACTCCTTATCCCAAAGAAATTAACTCATCAAGGTTGTTTAATGGATCAACAATAAAAGTTAAGGTAAAACTAAGACCTCTGTACTGTTTCTGCACTTAATACCTGCACATAGGCAACCATACCTAAAACTTGAAAAGGCATTCTTAGCCCCCTGACTTACTAAAACTGTTCACAAAAAAACTGTGATCAAGTATAGCAAAATGCTCTGCTAGAATGATATTGCAGTGGGGCTGAGGCAATAAGAGAAAGGGCAGAGAACAACTATAACACAAGTTTGTACCGCTTCACTCGGCGTTAACAGTTAAAGACAATTAGTACTCAGTTCCAGCTTAAAATAGTTCCATTAAATAACTGAATAGCTAACTGAATCGTGGTATGGTCATAGGACAGAATGAAAAAAAAAAAGGTTGTACAGAGCATTTAATCACACAGGAGAGAACTCATACACTATGTTGTAATGTCAGTATTATAAAAGTAGAATAAGCCAGGCCGCCCGTGGCTGACGCCGGTAATCCTAGTTACTCAGGAGGCTGAGATCTGAGGATCATGGTTAAAAGCCATCCTGGGCAGGAAAGTCTGTGAGACTCTTATCTCCAATAAACCACTAAAAAACCAGAAGTGGTGCTGTGGCTCAAGCGGTAGAGTGCTCGCCTTGAGCTGAAGAACGCAGGTACAGCGCCCAAGCCCACAGTTCAAACCCCACAACCGGAAAAAAAAAAAAAAAAAGTAGAATAATATGGAAATAGATACTATGTAAATCAAACTGGAAGGAGTAAGTCAAAATGTCAAGATACACATCTAAGATCAGTAGGATTATAAGTGTTGTGTTTTTTTTACTTTATAGTTCTTTGTATTCTTCCAAGTTTTCTATCAAGAATATATATTTTTAATAAATCATTTATAAAGGGTTATTTAAAAGGGATCAAACTTCTGTAGTTCCTGAAAACTGACTTTTTTCCCCAGTCCTTGGATTTGAACTCAGGTCTTAGCTAGTGCTCTACCCAATTGAGCCACAGCTCCCCTTCTGGCTTTTTGTGGGTTTAATTGGAGCAAAGAGTCCCATGGACTTTTATATACAGGCTGGCTTCAAACTGCAATCCTCAAATTATCACGCTGCTGAGTGGCTAGGATTGCAGGCCTGAGCCACCGGCACCCAGCTTCAAACTGACATTTATGGAAGAATGCCTACTCCAGCGAAACCTGGCAAGTGAGGCACCACAGGCCACACGTCAAGAAGTACCAATCAATAGGCAGCAATAAATCAGCCCCAGAGCTTTCTCGTCCTAAATGTTTGCGTTTCTGTGTAAAACTGATGAAACTTTAAAAACATAAAGTAAGGAAGGTGTCTACCTTGGAGAAGAGGGACTTTCCATGGCAGGTGCATCTGTCGCTGGCCTCTTCGGAAGCAAACCTTCACAAGTAAACACAAGTGACAGCCATAACTTACTTACACAGCACCTCAAAGCTTGTCTCCAGTTAACTTCTCACTGGGCTTTTACACAAAAGGACATAAGCGACAAATGAGCTACTCAAAGAACTTACATGACTTAAACTTACTCTTAGAGCCAGCCCCAACTTCATGCCCTGCCCCTCGCTGCCCCTCCTCCAAAGTGAACCGTTATTGAAACTTCTATTTAACAATAGGATTAGTACTTTTTAATTAGTGCATATTAACTATACATCATCATTAGTTCTTGCAATCATATAAAGAAATCATAAAATATATTCTTCTGGTCTGGACTTTGGGCCCAACATTATAGACTACAATTCTTTTATGATTGATAGCAATAAATCAAACCCAGAGCTTTTTAACCATGTTGTTAAAGCAACATGGTTTCAACACCACATATGTTAAAACACATGGTTACAACACAACAGTTGTTCAAACACACATTTTGTGTCTGTAATTTGTCACTTTTATTACTGAATATGATCATACTGCATTAATACACCATAATTTATGCACTCTCCTATTGATGGGGTTATTTCCAGCAGGGGAGTCAATTACACTCAGTGTGTCTCAGTGTGGGGGCATACTAGTTAACATTGTTACTACAGTGTTCCGAAGTTCCTGTTATTCCACTAACTCAGCAAGGTGGTGTTCTTTTCCCACTTTACTCATGCCTGTGGGTCCTCATAAACATAGCCCTCCACTGAAGCTTTGAGATATGAAAGAACTCTCCCTATAAGCATTAAGTATTTAATGTTTTATGCAGTTTGTACATATTGTCAGTTTATTTTTCCCAAGTATTGCTCCTAAATGACTAAAATTAAATGCATCCATTATATTGCTAGTTCTCAAACTATGCAGAAAAAAAATTAGTGGTGAGTTTCTGGTGATCTTAGAGATCTCCAATAGGAAGTCACCAATTATAAGCTGAAGTTCATTGGCACCTGAGAGACAAGGTGGAAATTCCCAAGATTTTTTTCCGTCACAAGACCTTCTGCTTACAGCGTGCTTAGCAGCAATCACAGATGTACAACCAGCAAATGTCTTAGGGTGCGGCTAATAATGAGGCCTATGCCTACACACCACTCCTTCTGCTTCCTTCTCCTCCCATGCAACTCTGCAAAGCAGATAAACTAAGGGAAGCCTCAGAGATGTAATAACCAGGCCAAAGCTGTGAATAAGCAGCAGTGGAGACAAAAAGAGGAATGCTTACTGTAAAACCATAGGTAACAAAACCCAGCACCACAAGAATTTATGACAAAAAACAAGAAAAGGAAGTCCCATTATCTAAGATCTTGTTATTTCTCTTTTAGAAGTCTCAAAGTATGTTAATAAAAGGAAGTCTCATTATCTAAGATCTTGTTATTTCTCTTTTAGAAGTCTCAAAAGTATGTTAATAAAACCTGTACAAGACAATCTAAAACTTTCTGTGAATTCTGCTTGGATTGTAACTGTCTGACTTGATTATGACGAGAAAATCTGGATTTAAGCTCAGTGTCAGTGCTTATCTTCAATAGTTACCAGAAAACCAGAAGTGGTGCTGAGGCTTAAAATGACAGAGTGCTAGCCTTGAGAAAAGAGTTCACAGTAGCACCCAGGCCCAGAGTTCACACCCCATGACCAACCAAAAAAAACAAGACTTTGTTCTTCTCAGTAGTGATATAATTTGTTATAACTTATGCACGGATACTGTCTATCTCCTCAGCTAGTCCAAGCACTACTCTAGTACTAGAAATAGTGCAGGTTCTCCAGATATACTTGAGTGTAAACGAATAAACTTAGATTCAGTTAGGGAAAAAAGGCTCAGTGTCAGAGCTGTTGTCTTATACTGTGTTTCCTTTCTCTCAACCATCGGGAGAACACAAAAAGAATTTCCAGAAAATCTTTAGAAAAACTAAAGAGTATCGTGATAAAAACATAACTTGTTAGAACAAAATAACTTCTCTGCCACAGAATGTATCTTGATTTCAACACCTGCAAAGCAAGCTTATGCAACATCCTCCTGAGTAAAAGCAGGGTGAAGTAAAATAATTGAGCAAGCATAATAGGCTGAGAGTATATTCTGGCACCCAACACATGGTGTGACTGAATGATATATGTCCATTTGAAGAGATTGGGTCCTTACTGGAACTCAAAAGGAGTCTGTCCCCCTGTGTGATCTAAGGGGCCATTGGAATGACAAAAGGCAGGCAGGTCACACATGGAAATAAATATATGTAGACTTAGCAACATAAGACGTCCAGGAGCCAAATCTTAAGAGCCTCAGATACTTGCTGACATTTTTGTGACACACTCCTGTGTGAAAGCATGAGTCTGATTCACTGTTTATGACATCATAAACATCACTTACCATTTAAGATTCGCCTTTCCTCACGATAGTCTGAGTGATGAATGGTGGGGAGAGCGGGCAGGGAGAAGTCAGAAAAGAATAGATTAAGAAAATATCGGGATAGTTTATTGATTTAACTGAAACAGCCCTTCAATCTGGAAGGGTTTGTGTTTTGTTTTCTAAGTCTTGAGAACAGATATGAGGCTATTCAATTTAAATAAGTCAGCTTCATCTCTGAAGACTACCAAGACATTTCTCCATGTCTGTGTCTTTTCATTGAACTTTCCCACACTCTTTGGGCCTTTATTCCCCCTAATAAATTGAGTAATTTCTCTCCCTCCCTGCCCGCCCCTCCACATACACATACACCACCCCCC
This sequence comes from Dipodomys spectabilis, assembly GCF_019054845.1. Lineage (NCBI taxonomy): Eukaryota > Metazoa > Chordata > Mammalia > Rodentia > Heteromyidae > Dipodomys > Dipodomys spectabilis. The sequence goes on from NW_024871277.1 coordinate 337,513, forward strand.
ACCCCAGAGATAAGGCAGAAGGCTTCAGGAATCCAGGCAGAAGCTCTACTACTGAGCCATGCTCCCTCAGTTCATTTCTTTGGCGGACATATAAACCCCAGACATATAAACCCCAAGTTTTTTCCTGGATATAAGATCAGTTAGGCTAAAGTAAACCAACTTCATTAGATTTTGCTCAATAAAATATACATGTTAATAATAGAAAGAATGACAATTACTATTCTTTATTTGATAACGAATTGTTAATGAATGTATTAACACTTGAAAGTAAGTAAACATTATTGTAAATTTAAGCTGGCTGAAACTATGAAGTACTTTAAGACATTCATGCACATATTCAAGGCAATTACCAGTGTTACAACCTAGAAAGAATTTCAGGATAGCAACAACTCACATTTGCATTTCTAAGGATGGCTTGTCTCACCTCTAGGCCATTTGGGGAGCTAATCAATGCTTTCCTAAGGCTATGACATCAGCATCTCTCTAAAGTAAGCCCTCCTAGCTCACTCCCCATTGAGCCAGGTACCTGCACTTCAAAGGAAGGCATGCCTTACCTCTAGGCCTTGGAGTTGGGTGCACAGCCCCCATCTCTGGTCTAGGCACCAGGATGTCAACAAAAAATTATCTAGGCTCATCCACCTTACTTTACTTTGATGGCTAATTGCCTGGGTTACAACCACCAGAGTGGCCCCCCTATGGATCTTGCCTTCAAATACCCTGAGGTTATTTGACTTTACTGCGGTTCTTCACTGTTCTGATACAGTAGGGAGCAGTCCCATGGCTAATAAAGATTCCTAGCCCAATTAACTGAGTGTTGGTGCCTCATTTCGCCCTGGGAAGTTGGGTTACAATAATACACCTGTAATTCCAGCACTCAGGAAGCTAAGGCAGAGGGATAATGAGTTCGAGGCCAGGTTGGTCCTGTTCACAGGATCAAGGGCTGAGATGGGGCTTGGCAGTACATCGTATGCCTGGTGCTTTATCTGGATATGAATAATGAAGTTCTGCTATTTGTCTCCCCATATGATCTCAAATTCTTTGCTGAGCACTAATAACTGATTTGCACCTATGGGGATGTTGAAGGTTTCAGGTTGAAACAATGTTCTTCCATTTAAAGATATGCATACAGATTTAGTTACCAGATAGCCTGGGAAATCTGTAATGAGGCTATTTAAATTCCTGGTTTGAGGTGCTGTATTTAATCCAAACTCTTATTCCAAACTTAAAGGTGGTATATTTGAATTCATACGGGGAATCAGCTATGACCTGCACCCCTAGACAGAAACTCCTTAAGCAACAAAGTGCTTAAGCTGTTTTCAGGAAAGGCTCCAGAATGCTATGAGGATGGGTTGATGCTGACTTCTTAAGAATGAACACATGCAAAACAGAACTCAACCTAAAGGAAAGGGGCAACCTGTGGAAGGAGTAGCATGTCTCTACGCCCTGAATGCCCTTCTTTCTCACCCAATCAGAAAGCTGCTTCTCCTCCCCCTCCTGTAACTCTCCTGCTACCAACTGATAGAGACAAAGCTCAACAGCTCCCAGCTGCTCTGCTGGCTTGACAGCATTTCCTCGCTTTTGCGTTTTATAAAAACCCAGTGCTATTGTGCTGGCTGACACATGCATCAGGCAGCAAGTCTTTATACAAGACCTTCATTTTTTTTGTCGGTTATGGGGCTTGAATGCTGGGCCTAGGTGCTGTCCTTCAGCTCTTCAGCTCAGAGCTAGCACTCTACCACTTGAGCCACAGCGCCACTTCCAGTTTTCTGGTGGTTAACTGGAGATAAGAATCTCACAGATTTTTCTGCCTGGGCTGGCTTGGAACCTGATCCTCAGATCTCAGCCTCCTGAGTAGCTAGGATTACAGGTGTGAGGCACCAGCACCCAGCTATAGGAGGCCTTCTCTTTCCTCTCCCCATCGCCCTTTAAACTAGATCAAGACAGTCAAGACACTATAGTCCAACATCTCTCTTTGTCATCTCTCTTCCCATTTCACTGATTAAACACCCTGGAAAATCCAGGCCATACACAGAGGTTTCTGTTCCAACTTTCTGCATTTTATGGACCCACCACCCTGTCTTCCATTCCAGTGTGAACACGAAAATGTCTGAGTGGCTCCAAGATCCTAGTATCTATAAAGGGTTTGGGAACATTGGATTCAAAGCTAGCTTTGATTTCTGCTTCTACTTGGCCTTTTATCAAAATCTTGGGATACCCTTGTGAATTAATCAGCTCATTTTTAAAATGGGGTTGTATGCGATGAAGCTTTCTGAGGATTAATTCTCTTTTATTTCTAGAGAGTTAGGAGGAAAACAAAAGTACTCTACTAATTTCACCTCTCCTGTGGGACACACTGTGGAACCTAGCATACTTCCTGATCACAGCAGAACACATGATCTTTACTGCTAGATTGTGAAGACACACAACAGTGGAGGTCAAGGAAAGCTAGTCATTTAGAATTTTTACTTAGGATCCTATCTCCTGCTGGCACTGGATCAGTGAAAGGAAGCCAGTGAAGACATAAAAGGTGTTGGTTCAAATCATAGATTAGTTCAAAAGAACTTCCAAACACTAAAGTTTAAATGTGTTAACTTTTGCCATATATAACACTGCTTATCTGTTTGTAGCAACAGAAAGAAGTTTCTTCATCACCCCTCACACTCCTTGTGCACTCCTAGCCCACGAATCACTGCACAGGCTAGGAAACTGAGACTCAGAGGGGAAATCTGGCCCAAAGATCACAGGACTATCAGGCCATGGAGATAAGGTTCAACTCTAGGTTCAAGCCCCAGTCACACACATTTGCGCACGTACGCGCACACATACAGTGCTTATGTGTCACACTCAGTAATGCCAGTTTAGCACCAGCTCCACTTACTTACCTTTCAGAGCAGTGAGCTTCACTGCCATCCTGCCAACCAGGCATTCCTTCAGCATGGATTCATAATTGACCCAACGGTGAACCTGGGATGAAGATAAATGGCAGACAAGCAATGTGACTAACTCAATAGGCCATTCCTACTGACGTGTGAGCAAAACTAAACAAAACCTTCTTAAACCACTCTGAAGCTGATTCAATTAACTACAAAGGAGAGGAAATTGGCAAGCACAGAGACCATGCAGGGCTCATCCTCAGAGACCGCCTGCACTCTCAAAGTCTGCTCCCTGGTGTGCAGTTAACTTCATAATGCAGTGATGCTGTATTTGGCAATGGGTAAATCTACTGGCCAAAATCTTAGTATTAACCAAAGCAGGAGCCCCAAATGATATTAACAATCATTATATTTCTTACCATCATAAACGTATGGATAGAATTTAAAAATATTCTTCACAAAGTTGAAAAAAAAGTAATTTACTTAAATCTGATTCTTTAAGAAAACCTCTTAAATCGTGATGGCTATCCTGAAGAAAGATATATAAGTAATCTATTGGTTTGCAAATGAATGGAGCTTTTCTTCAGAAAGGCTGTTTATCATTCATGAAAGAAAAACTCATAAATAAGCCAGTTTTTCAGACCTGGGTATTTAAACATTTTCTTACCATTTTTCTTTCTTTCTTTCCTTCTTTCTTTCTTTCTTTCTTTTTTTTGTTGGTCATGGGGCTTGAAATCTGGGCCTGGGTGCTGTCCCTCAGCTCTTCAGCTCAAAGCTAGCACTCCACCCAAGCCACAGCACCACTTCTGGTTTTCTGTTAGTTTATTGGAGATAAAGAGTTTCATGGACTTTCTTGCCCGGGCTGATCTCAGCCTCCTGAGTAGCTAGGATTACAGGTGTGAGCCACCAGCTCCCAGTTTCTTAAAATTTCTTAAAATGTTCATTTTCTTAAAATTTCTTAAAATTTTCTTAAAAAATGAACAAAGCAAGATTATTCATTCTAGGGTAATAACTGGTAGTACTGTCATATAGTGCTGAGGGGAATTAAATTTAAACATTCCTGGAAGTCACCTTCTCAATAAGCATTACGTCTTAAAACATATAGCTACATCACTCAGACTTGGAAATTTGTCTGAGAAGATATCTGCATACACACAAAGATACAAGTTACCAGGCTATTCATATCATAGCATGGTTTAATTAGCAAAAAACTAGAAAAATACAAAAGTGAAAATATCAATAAAGGAAAATCTTAATATGCTATCTTGTCAAATAATATATAAACAAAAACAATAAAATAATCAGGTCAAATGATATCAATATAAAAATCTTTGATATATTAAATACATAACAAAAACAGGTACATTTCCTAGGATAAACTGATATTTCACTTTCCAAATATCTAGGGAGAATCACTGAGATGTGAGTCTGTGCCTCTGGAGGTGGAGAGATGGGAAGGGGGTCGGAAGACAAAGGAGGAAGGTATTGAAGAAGGCCAAGGAAATCATGGGGCCATAAATATAACTCATGGGAATGCTCAGAAGCAGCAGGCACTTAAATTCTCCCAAAGCAGAATAGCTACCCTGACATGCTCTAAGGCCTCAAATACCAGGCAGATGACTAAATTTATCCCACTGCCAGTAGTGAGCCACTGAGAATTGTATAACAATGTGTAAAAAAAAAATGTCATCTTCAAGAAAACAAACCTAGCTCACATGTTTCCTAAATCAGTACTTAAGATGAAAAAAACTGGACAGTATTGAGATCTGAGATCTGAGGATCACAGTTCAAAGCCAGTCCAGGCAAGAAAGTCCACAAGACTCTGATCTCCAAATAACCACCAGGAAACTGGAAGTAACACTATGAATCAAAGTAGCAGAGACTAGCCATGAGCACAAAAGCTCAGGGACAGCACATAGGCCCTGAGTTCAAGCCACATGCCTGCAAAAAAAAAAGGAGATGAAAAAAAGAGCAGAGTTAGAGAGAGTAATGATGACCTGAATTAGGCAACAGAAAGGAAGAAAAGGTGTCATGTGTGAGACACCACACTGGAATCAGCCAGAGACTGATACCAGGGCATTATGGGAAATGAAGATTACTTCAAGCCCTACCTATAGATGCAGACAGGAAAAAAAGTGAAAATTGGTACTGAAGATATACTAGAGTGAAATGCTAATAGGTAAGTAGATTGCTCATGATGTATTTGGAAATACAAGAGGTCAGAGACCATCTGAGATGTAGTATGACAATAAAAAGAGTATCAAGTTATCAAATTGGGTATGCTTTGTAGACTTCAAATATGGGGGATATGGAATGTTTTACAAGCCAGGTGCCAGCAGCTCACTCTTTTAATCTTAACTACTTAGGAGGCTGAAATCTGAAGATAGCAGTTTGAAGCCAGAGTGGGCAGGAAAGTCCATGAGACTCTCATCGTCAATTAACCATGAAAGGAAAGTAGATGTGGAGCTGTGACTAAAGTGTAGGGCACTAACTTTGACACAAAAGCTCAGAAACAGTGCCAAGTCCCTGAGTGCAAGCCCCAGAGCCAGCACAAAAAGAAAAAAGTTTTACAATGAAAGACTCAAGAGGCTTCACCACAATCTCCAAAACATAGCTGTTTACTTCCACAGAGAATAAGAGTCATAAATAATTTAAGCTCTGGTCTCATTATAGCCCAGGGAAACGCAGCACAGGATAACTAAAGTGTGTTGTTTTATGAATGCCATGACTTCTCCCAAACAAGTCTTCCTTCAACAAGGACCAAATAAACTCACAACACTGAGGAATATCAACAAGATTACATTTTAATGAAGATTCTTCTTACAGGAGAGATTCAACATCAAAGGTTACAGAGCACATATAAGAGGGAAAAATATGTAGAGGACCTTTCAGGCAAAAGTTCCTAAACTTTTCTAGCGGGCTTGGATTGCTAGGTAATGACAAATCACAAATGATAACAGGAAGCTGCCTTTTAAAAAGCAGTAAGGATGCTGGGCACTGGTGGCTCACACCTGTAATCCTAGCTACTCAGAAGGGTGAGATCTGAGGGTCGCAGTTCAAAGCCAGCCTGGGCAAGGAAGGTCATGAGACTCTCCAATTAACTACCTAAAAACCGGAAGTGGTAGAAGTTCAGGGACAGAGACCATGCCCTGAGTTTAAGCCCCACGACCAACAATAACAACACAAAACAGTAAGAATGTAAAGATGATTTTTCTCCAATCCACAAGGAATATTAACAGCAAAAAAAGTTCTATACTTAGACACATCTAAGGACTTTTAAATACAAAATAAGATATTTCTGGAAACCTGGTTAAATAAAACCTTACTAAATGAGAAAACAGAATACAAATAACCAAAATAGAGCTGATCGGAAACAATGTAAACCAATAAATACATACAACTCAATTTGATTCTGGTATCTTGTACTGAATCCAGTACTTTCACCTAATTAATTAGTACTAAAATACAAAATAAGATATGCCAGACATGGGCAAATTTCACTGCTTCTGACCATTGTAAAAGATCATAGAATAACAACACAGCAAATATAGTAATCAAAGCTATACATTCTGTATAGCTTTTAAAAAGAGTAAAAGCTAATTCTGAGGCAAACAGCTTAAGATGACTAATTCAATTATCTGTTGAGACAGCCACACAGAATCTCTCCTTTTAGTCTGGTAAAAAATGACTTTTCTGTGTATTAATCCTCCTCATCCTATCCCTATATGATACAAAGATTCAGCACAACGATGCAGGCTGTATGTGTAGCAATCCACAAATGTACAAAGACCAAGAACTTTGAAGCTAAGCTAACCGTTTAAAAACATTCAGCAAATTGGTGGCAGACTCCAGCATTCCTTCTGATCACCACTGCTTTCCGGAAGTCAATTCTCCTCATTATTAAAATTAATCATGACTTAGTAAGCACTTGCCAGCAGGGGAAGGCAAACAGCAGGCCAACAATTTGAAACCATCTCTAGTTTTGAATGATTCAAAAGCAAACTAAATGAACAGCTGCTACTTGTGAACATCTGCCTACATTTCACAATTTGAACCATACATCTGAAATTTATGCAACTATTTGCTTTCTTTCTATAAATGTCACATGGCTCCACTGTAGTAAGCCAATTCCTTAAATTGTAACTTTCAGTCCCTCACCTGATCGAAAAGATCGGTGCCATCCGCTCCCGCTGCTCTCATGAGCTCCTCTTCTCCACCAGGGTGATACTCCATGTACGGGCTGACGTTATAAACATACCCTGTTCAAAGCAAGGGAAATTGTACTCCAGTGAACTTCTTAAAAACTGCAAAAGCTGCAACTTTAAGTACCAGTAAACTATTCCCAATCAATTTTACTGAATTAATTGCTATTTCCAAGTATCAAGAGTTATAAAGAAACCAAAGTTCCACTGTGCTTGTAAGGTCACAAGTTAACCTGTCAGTTCAGGGGCTGGGCAAGTACCAGAGACCCCACAGTCAGAGGCAGAAAACATGGGAGCCTTCACATTCCAGAAGTACACATGGATGTCCACATCAATGCTGCAGGCCCATCAATGCTGAAGGCCCACTTTGTCACACATGACCCAGCAAGGAAACAGACACTTGAAGAACCTGTACACACTGGAAGATGATATAGAGGCAAAGATGGAGCAGTACAGCACACCTCTCACCCGAATGAGGAGCTGGGCTCAACAACATAAAGTCAGAGGGCCCCACACCAGTAGCGATGGAAGGCTGGGGACCAGCCCCCGCACTGCTATATGGGCAGGGCTGCTGGATACTGGTGGAGAAAAGGCTGTGGTGTCCTCCCCCCGCTCTCCCCTTGAAAGGAGGATGCCACTGACAGGGCACACATCCCAGCAGCCTGTGATGCGAATTCAAGCCTGCACATACCTGACCTGAGTATGGAAGTTTTAGCAGGTCTTAGAAGACATCCAGAAATGAATCATGGTCAGTGTTGTCATCACTTTTTTCCAGTCCACTCTTTCCCTACTCTCCACCCAATGCCCTGTCCTCCAAGGCTGGACCTCTGAAGCTGGCGAAGGTGAAAGTGGGGTCTAGCTGCAGTGTGGACTGGGGCTTTGGCATGTAAAGTACTAGCTTTCAACAGAAAGGATCTTGCGGGGGAGGAGGGGGAACCAAGGATGAAAAAAATTATCAATAAAATGACTTAAAGCCAGGCACTGTTGGCTCAACCCCTGTAGTCCCAGGTACTCGGGAGGCTGAGAGCTGAAGATCATGGTTCAAAGCCAGCCCCAGCAGAAAAAGCCTCATGAGACTCCAATTAACCACTCAAAAACCAGAAGCGACACTGTGGCTCAAAGTTGTAGAGCACTAGCCTTGGGCAAAAGTATCCATCTGGAAGGCTGTGGGTGTTTCAGAGCTCAGGGACAGCACCCAGGCCCTGAGTTCAAGCCCCACAACTGCAAAAAAAAAAAAGAGAGAGAGAGAGATAACTTTCAAACAACAACAGAACAACAGAACTGTTTTTCTTAATACTGAAGACTGTTTCCTGTTTACATGATGGCATCTATGAATTTAAATCATCTTAAAATGTTCATCATAATGAGTTTGGAAGGAAGGAGGCTGGATTTGAGACCTATGAAAAGTACTACAATTTTTCTACCAACTTAATTTTAGAAAATAACAAGCCAGTCCAGAGTTCTTCACAGAACTGCTTAGAAGCAAGCACAAGGAATCTACAAAACCACTTCTCAGCAGGCATCCAAAGAAGAGTTTAAGAAAAACTAGCTGGGCCCCACCCTACCTCTCTCCTTGCCCATCAAAAGTTAGGGCTTTTTCCAGTCTTTAATTTTTCAAACCACAAATGAGCGTTAACAATTAGGATCACATGGTTCCTGGTAGGCTTTTTATGACAAAGGATGTGTTCCAAACGAGATCCAAACATCCTCTATAGTCAAGTCTTGGGCAGAGCTGTAGAGTTTCTCAAGAATAAGATCTCTAACCCGCCTGAGCATCTGAGATAGAAACTGCATGTGGTTCAACCACGGCGTTCTGGGGTATGTGAAGAGCTGACTGTGTCAGCACACAAAACCTGAAACGCCCAGAGCCCTCCCGACAGATGCTTAGTCTTTCACCAAGTTCCTTCCTTCCTGACTGGATCACCAGAACTAGAGCACACCCCACTCTCCTCAGCTGGACAGCACTACCACGCGCATAGATCCCGCATGGCAAGGCATGACTGTGAGGTCCGCTCCTGGACGGCAAGCAGACTCCACCCTCCTTGCAGCAAAGCCTCCGCCCAGTACCTGCGTTACCTAGGCAACTGGCACACCTAGAAGAGGTCACATCTGCTGAGGTCACATCTGAATTTGACATGGCCACACCTTTCTCTGTCCATACCCTAGATAAGGCCTAGCCCAGGCCCAGACTCTCTTCTTTCCCAACTCTCTTTCCCTACTCTCTCTTCTCTTTTCCCAGCTCTCTTCTCTTTCCCAACTCTCTTCTCTTTCCCAGCTCTCATTCCCAGGCCTTTCCCAGCCGCGTGGAGGGCCAACATGGCCTGGTGCCAGCCAGAACGATGAATAAACCTACCCCTTACCTGAATACAAGTGTGTGGTGCTGTTCTTACTCGGCTACCTCTTTTTAAAAAACTAACATAAATGGTGCCGAAACCTGGGAAGGGCTTAAAGTCAGGATAGGTGGGATTCCTCTCTGTTTTTTTTTTTCTTTTTGTTGGCTTGGGTTTTCCCTTTTTTGCTCTGAGGAATACCCATAGTTCTGACGGCCTTTTCGCTGTCTCTGCAGACACAGTGCATCAATACCACTGCTGGCCTCTACATCTCCCTCCACGCTTCTACATTTTAGTGAGTGAACTACTCTCTAAGGGTTCTCTGTTGTTCAGTCTCTCTTCAGACGTGGTACCACGCCGGAGAACCTGCTAGGCCTTTAACTGAAAGGCTGGTCACCAGGACGCTTGACTCTGGTTGCTTGGCTACTCCCCCCTAGAGGGCTCGGGGGCAAGTTGGGACACTGCTTCCATCCGATAATCCCTCCTTCACTCACTAATTTTTTCTCTCCTATGCCTTTAATGGAGTGCTGTGTGTCACTCCAGTGCCATGAAACCCCTCTGAAATGCCTCCTGCACTCCCTGGAAAGCCAGAGCGCCTAACTTTTTATGCTGTTCTCAGATTTAGACAATTTTTGCCTCTGCAATGGTACATGGGTAGAAGTCTGTTTACTTTTAGGCTCTCTTTGCTCTCTCTGCTAATCATGTCCAACTTTCTCTCCTTTTTTCTACAACTTTTTGGCTTGTGCCCTGAAGAGTGCGATCCAGGCTGAGTTCTGGGGACCTCCTCTAGGTTCCCTCTCAAAGGCTAGCCAAACTAGGCTTGATCTATTTGTTCAGGCTTTCTTTGCATTTTTTTTTCAGAAATTTGCCATATTGAGTTCACCATCTTGGCCACATGGTGGGTTAAGGGTTTGGCCCTATCTGACCCATACCCTTCCACCAAGCTTACTACTCCTCCATCCATCTATTCTAATGTACCTTGCTGACAACTTGCTCTTCTCACAGACCCTGGCTGGTAACTGAGGCCCAATCATCTGATGTACTTTGTTAGCAAAGATGTCTAAACACTATTGTCAAAATTTTAGGTTTTGAGTTTTGCCTTTTTTGTTTTGTGTTGTATATTCTAGTACTGACTAAGTGATTCTAAAACATAGGGCATATCTGTTCTAAGATTCTCACATCTAACGAGTTTTGTCATTGCAGAATATTTTTTGGCCAATTCTTGATAAGGACCAGGTAAGCTTTATCCTATTTGATCTCCTTGTTGCTTTAATTGGAAATAATAAAGGGTTTTCGTGGCAAAGATAGCAATTCAAAGACAGTCCGGGCTGAAAAATCCCTAAGACTCCATCTCCCAACTAACCTGCAAAGAGCCAGGCTGGAAGCATGGCTCAAGACTCTTATCTTGAACCGGCAAACACTGCAAGTGGTACTATAACTCAAAGTGGTTCAGTGCTAGCCTTGAGCAGAAGTGCTCAGGGATAGTGCCCAAGCCTTGAGTTCAATCCTCCTTGAATACCAACTGGGACAAGCCATCCCAGCAACAGGCACCTAGACTCAACCAGTCTGGGGAACAAGGGACCATGGAAAGGAATAAGAGGAGATGATGTCACATCAGCAACTTTGTGCCTGCCCTTTCAAAATTAACCAGAGCTGGAGGTCAATAGAAGTAAGAAGATTGTCCATCAAGTGTCCATACCCGTCTACCTATTAACTGAACAGGAATTTATATTCTTGCCTTTGTCACCTGACTTCTCTTCTACCTAGTCGCCAGATGTCAGAAGTAGCTAGGGACATTTCTACCAACATTTTTCAGCCCCAAGTCCTTCCTCTTGCCATTTACTTGCTCTCTAGTATTTTATTTTCCAGCCCCTCAGTGTTTCATGAGACTTCTCCAGACTTCATCTAAGGACTCACGGCCATCAAAGGACAGATGCTGCTCGCTGCCTTCTCTGGGAGGGGACCAAATTCCAGCCTTTTACCCCTATTGTCGACATGCCTTGTCAGCAGGAAGTAGCCAGAGAGAGTCTGCACCCTATTTCATGATTATTAAAAAAGGCTGGAATGTAAGGTGCGCTCCTGGATGGCAAGCAGACTCCACCCTCCTTGCAGCAAAGTCTCCGCCCAGTACCTGTGTTACCTAGGCAATTGGCACACCTGGAAGAGGTCACATCTGCATCAGCCTGAGGTCACATCTGAATTTGATGTGGCCACACCTTTCTCTGCCCATACCCTAGATAAGGCCTAGCCCAGGCCCAAACTCTCTTTCCCAGCTCTCTCTTCTCTTTTCCCAGCTCTCTCTCTTTCCCAACTCTTTCCCAGCTCTTTCCCAGGACTTTCCTAGCTGCGTGGAAGGCCAACACGGCCTGGTGCCAGCCAGAACAATGAATAAACCTACCCCTTAACTGAATACCACGTGCGTTGTGTGGTTCTTACTCGGTAACCTCTTTTTAAAAACCTAACAATGACAAAACAGTTACTGTTGTAGCCCGAGATGCCTTAATGGCAGTATTAATAACTTCCCAATCAGGAGACTTAAACAGCAGCCCCTGAAGTAAACTGGACCGTTTCTACATACCTCTTTCCTACCTCTCTCTTTTCTCTCCGTCCTAGTTTTCTTTTCTAGCAATTAAAAAGTAAATCCCTGAATGTGCAATATATCCCCCTGAAAAAAGCATGCTTTCCCTTCGTGCTTTGTAATTATCTCTGTATTACACATGATCTTTTTTCTTTGTTTCCTCTTTTTCCTTTTTTTTTTTTTTTTTTTTTTTTTTGGTGCAAGTTTTGGGGCTTGAACTCAGAGTCTGGGGGCTGACCCTGAGGTGTTTTTGCTCAAGCCTAGCACTCTACTACCTGGTCCACAGCTTCATTCTGGCCTTTTTTTAGTAATTAATTGGAGGTAACAGTCTCAAGGAATGTCCTGCCCCAGATGGCTTTAAACCCTGATCCTCAGATTTCAGTAGAGATCTGAGTAGCTAGGATTATAGGCATGAGCCACTGGCACCCAACTACATCTGGCTTTTATTAAGCAAGTCTCTCATGTTCAAGATTTGCTGTCATTATTTTGTCTCATAGTATGAAGGACTGAATCCAGGCTTTCTTCAAATAAGCTTTGCACTGAACCCTTTTATTTTGATTTTGTTTTTCAGACGGTCTCATTAACTCTGCCAAAGTTAGTGTCACACTTATGACATCTTCCTTTCTTTGCCTCCCAAGTAGTTGGGAACACAGGTTTACCACTGGGCAGAGCTTCTTGTAAGCTCTATTTGTTTCATGTTTGTTTGATTGTAGGGCTTGAACTTAGGGCCTGGGCCCTGTTCCTGAGCTGTGTGGCTCAAGGCTAGCCATCTACCACTTGAGCCACAGTTCTACGTCTGTCTTTTTTTTTTTTTTTGATATTTAATTAAAGCTAAGAGTGTCAGGCTTTGCTGCCCAGGCTGGCTTCAAACTGGGATCCTCAGAACCCTGATCCTCAGATCTCAGTCTCCTGAGTATCTAGGATGATATGTGTGAACTGCAGGCACCCAGCTACTACTCGACATTTAGAAACAGTTTTTTAACCTTCACAAGTCTCCAATGACGATTTTATTAATTTCTTCCTAAATTTCTAATTCCTAAGGTGTGGCAGCTTGGAGCACATGTTTGACCATGGGATAGAAACTATTTATTTGTGGAAGATAATAATCTCAAATTGATGCTGGGATCTTGATAAATTTTGCAAGGTCTAAATCCTAATTAATAACGTTAGAAACAAACAGCCTCCCACATTCATGTCTTTTTTTAAAATCTAGATTCTGCATGAGAGAAAAAATGTGAAATTTGTCTTCTCACTTCCTGCCGCAACCATGCTCAGGGCTCCAAGTTTATCTCGAACACACACACACACACACACACACACACACACACACATCTTATTTTCCTAACCTAAGTGTATCCTGCCTCTAATCTGCTACCACCATCCCCCAAACCCTCTACAGAACTTCACTGCCACTACCTCCACATGGCAGCAGGTCTAAATAGACTGTCCCATGATAAAATTAAAAACAAGCTCTGTCAAAAGAAAAAGATAAAAGAAAAAAGTCAGGTGTCAGTGTCTCATGACTATAATCCTAGCTTCTCAGGAGACTGAGATCTGAGGACTGAGGTTTGAAATCAGACAGGACAGAAAATTCCAAGAGACTCTTATCCTTGATAAACTACCAGGAGTGGAGTGATGACTAAAGTGGTAGAGCACCAGCTTTAAGCAAGAAAATAAAAGGAACAGCACCCAGGCCTGGAGTTCAAGCCCCAGAACCAGTACCAACAAAAGAAAGAGAAAGGAAAGGAAAAAACAATACACTTACTTTTCCAAAGAAAAAAGAAAAGGATTACTTATTGTCAGATTAGAACACATTTCCCTAATAGAAATTGTAAAATTTCCAGCAACCTTGATGGAAAAGGTGTCATATATTGAAGTCATTAGAGGTGACAGTGGACGCCAGCACAGCAGTGCAGTCCTTTACCCATCAGCATATCAAATGAATAGTAGCGGGGATATAGATTCTCATAAGCTCTCACTGCCTATAGAATATGAGTCTTCAGAAGCAGCTCTATCTTGCAGAACAGAGCTGAGGCCCCTGCAGTTGGGCCAGCTGAGGAGTGCTCCTGGGGAATGGGTCTCCACCAATCCCAAGCAAAGCACTCAGGCACAGAAGAGAAATCACTTTGAACCAGTGCCTGCAGCCTGTAAAGAGATAAGCAGCAGGAAAGGAGGGGGTGGGATACTGGAACCCTGTAAGAAACAAAAGGATCTTTTCACACCTGGCAGAATCTTAGGTCCAGCTTACTGGTAGGAACCACATCAGATGTTCCTGGAGAGTTGAACAGTTCTAGCTTGGGACAAGTTATGTCATCACCTGCTAGAAGTTTCCATATCATGGTCACTGAAAACTTCATACTCTAAGCTGGAAACAGTGGCTCACATCTGTAATCACAATTTGAGGCCAATCTAAGCAATAAGTCATTTAGACCCTATCTCCACCAATAAGCAAGTGTGGGGGAGACAGAGGTAGAAGGATTGTAGTCTAAGAGTGCCAAGGCAAAAAAAAATCTATGAGAGACCCAATGAGAACAATAACCTACAACAAAAAGGGTTAGAGGGGTGCCTCAAGTGGCAGAGTGCCTGCCTCACAAGCACAAGGTTCTGAATTCAAATCCCAGTACCACCAGAAAAAAAAAAGAAAAAGAAAAAAAGGACAAGAGAAGAGAAGGCCGGGTGCCAGTAGATCACGTCTATCATCCTAGCTACTCAGGAGGCTGAGATCTGAAGATTGTGGTTCAAAGCCAGCCATGAAACTCCAATAAACCACCAGAAAACCGGAAGTGGCCTGTGGCTCAAGTAGTAGAGTGCTAGCCTTGAGCTGAAGAGTTCAGGGACAGTGCCCAGGACGAGTTCAAGCCTCACCACCAACAAAAAAAAGGAGAGAGAGAGAAAGAGAGAGGGGGGGAGGGAGGAGGGGGAGGGGAGGGGAGGGGAGGGGAGGGGAGGGGAGGGGAGGGGAGGAGAAGGGAAGGGAAGGGAGGGGAAGGGAGGGGAAAGGAGGGGAAAGGAGGGGAAAGGAGGGGAGAGGAGAAGGAATGTCTAATAGTGTCCAAGTCATGCCCATGATAGAAGAGCACACATAGAGGACTGCAGCCAAGGCAGCCCAAGCATGCAGTGAGACCCTGTCTTGAATAACCAGTGCCACAAGGGACCGATAGAGTGTCAGGTGACAACGTATCTACCTAGCAACTGTGAGGCCTCAGTTCAAACTTCATTACCACCAAAAAATAACCAGGACACTATTAGATTATTCACTTTGATTCCCCTGAAGCTGGAGATCACAGGCATTGCCAATGTGCCCAGCCATCCACCGAGATGGACGCCTGAGGATTTTTATATTCTGGAAGGCCTCAAACTGTAACCCCCTGATCTCTGTACCTCAAGTAGCTGGGATTCTGGGCTTGAACCAATGTACCCAGGTAAATTGCATCTTTTATAGGTTGAATTCTGTTCAAGGTTAAGACGAGTATCTTAACCTAGTAAGTATAGAACCTAGCACACACAGGACTCCATGGCTTTAGATGAAACCACACAATTACCCCCCCCCACACACACACACACATACATCCATCATATATCCTCCGATCCCTCTTCCTTAATCACCACATGACTGTGTCCCTGTGCATTTCCCAATATAAATTTCCTGCCCTGCATTAGGGGCCTATCTTACTTTAGGATGATCTAGCTGACTTCACATCCATAATGAAAGCCATATTCTGTCTTCTTCTGATACTCTCATTTCTAATGTGAAACTTACAATGTAGTATGGGCTAGAAAACTCAGGAACTGGCATGGCTAAGAAAGAAGATTAAAAACAACTTGCTGAAAATGAGACTTGAAGGATGGGCTTTAATGTAGCCTTTCTGGCTCCCCCTGGGTTCTCAGACACATCTTTTCCAACAGAACTCAATTATGTGGCTCTGAGATGGAAAATGATGTGACACACACTGTGTGTTCTGGATAATTCTGCCGTTCGGTTTGGCATTAAATTTCCTGGCAAACACTTGTTTCTTTGCAAAGGGAATGCTGTACTGAGATGCTAGACAAAATTTCCATTTCAGAAGTCAGGTATTTTCTACATCAAAATGAACACAGTTATGTAAGGAATACTGTCCAAAGTCAGGACATGGTGTTACCTGACGCTCACAAGGTAGCATGAGCACCACAGAATGATTATATGACCCTGTAAGTGGAAAACCCAGGCAACATTTTTTTAAGTACTTAATAAACCTACCCCTTATGCATATCCAGCAATCATCTTTTTTGTTGTGTTTCTTAAGTTCTTCTTCAGTGACTTCAATCAGTCTGCCTTGCATACCTGTCAGGTCCTTTCCACTTTTGGTCAGTCGAATCCAATCCATAAGACTTCTGCCTTGTTTTAAAGGGACCTTAAAAAAAGAAAAAAAAAATGGCTTCTTTGAGTTGTTTTTTTTCTTTTCAGCCCCCTCTCTACTACCAGTCTTCAGGATATTTCATTATTTTTATTCCCATTTAAAAAGATAAAGTGTCTCAAAACGCTGAGTCAGGAAAATTGGAAGTTCAAGGCCAGCCTGAGCAAGAAATGTGATCAGGTCTCAAAGACATAAAGAGAGCCAAGTGCTGTGGCTCAGAGCAGTGATCACCACTACTCCAGAGATGGAGCCTGGTTTGAGACAACCTGGTGTAAAAAGTTAGTGAGACCTCATCTCCTACCCAAGCTGGAAATGGGTTAGGATTATGGGTGAGCCTCTGATTGTAGATAGGGAGAAAACAAAGTAGGAGGATTGCCATTTTAGTTTGAAACTGCCCAACAAAAGAAGGTAGTTGGCAATTTTAATGGAGAAAGGCAGCAATTCACATTCTAATTCTAGAAAAGTTAGATTAAGGAGAGAAACAGATCAAACATCAGGAAGGAAGGGACGCAGGATTGGAAGGTTGGATAACAGAAATACACAGTCATAAATGCAATGTCACAAACATGATCACATCACAAGCCTTCATGATCTAAGACATGATTTCTTACTCAATTTCCTTTTCTGTGAAATGGTACAGTAAAAGCTCCCATCGCAGGGTCACTGTGAAAATTAAGTGAAATAACACAGAAAACACAGAGAGCGCACACAGTCACCAGTAAACATTTCAAAAACCCTTGTGATAAAAGCAAATGAAAAGTACAGCTCCCTAAGGCCACATACTGATCTGAGATTAGAACTCCAGTCCACATGGAAGAAAATAATAAAGCCCCAAAGTGATACTACGATTCAAAAGTAGTCCAGAAATGAAAATAAAAAGGAGTGACTCAACAGGTGAAAGTCTCAGACGCGAAGCAGGAAGATGTGGCTACCCAACAGTGGGAACAAGTGGCCTTCACACTGCAGGGCACCCAGGACAGGATTTGCATCCAATTTTGCAAATATAAAATATTTCTGTATGCCACCTGTTGCTAGCAGTCACTATGCCCAACAAATACTCCAGGATATCAGCTCTAGAGACAGCAAGTAACAAGTACAAGAGACACTGTTAAAACTGTCACATACTAGAGGAAGGCAGTATAAATGGTATGACTTGGAGAAATGTCCTTAAACCTAACGGGAGGCTTGTGGACATTCTCTCCTCTAGGTTCTCCTCAACTGGCCCAGAAGTCCCCACCCTGGCATGGCTGTCACCACGGTTCTGCAAGGGACTGGCCTCATCCACCACTCCCAAACAGGAGAGAGCAAAAGGTGAGAGGGGAGGATGGAGTAAGGTGAGGGAGGCCCAGATGTGGGAAGAGATGAGCAGGTGTTGGAAGGGAGGACCAGATGAGGGAAGGAAGGATGGGGAAGAGCAGGGGCTGAGTCTGAGGACCTTCATCGGGCACCTGGCCAGAGCTGGTCCCACAGGTGGGCACTTCGGGAAAAGATTTGGAGTGAGGGAACTGATAAGAGGGATGAAGACACAGGAAAGATGGGGAGGAAGAATTTGGGGTCTGGAGATTGGGGAGATCAGAGAGTGGGGCTGAGAGGATCAAACAGGGTTGACAGGAGGGGTCAGGAGAGAGGCAGGCAGGGGGACGGGAGGGGTCGGGGAGAGGCAGACAGGGGCATGGGCAGGGATGGGGAGGTACAGACAGGGGACAGGAGGAGATGGGGAGAGGCAGACAGGGGGACAGGAGGGGTCAGGGGAGAGGCAGACAGGGGGACAGGAGGGGTCAGGGGAGAGACAGACAGGGGGACAGGAGGGGATGGGGAGAGACAGACAGGGGGACAGGAGGGGATGGGGAGAGACAGACAGGGGGACAGGAGGGGATGGGGAGAGGCAGACAGGGGCATGGGGCAGGGATGGGGAGGTACAGACAGGGGGACGGGAGGGGATGGGGAGAGACAGACAGGGGGACAGGAGGGGAAGGAAGCGTGAGCCTCTACTAGGCCCGGCCAGGCCGAGACGCCGGCGGAGGCGCCGGGGTCACCCGCGTACCTTGCTGCGGCCCCCAGAGGCGGCGCGCTGCTGGGAGCTGGGGCCTGGGAAGGACTGAGACGGGACGTTCAGCATCCTGGACCCCTGGCCCGGCCCGGCCCGGCCCGGCCCGGCCCTGCCCGGAGTCCACACCGCACGGCTCAGCGCCGTTCGATCCGGCTCTGTGGCCGGGCAGACGCCAAGCCCGGACCCACTTCCGGGGTCGCCTGACGTCATGACGCAACACGTTGGAGGCGGGATCATGAGATTACGCACGCTTAGTTACGGACCTGGCGAGTACGCATGCTCAGTTTTCCCTGCCCTGACTTCAGCACTGCGGGATCGCAAGTGGAGAGCGCCAGCCGTGCCGCTGTCCCGAGCTCCGGTGCTGAATGAAGTGTCATAGCGGCTCTTCACCCAGTACACCAACACTCGTCCGAGGGAATTTAGACAGTCATCAACTTTATCAGCATATACACAAATAGCATCAAAGGGGCTGGGAAGGTGGCTCAGTGGTAGACTGCTTGCCTAGCATGCATGAAGCCCTGGGTTCGATTCCTCAGTACCACATAAACAGAAAAAGCCAGAAAAAAAAAAAAAAAAAAGCTCACGTGGCAGAACACCAGCCTTGAGCACAGAGAGGCTCAAGAACAGTGCCCAGGCCCAGAGTTCAAGCCCCAGGACTGGCACAAACAGCAACCAAAAAACCACAACCAAGTTGTCATCTACATGTTGCATTCAACCAAGTTCACTGAGAGATACATTACTTTTCATCAACTCTCCAAATCCAATGGCCTGCGAACAAAGCCCAGTTTTTTGTTCCATCTCTGACCCTCTCACATAAATTCAACATTTTGTAGTGAATCAGAAATACAAATCAGAAAAAAAGTCTTCTACTTTGTGGTTTGCAGTGCTGGGCAGGAGTAGGGACAATCCCAGGCCCTGCAATAAAGAATGTCCTTAGTCCTGCTCTCTAGTAAGAACGCCAGAGATGATCCTTGTCTTTGCTGTCTGTATGTTTCTTCCTTATTCACCTCCATGGCCACATTTGCCAAATAAAAATCTATCAGAAACAATATTAGGAGTTTTATATGTTTGTCTGCATTCAGTTGTATGTGCTAGTGACTTTACTATAGTCTTCTCTAGTTGTACATAATATGACTGCCTTATTTCTTTCTGTGCATCCAACACATTTTAATGGCCTTATTTTAATGAGATCCATCTCCATCCCTTATTTTAGCAGCCACTATCTTGAACCTGTGTGAAACTGCAGGCACCTAATCAGGACAGCAGCATCATTACCCTTCTCTTGACCGCAAGACTGAATTCATTGTTTTGTCAAGAAGTCTTTAAAAAAAAGTCCTTTGAGAAAGACACTAGTTTGGAATGGTTGATTGCAAGACCTCACATTTCTGCTTATTTCCCACCATCTTTGTTTACAAGCTAGCCAATTCTTGCCAGACTAAACTCATGAATGAAGAACCACCAACACAACTGGGGCAATTGTCATGGTGTTCCAGTAGTACATCTTCCTCTTGCTAATACATGTTAACCAAGCTACTGGCCTGTATTTTATGATTGTTGTTAATTGGAGATAAGCATCTCATGGACTGTCCTATCTAAGCTGGCTTCAAATTCAGATCCTCAGATCTTACCCTCCTAGGTAGCTAGGATTCTCAGGTGTGAGTCACCTTCACCCAAGGTTTGGCAGGAACTGAGAGGAGCTATAACTTGTAACTATTACAATTCCTAACCTATAGTAGGTGTTCAGACACTTTTTGAATATTTTTTAATAGTTATTTTATATCTGAGTAAGGTAAGTTGGAGATGTGATCAGACAAGATTAGAGTCAGCATGACACAAAGCTCTCACAATAAGAAAATATGTATGAACTAGCTGAGGTTCAATGTCACTTCTGTGAAATGGGGAATCTCTTTATATAAAGATAGCATTGTTTGGATCTGCATTGAACATTGGTATTAGTCATGTGATTACTTGGTATGAAATAACTTTAGTAGTTGGTAAAAGTATTTTTGGGGAGAAATGAAATGGTGATGAGTGAACAGGGTCTCATTTGAACATTTACCTAACATAATCATACCAAGGACAAAACCATTGTACTTAAGAAATACTTCAAATGTGAGAAAAACTATAGGATTGGGAAACTTTCTACTTAAAATATTTAAAACCTATTGTTTGAAGTATTCATAATAATTGTCTCTTTTTTTTCTTCAGTTGGTCACGGGGCTTGAACTCTGGATCTGGGCGCTGTCCCTCAGCTCTTCAGATCAAGGCTAACGCTCTACCACTTGAGCCATAGCACCACTTCTGACTTTTTCTGTATATGTGGTGCTGAGGAATCGAACCCAGGGCCTCATGCATGCAAGCAAGCAAGCACTCTACCACTGAACCACCTTCCCAGCCATCAAGAGATATTTTCTTAGCTAACTACCTCAGATCCTTGCCTCTACCCTTAGCATACTGGTTATAGAAAACAATTTTTGAGATAAGATCCTGTTAACTGTCCCAAGAAAGTCTTGAACTTGCAGTCTTCCCTCTTTAGCCCCACATGTAGCTTATATTAAAGGCTAAAGTTCTACTTGTGGTTGAGCTCTTTGTATATATGACCTAAAAGAACTTCATGAACATTGCTTATTATATTTCTTCCACTTTGCAAATCGTCTGTTTTCTGTCTCATTAAGGAACTACTCCTCTGTGTATCTACGGAAAAACTAATCACTGAGAAACCATTTCACGTCTCATAAGAAAATTTTCACTTGAGAATATCAAAAGCAGGGAAAGAAAAGCAAAAAGAAAATTGATTTACATATATATTTTACATATACAGAAATTAATTTTACATATATGTGCTTTATGTATATATTGCAATACCCAGTTTTACTTGAGCCCACCTACCTTGACTTTTTCCTAGTTAATTGGAGAGAAAGTCTCAGACATTTCTGTCCAGTCTGGCTTTGGCTTTGGTTTTTTGTTTGTTTCTGTTTTTGTCTGTTATGGGGCCTGAACTCAGGGCCTGAGCACTGTCCCAGAGCTCTTTTGCTCAAGGCAAATGCTCTACCACTTTGAGCCACAGTTCCACTTCTGGTTTTCTGGTGGTTAATTGGAGATAAGACTCTCATAGACTTTTCTGCCTGGGCTGCCTATGAACTGCGATCCACAGATCTCAGCCTCTTGAGTATCTGGGATTACAGGAGTGAGCCACCAGTGCCCATCTCCCAGGCTGGCTCTGAACCATCATCCCTCACTTCACAGTCTCTTGAGTTGTTAGAATTACAGGTGTGAGCCATCAGTGCCTGGAAAAAATTGATACTGATATGTTTCCTACTTGGCAAGGATCTTAGCTCTATCAGACAAAAATTGAAAAAAAACTTTTATATTCTGGCTTTTGGGCTCCATTGTTTTAGGTTCTATGTAAGTCACTCCCATTTAAACATCTTATTTTAATTTAGGGATCCATCAGTGGAGTACAGTATGTAACATACTTTCTCTTTTACCACAAGATTTTTTTTTTGGCAGAGGGAGGGAAGGTCCGGTCGTGGGGCCTGAACTCTGGGTCTGGGTGCTATCCCTCAGCTCTTCAGCTCAAGGCTAGCACTCTACCACTTGAGCCACAGCGCCACTTCCAGCTTTTTTCTTTTTTGCTTATGTGGTGCTGAGGAATCCAACCCAGGGCCTCATGCATGCAAGGCAAACGCTCTACCACTGAGCCACCTTCCCAGCCCTTACCACAAGATTTAAAGACAGGAATAGTATTATTAAAGTTTGTTCTTTATTGCTTTGCTTTGTTCTCTCCCCCCATACTGTGTATTTAGCAGTACTGGGTACTGAACTCAGAGTCTCATCTTGCTAAGATACCACTTGAACCAGGACCAGAGCCCTTTCCTGTTAGTAATCCCTAAAATTTAAGAGCCCTAAGTTTGGGTTTTGTTTCTCAATGATAGAAAATGGCCTTAAGGATTTTCACCACCTTCCCAAACACCTAAGTATGTGGTTGGTATGTGTTCTTCCTCTTCTTGTGAGGTATATTACAAGACCCTGCCTTGAAAAAGTTAGGGCTGTCATTGTCTGAAAAAACAAGTAAATAAAGATAAATCTGTAATGTACTAAAAAGACCAAAATTATCCTCTGTGTGGGTGCTCATGCGCGCATGCACGCACACACGTGTGCCATATTGGGATTTGAACTCAGCCTGAGTGCTGCCCCAGGTATGGTAGGCTGGTGTGTTACCAGTTGAACCAAACCTCCACTTTTGGCTATTTGTTGGTGAACTGGATATGGGTCTCACAGACTTTCCTGCCCAGGCTGGCTTCAAACCATGGTCCTCAGATCTCAGCCTCCTGATTAACTAGAATTACAGATGTGAACTACTGATACCTGGCTGAAATGATCCTTTGTAGGCCCCCAGGGTTTTTAATACAGTCAAGACACTTGCAAATGGTACCTCTTTTAAATCCCAACATCTAATTCTTACAGGCCAAAGTACCACAGTAATTACAAAATACTTCATTTTATTAATAATGTATATACAAATAAATTAGTTTCAAAAGATTATGATACATTTGTACAATAAATTCAAGTCCTTCTGTTTTGCATATCTTCTGGAGTAACTAGATTAATTTTCAGGTCATCTCGGCAGTGTCATCTTCACTATCAGAATCTTCATAAAATGAAATTGTGGCTTGAACTGGAAAATTTTTCAGAAGAACTTCTGCTGCTTGATATAAGTAATCATAACACTTTGACTTGGGCCAAAATAATCTGAAAGAAACAGAACATTTGTTTGTTTTATCTTTTTCACATTTGTGAAATGGTCAAATTTCAAAAGCTCCACAGAATCAACAGTCGATTTAGACATTTAGATAAAATCTTGCAATAGTTTAAAAATATCCTTATCACAGCTTTCATGATGATTGTTCACCAAAGTATCAGTAAATGGCTGATCCTTTTAAATCCTTATCCAAGCTATAAATTAGAACAAACAAATCCGTATAATGTCTTGTATAAACATAAGATCAATGTTTAAGATAGGTACATACGCATATAATGTGTATATATATACATATGTGTATATATACATATATATGTATGTATACACACATTATATATACATATCACATACACAAAGTTTGTCTTTCAATTTCCAAATTCCTTTGGAGGAATGACTTCTACCAATACATTAAAAATATGGATGACAGCCAACTTTGTGAAGATGACAAAATATTATGCACCCTAAACACCTACTGTCTGTCTTAAAATTCACAGATTTAATTCTTTTGCTACACGTGTAGTCCATGTAAGCTTCTAGAAGTACCAAAACCAATATTTTCAAAAGCGCATCTTAAAGTATAGAAAAGCTACCTGTTGCTACACCAGACTTCAGCCCGCCTTCTTCCTCTCTCTCTCTCTGTCCATTCAACCAAATTTGAAAACACCAGATTGATATAAAGACACGTGTAAGTGATTATCTCATAATTTACCATACCTAATAAGTCTGAAATGTACCATCTGGCCTATTTGGTTCTCACCCAAAAAAAAGATAGGAGAGTGAGGGCCGAAGCCTGGGCCACTCCAGGGCCAGGGCAGTGACTTCACTGCAGCCTGTGTGTGGTCATTCACAGAAGCCCTGCAGCCTGTGTGTGGTCATTCACAGAAGCGTATGCCCAGTGCTCCCAAAGCAGCTGCACTGGAAGGCTGGGCAAACTTTGCATCTGCCCAGCCCAGAGCGGCTCCTTGTGAATAATGCATCTTCCACAGCCCTGTGTCTCCACAAAAGTGGAGATATTCTAACCAGAGCAATGTTGCATTATGGTTCCATTGTAAGAGACAACACTAGAAAAATGAAGTTTCTAAACGTTTCTGGCGAAAACATCTCCAGAGTTCACACACTGAATGCCTAATAACATTAGTTTGTTCAATAAATATAGTGGTGCTGACATTATTCCTAATTTAATAATAATAATCATGAACTTCTAATACGTCGACGACCCGGGGGAAAAGAATGAGAAACACAGTAGTGGTCAAGACAGAAATGAATCAAAACAAAATGAGAGAAGTACCAGAGCAAAAGCTCACAAGGGTTCCAGACAAACCTGACCAGCACGTTCAAGTCCTGGCTCTCCAGGAAAGCCCACACTCCACACCCCGGCTTCCAGCTCCCCAGGGTTCCCCGACTGTGCCATGCTGTGCCAGGGCCTCAGTTTCCTTCCTCTGCCCTATCACCGCGTCCTTCGGCCTGTGGAGCTTCTTTGGAGACTCAGCCAGGCGACCAGAAACACGAGTCCCTGAGATGTCGCCTGCCCTCTGCGAAGCCCAAGCAGCCCTCTGCCCATGAGCACACACCAGAGCAGAGCAAATCCAGCCCAGTGCTTGTGCCCAGGCGTCCTTCCCCCAGACAGCCCCGCCAGCACGGACTCACGCCTGTGGGCTGCTCACACACACTTGCACACTTGGCCACCTCCACGAGGCGCTTCGCCCAGCAGCTCTCCCAGCCAGCAAGGCGCCCGACGGTGACCGTCCCTATCACCCGACAGGCTGTCACCGTCACCCGGGTACAAGTCGCGGGGAGTCGTACAGGAAAGCCCACGTCTGGGCAGGGAACAGAAAAGGAGCCCCCACCACTGAGATAAAACGTGTGCCGCCCTCCTAGCATGGACTTTTCTCTAATGTCCACTTCCTGCTAAGTGCTAAGCCTGGCTTGCTGGAAAATTCTCTCCCCTCCTGCTGAGTTGCTGCGGAATAATATACAGACTAATATATAATGTACATAATAGAATAGAATAATATACAGAATAATATATAATGTACATAATAGAAAAGAATAATATACAGAATAATGTATAATGTGCATAATAGAATATACAGAATAATATACAATGTGTATAATAGAATATATACAGAATAATATATAATGTGCATTTTAGGATAATATACAGAATAATATATAATGTACATAATATATAGTGTAATAATATAATAATATACATAATATATAATGTACCTAACATAATATATATGTACATAATATAATACACATAATAATATAATGTATATAATATAATGTGCATATTAGAATAAGACATAATAATATATAATGCATATAATATATACAGTACATAACAGAATATAATGTACATAGTAGAATATTATATATAATAATATACATACTTCAGACCCATTTGAATTAAAAATAAAATAAAGGTGAAATAAAATAGTTAAAACAACAACAACAAAACCCGTTTTCCAGGCACTGACATCTCGGTTGGCTTTGACCTTGCCCCACGTTCCCGCCCTGCAGCTGGGAGCGCCAGGCCGGGTCCAGTTCCCAGGTCGCCCGCCTCCGCCGCGGGGGTCGCCTGCCTCCGCCGGCCCGAGCCCCGGCCCCGCCCGGCCCGCCGGCCCCACTCACCTGACCGGGTGTCGGTGCGCGGAGCTCTTCCCTGGAGCGGGGGTCCCGCCGCGGCCTCCGGGCACCTGGGGACACAGCAGGGGAGTCCCGGTCACCGTACCCGCTCCGGAGCCGGAGGCCGCGCACGCACATGCACGCACGTGCACACACGCACACACACGCGCTCACCTGCGCACGCGCACCACACACGCCGGCGCGGGCACGCAGGCACTCACCTCCGGCCCGCCCGGCCGCGGCGCCCCCCGGTCCTCCGCTGGGGCTCCGACCCACGGCCTCCAGAAAACGGCGGGTGTGCAGGACGCGGGCCCCGCCTCGAGCGGCGACGGGAGCCGCACGGGGACCCGCGCAGCCCGCGCGCCGGCGCCGGGACGGGACGGGGGCGCAGCCGCTTCCAAGCCGCACCCCGAGTCCGCGTCCGCGCGCCGCGCCCGGCTCCCCGCGCGCCCCCCGCGCCCCGCGGCAGCCATGGCCCGGCTCTGCGGACCCGCCGGGCCGACCCTGCTTTATACCTGGCGGGGCCACCGTCCCCGCCACTGTCCCCGCCCCCGGGTCCCCCGCGACCCGCCACCACCCCTCCCCCCGGAAACCCCCCGCGACCCGCCACCGCCGGGTGGCGTGGGCCCCGCACGGGGTCTCGGAAGAACAACTGAGTCTGCAGCCATTTCCAGGGCTAGAAGCGGGAAGCGGCTCCGCGGTCTCAGGACGGGGGCGGCGGTCGCTGGCTCCCGGGCTTCGCTCCGGGCTCGGGCTCCGCCGCTCTAGTGGCTTCTAGGCCTATGGTGGTGCTGGGTCCTGAGTCCCAGTCCTGGGCTCTGAAGGCGGGGTGCTGAGTCCCCCAGAGAAATGACCCGATCCCTCCCTCTGAGACCACATGGACACATTAGATACACACACATGCACACACACCATATAAACACACACATGCATTGTATATGTATATGATCATTTATATATACATATGTGTATGTGCTCTAATATAGATAACACACATTGTATGGGCAGATATAGTCAATATGTATATAATAAACATGTTTTTTCATGTGTCTTTTCAATGCATCTATATTTTTGCACATATATATTTTGTGTATATTCTATAAATATATACATAAAATGCACATAACATACATAGAATGGATACATATACACATATAGAACATATCTATATGTTCTAAGAATATTTTCATTGTATATATTCTATGTGTGTAACGTATATTCTGTGTATATTCTATGAATATGTACATAGGATGTGTGTGAACGTGTGCTCCTTGGCCATTCATTTACTTTACTAGAAACAGTCCATTTACTTAGCCCCTCCCTGCCTGGACGATGAGATAGGATTTTCTCTAGGAAATGAACCCCATGACAATGGATATACACCTACCTGTGACTCAGTGGACTGGAGTTGTGGCTAGGCTAAAGGAATTACACGTATAGAATGTCTGTTGTATGCTTGACACACAGTGAAGCCTCAATCTATGATAAACTGTTTTAAAATTGTAAGGCCTTTACAGATGGTAGGTTATTCCATGAAATGGCTTATTTCAACCCCCTACACCAAAAGATGGATATTAGTCCTCCTCACACTAAACTTGATGAACCAGATGTCATAAACAGAATGAAGCCTATTTTGAACGGGTTCCAAGTTTTTCACTGTGTTCTTTTTTGATGGAGAACATGGTGGCAGTGTCTCTTCTACCTTGAGATGTTTCTCAGAGCATGGCTCCTATTCACACTGGTCTCCTGGCTGTCCTCGGTAGATCTGGGGTAGCTTTGTCTTTGGGGTGCCAGGAGGAGGCGTTGATTCCTGGTGATCAGAGCAACTCCTTCAGAAAGAATTCTATGGGTGCTATCATATGTGCAGCAAAGGCAGCCTCCAACCTAGGCAAGTGGTCTTGTAAGTAAAGTCCTGCTAAAACCCAGGACCTCACATGGAAGCTGCTATTACAAAAGCGCACTGTCACAGGGTGAACATAGCAAGAGAGCAGGCAGGTGAACTCGGATCACTTGGAAATGTGTTTGGAATTATTAAGAGATTATGTAAATAAAATGGTTAATTTCCTTAACGAAAATGCTTAAGAGTTTTCTGACAGATTCCAATTGTCTGTGGCCAACGTTTTATACCAACAAAATTTCAGTTGAAATCATTGATTTAATAGCCATCTTTATTTTAATCTCAAGGACTAGATTCTTAGTCCGAGTTGACATTTCCAAGCTACAGGCATTAGAGAATGTTCCCAGGTTTAAGGCAAAGATAACAGTTGTGGCAAAAACCAAACTGGGCCAAGCTGGCTTGTGTTGTTTTAAAGCAAGAAGGTGCTCACAGATGGCTGAGGGAGAGATTTAGCAAGTCCATGCTAATCACACCCAGATAGGAAGGGAATGAATACCTCTACTGCAAACAGCCACTCCTGTGTTCCTGCTGGAGCAATCTTGCTTGGCTAAATCACAATAAAGTATGATATTTAATGACCTGAAACATCTCATGCTTCCTATTATAGTTGGCATTTTATTAACATATATTAATTGTACAAAATAATGGATTTTCTTAAATATTTTCATACATGCGTATACTTTGATCCTATTTGGTCCCTTTCCCAATTACCCTCTCTTATTCCCTTCCCCACGATCCCTTTCCTCTTCCCAAATAATTCCCTTTCTACTACCATTATTATTATTATTATTATTATTATATTAGATATAGGTTCTACATACAAGAGAAAATATGAGATGTTTGTTTTAGCTAAAGAATATGCATTTTCCTGTAAATGACATAACTTTGTTCTTTTGAGGCTGAATAATGCTCTATCGTATATATATGCCATATTTTCTTTATCTGTTCATCTGTTGATGGGTGCCTAGGTTGATTCCATGAATAATGCCTCAATACAAAAACCAATATATGCGGCCCGAGTGCTTCAGGTGCACAGGCAGCACACCCCTGTGTGCTATCATCACGATAAGAAGCCACGAGAGGCCATTCCAGTTCGGATGAGGATACAAAGGATTTTCACAAGTTCAGCTGTGAGCTATAAAATATTCTAGGTTCTTGATTCTAGACATTTTTAAACTTCTATTCTAGCCTCAAATAGGTTACCCATACCTAACGAATTGTATAAAAGGAACAATTATTTCCCTCTAACCTAAACAGGAATTGATCTTTGTTCACAAATTGTATTTTACTACGTGAGACATTTTGTACTAAATGTTATTGATGGTACAAATGTAATATCCTATATTACTAAATATCAGTAGCCAAAATATGATAAACACCAAGATTGATTTAGGTTTTGCTTTGAGACTATAGCATGAAACGTCTCCATGAGAGATGATGTTGAAAAGAACATTAAATTCAATGAATGAATGTATTGATCAGTTATGAATAAGTAAGTTTATGGAATAAGATGGACTTTGCTGGTCGTGGAGGCCCAGGCCTGGGATGATAGCAGTTGGCAAGCAGAGACAGGAGAATTGAGCATTCAAGGCCAACCTCCTTGGCAATGTACATAGTAAGGTCTCTTTTTACAAACAAACATACAGATAAAGAAAGGATCCACATTTTTTATAGCTCTCACAGTTCTCATAATCTAGTTGGGAAACAGAAAACAAACATGTGAAGGAGACAATTACAAACCTGTAAGAATTCTATAGACAGAATTAGAAAGGAACCTTAGGGGTTTTCTATTTAAGGTAGTCAGGAAAGGCAGCCAGAGGAAAACAAATAAGGACCATTTCCTACGTGATCTATTCATTACTGATGCTACAGAAAAATCAAAACAGAAAATACCTCTGCTCTGATTGGCTTATATTATCAGAAGACCAGACAGATGGTGTGTGGGCTGTTGCAGGGAAAGTAGGCCATATTGAATAATATATTTTCATATTTTTTCTAACTTTTATTAATTACTTAGACTAGAAAAATACTTGACTTATTGAATGGAATTAATACTTTTGAAATATTCTCCCAGCTTAACGGTGGAGCCAAGTTTTACCTGGAAGTATCATGACATTTAAAAGGTGAGATATTTGAATATTAGCCCTAACAAAAGATTACCGAAAACTACTTTTAGTTATTGAATAAAACATAATTGTGGATTTATAGAAAACTACAGACCACACTGCAGTTATTCATGAAGATGGGAGAAAATGAGGCTGCGCATCTTAAAAATCTGTTAGGCATTCCTCAGGCTTTCAGACTACAGATTAACTGAGGGAAGGATATCAGGTAGAGGTGATGTTTATAATGCTTCTCTGAGTTTCATCCTATGTAGCATGGTAGTATTCAATTATAATTGCAATTAACTGTGTAAGACCTCGCCAGTTGCCTATCTCATAGCTATTCTCTACCTTCACCTCTACTCTTGTTAGAACCCTAATTTTGTACCGTTAGCAACTCTCCCTTTTGGAAAAGCTACGTCCTTTCACAAACACCAAGAGAATCATGGTCGGACCAAGCCAACAGTGATCACTTCATTCTTGCCCGTGATTGGTTTCCGCAATCATGTGATCGCATTCTGACCAGTGATATTGAAAAGAAGTCAGGATTAAGGTGTCAGTGCACCTGAGAAATGTCTTTTTTTTTTTCTTGCCTATAAAAAAGCATGAGAGGAAACATTTGTCTCTTTGGTGTTCTGACTCCCAATCTTGGATCTACCTTTGAAGTCAGGGATTGGAGGCTTATGATTAGGGCTAGTCACGTGAGCCGAGATGCTCAAACAGCAGACTGGAGGGAGGTAAGAGTTTGAGGATGATTCTGACACTGTCAAGCCTGTGGAACAGCCACCTGTGGGAAGAGCCAACATCTCTCCCGTCTATACCTATGCAGGTTGCTTATTTTTATTATGGTTGCTGATCAGTTTTTACATCTCTGCTGCAATGTATACCCTTCAGTAAGGAGTTCTTTGGATATTTGTTTAATGGAGTAATTAATGGTCTCCCTGGAAAGCCCGAAATGAAGCTGATTTGGAATTTCCCTATAGATGAAATAAACTCATTCCCAACAAGGAGATGAGTCCTCACAAGGCAAGGCTCTATTGTTTCTCATGGATCCTTTGACTCTTCACAGAGACGTTTGTCATGGGGAATCTCCCAGGAGCAACCACTCAGACACAATATATAGCCAGTGGAGAGTCTTTGTTAGCCAGCCTGCTCTCACACTTGGGTGTCGGGTAGCCAAGTAGGATAGCCCGTGTTCCAACCAAGTCAGTTAATATACCCCTCACCCAGGATTTGGAAATTCCCTTTTTTCCTAATCTACAGCTGCAAGCAAGCAAGCAGGAAACAACAGAAGCAGAAGTCAGCATTAAGCAAGTGGCACCTGATCTAATTTAGGTGCATTTTGTTCATTTATCCCAACCAAGCCATTTCCTAAAACTAGACTCATACTGAAGCTTATCAATTCCAAGCAAACAGGAACTAAACTGTCTCTGGAAGCTTATTATTCCCAGGCAAGCAGGAACCAGCCCAGGGGAAGAAGCAAAGTGTACGTGACTGGATGGTGCTTAGTCATAAAATGGAGGCATTCTGTGTGATATGCTATCACACCTTGGTACCTAGTAGTTTTCTCCTTCAAAATACAAAGTTGAAGCCGGGAGCTGGTGGCTCACGCCTGTAATCCTAGCTACTCAAGAGGCTGAGATCTGAGGAACGCGGTTCAAAGCCAGCCCAGGCAGGAAAGTCCCTGAGACTCTTATCTCCAATAAACCACCAGAAAACCACCAGAAGTGGTGCTGTGGCTCAAGGGGGTAGAGCACTCACCTTGAGCTGAAGAGCTAAGGGACAGTTCCCAGGCCCAGAGTTCAAGCCCACAACTGACAAAAAAATAAAAAATAAATTTGACTAGATAAAGTATTGCCTGAAAACAGTGGTTCCCAAACCCTTCAGTCTTAGGAAACTTTTTTTTTTTGGGTCGGTTGTGGGGGCTTGATCTGAGTCTTTTGCCCACCTCTTTAATTTATGTCTTTATAATAGATGATGGGATGCTTGTTTCTGATCTGGA
The DNA here is from genome assembly GCF_019054845.1 of Dipodomys spectabilis. Taxonomy (NCBI): domain Eukaryota; kingdom Metazoa; phylum Chordata; class Mammalia; order Rodentia; family Heteromyidae; genus Dipodomys; species Dipodomys spectabilis. Next base: position 369,334 of record NW_024871277.1, read on the forward strand.
TTCAATCTGGAACAATATGTTGTATTGATTTAAAAAAACTTGAGGGGCTGGGAAGGTGGCTAAGTGGTAGAACGCTTGCCTTGCATGCATGAGGCCCTGGGTTCGATTCCCCAGCACCACATAAGCAAAAATAAAAAAAATAAAAAATAAAAAAACTTGAGCCAGCCCAGCCCTGTGCAGCGCTGGGCCTCAGTGGGGAGGATGAAGGAGTAGGCAAACGCGCTGTCTGATCTACAGAAACAGCTGTGTTAGAACAATTTGGATTCCCTTTAGCTGGAACACAGACCAGATGTTACACAAACCATGCCGTCCTACGACCAGACAAAAACGAGTCCCTCGATGGGTCCTTGAACACATTTCCAAAAGCAAGATCACAGGGGATGCAGACAGAAAGCATTGCAAATTCCAGCCAGATCCCAGGATTCCTCCGGCCTTCAGCGCCCACAATCAAGACTATCTTGGAAGTGGCTGGTCTACAGGACATACGGCTCCAGCTGAAAATAACAAATTTTCAAGTAACGCTGTGGCTGAAACCTTTTACCTTTCTAATATTGTGCCTCAGAATTATGAAAACAATTCTGGATATTGGAATAGAATAGAAATGTATTGCTGTGAACAGACAGAGCAATTCGAGGATGTGTGGGTAGTGTCTGAACCTCTGACCTTACCTGAGACTAGAAATGATGGCAAGAAGACTGTGAGTTACCAGGTGATCGGCTCTCTAGACAACCTGGCCATACCCTCTCATCTTTACAAAGTGATCCTGGCTCAGAGGAGCCCGGGGTCCCCTGAGCCCTTGGCCCTGGGGGCCTTTGTGGTGCCCAACGAAGCCATCGGCTTCCAGCCCCCACTGGCTGACTTCCAGGTGAGCCTAGGGGACCTCGGGCCTGGTGTTCTTTTCCCCGTGTGGACTGGACACGGGTGATCCAGGACCTCTGCTCCGTGGACAGCTGCAAGCTAATGGACTTCCAGGCCTTCACGCTGTACCTGAGCACCAGGAAGGTGGATAGCACCTGCTCGCTGTCCCGGCTGGAGAAGATTCTGGAAAACCTGAAGGATGTGGGCATTGAACTCAATGTGTATTTCATGAGTCGCTACATGAAGAAGCTTAAAGAACTGATTGCTAAGGAGCAGCCAGGCACCCAGGTGGGGAAATCCTCCTAGATGAGTTGCTTTTATAATTTTTGGATGTGTGTGCCCAGTATCAGAACTTGAACTCAGGGCCTGGCCATTCTCCCTTAGCTATTTTCTTTTTTTATTTTGGTCAGTCATGGGGCTTGAACTCTGGGCCTGGGCACTGTCCCTCAGCTCCTCAGCTCAAGGCAAGTGCTCTACCACTTGAGCCACAGTGCCACTTCTGGTTTTCTAGTGGCTTATTGGAGATAAGAGCTCATGGACTTTCCTGCCCTGGCTGGCTTTGAACCATGATTCTCAGATCTCAGCCTCTTGAGTAGCTAGGATTACAAGCGTGAGCCACTGGTGCCCGGCCTAGCTATTTTCTATGTTTTTTACTCCAGGCTGGTGCTCTACTTCTTGAGCCACAATGCCACATGTGACTTTTTTGCTGTGGTTTCTTGGAGATTTTTGAAAGAGTCTCCTGGATTTTCCTGCTCAGAGCTGGGATTCCAATGACAGTCCTCAAATCTCAGCCTCACCGGTGAGCCACGTCACCCTCACCCAGCCTAGATTTTTTAATTCACTTGTTGTTGATGTTGTTATTATTATTATTATTGTCAGATTAGGTCTTGAACTCTGGGCCTGGGCGCTGTCCCCGAGCTCTTCAGCTCAAGGCTAGCACTCTACCACTTGAGCCACAGCGCCACTTCTGGTTTCCTGGTGGTTCATTGGAGATAAGAGTTTCATGGACTTTCCTGCCCAGGCTGGCTTTGAACCACAATCCTCAGATCTCAGCCTCCTGAGTGGCTGGGATGACAGGCACAAGCCATGGTGCCCACCGAGACTCAGCTTCTCCACATGCCAAATCTCTGGATTCCACACTGAACACATCTGGAGGCTACAAGAGCTCGAAGGAAGAGGAAGGGAAGGATGCAGCGGTGGGCAGGGGTGTGGTGGAGAGGACACGGGCCAGTGAAGGAGGGATGGGAGGAGATTCCAAACAGTCAACATGTCTGGACACATGGTGGGGGGGGGGGGGAGCTAGGGAAAACCTGCTCTCACATATGTTTGGGAAAGGAAAGGTATTGTAGACTTCTGAACAGTACTCTGGAGGTGCCCTGAGAGTCCTGTGCACTGCTCAATCTACCGACTACACTGGTGACACTTTGAAAAGTTGAGTTTTTTAAGTTAGAAAGTAGTCACAAGCAAGCATAGCCAATTACGAAGGTTCAATTCAGTTCTCTGTCTCCACAAGAGAATTTCACTTTCTATTGTCATAATAAGATTAGTGGATTCATTCTATTTATCAACCAAATTTTTATCTTTAAAATTACTAGTAACTCACTCATATAATCCTAAACTACTCAAGAGGCTGACACCTGAGGATAGCAATTCAAAGTCAACCCTGGCAGAAAAAGCCATGAGACTCTTATCTCCAATTAACTACCAAAAAAAAAAATTGGAAACAAAACTGTGGCTCAAGTGATAGAGCACCAGGCTTGGGCAAAAACTTATTTGGATAGCACCCACGCCCTTAGTTCAAGCCCCAGTACACACACAGAACAGACACACAGACACAGACACAGACACAGACACAGACAGACAGACAGACAGACAGACAGACAGACACACACACACACACACACACACACACACACACACACACACACACACACACACTAAGCAAAAAAATAAAAAAAGTCCAGCGACCCTTTTTTGAATCATGGTTTCCTGAGTCACAGATTGTACTTTACGTTTGAGCCTATTGGATGGACAAGTCCAACGTATTCCCCTCTTTGTCTTTGTTTGTAAACAGAGGCTTTTTTTTTTTTTGCATCTTTACCACCATTTGGATAGGACTTAAAATGGACCTCAGACAGACACGTGTGTTGACATTTTAAGATCTTGCTTTAATTATATCACACCTCGATACTAAAAATTCTGTGAGTTCTGTGGCAAGTGATGATTTATGGCACACCTACAGTTGGCATGTAAGCTGTGTGCGTGTGACGTGCATAGTGCATGTTCTCATGAGCTCCCTACAGAAGGTCACCTGCATCTCAGCTTGTCCCAAGTTCAGAACTGGACCTTCCGTCCTTGGCCATCCCTCGAAAAGGGCGTTTTCCTGGCCCAGGTGCTGGGGAAGGAGTGGTTTCTGCTGCAAATACAGTCTTGCAGCTAGTTCTGTTTTCAGCATGGCTCCCTGTCCTCTTCGCAGCCTCAAAGCTGCCTCTCCGCCTTGAGTCTCCCCCAGTTCTGCAGCATGAGTCACCACTTTTGGCTGGTTTTCTTCTCTCTCTGCTGATTTGGATGCCAACTTTCCTCAGGCTAATGAGTCAGTATGGTTCCCATATGTCCTCCTCTTCTGTCTGGCCTTCTGCACGCACACTTTTTCATGTCTTTGCATCATTGGAGTAGGGCTTCACAGAGGACCAAGGCAAACAGGGGTTCACATTTGGAGATCTCGTTTTAATGATATCAGGAGAGTTGCGATGGATTGTAGCAGGATTAAGGAAATTTCTAGGTCAGTATAAAGTCAGAAGTGGACACTCTTAGTCTTTTTCTTCAGTCCTTGGATTTGCACTCGGAGCCCTAGCATACAAGATGACCTGCTACCATTTGTGTCACAATCAATCCTTCTGTGTTTTGTTTTTAAAATTCAGTTTTACACACTTGTCCATGTGAATTTGTTCTTTTTTTTTTTTACAGGTTTAATGGATCTAAGCTATTTTTTAATTAATATCTTTAAGTAGTTGTACAAAAGAGTTGCCATTTAACAAAGCAGTTTATGAATACAGAATATCTTGATCCATGTCACCCCTTTCAATATTCTAACCCATCCCTCCCAACTTATATCTTCCCTCACTTTTCCTTGTGCATTATTTTCTATGTGAAATAAACAACCAATGTTCATCTGAGGAGAGTATTTCCCCACACGTAACAAGCCACTTTTTCAGTGTTAGATGACTTTCTCATTTTCCTACCCACCTCAATTTGTTTTGCATAAGATCATGAACAACAATCAAGGTTGGATAAAATAACTTGTTGAATCTGATTTAACTTCATTGATCAACTTTTGACTAATAGGTAATATTTATATATCATTTTGATGACATCTGTAGCATCCAAGGCTTGAAGACAATGTAATAATTGCAGCAGAGCTTTTCTCTTTTTCCTTTTTTTCTTGTTCTTTCTTTTTTTCTTTTTTTGAACTCTTCAGCTCAAGGCTAGCAATCTATCATTTGAGCCACAGTGCCACTTCCGGCTTTTTCTGCTTATATGGTGCTGAGGAATCGAACTCAGGGCCTCGTGCATGCAAGGCAAGCACTCTACCAGTGAGCTACCTTCCCAGGCCTGCAGCAGAGCTCTGTGTAATGAATTTAAGTATTTGAGTGAACATTTTAAGTTCTTCACACATTTGAATATGTAGAATCTAGTTGATGGATAAGTCTCTACAGACACTATACAAACCTTTATGTTCCTAGCATCACACTAAGGGCCTGGTTATAGGAAAAAAAGTTTTTTCAAAACTCTTGACTTTAAAAATCAGAATCCTAGCCAGATGTGGCTGCATACCACTGGAATCCTACTGCCTAGAAGGCAGAGGCTAGAGAGTCAGGAGCCTGGCTCAGGCAAAGGCACAAGAGCCTGTTTGAAGAACATTAAGAGCAAAAGGACCAGCGTGTGACTCAAGAGGTAAAGCACCAGCCTAGAAAGTATAAGGCCTTGAGCTCCATCCCAATATTAACCAAGTCATTAAAACATGAGTAGTGAGAAAGAGCCAGAAAACCCTAACCATTTTTGAAAGTACAGTTCAGAAGAGCATGGGAATTTCCTCCATGTTATGTCTTTACTCAGTTGAATAAGAGAAGCAAATGAGTAACATGTTTCTATAGAAATATAACCCTATTAAAATATATAGAAAGAGCAGGGTGCTGGTGGCTCACACCTGTAATCCTAGCTACTTAGGAAGCTGAGATATGGGAAACAAAGTTCTTTTTGTTGTTGTTATTATTGCAAAGGTGATATACAGAGGGCTTACAGGTTCATATAAAGTCAAGTAATGAGAATATTTCTTTAGGAAGTGTTCTCTCCCAGTTTTTTTTCCTCCTTTTCCCCACAAGTTGTATAGTTCATTTTCAACATAGTGTATAGTGAGCATCTAAGCCAGCCTGGCAGACAAATCCATGAGACTCTTATCTCCAATTTTCAAAAAAAAAAAATCTAGAAGTGACTCAAGTGGTAAGTGCCAGCCTTGAGTGAAAGAGCCAAGTGAGAGTTCGAGGCTCTGAGTTCAACCTGTATACCAGCACACACACACACACACACACACACACACACACACACACACACACACGAATTTGTTGAAACAGGTCACACTATAGCTCAGACAGCTTGGATGCAGCCAGGCTGGCCCTGGTCCCTCTGGCTTCAGCCTCCCAAGTACTTGGTATCTCAGGCAGGAACTATCAAACCCAGACTATACTGCTTTTGAACTGGCATCAAAGACAAGGACATGTCCATGCTTATATGGTATGCTACTGCTGGTGAAATGTGTTTGGAGTCACAGAAGATCTCCCAAAGTCAGTAACCAAGTAATGTCTCCTGCTTCTAACTTCCTATAAGCTAGACTATGGAGCAGCCAACATTCTTTTGAGTTAGGAACTGCCTGGTTCAAATATCCATAGCATCAATGGAAGGAATCATTCATATTTTTACTTTGGTAGGAATTCAAGTGAATTTGCTGTATGCCACTCCTCACAGCCCTGATGGTCAGGTATGAAAAGGCTTTGTTGGGAAAGGCCTGGGCTTTTGTGGTTTTGCCCTGGAACCTGTGTGGTCACAGGGCTTGTGGCGTGTGAGGAAAGTTCACTTTATCTCCCCAACTCACCAGGAAACAAATGCTCCAGATCCAGTCCCAGCAATCAGCAAATGCTTCCCAGATGTTTCCACAAATGCCTCATCTTTGTGTAAATGGTACTTTTGCTGCAAGAGTTTTGGTTTTTGTTATTGTTGTTTTTAAGGACAAAGCAAAGTCTTGAGGAAAATGCCTTTAAAAAACTCGCGTGTTTAAAAAACATTTTGTACAAACATCACACTGTATTCTGCAGACAGTTCCTCTCACCATCGCACAACTCCCCGCGGGAATCCCTGCCAGTGCCCCAGGTCTTGGAAGACATAGGAGAAAAGGGGTCCACGTGAAAAGAATTTCATTCTTTCTGTCCCAGTGTGTTTCTATTCAGCTTGAAACATATTTAAGGAAAAAATGGGAGCAACAACCACAGTTATGTGGAGACTCAGCAGCCTAGTTCAGGTTGGTAAATATCTATCCTTTATACTTCCCTGAAAGCAAACTCCTGGTGTTGGTAGTGATTTGCTGAGTGTGAATGCAAACACCCCACAAGGTCCAGGCTACTGGACAGATCAGCGTTACTGGGGAAATAGCTGGGAAAATAACAGACGTCCCATGGAGAAGAGCACTGTCCTTTCCAGAAGTGCTGCCTGCGCTTGGGCCTTCAGTTTCCTTAACCCCAGCGGATATCTGAGTTTCTTAGCTTCCGATGTACAGTGTCCTACCAGGGATCATTTTTGCGCTGTCTCCAAGGACATGGAAGATTTTTCAGCATTTGGAATAAAATAAATGAGAGCTTAAAATATCTCACATGGAGGGGGCTGGGAAGGTGGCTCAGTGGTAGGGCGCTTGCCTTGCATGCCTGAGGCCCTGGGTTCAATTCCTCAGCACCACATAAGCAAAAAAGAAAAAAGCCGGAAGTGGCGCTGTGGCTCAAGTGGTAGAGCGCTAGCCTTGAGCTGAAGAGCTGAGGGACAGTGCCCATGACCAGAGTTCAGGCCCTATGACAGATCAAAACAAATTATCTTTTAGTAGTTGTTCTAAGGAGTTTTCAATTCGATGCTAAGTTATGAGATGTACAATGCATCTCGATCTATGTCATCCTTCCATTCTCCTCCCTCCCCTCCCCTCACTACTCCTTCCCTGAGTAACCTGGTTCCATGTTCGCACATGCACATTGAATATCATGACTGTACTCTCGCACCCTTCCCCTCTCCATTTGACAACCGAATATCCAGACACTCAGTTTTTTTCTTGTTTCCATTTTCCTGGCATTCATTTAGATAAACATTGTTTTATATGATCAGAAGCAGCTAGGCATTGCACATGTGTGTTGCTCTCCTAAGAATATCCTCCCTTGCGGGCACACACTCTGGTGTGCATGTGTGAGTACTGGAGCTTGAACTCAGGGCCTTGCACATTCGCTTGGCTTTTTCTGCTCCAGGAGAGGCCTCTACTACTTGAGCTACGGCTCCATTCCTGGCTTCTTACCGGTTCATTACATTACTTAATTTGGGGTGAGAGTGCCCATCCTGGGACTTGAACTCAGGGCATGGGCACTGTCCATGAGTTCTGTTTCATTCTGTTTAGCCACAGCTCCGTTCCCAGGTTTTTAGTGGTTAATTGGAGATTAACCAGTCTCCTGGACTGGCTTTGAACCACAATCCTCAGATCTCAGCCTCCTAAGTAGCTAGGATTTCAGGAGTGAGCCACCAACATGTGCATGACATTACTTAATTTTTAAATGATCTAATCAATGGCAGAATAATTGCGATGGAGGCAGGCTAGTTAAACAAGATACATGTAAATCTGAGCATTTGGAGACTCTCCCTGGCATACCTGCGGGTGTGTCTGCGTATTTGGAGACGCTCCCTGATGTACCAGTGCTGTGTGTGTCTGTGTGCAGCACCCACACACATCATGTGTCCCGTGTGACGCGTGTCCATGCGCTGACACCTCCTGTGGAGTAGAAAAGTGCTCTCGGGGCTGTGCTCTCGGGGCCTGCTTTATTTCCAGGCCTCGGATGCAGTAAGCAGCCAAGGCGAGCTTCTTGGCTATAGTTGTGATTCTGCTGCCATCCGGTCACAGAAATCTCACGGCACCTTTGACATTGTCACACAGTCTCCCAGTTATCACGTCAAGAGACATTTCCTGAAAGCCGTTAGCTCAGGGTCAAATTATGACAGGCTACTTCTTTATAAACAGGAACTGAAAAGTCTCTCATGGCCTTGGAGGCCTCACAAAGCCTCCTGGGATGTCCAGGTGGATGCCGCCACAGGGTGAGGACACGTGCATGCGTGGGGGATGGGCTCTCTGGAGAAGTCACCCCTTGCAAAGGGCCCCTGCCCCACACATGCCCTTTCCACTTACTCGACCCCTGTTTGTCCACATCTGAAAGGTTCACCAGTGACCTGGTTCATCACTTTGCAGGCTTGTTTCCCCTCCTTCCAGAATGTAAAACACAGATTTGAAACCAATGGCATATGTGTGTGTGTGTGTTACTACTAAGGTTAAAACTCAAGGCTTGGGCTCTGTCCCTCAGCATTTTGCTCAAGGCTGGTGCTCTCCCACTTGAGCCACACCTTGACTTCTCACTCTTCAGTGTTTAACTGGATTTTCCTGCCCAGGCAGACTTTGAATCATTAGAACTCGAGGTACAGGTGCTACCCCTGGGCGTCTTTGTGCTCAAGGCTAGCGCTCTGAGCCACAGTGCCACCTCTGCCTTTTTCTGAGCAGTTTATTGGAGATAAGAGTGCCATGGACTTTCCTGCCCAGCTTGACTGTAAGTCTCAGATCTCAGCCTCTTAAGCACCTAGGATTATAGGCATGAGCCACTGGTACCCAGTTTGCTATGACTTTCTTTTTTTTTCCGTCGGTTATGGGGCTTGAACTCTGGGCCTGGGCGCTGTCCCTCAGCTCTTCAGTTCAAGGCAAGTGCTCTACCACTTGAGCTACAGCGCCACTTCCAGTTTTCTGGTGGTTAATTGGAGATAAGTGTCTCATGGACTTTCCTGCCCAGGCTGGCTTTGAACCATGATCCTCAGATCTCAGCCTCCTGAGTAGCTAGGATTACAGGCATGAGCCACCGGTGCCCAGCTGCTATGACTTTTGACACTATTTCATGTTTTTTACAAAACCTCAGATTACTTGCCTATAAAATATTTACCAGGTCTAGGGTGATTGTTAAAAGAGATAAAATTATATCATGAAGACATACAGGTGGCCAACAAATGTGAAAAGATGTTCAATATTGTTAATTAAAAACTCAAGCCTTGCCAGGCACCCATGGCTCATGCCTGTGATCCTAGCTACCCAAGAGGCCAAGTCCAGGGGGGAGATTCGAACTGTCCACTTGGGTTGACCCTGGTGTTCTCAGTGAGAGCCGTGCCCCGGACTCTGGGAGGCGAGGGACTGGCCAAGGGCAGCCAGGGGCAGGCGGGCAGCATGGGGTACCAGCATCCTCCAACCCTCCTCCCCCAACTCTGCCACTGGGCCTCCCAGCCCGGCTGGAGAGGCACAGGTTCAGATCCCGGCAGGGAAACTGTGGTAGCAGTGAGAACACAGCACAAGCTCACTCCTGAACTGATCTTCAGGATGGAAAGAAGGTCACAGAGACTAAGGCAAAGCATCCCATTAGTGCCTTTGGGCTGAGAGTATAACACTTGAATGGCGTGCACCAGGCCATGAGGTACCCAGGACAGGAAAGGAGGGGAGGGGAGAAGTGGGGAGGGGAGGAGAGGAGAAGGAGAATAAAGCCCATTCCAATTTATACTTGTGTTTTTCTTTCATGGGGAACAAACTAACTTCAGTGGTACATGGAAATAAGATAGGGTAACTTTCCTGATTAGTTCAAGACTTAGTTGGTGTGTGCGTGATGTTCACTGAGAGGTTATGTTTAACGTTTGTGACAAATCTATAATAACTGGATGGCATTAGGAATGCATTCCCTTTTCACACTGAACTTGGGACAGCCTGTGTGAGTGAACTGGCATATGATTTGGGAACACTGGAGTAGACGGAGTCTGTTTAGTATATATTATTCTATATGTGTTTTCCCCTCCTAGCTTAAACACGCTTGTATCTTTCATCCACACCCGCTATTATTTCCTTGATATCTCTCTCTCTCTCTCTCTCTCTCTCTCTCTGTTTCTCTCTCTCTCTCATTGCTGGTAAGTTTGCTAGGTGATAGCTTTTTGCACAGCTCTCCTCCTTGTCCTCTGGGGTGGGACAGGGGCTGTATCTGAATTTAAACCTGAGAGCGCTGTGACCAGGAATGGTGCCTTTTCTAACTCGCTCCCAGGGCTGGAGAGATGGGGTCCAGGCACTTGGGGTGTGCATGTGGTGATGTGTCACAACGGACACCCATGCCCCACCTCCTCAGCTCACCACACAGCCCCAGGCTGGCAGATGGCACAGTCAGGGTCAGGAAATGGGCCAGGATCCAGAGGGGCTCTGCGAACAGGAGGCCATGGGAGATGTCGGTGAGGGAGACACTCATTGGTTGGGCTGCAGGTAGACAGGGCGCTGTGGGGGGAGAGGAGCTGTCATTTATGGGCTTCCTTGGGGCTGTCAGGAGGCCACCCAGGCCCAGCCCTGCAGGGTCTCCTCTCCCAGCAAGGCTCCTGAAGAGAGACACTCACATCCACTGAGCACTTGCTGTTCCTGTCAGGCAGATAGAAATGGGAAGACAACAAGCCAATGCTCACGGTGAACAGTTCAGCTTTGGAGCCACTGTGGACACTGTCACTAGTGAGATTTGTGCATCTGCTGGCCCCCAGGATGTGGCCAACTCTCTGATGGCCGCAATAGTAGTTGTTTGCTTCTGACTCTGAAATGGATCTAAACAAAGAAGTAAGGAGGGGGTCTGGAGGGCACCCTAATTTCCAATGAGATGCTCCAAGACAGCCATGATGTATCCTCTCCTCCCTCTTCCCCGCCCCCCCCCCCCAAGCTCTCTTGCAGGGTTGACACATGGGTCACTGCCACTTGCACCTTACGGGCAGTCCCATGAAGAAGTAATGCCTGGAGCTATTGCAACTGTCTTATGATGGTGAGGTAAAAAGCAGGTGGTTCATGATCCATCAGGCCAAGAATGGTGCAAACTGAGTAGCTGTTGATTGAAAACTGGGAAACACAGAAACGTCCCTATGTCATCTCTTAGGATGCAATTACTGAAGACTTCCTAAACAGATCCCTCCTAGGTGGCAAACCTAGGTTCCCAGACTAATTACCAAGAGTGCAACGGACGGCATTAGAATCGGTCACATCACAAACCAGAGAGAGATGGCAAGGACGGAGATACTTGTCAAAACCCAGGCACGTGCTGTGCTTGGGGCCAGTGGATACACAAGCGGGGACTGGTGGACTAGCTCTGCTTCCGTGGTAGCTGCTGTGAGAAGCCTGAGCTGGGATCTGTAGAGCTCTCATAAGCCCCACAGATGGTGCATAAGGAAGGAGACTCGCTGAGGAACCACGGCACATGGAAGGGAGACACCACGCGTGACTGGAGAGAGAAGCAGAGGGGTCTGACTTAGTTAATTGGGCAGTGCCGGGGGCTGAACTCAAGGCCTTGTGCTTTCTAGGCAAGTGCTCTGCCATTTGAGCCCTACCATGGTCCTGTTGCCTTCAGCAGTTTCTCGGAGGGTTTTATGCTTGGGTGGTGGTTCCCAGGGCCTGATGGTTCTGCACAAGCTCATCTCACTGTGGGGATCTTCAACGAAGTGCCAAAGGCAACAGTATGAAGAAAATAATTCCAAAAATAATCGCAGGGGGAACAGAGGGGATAGAGTGCAGGTATACAATAATCAGTTTTTTAAAAATCTGTCAATGATATTGATTACAATACATCATACTCATAATGGATATGTTGAATCAAAACCACTTTGCACAACTACTTAAAGGTAATTTTTAAAAAATCATAACAATAAACTGCTAATGAGCCAGATACCAGTGGCTCACACCTGTAATCCTAGCTACTCAAGAAGCTGAGATCTATTGATCCCAGTTCAAAGCCAGCCCAGGAAGGAATGTCCATAAGACTCCAGTCTTCATTTAATTACCAAAAAGCTGGAAGTGGAGCTGGGGCTCAATTGGTAGAGCACCAGCCTTGAGTGGAAAAAGCCAATCAAGAGCACAAAGCCCTGAGTTCAAACCTCAGTACTGGCACCAAAGGAAGAGAAATGGTATCAACTGGGTAAAATGGCATATGCCTATGATCTCAACTACATGGGAGGCCACAGGTAGGAGGAATATAATTTAAGACCAGCCTTGGGAAAAATGTGAGACTCTCCTTAGCTATGGTTCAAATGTTAGAGCACCTGCCTAGCCAACACGAGGCCCTGAGTTCAAACCCCAGTACTGCCAAAACAAAGAACTCTCTGTTCCCAAACTATACTGCCCAATATTGTAACCAAGGTACCCACGCACGCACATTTAAATCTAAGTTTACTGAGATCAAACAAAATTGAAGATTCAGCATGTCGGGTGCATGGCTACATTCCAAGCACCATGTGAAGCCAGCAACTACCATTAGGGCCGAAGCAATGGAGAATGTTTCCAGACAGTTCTGCTGGATGGTTCTGGTCTGTAGATTCAGAGGGATTATATTTTAAAGAATAAGGACGCATTCCATTTTCTATCTGTGGTTACAATGTCTCTGTGTAAGGTATTTACAAAATATTAGTATCATTTTGTTCTTCTGCTCCTGCCATCATTAACTCAAGTTTTCAACAAAGTGGATCATTGTTAGAAATAGTTAGATAATTCACCACGACTCCCAGACGTTTCTGGCAATTATGAATACATATATATAAAGTTTCTGTTAACTTTCACAATATTTTAATCCGTTAAGAGTCTGTATTCCCTATTGTCTCAAATTCCAATCAGACATAAGAGGAGAAAATGAGCATTCATGAGGAAATCAAGATTGGCATTCTTTTTGTTGTTGTTACTTTAGTCTAGCATGAACTCCAAGCATGTTACTGGGACAGCCTTTCGCATATAAATAAATAATAGTCTCCATCTCAAGTTCATACCTAAGAGCCAGTGTATAAAACCAGACTATTGTCAGCCAGACATGTGGCACAGATCAAACAAACAAGAGCATATACACAAGTAATGGACTTCGTCCTTGCTAAATAACCAAAGTAAGTAAATAGACCCTAAATTGGCAGTAGGCTTTTGACAATCCTAAATCCAAATGAATGTTTACTGATGACCAGTTTTTCCAAGTGCAGCTAAAACACAGTAGTGTGTATATATTATGAGCCACAATTTTTTTTCAAATGCTTATTATTCTGCCAAAGGATGGTTTATTGTAGCATGAGTCGCGCCACACTGCCATAGATAACTTTGACACCATTGGTAAATTTTGCTCTTCTGTTGTAATCAATATTTATATCCTCCATAGTTTTCTGGTGTGACTCTCCAAAGATATAAAGGAAAAATGCACAGTGGCTTGGTATAAATATTTACCAATTTATTTTTCTGATCCTAAGTCCAGGGTTTTCTCCTCTAGTCATACAGATACACAGGTGTACATTCACTTGTGCACACACACACACACACACACACACACACACACACACACACACATACACACACACACGGGGGAAGCTGGGAAGAAATGTCCCCCAAAAGCCAACTCAAAGAGTGACAGCATCCTGGCCCATGGCGCAGGCCCAGGCTGCAGGTGGAGATCAGTATTTCTGCTTTCTTCAGAGCTTGATCGGAAGCCAGTGCTACCTCCCAACTAACTCCCTGTCTTTCAGGATTCTCAAGGGGGAAAAAAGGATGCCGTGCTTATTTTTCAGCTTAAAAATCAGCCAGCATTTCCTGTGATCCGTCAGCCAGAGGAGTAACAGGACTCCATCTTATGGCTGAATAAACACAGGATCTGATTTCAGGCGAGGGACAAATTTCCAAGTGTAAATATCAATCATGGCGTTAATCCTTTTCTTTCTCTTCTGAGAAAGCCTTGCCAGGCACTCAACCAGAAGACAAAAAAAAAAATCACACTTCTTATTCCTGCATTGTTCATTCCTTTTGTTAAGAGCTGGACATGTCTTTCATCCATGTTTGTTTGGGTTTTTTCCTCCCAAGTTGGGGCATCTTTATAGTTACCAGTTAGTTAACTACTTAACAAAGCAGGTAAATATATTCTGAACAAAGTGTTTCATGAGGAAAAGGCTGGGCACACTGTAAGGAATACGGCTAAATTTACTATGATTGTATGGCTGGCAGAGGGCGGGCACAATGGGGACCCAGGGGGGTTGGGATGTATTCTGCATCCACATCCCAGAAATCCATGAGGACCTATCTCACTCTCTTCTAGCTTTCACTGTAAAAAGAGATGCAGCTCATAACCCATAGTCACAGGGAAACAACACCGAGGAGAAAAAAAAAAAACCTATTGGCTCATTAAGCCATTTGGCCAATTTGGGCAGGAAAGAATGAGACAAATTTGAAGACAAACTTGTAATGTAATAACCCAGCTTTTTTTTTTCTCTCTTTTTATTCCTTGATAAACCCATTTCTAATCCTGAATCTCTGTCCTCCGGAATGCTCTCTGCCTGGTCCTGACCATAGCCGAAAAATATCCCCGCCTCAGTGATCTCTGAGCCTCTGTAAACCGCCACCCGCGTGGGGTTCAGACCAATATAAACTCTGCCTCGCTGGGGCAGAGGGCCCGATATCCCTCTCAATCCTCCCGGGACGAGGCAAGTCACAGCCAGCCAAATAAAACTCCTTGTCACCCTTGCTCGTGCCTCTGTGGATTTTCTCGACTCTGAGGTCATTACAGTAACGTAGAGGAGAAAGTTCCTCGCATCTCCTTGATCAGAGCCTCTCAGATCAGCTCCATTTACCCATCCACTTGTCATGATCCAGAAAAAGCCATTTGGTTTCTTCTTGGAACACAAGTCTTCCTGTGTCATAAATAACAGATTTCACAGCCCACGGAACATCAGGGATTCATGGACACTTAAAATGAGAGCCGAGCACCCAGCCACTGGTGGCTCACACCTGCGATCGCAGCTACTCAGAGGCTGAGATCTGAGGAAAAAGAAAAGAAGCCAGCCAGGGCAGGAAAGTTCATGAGACTCATCTCCAATTAAGAACCACAACAAGACAAAACCAGAAAGCCAGAAGTGGGGAGGTGTGGCTGAAATGGTAGAGCACCTCCCCTTGAGTGAAAGAGCTGAAGGACAGTACCCTGAGATCAAGCATCAGTACCAGCATGCATGCACACACATGCACATACACACCCACACCTACATGCACACGTACACTGCTACACCTTCCATCAGTTTGCTATCTTTCATACTAAAAGGAGTTCTTTGTTCACAAGTCCAGGTAGGTGTGTGTGTGTGTGTGTGTGTGTGTGTGTGCTGTGTGCTGTGTAGTATGTATTGTGTAGGAATGTGCACTGTGTACTGTGCACTGTGTAGTGGGTACTGTGCACTTTGAAGTGCACCCTGTGTACTGTGCAGTGGGTACTGTGCACTGTGTACTTTGAAGTGTGTGCTGTGTACTGTGCAGGGGGTACTATGCACTGTGCACTTTGAAGTGTGTGCTGTGTACTTTGCAGTGGGTACTGTATGTTGAGTACAGTGGGCTGCACCTGGTCCCCATTTCTGGCTGTGGTTCTGGCATCAACATCCACTCCCCAGTCTTCTCTTGCTCTCAGAGACCCTTCTACTTGGCAGTCTGAGAAGCGGCGGCCTGACCCATCTGCCACGTGCTTCATGCAGTCACTGAGGTGATGTAGAGAAAGGAGGTGTGTGGATGTGGAGGGAAGGGGAGGGAGGAGGTGTGTGGATGTGGAGGGGAGGGGAGGGAGGAGGTGTGCAGTTCTCCTCTCCACCCCAGCTCCGAGAGCTCCTCGACACCTGGCCATCGCCGGCTGCATTCCTGTCTTCTCTGTCTGGTCCATCACACATCTGCACTGCTGTCCTCATCTCAGGCTCAAGGCCAAGCATGGTAAAAGTTCATTCAAAAATGAGCTTATGCATGTGCATCGCAAGAGTCAGGCCCAGAGTTCAAGCCCCAGCACCCACCAAAACAAAAAGCAACAAAAGAGAGGCAAATTTACCTTACTGTATATTAGTTTTATTTAAAAGAAAACCTTTTGAATATTGTTTGTGTCATTGTTCTCATCAGCACCTTACAGATTCTATTTTCATAAATCCTTTCAAAACCTCTGAATTAAGGGACTAAATAAAATGTATTCGTCTGAATTTTCCAAGGGCAAAGAAAACAAATATCTTGTTTAAATTTCAAAACAGACAGGTCATGGGCACAATTAAGATGTCTGAATTTGTTGTGAAGCCACATTACTGCAGGGTAACAGGAGGCAAAGGCCATGACTGTGTGAGTATTTCAGTATTTGACATGGACCTGCAGTTATATTCATTTTTCTTTAGTTTCTCTCACGGAGACTGAAGTGAGCGTTTGCACCCATCTTTTCTGACCCTTCCACTGGATTGATATTTCATAATCCTACGAATCCATGCTGTTTTGAGCGTGCAATAACAAAATAGCTTGAGGTGTATGGTTGTACTCTGTATTTCCTGCTTAAAAGGGAAGAGTGCTGGTTACTTTCACAAGGTTGTGATACAATGCCCACGGGGAAGCCCTGAAGGAGAAAGGTTCTGATCATGGAAGAGTCCAGCTGGTGGTGGCTTGACTCCGCTGTCTTGAAGCACATAGCACCATAGTGCGCTGCGAGGTGGACGGGAAGCAGATCTCCAGGGAGGGGTGGAGGACTGAGGATCAATCACCTTTGGAGTTCACTCCCAGTGGCCTCCTTCCTCCAACTCAGCCTCACCAAAGTTCCCACCACTTCCCCAAAGTCCACCAGCTGGTGACCACCATGCCCTGCCTCAGGAGCTCCATAGTTGAACCTTCATACCACTGAAAGTCTGAAATCAGATCACCTGGCTTCAGATCCTGCCTTTTTTCAAGCTGAGCACATGACTGAACTTCTCTGTGCCTTCATTCCCTCATCTCAACTCTGAGAGGGCTCATCCATGTAGGAACCAGTTCTGATTTGTCGTGTTTCTTCAGTTACCATACAGTGCAGGCACCGGACATGGAAAAAGAACTTCACTGGGGAGTAGCTGTTATAGCTTTATTTGGGCTAGGGATTCCAGTTTCCCCTTTGTTGGAAGCAGGTATTGCATTTTCTCTGTTCAGGGCCCGGCTATCCAAAAGGGTGAGCAGCCAGGCACCAGCCAGTATCTGCCAGGGTTGAGCTGTTCCCATGACACATCTGTTTCTGACCCTTATCCTTTGTCCCCCGCCCCCATCATCAATCACAAATTCCAAGCGGGGAGCACTGTCGTTATCACTGGAGCATGGCAAGAAGTCTTCCGGAAATCAGACATTTTCCTGGCTGTCTGCAATACTAGCTTGCTAACCGTGGGGTACAAAATGGTTAGTCATCCTCCCCCTCCCTCCCTCCCTGTCTTGCAGCTCTGCAGGGATATGGCAGCTGGGTAATCACTGCCAGCCCTCCTCCTCGCTTGCCCTCCTCCCCTTTCTCCACCCCTCCTCTCCCCTTCCCTCTTTCCCTCTCCCCACCCATCCCCACAGCTCGGCTCTCAGAGTATTACTCATTACAGAATGTGTTGCCTTTTAAACTTGTGTGCCTCTTCTGAGTCATCAGCTGATTTAATTTAAGTCAGGTTTTGGGGGGTCTTTTTTTCTACACATTTTATGATTGTCGGATGGCAGATGGTAGTGTTGAGAGAGTTCCTCATCCCAAAGAAGGGCCAGACTCCCGAGGTATTGTGTAAGTGCGATCATTTCCATGGACTACTTCACCTCCCTACATCTCAGGATTCCCTGGGAGTCCAATCGATATTGTTTATCAAGTTAAATTAGGACAACAAGATTGAATATGATCTACAAGAGACAAAACAGAACTTTTTTCTTCACATTCTAAAAAAAATATGATTTAATTATTCAAATGATGTGAAATTGCTGAATAGATATTATATAACCAGCGCTGTCCAAGAAAGAAAGAGAGGAGTCATAAGCCTGTATGACTTTGTTTTTAATCATCTTGTGGAAAAGAACATATAATTCAAGGCCCAGGTCAATAAATAAGTAGGTGGCACAAACAGAATAAATTTAGGGAAAATAAACTGAATAATGTTTTTTAATATGGTGATAATAAACTTTGTGACATGTGACTCTAAAAAGACCTGCCCCTTTGGTGAATAGGAAAAGGAAATTGAAGTATGCTAAAAAAAATTTTTAAATGAATAGGATAGCTGAGATTTAGAAATGGCCAGATCAGTGAGTTCCCTGAGCCGGACCTGTTCTCTCCGGTCACCAGGACCTGAAATGTGCTATGGTTGGGTGGGATGGGACAGAGGGAAGGCCTGTCCTGTGTAAGAGAGCAAGTTCAGCATTCTGAGCAAACCAAAAGCCAAAAGGTAAGGAGTTGAAACACTAAGAAAAACTCAGGAAAAAAATTGTCAAGGGAATTTGACCAGGAAATGAAGGAGACAGGTAAGTAGAAAACAGAAGGTAAGGTAACTCTTAGGGGAAGGGAAAGACTATGAAACTTCTGTGCCCTGACTTATGGAAGTGGGGGTGGGGGTGTCCTGGCCGCACATTCCTGCCATTGATGTGTTTAAAATGTAGGCTTCTCACTGCCATTAGTGTCCAGAGCCTTTTCTTCCCCTAGTCTCTACCCTCCCACTATGATGAGAAGCAGCTGAGGGGAAGTTGGGTTAGAGACGCACTTAGTTTGGATTTCCCAGGAATTGTGGAGGACAAAGTCCCATTGGTAGGTTGCTGGCTGAACAGGTGTAAAGGTAGCTTCTAAGATACTACTGCATGCTCTATACACCATCACGGCAGAGAAATGTCAACTGAACTACCAATTTAATAAGTCTTTGAAATTTGTCACTAAGAAAAAACTTCAAGTTCCCAAATTTTGCAACTCATGTGTGAAAAAAACTTTACTTAAAATTTCCTGACATGAAAAACACTTGCAAAATCCTAATACACTACTACCAACAATAGAGTTGTGACCCAGAGAAAACAAATTTTCTCCAAGCTAATAATAATAGCAAGAAGAAGGAAGAGGAGGAGGAGGAGGAGGAGGAAGAGAAGTATTTACTCATCCCATGAGAAAGGTAAGAAAGGATAACATTTCTAGTACAGGTTTAGATTCTCCTTCTAGAAATGTAATTACCATTTGTCTTCCTCTATTTTCTGTTGCTATAACTACATAACACAGACAAAGGAATTTATAAAGAATAAAGGTTGATTTGGGGCTGGGAAGGTGGCTCAGTGGTAGACCGCTTGCCTTGCATGAAGGAGGCTCTGGGTTCGATTCTTCAGCACCACATAAGCAGAAAAAAAAGCCGGAAGTGGCGCTGTGGCTCAAGTGGTAGAGTGTAGCCTTGAGCTGAAGAGCTGAGGGACAGCGCCCAGGCCCAGAGTTCAGGCCCCACAACCGGACACCCCCCCAAAAAAAAAGAATAAAGGTTGATTCTGCTCACAGTTCTGGAGATCAGGGAATGCAAGGGCACAACTCCAGCATTGTATCTGAAGGCAGATGTCAGGAGGACTTTGATTCAATGCAGATGTGGGGAGAACTTTGATTCATTGCTCACAAAAACTTTGCTCAGTGCACCCACCATGGAAACCAGCACAGAGGTTTCTCAGAGGATTAACAGTAGAACTGCCATAGGAGTAAGCAGAATCAGCTTTCTATAGAGATATTATATGTCCACATTTATCCTGCACTATTCACAATAGTCAAATTATAGTATCCGCCTAAGTGCCCATCAACAGATGAGTGGATAATGAACATGTGTGTGTACACAATGGAGTCTTACTCCGCTATTAAAAGAGAATGAAATTACAGCCAGGCACTGGTGGTTCACACCTGTAATCCTAACTGTTCTGCAGGTGGAGATCTGGGGATTGCAGTTCAAGGTCAGCCTCGGCAGAAAGTCCAGGAGACTTTTCCAACATTGAACCAGCAGAAAACTAGAAGCAGGGCTTTGGAAAGCATTAGTCTTGAACAAAAAAAAAAAAAAACAAATGGAAAAACCAGAACAAAACAAAACCCAAAACTCGGGGACAGCAGTCAGGCCCTGGGTTCAGGCCTTAGGACCAGCAAGCACATGTGTGTGTGTGTGCACATGAGTGTGCACACTTGTACACATACACACTAAAATCACATAATTAAAAAAAGAAAAAAGATGAAACTGGAGATGATCATGTGAAGTGAAAGAAGACCGTAAAGATACACATCACACATTTTCCTCTCATTTGTAGCAGCGGTGAGGAGAGTGAAACAAAGCCAACAACAGCCACTCCATGAAACAAGGGTCTGGACGTGTAAAGGAGAAGACTGAGGAAGTGGGGGGGAAAGGAAGATGAAGCAAGAGGAAGTGGGAACAGGAAGAGTCATAGGCAGTAAATATGAGTTAAGCACAGTAGAAGTGCCACAATGAAACCCTTACAATTATATGTAAGTATGTATATATGTGTGTGTATATATACATACACACACATATAAGTATGTATATATATGTCTGTATATATATATATACATATGTATATATATATATATATACAGACATATATATATGTATATATATATAACAGCCATGCTACTTAACCTTGTTGTATAAACAATGGAGCAAATGAAGAGGATCACTTTCTCAAGCCACACTGCTGCCGAGAAGCCGGGCTGGGTTTGAAGGGCGATGCATCAGGTAGGAGATCTTTACTCAGATGGACAAGGACAACACAAGGTAGGGGCTTTATATACCAAAGCACTATTATAAAACCTCACGTCGTAGGCTAATAAATATTTGCAGAACAACTCACTGTTTTCGTCATTTTACGCCTTGCTCATTCCGGAGAAAATATGCAGACCCCCCTTGCGTGTCCAAAAGCTGCAGTGTACGCCTAGAATACGGAACTGGCGTTTCTAGCCACCGAGCATATTACAGTTTATTTCTGATAAGTAATCAACTATAGGATTGCATGATACAAACAAGTATATAATGGTTATTATAAAACCTCCCAAATTAATAAATAATAATATGTGTCTACCAAGTCCTCAGGCCTATGTCAAGACTGGAAAACCAAAGCAAATGTCTTTTTTATTCCCCTATAGTCAGAATGAAGGATGCCAATTTGGAGTTTCTGGCTTGTTCCCACCTTTACTCTGCAGGCATCTGTCGATGCTCTGTGGCAAGCTGGCCACTGGCTGACTTCCACGTCCTTACATAACAAGAGGAGGGCAGCTGCCCCAGAAGGAGAGCTCCATCTTGCATAAACAGATCCTCTCCAAGGTCTCTTCTACCGCTGTAGAGCTACTGTTCACATGCACACATTTAATAAGAGTGCATTTTATGAAAGTGGATGCATTATCCTTCTGGATTTGTTTATACGAAGGACAAGTTAAAACTCTGTGATTATAGTTCGTGTTTCATTCGGGTCGAAGGTCAATCGGGATGTTGTAGTGTGCCATTTCTAACCATAATTTTATTTTATGGCTTCTGAATACACCTAGATGACAGAAAATAACTCAAGACAGGCAAGAGGGTTACAGGAGATTATCATTACAGGATTCATATCAACTCCTCTGATGTGGATTGCATGGAAATTTTGGGGTAATTGAATTCTCTCATAGTATTTTATGTTTTGGATGGCAATCTATCAACCACCCATTTTTAGAATGAACTTCACAAGTTAGGCTATTTTGGTAGGCATATCAGAATGACTCATTTCACTAATATGTTACCAGCCAGTAAAAGTACTTTGAGAAATGAACTATCGAATCTCTTTGCAGCTAATTAAATGCAGAAACTTATTCTGGGTGTTTAACTGAAAAAACCTATTACTCTTGGGTGGTATCTTAATATAAATCTATAACATAGACGATTGTCGCTTCTGTAGTTAGTTGAGATTGCGTGTTGTTAGAAGCGTTCACCCCTCCTTTGTCTCTCTGTCCATGTGCGATGCCTTCTACCATGTCATGAAACAATCCCTTACTATCTCCATCTTGGCCTTTCCAGCCTTCAGAAAGATGAAAACACAAATTTCTAGTTTATGATTCACCCAGTCTGTAGTATCATGATACAGAAGCAGAAAATGACCTAAGATGGGTATCTTTATTTCCATATATTTCATTAACATCAAAATACCTTACCAATCACACCAGAATACCTTACAAATTTGTGTGTGCCTGTGTGTGTGTGTGTGTGTGCCTGTGTGTGTGTGTGTTGCACGTGTGTGTACATCTGTATGCCAGTGCTGGGGCTCGAGCTCAGAGCCTCACAGTTTTCCCTTAGCTTTTTCATTCAGGGCTGTCATTCTACCACCTGAACCACAGCTCCACTTCGAGCTTTTGGCTGGCTAATTGGAGATAAGAGTCTCTTGGGTTTTTCTGCCTGGGCTGGCTTCTAACTGGGAGTCTCTGATCCCAGCCTTCTGAGTAGCTGACAGGTTTGAGGAGCCCCATACAATTGATTTCTTATTGGACTATCAAGTACAAACTGATTATTATTATTACTCTGAATCCATGTCGAATTTTAACTTTTTAAAACTTTTTGTGTTTATAAAACCCTTATTATAATAGATTAGTATCCATTGAATGTTAATAATTTAAAAACTACAAAGAAGGATTTTCCATGCCCAGCTTGAGTATACAGTACGCACTGACAGAGGCTATTTGCATTTGCATTGTTTACTTTTCAAAACCAAGAAGAAAGTACTGTTCAATTAGGCATTCCTGTCTGATTTGGGTGCCATAAACCTTCCATGACTCCTGAGTTCTAGGGACCCAAGATAATAGACCATCATAGTAAAGAATAATGTCCAGAGAACATTCTGTGGTCCTTGTTTGCCTGAATCGTGTGAACAAGCATCCAGTGTCAATGGGGCTGGCATGCCCTTTGCCTGAGATGCCCACAGAATTCCAATATGAACTTTAAAACACCCTAGATTTGTGGGGAGGGCTTTGAAAATCATTTTTCTGCTTGAGGACATTGCTGTTTCATAGACAAGATCAAGTAGAAACCTAACAATGAAGAAATATGTAGCTATGATTAATGTTACAGAAGAGGAAGTGGAAGCCAAGGCCCAGCTCATTGATTTATCCTGTCTTTCTCCTGGATGGTGGGATATTAAACTAGAAGTCAGGTGTCTTAATCCTCAGTCTCCTCTGTCTTCCCATCTCCACTGCCTGCTGGTTCCCCATCCCCCCTCACACACACACACACACACACACACACACACACACACACACACACACACACACACACACAGAGTACCATACTGAAGGAGAACGGAAATTCCCCCGGCTGTATGTCTGTGGCCCCTACATATTATTGGCCCAACACAGACGTTTCCCACAATGTTGTGAGTTTGTCCCATCCTCTAATCGTTCAGTTCTGGCCTCTCAACTAAATATAAAGATCTAGCTATGTGTGTGTTTATAACAGGTGGGACACTAGTTGTAATGTATGTAACGTAGCCCTCCCCCCAAAAAAATAATAATTTGGGCGTCAAGTATAATTTAAAATCCACAAGAAATACTCTGCAAAACTGTACCCATTTGATTTTAATGGTGCTTTGAGACCCAAGTCAATGCAAATGTGGTTAGGGGCGTGATTTATTCTTTCCTTTACGACGAGGTGTTTTGTGGAACTCTGTTTTGGAGGGATATGGTGAGGTAGGTGTTTCTTGAAAGGAGATGGATAGCTTTACCTCTCTCCAGATCTTTGCTTTTTTTTTTTACGCAAAAAAAAAAAAAACCCAACTCTCTCTCGCTTTAAGTATGATTATGTGGCTACAGGATATTTTTAATTAATCCACACCAGGCCCACCCCCCTGGAAATCCTAGGAAAGGCTCAGAGCAAGGGTGTGCTTCAAGGAGACGCCACTGGAGGGCACCATACATACCAAAAAGCGAATTTGAGAACTTTTTAATGTCTCAGGATGGAATCGTTCAGCATCAACCCACTCACCAAGGAACCATTTCTGAATTTAACACAAAGTATGTGCACTGAAAATGCTTCGCTTGCCAACTTATGAGGAACAAGACCACAGAACGTATGTTGACCGCATTTGTACATGTTCGGTGCCAACGGGACGTGGCTGTAGGAAATGCTAAGGTCACATTGCTTTCAAAGGAAAAAATATATAGTTTTAATGTGGCTTTGATCAATAAGCAAGCACAGAGAGGTTGGTCAAGTGTGGAATTCTATAGACTTTTAACCTAAGGGTTTGGTGGGGATCAATTTTGCTCCACTAGAAGAGGAGGAGAGGAAATTACATACTTAAGGAAAAAGAGAAACACATTGAAGCCCTAGAAACCTGAGCAGTGGAATGGAAATCAGGGAAAGGGTACAGTCAGTAAGGGAACACAGCACTAGACCTGGTTCTAACTAAACAAGAAGATGGACCGATGCTCCCAGAGGCTTGTGGGTAACAGAAGGAATGAGAAACTCAGCTTGATCCATACAGCACAGGGACTGGGGGCTGCGTGGGCTCAGGAGGACGGGAAAGATGGTCCACCTTGGAACAAGATGCCATCCCCGGGCTCCTGGAGACCAGAAGACCCATGTTGGGGGAATGGATCACAGCAGGAAATAATAAACTATAATGGGCTTGTATTTGGAGAGGGCAGTCCTGGAATCTGAAATCAGGGCCCTGCACTTGCTGAACACACCGTGAGCATGAACACCACGCCTCCAGCCCTGTGGGTGGTCACTATTTCTTTTTAAATATTATCTTATTGTAAAGATGCTGTACAGAGGGGTTACAGTTACATGAGTAAGGTAATGAGTACATTTCTTGTCAAGAATTGTTACCCCCTCCTTTGTTTTTCTCCCACTATCCCTTCCCTCCCTTCCCTTCCCACCTCCCAAAGTCCTCCCCCCACCCCAAACTTGTAAAGTTCATTTCCAATATACTGTCTTGTGGGTATCACTGTTACAATGGATCATCCTGTGTTCTTGTTTCAGCATTTTGTTATTCCCCTTCCCCTCCCCAAATTAGATAAATGTATATACAAGATGCAGGGCACTGAAATCAAATATGGTGACAACAGGGGTTATAGCATAGAGAGAAGAACATACAAAAGAAACAAAAAAAAATCACACAGTACATTTAAAACAACAATGAGAAAATCCTCTTGTGTCCCTATCTTGGGGTTCATTTCACTTAGCATCATCTTATATGGTCGTATGTATGTGGCTATTGAGCTATTCTGCTCATCTGGTAAGATTATCCTAGACACATACTAGCCAGGATTTGCCTCAGACTGCAATCTTCCTACCTATGTTTCCCACAGAGCTGGAATTACAGGAATGAGCCACTCTTCCCAGTCCAAAATGAGTGAGCTTTTAAAGGAATAGCTCCTACAAACTCAATGAGAGAGTGCTTTACACAGCTTGTCCCTGCCTCCAATTCCACCCCCCACCCCATCCTGCTGGGGAGACCACCCTGGTTCTGAACCTCACTCCTCAGGAACAGCGAGCAAGCAAGAGTGCAGGCCAGGCCCAGGAGGAGACAGAGAAAGATCAGGAGAAAGGGCTCTCTGCCCACAAAGCCCTGAGCTACTTTAGAGAGAACTGTTATGGATTATATTTTAAGACATGTATCTCCAGTTGTCTCAACTCAGCAGCTGAATAAACCATATGCAGGGAAAAGACCAAAAGTTTACAAAGAGAATCAAAAGCATAAATGATTCACGAGGAAATTGTGTCATACACACTCCTGCATGAGTTTGAAACGCATCTTTAAGGGCTGGAGGCATGGTTCAGTGGTAGAGCACTTGCCTAACAAGTATAAGGGCCTGAGTTCAAACCCAAGTACCAGCAAAAAAGGAAGTTTGTTTTTTTTAACTAATAATAAATCCTTGAATGACTGAGTGACAGAATTCATATACCCAGAAGTAATGATAAATCATTGCATTTTGTGTTTATTTTTCAATAACACACATTTTACTATATGGAAGCTACGCTCAAACACATATACTAGAAAAAATGAATCGCCCAGTGTAAATTCATAGACAGCTGAACATAGTGAATTTGCCAGAAGAGTCTGGAAGCATTGAAACCATAATTGGGGATAAGCATCTCACAGACTTTCCTGCCAAGGCTAGCTTTGAACCAGGAACCTCAGTCTCCGGAGTAGCGAGGATTCTAGGCATGAGCCGCCAGGGTGTGGCCCAAGATTAAATTTTTCAGGGAAAGCATCGGCTCTCTGCAGGTTTAAAAGAATCTCTCTGAATATAATGGAGAGACAGAACAGAACAGAGCTCTTCAAACAGCACAGCCAGGCCAGAAACTCTCATCCCCACCCACCCCCCATGAGAGATCCTTTTAAATACAATGTAAAATATCTCCAGAAAGAAGAGTTTTAGGTAGAATGTCCAGTTGGAACAGGAGCCAGCCAACTGGTTGTGTGGTGCCCTGAGAGGAGCTGTTAAGGTCCAAGAGGAAAAGAAGAAAGAAACGACTTAGGCCAAATGGGAGTCAAGACAGATCAGGCAGTGTTTGATGGACCCGGGCTGCACGCAGGGCTGTGGATGGGAGGTTCGAGGACAGGGCATCTAGCCACAGCGTGTGGGCATCCAGGAGATCTGGTGTGGCAAATCTGGTGAAACTCCACCTGCAGAATGGCAGCCGCTCACTGGTGCCGTGACTCACTGTTTAAAAAATTCCCCCAGTACAACAGTCAGATTCCTTCTGAGTCATCGCTTCTAACATTGCGAATAATTCCATGCACGTACATGAAGAGAAGATGCTGCATTTTTAAACACTTTGCAGAAAGTATTTTCTTATTTAAATTAAATTAGTAGAAGTGAAGTGTGGTGACGCTGGAAAGTGCTAAGAACGAAAAAGAAGGAGCAGGAAACCCTCATGGATATGTCCACTCGCTCGTATTGTCAATATGAGATAATTTTGTGTGTCTTTCTGTGCTTCACACTGTGTGCAAGGGAAATGGATCGACCCATATCTATTGGGAGCAATGGATGAATCTATGTCTTTTGAAGTATAAGGTCACACTGTATACATACACACTGCTGGCAATTTGCCTTTTCAATGGGGCAGTAAAAACAAACTCAAAAGCAACGCTGAAACTGGTAAGAAATACTCATTGCAATTCATTAAGGAAAAGATGCTGTTCTATTTTTTTCCTAACAGCACTGATTTACCTTGGGGGCGGGGGGAGAAGAGGGCAAGGGGAGTGTTTAGCCAGACATTACTTTGCAAACACTTTATGCCTGTGCACTGCTTAGGAGAGAATCCGCATTGTGAGTGCTTGCTGCTTGGTCCTCCAATGCTCAGTGCTATTTAAAAGCTCCTCTCAATCTTCAAGCTACTGTTAAGAATACTCTCTCCACTGAGTGGCTCACAAACAACAGAAATGAACTCCAGGGCCCCCTGGAGCTCAGACCACAGGCAGATTCGGGTGTGATGAGGTGTGTTTTGTGGCTCACCGGGTTCTCTGGGCCTCACCTGCTTGGTCTCAGGAGCCATTTTCAGGACCTTTAAGACTTAGGATTGCAACCAAAGAATGTTGCCAGGACACCAACGCTCCACCCAGAGCAAGGATCTTCACTGGAGTGAGCTCTGTGTTCCAAGCATTGTCTTCTGTCTTCACTACAAAGAAGTGAAGGCAGCTGGGAGGAGCCCGGGCAGGGGACTGGGAAGATGGGACTCCAGGCATCTGGATTTTTCCAGGGGTGAATTCTTGGGTATTCTAAAGAGAGAATTGAGTTAGGAGCTGCCAAAGGCATGCAGTCTCGAGGAAAGAGTGGATTCCTGGAAGAATTCTACTCTGGTTTGGCTGGGCAAAGCCTGTCTCTCCCCTTCTAGCCTTGGCCAGCCTCAAATATCCTTCTGGCCTTCTAGATGTCTCCTGGAGTCTGAGACTTTAGCCCGCTGTCCAGGCTCCTTTGCACAACCGCTCACTGGATTGTTCTCCTGGGTTCCATTGATTCCCTTTATGGGAATGCTTTTCGGAGTCCTTCTTCGTTTTCCTTAACCAGGGTACTGAGATTGGAACTTAGGGCCTTTTACGTGTTCGCTCTGCTTTCTCATATATGGTGCTCTACCACTTAATCTTTGCCTCCAGATCAGCTTTCTGCTGGTTCTTTTGGAGACAGCTCAAGGACTCTTCTGCCTGGGCTGCCTTAGAACCACGATTCTCCAGATCTCAGCCTCCTGAATAGCTAGCATTGGAGGCGTGAGGCGTGGTGACTGGCTAAGGGCTCCACCTGATTTGATTTCTCTTTCTCAGGTTTGTTCATCACCACAGCTCCTCCAACCCAGCAGCCTGCCTGGTGCTTTTGCTCGTCCTTCTGTGACTGGTTTCCTTAATGCCCCTGCTGTCCATTCTGGAACCTGTGCTAGGGTTTTGTGCGGCATTGACTTCAAGTTCCTTGACCTGCAGCCCCACAGTTCAGAATCTGTTCTTTGAAAATCATCAGTTCCCAAATCGGAGTCATGTCTCCTGCCTCTGGCATCTTTTTATCAAGGACCTGAACGTCAATGGCCAGCCTCCAGGGCCTGGGAAGAATCTGAGGTCATTCTTGTGCACTTGGAACCTTCCAGATGTTTAAGGTAGTGAAGGTCAGGGAGGGTCTGGTGTTTCCTCAGGTCAGCTGATCTTCTCAGCCATTTACTTAAAGGGGCCCCGTGGAAGTAGCATTTTTTCTTGACAGAGAAGTGAAAAAGACATTTGATTGCTGTCTCCTCTCCTCCACCAGTGAACATCGTAGCGTCTGCCCCGTGCTGCGGTCAGCTCAACCACCTCTCCTTATTGCTGCTGTTCTTGCTCGGAACTTAGCTTATTCAAAAGATCGCTCAAACCCTCTAAGAATGTTGCTGGTGTTTCTTCAAGACTCTGCACTTCCCAGCCTTGAGCAGTCTTCCTAAGTTTATGTCATGCTTACCTATTGAGCCTCAGCATTTTAGATCATTTTGATCGGCCATGGGTTTCACGTCTAAATGTCTGTCAAAATGCTTTGAAGAAATGCGGGGGGAAAAAAGCAGCAAACATAAAAGAGGATCTGTTCTTCCAACACTGGCAAATCCTGGAGTTCAGAGCTTGGACATCCTGCCGTGGGTTATTAGTGTCTCCAGAAGACAGGATCACTTCCCTGTAACCAGGTTTGTGGCTGTGTTTGTTGCAGGAAAACAATAAATGAAAATTAGAATCGTGTGTGTGTCTCTCACTGCCAGCCCTGGCAGGAAAGTCCATGAGACTCCTATCTCTGGTGAACCACCAGCAAGCTAACAGAGAAGCTGTGGCTCCAATGGTAGAGCACTAGCCTGGACCTTGGTTAAAGACGTAGAATGGCACACACACCAAGAAAAATAGTTTAGCCATCAGACTATTGGATATGTTGTATTGTTTTAGTCAAGAAGATTTGGCATGAACATTTATTTTTATTAGTATTTAAGGGTGAGCTATCATTCTTACTTTATAGACAAGGATTGTACAGGAGAAAGTGGTGCAATCGCAGTATTGATTTATAGCTTTTAAAGCTCTCCCGGCCTCACAGCTTTTCTGACATTGCTGTGGGTTTGTTGTTGTTGTTGTAGTTGTTAACTGGTATAAAACAGGATGGTACTCTAGCCTTTTTCTGTTTTTTTTTTTTCTTTCTTTCCTATTCTTAATGTGTGCTTCATAATTGGGTCACTTTTCAGAAAATAAAGCTGCCTCCTTCCTCTGGCCAGTTCT
This sequence comes from Dipodomys spectabilis, assembly GCF_019054845.1. Lineage (NCBI taxonomy): Eukaryota > Metazoa > Chordata > Mammalia > Rodentia > Heteromyidae > Dipodomys > Dipodomys spectabilis. The sequence goes on from NW_024871277.1 coordinate 399,041, forward strand.
GCCTTCCTCCCACAGTGGACTTGCCTTCCTGTACCTGCAGGTCTGCAGAGATAGGCCACTGTCATTGGCTGCTGGGCATGCCCATCACCCTAGGCCCACCCATGCAACCCTGTGGTTGAACTAGCCTCAGCAGTGCCACCTGCTCACCCAGAGCACTGGGTGTGCCCCTCATCCGTCATCTGTGCACACAGATCGCTCCCACTTGAAGAACTCACTCTTGCTGGGTGCCACTGGCTCAGGCCCTAATCCTAGCTACTCAGGAGGCTGAGATCGAAGGACCAAGATTCGAAGCCAGCTTAGGCATCAAAATCCATGAGATCCTTTATCACCAATGAACCACCAAAAAGCCAAAAGTAGAGCTGAGGCTCAAGTAGTAGAGCACCAGTCTTGAGCAGATAAAGCTAAGGGACAGGGCCCAGGCCCTGAGCTCCAGCCCCAGCCACAACACAAAACAAATAAGCAAGAATCTCACCTTCCATAAAACAGCTGAGCTCCTGCTCTTGGGCTTGGTTGCAGGTCCAGGCCACCATATCAGTGATAAGAAGCTGCAGGCCATGGCCCCGTCTCAAAGGAGGAATTATAAATGCTAAGAATGGCCAGTAGATAAACAATGTCTTCCATGTAATGGTTTTTCCACGTTATTTGCATGCCTGGAGCAAATCCTTCTCACAAAAGGGTGACGAAGACAAGCCACGCAGGGAGCAGGTGCGCAGCGCCCAGCTCCACTGCTCATCAATCTAGGGGACCAGGACCAGAAATGGCATGTGCTAAAGTTCCATCATAACTTACAAAAGACATTTATTTACCTCGAGCACTGAACGTCAGAGGTGTGATATTGCAGTTCCACAATGTCAACGTAAATAGAAGCAAGGGCTAAGTGGGGGAAAAACAATCAGTGCCCTTCTTACTCATGTGGCACCACAGCTGGTATCGGCATCTATAGAAGCATTGTCAGCAGAAAAAACTAGGAGAGCTTGTGAGGGCTGGGAGAAGGAATGGGCTGTCACACAACGAGACTCAAATATTTTAATAAACTGCAATGTAGGGAGCCATCAGTTTTGCTTTTGGATAGAAATCTGAAAGTATCCTAACAGAAATTCTTGGGTCCTTGGGAAGTAAGGCTAAGCATGGATGCACATCACTGCAATCCCAGCATTCAGCAGGGTGAGGCAGGAGGATCTCAAATTCAAGGCCAGCCTGAGCTGAAGCAGGGAGACCCTGTGTTGAAGAACTAACTGAAGTGATGCAGTGAAGCAGTCCTGTCTGGAACTTGAAGGACTGAATGCCTTAGGGTAGAGACACAGTGTTCAGTGCACATGCGAAATCATTCAGGACTTATTTGTGTCTGGTGCAGATTTACTCAATCTGGGAAAACCTATTGCAGCCCAGATCACAGCCAACTATTGTTTTGTTGTATTCCTCCTCTCAGAGCACTGATGATTTTGACACGATATAAATTGCCTATGAAATGGAGCACAAAGCTCCAACCACTGTTATCACTCAGGATAAACAAACACTGCCTTCGTGTCGAGCTTTGAAAGGAACTACCAAGCAGCATCTTATTAAAAATTCAGTGCATTTCTTCTCTGTGTCAGGAACTAAATACACTACTGGAATATACCAAGGTGTCAAGTTGGTGTGTTTTCTCTGACAGCATGTCTGCTCTTTAAATAGAGCTGGCTTCTATTTTAAGGAGACACTAAACTGAAGTCATATCCTGCAATAAATGTCTGATTCTTTGCACGGCGTTACAATGGATTGGTGTAGCGAGCAAGCCCTGCCCAACCCAACCTGCCTCAACAGGCCATTTACTCCTCTTAGTAACTAATATTGCTCAAAAGTTTGATGGATAAAAGCCTAAGTCTTCAAATACAATAACCAGGCCATGTATCTTATGGTCTCTGAACTCTTAAGTTATAGAATCAGGAAGATTAGATTCAATCTCAAGTTTGCTTCTAAATTAATGTGTTACTTTCTTTGATCAGGTCATGACATTCCTTCTCATTCTGTTCCCTAAACTTTACAGTGTTTTATGACATGAGTGCTACAATCTTTCTTAGTTCTGATAGTCTCACTCCACTCTGGAAATTATAATACAGTAGAAAACCTTGTCTTAGAATTTCTCTGACCACCTAAGCCAACATCAAAATCAGTAATGTTTGTAGGATTCCTATGGTATCTAAATCAACAAGTGAATACTAATTTAGGATTGGATCTGTTGGCTCCCACCTTTAATCAATGCCCGAGGCAGGTAAATCTAAGAGAAATGTAAAAGATTCTTATCTCCAACTAATCAGCTAATATCTGGAAGTGGAGGTATAACTCAAGACGTAGAGCACCCACCAAGAGCCAAAAAGCTTAACTATTCACACTGACCCCAGTTGTTAAGCTTGATTTGCTAAACTTTTATAAAATCATTCATATTAGAAAACCTAGTACTGGGTTTTGAACTCAAGGGCCTCATGCTTGCTCAGCTGGCACTCTATTATGTCTCTGGCAGTGTTTTTTGCTGGTTATTTTGGAGACAAAGCTTCATAGACCCTTCCTCCTGAGCTGTGTTTGAATTACCATCCTTCTCACCTCTTGAATAAATGCTGAGACAGGGGTGTGGCTTCCTTTGCAATCATTTTGTCTCCATGAGATCAGAATGTCCCCTCTTTCTACTGGTGTTTATATGTTAAAATGAGTAGAACATTTCTTTTATCTCTGAAAAGAAATAAAGTTGCAGCTTTTTATGTCTATATGCCCCATAGCAAACTCATCTTTACACATTAGAACCAGTGGCTCATGCAAATAATCCTAGCTACTTGGGAGGATAAGACCCAGCATGATAGTTCAAACCCATGTGAGCATGAGAGTCTATGTGACTTTTATCTCCAATTAACTACAAAACAAAAACAAAATATAAGTGGAGCTGTGGTTCCAGTGGTAGAGTGCTATTCTTGAGCAAAAATGCTTATGAACAGAGCCCAGTCCCTGAGTTCAAGCCCCAGACTAACAAAAACATAAATTCATTTTTTTTCATACTAACCACAGACTCCCTAATAAAGAACAATACAATTAAAATGTCCCTATAAAAAGAACCTGATCACTGCTGGTCAACAGTGTGAATCATGCCTTTAAACCTAGCTACTCAAGGAGGCTGAAAGAAGGATCACTTATCAAGGCTACCTATGATAGAAAAGTTTGCGAGAGACCACTGGTGGCTCACACCTGTAATCCAAGCTACTCAGGAGGCTGAGATCTGATGATCACAGTTCAAAGCCAGCCCAGGCAGGACAGTCCCCGAGACTCTTATCTCCAATAAACCACTCAGAAAACTAGAAGTGGCACTGTGGCTTAAGTGGGAGAGCACTTGCCTTGAGCTGAAGAGCTGAGGGATGGTGACCAGGCCCAGAGTTCAAGCCCCACGACCAAAAAAAAAAAAAAAGACAAGAAAAGAAAAGTCTGCGAGACCCTATTGCAAATATAGAGTACAACCAGCAAGTTCAGGAGGATTGAATGCTGGTAATGATAAACAAACAAACAAAAACCAGTTTAATGTGCTTCTTTCTTAATAAAACTGTTGTGGGGACATGTGGAGTTTCCCCAGAATTCCATAGATTTTATCCTTCACATCATTGTTTTGAGTCTATGGAGTGCTTGTTTTTAAATCTTACTTCTGCTTTTTATAAAGAAAGATTGTAGGAATTAAAAAAGAATCTTTCATTGAACAGGGCAAAACCCACCGTTGTTGGAAATTTTCATCGTTCCCACACAAATATATCTGCTGACACGTTCTTTTGAAGCAGGCCAGAGACAGTCAGGATGTGTAGTGAATGAGACTAAACCAGTGTCTCATGTGATAACAAATTTCCAATTATTTGCTCCAAATGGATTAAAATATCAGTTGTGATTCTACTTACAAGCAATAGTTATTTCCTCCTATCAGTGTTGTACAGTTTCATGTAAGTATATTCATTCTTCTTTACCAAGAAGTATCTGGAAACAGAGCCCTTGTAAAACATTTTTGGAAAAGATTCCTTGTGCTTAATCAAGAACATAGTGTATCAGAGCTTTATTTCTTGGCATTATAAGTCTTCATGTCAATATTCCTAATAAAATACTGTTTTAAACATGTGATAACAAAACAATTGCTTAGATACAAAATCAGAAATCAAACAACCTCTCTTTTTTTTAAATTTTTAACAACCTCTCTTTTAGTTATTATTTTACACTTTTTTTCTGATAGTGTTGATATTTAATCCATGCATATTTTATTTTATTTTAATGTTTTTTGAGCTGGTACTGGGGCTTAAACTCAGGGTCTAGACACTGTCCCTTAGTATTTTTTACTCAAGACTAGAGCTGTACCATTTGAGCCATAGTTCTACATCCAGTATTTTGCTGGTTAATTGGCGATAAGAATCTCATGGATTTTCCTGCTTGGTCTGGCTTTGAACTCTCCTGAGTAGCTGGGATTACAGACCTGAACCACCAGCACCCAGCTCATGCATATTGTAAAAGCATTTAATAATCAACCATTTCTTTGCCTGTATTTATTCTAGTGCTCTTGGAATTTGGCTTCGATCAACTACAGTCTATATATTGAGCTATCAATATAATATTTAACATTTGCAGCATCTTTGATCAATCTTTTGTGCTGGCAGTGGGGCTGGATGGCGAGTCCTATGACTTCTGTTCATTTGTACACAGCTCCCAGTGACTGGGATGGGCCAGGGCAGGGGGGGCCCAGGGGACAGAGATGTTTATTCAGAGTCTGGACTGCCTCCCCAGCTGGGACTGGTAGAGAGGAAGACATTTTCTCATTCCTTTCCAGCAGGGAAAAAAAAATCCCCAAAGTAAACTGTAAAACCTGGGGGGTGGGGGGGCAGGCCAAGGGGAGAGGAAATTGTTGGTATAAGGCAAGTCCTATTTGCCCTTTTCCTTTTCTCTTCTTCCCCTTCTTGCATATCTTTGTTTCTATTTAGAATTCTTTATTTATGCCAAAGAAACTCATTCAGATTAGTTCTTATAAAGATCAATGCAATGTCTGCCCCATTTGTTAGGAAATGGAAAGGCTTGGAAAAAATTATATTAAGTAAAGTAAGCCAGGCCCAAAGAAACATAGGTCCCATGGTTTCCCTTATTTGCAATATCTAGTATATGTCTGAGTCAAGCAGAGAAGGTCAGATAAGGTGATGTTAGGGAAATGAACCCTAAGATATGTATTCAAATGTTTTTTTTTCTTTCATGCAATTGTTTCTAACACATTTATAAGATTATTTCTTTGTTGATTTGTATGTCCCTCCCCCACAGTATAACCCCTGCTTTCACTGTATTTGATGTCGTTATAATTTGTGGAGGGAAAGGGGAAAAACAAATCGTTTAAATAGGGATACAGGTGGACCCATTGCAACAATGAGATGTACAAGTTATTATGTCAAAAACGAACTTTACAACTTTGGTGCGGGGGCGGGCGGGGGGAGGGGGGGGAGGTGGCCGGGGAGGATTGGGGGGGGCGGGGGGAGGATGGGAAGGGATGGGAAGGGGAAACAAAGGAGGAGGTTACAATGCTTAATAAGAAATGTATTCATTATCTTGCCCATGTAATTGTAACCCCTCTGTACAGTATTTTCACAATAAAAAAAAAGATCAATGCAATGTCATGTCTCAAAAGAAGACAGATGGGCAAGTAAACAATGCTAAAAATCACTTATCATCCGGGAAAGGAAAGTTAAGGCCACAATAAGAATCATCTTACGCTTGTCAGTATGGCTGTTGTCAAAAAGACTAAAAACAGTAGCTGGAGGTGGTGGCTCAAGCCTGCAATCCTAGCTACCTGGAAGGTAGAGACTGGAGGATAGGGGCCCCAGGCCCATCCAGACAAAAGTAAGCTGAAGAGATTCCTCTCCATTAGACACACGTGCAGTGGATTTGCACCTCTTACCCAAGCTAGGGGAGAAACACAATGCTGGGAAATGTGGGGACAGCCTGGCATCACCAGCCACAAAGAGAGGCAAGCAGAGAGTTGCAGCCCAGGGCAGACTGTGAATAAAACAAAACCTTCAACAATCAAGGCCGAAGGGGGTTGGAAATGTGGCTCAAGAGGTAGAGTACCTGACTACCAAGGGCAAGGCAGAAGCCTGCAGCCATTCTCTGTGAGAATCCCAACCTGCTTCTGTAAGGAATCCTTTCCCCTCGTGTAGCAAACAGCATTTCCCTCTTCCTCATGTAGAAGACAGTGGTGATATTTGTTACGAACCTAGGCAGCCCACTGATGCGTTTGCTCATCCTTAAATAGGGTGAGAGTCATCTCTCTCTGAAACAAAATCCTCACAGTTCAACGGAGCCACGCCATTTCATTTGTTTAATTACAAGGCTTATTTTTACCAACACCCAGTGGCCTATCTGTGAAGGCACATTTTTAGAATCTGACAAATAAGCAAATAGATCCCTAGATCAGAGGCACAGCTCTGCTACTTTGTTTTGTACTCAAGAAAGAATACTCATCACACCTACACACTATTTTCTCTAATCTTTATCCACTCAAATGCATTTTTCAGGAGAAATAACACATGATTCCTGGAATTTTATGTGGTAACTAGAATTTCTTTCTTTGGAGTTCATGTAAATGCCCTCTGTAATCTTTAGTTATGATATTTAATTTCACTCTCAGGTTTTCATGTGGCTTTGTAGCTGAGAAGTAAGGAAAACGCTTCCTAGGATGGGCAGGCAGGCTTGTGGATAACGAGAAGGCTGTAACCATAACCCAGCAGGACTTTGACAGGGAAACTGCTCAGATGGCTTCCCTGGAGAACTCTTCAGACCACATAAAGGAAGAATAGTACTAATCTTATGCAAACCTTTTGTGAGTATAGACAGGAAACACCCAAGCTTGCTTATGCGGTCAGCATAGCCCAGATAACAGCATCTGACCCGAACATGCTAAGTTAAGTACATTACAGCCCCATCTAGCTCATGAACATAAATGCAAAAAAATAATTAGGCTAGCCATGTGCCAATGGCTTGTGCCTATAATCCTAGCTACTCAGGAGGCTGAAATCTGAGGATCAAATTTCAAAGTCAGCCCGGGCAGGAAAGACCGTGACACACTTGTCTCCAAGATAATTTTAAAAAGTAGATTAAAAATGAATAAATGCAAAAAATTAAACAAATGATTAGATACCCATTTGGGGAAAAAAGGAACTTCACCTTTAATTCAAACTAATTCCAAACAGATTATAGATGTAAGTAAAAAAGCAGGGAGAGTTAATAAAGGTACAAATGAACACAGAATGTTTGATTGTCCTGTGTGAGGCAGATATTTCTGAAATAGGAGGAAAAAATTAGTCATAAAGAAGAACACCAATGACAAATTGGATTTTATTAAATAATCCCTATCAAAGGTAGCATTTAAAGGGGCTAGAGGCATGGCTCAGGTGGTAGAGCACCAGCCTCTGAGCAAAAACGTCAGACTCTCAGTTCAACTCCGGGGAGAAAAAGAAATCTCATGAAGAAATGAAAACCCAAAGAGAAGAAGAGATTTTTTTTCTATACACGCATCTAAAAAGAAATTGTAGGTAGGGAAAAAAACGCAAAGAACTATTTCAGCCTAATAAGGTAAAGGCAAACCCATTTAATGAGCAAAACCCATAAATAGGTACCGCATAAATGAGCTCACCCAAAAGTTCCATAAGAACGTCTAAAGTATACTCAAAATCACCAGACACCAGACTGTATAACTCAGAACCACGGTGGCAGCCATCACTCTTTTTTTTTTTTTTAATTTTTTTTTTGTCCGGTCGTGGGGCCTGAACTCTGGGCCTGGGCGCTGTCCCTCAGCTCTTCAGCTCAAGGCTAGTACTCTACCACTTGAGCCACAGCGCCACTTCCGGCTTTTTTTCTTTTTGCTTATGTGGTGCTGGGGAATCGAACCCAGGGCCTCAGGCATGCAAGGCAAGCGCTCTACCACTGAGCCACCTTCCCAGCCCAGCCATCACTCTTGTTGACATGTCTCACTTCTCACACAAGGCATGCATGAGTCAGAGAGGGACAGAAACAACCTGAGCTCTCACGTAATGCTGTTCAGCACAACCGCTTTGGAAAATTAATTTGTAACCTCTATTAACGCTAAATATGAAAAAAATCCTTACAATTTAGTTAATACTTCTAAATACCTAGCCCAAAGATCAGAAGGATTCTACAGAATAGCTCCCAACTAGAAAGAAGTCAAAAGAGGAGCAGAAGAAGGATAGATCATTTGTACAGTAAGGATGTGTGATAGCAATATGTATCCAAAACAACAACAATTTCACAAAACGATGTTGGATTTAAAGGTTGGTCTTTCATTTTATGAAGTTCAGAGAAAGGTTGAAGTAAGACACAGTGATAGAGTTTTCTGTCTGTGTGCTTTTTGTGGTGCTAGGATGAAAACTAGAGCATTGTACAAGCAACTCATGCTCTTCACCCCTCATCCACACCTCCAAGCCTAGTCTTCTTGTTTTTTTTTTTTGTTGTTGTTGTTGTTGTTGGATTTTTTTCTGCTTTTTTAAGGCCAGCAATGAGGCTTGAACTCAGGGCTTGGGTGCTACCTCTTAGCTCTTTCCCTTAAGGCCAACACTCTACCACTTGAGCCACAGCTCCAGTTCCAGCTTTTTTGGTGGCTTATTGGCGATAGGGCTCTCATGAATTTTTCTCCTCAGAGCTCCAGGACTCCAGGTTTTAGCCAGTGGTGACCAGAAAACTTAATCTTTTCTTTTGAAAAAAATCTCCGCGATGATTTAACATTTAATTAAGTCTAAGAACCACATCTACAGAAGAGATAACCTAAATTCCCAGCTTTGTTTTACTTGTGTGAATAAAAACTCCTCTGTCATCAGGGGAAAAATTATTCCATCAGAACTTTATTATATGGATTATACATAGAATTTAAAATTATCAACTGCTTTTACTATCTCTAATATACCCACTCAATGTCGATTGTACTGGCTTCCTGAGAGAGATCTCTTAAAGTAAGCCAATACATCTGTTTCATGAAAACTTTTCATTTCCAATATTTGTAAATAGTATCTACATCAATACTCACTGGTGGCTTACTCCCGGAATCTTAACTACTCAGCTTGGGTAGAAAAATCTGTGTGACTCATCTCCAATTAGCCACCAAAAAGCCAAAAGTGGATTGTGGCTCAAGTGGTAGACTACCAGCACTGAGTGAAAAATCCAAGCAAGAATATGAGGCTCTGATTTCAAGTCCTAGCAGTAGCGTGTGCACACTAACACATCCATATGAGAAAGTTATTTTTCCCAGAAAAATAACCACCTGACAGAATTTAAACCAGTAATCTAATGCGTCCAGGACTTATATTTTAAGTTTTATGATTTTAGCTTCCTTTCATTTAAAAATCACTTAGAAAGTTTCTGAAAAGACTTGAGAAAAACATGGTTTTTACATTTTTTTGTCTCTATTAGAAGATTAGAAAACAGAATGCTAGTTTCCAAGCTAGCACCACAAAAAGCACTGTGTTTTCGAATCTATTGGTCTATTATAAAATGCTTATTATGTTCATTCAGTGCCTTATTTCTACACGACAAGATAATAAAGACAGGAAGTTTGAACATTTTCTGCTTTTGACAAGAGCACTGTGGCATCTATTTACATCAATAAAATTCAAAACATCTCCAACATAAACCAAAGCTGTGCGTTGTCACTTGGCACATGTACTTAGGAGCGATCATGACAAACAAATCGCTCAGTGAAAGAAAGTCAATTGTTACCTTGGTGTGTGAAAAAAAAAAAAAGTAAATATTCACAGCTGAAAAATCACAAATGACTCTATCAACAACCTTTCCAGAACCACAAGGAAAGTAAGCCATAAAACTAAGAAGAATGACCATAAATAACCAGAGGCCTGAAGATCCATATCCTATTACTTTGTCAAAAATCCCAACTCCTTTTTATTTTTTAATTGGTGAAAACTCTGGTTCTTAACCTGTGTAGCTGTAATCTTCAAATCTATCACCAAACAATGGCACCTTCTCTCTAGCTACTGTCTTCTGGAACTTTCCAGCACAGCTCACCAACTGGAGCTGAATTCCCTTCCACAGCCAGGGGCCAGGGGCTCTGCGCTCCAATAACCCCAGGACTGGAGCTGGGTGGTGAACTGCACAACTCCAGACCTCCATCCTATGCTTGCATTCTAGAGCTGCTCCCAGTAAAAACCCAGGTTGTGATTTCCGGTGGAAGAAACCCACTCTGGGCCAGGGGCAGAGCTGAGCATAGAGATGTACGTTAAACACAGGACTGAAGCCTCAACCAATCCCGGGTAGCCAGAGCTGTCAGGGCGCCTCAGGGCAGTGGCCCATTGGTCCTGCCGACCCATCAGTCATACGACATGGGCGGGGCCGCCTGCTGCTGAGCCAACCCCAGGGCGCGCGGGCAGGGATGTGAGTAAGGCCTTCCTCAAAGAACCACGTGTGCGCTCAGGCCTCTCTGAGGCCAAGTTGCAGCTTCGATCGTGAAAAGAACAAAATTCGTCGAAATCGACCCCAGATTTCGCTCGAATGGCCACAGCCCGATCTCTCATTTTTCCACCCAGCGTGTGAACTGAAACTTTTCGGTTCGCTTTGGAAAATATTCCAAAATCTCAATGACCTAAATGCTTGGTGCCCTGTGAGGCGAGCAAGGCCTGGACAATGTCGTTTTAAAAGAGGAAAGATTACCTATGACAAGAGGAGGGAAATGGTGGCAAACCCACACAACTCCAGCAAAATGCGGTTTGTGATCAGCCGGGAGAAAGGACTGGGACCTCAGAGCAGGCCACACAGTGTGTTTGGCCTGAGACCCAGCGTTAGACACTGTGTTCTGAACCCCGCGAGCTCTACCCAGACACTGGAAATCGAGGGGCCATTGCCCAGAGACCTTACCTTCTCCCTGAAGCCCACACCTGAATCCCTTCAATCGGTATTATAATCCCATCCTAGAAATGTAAAATCTGATGAACTCTAATAGATATTTTTCAGTTCTCCACTTGGGGTTTTAAGACCTTTCTCTCTGAATTTTTTTTTCTTTCATCTGTCTCACCATACAGCCAAGCACAATGTCAGCACTATACTTGTCCTTGGTCAAACGGTCACCATTATAACCAATAGAGAAGCCTAAGAAAAGAAAGGGCAGCTAGTACTGTGGCTCATGTCTGTAATCTGAGCTACTTAGGAGGTTGAGATCTGAGGAATGAGGTTCAAAGCCAGCCTGAGCAGATAAATTTGAGAGATGCTTAACTCCAATTAACAAGCTAAAATCTGGAAGTAGAGATGTGGCTCAAGTGGTACAGTGCCAACCTTGAGTGGAAAAAGCCAAGCAAGAGCACAAACAAAGCCCTGAATTTAAGTATTGGTTCCAGCACCAAATGAGGAGGAGGAGGAGGAGGAGGAGGAGGGGGAGGAGGAGGAGGGGGAGGAGGAGGAGGAGATAGTGGAGGAGGAGTTGGAGGAGGAGGAGAGAAGGAGGAGAAAGAAAGGAAAAGGAGGAAGAGAAGGAGGAGGAGGAGGAGGAGAAAAATAGGTCTTTGGATCAGGAAATGGATGTTGTCTAGGAATAGCTGTAAGCAAATTTGATATCACATTCTCTGCATTAGACTTTTTAACTGTAAGGTTCACCTTCAGAACCTAAAAGAGACCACCACATGGTTCAGGCAGAAAGAGTTTATTGTAGGGAAAGCAAACTGCCAGCCTGCAGGAGATAGAGGTGTGCAAAAAAGAGGGAGGAACTTGTGGTTCAGAGGCATTATATAGGGAAAAGAAGGGAGATGTGACCTTAGCAGATGAGGAAGTGACCTCAGAGCCTGGGGAACCTCCCACTGTCCAAAGGAGGCATGACCAGGGTGGGTCAGGAAGTGACCTCAGGGGATGGGGAAGTGACCTCAGAGCCTGGGGTCCTTTGCTGACTTACAGTCAGGTTTTGGGCAGGTGATTTCCGGTAAGGCCACCTGCTGACTTTCAGGAAGAGGAAGGGGGAGGGGCTGTTCTCCCTGGCAGACCTAACAATAAATACACTTCTGATACCAGGCCAAAGGAAGTATTTTCAGCAATACTTTTACCCATAGGAATGTAAACCGTTGTTTTCAGTTACCTTACCAACCTTTGTTTCTCTTGTGTGGCTGAATCAATCGTATCTATTACTGTAGGCCATTACTATCAATTTAGAGCTAGTGTTATGTATTAGTAAGGTAAATAAATGATTTGATCCTATCAAAACTGTGAAAATGGTATATGAGCCTGTCAGCTTTCATTATTGTGGCAAAATACTGGAGATGATCATCTTAAAAGGAAGGAGGGTTTCTTCTAACAGAGTTTCAGAGGTTCCAGTCGGAGGTCAGGAGCATGGGACAGGAAGCCTGTTTGCTTCGTGGCAATCAGAAAGCAAAGAGCAATGGGCTGGGAAGGGGGCTCAGTGGTAGAGTGCTTGCCTTGTATGCATGAGGCCCTGGGTTCGATTCCTCAGCACCACATAAGCAGAAAAACCTGGAAGTGGCGCTGTGGCTCAAGTGGTAGAGCGCTAGCCTTGAGCTGAAGAGCTGAGGGACAGCGCCCAGGCCCAGAGTTCAGGCCCCATAGCCAAAAAAAAAAAAAGAGCAAGACAGAGGAAAGAAGTGGTGTCCTAAGGTCCCTTTCAAGGTCAAGCACCCACATTCAAGGTCATGACAGGACTTCCCTCTGCCAGGCCACCCCTCCTAAAGTTCCACCATGGGAGCCCAGGCCTGGGGAACATGCATTGGGCTTCTGGGACTCTTTCTTCAAGATGAGAACTGTAGCCTCCACCTGATAATATGGCTCTCCTTACTCTACACAAAGGCAGGGTGGACACTACGGGTCTAAGTCCAGCTATGAAAATCAATGTTCTTATTTACTATTAACGATACTCTTGGAACTCTTCCCTTGGTTCAATTAGATTAGCACAAATCAGATGCAGTATTTCCTTTTATTAAATTCACTCTACCCCAAAATTCCTCCAGATAAGAGCTAGGTGAACACTGTGTTCTTTGGTGGCTCCAAGTGAGTGACAATGTTGTCCTCATTTTCTCACCACCTTGTCTCCCTCTACCTCACCTCCTTCCTCCAGAGGGGAGGATGACCTTGTGTCTTGAGTCCATGAGGGAAAAGAGGAGGACGATTGGACTCCCTGAGTTAGGGAGGCTGGAGGCCCAAGGAGGAGGCTGGGAAGGAGGTGGGATTCACAACAGAACTCAATCAGCCTGAGCTGTGCCTGGGGCACATGGCTGCCCCTCTTCCTCCTCCATAGCCGCGGTACCACAGTCCGGTCCATACCCACAGGCCCACACCAGCAGGCATCCTGCCCCACCCCAGCCATCCAGGACTTGTGCGGATAAAACTGTAGGTAAGGAAACATGATGATGTCCTTTAAGGATCCCCCCATTCTGTAGCAATCGTGGGACTGGGGTAGGACTGGGGTTGAAATCACAGACTTCTGACACTGCTCTGGACCCTTGAACTGAACTTAAGTGTGAGAAATGCAGATTCTCAGGCCCTGCTTCCCATTACTGGGACCAGAATCGATGGTTGATTGAGATCTACAAGTTATTCTCACACACACACACACACACACACACACAACCTCTATTGTGTACTAGAAAATTGAGCCAAAGATAAAGTAGAGAGCTAAATAAAGTGTAATACTGAAGACTTGCTGGCCAATAAATTCACCAAGTGTGGGAAAAATAACATCAAAATATCTCATAAACATTTCCTGATATACATACATACACACACACACACACATACCATAGCTATTTCCAAAATATTTACCAGTAGTTGAGTGGGAAATCCAATTACATGACAGCATATGGAAGTGTAACTTCAGAGTTAAGAACTACTTATAAGCACCATTATAAGAACTGCTCATAAATACTTGAAATATACAAAATGAAAATATTTGTGTTCATACTTTGCTCTAATTTTGTCAACTGGAAAAAAACCAGACATATCTTTGTCAATTGAGTAGATTTCTGCAAATTTACTTCCTTTATTCTTGAAGTTTCTAGCCAATCTGTTAATCCACCTCCAAGACTAGTTTTTGTTTTTAATTATTTGTTAATAAAAGGTGCTTCTTAATGGAGAATGGAGGAGAGTATATCAAAAGTTAAAAAAATTCCCAAATTCTACCCCAATAAAAAAATTTAGTTAACGTATATTTCCTTCCTTTTCAAAAAGATTTAAACTGTCCCACGCTGTACTTCAACATGCTGATATATTCTAAATTATGACAAAGTATTTTTCCATGTTATCCTGAAATAGAATTATAATTTCTTAGTGTCATATAATCGCATGCTTTGTAATCATATCAGTAATGACTGCATAGTATTTCATCAACTACTGTTGCTAGATTATTAGACTTTGCCAGAGAACCACACAGACATCCAGGTACAGAGAACAAAGAAAGGTTTACTGCCAGGAAAGGGGCCTGCAAGACCTCTTCCCATAAGGGAGAAGTGAGAAGAAGCACCGGCTATTGTCTGGGGTGACCTATATAACCTAGGAGGTTTAGTAGGGGCTAGATGGGGCTAGGAGGTAGAGACCCCGGTGTGGATGTGTGGGCCAGGGGCTTCATCATTGCGGACTATGATTTATAGCTGCTATCCAAATAGTGTATAAGGGTCCTGCAGCTGCCCATACCTGAAGGTCACTCTAAGGGGCTCTTGTTGCCTTCTATGGTGATAGCTGCCCCAGAGAAGTGCCATCCCAAGGTAAAGGGGGTTGGAAGTTGATTATTTACTGCCTTTACTACAGGGGCCTAGTGTTGCCTAGGAAGGGAGCGTGCTAAGCTGTGGAGAAGGAAGCTCATTTGGCTAACAACTGTAATTTGCCATTCCTCCATTGTCAGACAAACTTAATGGCAAATTTATTCAAATAAACCACTGAAAGGAGCACTGTTGTTTGTATTTGGGGTGAGAAGTAAACCCTGACTAGGCCTGTGTTTCGTCTGCACTGCTAAACTGAAAACTGTGTCTCCATGAGATTTGTCATCTCATCTGAGACCCACAGACGTAGCTTCTGTGGTTTTATTCTTGATGGATTATTTCTCTGTGTGTGTGTGTGTATTCATCCTGGGACTTGAACTCAGGGCCTGGTGAATGTCCCTTAGCTCTTTTGCTCAAGGCTAGCATGCTACCACAGCTCCACTTCTGACTTTTTTATTGGTTAATTGGAGATAAGAACCTCACAGACCTGCCTCCTGTTGAATGGAGGGCCTCAGAACCTCAGCTTCCTAAGTAGCTAGTATTACAGGTGTAAGCATCTAGCACTGGGCTATTTTCAGAATTATTTTAATCTCAATGACTCCTTAAAAATGTTTACAACTTGCAAATCTTTGTCTTAAATGTTTGTTTTGCCAATATATGTATATATATATATATATATATATATAATTGTTCTAATTTTTTCATTTAGCTCCTTGAGCATTCCTCATATATTTATTTTCAAAGATGTTTGTACTAATGCTCCTTATATTATTTTAATCTGAGCATAATCCATGTTCTGTTTATTATTTTGGCAAGAGATATTTTAGGTTCCAGATATATGCAATGTATTGATTATATATATATATAATATGCTGTCTCCTTGTCTAGATACATTTCTCTATATCTGCATCTAGACCAAGAAACACAGAGACAGACACAGATTATATGGCAGTTGACACAAAATTAGGAAAGCTGAGAAGTTGCGCAACCTGATGAATCAGGAAAGCCAGTGGCATAATTCATTGTGAGTCTGAAGGCCTAAGAACTGGAAGCACTGGTGTCCAGTGGCTGGGGAAGATTGTGTCCAATGCTCACAGAAAGAGCAGATTTGCCCTTTCTCCACCTATTTGTTCAACTCAGACTCTCAAGAAATCTGTGGCAGCCATGATTCCTATTGCTTGATCCAAATCCTAATCTCTTCCAGAATCCCCTCAGCACACAGTCACATAGAGATGTAATGTTTAACCACGTGTCTGGTCACCTATGATAGCGCCGGTGTGTATTCCTCCAAATGTCAGTAAGGATATTTTTAGTTACGTTAAAACTTTTTACTTAATTTGGGTAGTATTAACAGACTTCCCAACCAAGAAAATGGAACATGGGAATTTCCACTTAATCAGGTCCTTTTGTTTCTGTCTCTCAATAAACCTTTGCAGTCAAATGTCTTCTGCAATATTTTACCCTGTAGTATCCAAAATATCATCAAGCCTGCTTTTATTATCTCAGCTACTCAAAAGACTGAGATCTGTGAATCACAATTGGAAGCAGCTCCTGCAGAAAACTCTGGGAGATTCTTATCTCCAATTAGCCACCAAAAATGCAAAGTGGAAGAGAGTCTCTCCAGTGGTGGAGCACCAGCCTTGAATGAAAAAGCTAAGGAACAATGCTCAGGCCCTGAGTTCAAGCACCAGGAACAGCACAAATAATAAGTACTGAATTGAAATTCCTAGAATATGGCCAGGATTCAGGAACACTGAGACTTCATTTGACAATTCTCTTTAGTCCTCCAAGGTCTTTTCTATAATTAATGTCACTCTTTATCTGTGTCTTGCCATCAAAGGTTACCCCGAGCTGAGCTCCAGGCTCTGTGTGACATGAGTGAATTTCTCTCCCTGGGATGGCTGGCTATTTTGATCATTTAGACCTACATCTTCTTGGACCAGTTTCCTTCAGTCATCTGTTTCCTTTTTTAAGGACACTGTCAAGGCCCAAAGCCAATGGCCACCAGCCAAGAACAGAATTGGTCTGCAGGGTAGAGCCATAGCAGTTGCTGATGGAGTGTGTGTGTGTGTGTGTGTGTGTGTGTGTGTACTTGTGTATGGGGGGACACCTGCTAGTGGATTTGGGGGAAAGGAATCACTTCTAATTCTTATTTCCTCTTATGTTTATAAAGCATTTGTTCTGAATGCTAATTATTGAAGAGGAACTATAGCATTCTAATGAACAAATGAACCATTATATTGATGTTTAATCCATCTAAATTTGATACAAAATGTAACCTTAACTCTTAATTGATGCAAGTAGGAAACTATAGATAGAATTGTAGCTCTATACTTGCTTTATTTGGCTCTGCTTATTAAGGAGTAAAATTCTCAAATGTTTACAGGTATCCACACATATATGCTTTAAATTAATTCTGCTGATTTTAATTTATTTATGTCTGTCCTCTTCAAAATAAGTGTTATGAACTGGGCACTAGTGGCTCATGCCTGTCATCCTAGCTTTTCAGAAGACTGAAATTTGAGGATTGATGTTCAAAGCCAGCCTGGGCAGGAAAGTCTGTGAGACTCTTATCTCCAATAACCTAGTCAGAAAAAAGCAGAAGTAGCTCCATGGCTCCAGTGGTAGAGAACTAGCCTTGAGCCAAAGAAGCTCAGGGACAGTGCCCAGGCCCTGAGTTCAAGCCCCAGGACCTGCCAAAAAAGAAAAAAAAAAGAAATGTTATTCAACTTACCAATTACTAAAGAAAATACATGTAAAATATCCATATTAGAGGCCAGCTGTGCTGGTCTACATCTGTAATTCCTGCTATGCAAGAGGTAGAGGAAGGAGGATCATGTCCATCCAAGGCATGCATTAGACAAAAATATGGTCTGAGAGTGTGGTTCAAATGGTAGAACACTCGTCTAGCAAGCAAGAGGCTTTGAGTTCAAGACTAGCACTGCCAAAAAACATCGTATGGACCCATACATAGACATCCTATACATATACTTACATATCCGACATGAGATTTGTCACAAGTAAATGTTCATAAAAAGGGATGATTTCTGAGCTGTCTCTCAAAATGATAAATGACATGTGTATACATCTTTCTACACTTAAAATAAATTTTCTTTCCAAGTAGAAAACATAAAGTTTAAACTGAGCCAAACCTTCAGGTGTAACAAAAATTCCTAGTACTCCAATAACAACTCACTTAAATGAAAGCAAACAAATCTCAATAGGCATGAAGGACACAGCTCCATTGTCTTGAAATGTCTTTTATAGAAGGTCATTTCTTTCATAGCCACAGAATCGATTTGCCACAAAATTAAATACCTTGCATTTTCAATTATCAAACGTTGTTAGTCTAGATTATGGCAGCATCCTATCACCCCACCTAAAGAGCTAACGGGGACCTGGCCTATGATCCAAACTGCATGAAAGGCAGAGGTAGAAAGATTGAGGTTCGAGTCCATCCAGGGAGTGTTAAGCATGAGAACCAATCTGAAAAACTAAAAGCAAAAGATTTTATGTTCTGGCTTAAGTGGCAGTGCATTTATCTAGCAAGCATGAAGCTGAGTTCAAGCACTGCATTTGCCAAAACCCATCATATATACGTATGGACAAGCATATGTATCTAGCACCAAGAAGCAATCCAATCCTCAGTGCCACCACCACCCCTACCCCCCCCCCCCACACAAATGACTAATCCGAGCAATATTTATAGATACTTAACTTTGAAAATAGATACCAACAGCTATTTTTAAATTCCACACTAAAACAAAAAAATCCTCAAAACCAATAGATTAAAGAGAATTCTTTAAGAAGGCACTTAAGAAATGTTAGTCATTCCTCAAGGTCATGAGAAAACAACTGGTGTGGATTATGTCTTTGGGGTATGTTATTCAATTAAACCTTGGAGTGATTACAATCATAGGTGGAGTCTTTGACTCCATATATGATATTGCTCCAAAGAAAATGGTGTTGACTCATAAAAATCTTTGCACAGGAATGCATAAATAGGCTATTCTGTTCGAGACTTTAGGGAGAGAAATAGGCCTTTGGTAACCAATGCCAGAAAACCCCTAATTCAGACACTAACTTTCCACAAATAAAAGGAATCCATTCTAAAGTATACCATAAGTCTATCTTTCATTCTCCTCCAACTCCACAAAGTACATGAGCCTGTGGCTATTTCTCCACACACATTCCTTCTGAGGATTTGGACGGATTTAATTCTACTGGAATTAAATTTAATGAAACCGTTCCTCAGCCCAGTATGTCAATGGGGGGTGAAGTTCTTGCAGTACCAGCTTTCTGCTGCTTTCAGCTGCTTATTTCTTAAAACATGACACTGGCACCTTCTTTGCATTGTCTTTTACCCTTTAGTGCCGCTTCTCCATTTTAGCTATCATTCTAATATCTTACCCCACCAATCATAGCAGCCCAGTAAGTCCTAAGCAAAATAGAAAAGAGAAGAGAAAAGCAGGTGTAATCTTCAGAGAAGACCATTGGAGGTAGGATAGGCATTAGGATTCACTTATTCCAAACGCTCATCACCTCTCAAAACCCAACAGGGTGTACATAACAGTGGCCTAAGCCAGACCAACCACAAGAAATTGCTTATCTTTCTGAACAGACTTCTGTTTTTTGAGCAGTATTAACATGTACTATAAATGACCGTAATCTGTAATTCTAGACCTGCCTTCGTGTAACAGCGTGCCGCTGCTGAGCATGCCTGTATTTAGTCAAGTCTGTCTGTGGTTTCCAAGACGGCACTGAAGATGTCTGAAGGGATCTATGGTACCAGCCCACCCACGTCAGCCTTTTATTTCTCAAGGTCAACTTAAGGGTATTCATCCATGTCATTCCCTCACCCCTTTCTGAATGCATTCTGTCTATATTATCCTTAAAATTGAGCTTCCTGAATAAAATACATCTTGGAATCTAACCAGTGAGAACTGAAGAGGATACCCGCCCCTATTGTATATTCTCTTCTTGTACTTTTGGTACTTAAAATAGAATTGGCTTTGTTGTTAGTGGTGTCAAATTGTTTCATTGTGAGTTCACAGCTCATTAAACTCCTCAAGCTGGGATTTTTTGTTGTTGTTGCTGTTGTTGTTGTGAGGTATTGTTGTTTTTTTAATCTGACTTGTTGTCAATCTTCTTTGATCTTTTTAGACTTATATGATAAAACTTGCTTGGCTTTCTTTTGTACAAAATTTAATGATCAAAAATAGAACAAAACTACTTAAATTCTAACAAGCATGTCAAGAAAACCCTTTGAGTTTTTCTTGAAGTCTTTCCCATAGGGTTAGTGGTAATCAAAGCACACATGGTATTTTTAAATATTTCACTTCACATTTTAACTATGTTTCTATATTTCTACCTAGAATCCAACTTCTCTTGGGTTTCTGCTGGGGTTTGCTAGGCGGGTACTCTACCACTTGAGCCATGCCTCAAGCTTTACTGCTCTGGTTATTTTTTGAGCTAGGATCTTACTTTCTGACCAGACTAACTCAAGCCATGATCTGTCTATATACACTACTGGTTGGGGTGATGGACATATATCTCCATGCCCAGCTTTTTTGGTGAGATGTCTCCTAAACTTTTTGCTCAGATTGGCCTCAAAAATGTAAATCTCCTGATCTCAGCCTCTCACATAGAATTATAGCGATGAACCACGGTAACTAGCTCCACATTTAATCTTAAAAAAATATTTATTTTCTGACTGAGCCCCAGTAGCTCATGCCTGTAATCTTAGCTTCTCAGGAGGCTAAGACCTAAGGCTCATGGTCCAAAGCCAGCCTAAATAACAACAAAAAGTCTGAGTCTTTTATCTCCAATTAACCATTAAAAAGCCAGAAGTGGAGGTGTGACTCAGGTGGTAGAGCGCTAGACTTGAGTAAAAGAGCCAAGTGAGAGCAAAGGCCCTCAGTACCAGCCCCAGTATCAGCACAGAAAAACAAAACAAAAATAACAGAACTTTTTCCCCGTTAGGAAAGGAAGATATATCTCTCGGTATTTTGTAATACATATGTTTCATCCCTACCTAATTGTATTTACCTTCCATATCCATAAGTTGTAAAGTTGATGTTGGATATTTTTAAATGGCTATGGGTCTTCATTCGAATCTGATAGGTCCTGTGAGGGTTGGGGTTTCCATCTTTAAAAAGTAGCTTATGTTAGCTTTATGAAGAGGGGGTTGTTCATTGTGACACTGGGATGTAAGCTGAGGGAATTTTTTAGACTCCAAGATATATTTGGAATTATTTGAAGAGGAATACACCAGCAACTTTTAAAAAAAATAGCAAATAATAATGTTGTCTTTGTAACTAAGCTGCTTGTGTGGGCTATTTCTAAAGGCTTCCATCATTCCTTGGGGGAAATTCTTCCTTCTGTAACTTCTTTCATATAGCTCTGTTGGCTTGTGTAAAGCAATTTCAAGTTAAACGGGAAGCCCAAAGTCTCAGGCAATTTAAGTCAGAGTTCAGTGTTCTTAATCCTTATAGAATGCAACTTCAGGTATCATTTTAATACTACAAACTAAGTTGCTGATAATGCAGTAATTGCAGGGCAAATCAAAGTTCTGAAATGATTGGCATGTGAACATCTCCATCCTGTCTGCACTCAGCCTGTGCAACAGGTAGCATAACTGAAATGAACATCTTTCCTTTCCCCTAATAATAATCTGGAATAATCTGAGTGCTGTGAATGGCCATTTCTTATCTGAACGCTGACAGACAGCTTTAACTGACTGCTGTCCCTCCCACCAGTTCTCAGGACATTTTTTTCAGGGCTCTATGACTAAAGGTGTGATTGCAGTATCCCTCGGCTCTCAGAACACAGACTCTCACTGCGATTTCTTTTTAAGTATAGGTGCCCAAGGGGAGATGTTTGCTGTATTAGTCCAGCAATCTCACATTCCTGCAAGCAAGACTGAAAAGAATAAGCACTTTGTAGTTAGGAAATCTAGTAACTCCCTGCCCCCCCCCCCAAATACTAGAAAGCAGAAAAGGAGAAAGCCAGCCCTGTGTGCCATTCCTCAGTGCAGCCCTTCTCGATGAATTGTTGGCCACACCAAGTGGACAAGCATTTCCCGGTATGAAAGGCAGCCTTTGATGAATAACAACAGTAACATGTTCAAAAGTGACCTACATGCTCTGTTTAATTATCAAATGCTATCTCATTTGTATGCTTAGCTGTCTTGGCCATTGTGTGTGTGTGTGTGTATGTGTTCATGTGTGTATTCGTGTGCATGTGTGTGTGTGTGTGTGTGTTGGCACTGGGGCTTAAACTCAGGAACTTGTATTCTTGCTTGGTCTTTTTTGCACAAGTCTGGCACCTTAACAGTTGAGTCCCACCTCTACTTTTTGCTAATTAATTGTAGGTAAGAGTCTCTTGGATTTATCTGCCTGATGTAGCTTGGACCCGTGCTCTGCAGATCATAGCTTCCTGAGTAGCCAGGCTTACAAGTATAAGCCACCCGTGTGCAGTGTGTCTTGGCTATTTTTGCTTGAAATCTAATCATAAAAGTGACCCTGGAACACTAATGCCTTCCTCCCCATGCAGATTTGAGTTTTTTTCAGTAATGCTTCCAAATAGCAATTCATGCTTTTGCCCGTGAGCCAGTTGGTGACATTAAACGCGTATGTTTTATGATAATTTGTTTTATTTTTAATGCATCAAACAAGGCAATAAAATAGCATTGTGAAAAGTAGTAGTGAAAGACATACTTGTGGTCATTTTAGAATCGAAAAATGGCTTCACGTATTTTCATAACAGAGTCATGAGTACAATGAAAACATTTCCCACATTGTAGCGGTGAGTATATTTTTCCATGAATAAACTTGCCTTGGGCCTTATGTTAATATATTTATCCATGTATGATCACCATAATTAATGACATTTTGCACTCTCAGAAATCATAGAGGAAAGAAAGCACACAGACAAAAGAATATTATCTAATGCATCAATGATGCAAACACGCATTTTATTTTAGTATAGTATGCATGGAATGAGAGATTCAACTCTCAGTGGCAGGTGTTGGATATATAAATACATACTCAGAAGTGTGCTCAAATTACCTCTCCAGCTAAGACCTGTATGTTCACAAGTATTTAGAATTAGAACTTGATTCTGTTTGTTTTTGGAAAACACAATACTGTTCTGAAAATAGAATGAGACCTGCACTAGAACTTGTACACACACACACACACACACACACACACACACACACACATACACACAACATGCACACTTAGAAATGTCACTCTATTTCTCTGAGTAATTACTTTATTTAAAAAAAGGCATGAAGTCAAGTACCAGTGGCTCACGCCTGTAATCCTAGCTACTCAGGAGGCTGAGATCTGAAGATTGCTGTTTGAAGTCAGCCCAGGCAGAAAAGTCCCTGTGAGACTCTTATCTCTAAATAACCATTCAAAAACCAGAATTAAAGCTATAGCTCAAAGTGGTAGAGCACTAGCCTTGAGTAAAAGAGCTCAGGGACAGAGCCCAGGTCCTGAGTTCAAGCCCCACAACCAACAACAAAAAAAAATATGAAAATAATTCATCTTTGTTTTGTTTCCTAAGTGCATCTGAATATATGGTGGATATTAACTCTAAGTTCATGTGCTTTCTTGAGAAGAATAATAGCAAATTGCTTTTATTATTATTTTAAGAGAAGGAATTCTCAGTTGAGGTTGTTTAAATGTTCCTGGAATTGGAAATATTTGTTAAATTTTGGAACAAATTCCCTTTGTTTGGAGTTAATTTAGTTACAACCAAGGACCTACCCTTGTTTCTGGAGAAAATGTGCAGCCTGTAGGCATCTGATGATGCTGTTGCAGAATGAGCTCTTCTGTTGAACTGTGTACTAACGCAGGAGGTGGCTTTCTAGGTAGCCTGTACCTCACATGGTTAGAAAACTGTTGTCAGAAGCTGTGAACATATACCAAATGCTAGTGCCCTTCACATCTTCAAATGGAATGACAACACATTTAGGAGATATATTTTCCCCTGTTGAGACAATATTATCTGAGCCCTGCTCCTTTAGCTATGGAAAGGAAATTCCTGCCAAAAGTCTTAGCTGGGCCTTGGGGAAGAAGTCCCTAAGGGAAAGAAGGTAGAGATTTCTCCATGCTTAGTCTTGAACTGACCTCCAAGCCCCTGGGAACCTTCTGGAAGCCAGGTCTGCCTCTCATCACCAGCTTCAGAAGTCCAGGGTAAATTGTGGAATCCCAGACCTTGTTCTTTCTCCGACATCAGGAAAGCATCATTATCCTTCAGCTTTAAGAGGCCAGGAGGTTTGGTAAAGGGAGGCAGCGTGTGTCTATACACGGAGTCAATCTGTCCAGCTGAACACTGTCAGGCTTCACTGGAAATGGCCCGAGGAGATCTGGGGAGTTTGACAGCAAGTTTGTCACCCTTTGGACTCCAGGGCCAGCTGAGCCACTAGGGCAGTGGCCCTGTGCAGACAGCAAGGTGTGCTTGATGCGGTAGCCCAGAGGTCAGTGCCTACCCAGCGCCACGGCTGGCTGTGACCACCCCCTTGGGTTCTTGTCTCTGGACTGGACTAAGGAAGTTCGTGGACAATGAAGGGTAAGTCCGCAGACCTTTCTTTGGAAGAGAAGTAGCTCAGCTGAAGGCTACTGCTGTTCTGTCCTCCCTGGGCGGCCTAGTCTAAGATGCTCTACACTCTTGGCTTAACCTTTGGTTGCCTTTGCCTCTCTTATAATAAGGTGTTTTGGGAGATGGTGTTTTATTGGTTGGCTCCCCCAGCATTCTGGTTGGTTAATTCCTGATCAAGTCCCTTCTGCAAATCCCCTCCTCAAGGTCATGAGAAGTTTATCAAAAATGTAGAAGAGGCCAGAGAGGAGCAAGATGTTTGGTCTCCTGATGGACTCTCTCTGGAAACGTCATATCTGGCTTCAGCTTGCCCGGATGATATGCCCTCCAGGGAGCTGGACCCTCAGGGATTCACTCTTTCAGAGCCATTGGCCTTACAGTAAAAGAGATGGGACCCCCAAGCCAGAGAAAAGAGTGGCATGCCTGGGCCTGTATTTCCTAGCCTACACTTAAATAGAGTTTGAGACACCTTGAGACACCAAATGACCCATCGTGAATTTTCAGTTCAAAATGTGTTTAACAAACACTTTTCTAAAATTAAAAAAAAAAATCATTTCTTATGAAACACTGTAGCCCAGGCTAACATTCCTTGCCTACTTACAGGGAAGGAAGCATGCTCTCTTCAAAGTAGACATTAATTCACTTCAAAAGAAGAGGAAGGAATAGATCAACCTTACACTTCCGATGGACTACAGGAGTTGTCCATAAATTATCGAAAGCCTGTGAACAGACCTCCGGGAGAGCAGCTTGCATGGAGTCTGTCTTACACATGCATGTGGCTTTGTCCACGTGGCTGCAGTGAGAAATTCTGCAGCTGCAGCCACCACCTCTGGAGAGTCTGGCTCTCAGGCAGAGCCCAGTTTATCCTGACCAGAGTCTATGAGCTGCGGCGCCTGGGGAAGCATCCAGACTCCTTCTATGTCTGATTGCGTTGGCTTTTCTTCCTGGGGCTGCTTCTGGATCCTCCCGCTGACTCCCGCCACCCAGGTTGCTCCTTGCAGCCTCTGTCAGATGCCATTTTCTGCCTTACTTTCAAACAAGGCATCAGAGGGTGCTTACTCTATGATGTTCACAGAAGGGGGCACCTGGTCTGTGCCAGGACCAAGAGACTTTCAAGCAGATCAACACCAGGGCCTTCCAAGTCCACCCTGAGGACTGGAGCCTGCTGAGCAGGATGGCCGGCAAGAAGGGTGGAGTAGGAACAGGCAAAGTGGGTAGGTGGAGTTGGGGGGGGAGGTGAGCATGAAGGTGGGCTTGGTGAATTCGCCTGCATGACTGCACTCAACTTGAGCTATTAACGTGGGTAGGGCTTGCTGAACCTCCAAACCTGGGAGTTCTCAGAGCCCCTCGGCCGCATGCTGTGGGTGATCTCAAACATCAACAACTTATTTCTATTCCTGCCAGGCAAAAACTGTGCATTTTGATGTCGTCTGCATGCTTTTGTGAGGCCCAAATACGTTTAGGTCAGTAATTTATTCCCCTTGGAAGGAGAGGCAGAGCAGGCGGTGTCTGTGAGCAAGCTCAGGGGTCAGTGGCTTCTGAGCCCTTCACAAGGTGAGTTAATATTGGCTAGTGCACTCCATGTTTATTTTTAGTTTAGATCTTTGTGTGTGTGTGTGTGTTTGTGTTGTGTGTGTGTGTTAGTGTGTGTGCGTGTGCACGTGAGCTGTGTCCCTTGTGGTCCCTTGCTCCACTGTGGGTCACCATGACAAGCACTGGTGTGTAAGATGCACACTGGCGTGTACACAAGTAAGCTGTGTGGATGAGGACCCTGGACTTCCGAGGAGCTGTGACAGGACCAAGGCAAGAACTGCAGTTCTCAAGCATCCTGCTTGAACACATTCTGCAGAGGGGTTGGACTTTATCCTCATGCGAAGGAGAATTCTCTGGCGAGTCTCAAACAGAGGAGACTGATCAGAGCTCCTGTTTAGAAAATTCACATCAGCAACCATGAGCAGAAGGAAACGGGAGGCATGCCAGGGGAAATGAGTTTGATGGAAGAGGCGGCCCAGGAGAGAGATGGGGAGAGCCTGAGATAGGTCAGAGACCAATGGAAGGCAAAATGGCACCCGAGGAAAAGCACCTGTGACACACCACAGAAGGCAATGTCTCAAGGGCAGGGAGAGACTGCAGGAGGATCCGTGCTGCTCAGCTTGGGACGATGTGTTTCCTTTGGGTCTGTGGTCTTGTGAGAACAGGGCTTTCAGTACTGGCCATTCAGAATTAGCCACTGGGAAATTTCTTTGTATAACAGAGTGCTTGAAACCACCTACAGCTGAGCGCCAGTGATTCATGCCTGTCATCCTGGCTACTCAGGAGGCTGAGATCTGAGGATCATAGTTCACAGCCAGTCCAGGTCTGAGTCACTTATCTACCATTAACCACCAAAAAAGCCAGAAGTAGAGTTATGGTTCAAGTGGTAGAGTGCCAGCTTCAAGTGAAAGAGATAAGTAACAGTGGCCAGGTCCTGAGTTCAAGCTGGCACAAATAACAACAATAAAAAGAAACAACCACAAAACCACAGATTATTCTGAAAAAAAATAATAAAGCATGTAAAGCGTCGATGGTTCACTAAAGGTGCATTCTCCCCTCCCGCTCTGCGTCCTTTGGGAGGAGCTGGGGTGTCCGTGTGCCCCCTCAGCTCCCAGCTCGCTGACAGGTCATCCCTCACATCCTCCATGGCAGATGCTACTACAGAGGCAAAGCTGCTAATGGCATGGTGTTCCTTAAAGCTGCTTTCCCAATGTGCACACCCCACATCCACTTACCACACCTCGGGAGGGCATGTGTGCACATTCCCACCATGCACCTGGAAGAGGAGAAAGCCAGCCTGCTGGGTAGAGAGCCTTCCTCAGCCCAGTGGATAGCCATGGCCTGAGCGATGCCCTCGTAGCCACTGGACATTCCAAAGAATGGACTGTGAGCCACCTAAAGACCTTAAAGCTCTTCCACGTTACTTTTCACAGGGAATGAATACTTCCATGTTTAATCTCTCCGCCCTCATCCTGAATATTTTCTCCCTTCAGCACAACAGCATCATGAATCCTAGCCCATTTGAAGCATGATGTTTCAACTGACCTTTTTTTTTTTCTGTGCTAGGGATTGAAAGTCAGGCTTTATGTTTGATAGGCAAGTTAACTGCCACTTGAGCCACACCCCCAGGTCTGAAACATGCTTTATTCATTCAAAAATATTGAGCCTCTACCATGTGCCAAGTACTGGCGAGATAGAAATAGACAAGGTAGATATCTATCAGACACTATTCCTGTCATCAGAGAGCTTTAAATCTATCAGAAAAAAATAGAAAGTAAATAATTACACACATGGTTATTTACTTAGGGTTGAAATGAGGACTTGGAAAGTAAACACGTTGTGCAACAAGGATGTCAGAACAGGAAATAATGTGGCCATCAGCCAGTTGAGAGTCAGGTCAGGTAAAAGTCCAGAGAATGGCTGGACACTGGCTCACGCCTATCATCCTAGCTGTCCAGGAGGCTGAGATGTAAGAATCTCAGTTTGAAGCCAGCCAGGGCAAAGCCTTGAGATTCTTATCTCCAATTGGTCACTGAAAAGCCAGAAGTGGAGGTATGACTCAAGTGGTAGAACACCAGCCATGAATGAAAAACATGAGGCCTGAAATTCAAACCCCAGTACTTCCTTCACTAAAAAAAAAAAAAAAATAGTTTGGGGAAGGTAGACAAATAGAATTGCCAAAAAAGGAGAATACCATTAGCATTCAAGTGGACACTGAAATAGATCCAGCGTGGATGAATGGAAGAAAGAGTGAGAAGGAGGAAGCGGCTAGAGATGGGAGAGGAGATCACTGCATCACCACAGAGCACATGGAGGTGATGAGAATTATGCAAAGCTATAGGAAGTCACTGGAAATGACATAGTCCACCCAGGCACGTGTGGGTTGTTAAAAGGAAAGCTGTAATTATCTCACAACCAACTGTGTACCCAGCAGTGGTATACACCTGTGGCTCATTCTTTGTTTCCTTACGCAAGCATCCCTTCTACCTGAACTCCTACCTGCCTTGGACCACTCCAGCTATCATGTCATCCTCACTCCCCACCCCTGCCGCCCCTGCCACCCCCAGCACTACCCAGTACACAGGTATTCAACAAACAGCCACTGCATTGTGTGAGATAGCACAGTACGATTCCAAGATGCATTGTAAGATGGTTTATCTCTCATTGTCTGTGACATTAACAGTCTTAATTTAAAGTAATCACTCCCCAAATGGGTAGCCCATAGGCAAAGCCTGCACTGGGATTTTATCCTTCAGCATGAAATTATCCCTGCCTCGTCGGTTTATTAAAGCTTATGGAAAAATGTTTTGGTGGACAAAATATCAAAGCTTTGAGCAAATTTTAGGGAGATCGTGAGTCATAATAGTAGTTAAGCTGTTTTCTAATGTTCATAAAAATACCCACCAAAAAGTGCTGCTATGGTAAGAAACTTCAAAATGATCACTGCACTCTTATACAGAGGAGATTTAAGAACTAATATGGGACCAGGCCCTGGTGGCTCACACCTGTAATCCTAGCTACTTGCAGGTGCAAGGTCCTAAGTTCAAAACCCTGGTACCACCACCAGAAAACAGAACCCATATGCTATTAGCAAATTACAATTGGAAATGTCTAGAATTCCTTTGACAAGAGTAATTTGGCCTCTAAAACAGTGTCAGGTATTTTCTTTCAACTTCTGTATGTTATCGGACCTCAGGCAATCATTGGTTGCTGGTTTATTTCAGAAATTAGGCCAGGAAAAAGTCATTTCCATTACCAACATACCACATGTGACTCCCCATTAAATTTATTTATTAGGCATCTATTATGTTTCTAATATTGTGCTAGATAATGATCCAGTTATTCCCTGACTTGCCAGCACACATTTTATACTGAAGATTTTAAGTGGTAAAAATCAGACAGTTGAATGCTCTAAAAATTAACTCATTCATACATACTTGCAGTAGTTTAAAGACATTCAATTTTTATTTAAAAAGCAAACATCCAAGTATTACCAGTGTTAAAAGTTTTCTGTAAATGACATTACAGAGATAACAGAAAACATTAAAAAAAACATATATAGATAAATATACCAATGATAAACACTAAAAATAATTCTATTACCTAATATATGTATAATTCTATGTTATATGTATAGCACTATTACAAGTATACTTTGTGGACTGTTTGAAGACAGTTTATACATGAAACTACAGTGGAAGATATTAAGATTAAAATGGGACTAAGTTGTTGCTGATCCTGATTTCTGTCCTCTGCAGTGTTTCTTAGCAATGTCATTACTTCATTTGTATTTGCAGAAATGGTGTCTCTCCATGTCAGTCAGGTCTGAGAAAAGCCAGGCAGTACTTAATATTTGTTCCACATTTTCTTTGCCCAGCACTGCTATCCAAGTTGGAGTCTCATTCTTGTCCCTCACCTGCTGGCTGGACTCTGCTTTCTCTTGGCAAATTTGTGGGAACAACCAGGCACTGCCTGCATGGTCATCTGCTTGCACCAAGAATTCCCTGGCATGCAAAATGTTTCTCTCATTTGTGCAATTCAGGTATAGACACCTGCACCTTGAACTCTAGAGAGAGGCTGAAGTCCACATTCCATTTCTCTCATGTTTCTGAAGATGTTCCACCTATAAGAAGTATAATCATCCATGCTTTTAGCAATATGTAAAGAAATCTATTCCATGAAAGTATTTTCATTATAAAAACAGACATGTTTTGTGTTAGACTATTTCTATGCATATAAGAAAAATCCTCTCCAATACATCATCCAACATTACAAAGTAGTTCATATTGTTTAATTTACCAAAAACCACTACTGATTACTATTCTTCTGGAAGTCTCTGAGTTATTTTCCAACCATAGAATGAGAACATCTCATGACAGGATTTCAGATAAATATCTGTTCGGTCACCTGCTCCCCAGTCAGAGACGTTCATGTTTTCCTTGGGGCTAAAATCATAGCACATTGTATAGTTGATGGATGCTTCAGTTTTCTGAATTAAGACCACAATGAAGCAGGCAATTGAGTCAGAGATGTATCAAGCCCCATGCCAGTGACCTTACAGCAATCTTAACTGGCACTTCCATGCATGACAAGGACATGGCTACCAAGCTAAAAACACAGCTTATGAGCAAGAGAAGAGCTTTGCCAGCCATACATCAGATAATGGCAAAAATATCCAGAATCTACAAAGAGCTCAAGAAACTAAACCATCAAAGAACCAACAACCCAAATTAATAAAAAAGCAAATGAGAGATTTTTTTTCAGAAGAAAATGTAAAAATGGCCAATAGACACATGAAGAAATACTCAACATTTCTAGCCTTTAAGGAAATGCAAATCAAAACAACACTGAAATTCCACCTCACCCCAGTTAGAATGAATGGTCCTCATCAAGAATACAAACAACAACAGATATTGACAAGGATGCAGCAGAGAATGTGAGGGGAGGGAGAATTTTTATGCACTGTTGGTGAGAATTTAAACAGATACAAATGCCCTGGAAAACAGTGTCGAGATTCCTCAGAAAACTAAACACAGTACTACACTATAACCACTCTTAGAATTTATGCAAAAGATGACAAATCAGAATTCAGTGAAGCCACCTGCACAACCATGTTCATTGTTGCACTATTCATCACATGGAATCAACCCAGATGCCCCTCAACGGTTGCGTGGATCAAGAACATGTGGAATATATACACAATGGAATTTTACTCATCTATTAGAAAAAATGAAATTGTATCATTTGTAAAGAAATGGAAAGACCTGAAAAAATTATGCTAAGTGAAATCAGGCCCAGAGAGACAAAAGATACATGTTTTCTCTCATATGTGGAAGCTAGAACTAATTTATAAACGTATGGACACATACAGGGTAATAGAAGTGCATGCAAAGTTGCGAACCAAAGTGAAGTATTTGCAGGGGAGAATTCAAACACTGTAACAATTCCTTAGCAAAACTAACTCACAGTCCAACAAAATGAATACCAGGAAGCTGATACTTGTGGGTTGGGGATGTCAAAGAGAAGGAGCAGATGAATGAAGAGAGGAAAGGGGGAGAGAATGCAGTCATAATATTCCATGCATGATGAAATTAGGAAGACTAAGGAGACATGTGGGGTTGGGAGAACGGGAGAGAATGATGAGAGAGGTGTATTATACTCATATCAAGGTGTATTAGACTCATAAACTGATGTGTTGAATAATAACTCCTTTGCACAACTGCTTTAAAGACAATAAAAAATAAAATTATACAAAAGGCGTTTTTTCCTCTCTTTTTTTTTGGGGGGGGGGGGTCTGGTCGTGGGTCCTGAACTCTGGGCCTGGGCGCTGTCCCTCAGCTCTTTAGCTCAAGGCTAGCGCTCTACCGCTTGAGCCACAGTGCCATTTCCGGCTTTTTTCTTTTTGCTTATGTGGTTCTGAGGAATCGAACCCAGGGCCTCATGCATGCAAGGCAAGTGCTCTACCACTGAGCCACCTTCCCAGCCCCCTTCTCTCTCTTTTTTACTGTCACTTCCAGCCTTTGAGACAGCCCTGTGGAGAATATATACAACCGAGGCCCTGGCGATGAGTTCCATAACTGTGGCTAGTCCCCTCTCACTGAAAAGCTCCCTCAGACACACCCCAGGGAATACATGGAAATACCTCAGTGATAGCCAGCTGAAGCCCAGACAACTGCAGCTAGAGAGACATGAGATATTTTAGGGACTTACTAACGCTTAGTGAGGGGCTGGGCTGCCAGGGTATTACTGCCCACCAAAAGAGGATGTACTTAAACAGATGTAATCGCCATTAAGGGCTTAGTAGCAAGACTGTGCATCTGAGGCTAGTCTCAACCAGAGCCAGCGACAGTGGCCATTACTATAGTTGGAAATAAATCAAAACTATTTCTACATGCAGTTCTTTAGTGTGCTGATAACGATCAATCGCATCTCCAAACACAGAGGATGGAGGCCAGGATTAAGCATGCCACTGCTGAATTCTGTCTCTCCCTGGATAAGATCAGGGTAAAGACTAAAACTCTGTAATCAAATCTCAAAGTATTTGCTAGTTCCCAGAAAGACCTGAGTATTTTCAAAATTTTGTGGAATAAGCAACACTTTAATGTCTCTGGGAAGCATTGCTGTGCAAGCACAAAGTTCATCAACTTATTTGACCCACATTTCATTATTTTCACCCATGCCCTGGGAACTTTAGGTTTTTTTGGGGGGGAATGTTTATTCTCTCATATCAGCAAAATCTCCAGTGAACTTGGCAGGGCCTGTGGAGTAAGGTCAGAAACCGTGGAAACAAATGATCTGTCCCTCTGTATCTACCAGCTAGAAAAGATGATCTGTTCATTCTCACATGGGTGTCATTAAATTGAACACACATCTGTGCTGCAGAGATTGAATGCGAATGCGTGAAGGGTAATGTTGGAGAATTCCTTGAGTTTTGTGACTCTGTGGGGTGTGTGTGTGTGTGTGTGTGTGTGTGTGTGTGTGTGTGTGTGTGTGTGTGTGTGTGTGTGTGTGACCTTGAACCATGATTCTCAGATCTCAGAATCTTGAGTAAATAGCCTTATTTTAATCTATTTTCCTACTTCAAAGTGAAAAATTGGTCTTCTATTTTAAAAGGAAGAGAGCAAGGTATTTATTTTGTTTCACTGTGTTTTGGGAAGAATTAATTTGGAAACTTTCTGGCATGTGGTTGACCTAAATATTTGAATGAACTGTAAATATACTGTTTGCTAATTCTCTGATGCCCTCTGAACAATGCTCTGCCCGATGTATGACTCCTCAATGTCTGGACATAAGTCTTTGGACAAAGGAAAGCACTTAAGGCGAGGAGCAAAGAAATTCAATATTGTTAAGTGTGTTATGCTCTACCAAGACTCAACAAGGCCTTACACGTTCTAGTCAAAATTAGTTTAAACAGTAACACAACCAGTTTTGTTAAATAGCCTAAACTCTTCATTTCTCTTTATTGGAAAAACACAAATGGTTGCTCTCTAAAAGATAAATACGCACTTGACAATAAATACATGTATAATACCCGCACACACAACACACACCTACATGCCTCTCTTCGTGAGATGCGTTTGAACTGGCCAGTAACATAAGTATGTTCTACTGCAACAACTGAGGAGGTGAGCTCACCTCATCCGCTGCTGTGTTTGGAGTTGTTCAGTGTATAACACAGATATTTTCCACTGCAGCTGTGTGATCGCGTACTGAAATTTCCTCCCTTACCCCAAAAGCAGCTCCGAACACAAATGAAATGAGGACAAATGCAGACCAAAAGCAGAGGAAGAAAGGAAAGAATGAATGAAACTCCCAAGAGATCCACATGCCTCTGCCTCAGCTCTCCTGGGGTCTTGAGTTCAAGGCATGTCTGGAGACGCCCTGCAGACAGTACTTCTGGATGAGGTATCTCCCTTGCTGTGGAAGAAAAACCCTGTCATTCCAAGAATGCTCTTGCCGCCAGAACAGGGAAAGACATTGCTGTTCATAACTGCTGGACAGTGGTTATTTGCACATATGCACACACATATGTATGTGGATATGTGGATATATGCATGTGTATGTATGCATATATGCATAGGTGTATGTGTGCATAGATGTGTGTAATTTATATGTGTGTATATGTGTGTGTGCTTGCTATTTTCTTGAGACTGCTAGGAGCTCTGTCCTCCCTGTGATAACACTGAAGTAAACCTACTGTTACCTCAGGAGCCATGTAAACCGTTACTTTATTTTGAAATGATTCTAGTAGATGAGTTGCCCAAAGCCTGCTTTGGCTCCCTAGGCATCATCTCACGGGATGGTGGCTGTCATCCTTTAAGAAGGATAGAAGCCCATTTTACTGATGAGAACACTAAGCCTTCAAGGCTATAGAACTTACCAGAGTCACATAGCTAATTGTCATGCCAGGGCTGGTGACAATCCGGGGCATGAGTATGGGACTAGCAGCAGGGCAAGCAGAGGTTAGGGGTGGCTCAGTCACCATCTCTCAGTGTGACAGGGAGAGCATGGCATGAGGCCACTTGTGTTCATTCTCCTCGTGTGTAAATAGAAGGAACACACATGAGGAGGGTTTGGATAGACAATGGAGAACAGAGGTACCTGGGCCCTCATCGTTCTCCTGGGGGTATGAACCATCCCATTATTCCCACTGAAGAAAAGAACCCGTGTGCTATTTTAGGTTGAAGCAATTTTTTGATCAGTGGTCAGTTCTTTTGGGGGTGGTCCTCTTATTCTTTCTGTCCAGGGGGAACCTCACAAGGGCTTGCTTTTGTGGGTGGCTATGGCCACGCTCTCCTGAGAGTCTCCTTCCCTGGAATCAGGGCATCTGTGTGCCTTTTTGGGTCCGTAGAATGCAACAGATGATCGGAAGAAGGCAAGAAAGTGTGCTTTGCAGTAGTCTCTTGGAACCTTCCACTTTGGGCTGTTCAGCCACCATGTCAGGCAACATGGCTGCTATGGACCATTCCTCCAAAGGGGCCCAGCCCCAGGCGAGGACCTGGTGGACGGTCCTGGAGCCCCAGCTGAGCTCTCAGCCAGATGCATGTCCCCTGGCAGCCAGGGCACTGATGAAGCCATCTTGGGTGGCTGGGGCGAGACCAGTGACCACGGCCCCATCCCAGCCAATCGAAAGACTTCAAGGGACAGCTGTCCAGCAGAGACCGGTCCATGCACCAATCCAGGGGAGAATTTTTAAATCGCGATTTTAATTCTCAATGGTTGTGACACAACAAGAGATAATGCAAGGGGGAGACAACATGAAAAGATGTTTCTGTTGTTTGTGTGCTCCTATGCCTAGAAAAGGTACAGATTCCCTTGAATGACACCAGTTGTCATGGTGAATTCATTTCTAACTTGAATTTTAGGCAGAACAAGACTTAATAAACGTGTCTATCCTGGCTTGGAATGTACATCCTTTATTGACATTCATTCTTAACTAGCATGCGGGTTTCATGAATGAAGTGTTATCCTTTGGTACAATGAAGGAATCACAATTTTATTGATAAGTAAGAAACGTACATCGCCCCTTCCCTGTGCTCATCTGTTTTGTGGTCTCTTTCATTAGTTTGTTTTAGAAAAAGAAAGCACTTCCTCTCTATTCAAGTGTATTCAGAATACCAAAATTCGCTTTTTCAAAAATATAATTTTATTGTTATTATCAAAGTGGCGTTCAGAAGTCCGGTAATGAGGACAGTTTTCAACATTTGCGTTTTGCTGTCAATTACTTTTGAGTTTTTGTCAACTACTTTTGAGTTTCAGTAATGGACATATAGCAAAAAGGACATGTTTCTACCTTATGCGTTGTTTTCCTACTTTGACAGAAAGGTGTCCCTGGAATAAAATTTCTGTGCTGGTTTAAGGATGATACAGTCTTACAAGGAGGGTCTGGGATTTCCAACTCCATCTCAGTTTGATGCCTGAGGAAGTCAAATTGCCTCCAACTTTATTTCTACTTTTTTTTCACTTAGTCTAGCTTACAAATAGACAACAACAACAAAGCCTGAACTCATTGGCCCTTTTATGTTGCTATAAACGGTCTAGTCACATGTAATTATTATTTGTTTTGGTGTTCTGTGTGCTAAATCTGGTAGTCAGATGAAAGTGTGTATTAAATCGTAGGCAGAGGCAAAATTTACATGGTGATGTACATGCATGTCAGCTCAGAATAAAATGAATATTTATACTTTTAAAATCAGAGTATCTCTTGTAATTAATCTTTTCTTCATCACTGACAGAGATCAAAAGATCTTTCAGCTGAGTGCCAGTGGCTTATGCCTGCAATCCTAGCTACTCAGAAGGTTGACATCTAAGAATTATGGTTCAAAGCCAGCCTGGGCAGAAAAGTTCCTGTGAGACTCATCTCCAATTAACTACTCAAAAAAACACAAGTGGGGCTATGGCTGTAAGTTGTAGAGTGCTAGCCCTGAGTAAAAAAAGCTCAGGGACAGCACCCAGGTCCTAATTTCAAGCCCCACAACTAACAACAACAAAACATCTTCCGGTTTGTAAAAACATCCAATGTCAGTTCTTATCCTTGCCTAAGATTTATTATTTTTCTAAACTTCACAAAAGAACATGTTACCAAAAATGATTTTTATCTCAATAGATTCCTTTCTATGCATCTCTTTCCTTCAATATAGTCTGTAACATCCACAATCATAATTCTAGATTTCTGGACATAAGAATCTGTCATTTCTTAATCCTTGCTCCTAGAAGTACCCTGCTACTTTCAAAGTACCACAGACCTCCCAGAACAATCCATATTTCAAATGTCGATTCCCCCTTTTTCTAACACTCATGGCAGGATGTTAATGTGTGGCATACTCTCTCATGGACAATAGCAAAAATGAGCACAGCACCCCAAAGATAGGCTATGGCTTCACAACTTACCTGGGCACCATTTGTAAATTCATGGTTACAAGATAGACTTTGAAGCCACTCCAATTCCTTCTTCTTTTATTGTTATGATAAAGATGATACTCAGAGCAGTTACAGTTACGTAAGTCCACTTTATTCTTGATACATTGAATCATTCAAATGTGGTATTTTTTTAAACCATTATTAGAAACATGACTTGGTCAAAACTTCTTGAATAGTAGCCATAGGTGACATGACATCACTGCTGGGCTGTTAGAGAAGCATTATGCCACACTATTATCTAAATTACTGTCACAGGCCTGGGAAGGTGGCTCAGTGGTAGAGTGCTTGCCTTGCATGCATGAGGCCGTGGTTCAATTCCTCAGTACCACATAAGCAGAAATAAAGCCAGAAGTGGGGCTGTGGCTCAAGTGGTAAAGCACTAGCCTTGAGCTGAAGAGCTGAGGGACAGTGCCCAGGCCCAGAGTTAAGGCCCCACAACCAACCAACAAACAAAAAAAATTACTGTCAACAATGCTGCTCACAGCTTTCTCTAATCTTTGAATGTCCTATTATCTCTGCCCCTGTCCTAGCAGTGCAAATCATTTTGGCTCAAGAGACTTATTGACTTTATTGATCTTTGCAAGGAAATGCCTATTAATTCCACTGATTTTATTTACTATGTGTCTGCTATTTCACTGATTTCCTTCTTTTTTTCTAATTTTTAAGGTTTCTTCAATTTCCTTCTAGTCTCTGTTTTATGTATGTTCCACAAATTTTGATGTGTTGCATTTTCATTATCATTTATTTCAAAGAAGTTTCTCATTTTGCTTGTGAGAAAATTAGATCCAAAGGTTATTTTGAATGGATTATTTAATAACCAAACATTTAGAGATTTTTCAGGCATTTGTTAATGATGAAATTCCACTGTGTTAATTACTAGAATTTCTACCATTGTACTGAGTGTCACTTTCTGGCTGAGAACACAGCCTATCCTGGTGAATGCTGTATGGGTATCTGAAGAAAATGCACTTCACTCTGGGTAGGCACCAGTCCAATGACACTAGGGCAATGTCAAGTCATCTGTGCACTTTCTGGTATTTTGGCCTGCCAATTACAAATAAAGAAGTTGAAATTCTTAATATAACTGTGGATTTGCTTCTTTCCTCTTTTTCATTTTTGCATCATCTAATTGTGAAGCTGTCTTCCTAGATACCTAAATACCCAGGGTTGTTATACACGGTTGATGAATTTTTATCCTTATGAAATGTGCATACTTATCCTTATAAATATGCATATTATGCAAGTCCATTTTAATGAGTGTACATAGGTTGTACAAAGTGAGGGATTTCATTGTGACCTTTCAACATTCAACTCCTCCATGTAAAGTCTGTTTTGATATTAATATGGTCCTTTCTAGCTGTATTGTGTCCAACATATTGAGATGAACTAGATAAAATAAAATGTCATCACAGTAAGTGTCCAGATCAGTGAGCTTTTTTTTATTGTAAAGATACTATACAGAGGGTTACAGTTGCATGAGTGAGGTAATGAGTACACTTCCTATTGAGCATTGTTACCCCCTCCATTGCTTTCCCCCTACCATCCTTTCCCTCCCTACCTTCCCTGAGGTTCTTTTTTTTTTTTTTTGATTATGATTAAGTGATTACATAATTTCCAGAATTTCACAGTATTGTGGAATAATGATGCTCATTTAAAGTCACAAGTTCATTCTAACTTTCCTGGAGCAAATTGTCTATAACAATCTATAACATATATCGGTGTACACATGTTATACACCATACATGTGATCAGCAGCATGGGGATATTTAGTAGTGGTTCGACCAGATGAGTGGACGTTCTTTGTTTCTTAAGTCCTGTTAGTTTTGTCGTATCACCTAACATTTTGGATTTAGCATCCACTTATCAGGGAGACCATGTACCGTTTGTCTCTTCGTTCTTGGCTTACCTCACTCAACATGATTCCTTCTAGCTCCATCCATTTCCCTGCAAATGCCATTATTTTGTCATTTCTAATGGCTGCATAATATTCCATTGTGTATAGATACCACAGTTTTTGGATCCATTCATCTGTGGTGGGCATCTGGGTTGTTTCCATATCCTAGCTATTGTGAACAGTGCTGCAATAAACATGGAGGTGCACGTGTCCTTGTATATTGGTTCCTGTTGTTCAGGGTAGATGCCTAGAAGTGGTATGACTGGGTCGTAAGGGAGGTCAATCTTTAGCTTTCTAAGGGCCCTCCAGACTGCTTTCCAAAGTGGTTGTATAAGTGTACATTCCCACCAGCAGTGTAATAGGGTTCCTCTTTCTCCACATCCCCTCCAGCATTTGTTGTTGGCTGATTTGTGGATGTGGGACATTCTGACTGGGGTAAGGTGGTATCTCAGGGTTGTCTTTATTTGCATTTCCTTCACCACCAGGGATGATGAACATTTCCTCATGTGTTTCTTTGCCATTTTTATTTCTTCATTTGAGAAGTCCCTCTTTAGTTCCCTTGCCCATTTAGTAATTGGTTTGTTAAGTTTGGGAGGGATTAGTTTCTTGAGTTCCCTGTATATACAGGATGTTAACCCCTTGTCTGATATATTGCTGGTAAATATTTTTTCCCAATTAGTTGGTTGTCTTTCTAGCTTGGTTGCGATAAATTTAGCTGTGCAGAAGGTTTTTATTTTAAGGTAGTCCCATTTGTCGAGTCTCTCTCCAATTTGTTGTGACCCTGGGACTCTGTTCAGGAAGTTCCTTCCTGTGCCTATTAGTTCAAGTGTCTCTCCTACTCTGTCCTGCAGTAGTTTCAGAGATTCAGGTTTAATGTTAAGGTCTTTAATCCATTTTGAGTTGATGTGGGTGCATGGTGATAGGCTGGGGTCCACTTTTAGTTTTCTGCATGTAGCCACCCAGTTTTTCCAGCACCAGCGGTTGAAGAGGCTGTGTTTCTTCCATTGTATGTCTTTGGCTCCTTTGTCGAATATCAGCTGGCTGTAGGCCTGTGGATTTATTTCTGGATCATCTATTCTGTTCCATTGGTCTTCGGGTCTGTTTTTGTGCCAGTACCTTGCTGTCTTTGTTATTATAGCTCTGTAGTAGAGTTTGAAGTTCGGCATGGATAGCCCACACATATTGTCTTTATCCTCTAGAATTGTTTTGGCTATTCTAGGTCTTTTGTTGTTCCATATGAATTTTTGGACTGTTTTCTGTATTTCAGTGATGTACGTCATTGGGATTTTAATAGGAATTGCATTGAATTTGTATATTAGTTTTGGAAGTATTACCATCTTTACTATATTAAGTCGGCCTATCCAAGAGCATGGGAGGTCTTTCCATTTCCTAGAGTCTTCTGCAATTTCTTTCTTTAACTTTTTGTAGTTTTCATTAAATAGTTCTTTTACATCTTTGGTTAGGTTAATTCCTAAATATTTTATTTTTTGGGAGGTTATTGTGAATGGGGTTGCTCCCTTTATTTCCCTCTCTTCTTGTACATTGTCAGTGTACAGGAAGGCAACTGATTTTTGTGGGTTTATTTTGTATCCTGCTATTTTGCTGAAGTGATTTATAATTTCTAAGAGTTTGGGGATGGAGTTTTTGGGATTGTGAAGGTATAGTATCATGTCGTCTGCAAAAAGGGATAGTTTAACTTCTTCTTTCCCTATGCAGATCCCTTTAATGTCTTTTTCTTGCCTTATTGCCCTGGCTAAGGGTTCCAGGACTATATTGAAGAGGAGTGGAGACAGTGGGCATCCTTGCCTCAGATCAGTGAGCTTTGACTTGGATGTGCAGCTGTGTAACCACAATGACAGTCATCATGTAATACATTTCCATGGATCTAGAAAATTCTTTCTGTTCCTTTACAGTCAATCCCTTCGCCTGACCTCTGGTTCTGGGTATGGTCCCCTCTCTGTGTAGTTTTGCCTTTTGCAGATTGTCCTATAACCGAGGCAAAGCAGTCAATGGTGTTTATAACAAGCACTTTAGGATGTAGCACCGCATGTCTGAGATTCACCCACGGTGCTCATGTGCTCTTGTTCTTACAGTGAGTGGTTAACATATCTATGGAGAGTATTTGCCCAAGAATAACCTTCTGGTTCCCCATACTTTTATAAAACCTAAGTAACCACCCCTTCTCCTGCCCCCCGGGCTAGGGGTGAACTCCAGGCTGGCACTGGGACTCTTTTCACTCTCTGCTGGGCTCCACGACTTCTGCCCCCTTCCAACTCCCTGTTCTTTTTTCTGGGTGTGTACTAGGCCTTTCTTGGGCTTGCTTGTCTCCACTGACTTCCCACCGCAGTCCTGGGATCTGGGCCTCTAGAGAAGCGAGGATGACGGGCGTGAGCCACTGGTGCTAAGCCGCATCAGCTTTTTCATTTTTTAATTTAGGTGTGTTTTTATTCCTTGTAGGTGAACACTAGTGTGAGTGGTACGCGTGGGTCACACCTTGCACTAGCACTTGAAAGCTGCAGGCGTGGTCCCGGGCTGTCTTTCTTTAATTGCTATCATCTGCCCCAACAGCGATGCAATCAGGCCCCGCACATGGGGCACGGTAAAAGGCGAAACACCAGAACTGGTGTGAACAGATATGTGTGCCCTTGAGGGCACGCAGAGGTCGGTTGCAGCCGGGCACCTACGGGGACACCGGGACCCACGGGGACGCCGAGACCCACGAGCCCGCCAGCCGGGCAGAGCAGCGCACACCTGCAAGCCCGGCTGCGTGGAGGCAGGGCTGGGAGCACCGGGGTTGGAGTCCAGCCGGGCGAGAGTGAGAACTGATCTGAGAAACACACAGGAAGCAAAGCGGGCCGAGGGCGCGGCTCCGGGGACGACGCACGGGCCCAGCGCCAGGCCCCGGGGTTCAAAGCTCCACCTGAACACGGAATGTAAATCGACGACCTGCAGCTGAGCGCTCCTGCGCCTGGCTTCGCTCCCTCGGGGCCCAGGCGGAACGTGGGAACCACGATCACCCGCCCCGCGCCCCAGGTCTCCACGGCCGCCCCGCACGCCCGGGCTCTGACCCGCAGACGCTGGGGGCGGAGGAGGAGCCGAGCTCCGCCGCGCCGTCCGCGAGCAGAGGCGGAGACGCCCGGGCTCCACCAGGCCCGCGCCCGCCTGCGCCCCGCAGCTGCCGGACAGGTGCGTGCGGGGCAGTACGCGCGGGGCGGGGGAGTAGGAGGAGAGGGAGGGGAGGGGGAAAACGCCGGCGCCCGCCGCCACCTTCTTCTCAGCGCCCGCGGCGGGCGTCGTGCGCCCCGGGTCCTGACCAGCACGGGCGGTGCGCGCGGCGGGAGCGGAGGTGCGCGCGGCGGTGCGCGCGCGGCGGTGCGGGCGGCCGTGCCCGCGGGAGGGGTGTGGGGGTGCTGGCGGCGGGAGCGGAGGGGAGCGCGGGAGGGGCGCGGCGGTGCGGGCGGCAGGAGCGGAGGTGCGCGCGGCGGTGCCGACGGCCGTGCGCGCGGCGGGAGGGGCGCGGCGGTGCGGGCGGCGGGAGCGGAGGTGCGCGCGGCGGTGCGCGCGGCGGGAGGGGCGCGCGGCGCTCCGCAGCCGCGCTGGTTCCTCGGCCGCTGTCACCTGACT
Organism: Dipodomys spectabilis; assembly: GCF_019054845.1. NCBI lineage: Eukaryota > Metazoa > Chordata > Mammalia > Rodentia > Heteromyidae > Dipodomys > Dipodomys spectabilis. Next base: position 441,356 of record NW_024871277.1, read on the forward strand.
CGTCGTCGCCAGCTCCAGCGGAGGTGGGGGCGCGCGGGGCGGGGGCCGGCGGGAGAGACGCGGGCGGCGGGCGTGGGGACCGCGGGGCTCTGGGAGGCGCGGGGAGGGGCCCGGCCCAGCGTCGGAGGCACCGCGCCCGCAGGGACCCGGGCCCGCGCGCGGCTGCGCACAGAGCGTGGAGCGGCCCAGGCTCCGCTCATCCTGCGGCGGCGGCGCCGCGCCACGGTGGGTGAGTACCGAGCCCCCGTCTTCTGCCCTGCGCTCCCCCTGCGCCTCCTCCTTCCCCTGCCCTGCGCCCCCTCCCTCCTCTGCTCTCCCTCCCTCCCCTGCGCCCCCCTCTCCTCGCCAGGCGGCGGGGATGCGGAGCGGATAATCCCCCGGGCGCGGGCTGGTCCGGGCGGGGTGACAGCTCGAGGGCGGGGGCCGCGCCGTCTGCCCCGCTGGGCTTGGAGGCCGGGAAAGGTGAGGCGCCCCGGGCCCAGGTCCCCGCAGCGGGGTTCGGGGGCGAGGGTGTGGGGACGGGGCGCTGGGGTGACCCTCCCCGGGCGGACCACGGGCCCGGGCGCCGCGGAGGAACGGGAGGATGGCGGGGAGGGGCGCCCGGGGAGAACCGGAGGAGCCCCGGGACTCCTGGGCCTTTCCTGCCCGCCGGCCGAGAAAGTGCTGATGGGCACAGGGGCGCCCGAGGGGAGGGGTGCGGGCGTGGGGGTGCAGTGTGGAGGTGGGGTGCGGGGTGCCCACGGTGAGGCCACATCCCCGGGCCGCGCAGGGGTCGCGGGGCCGGGCAGGGCGCGGTCGCAGGGGGGAGGGGCCCGTGCACCCCCGGAGGCGAGGCGAGGCTCCCCGAGGTTGGGGTGCGGGTCAAGGCCAGCCAGTCCTCTCCTTCCCCGCAGAAGAGGAGGCGTAGACACGGCTGGAGAAGATGTCGGGCCAAACGCTCACCGACCGGATCGCCGCCGCCCAGTACAGCGTGACGGGCTCCGCGGTGGCCAGGGCCGTGTGCAAGGCCACCACTCATGAAGTGATGGGCCCCAAGAAGAAGCACCTGGACTGTGAGCACCCCTAGATAAGTGGGGCCCAGCGGGCGGAGACGCCCCTCCCCCGCGGGCCAGGCCAGGCTGGGCCAGCCAGGGCAGCCAGGGCCGCAGAGCTACTTGTATGTGTGAGCTGTGTGTGTGTTGTATGGATGTGCTCTGTGCCGTTTTTGTGTGTTACCTGTGCGCTGGGTGCGTGCAGTGTATTTGGTGTATTGTATGTGTGTGTGTGCTGTGTGCGTGTGTATGCATGCTGCATGTGCATGCCCTGTGTGCGGTGTGTACATGTGTGTGGTATGTGTGTACTGTGTGCACAGTGAGTATGCTGTGTGTGCACGTGTGGTGTGTGTGTACCGTGTGTGCTGTGAGTGGGCTGTGGGCTGTGTGTGAGTGTCACACTTGGAATTAGATGCTATATACCTTTTTCTTTCTCCATCATCTCCTTCGTCCAAGTTCAAGAAAATCAGTGCTTCTGTGGTGCAGGTTGGGGCTGGGGAAGGGAACAGAAGATGGAAGGTCATACTTGTCACCTCGGTAGTTTCCTGAATACATTTTCAATAGTTCTAAAATGGTTCTGTGTGTTCAATATTGCTGCTAAGGGCTTGTGTGTGAGGCCTGTGTCATCTGTCACCAAATCAATGTGATGACATTGTGCTGAATAGATATGGGCGCCCATCCTGGCACACTGCATTGTCGGTTCTCAGGAAGTACCAGGTGGGCTGCAGAGCTGTGGTCACAAAATGGAAGCACTGTCAGCATTCGAGATGGCACACTTGCAGATGAGAGTGTTTCTCTTTTTTTTTCTTCTCACATTGGTTATTTGATGGAAAGGGATTTATTCTGGTTTGCTTTGGGTCTCACTGCTTCTGAAATTTGTCACTTGGTTGTTGTGGTCTCTTCCTCCTTATTAAAGGCAAATGGGGACACTTAGAAAAAGACCTGATCATCTGCTTCCAGGAGGGAGGCTTCCTGGGGTTGTAGTCTGCAATGCCCATGCAGTCTTTTTGATCTTCTGTCCTGTTAGGATGTTTGTCTCTTCTCTGCTCTTCTCCTGCTTCAAGCCGACACCCCCCCACCCCACCCTGTCCCGGTCTGTTGTGCAACTGAGAGAGTGACCCCTGTGTGTGAATGGAGCCTGGCCCTAGCTTGGTCCAGCCTTATGAACTGGGCTCTCATGGCCTTAAGTGCTTTTCTTCCTAGAAGTTCATCTAAGAGGGAAACACCGAGGTGTCCTTGCTGGGGGATTCATTTATTTAACAACCTCTGTCATATGTTACATATCCAGTACCGGATGAGAGAGGACACCAGGGCTTACACACCTAACAGAAGTAGAAATTACAAATTCATGACCGACTCATTTTTCTGCAGCTTGCTGAATCATTTACCCATCTTTCCATCAGTTTCCCCAACTCTGGAAGGCTGACTCATGTCTCTGTGGTGTGTATTAGTGTCATGTCTCAATGGTGTCTATTAGAAAATCTTTATCATAAGAAAGGTGCAGATGGCTCCCTGTCATGCACTCAGAGCATTTTGATAAATTGAGGAGGACAGGCATGAGCATTTCCTTAAGACAGCATTTAAATAGAGCTTGACTTCTCTACAGCTAACCATTTAGTCTCCTCAGTCTTTTAGATCTGGAAAAGTCTTTTTAAGAAATTTGAAAATGGGAGGTTTTCCAAATATCACAAGCCTGCATTCATGAGTGGGCTGATTGGGAAGCTGTGGGATATGGAGGAATATTCCATGTTATATCTGCAAGCTTCCCCTATAGTTATTTCTTCAGATAGGACACATTAGATATGATATCTGTCTTTGTGTTATATCCGTTTCTCCAAATTTTACCCCAAGGCTGAGTTTAACCAGAAGATCACTTATTTTCTGACTTACTGGGAAAGTAAAACATCAAAAAGAAAAACCATGAACCAATCCTCATCCATGCTTGCTTTTTTGCTCATAGTGGGGGCAGAATTTTTCACGCATAGAGGCACTGGTGCTGAATTGTCACTAAGAGTAATTGTGTACATGCTGAACGTTTTTTGAGGAGTCACAATTGAGTACTGAGGTCTACATTATTCATCTGTCCTCACTTTGGTCTCATCCTCTGCATGTAACTGCTACCTAGAGCTTATTTAGCAATGTTCTCTGTTAAGTAGGGGGGAAGGGAGCCTTATTCATTAGCTGACCCTTTGTCCAAAACACCCACATCACAAACCACATACATAATGTAGTGTCTGTTCTTAAAAAATTATACGGCTTATAAAATGATTAGTAAGTCTTTTTTTTCCTTTGTCATGTTTGACTTTTCCAATGATCCATACAAGATATATTATCTTTCATTAAACTCCAAACTTTGGGTGGAATTTGGAAAGATAGGAACTGCCAACATGTCATATTCTGAGATAAAAATGACAAGGAGTACTACTCGCAGATATAAATTATATGCCTTGTAAGAGAGCATCTCTGTTCAAAATTCTGTGTGAGATCCCTTTCAAATAGGCTATCTTAGTCATTTATGAACAGGCTTCAAGTAGTAATACAACAGTTGTAAAAGCAAATCATCCTTGTCATTAAAATATGCAGACACATGTAAGTTTGCCCATAGGTGATAAAGCATTCTTAAGTAGTTGGGTTTGCTTTTTGTTTTGTGGGGTTTTTTTTTCCTAGTCCTGGGGCTTGAGTTCAGGGCCTGGGCACTATTCCCAGGCATTATTCTTAAGCTTTTTATTTTTTTCCTCAAGGTTAGCACTCTACAATTTGAGCCACAGCCTCAGTTCTGGCTTTTTGGAGGGGGTGATTAACTGGAGATAAAAGTCTCTTGCATGGCCTGGCTTTGAACTTCTATCCTCAGATCTTAGCCTCCTGGGTAGCTAGGATTGTAGGCGTGAACCACTGGTGTCTTGCTTTTTTGGTTTGGTTTGGTTTTGAAAAAAGAAGGAAGAAATGAGTACAAAATACAGAATTTGATGGCTTAGAGAAAAAAACATTAAATTTACTATTAGTTTGATTTGTATATTTCTTTATACTTTGGGGCTTTAATTGGAAGATTATGACATTAAAAATTATGGGTTTGCTATTTCTTCAAAGGTTACTGAGTCAATCCTAATCTTTATGAAATGTACATTTAATATTAAAGTGCTGGCTTAAAAGCTAATCTCTTTAGATTGAAAGGCCAAGAACTATTACTGTTGTTAATTATGGGGCTTTGTAAAATAATAGTTAAAGCATATGATTTTATGTTTGAAGAAATGATTTGTTAACATCTGAGAGCAGAATTGCATGTTGAGGAAAGGTAGAGGTAATGGAACTCTATACATATGTTTTCTGATTTTCTTTTATTCAGTAACAGTACGGAGCTGAGGATTTAGCTCAATGCTAGAGTGCTTGCCTAGCAAGCACAAAGCCCTGAGTTCAAGCCCCAGCACTATTAAAATAAAGTGTAATCTCAGTTACTTGGAAGGCAGAGTTAAGAAGACTGTGTAGTTTAAGACCATACTGGACAAAGAAGCAATGAGACTCTAGCTCAACACAACAAGCAGAGCATGATGATATATGCCTGTAACTCCACTTTCTCATAAAGTAGAGTTAGGAGGGTCTTGGTGTGAGGCTGATTGTGGCAAAAGTGTAAAACTAGAAACTAAAGAGAGTTAAGGGTGTAGGCTCAAGTGGTAGAGTGCTTGTCTAGCAGCCACAAGGCCCTGAGTTCAAGCCCTAGCATCACCTAGAAAAATTTTAAAAATGAAATGGGTTTCCTGAAGGACAAAACAGATTGAGAAAACCGCCGCAGTTGTACAATCAATAGAAAGGATGGTAAACTTTAATACTCTAAATAAGGGTCATATGCTTTGTGGTAGTTTGGGATTATAGACAACATTTCATTCCCTACTATATGTAATAATGCTGCCCCTGGCACATGGCAGTTGAGGCCCAACCTACACTCATTGACATAGTGCATCAGAGACCATGTGTGCAGCCCCCACCCTTCCCCTTGTAACTCTTTGGTGCTTATTTGATGGTAACTAAAACACCCAGTTTAGTTGGGGAAATGGTTTAAAACAGACCGTGTTAATTTTTAGCCCCTGTACCAGCAAGGGACACAGATGGGTTAGTGTGTGTGTGTACATGTTTGTGTGCATTCAGACACACTCTAGTATTGGTACTCGGGTTTGAACTCAAGGCCTAAGCACTGTCCCTTAGCTTTTTCCTTAATGCTAGTGCTTTACCAATTGAGCCACAGCTCTACTTCTGACTTTTCGGTGGTTAATTGGTGGTTAAGAGTCTTATGGACTTTTCTGCCCTGGTGGGCTTTGAACTGGCTTCTTCCTTTCTCAGCCTCCTGAGTAACCAGGATTACAAGCATGAGCCACTGGTGTGCCTAGCCAGATTGTTTTCTTTTTTGATTTTTTTAGATTAAACTGCTACAATGTAAAGTTAAATATGTTTCGATCACTTTGGTGAACAGTGTAGTTAGTAGATACTTTGTTAAAAACAAGATTTACTTTGTGGTAAAGGTCTAGCCAGCTCAAGGGACTGAGTCTTCTTTCCCTCTCCGTCTCCCCCTTCCTTTCTCCCTTTCTCTCTGTCTTTCCATCTCCCTCTCTTTCTCTTGCTCCCTTTCCCCTTCCCTGTCTCCCTCCCTGTTCCCCTCTCTGTCCCCCTCTCTTACTCTCCCTTCTTTTTTTTTTTTTTTTGGTCAGTCGTGGGGCCTGAACTCTGGGCCTGGGCGCTGTCCCTCAGCTCTTCAGCTCAAGGCTAGCACTCTATCACTTGAGCCACGGTGCCACTTCCGGCTTTTTCTGCTTATGTGGTGCTGAGGAATTGAACCCAGGGCCTCATGCACACAAGGCAAGTACTCTACTACTGAGCCACCTTCCCAGCCCTCCCTTCTTTTTTGAACCCAGGGCCTAAACACAAACTTTGCCACTCAGCTATATCTCTAATCCTCAAAAAAAATCTATTTTTTTTTAAAATGCTTCCCTTCTGACTTAAAAAATGTGTGTAGAAAAATATATATAATTAGTAGGAGAAATCATATCATAGTTTCAGTATTCACACACAACCTTTTTAACTAAACTCTAGACTTCTAGTACATTTCCACATTAATTTTAATGATCAATAAATGGTTGCCAAGCGCTTGTTTGTAATTGGATTTTGTGCTTCACTGCCAGACTTCTCACTTCGCTTTCCACAGATATCCCTTAAAAACCTTACTTCTTCCCTTCATGCTGACGGATGCTGGGCTGAGGTGCTCTGCAGACCTTACCCTTGTTTCAAGAGCTTGGTAAAGAAGGTCAGATGTGACATATGACCCTATTCCCTGGAGGCCACGGATGCATTCCTTACCAGCTGTACCTTGGCGCCTCTGCACCTGTGCTCTGCAGACAGGGCCACCCTGTCCTCACAGGTCACTTAACCCGTGGGCAGGCCCCGCCTGTCATCATGACAACGTCTTCCGTTTCTCTGGTACATTCTTTTGTAGAGAAATGTTGTGTGTAACAAGTTTTCTCTAGTTTGCATGGCTAAGTCAGCTCTGTTGTGCTCTGAAGGACTTTTGTGCTGTCCTTGGCTGCTCAGGGGGAGAGGCAGGACAGATCTTTGCCTCATTCTGTGGTTTTGGCTGGATCACCTGATTATCCTCCTAAAGTTGACACTTGGCTTGAATGATGACTGTCCTCTTCTCTGCTTGCTCTCCTGTCTCTTCACCTGTATCGTTAACCACTCCTTCTCTCTCTTATAAGCATCTTCAGGTGTCTTCATTTAAACAGGCAAGCACACCCACCACACGTGTTACCCCTTCCCTTCCTTGTTGTCACACTATCCCTTCCCTCTCCCCCCACCCCCCTCCCCACCTGAAGTTATAAAGTTCATTTCCAATATACTGTGCTGCGGGAATCCTTGTTGCAATGGGTCATCCTGTGTCCTTGTTTCAATGTTTTGTTGTTCCCCTTCCCCTCCCCAGATCAGACAAATGTATATACAAGATGCAGGATATCAAAATCAAATACAGTGACAACAGGGGATATGCCATAGGGGAAAGAACATATAAAGGAAACAACAACAAAAAAATAAAATCACATGGTACATTTAAAACAATAGCAATAAAGATGGACCTCTTGTGTCCATATCTTGGGATTCATTTCACTTAGCATCATCTTATATGGTCATTTGTACATGGTTTTTGAGCTTTTCAGCTCATCTGATAAGATTATCTTATATGTATACTAATTATTGCAAATAAGGGAAACCATGGGACCTGAATTTCTTTGGGACTGGGTAACTTCATTTAATATGATTTTTTCCAAGTCTTTCCATTCCCTAACAAATAGGGTGGTGGTGTTCTTTCTGATGGAAGCATAGAATTCTATTACATATATACACACATACACACACATATATCACATTTTCTTAAACCACTCATCTGCTGAGGGGCATCTGGGTTGGTTCCATATCTTAGCTATGGTAAATAATGCTGCAATAAACATAGTTGTGCTGGTAGCTTTAGTATGGCCTTGTTTGTGGTAATTTGGGTAAATGCCCGGAAGTGGGATTGCTGGGTCATAGGAGAGCTCTATGTGGAGTCTTTTGAGGAACCTTTATTCTTCTTTCCAGACTTCAAACTCTACTAAAAAACCATAGTAATCAAAACAGTTTGGTACTGGTACAAGAATAGACCTCAGGATCAATGGAATAGAATTGAAAACCCAGAAATGAACCTACAGACCTATAGCCACCTAACCTTTGATAAGGGAGCTTTAAAAAATAGAATGGACGAAAGATAGTCTCTTTAGTAAATGGTGCTGGAAAAACTGGTTAAACACCTGTAGAAAACTAAAACTAGATCCTTATATATCACCCTGCACCAGAATCAACTTCAAATGGATCAAAGATAAAATCAAAGCAGACACCCTGAGAATATTACAGGAAGGATTAGGAGAAACTCTAGGGCTCCTTGGCACAGGCCAAAAATTTTCTTAATAGAGACCCAGAAACACAACAAATCAAAGAAAGGTTGAACAAATGGGATTGCATGAAACTGCAGAGCTTCTGCATGGCAAAGGACATAGCTAGCAAGATCAATAGAAAGCCCACAGATTGGGAGAAGATCTTCACTAGCCATACAGCAGACAAGGGCCTCATATCTAAAATATACATAGAGTGTAAACTTGTTCTTTCCTTTTTTTAAAAAAAAAACTAAGCTTTAAATATTTAATGTAATTTAAAAATGGCACAGTAGGCTGTGTTATGGTATTTCTGCACATGTGCTCAACGGACTTTGATCATATTCATTCCCTCTGTTACTCTTTCCAATCCCCTTGCCTCTTGTTATTTTATGCAACTAGGCTTCTTGAAACAGTGATCTCCAAACAGACATAGGTTTGTGGCCCTCTTGGGGCATTTGCAGGTCTTTGGTTGTCCTAACTGCTCCTTGAAGTATTAGAATGGCCACTTCATACTGGCCATTGCCTGCTCAATTAGCCAAGCCACTAACCTCAGAGTTCTTCTTTTTTACCTTATCACCTAAATGAAGTACATTAACTTTTACTTAGTTCTGTGGGCACCATTTATCTTTTTTTCCCCTAGCCTTTCATGACTCCCTTGTTTCTTTTTCTTTCCGTGGTACTGGGATTTGAACTCAGGGGCCTCATGCCTGCTAGGTAGATGCTCTACCACTTGGCTACTTTGCCAGTCTCATCTCATTCCTTTAATTTGTAAGTCTGCTTTTCTACTTGTGGTGTGTTTTTATTATTATTATTATTTTCTTGTGAGTTCGCCCTAGTGGATGCTTATTCTGTTTATCTTTGAAATCTCTTTTCTAAAACCTTGCTTTGGGCACTCCCTCTCATTACTCACACATGCACATGGGAGCTTCAGTGGGATTCTTTCCTGTTCTTTCTTCCTCTAGTCTGGTGTTTCTCACAAACTGCCTATTTCCAACAGTGAACATAGAGTCATAGTAGGGTTGGGGAAATATTTACTGAATGATTTATTATACATTTTCTATTTCCCCCATTTTTTTTTTTTTTTTGGTAAGTCATGGGGCTTGAACTCTGGGCCTGAGTGCTGTCCCTCAGCTCTTCAGCTCAAGGCTAGCACTCTACCACTTGAGCCACAGTGCTACTTCCGGTTTTCTAGTGGTTTATTGGAGATAAGAGTCTCACGGATGTTCTTGTCTGGGCTGGCTTTGAACCTTGATCCTCAGATCTCAGCCTCCTGAGTAGCTAGTATGACAGGCGTGAGCCACTAGCACCCGGCTGTTTCCCAAATTTTATACCTTCTTGTCTCATACATCTCCTTGTTTGTTAGTTTATTTTGGGGTGCCATTCCCGGGCTGGAACTCAAGGCCTCATGCTCTTGTTCATCTTCTTGCTCAAGGCTGGATTCACACCTCCTGTCCAGCATTTGTGTGAGATACTTGAAGATTGCAGACTTATTCTTCCTGCAATGGCCCTGAACTGTAATCTTCAGATACCTGCTTCTGAGCAGTGAGGATCACAGACATGAGGCACTGGCACCAGGCTGTTTCCTCATAAGCTTTACAGATAAAGATTTCACGCTGACCTTAAGGATCAGATCCCCTTTGTAGAACTACTTCATGAAGATAAATTTACAAATAAAATTGGATGAATCTAAAAAACAAGTGCTATTTCTTTTGCCTGTTAACCCTCAGAAGAATATGGAGTTAAACTTGGTCCAGTCTCTTAAAAGACTATGGAGACAATAAAAGTGAACACTGGAGAAAAAAAAACCATTAAATTGCTTAATGTACATTTGTAAGCCTCTCAGCACTTTCTTGTGGCATAATTAAACATTTAGTTGGTGAAAGGTATAACCTATGTAAATTTAGAATGAGCAAGTATGTAAATAAGAAAACGTTTCAAACAATTATATCTGTAGTTTTTGGTTGTAGATTTAAAAATGTATGTGTGTTTCCCTTTATTTCTGTCATTCCTGTATTTCCATCATAAATGATTAGATCATAGTTATTAGCTGTTACTATTACAGAAAATCCTTCCCCAGCTGCGTGTACATGCATGTGTGTGTTTGCGTATGAATGTATTTTCTCTTGGGTTAGTTATAGTTTGAGAGCATTGCCTTTCAATATCTACTTTTCACTTTACAAGTATATACAGTATGCAGAGAAGAGGGTAGGTCAAAGGGAAAAGGAGGAAGAGAGGAAAGGAACAGGGAGACAGAACAAGTTTAGAGGTTTAGAATAGGGAGAAGTGGGGACATATTTAACCTAAAATTGCCTTTATAAAAGGAGAAACAAATGTCAGTATATGTACTAAGTTTTTAACAACCTACTTGGAAATACAAGAAATGAAATTGGGAAAATGAGGACTGTGCTAGAGTTAAATAGATGACACTTGGTTGTATGTTGAATTGGTTGTACGTTGGTGAATTGCGGCTGTGGCGACTTAGACTAGGAAGGTGCGTTGAGAGAGGGAGGCTTACTCTAGGAAGGTAAGGAAGCAGAGGAGAGCTGGAAGGCGGAGTTAGGAGGGCTGAGAAATGGGAAGAGATAGATGCTCCCTGAATTATGAATGGACCTGCAGCGAAAAGTATTTTAGAGGTTTTCCAGTCTAATTTGTACAGATGAGGAAGCTGAGTCCCAAAGTAGCAAAAACCTACCTTCTGTATGTGCTGCTGCTGCTGCTGCTAAAGAATTGGTGTACACCTGTCTTGAGCTGCCTTTCAGGGTCATTACTCGCATAGTTAATTTGCTACGTCCATGCCAGGGAATTTCACTTCAACTCACTCTCAACCTGGTTAGTGTCAAATTTTGCAGCTTCCAGCTGTTCACTTCCAGCTAGGTCATTCAGACCACGGCTTAAGGCCATTTCATTGTCTCCTTACCCCACCTCTCCCCCACCTTCCCCTCTAACCCACCAAGGTTGCAGTGTCTTATGGTTTTCTGTCCTCTTCATTAAGTATTGTGACCTGTACCATTCTGGTTTTGGCTGCCCTAGAGAGAGCATGCAGGCTCCACAGGAGGCTGCTCTGGGCCTCACAGAGGGGTAGGCCCAGCTAGCCATTTCACTTCTGCACCTCCTCACTGCTTTGCCCTTCTCCACTTCTTCATTCCCCACAACCTCAGTATGCTTCGAAAGGCCACTTAATTTTTACTTATACTTCTTTTACTTATACTTCTGCTTTCTGTTGTGATACTACTATGCCAATGATCTGTGGTACAAGCGCACGCATATACACACGCACACGTGCTTGCAGGCACACAAAACAGATCTCCATGGGATAGAGATTCGACTTTAGTCCTTACTGCAGACTGTGCTCTGAGTTAGGAAGGAAGCCCCCAGTGGGAAGACCGTGGAGTGAAGCACTGAACTTGTGGGAGTATAAACTGGTGTAAAGATCGGGAGGCAGACTGTCAACAGCAGTCAAAATTCTTGAAAATCCTTTGACTCAGAAATTTGACATCTACAAAATTATCTCAGAAAAAAAGTAGAGAAAATTGTGCATCGAGGAAATGGGTTTGCATCCTTGTGTGTCAGAATACACGGTTGAACACACCTAAACAGGCACTGGTGGCTTCTGTCTGGGATCCTAGCGATGGGATCCTGAGATGGGAGGACTGTGAGGTGAGGCCTGCCTAGGCCAGGAGCTGGGCACTATCATGCAACCCTTCTATCTCAGCCATGTAGGAAGCTTGAGGTTGGAGGCTCGCAGGTCCAGGACAGCCTGGGCAGAAAATTGGAGAGGCTCAGTCTTGACAGAAGATGAGTGTGGCAGCACTGGCCAGTCAACCCAGTAACATAGGCACACTGCAGCCCAGAAACACACTCCAGCAAAGAATGAAAACTATCTTTAAAAATGCATGAAAAAAGGGCTGGAGGCATGTAGACCTCCTATGTAGCAAGTGTGAGGCCTTGAGTTCAAATTTCAGTCCGGCTGAAATATTGATATGCATAAATGCTTAATTAAAAACAGTGGTGTCTTGGGCTGGGATGTAGCTCAGTGGCAAAGCACTTGCCTAGCAAGTATAACATCCTGGGTTCGATCCCCAGTACCAAAAAAGAAAAGACCAAAAAAAATACAGTTAAAAACAGTGGTGTCTCCAAACAGTTACATATCAGGGAAATGGTAGGAAATGAGGTGCTCTATTTTATGGAAAGAATTTATGAAGTAAGATCTGATGTTCATTTGTAATACTATGTATGTCCGTAGTGCCTATTTTGGAAGAATACATATGAAAATTCTGTGAAGTAAAAGAGTTTCACCTTCTGCTGTGTACTCCTAGTCAGTCATGACTGTTCAGTTTGCATGTTATAGGAGTATAGACCAAACTAGTTCAAGCAAAAAGAGAGACATGGTTCTTAGGCCCTTGACCAATATAAGGAACAAGCAAAGTTGAGGCTGGCCCTCCTGGTTCCTGGTTCTTGTTCAGAACTCCTACCCTCTTCTTCTTTTCCTACTCCTATTTCACATAATAATACTCAGGTACTACTCTTCTTTGCAGACTCTTGAGAGAGAGAGAGAGAGTGTGTGTGTGTGTGTGTGTGTGTGTGTGTGCTGGACATAGAGCTTGAACTCTGGTTTTGGGTGCTATCCCTTTTGTTTGCTCAAGGCCTGGAGGTTTACCATATAACACAGCTCCACTTTTGTCTTTTTGGTGGCTAACCAGAGATAAGAATCTCGCAGACTTTCCTGCCCTGGCTGGCTTCAAACCACAATCTTCAGATCTGACTCCTGAGTAGCAAGGATTATAAGCATGAGCCACCAGCACCTGGTAAACGAACTTTCATAATAAGCTGCAAATACAATGAGCTGAAACCTCCAGACTCACGTCCCCTCGGCACTGACAGCCTTGTTTCCTCTCTTCCTGTAGCTATAACTTTGCACAGTCAAGGGAGATAGTTAGGGTTTGCTTAGCTCAGGTGAGGTGATCATGTGTGTACAGTGCTGTTTGACGGTCAATTTTAATACAACTGCCTCTTTGGGAATCTCCAGCACAAGTGGCTCAATACTGATTTTACTTCTGGCTGTACTGCAGTTTGATGCGGATGTCTTCTATCCGGGGACTGTATTGTCTGGGGCTTCAGGGCCTCCACTGGCATCTGGCTAGGGAGGAAGGAAAGTATTCAGGGCAAGAGAGCAGAGACCTCGATGTCATTTCTACCTGTGTTCTATTGGTAAGAACTTCATTAATGGCCAAAACACAGGAGACGTTGGAGGCTGGAGTCTCTCTGTGAGTCTAGAAAATGACGATCTTTCACCAAGATATAGCAGTAAACTGGCTAGAGACAGGAGGCTTTTGGAAATGGATGACTAATAGCCAGGGGTCCACTATGTATTCCTCTCTCCTTGGCAGACATCGCAGCCTAATCCCAGAGCTCTTTTCCACAGAGCTTTGATTTGATCTCAAGTTACATCAATGCACAGTGTGTTGGGTTTCCATTGTCCATCATAGTTGACACTTAAGCTGAAATCGATTTACCATCCTTAGTCTAAGAAACTTAGCCGTGCTTGATACTAAGGCAGGCGGCTCGGTTAGACTAGAGTACAGAACCCAGGATTCATCTGCCAGGATTCATCTGTCCTTTAAGCCAGTAAGTCGGTGTTTTGTTTGATTAGGCCTAAGGAGAAATTTTTCCATCTTTGCTTGGTAGCAAAGGTGTTTTTCCCCCTGACTTTATCTTTGTTTTAGCAGAGACAGCTATAGTTATTACAGGTCGGGAGAAGGAGGTTTTGAAGTTTTCTGTTTAAAATCCAACCTTTCTCTTGGCAACATGTCTAATATTACACAATCACCTTAACATATGGATGACACAAAGAATATGTGAATTTTAGTAATCATGGATATTTTAGAGTTCTGGCTTCAGTAGCAGTGTAGTGAGAGTTTCTTTCTCCATGGCAGATCATTCTTTTTTTTTATCATTTAAAACTTACTTTATTTCTTTTTATTGTGAAAATACCGTACAGAGGAGTTACAATTACATGGGCAAGAATAATGAGTACATTTCTTATCAAGCATTGTTGCCTCCTCCTTTGTTTCCCCTTCCTATCCCTTCCTATCTCCCAAACCCCCTTCATCTTACACCCCCCACCCCCCGTCAAAGTTGTAAAGTTTGTTTTTCGACATAACGACTTGTACATCTTATTGTTGCAATGGGTCCACCTGTATCCCTATTTAAACGATTTGTTTTTTTCCCTTCCCCCCACAAATTATACCAAGGCAGATCATTCTTGATTTGCTTGTTCCATGGAAGTACATTTAACAACCTCTCTTTGCTCATAGGATTTACTAGAAAGAAAATAACAAAGGAATTTTCTAGTGGGGGGGGGGGGAAGAAAGAACTATATGTGAACGGGTGCTGTGCCTGGTGCATGCATTCACCAAGAGCTATCTTCTTTTCCAAACCCAAACAAAAAAAAACTAAGTAAAACCTAATATTTTTGTTTTATTGGGGATGGATTCATTAGCTAAGGAGCTGCGTGGGGAAGAGCCCTGTGCAGGCTCACCTCTGGTGAGTAGGGAAACTCACAGAGCAGAATGAAATCCTTATCAGTCGCGTCTGTCTTTCAGTGATTTACTCCTAAAGTACTCATTAAGGACTCTAGAAGGTGCTGGAAGGGGCTGCAGGAAGAACATGGCTTTGCCATCAGATAGCCCATGCATCCGGCTCTGCTGCTCTCTGTTTTATGTTGGCCAGACAAATGTAATTTCTCTGGACCTCTGCCTCTTTTCTCAGGCATGGTACCTGTGTTATGGCAACAGTTAAATGAATACCAACAACAGGATTCAGCCCTAAATTACCTGATGCATTAATATTACCAGGGAGAAAGCTTTCTGCTCCCAGCATTTACCTTCCTCAGTACCTTGTAGGTACAGAATGTGACGGGAAATATGACAACAAAACCCAGCCACCAGCAGGCTGGGCTTTTCTTTGGCTTCTCTTTGAGAAATGTTGATTTATTCTGAGAAGATCTGAAAGAAGGGGCAGTTAAACCTCCTTTGTAGTTTCATAATCTTTTGTTCCTTGACTGATGTTAATATTTTTATCATCAAGATATAAGTTCATCTGTGTTTGATTGGAATATTTGTTTCAGTTTACTTTTATTAGTATAGATTATTCTGACTTGATGTATAGATGTAGGCTGCCTTTTTAAAATTTCCAAATAGAGTTATTGGTCCTTTAAGAAGAATAGTGATGATAGTACTTTAAGACACATAAGCAACAACAAAGCTAAGACATGTAAAGGAGCTGAGTTCTTCCTGGTTAGAACAAATAGAAATGGTAAGACACCAACTCACTGTTTTTCATTAAACAATAACACATTGCTATTGAGAAAGACTGTTAAAATATTGGGAGAAAACTTGACCTAATAATGAAGTTAAGTAACATCAGTAATCAAAAGGTATTGTGATTCTCAGCCTTTATATTGTATATATTTACACTGAACTGTATTTGAAGGACATTGATAGTTTTTAACACTAGTAGAAAGGTGAACATAACTGAATGGCACCATATAACAAAATTTAGTTGACAAATAATATTAAGGATACTGACTTTCATTCTTTATTTTCAAAACCTGTAACCATATAATTAAATCATCTTAAGCCTTAAAAGCAAAACTTTGTTATATTTAACAGTTAGCTAGGAAGTGTAGTTGTGGTTAAAATTTATGACATTTAATAAACTAGTAGAGCAGAGACAATATAACTTTAGGAAGGTCAAAACTTTATGTAGGTCATAATTTTGAGCTATTTTATTTTTAAACATTTTTTGCATGTTGCTTTGTTATTTGCTTCTTAAAATTGCTATACTTAGCTAACTTCTATTTCTAAGTGTGAAGAGAAGCCAGGTGTTGGAGGCTTATGCCTATAATCCTAGCTAGTCAGAAGGCTGAGGCTAGAAGGATCATGGTTTGAGGCCAATCTATCTGAAACATAGTAAACCAAAAAATAGTACTGGAAGCATGGCTCAAGTAGTAGAATATAAGTCTAGCAAGCAGAAGGCCCTGACCAAAAAGAGTGAGGAAATAAATAAGAAGATAAATAAAATTTTGAAAAAGGCAAAAATCTGAGCTGATAGACAGTGCCATTTTTTTTCAGTTAAGCATTTAGTTTTAAATTCCCAGGCATTGATGATCAGTTATAGGTCATGAGAGTTTTAAATGCCTAAGAAATTGAGTATTAGCAATTTCCACATCATGGTGTGACCCAGTCTTGGTTACTGTATTTAATTTAAGATGGCATCCTGTGACAATTTAATAATGTTTATAGTATATGAAAGTTCTTAGTGCCTTTTCCATACCTATTATTTGATTGCTAGCCAATGTAGGAGCCAAACTGATCAGCTCATCTCATTTTTTTCTAGAACATGCATAGCAGAAGAGCTTTGTAAAAGTGAAGGGTATGATACAGACCTAGAGAGAGTGCCTGTTGTAATCTCTCTCATCCTCTTTGCTCCCCCTCCCTTCTTTTTCCTTCCTTCCTTCCTTCCTTCCTCCCTCCCTTCTTCCCACTCCTCTTTTCTCTCTTCGTGCCTGCTATTCCTGTGTTAAACTCACTCCTTTTTAGGAGTGCCTGGAACTGTCCTGGTGTTAGCCTGCTCTTCCCTGGTAGGCAGGGCAGCCAGTCAGTAGTCACATCGGAATGCTCGTCCAGTGGAGCTGTCGTTTGAGTAGACAGAATGAAGTGTTGTATTATTAATGTGTAACTGAGATGCATTGTGTTTTCTTAGACCTACAAACCTTCTTTCAACCAGTGCTTCCTAGCTAATTTTGACATCTCAAAATGTTCTAGTCCTTTCTGAGTTATTTAGTGAAAAAGGTCAAGGAGATAGTAGGACTCTTAAAAAGCCCAACTTGAGCTAGAAGAAATTTGGTTACATTTGTTTTGAATCATACTGTTAGCCATTTCTCAATAGAGTTTTATCCTGCACAGTACTATTAGGAACTACTCCTTGAAAAAATTTCAGATATGCAAATTAAGTTATTGCTTTTGGGACCATAATCATTAGCTCGCTTATGACAGTCAGATAAGCTTACTTACTTGAAAAAAATTTCCTTGAGAGTATTCTATGTTAGTCATAAATGCAAAGACAATTTTAACTTATTGTGCAAAGATAGGAACAGAAGAAATCATTAGATTAGCAAAAAAATCTTTTATATATAAGAACAAAATAAATGATGAGGAGTAGAAAGGAAAAGAGAAAATTATATTGAGTAATATAAAATATATTTACTTAATATATTGATTATATATTTAGTGTATATTAATATATAAGCTACTAAATAGCATATTAATTACATTAAACTACTTCCAATGAAATTTTCTACTTTATAGAAGGTAGTGAGCTAAATATCAAGCATGAAATGTGTAAGATAGGAAAGAAAGGCCATGCAATTGAGTGAAGAAATGAGAAGTTTCCAGACAAATATTTGACTGCAAAATACTTTTAATAAAACTTAAGGAGGTGATAATTACATCCGCAATTTTTGAGTTAGCAGTGTCTAAGGCTATTTAGTGAAATATTGTCTAAATGTTGTGACCTCATTCTTTACTGTCTTATTTGTTACAAGGTGGGGAGAAAACAGCAGCCTGACATTGAGTGAATTTTCTCCAGGTTTTAAGTAGATTTATCTGAAAATTATTTTTGAAGTTTCCACTTTTAGAGTTTGCCTTTTTTTTTTTTATTAGTGATCTATCATTTCTTACCATTCTTGGAATGAGAAAGATTAAAGTTCATTTGTCATCAGTACTCAACAAATTTTTATTTGAGGCCGTTGTATGTTCTAGACTTTGGTCTTCTGGCTTTTGTAATTTTATACATTGACAGGAGAGCCAAGGCAGAAGTTTTTCGTACAAGGGGCTAATTGTGTGATTGGCTGTCCGACGGCTGTACGGTCCTGTATTGTAAACTCAGTATATTCAAACATGAAAAGGTGGGTGGCAGCTCTGGACCATGGCCCACCATTGTCTTCCCTTTCTTTGAAGGATCCTGAAAGTCCCTGTCCCTTATGTTGCAGGAGCGTTGGGTAAAGAGGTTCTAAGCTCCACTCTGAACCCCAATGGGTGTCACATGTGGAAGCAACAGATCTTTTCTCTCTCTCTTTTTTTTTTTTTTTGGTCCGTCATGGGGCTTGAACTCTGGGCTTGGGCGCTGTCCCTGTGCTCTTCAGCTCAAGGCAAGCGCTGTACCGCTTGAGCCACAGCACCATTTCTGGTTTTCTAGTGGTTGATTGGAGATAAGAGTCTCACGGACTTTCCTGCCTGGGCTGGCTTTGAACCGTGATCCTCAGATCTCAGTCTCCTGAGTAGCTAGGATTACAGGCCTGAGCCACCAGTGCCCGGCTTGGAAGCAACAGATCTTGGAGCACATGCAATCATCCTGCCTCTGAGCAACACTGAGTTCATCTGAGGGCTCAGTAAGCAGACAGTCTTCCAGGGCCCACTGCTTAGTGACGTGTCAGGGAAACCAGACAAGACAGAGTAACCTCTGATGGGAACCCCCAAGAGCAGGCCACCAATGCATCAGTAACAGCATGCCACCACACAGCAAGACCCTGAGAACAGACCACCAATGCATCACTAACAGCATGCCGCCTCACAGCGAGCCCCTAGAACAGACCACCAATGCATCACTAGTAGCTTGCCATCACATAGTGAGTGCTTAGAAAGTAGTTAGAAAGTTCCCACTCAACTACCTACAAACCCATCTCTGCAGTTTAACTCCACCAAACTATACAAGGTATACCTTTTGAGGTCTTCCTTGGTTCCTTTCTTTCCCTCGCGCCCCATTGTTGACTCAGCCTGATAAGCTTCTTGGCTCTGCCTGTCTGCGGAATTTGTAGAGATCCGAGTACTTCTTCTGCATCGGCTGGCAGGATTGCTTGGCCTCTAGTTCGCCTGGCCTGTAGTCCTTGCAAATCCCCCAGCTGCATCATTTGCATGCAGCAGCTGGATAATCCTTTGCTATTTCCTGGGGGCCCTCACAGCCCCCCCACCCCCCCCCCCCCCCCGCAGGATCTGAGCCCTGCCTCTCCACCTTCCACTCATCTCCACACCCACAGCCCCCATGCTCTTCCCACGTGGCCCTTTCCTTTTCCCAGAGAGCCTCACAGATACGTGGACAACCTCTCTCTACCCGAGGTGAGCTTAAGATAGGGAGGGAGAAAAAGAAATTATGTAGGAAATATATAGAAAGAAAATTGTATTTCTGTTTTTGAAATACAATTTCATTGTTATCATTAGGGTGTTGCACAGAGGAGTTCCCATTTCACAAGTCAGGTAATGAACCCAAGAAAATTGTATTCTTCAGTTCCTGTGACTACTGCAATGCAAGCATGGTTTAAAGTTGCTGACGTGATTACATTCTCACCGAATTTCAGGTGCGCTTCACCATGGACATTTTGGATATTCTCATTATTTCCCGAAAGACAGGGAATGAAATTTGTTGCAATTTTTTCTTAATACAGTAGTTTTTATTGTGATAGCCTTGGGGAAAGGCTACTGCATACTGCATACTGTTAGCATGTTCTCACTGAAACATTTGACCACAAATTCCTCTAAACGCTTTATTCTACCTGTGTTGCAAGAGATTGGTTCCCCGGAACCCCCACTAGCTCAGCAAGCTAGGGTTCACATCAAGGTTATGTGAGATGTGGAACACTTGCCTAATTTCGTGATCAGTCTTGTTAAATCCTGCATTGTGTGCACTCTAAAGACCAAGTGCAATATATCTGACCTTTTCAAAGAGTTATATTTTTATTTTTATTTTTAATTAAGGTTTTTTTTTCTTTTCCTTTTTTTTGTTGTTGTTGATGTTGATCATGGGGCCTGAACTCAGTCTGGGCACTGTCCCTCAGCTCTTCAGTTCAAGGCTAGCGCTCTACCACTTGAGCCACAGTGTCACTTCTGGCCTTTTCTGCTTATGTGGTGCTGAGGAATCAAACCCAGGGCCTCATGCATGCAAGGCAAACACTCTACCACTGAACCACCTTCCCAGCCCTGAAGATTTTTATTTTTAATCAAAATTAAACCCAGGGCCTTCTATTTGCCAGGTAGGCACCTTGACCACTCATTTTTGCTTTATTTTTTGGAGACAGGGTCTTAGGTTTTTGCCCAGGGCCAGCCTCAGCATGAGATACTTCCACTGTGCCCTCCAAACAGCTGGGATTATAGACATAAGCCACAGTGCACAGCCACGGAGTTACATTTTTATATAAAAATTACCAAAGAAGGCTAAAACCTAGTGAGCATTACTTATTCTTAAAGGAAAGTATTAATAATGACTAAGGAAACCTTTATGCCCAACAACAACAAAAATTGTTGTTGCATAGTAAAACTGTGTAATTAATAAAATATTGCCTAGCTTTTTTCTCATAAGCTCTTCAGAAGCTGACATTCATCTCATCCTTACTTAGTTACCCTCTCATGGGAATAACAATAAGAAAAGTTTGAGTGAGCTCTGCTAATTAAAATTGTAATTGTTGGATCTAATGTCATCTATTGAAACATTGCATTAATACAAATGGATGTAATCATTTGCCCAAAAGATAGTTAAGCCATAGTATATTACACTGGAATTTAGCAGGGCTATTTAAAGTGCCAGGTAATATAAAAATAAAGTATGAAAACGATTATATCCCCTTATAATGGCCTGAATCCAAATTAAGCCCTAAATTTAAGCAATTTATTAGCCAAACTAGCCACCAACTATCTACTTGCCGTAGTTAAAAGCCCAAAGCTTTGTCATTGCTTTGAGTAAGAGTCTCTTATTTAATATTTAAACTCTGAGTTTAAAACTCATTATATTCCACCCTCTGTGACCAGAAATTCAGAAAACCAAACAGTGAGTTCTTTTGAATGATGTAACTATACCCAGCTTATTCAGAAGAGCATTTGATGTCACCCAGACTAGTGCTCTACTAAGTACCCAGCTCACCTAAGAGACTTTGCTTAATGTTATCTCTCTTGCAAGCTAGAAGAATACAAGTGAAAGACGGAAGAAATAAATATTATTGTAGGATATGGAGCAAGGCTAGAATTTCAGCAACTAAGTGTATTCCGTGTTTGTGGCAAATGTCTATTGAGTATTTTCTCTGCATCTGCTATTGTAGGTGCTCAGGGCGCATCACTGAACCAAATGTCAGCCAGGGGTCGTGGAGCCAGAAAGTAATGAAGATAGTAAGTTAGTCATACATCAGATGCAGAAAAAGAGCTCTGGAGAATAGAGATGAAGGAATTCAGTGGGCCTTGAATGTGAGGGAAAGGAGGCGGGATGGTAGCCCATGGCATTCTCTCGTACCCAGGACGCTCAGAGAGCTGCATCTGGCGCAGACAGGACTGCAGGTGGAGAGCCATTCGGCAGGACTTCCTCAGCTGCAAGAGCAGGTGCTGAGAAGGTTTGGGAGGTGGTAGTGAAATGGAAAATATGGCTGGAGTTGAAGACATGGAAAATGCATGTATGGTGTTAACATAGACAGGGAAAAGACTTTGCTGGTATGGGTTCCAAGTCCAGTTCCGCCCTACGAAGGGATTAGAGACTGAAGCAGAGAGTCAAAAACGCTGCTGAACTGTGGGATGGCTCACCTTGGTGGCAGGCCTTGCTCACGTCGTTAATAACCATGATGCCGTGGAGGATTTTGGAAGCAAGGAAATCAACACGTTTATGATTTCCTTAATTTTTCTCTCATATTCCGGGACAACGCAGTGGGCATTGCCCCCCTGCCTCCAGCTGGAAAGAGGCCGTGGGTTGGAGGTGCCCAGCAGAAGTCATGCTCCAAGAGGGCCAAAACCGTGTGTCTGTGACGAATGCACACTGACCTGTGTCACCCCTGCTTGACACAGAGCAGCGGACATCTCAGCAGAACACTCCTCTTGAGCAGAAACCAAGGGACACACTTGACTTATTCTTGCTAGCAGAGCTTAGAGCAGCAAAGGAATTGTGGATGCTTAAAGAAAATTTTAACAAGCTTTGTGCCAATATTCCATATCTTCTTTCTCTCTCTCTCTCTCTCTCTCTCTCCATGTTGGTTATCTCCTGGGAAAAGTGGCATGGATCTTGAGGGGACTCATTTTTAAGAATAATTATCATGGTTTTCTCCTCCATCTGTTCCTTTGAGAAAGAAAAGTCATTGCAAGGGAATTTGGGCTTTCTTGTAACTTATTAATGCCAATGTGATATTGTTTCTGATTAAAAAAAAAATAAGGAGTACAGCTTTATAATCTTGGCAGGGTTTGTTTTGGTCGATCGATGAGTGTGTATGAGAGGGGTGTATTGTTGTTGTTTGCTATGATGAGTGAGTCCAAGGCCTTGTGAATCCAGCACAGAGCTACACCTCAATCCAAGCAAATTATTTTTCAAATTTTAACCATATTTTAGCCTAGTGGCTTATACAAGTAATCCTAGCTACTTAGGAGGCTGAGATCTGAGGATTGTGGTTCAAAGCCAGCCAGGGTAGGAAAGTCCATGAGACTCTTATCTCCAGTAAACTACTCAAAAAAAAAAAAATCCAAAAGTGGCACTGTGGCTCAAGTGGTAGAGCACTAGCCTTGATCACAGAGAGGCTCAGGGATGGTACCCAGGCCCAGAGTTCAATCCTCATGACCGGCACAGCATTTTTTTAAACCATATTTTAAAAATCGTTAGCATATATTAACTATACAAAGGGTTTCATGACAGTATTTTCATACTGATCCAGATAAGAAAAGGGGCATTTACTGTGGTTCTAGTGGATTTTCCCAGTCTTTCAAGCCTGTTGCTGGTGAAGCAGGGCTGACTGATGGATAAATCTGCATGGCATTGTGGGAAGATCTCAGGCTGTGTGGCCAGAATAATGTGCATCCAGCAAGGTCCATGGATGCTCACAAAGGAAGTCCAGTCTGGCATCCAGATGAATGGGAGCCTTTAGTGCCAGGCCACATTCATGGGGGAGCAGAGGAGTAAGGGCTGGTTCCCATCTAAAGGCAGGTCAGACAAGACATGGCCAGGAGTGGTGGAAAGTAGGTGAGAGGAGGCCCACCCAGGCCAGCTGTCCTCAGCCCAGGTTCCTTGCAGGAAACCACAGAACCAGAACATGGAGCGTGCATGGAGCGCGCCGCAGATAGCCTGCCTTGAAAACGTGAGGCTGTGCGTGCAAACCCCAGTACCACAACTCATACCAGTCCAGCTGAACTCACAGGAAGAAATTCTTAATTATATTAAACTTGATGATATCAAACTACTCATCCCCACGGTTGAATGACACAAGCACATTTGTATTTAAAACCATACTTTGGAGACCTGATTAAAATAAGACAGGAGAAAGAGAGTTAACTGACAATTGGGATTGTTATCTCAGTAGAAGATAATAAGATTAAGGTACCTCCCAGAACTGGGGAGAGGAGATCTGTGCATGTGGTGGTTGGCTGTGTACAATGAACACGAAACAAGCTAGGAAGCCGTGGAGCCTTCAGGAATGGGGCGCCATTGTGTGAGTGGACCAGGATTGAAGGGTAATGATTTTTACCTTTGTCTTACTGAGGAAAGACTTTCGGCTTTACCAGAAGCAGGGGTGCAGGGGCGTGGAAGAGGTTGCTTAAGAAATCTTGACTGAGAAAGGAAGGGACAAAGGACACGAGAGAACTAAGCCACCTTGAGGACAATTGGTCTTTATGGGACAACTGGTCTTTATGGGATTATCAGGAAAAGGGAAGGCCAGTACTAGAGACTAAAAAGCAGAGATAAGAAAGGGGCCAGAAAATCATGAGTCCCTCAAACCCAGGAACTATGACTTTAAAATTCAAGCAATTGCTACTTGGGGGATTTGTTTTAATTGACATTTTCCTTGTAACTAATGCCAAGGAGCTTTTTTTTTTTTTCAAGTTCGTTGGTCATTTGTATCTCTTCTTTTGAGAAGTGACTGTTGAGATCATTTGCTCATTTGTAATTAGAATACTCAGGTGTGTGTGTTTGCTTTTGTTTTGTTTTTGTCTTTAAGTTTGTAGCATTCCTTGTTCATTCTGAATGCAGGCCCTTGGTCACATGAAAAACAGGCAAATACCTCAGCCCGTTCTGGGTTCAGGTGGTTGTCTCTTCCCCCTGTTGGTTATTGCTTTTGCCGGGCAGAAGCTTTTCATTTGATACAATCTTCTGTTTGTCAAATTTTTCTTTTGATTGTTCTGTGTTTGGAGGCCTATCAAGAAAGTAATTTTGTCGAAGTGTTTTCCCCAATGTTTTCTTCAAATAGTTTCGAGTTTCTAGCTTTACACCTGGTCTTTGATCTGTTTTAATTGAATTTTGTACAGGGCTAGAGGTCAGGCAATCAGCTGTGCCTCACTCAGATTGCCCAGATCATTGAGGGAAGAGGCTGCCTTTTCTCCAGTGTGCATGTCAGGGGTTTTCTAGAACCTCTATCTCATTCCCTTGATCTTTGTGTCTGTTTGGATGCCGGTACCTTGGTGTTTGGATTACTGTGTCTTGAATCACAGTATTGTGATGCCTTTCATCATTGTTCTTTTGGGTCGAGATTTCTTTGGCTTTGGGAGATGTGTGCTTTTGTTGGAATTTGAGGATTCATTTTCACTAGTCCTATGTAAAATATAACTGGGATTTGGGGGATGGAACACACTCATCTGTAGAACACTTTGGGTAGTGTGGACAATATTAAGTTTTCCCGTCGTAAACATGGGAAGTCTAGGTCATAATTGTCCATAACACAAAATGGACTTCGGTAGAAATTAGAGAGAACTTACTGGATTTGGCAGGTCAAAGAACTCGGCTGGCCCAGGAGCAGATTTGGGGACGTGGCGAGGATGGCTGTCATGCTGTGTTGACCCCTCACGATGCCTGGGCAAGTCTAACAGCTGCCAGTGATGAAATGGAAAGCCAGGAAACCCTGGGTTTAGGGAGTCTAGAATGCAACACAGGGTCAAGAGAGGGATTTTATGTTGTTGTTGCTGGTCGTGGGGCTTGGGTACTGTGGTGTTGAGTACTGTCCCTGAGTTCCTCAGCTCAAGGCAAGTGCTCTGCTACTTGAGCCACAGTGCCACCTCCAGTTTTCTGGTGGTTCAGTGGAGATAAGAGTCTCACGGACTTTTCCTGCCGGGGTTGGCTTTGAACCATGATCTTTAGATCTCAGCCTTCTGAGTAGCTGACAGGCATGAGCCACCAGTGCCCAGCTATATGTTTCTTTTCCTTGCTAAAAGTGGAGGGAGCTATTTGGAACACACACTTAGAAGATTTGAAGGGGAGGAGAATATTTTAATGTAATAAATATTTTTAAAGGATTTTAGAGAAGACAGAGTGGGCCCGAGGAAGGGAGAGGGGGAAGATGAGAACTCAGTCAAGGTTGTGGCCTTAGGAAGGAGGTGGGGTCTCCTCTTTCTCTAAGGTTGAAGAGCAAATGTATAGAGGAAAAGCAAAGGACTTCCATGTCACCAGTGGAAGGGAACTCGAGGAGCTCGTGTTACCTTGTAACTTCAAAGGTCAGTGCAGTGTGCTGTGGCTCCCGCTCTGTTACCTGATGACCCGAGTTCTGTGACCCACCGTTTCCAATTTAAACTGCTTAGCAACTGCTTTCTAGTCTACGATTTGTGCCACCCACCCCTCCCCAGGGTGAGCACACGGAGGAGGGAAGGTATGATGGATCAGGACTGGTTGTCTTTTATATAGGCAGTGAGCCAGGAGTGATTGCCCAGTGATAAATATCCCTCTTAATTTATAGCCCTCTCAATTTGTCTCCCAACCCTTGCTCTTATCCTGGTGTATGAGATTCGCTGCTCAAGCATGTGGTATAGTTCATTGACTATCTCTGCAGAATAGCTACCATGATGTGTTATAAAGAACGCTGTTGTAAGTGAGAAAATTAAGCAGTATATGTATTGTGAGAATGGCAGGTATATTTTGACTTAGCCAAACTTTTTGAAAAAAACAGATGTGAACATAGGTAGTCTATAACTTTGTGTCACGTATTATGAACGTTGAAGCTTTTCAGTCCTCTAGAACACCGTGTTGTTGTTCTAATTTTGTGAGGGAGGGTAGTTTTGTGTCTTTGTTTGTTTGTTGGAGACAGTGCCTCACTATGAACCCCTGGCTATGTCTGTCAAACTCCGGCTCCTCCTCCCCTTAGCTTGCTGAGTACTGGGATTACAGGTGTGTGCTGTGACACCTGCCTTGCAGCACACTTTTGTATTACACCAGTCATTTTGGGTGAGTGGATAAACCATCTTCCAGAAATGACAGGAGCAGGAAAAGCTTCCATCAAACACACTATATATTTCTATGATTTTTATGAACGATTCTTGATTTATTTGAATTGTACTGAGTAAAAAGGAACCTCTTCAGAAAGAGTTTTTTCTGCTTGCAGACACAAACTGAAAGATGAAAAATGTTAGGAAAGCCTGGGATGCCAAGCAGAAGGATGAGAATCGCACAGGGACACGGAAGCTCCATGTGTACTTGGAGACATTGGGCCAATGACCCATAAGTATTTCACAGCAAAGCTAAAACACTGAGCTCAGGGTAAAATGACAACCTGAAAAGCTGTTGTTCTGAAGTGCATTGCTATGCAGATAAGGCTCACAACAGTACTTGGGGTCATCTCTGAATGGGTTTTTAGGGAATCCCCTAGGACTGCATATGCTGTCCTTTGGTTTTGTGAATAAAATACAGTCTTCACTGTGGTCCTATACCCAGCACAATAAACAAGGAGACAACAGTATGACGTCACTCCTCCTACAGTGATCCACTGAGGAGAGCTCATGGGAAAAGTGTCCCCCCCAAGAGTGGCTCACACCGTGGAGAGAAATGCCACCAGACAGAACGGGGCGCCTGATAATCTGCAGCCAGAAGGAGGGAGGAAATGGACACCGCTCACTCAGCTCTGGAACTGAGCCAACCTGTGCAGGTTCCTCCTCTACTGACAGCACAAGCATGGACACCGTCCACCGAATGGTGAGAGGTGCTGCTCAGTCTGTCCTACCACGCTAGCATGGTCTGTGTCTCATGGAACACTTGGTCAGAGGACACAGCTCCTCAGTAGCTTCCAGCCCTGCCCACAGAGCTGCGCCGTCAGGAACTGCATCTCCTGCATCCTTCCCTTCTGGGAGCTCCTTGAAGCCAGCAGCCTCTGCGCAAGGCCAGAGCGCAAGGAAGAGCGGAGTAGACGCTATCCGGCATGGCCCCTCGCGTGTCAGACTCAGGGTCCGATGCCATCGGAATCTCTAGGGAGGTGTTCTGCACCCGCAGTGCCAGTGCATGGAGTCTGAGGCCTCACACAGCCAAGCCCAGTCTTCAGCCTCCACCTCCGTCTCCTCTCCCTTAAGGAGGGTCTCCATGCACATGCACCCTCCCCACCCCTGGCTCCCAACTCCGAGGCTGTTGGTGGTTCTCTTGTGATGAATCTGCCACTTGTGGCTCCCGGGCTCTGGTGTGAGCCTCTGTGTATCTCTGGCTATCTGAGATGGACTCTGTTTGGTCTCTTCTCTGGTGTCTTTCCTCGGGGATGGGGTGAAGGAGGTGCTGTCTTCCGTACACCCGCAGTGGCTCTCCACTCACTCCCTGCCTTCTGGTCCCCTCTGGCCTAGGCCCTGAGCAGCAGGCAACTTAAGCACTGGGCCTGGGCTGGTGGCCGACAGACAGAAGCAGATCTTGGAAGGCCTCTCTAACTAGGTTCAGCCCAGATGGCACCACCACCCGCCATGGTGGAGGCTCTCACTACAGCGTTCTGGTTAGTAGTTAAGTTCTTTAGGTGTCTTAAGTTCAACGATAATTATTATAATTGTTCCTAAAGTACATCAAGGCTCAGGGCTGAATCACCAAAGCACGAACCTCTGTTACAGTGTTTTGAGATTGAAAATTCAGTGTTCCATGAGGGAGAAAGATCTTCCTAACCACCCCCCCACCACACACACACACACACACACACACTCTTTCACGCTCTCTCTCTCTGTCTCTCTGTCTCTCTCTGTCTCTGTCTCTGTCTCTCTCTCTCTCTCTCTCTCTCTCTCTCTGTAACGGGACTGGAACCTGGGTTCCTTTTTCCGCCTGTTGGACAGACAGGAGTTGGCATGGTTTGGCTGGTGGGGTTCTCTGTGGGGCCTGGAGAGAGTTAAAGGTGGGGCTTCGAGGACAGGTACCCGTGGGTATGGCTAGCAAGTGAGCTTTCTGCAGTACCCTCTTTCTGAATTCTGACCAGTCTCCTGCCTGCCCAGCCCCACCCTATTTCCCCATCAGTAAACCGCTCGTTAAACGAATGTAAAACCTCTTTCTGATTTTCCCTTCTATTTTTCCCCTAAGAAATAAAAGGGAGACAGTTTTTTTTTTCAGTTCAAAAAATTTTTTCAGTTCAGCTAGATATTGTTTCCCTCTCTTTATTTTAATTCCATAGTAAAGGATAAAAGTGCTTAAGAACGGAAGGTATATTCCTTGGTATTTCAGAAAGAAAACAGGCTTGAGTCCTTTTTTTTTTTTTAATGTTTCTTCCTAGGCAATAAGAGGGCTGTGAAGATTAAAAACAGAAAGTCTTAGGCCCTGTGGGGTGAGAGAGTGTGCCCTGGGAAGAGAAGAGAGGAA
Organism: Dipodomys spectabilis; assembly: GCF_019054845.1. Classification (NCBI taxonomy): domain Eukaryota; kingdom Metazoa; phylum Chordata; class Mammalia; order Rodentia; family Heteromyidae; genus Dipodomys; species Dipodomys spectabilis. Next base: position 469,908 of record NW_024871277.1, read on the forward strand.
GGGGAGGGGAGATCAGGGCCTGGACAGGCTGGGGATGGAAAATGGCCAAGATACAGGAGGCACCTAGAGATGACAGTGAGGAGATGGCAGGAAGGTCCCAGATGCTAGAGCCACTGTCGCCACTTCTGAGTGCTCCTTATTTTTAGGAAACCTAAGTTTCCCATGTGTGGGTAGGAAGCATGCTTGGAACAGAACACGGATGCCCGGTTTCTGCTTAATGCGGCCATGCATAGAACCTCTGCTTTTCCTTATGGAAAGGTGGCATGGAACGGAGAGAGCTCTCAGGGTGAGAGAGGAGGGAGCGCAGGGATGGTGGGCTGTGACACGGCCCAGCGCTGAGACATGATCCGGTTATCAACACGGCAAGCTCTGCCCTAGAGGCATCCCTACAAGACTGTTTGGCAAACTTAATTTTTAAAAAATGGCATGTATTACCCTCAACTGCTCTGAAAAAGAAATGAAACCGTATTCCCACCATGTCGATAGGACCTGTGTTCATCTACGTGTGGCAATCACAGGAAATCAGAAACCCAGCTGCCCGTATCTCCTCCCATCTCCCTAGCAACCTGGACCATAGAGACCGCCCTCCCAGCAGCCACCAGCTGCGGGGGGAGGGGCTCTGTGGATGCCAGAACACCTCACTCTCCTGCTTCCCAGGTCTGGGATCAGCCACCACCACCCGCTCCCAAAGGGCTGTCTCTTTTGGTAAGGAATCAGTCACTGGTTCTGCTCCTGCTAATTGTTGTCTGCGCCTAATAGCACAGAGCTGTTGGAGAGTCTCCAGTGACAACCAGGATGAGAATGACAGAAGCAAGGGGTGACATTGTCATCCAGGCAAGATGCATTGTGGGGGAGAAAGGTAGAAGGGTACACTGACCACGGTGCATTGTCCTCATGAACTTGACACGTCCACCAGAAACCCTTTGGCACAACGACTTAAAGGCCATTTCGATTTTTTAAATCAAAAGATGAAAGGATTTTTTTATATGAAAAAAGGTATATAGTTCTATGGCTGGCAGGCATAGCTCTATAGAAATCCCACGTTACCTTATGTAAGGTCACATTGTTGGTACAGCCGTAATCAAGCTGAAGGACAAATGTATCAACTCCTCACTGTTGTCCTACTAGTTTTCCACAGCCCTGGAGAGTGTTAGCATTGGGCACATGCATGTCTTTCCACTCCAAAGTCTGTGTAGTGAAGGTAATAGGTGCCTTTAGTCCCGGGTCCTTGGAGCTCTGAGTCAGGTCGAGCGCCTGCCATGTCTCTTCCACTGCCCTTGGAAACAGTGACTCATAACCAGCAATCCTTTGTTGCCATTGTTGTTGGAAATACAAGGATTTGAACTCAAGGCCTTGTGTTTGTTAGCTAAGGTCTCTCCCACCCAAACCATGCTCTAGCTCCATAGTCAGGAATTCTTAATGCATTGAAAGGTTACTATGGCACAGGTTTTGAACATTTGGGGTTACAGCTTTCTGTGCTTCTTAAATGGCCAGTGTGCCAGAGGCGTGCTCTTCGGTGCTCTCTTGACGGCCCATGTGCCTTTGGATGCACTTCAACTAGTGCAGAAGCCCCAGAGCGAGGTCAGAGACAGCGACGAAGTCGGTCAAGAACCACATGGAAGCACACACTACGCTTCCATGGCTTCCGTGTCTTAGAGGAAGCAATGCGACCCGTTGTTCGGGTGTGTTCTTGACCCTTCTGTCTTATGCCTCTCTCTCCACCCTCAGCACACACCCACCAGCTGTTTCTCTTGGCTCAACCTCTGAAGTCCCTGCAGTCCGACTTCTGTTTTCTTGTTTCCGTCCCGTTGCCACAAGGACACCAGCTCAAGATTGCCTCCAGCCCAGTGAGCTGCTAAAATTACCTCCCTTATTTGTCTCCCTGGAGTTGTCACAGTTGTTCGTCAAAATATAATTTGGGTCGCGTCACTTCTGTGGTCAGAACCCTCGCGTACCTCCCATAGCACCAAACAAACCGCCAAGTCCTTCCTGTGGCTGTGCCGCACTGAGTTTCAGAAGCTTGCCAGCTCTTCCCTGCGCCTCCTTCCTGGGCTCACTTGTCTCTGTTCCCAGTGCCTTGCTTGTATGCTCTTGCGCCTGCCAGCACGCCTCCATCTTACTCATAGCTGGTGCTCTACCACTTGAGCCATGCTTCTGGTCATGCCTCCATCTTTAAGCCTTTGTATGCACTGCTTCCTTTCCCATTCTCCTTTCGAAGATGACAGAATGCCTGCAGTAGGTCTCTTAGAATATCATGTCTTTAGGGAGACTTTCTGATCAGGCTGCCGGCACCATCTATCTGTATCTGTGTGTCAATCTATCCAGCCCTATTTTTGATCACACTGGTCATCTCTGCCCACTTGTTATCTAGCTTCTACTCGACCTTCGTTAGAATACCTTCGTTAAAACTGACAGTGTCTGTTTTGTTGACTGGTCTGTCTCTAGCTAATAAAACAGTGCCTGGCACGAAATAGGCTTTTAGTTAATATTTGTTAATAAATTAATTGACATTAATTTAAAAAGATTTCCAAGTCCCTTTGTATTTAGATGGCCAAGGGTTGAATCTAATTATAATTGTGTATCATATGCAGAGAGGAAGAGGGGTAGACAGAGGTAGATGATACGTGGATATAGATAGATTCTGTTTCTGTCTCTTGTCTCTCTCTCTTTCATATTATAGTGTATCAAAATTCTTTGCTTGCCTTACCCAGTTAAATAAAACAGCTGCCAGATAGTGGCTGTTGTTTCCCTGTCACTGGGCTGAAGAAGCAGAGGTTCTGAGAGGCAGTTTTGCTTGAGCCACACAGTTATTAAATAATATAGAGTAATTAAACCAGGTCTGGTCTGACTCCCAGGCCTTAGCTCAGGCTGTGTGCCGTATATCATGTCTCCTAATTTTGCATCTGCCAGAATCCTATCACAGAACAAATCGCATAAGAAGTAATCTTTCATAGTGTGTCTATGGTTTTCCCAAAAGCTACACAAAGTGACAAAGCATATAGAGTTTTGTTTGGAACAGAAAACAAAGAGCTACCTAAAACATGTAGAAATTAGTTTTTAAAAAACCAAGTGTTGTAATGCAAAAGTACTAATAGATTTAATGATACTGAATTAACTTGAATAAATCCAGTTATATTGAATAAACTGAGAGACTTTAAAGGATGACATTTTAGCTCTTTCTGTTGAAAGCGGGGAGTGGGAATGAAGGATTCCTGCCGTTAAACTCTGCAAATAAACATCATCATGTTGGCACATTTACAAACCACTCTGAGTGCAAAGGTGCCTGCTCTTTGACCCCTTCTATTGAGGTTTAGGATCATCTCTTGTTTACCTGTCTCTTTCCTTTGCTGTCATCTGCATAGCTTAGCCCCGCCCTTTCAGGCCGGGCACCCACCTAGACAGCTTCATTAAGGGAGACAGCCCAAACAGCTCAGCCTCACCTTGGCTGGCTCCTGTTACCCGCCCCCGCCCCCCCAGACCTCTTCAGCCTTCCTGCCAGCCGCCTTCTTCCAATCCTGGTTCTCCTCACTTCACAGTCTTCCTCAGGCTGTCTCAGAATTTCTACATGCAGAATTTACATCGAATAAACTTACCGCACACTATTTGATCTTCTTTCTACAAGGAAAAAAAATGATAGTCCCTATCTCCTTCTAAAATAGAATCCTTTCATAATCCTCTTAGTTCCTCTCACCGACTCACTAAAGGCTAAACTTCTAAGCAAAGGGTTCTTATCCCAAATTCAGGCACTGCCAGGCTGTCAAGCATGCTGGAAAGGACAGGTGCTGTGGGATTATAAAGAGCCACAAGCTCCCCAAAGACAGTAGGGCCGGAGGAGTCTTCAGAGGTTTTAGGGCTGGTTCCTTTTGTGTTGTTTGTGCATCCTGTTTAGCTGCAAATAACAGAGCTCAAAGTAAGGACTTAATACAATTGTTTGCCGACCTTCCCTGATTCCTCATTTAAGTCTCAGACTTTCCCACCCAGCTCTGAGGCTGACTTCCTTGTTTGAATCCATCTGTTTACTTGCATCTTCTTTGAGGTAACTGATCAACTTTTAAAAGTCAACTTCGGATTTGTCTAGTGTTTCCGCTGTTGTCAGCATCTTTTGATTTTGGTTATAAGGAGTCATGAGCTTTTGGAGGAGCTGTACTGCCTTTCCTTTCCATATTTCTGGTTCCTGGGTTGTGATTTGTGCAGCCTTTGGGGTGGATGATGCTTTGGAGGTTTTGTTTTGCTTTGTTTTGGGATCTTCATGGAGAGTCTGTCCTTGGGGTCCTGATCCCTACTGTTACAAGGAGAGAAAGCGGGCCAGGGTAACACAGCAATCACATCAGCCATTCACCGCAGCACAGGACAGTGCTGTGTTCCTTCAAAGGCCGTCTGGAGGCAGGGGTCGCTTTGGGGTTTGATTGGCAGCTCAGCAATGTCACTCAGCCTCTGGTGCTTCCGTGTACACTGACACCTTCATCTGATTGACAGTCTGTCTCCCGCCGGCCAGGACCTCACGTGTGAAGGAAATGTGTGATGGTAGAAGGGGCTGAGCCACATTTCTGCTCTGTTACATTTTTCTTTATTCCTGAGGACAGTGTCCTCTCAGCAGACCGCTAATCATGCATGTAGCTACCGGCAAAGCCGAGGTGACGAGATTCTGACGTATTTATAATGCTGACAAACGAGCAGGGATGAGCTCGGCATTTTTCTCCTGCGGGAGAGAAGGGAAATGGCTGGTGGGGAGCCCACAGTACTGCCTTTCACTCATGCTGATCCCGGGAAGAAAGCTTCTGATTCATCTGTGTCATTATTCATTGTATTGGCCACATCGAAAGGATCTGTTCTTGTTTTGAAGCGTATGTGTGTTTGAATCGTCTGACATGGTTAATGGATAGGCAGGCAGGGAAGCAGGGAGGGGGAAAGAAAGGAGAACTGTTAGTTATGGAGGGTTAGGGATGGCTTATAAATGACAGAAATGGACTTCACACAGTTCATTTGTCTGGAAGTATGTATAGTATGTATAGGGTGTCTGGGATGTAGAGTATGCATAGTATGTGTAGGGTATATAGTTTGTATTGGGTTTATAGTGTATATAGTATATATAGGATATGTAGTGTATATAGCATACAGAGGGTGTATATACAATATAATGTGTATATGTTGTATAGTGTATTATAGGTATATGGGGTGTATAGCATGTGTAGGGTGTATAGTGTGTATCACATGTATAGGGTATATAGCATATATAGGATGTATAGGGTATACAGGGAGTATAGAGTAAATAGGGTATGTAGTGGGGGATTATAGGGTGTATGGTCTGTATAGTCGTCTCTATAGTGTGTATAGCATGAACAATGTGTAGGTGTATAATGTGTATAGCATTATAGGGTGTATAGTGTGTATAACATGTATGCATAGAGTGTATATATATAGCTTATATAGGGTGTGTAGTATGCATGGGATATATAGTCTAATGTGTATATCATGTACAGAATGAAGGATATATAGTGTGTACAGGGTATATAGTGTATATAGGGTATATAGGCTATGTACTGTGTATGGATGTATAGTGTATATAGGATGTATAGGGTGTATAACATGTATAGTATGCACAGTGTGTATAGTGTGTACAGCATGTACAGTGGGTGTATAGCATGTATAGTGTATATAGTATGTATAGGGTGTGCAGTGTGTATAGGGCGTATAGAGTATATAGTGTATATAGGGCACATAGGCTGTGTTGTGTGTATAGGGTGTAGAATGTAATAGGGCATATAGGGTGTATAGTGTATGTAGGGCATGTAGGGTGTGTTGTGTGTATAGGGTATACAGAGTATATAAGGTATGTAGTGTATATAGGGTGTACAACATATATAGGATGTATAGCATTATAGGATGTATAGTATGTACAGTGTATGCTGTACATAGGGTGTATAGTGTGTATGGGGTATATAGCGAGTGTAGCATGTGTTGTGTATAGTGTATGTGGCATGTGTAGTGTATATAGTATGTACAGCATGGCCAGATTTGGTGAAGGCTTTCTTCTAGATTTCAGACTGCTGGCTTCACACCATTTCCCCCACCCACTCTGGAGCAGAAGGAACTGAAGGGCTTTCCAGGCTCTCTTTTATAAAGGCACCAATTCCTTCATCATGGCTCTGTACTCAGGGTAATCACCAGCCAAAAGCCAGACCTCCAAATACTGTGACATTAGGAGTTCACATTTCAATATTTGGACTTTGTAGGGGACATGAACATTCAGTCCATAACAGACGGGAGAGAAGAGGAGAGGAGAGAAGGGAAGGAAGATTTTAAATATTCCAAATGGCTATGATGTTGCAGAAGTGTTTAAGAAATGAACAATAGCCACTGGACTTGGAATATAGTTCTCCATTCGCTTTTGTTAAAAAAAAAACAACAAGAAGATAATTAGATGATAAAAGAACAGCTCATCTTCTTTCTCTCTACTGGCCTACAGTCTAAGTGGAGTTTTACTTAGGGGTGGAGTTTTTTGTTTTTGTTTTTTTGTTTTATTTTTGTTTATTTTTTTTGGTCAGTCATGGGGCCCGAACTCTGGGTCTGGGCACTGTCCCTCAACCCTTCAGCTCAAGGCTAACACTCTATTGCTTGAGCCACAGCACCACTTCCAGCTTTTTCTGCTTCTGTGATGCTGAGGAATCAAACCCAGGGTCTCATGCAAGCAAGGCAAGCACTGTACCACTGAGCCACTTTCCTGGCCCCAGGGGTGGAGTTTTGAATGGTATAGAAGATGCCTTTCTGAACTCACTTGCTGCTTAATGTATCTTTGACAATTTAATGGAAACTAAATCATTTCTACCTTGCTGATTTAATTGTGACAACGAAGACTACTGAAAAATGGTCTCTAATACTTGCCACTAGCTTTAGTATAAAATTATTTTAAGTTGATACAGATAAGCTAGTACTAGTTGTCTGAAATGATTGCTTTATAGCCGGAGCCTGTGGTCGGATATTACTACATTCTTACCTTGGTAGACCTGGAGCTGCATGGAGAACAGACATATGTAAACTAATAATTACGATTCTGTGTAATAAGAGCCTCAAAGTATACAGTATATAAGGTAGTAATTAATGTTATCCTCATTGCTTGGTGTAAAACCAGAGGCACAGAATGGTCAAATCAACTTGTCCATAAGTAGCAAAGCTGGGTCATGAACTAGGTTTGTGACTCCTAGTCCTTTGTCCTGCCCTGAATAAAAGGGAAGATCAAGGAACCTTTCTCCTTGAAGGAAAGGTCAGAAAAGACTCCCAGCTGGCAGAATATTGAGAGCTCATCGGCATAGGTGGTGATAGCGGAGGAATTCTTCATGACAAGAAGAGCGTGAAAAGGTATCCATGTTGTTGGAACACAGTTTGTGGATTTGAAAAGATCAGGACAGTAGCTGAGACTTCTAATGAAAGGCCTTATCCGTGAGGTAAAGTATAGGTTTACACCTTATACTTACAATCTAAGTAAAGGTCTCATGCTCAAAGCGTAAGTATAAGGTATAAGATCTATACTTGAGGTGTTTGTATTTATTTCAGTGGACAGCAGGAGGCCCGGGGGAAGCCAGGCTCAGTGGAGTGAGTGCTTTGGAGCAGTTAGTTTTCTACAGACGCTTCTAGTTGAGCTGGATATGATTCAGAGAAGAGATGACATAGCAATCCACGCAGGGGGTTTCACGGGCCATGGAGAGCCAACTGGACACCCAGCCTGTGTGGTTATCAGCCTCACATGGTACTGGAGAGTGCAGGTCATGCCGCATTTCAGGGCTGTACAGGTTTGTTGCTAGTCTCAATTTAGTGAATAATTATGTACAACTCCTAAAAGTTAAAGCTGTCTTCCCAGTTATACTCATTTATTTCATTCTCCTATGGATGAATTATCTTACCTCAGAAGGGTGTTTGAAAGAAATTTTCAATTGCTTGAAACTACCAAAGAGAGAGACTTAGACTCTAAAGCAAGCTAGAGTTAAAAAAAAAAAAAGAGAGAGAGAACCTGTGTTCACTTTTCTGCCTGAAATAAATGACAAACTAAATGAAAGCCAAGTAAATGATGTTTCTGTTCACTCGGGAAAAGGCACACAGAAACTATCATGGGATTGGACAGCATACTTGCTAAGAATGGCAAAAAGGGGCTGGGAATGTGCGTCAGTGGTAGAGCGCTTGCCTAGCATGCATGAAGCTCTGGATTCGATTCCTCAGTACCACATAAAGAAAAAGCCAGAAGTGGCACTGTGGCCCAAGTGGCAGAGTGCTAGCCTTGAGCAAAAGAAACTCAAGGATATAAGAAATGTATGCATTATCCTGCCCATGTAATTGTAACCCCTCTGTACAGTATGTTCTCAAATAAAATAAAATAAAATTTAAAAAAAAAAAAGATAAAAAAAAATAATAATAAAATTAAAAAAAAAAGAAACTCAAGGATATGCCCAGGCCCTGAGTTCAAGCCCCAGTACTGGCAAAAAAAAAAAAGAATGGCAAAAAGAAAAAAGTGTAAGAGACCATTATCACATTTTGGCAAGGATCCATAATAATTGGACCATGATTACACTGCTGGTGGGAACATAACTTGGTAGAAACACTTTGGGAGTATTGTTGTTGTTGTTGTTGTTATTATAGTTCTGTGTTGGAACTGAGAGCCTCAGGCTTGCTAGACAGACATTGTACACCTTGAGCTCAGTGCCCAGGCCTCTTTGACTTCACTGTTTTCTAACAGGATCTTGAATTTCTGCCCAGGCAGCCTGTACCGTGACCCCTTTACTTACGGCAGTCCTTGTGAATGGGAGCCCACAGGCAGAGCCCACCAGGCCTGGTTTACTGTTGGACACAGATGAGGTGGGGATGGGAGATCTCACTAACCTTTTCATCTTGGCTATCCTCGGATCACAGTCCTTCTGATCTGTCATCCAAGCAGCTGGAATTACAGGAGTAAGCCACTGTGCCTGGTCTGCAAGTCATTTCTTAAGGTGAACTATAAATAAATGGCCAAGCGGGCTCAGTGGCGAATGCCCTGTCATTCTCGTGACTTGGGATATGAGGTAAGGAGGACCACTGTTGGCCAGGCAACAGAGTTTGCAGGGACCCATCCCAGCCAATGGAAAGCTTGATGTGCACTCATTATCCTAGCTATGGAGGACAGTCTAATTTGGAAGCAGGGCTGGAGACGTGGCTCAAATGGTAGAGCACCTGACTCCCTTGCATGAAGAAGGCCCTGAGTTCAGAGAATGAAAAGGAAATGTACTCAATACCTGAACTTATATAACTGTAACCACTCTGTACATCACCTTTACAATATAAGTAAATAAGTAATCAATAATGACAACAAATACTCTTCTAGGAAATTACCCAAGGGAAATAAAAGTACACTCCCATCTACATACAAGTAACTATATAAATGTTCAAAGCAGATGGATGTGTAATAGCCCAAACTGGAATAACCCCAGATGATGTGCATTAATAGGTAAATAACAAAACTTTTTCTGTGCTCTCTCATGGTTAGGTGCAGTAACACGGTCAGATCTCAAGTTATGCTGACTGAAAGCATCCAGATCCCTCTTCCTCACTACAAACAATGGTTTGATTCTCCTAGGTGAAATTTAGAAAATGCAGATTGATTCGTATTGATTGAAAGCATATTGGTAGCTGGTAAGGGATGGAGGGGAGGGAGGAAGAGAATGGGAGGAGGCGCTTGACAGGCGTGGATAAATTATCAGGTACTGCAGAAGCTCATGACCTTGATATGGGTGATAGATTGACGATTGCGTGTTTGTCAAAACTTATCAAATAGCATATATGCCCAGCTTGTTATCTGTACTTTTATAAAGCTGACTTTCAAAAGAGTACATATTCCTAAATTCAATTAAAACTTTGAATGCTTAAGACTTCAAATATAGAGCATTGTATTTCTTCCATAAAGAGCATTTAGACTCTCAATTCTCAAGAATTTGTTCTGAATACTTATATTTTTGTTTAATGTCTTGAAATTATTTAAGCAGAAACAGTTTGATGAGGAAGTAGAGCAGGAGAAAAATGTATACTCTAGGGGCTGGGAAGGTAGATCAGTGGTAGAGTGCTTGCCTTGCATGCATGAGGCCCTAGGTTTGATTCTTTAGCACCACATAAGCAGAAAAAGCCAGAAGCAGCACTGTGGCTCAAGTGGTAGGGCACTAGCCTTGAGCTAAAGAGCTGAGGGATAGTACCCAGGCCTAGAGTTCAGGCCCTACAACCAACAAAAGGAAAAAGAAAAAGGAAAAGGAAAGAAAATATATGCTCTAGAGAGAACATAAATGGATGCTATCTCTAGGTTAAATCATCTCAAAATAAATGTATGCATAGCCGACAACTGAGCTCTTCTGTTTGTATGTAGGTATAAAAAATTATAGTTCACAAACCAGCCTCAGGACTCCTTTCTACTCTTAAGTAATTGAGGGACTCTAAAGTGCTTTTGTTTATATGAAATATTTACTGCATTCAGAATTCCGGCTGGGAAAGCGAGGTATAATGGCTCACACCTACACTGGAGGCAGAGATCTGGAGGATAGCAGTACGAGGCCAGCCAAGGAAAGAAGTTAGGGAGACTCCACTGAATCAGAAAGCTGTGTGTGCATGTAATCCTGGTGACACTTGAGGTAGAGAAGTAGGAGGATCACTGAAGGTTGATTTACACAAAACTCAAGGGCTACATGGAAAATAACTGAAAGCAGCGAGTTTGGGGGGTGAGGTGTGTTAGCTGTGTCACTGCATCTGTGTGGGCTTAGTTGGGCTCAGAGCAAACATGGCTGTCTGTGCGCAAGGAAGACATTAGGAAAAGAAGAAGCATGCCTGATTTTCTGAGCAAGCTGTAGCTTGGCAGCCTGTCACATAAAGATGATGATAGCCCCGTAAAGTGACTCACACTTCTAGTCCCTGCTGCTTTGGGAGGCTCAGGTCAGAGAGAGGATCCCTGGAGCCTGAGGGTACAGGCCAGTCCGAGTAGACAGCGAGACCGTCTCCTCTCCAGGAAAAACTCGTACTGAGGATGAAGGTTTGGTAGCATGAACACACTTCACTGCCTCCAGGAAGACATTCTTTTTCAGAAGAATAATGGCTTCTCTCTCTACCCTTCTTATCCACCCTCATTCTGTGGCCTCGACCTCTAAGCCCTGGGTTCTACAGCGCATCCTGCCTCTAGATTTTTCCAGACGTTAGCCCTCCCCTCTTTGTGACCTTTTCTATTTGACCTGAAACATGCTTAAATACCGCCCATCTTTAAACAACACACAGCCTTTCCCTTGGACCCCTCCTCTTCCACGAGTCTGTTCAGCCTGGCATGTCGGTTCTGTTTCAGACAAACAGGACTGTGGGCAGTGTTTGGCTCTGGGGACTTCGAATTTCTTCTTGAACGTCTTAAAGTTCTCTTTAATTAATCCATTGTTCCACTTCTCTGGGCTTCTCTGTATCACTTTGTTCTTTTATTCACTTTCTTCCATTTTCATCACCCATGCTGGTCCTGCTTAGCTTTGCTCTGATACACACTTTTCTTCTTTCCTTATGTGACCTCTCTCTCCTCATAACTCCAGTTCCCATTTGATTGCTGATAACTCCCAGATTGGTATATGGACCAAATGCTTCAGAATGTTTCCACTTCAGCACGTTTCTGCTTCCCTATCAGACCTCGCCACTTCTATCTCCAACAGCACTTTGAAGTTTATCATCTCTAAAATAGTATAGGTCCACCTGAGGCCAACTTCTGAAAATAGCATTGACTGGACCCCTGCCTCCAAGCAGAAATCCGGCTGGCAGATTTCAGGTTCACGTGCCCACCTGTGAGTCCAGTTCCTCTAAATCTCCTGTCTCTCCTTTGCAATCTCTGCTGCTCTTCCCCATTCCAGCTCAGCTCAGCTCAATTCAGCTCAGCTGGGCTGCCTGGCTTCCTGTCTTTCTATCTTCTGGTATACTTTTCATGCAGAGATCGATGGTTCTTGACTTGTGCTTCTGCTGTGTCTTGCCAATTGTGTTTAGTACCATTTTATAAGGTAGTTGACTGTAAAAGCCAAATCTTTTTCTTTTTTTTTTTTTAAGTTGGTCATAGAGTAGAACTCAGGGCCTGGGCCCTGTCCCTGAGTGCTTTTACTCAAAGCTAGCACTCTACCACTTAAGCCACAGCACCACTCGGTTTTTTAGTGGTTAATTGAAGATAAGAGTCTCACAGACTTTCCTGCCCAGGCTGGCATCGAGCTGCGATTCTCACATCTCAGCCTCCTGAGTAGCTAGGATTACAGGCACCAGCTGCTGGTGCCTGGCAAAAAGACAAATCTACTTGGTAATTTTTTCCTAAAAGACTAAAATGGGCTCCCTTGTCCATAGGAGGAAGTGACATTCTTCAGTGTGACATGGACAGTCCTCACTGGCCATTCTCCCACCCATTCCTCACCAACCACCACGGCTCTCCAAACACACGCCTCTTAAGGATCCATTCTTTGCATGCATCTGTTTTTGTTTTTAAAATGTTCTTGCCAGCCCTGATGTGGTATTGGGTGCCTGTGATCCCAGCTGTTTGGAAAGTAGAAGAAGGAGAACATGGGTTCAAAGCCACCCTGTGCAACGTCAGCAAGAAACCTTACCTGACAAACTAGGACACGGCTCAACTGGTACAGCACTTTTTTTTTTTTTTTACCAAGTACAAGGTCCTGAGTTCGATCCCCAGTACCACTCCCAAGAAAAGTCCTCACTCCTGCCCTATTTTATAGATTACTTCAGGGTCCCAATCAAAATTTCCTAATACCACCCTCACCCTAAATTCTCAAAATGTAATATGCCTGCAACAGAACTTACAAAAAGTTATTTTGAGCACTTACAGATAGTTTGTGGTCTTGGTAGCATTCTGAAAGGTAGTAATTGTTACCCATTTTAAAAATGATGCTTGAGGCAAAGACATCAAATAATCTACCTGGAATTACTCATCTGGTCAGGGCTGCGCTGGGTTCTGGTCTGGGCTTTCTGCTCTACTGTGTTGCTTTTCTCCTCTTGTCTCCCGGAGAGATTTTAGTGTTGTCTGAGCCTCTCTCATCTCCCCTATATCTTCACCTTGGAGTTCAATAAACAAGAGAACAGAAGAGTTTGGGACTGGCACAGAATTTCAAATCAAATACAGTGCCACAGTATCATGTTAGCAACAGTATGATGACACAGAGATTTCTCTGTTTCCAAAGCCTGCTTATGTCTCTGGGTGAAGTGTGCTTCGTGTTCATTTGCTCAGTAAGCACTTATGGTGTGCGGGCTTTGGGGTCACTGCCCAGGAGACAAGCGCTGGCATGCGTTTCCATCTTCTAGGTGTTTGGGTGTGGTGCTTGTGCATTAGTCAGAACCAGTAGTGAAACGATTTCCAAGTGCAGGGAGTCAGGTGAGGCTTGGAAAGGATCAGGGAATGCTGGCTGAAGGACATAAGGAATGCAAAAAAAAAAAAAAAAAAAAAGAAAAATGATGGGGAACATATTGTATGGGGGGAATTAGTGTTATAGTCAGGATAAGGATGATGACTGCAATTTTGAAGTACATACCAATCAGAAGTATAAGCCTGGTTTGGTTCAGAACAATGATACCTAGCCTTCAGTCCAAGCACTAAAAATTGCTTGAGTGCTAGCTCATCGTTGTGAAATAGAGAAACGCATGGATCAGGTGTGCAGCTCGCACGTTACTAGTGGATGTGTGTGTGTGAGAGAGAGTGAGTTTGAGCCGGGGTGGGGGGTGGGGGGAGCTGCAGAGCCTCCTGTGGGTCTCTGGTGGGTAGTGGGGCCTCCTGCTCTGAAGCAGTCAGCTGTGCTCTGCACGCATCCCAGCTTGACCCAGCTTCTGCTCCTGAGCACCAGCTAACAACATATTGCACACTCAGCACATCTTCTGAACTCTGAGAACGCCCTATTGGAACTATATGAAACCCCAATCACCTGGAGTTGTACTCATGTGAAGATACGGACCATGAATGTATTATGAAGGCTTTGCTGTCTTAGAAACTCAGGTCAAAATTATCAGAACTTAACACTGGCTTTGTATTCTACAAAAGCTTTGATGAGCGTACAGAGTTGTTTTTCTCTTTTACTATTTGCTCCTAGTCTAGAAACTATATCTACCAACGTATTTGAATATTAATATCCAAGGGAAGCACACCTGTCTCAAAAATATGTTTATTTTTTTCTCCCATATGGTGGTATAGTTAGGCTAAACAGCTACATTTGAGACATTGTGCTTGGAGCAGGAGGCTTAGCTCTCCTGCAGTTTATCATTTGCACAAAAAAGGCACCAATATTAGCAAATATAAAATTCAGGAAGAGGTAGAAGAGAATTCAGTTGAAAAGCTATTCTTACACCAAGTTTTAATAGTGAGGCCAAGAGCTGATGGCTTATACAACCCTCTCAGGAGCTAAAATAAGGACAGAGGTTGAAAGCCAACCTGGGCAGAGAAGTTCTCAAAACTCCATCTCCAAAACTCTAGAACAGAACAAAAAAACTGTCAGGAAGCATTGCTCAAGTGATAGAGCATCAGCTGAGCAAGCCAGCCAGCAAGTTTGATGCAATGAGTTCAAGTCCCTGCAAAAAAATAAAAATATATTAGTTAAATAATATACTAAAAATGTCCATATATAAAGATACTGCTTATTTTTTGTGTGTTTGCTGTTTCTGGGGCCTGAACTCAAGATCTCATACACTCAGTCAACTTTTTTGGTCAGGTCTGGTGCTCTGTCACTTGAACCAGGCCTGCAGTCCAACGTTTTTGCTGGTTAATTGGTGATGGAGCCTCATGGACTTTTCTGCCCAGGCTATAATTTAACCTTGATTCTCCAGCTTTCAACCTTCTGAGTAGCTAGATTTCAGGCATCATTCACTGGCACCTGGCTTAATTTTTTACTTGACCGTTCTCTGAGTGATTTCAAAGTCACATTTTAGTAAAGAGGTTTAAGTGGTTAATGTTTGAGGGGGATTTTTTTAAAATATAACGATTTATGAAGATCTTCTGTTGTTGCAGATTTGATCCAGGCAACCAACGAAACCAATGTTAATATCCCTCAGATGGCAGACACGCTCTTTGAGCGGGCAACCAATAGTAGCTGGGTGGTTGTGTTCAAAGCCTTGGTGACAACACATCATCTCATGGTGCATGGAAATGAGGTAAACTGAGGCAACTCTGCTATCTCTTTTGGTGGAGGAGGGAGACATAAACCGAAGAATGTGGTGATGATTTAAGATCCTTTGAATTTTCACTAATGAGCCAAAAAAGAAGGGGGGAAATCTGTGCTTCCATATCATCCATGGTGTAATTTTATTCTTGATTTACCTATTTAAAAATACATTAAGTTAGACTTTGTCTTAGAGAGATTGAGCTATTAATCATTACCGGTACCTAAAATGCATATACTGTACAAACCTATTAGTGAGCAACAGCCTGAAGGAAGGAGAAAGGGTGAGACTGTTTTCCTCATAGAAAATGGTCCTTTGTGCCTTTGAGAGACAGTTGCTTTCATAAAGTACTTAGTTTTGGAAAATATTGATAAAAATCATTCCTTTTATATGGAATACCTACTGATTCCAGTTGAACGTGCAGTGTCTCTGTCGTGTATGAAACTGAAGGTCCCCAGTTTGCATGTGCTTTCGCTGAGTTGGTAGTGTTGAGTGTTATAATCAGAGAAAGAGGAAGTCCATAGCTAGGCAAGAGGGCTCACGATGGAAATCTCGATAAAGTTTGCCTTAAAGTCAGAAGTGGCTCAGAAGTATGTTTGAGAATACAGGTGCTTAATTTTAATTATTTGTTTTTCAGAGATTTATTCAGTATTTGGCCTCTAGAAATACACTATTTAATCTCAGCAACTTTTTGGACAAAAGTGGATCCCATGGTAAGAATATTTAAATTATACATGAACTATTTAAATTATGTGTGTGCATACGTATTTGCATACGTATGTATACACATGACTGGAATTATTATTATTATTGTCAGACATGGGACTTGAACTCAGGGCTTGGATGCTGTCCCTGAGCTTTATCATTCATAAATATGTATGGACATGCATATGTATGCACACACATACATACATTGCTAAAACTGTTAAGTTTTGCATGTGATTAATAATCCAAAATCATTGCAACTGAGAGGTTCATTGGATGATTAATAAAATACTATATACAAGAAACCTTAAAATATTTGATTGTACAGATAACTCAGCATATAAAACATACATTAAATTTACTTTTGCCATTTTAAATGTCCACCTAAGAAAGCAGCAGTGTTCCTTAGATCCACAGTTTGTTTATGAAGATACAGTGGACAATGGAATTTAAAAAGCCATCGATTTTATATCAGTGATACTGGAATTCAAACTCAGGACCTGGCATGTATACTTGTCAGGTGGGTGCTTGATCACTTGAGCTACAGCAACAGCCCCTATTGCTTTCACAGATTTTTGCTTTCCTTGCCAAGGTTGGCCTGGATTGTGATTCTCTCTTTTACACTCCTTTGTGGCTAGAGTAACAGATTCGTGTCACCCTGACCATATATTTTTTGCTGAGATGAGGTCTTTTTGGGGGGTTTTGTTGTTCTTGTTGTTGTTTTTGCTTGGGCTGGCATTGAATCCCAATTCCCTAGTCCCTGCTTCTCAGTTACCTAAGATTACAGCCATGAGCCACCATACCTGATGCCATTCAAATTATTTTAAAAAACAATTCCATTCGCTGGGCCTCATGCCTGTAATCCTACCTACTCAGGCAGTTGAGATTTGAAGATTGTGGTTTGTAGCCAGCCCAGGCATGAAAATCTGTGAGACTCTTATTTCCAATTAACCATCAAAAAAAACAGAACTGGCGCTGTGGCTTAAAGTGGTAGAGCCTTGCCTTGGGCAATAAAGCTCAGGAACAGCATCCAGGCCCTGAGTTCAAATTCCATGGCCAGTAAAAATGATAATAATAATAGTACTTCTAGTCATAAATTCTCTTTGTAGAGTAATAGGGTTGTAACTGCAAGGCAAGCACCTCACACAGTAAGACCACTATCAAATGGCGATATGCATTAAATATAACAGGCTATTACATGAAACGAGCAAGAAAAGTACAGGGGAAAGCAGACAAGACGTTTGAATGGGGACAGGACAATACCAAATCAATTCATCATCAGTTTAGCTCCATGCAAAAAGCATTTTCACCCAAAAGTAGGATTTTTCAGTGAGGCCCGCTGATACAGTTACTGACTTCTTCCTAGAACTCTATAGATAACTTGGGGAGCTAAACATTTGTACAGTACAAATCACTATTTAAAGCATGTTGTTGATTTATCTCTTCTTCTTCTTCCCCAGGTTACGATATGTCCACCTTCATAAGGCGCTACAGTAGATACTTGAATGAAAAGGCTTTCTCTTATAGACAAATGGCATTTGACTTTGCCAGAGTGAAGAAAGGGTGTGTTTCCTTTTTCTTTCTTACATTTCTTTGAGCAGAACAGGCCCTCAGAGCATGCTCGCTTCAGCTCAGCATAGAGGCCAGCTGGTTTTGATCATGAAGGCTCAGTGTGCGATCACCTGAAGAAGTTTGATAAGTAACAAATACACACGTCAGGTCTGAGGCTGCAATATGTTACTTCCTAGTTCATGATTTGCTGCTCAGAATGTACGTGGTATAGAATTTTGACTGTTAAAAATAGCTCAGGACTCCTAAAAATGTAAAACACCTTTAAGTAGTGTAAAAGGGAGAAAACTAATGAGGCTTATTTTTTTAAAAAAGGATAGTGGTTACAGCCGGGCTCATGCCTGTCATCCTAGCTACTCAGGGGGCTGAGGACCAAGGTTCAAAGCCAGCCCAGGCAGAGAAGTCTTTTCTCCAATTAATCAACAGTGAGAAACAGAAGTGTGGCTTGAGTGGTAGAGTCCCAGCCTTGAAGTAAAAAACAAGTGAGAGTATGAGCAAAGTCCTGATTTTCAAGCCCCAGTAATACACCATTCCCCTACCCCCAAAAAGTATATTGATTATGAAGAAGAGTATTTTGTTTGAGCTAAAAATGGAACCCCTATGATGTGGGAATGCTACACACACACACACACACACACACACACACACACACACACACACACACACACACACACACACACACACACACACACACACACACACACACACACACACACACACACACACACACACACACACACACACACACACACACACACACGTACAGCTGATTAAAATACTATCTCTTGGTTATAAAAACCTCATTGAAACAGAAACCCTCAATTTTTAATCCTAATTGCCATTTATTTCCCTCTAAATAGATGTTAGAATCTTGTTGGAAGTGTTCAACCGAAGTTTGTGCTGATTGTCTGTCTAAAATACTGGCTAAATGTTGCAGAAAATGGAGTGTTTTAGTTTTAAGAACTCACATGAACCATGACCTGACTTTAACTTGGGACCACTTTTTCCATTATGGTGGTGAAAAATATCAACTTACCTATTCAAAGTAAACCAGGCTCCTGTGGGTGAATGCCTCATGAAATTAGGGTTTGTTCCCCTTCCATCCCTTCCACATTAGCAGTGATTCTGGGTCACAGGCCTTCCTCTGGATTCTCCCATGGCTGTGGCCACCATTGTTCATGTCCACTGCAGCCTCGGGCTCTTCGAGACCTCTGCCTCCTGTGTGGACCTTGGAGGACACTCTGGGATGCATTCCTAGCCACGGGGCAGCCTCACCAGCCCACCTGCATCACTGGGCACATATGATGTCCGCAGTACTGCCTCCCCCACAGGCATCACTGGACACAGAGTCTCCCTGAGAGCTCTGTCGGTGGGGGGACCGGATATAAAAGCCTCCAATGCCAGCCTCTCGTGTCTCCTATCTTTGTTTGGGCAAACTATATATGATAGCATTGTCATAGGAGGTGATTAATAACACAAGCTCTGCTCCCACTTCGATACATTTTGTAGACTTTGAAGGCATGATTTCCTAAACAAACTAATTGACTTTTCAGAAAACTTACATTTTTACCATTCTTACTTCTGTTTTGGAAGTACTGGGATAAAAAAGAATTCAGGGCCTTGCTCTTCCTAAGCAGGTGCTTTTACTGTTGAACCGTGCCTCCAGCCCTGATATTTTGCTCATTGCTTTTAAAATAGGGTCTCATCTCCTGCCTAGGTGCACAATGGGTGTGGTCCGCTCGTGCTAGGTTTCCTAGGAGCCAGGGTAACAGGTGCACACCACCCCTTCCAGAAGATCCCTTCTCATGAAAGGATCTTTTGAACCTCTTCTGCTCAGGCTGGCTGCAATCAGCAATTCCAACAATCTCAGCCTTCCGTGCAGCTAGAATTACAAGCGTGATCAGCCAGCACCCACATAGATTTCTTGTTTGTTTCACTCCATTCAGTCTGCTTCACTTTCTCCCCATGTGTGGTGCTGATGGGAGCAGGCATAGCCTGTGGGGTTGAGCATCCAGAAAACATAAGAGGACTCAGAGTCTAGACAGGAAACAGCACCCCTCCCCCAATCTCTCGATACCTCACATCCTTCCTGCAAGATTGGCGGGGGATGGAGGAGGGGCCCAGCTTAGGACCGTGAATGAGATCTTGAATTTCCTACCTGCAAGGACGCTTCATCTTTCGCTTCCTCTTTCTCTTTGGTTTGCATCAATCTCACAGAGCTGATGGCGTCATGAGAACGATGGCTCCAGAGAAGCTGCTGAAGAGCATGCCGATACTGCAGGGACAGATTGATGCACTGCTGGAATTTGACGTATGTATCTCCCCAGAAGTCGCTTGTGACTTTCTTCGGGTGGTGGCCTACAGCTCAGAAAGCCACCACAGGCTCCCCGGGTGAGATGAATTAGGTGAATCCTGGTCCCTCAGATTTTGCCAGCAGTGTACAAGGTGCATACGAAAGTGACAGGGAAAGGATCAGTGCGGTGTTCCTGAGCTGATATCCTTGGAAACCCCCTGCTCTGAGCAGGATGTTGCTTGCAGGATGCAGTATCTGAAGGTCACTAACTACCTGGGCCTGCTGGTAGAGGCTGTGTCATATAACACTAGGCACCAAAGTTTCTTTATCTTAGCACTGGCTGTGAGTTTTGTCTCTTAAAGCAAGGCCTATGCTGGGCTTTGATAGTGAATACACTAATCTACATGAGCAAACCAGATAGAACTAAATAGAAATGAATACAAGTAAAGCTAGAAGATCAGAATGCAAGTGGCTGACAGGGTCATTCTGTTTATGTCCTGGTTGTGGTAGGATCAGCTATGGTGTTCTAAAAGTACAGTTTTTGTAAAGGTGTTCCATGATATCCCCCTCAAGAGAAATGACTTCCCTGTATTGATACCTTCTAACTGCATATAAAACAAAGGCGCAATGCCTATGTGCATCTGATCATACAAAATAATATGGAAACAAACTCCAGGAAATGGAAACAAAAGAAAAGGAAAAAAATTGCATAGAAATTTACAGTTACCTCAAAATTAAAAGAATCTGACCCACAAAAATAAAATCCACTTAACTTGTAGGGAAATTCTTAACTTACGTTGTCAGCTTTTCTTTATTTTGGTGGTTGCCTAAAACACTTTCTTTAAATATTAGTAGCTTAACGTCTTTCATGAGATTATATTGTTTAGCCTATAATTGAGTTTTAGTCCTAACATTTAACTCTTGTGAGAGTTCAGTAGAAGTAGAAATCTATTTTATTGTTTCTTGGCAGATTGTATAGTAAGGACTTTCTTAGTTTCTATGAATTGCTTTTCTTATCTTTTTTTGCTTCTTAGTCATGTATTTCCTTTGTTTTCTTTGACCTTAGTAAGGGTTCAGAGTTAAAGGACAAAAGTCACAAAGGGGGGAAAAACAGACTGAGGAGCTATAAACAAGGCTGAGGGAGCAGGGAGCAAGTACAGCTTTCGGGCTGGTGTTGAGGTGGGTGAGAGAATAGCTCTGGCCCTCAGCCCTGCAGTGACATGCCACCCAGGGGTCCTCACACCCCTGCTCTTCGTTCATGGAGGTCGCTGCAGGTTCCCAGGGCCTGTGTGCATTCACGGACACGGTTAGATAGGGGGAATATCACATTGTAAATTTAACAAGAGACCAGCTGTTCAAAAGCTGTCTTTGTCTGCCCTATGGATCACTGGCCAACCAGAATGAACCTAAGTCTTTTAATGCATGGGCCTAACTTCATTGACCTAAATTGAAGCCAACACACAGGTAACTCGTCTTTTTTTTTTTTTTTTTTTTTGGGGCGGGGGGGTCCGGTCGTGGGGCCTGAACTCTGGGCCTGGGCACTGTCCCTCAGCTCTTCAGCTCAAGGCTAGTGCTCTACCTCTTGAGCCACAGCGTCACTTCCGGCTTTTTTCTTTTTGCTTATGTGGTGCTGAGGAATCGAACCCAGGGCCTCATGCATGCAAGGCAAGCGCTCTACCACTGAGCCACCTTCCCAGCCCCGAAGGCAACCCATCTTTTATATCATTAAGCCTACGCTAAGAGTTACTCAACATTTGTAGAACATAAGCAAATTTCTTAGCATTTGAGACATTTTCATGTGATTTGGGAGGAAATACCCATTGGATGATACCCACCTAAAAGTCAGTGTTCCTCTTTTTTTTCTAGGTGCACCCAAACGAACTAACAAATGGAGTCATCAATGCTGCATTTATGCTTCTTTTCAAAGATCTTATCAAACTGTTTGCTTGCTACAACGATGGAGTGATTAACTTGCTCGGTAGGTGGAGCAACGGGATGGAAACGTGGCTGGCTTGTGGGTCCCGGGTGAGGCCAACAAGTCCTGTGGGGCGGGTCTTGTGTCTCGGCACCTGCAGGACGGTGAGGTGGAGCAGGGGCTGCGTCGTGCGGGGCTCCGTGGTGATGCTGAGACAGTCCACACGTGGTGGTGCTGGCAGAGCCCTGTGAGCATTGACACTCATGCCACGCCTCCGATCGCTGGACCACAGTGCAGGCAGCTTGCTCTTGTTCTCCCAAGGAGCAGTCCTCCATCCCTGCCTCAGTCTTGGCTGGTGTCCCAAGGCTGTGGTGCAATGATGGCCACCACTGGCTGGACTTGGAAGCCAGGGTTGGCCTGTCCCCAGAGGGGGGGTGGAACTTGTGCTCTGCAGCCTGCAGCTCAACCTCCATCTCCAAGGTCACACCTCTGTCTGTGCCATTCCCTGATACCTAAGCTGGTGTGTTGTGCATGCTACATGATTTACATGTGGATGAAGATTGCCTCAGGCTAATTATCCATTCTGCAAGCACTGTCTAATACCCTTAAATTAAATCCTTTGGTTTTAATTTTCCATGTCCTTTATCATCCAAGCCAATCCAGAGCTACCTATGCCTTGGTGTAGCTCCTATGTCTTGGATCTTTCAACTGTGACAGATTAGAAAATCAGATGGATGGGCTGCTCAGAGTTTGACCCTTTCCTGTCAAGGTCATCCCTTTGTGGAGCGAGAACTTGGCAGATCACTTCCAGCTGGTATCAGCATGAGGAGCCATTGCTAAGCCAAGCTGGATTTTTTTTTTCTTTCTCTGCCAGCTGGTCATAAGAATCTCCCCCAGGCTCAGAGATAAAATTTAAGGAGAAATCAGAGCAGTGGTGGTGGAGGAGAGAGAGCTGGTGCGCTGGCTGGCTGCCGTGACCCTCCGTGACTGCAGCCTACCTGCCCACTTCAAATGACTGGCTAGATCACCTCCATTTGAGAACGGAGTGTCCTGATGCTAGTCCAGCTTTCTAGCCAGGCACCCTAGATAGCATCCCTTTGTGTGTGTGGAGGTGGCTGGATTGTCTGTGGCCAGCATCTCAGTTTTCAGAGGTAACCCAGCAATTTTTTCCAAACAAAAATAGATGTCATCTGAACATCACATGGCTTTGCTACAAAGCTCTGAAGGCCCGACCTGGAAGGGGCTTCATGGGCTCTGAGGCCTTCGAACCTCCTGTCGGTGCTTTACCCCCAGAGCAGAGGCCTGTGTGGCTTCAGTTTGGAGCAGTTAGTCCATCCTGCCTCCATCTGGGCCCTGCTCATATCAGATTCAGTATCAGATACTCTGCAAAACCGAAGAAGCTGAGCAGACTTTGGATCCCATGTTAGTCATGGGAAGTTCCGCAATTTGCCTTTGATAGGGAGAGAATGTCTATAAAGTACCCAGGCCCTAGGACCCTTAGAAGCTTCCTGGAGATGGCAGGTGGATGAATTCTCTCTCGTGGATTCTTCCTCTCTCTCTTTGGCATGCACATCACTTATCAAGGCTTTTCTCTTGCCTGAAGCTCTATAGGTACAACCAGCCCAGAGTCATCCATACAATATCCTCTGGGATTATGAAAGCCAGGGAGGTTTATATCCTTAGATGGCAGTGGTTGTATACCAGCATCCCTGCCAGATGACTTCTGAAGGTGGCCTCTGCTTATTGGGGTAGAGATAAAAAGCATTTTCTGGTTCAGTGAATGCCTGTCAGGTGCCAGGAACTAGGACACATGTGGATATCTGTGTTAAGTTTACCATGACAGATGTGGATACCTGGTTAAGTTCACTGTGACCTTCTACTCCCTTCTGAAGTCCAAGCCAGATGTGGAGGTGAACTGGGGATGGGAATCTAACCCATCTCTGTGGATCTTTGCAAGGATCAGAAACCCAATGTAGAGATTCTGCCAATTGCCAGAGGTCTGCTTTTAGAAAGCAAAAGGAAATCCCACAGGTAGTTTTGTCTGTCTGCCGGATCTGAGTTTCATGTCCTAAAGCCTCCTCTCAGATTGGTGCAGAACATAGACACATTTTGGGTCCCCAGGCATCTCAGAGCCAGAACTAACTCCCTGCTTCCCAGTATACATGGAAGGAGCTTAGATACCAACACTGCCCTGGGCAAGACAGGAGCTGAGCGAAGAGAAGCCAGAAACTCTCCTTGGAGAAGCAAGGACACAGAGCAAATGTCTGCCCCAACCCCTGGAGAGACTGAGAAGTGGGGCAGCAAAGTGGTGGCTATCAGGACAGAGACAAGGGGAAAGTGCAGGCCACCGAAGCCAGGGCAGAGGGGGGAACACTTGAACTGTAACAGACAAGGTGCTGGAAGCACATGGCAGAAAAGTCTGAGGGCCCACATCTCCACATCTCCAGAGGGGCCCAGGCTGTGGGTGGGGGTCTGAAGGGCCCACATCTCCACATCTCCAGAGGGGCCCAGGCTGTGGGTGGGGGTCTGAAGGGTCCACATCTCCACATCTCCAGAGGGGCCCAGGCTGTGGGCAGGGGTCTGAAGGACCACATCTCCAGAGGAGCTCAGGTTCGGGGGTATGCACACTTTTTGTTTTCCCTCAGGGAGTTCAGCCAAGTTTAAGATGTTATGACTGACCAGGCACCAGTGGCGCATACCTGTAATCCTAGCTACTCAGAAGGCTAAGATCTGAGGATCACTGTTGGAAGCCAGCTCTGGCAGAAAACTCTTATGTCCAGAATCTTACGTCCAAGTAACTAGCACGAAGTCGGAATTGGAGCTGTGGCTCCGTTGTTTTTTGTTGTTATTGTTGTTTTTTAATGTCTAGGTATGTCCCTTTCCTCTGTGCATACTTAGTCTAGTAAAAGTCCCAGTGCAGAAGATTAGGGAAAAGTGCTCTCTGAAGTGTTCAAGGACTTTCCTCAAGAAAACATGGAGACCTCATTACAATCAAGGTGCTGGGACCCAGCCTGGAGTTCCTAATTCAACAGGTCTAAGGCAGAGGCTGGATAATTGGCATTCCTCATCAGTTTCCAAGTGACACTGTGTCTGTTGGCTTGAGGACTTCCTTTTGGGGACCACTGTGAAAGAGTGCCTCCACATGCTTTGCTTTAGCATAGTCAAATGGATAAACTGTCGATTTTGTTACAAATCTAATGTAGCACTTTCTTTCCCACCCTACACCTTTAAGATCCATTCCACTTTCCCAGATTTTTGATGACAAATGTTGTTAGATTGGGGGAGGAGTTGGTGAGAAGGAGGAGTATAGGACAAACTAGTTAAATTTATATTTCAGATCAACATGAATACATTTTTAATATTAACAAGACAGTATTTGGTATGCATTCACACCAACAGTTATTTATCATGTATCTCCAGTTTAATCTGCTGTCTTATTTTTTTTAATCTGGCAAATCTACCAACAACAACAAATGGGTGATATTTTACACTTCTTTTGGCAAGTGTTTTTCCCTCCAGGGTCAGACTTCACCTTGCCTCCTAGGGTGTGTTGGGATAGCTATATTCTGACTCTCTTTCCATACTGTGGATGAGAGTGTGTGGGTGGGAAGAGGGTGGTAGACTAGAATCATTTCATTTCCTGGTAAAATATGGGTTGATACATGACCCCCCAGGGAAGCAAGGACCCACTTCTTCAGCCAGAACAAAATCTCCCAGACAGGAAACTTCTTAGTATTTGTGTCTTCCCAAGTGCGGAGATGATTTTTTCCTGTTTTGATCGATAGATTCCATGCGCTCTTCTTAAAATCTCAAAATTGTTTTATGGATATCAACAAATGGATTCTAAAGTGTGCCTGGAGGGGCAAAGCTATCACAGTAGCCAGTGCAATGTTGATGTTGGAAAAGAACAAAGTTAAAAGATGGACACATCCCACGCTGAGAATCTACCCAGACAGTTGCTTTCTACAGCAGTGCCCTGACTTTCACAACAGAGAGCATGGAGACTCTAGGTAGAACTTCTCCCCTGCACTTAAGTTGAGCGGCTCACAGCAGCCGTCTCTACCTGCCCACCAGCCTGGGGAGCCATGCAGCTGTGAGCAGTGAGATTGCCCTAGTGAAGGCTCGGTGGCCATCCTCCGACTGTGCCTTCAACCGATACTGCAGACAACGGAACTTTCATCATCCTTTCAGGCTGAAGCAGTGTGGTTGCTTGTTTCCATCACGGTGGTCTCTCCCACAGTTTGATAAGCTTCGTTCCAGGCACTCATTTCATAAATTACTAGGCAATTTAAGTAATTGTTTTGTTCTTCTGTGCTAATGGGATTCCATTATTCCAGAGGAATCAGTGATTTAACCCTAGTTCCATATTTAACAGTTTGAGAGTCTGTTTCCTTCACCCACTTCAAGTACCAAATACTGTGTCCAAGAATCAGAAGCTAGCCATGAGTAGTGGCACAGGCGGTGCGTGCTGACAGGAGGATTGTGCTTGCATACCATAATGAAACCCTATCTCAATAAATGAAGAAATAAACTCACTCCGTGCAGCAGTTCATAACTGTAATCCCAGCTACTCAGAAGGTTGTAGGGAAGAGGATCTCAGTCCAAGGCCAGCACTGGCCAAAGTACCAGACCCTATCTTATAAACAAACTCGGAGCCAACAGACTGGAGGTGTGGCTGAGTGATTGCAATAGTGCCTTGTAAGCATGAAGTCCTAAATTCAGTCCTCATTACTGCCAGGAGGAAGAGGAGGGAAGAGAACTCTTCTACATACTCTAAAGATAAAGGAATTATAATAGAGTAAGTGAGGTGCATATGTGACTATTGGAAGCCCCCTCACCCCCCAAGAATTGATCCTAGGCTCAGCCTCCTCAGATGATTCATACAGTAAGTGCGCATGTTGTGGAGAAGCTGCTGAGCCAGGTGAGCTGCTTTTGCCGCCACAGATGCTCTGCAACCCTGGGAAGGCGGAGCATGGATGCCTGCGTTGTAATCCAGGGATTTGGGAATCAGATTAAGTGGCTAGCTTTAGTAACTACTCTTCAAGATCCAGGAAGCTGCTGAGGGACCAGAGAACAAACACTGCAGAAGAACAATCTCCCTGCCCATCCCGTACAACCCACCAGAGTCACCACAGCAAAGGAACAAGACAATGGCTCAGGACCAAGTCTACCCTTGCAGGTTTCCCAGAGCTGACTTTGCGTCCTGCACCCTGACTTTACACAAATCCAAGCGATAGGAGAGGAGTTGTTGAGCCACTGATTGCCATCTCCACTGTGTTTCTGGAGGTTTTGCCTTCAGGGGAGAAAAAGATTCCTGCCCTTCAGAAGAAGCTCAAAACCAAACATATCCTTATTTCAAGGTAGAGATTTTTATCAGTAAGCAAAAAAGAATAAACTTTTTCTTTTCTTTCATAGACTATTCTCTTTCTCACTATTTATGAATGTAAGCTTTTGCTAAAGTTCACTTCTAGCCATCTACTTTGCTATCATTTTTTTCTCTATATTTTTCTTTAGAAAAAAATTATCTGCAGTTAGGGGCTGGTGGCTCACACCAATAATCCTAGCTACTTAGGCTGAGATCTGAGGAACAAAGTTCGAAGCCAGCCCAGGCAGGAAAGTCCGTGAGACTTTGGTGGTTATCTCAGTTAACCACCAAAATGCTGGAAAGGGAGCTGTGGCTCAAGTGGTAGAGCGCTCAATTTAGCATAAAAGCTCAGGGACAGTGCTTAGGCTGAGATCCAACCCCAGGAAAAGCAGAAAAAGAATTAATTAAAATAAAAAATTATCATCTACAAATGACGAACCCCAAATCTATTCTTTCCAGCTCTTAGCTTTCTTCTGAACGTCAGTTCTGTAGATGTCTAGTGAAGTGTCATAATATTTGCAGACACATATTTAAATGTTATATTCTTATTCTTATCTAACTCAAGACTGTCTCAAACGGAACTCTTTTTTTTAATTGTGAAAATACTGTACAGAGGGTTTACAATTACATGGGCAAGATAATGAGTACATTTCTTATCAAGCATTGTAGCCTCCTCCTTTGTTTCCCCTTCCCATCCCTTCTCATCCTCCCCCCACCCCCCCACCAAAGCTGTAAATTTCGTTTTTGACTTAACGATTGTACATCTCATTGTTGTAATGGGTCCACCTGTATCCCTATTTAAATGATTTGTTTTTCCCCTTCCCCTCCACAAATTATACCGACATCAAATACCGTGAAAGCAGGGGTTATACTGTGGGGCAGGGACATACAAAGCAACAAAGAAATAATCTTATAAATGTGTTAGAAACAATCACATGAAAGAAAAAACATTTGAATACATATCTTAGGGTTTATTTCCCTAACATCAACTTATCTGACCTTTTCTGCTTGACTCAGACATACACTGGATATTGCAAATAAGGGAAACCATGGGACCTATGTTTCTTTGGGCCTGGCTTACTTCACTTAATATAATTTTTTCCAAGACTTTCCATTTCCTAACAAACGGGGCAATGTCATTCTTTCTGATGGAGGCATAGAATTCCATTGTGTATATATACCACATTTTCTTGATCCATTCATCTACTAAGGGGCATCTGGGTTGGTTCCATATCTTAGCTATGGTGAATAATGCTGCAATAAACACAGTCGTGCTGATAGCTTTAGTGTGGTCTTGTTTGTGAACATTTGGGTAAATGCCCAAAAGTGGGATTGCTGGGTCATAGGGGAGCTCTATGTGGAGTCTTTAGAGGAACCTCCATACTACTTTCCAAAGTGGTTGAACAAGTTTATACTCCCTAACAATGCAGTAAGGTTCCCTTCTGTCCACATCCCCTCCAGCATCTGTTGTTATTAGAGTTCTTGATTATAGCCATTCTACCTGGGGTGAGGTGGTATCTCAATGTTGTTTTGATTTGCATTTCTTTTATGGCTAGGGAGGTTGAGCATTTCTTCCTATGTCTATTGGCCATCCTTCTTTCCTCTTCAGAGAAGTTTCTCTTTAAGTCTTTAGCCCACTTATTTATTGGGCAGTTGTTTCTTTGAAGATTTGTTGTTGGGAGATTTAATTTTTTGAGTTCCAGGTATATTTTAGATATGAGACCCTTGTCCATTGTATGGCCAATGAAGATCTTCTCCCAATCCGTGGGCTTTCTATTGGTCTTGCTAGCCATGTCCTTTGCCATGCAGAAGCTCTGCAATTTCATGCAATCCCATTTGTCCAACCTTTCTTTGATTTGTTGTGTTTCTGGGTGTCTATTAAGAAAATTTCAGCCTGTGCCAAGGAGACCTAGGGTTTCTCCTATTCCATTCTGTAATGTTTTTAGAGTGTCTGCTTTGACTCCGAGGTCTTTGATCCATTTGGAGCTGATTCTGGTGCAGGGTGATATATAAGGATCTAGCTTTAGTTTTCTACAAGTAGTTACCAATTTTGCCAGCACCATTTACTAAAGAGGCTGTCTTTCTTCCATTTTATCTTTTTAGCTCCCTTATCAAAGATTAGATGGCTATAGTTCTGTAGGTTTATTTCTGCGTTTTCAATTCTATTCCATTGGTCCTGAGGTCTGTTCTTGTGCCAGTACCAAGCTGTTTTGATTACTATGGCTTTGTAGTAGAGTCAAACAGAACTCTTGAACTTACTTACCCTCCCTACTCCCATTTCTGTTAGTATGCCATTAGACTCTAAACTAAAACCCCATATACCTTTGAATTGTTCATCTTTCTGAAGTCCACAGCCAGTCAGAAATCAGAATGCAGTTCTTCCAGCTCATTCTCCTGCTTCCTTGCCTGGTTTAATCCCACTGCTGCCTCAGGGTTTGAGTGCCTTCACTGTTCACTTAGCAATTACACGTGCACAGCCCTGCCGCCATGCCAATCAGCCTGTTCCACTTCATGCTCTCCATTGATTTCACAGACAGATGGACTGAGAATGCGGTGTCACATTGGTGACTCAAGACATGAACCAAGATAGCATACCGGCAAGTTAGAGCAGAAAAGGGGCAGAGTTGCACCTTTCCCTAGTGAAGGTGTTTCTACCACAGTCCTGTGGTTTGTGTGTCCTGTCCAGCACTGTGGTGTGGCCAAGCCTACGCTCAGTGGTGGTGTCCCAGCCGGTCTTGTGAAGTAACAGTATAGAAGACAGATGTACAAGCCAGAATGCCACTTGTTTTGAGGAAAGCATGATTTTCTGTGTTGACAAGATAGTGTCAAGGGTCTACGGGTGAGGTTTAATCAAGGTCCTCCTGCATGCAATGCTGGAGTGAATCCGAATTCCCCTCAGATGCTCCCCCCCCATGTGCATTTGTAAGAGTGCATCTCGGGAAGAAGTTCTTTCTCATTTGGTTCTTTTTTTTATTGTGAAAATACTGTACAGAGGGGTTACAATTACATGGGCAAGATAATGAATTCATTTCTTATCAACCATTGTAGCCTCATTTGGTTCTTTTTCCTGTGACAGTTATCCTCTGAAAATTAATACTAAGATACAAACGAGATGTTGTCACTG
This sequence comes from Dipodomys spectabilis, assembly GCF_019054845.1. Lineage (NCBI taxonomy): Eukaryota > Metazoa > Chordata > Mammalia > Rodentia > Heteromyidae > Dipodomys > Dipodomys spectabilis. The sequence goes on from NW_024871277.1 coordinate 500,041, forward strand.
CTTTGCAAATATTAATGTTAGGAATGTCGGGTTTAGCCAGATGCTGGTGGTTCATGCCTGTAATCCAAGCTGCTTAGGAGGTTGAGATTTGAAGACTGAAGTTCAAAGCCAACCCCAGCAGGAAAGTCCTTAAGACTCTTCCAATTCACCACCAAAAAAGCTGAAAGTGAAGCTGTGGCTTAATTGGTAGAGTATCTGCCTTCAACATAAAGCTAAAGGACATTACCCAGACCCTAGTCCCAGCGCGCGCATGCGCGCTTACACACACACACACACACACACACACACACGCACGCACGCACGCACGCACGCACGCACGCACGCGCGCGTCAAATTTGACTATTTTAAATACGGAAAACCAGCACATGTTATCTTCAAAATGAAAGAAAGGTAGAGCATCATTTGGGGGTATCATTCTCTTTCTATAAAAGTAGTAATTTTTCTAGACCTAGACCCCGAGCTTGTGCACCATTTTATGAGATTAAACTTAAAGCCATAATGACGGATGACTTTTGTTGCTGAACCCAAGTTTATTATGAAAAATACAGCCACAAGAGTCAGGGAAAAATTGCTTAAATTTTTGATATATTAGTTCTAAAGGAAAATTGAACCTATTCAGTTTCTTTCTCTCCTTGTAATTTTGCTGAAGTTCTAATAGAAAGAAATAACCTTAGATTGTAGTAAAGAAACATAGTCCCTTGCAAGAAATTGTGTGAATATTTTTTCAAGAGAGAAAAGGAAAACTGTGTCTTACCAAAATGAGTCTTTTTAAATTATATTTTTATTATCTTTACATAGTTGAACAAATGGGTTACAAGTCAACATGTCAGTTTATAATCATCTTGAAAAATCATCTTTGTTTTCCAATTTTTAGACTGAAAAAAAAAGATTTCTTTCCTGCCAACGTATCAGTAACATTAGAAATCAGGATAATACAGATAAAGAAAATGTCCTCAGATTTAACTGTGTTTTAAAAGCCTCACTTCTTTCTCGAATCTTAGCAAGTAGAAACCAATACATTTTGTTTCCTTGACCTCTTTTGCTTCCTTTAAGTACCCTTCAGGGGAGGCCTGTGTTAACAGTAAAATCACTCAGTGACTGTCAACAGAAGGTAATGAGAAGCTACCCTGGATAATTAGTTTTTTGAGTAATTATATATCTTTAAGCTTTTCTTGAGAAAATTAAAAATACTTTGAGGTAGTCAAATTACATGCTGAGGAACAGAGAGCTCTCAAGTGTGAGAGAAGATGAAAGTAGTGCTCGAATAACCAGTGAAAATGTGAAATAAGGAACGGGGGATGAGCAGGACCATCGGGTGTCATAAGAGTCGCCTGGTCCCGTTGTGGTGTTTACTACCATGCTGCCATCTGCAATGCAGTACTTGGTTTGAAATGAATTGGGGAAGTGTTGTGATTATAACAGAGCTATTGAGCCATAAGGATCATGAATTCTTGTCTTGGTGGTACAAAGGAGAACAGGGAAGTGGTCCTATTTGTCTGTAAAGCTAATGGCTGAGAAAAGAGATCGGATTATGGACAAGGAAATCAGAAAAGGTTTGCTAAGCCAAATGTTTTACCTAGTCTGCTACTTTATAACTAAAAGATACGTTATTGCCATTTGCGGGAAATAATTTATGAACCAGAAAAGTATCAACTTATAGTTGATACAGAAAGTTTAGAGTATAGAAAGCTTGAAAAATTCTTTAATGTAGGATGACTCATAGATTATTGGTTTATGGTGTGCTGAATATTGGTTTATGATGAGTTAGGAAGAAAGTAAGGATGCCATAAAATGCAGTCATTAACTTCTGAGGTTGTTACTAGAAGGAATGTACTGTCTTAGATACCAATACATGGTGTACATGGGATACCCAGAGCATGCAGTTAACCTGTGTGACGCTTCACATATTCTACTTTAATTCTTTTTCTCTTATCTATAAATCGTTTCATGTGAGATAGATTATTATCTTAGCCCATAACATTTTTCTTAAGCTATTCAGGTACACCTCTGGTTGAGTAGTTTCAGTACTCATGGTTGCATGTAGTAATCCCAACATGACCTTAGAATAAAATAGGATACTCATCTCAAATTGCTCCTTGATTGATCTCTTCTAGAAAAGTTTTTTGAAATGAAGAAAGGACAATGTAAAGATGCCCTAGAAATTTACAAGCGATTTCTCACAAGGATGACGCGAGTGTCCGAATTTCTCAAGGTTGCCGAGGTGAGTAATAGCTTTTGTGGGAATTTGATTTAAAAGCTCTTAGCTCATGTGTGTATATAATATATAATCTGGCAAGACCTCTGCCACTGGGAGCTGTTGTATGCTCTCCAGTCAGGTGAGCATTCTGCCTTTAATGAACGTTCCACAGCTCAGAAGCTAGTTGCTGCCCGGCTAATGAAAGAGCGGTTCACTCTTAAATTCCATCTGATGTCTATTTGCTGTTACAAGAAAGTGCTTCTTTTTGTTGAACCCTTGGTTTTTCTCTAGAAAAGTTTATGCTTTCTTTCTTAATGCGTGTGTGTATTCTAAATTCTGACCCTCCTTCCAGTATTGGTGACCTTAAATACAATGAAAGAGGAAAACAAATTATAACTCACTTTAAAAAGCTTGTAAATTGTTTCTGAAGGGTATTTAGACTTAATTACTTCATGACCATACAGCTGTTGTTTCTATGGTTATCTGCAAGAGGATAAAACCTGATCGTGGCTTCACATTGATATTGGCAATATTGGCATTGTTGATGTAGTGCGTTGGCAGGATCACCAGTGGAATTTATCCTATATAGCAACCAACCGATTTCAATTTTGAAAATACAATCAATAAACACAACTTCGAAAGTACTACAGTACATATATTATCTTTCAAATTTCATTAATTCACAGAAATAATAATTTTAGCATCCGAGACCCACAAACTATCACTAAATGAAAATTCTTGAGCTTTGCCATATATGACATGTAGCCAGAATAAAGATCTCCCTTTGCTATAATAAGGCAAATAAATGTAGGCACTGGCTTAAATAAAAAACAATAAATGAATAATAATAAATATGCTCATAGATATTTTCTAATGGTTATTGAGAACCATAGATTGTCTTTTTGGGAAAGAATAGAATTGCTCACATGTGTTTTCCTTTGCTCTATATGGGTTTTATTGTTTGTATTTGGTATGATTGCTCCCGTGGTTTAAGTATAGTTATCAAGGTAGCCTGATAAAATTTGCCGAATTCTTTCTGGGAAAGGATTGGTTATGTCCAGACACTCAGCACAGAAGATTACTTCATATTCCCCTACCCACCCCAGGTTGCCTGCTCCTGGTGTTCCCCTGAGTTGGTGTACATGAGCCAGAAGCTGACAGCTGACAGAGACCTGGTTCTCTAATCGACATCACACAGGCACTGACACATAAGTTTTGACTTCATGGCTGATGTCACGCACTCGTTAGTACATGCTACATTGACACCATTGGGAGCCATGCAGCAATCGCTTCTAATTTTAAGAATGTCTTAAAACAACTGAATATATGTATTGTATTTTTATTTGAACATTGTGAATAAAACTTCTGCTTAAACGTTTTAAGTTATCTTTAAGTAGTTATACAAAGGGATGTCAGTTCAACATGTCAGTTGATGAGTACAGTGCATCTTGATCAATGGAAGACTTTTTATAGCATAGGTGATAATTTGAAGGAATCATTTTATTAATCATTTAAACCACAGTGGGATATTCCTAATCACTTGTGTTTCCTTTCATATTTAAATTGCATTATCTACCATTTGAACACATGGCTTGAAGGCAACATTGAATGGTTTGGTTATGATTGGTTAAGATAGAAACTGTTCAACAAATTTATAGACCCTCTGTCTTTCCAAATAATATTCATGCCATATTCATACGAATGGCTTGCCCTTGATAGCTAAGATGCAGTCTAGAGAGATTTTTTTAAATATCTCTACACCACCATTTTTTTTTTACAGAAATGGGACTGGAACTGGTGCTCAGGAATAGAGTGGTATCTAGCATGTATGAGACTCTGGGTTAGATTCACAGAACCAGAAAACCAAACCACCAATACAGACACATTGGCTACTTGGAAAATATTAATAATAAATTGTCCATCTTATAGACTTGTTGAACAATTTCGTGGAAATACTCAAATTTCCAGAGGCATTGTTTGAAGGGCAGGAAAATTACTGTGTCTTAGATTCTTATATTCAAGTTTCCTTAGGCAGAGACAGCTGAAATGTTGTAAAAGGGTTGCTTTATAGGTAGGCATTTCTGCTAAACAGTTTTCCTTTTATAGAAACAAGTTATTCTTAGTTTACTATTCCCGGCTAAGTATCAGACTTGTAGGCGTTGTATCTCCCTGAATACTTGCGGACAAAAAGTGGTGAGATTTATACCTCTCATTTCCCTTCTGTCATTGGTTCCCTTGTGATTCAGAAGTTCAGAGCAGTGAAAATACAACATTGACCAGAGAGAGAATGAGAGAGAAACTAGTGCTCTACCACTTGAACCACAGCCTCACTTGTGACTCATCTTTTTGGGTAGTTCAGTGGAGATAAGAGTTTCACAGACTTGGTTTCTCCAGGCTGGCTTTTAACCATGATCTTCAGATCTCAGCCTCCTGAGCAGCTAGAATTACAGTTGTCACCCACTGCCCTGCCCAGTTTCTAGATTTTTGACTGGTTGTGGACAATACCTTCAAATTTTATGCTTCGATGTCTTTTCATTTGTTTCTGGCTTCCAGTAAAATTCTAGGTATTTGTTATAACCATACTGTTGAAATCATTTTTCTCGTCTATTGAGTAGGAAACTGCATAAGGGATATAGGATATATGGTAATATATACATTTATATAAACATACATAAATAAAGAGAATTCTTTTACATCAAGATTTAGCTGCAGTTTTAACAGCTGTCAATGAGCTTCCACATTGGTTAATTTTTGGGTGCCAAAAATTTGAAAATTTTTTTAAATCCCCCTTACTTGGGAGATGGGAAAGAAAGAAGGGATGACATTGATCAAGATGTATTGTGTCTCAAATTGCTATGTCAAACAGAAACCCTTTTGTGTATATGCCTAAAGATAATTTAAAAATTAAAAAAATCCCATTTAGTAATTTTTTATTTTTTTTTTAATCCGCAGCAAGTTGGTATTGATAAAGGGGACATCCCCGACCTCACTCAGGTAAGTGACTCCACTTAGAAGAGTCAGCACACACGCATTCATTCTCTGAGTAGAACCAGAGATGGGCAGACTCTTGCAAGTTTGTGATTGAATTTTAATCCGTCGACCAGTCTCTTAGAAATTATTCTATCTTACTAATTTTTACTTACTGTCTATTGACTATAGTTTTGGAGGTAATAGGCAGATTTTCTTGCCTGAAATCTGAGGTCTTCTCATTGTTGAACTTGAATCAAAAGAAAGCCTGGAATGATGTTATTAAAAGGGCCTGAGGCCTAGCTCTGGCTTCTTATACACATAAGAACTGTCTCCGTAATTGTGCCCCTAGTTTTCACCATATCCCTGAAATGGAGGAGGGACGTGAAGAGCAAAACCTGAATCACAATTCATTTGTATTCATTCTGCTTCCTTTTGAAGAGGAGGGATCTCTCTATATGAAAGAGTATTTTTTAGAAGTCGTGGTAGAAGATGAGTTACTTTTCTGGGGCTGATCTAGTAATGACAACATCCCTAGAAACTTCCTTACCAGCTCTTCTATCTGTCAAGCGTATAGTACAGAGCTCCTGCTATACAATCACCGCCGTCACAGATCGGCACGCACAGCCGTCCTGTGAGCCTCTCACAGCGGAAGGAGCTGCTCCTGTGTAACCAGATGCAATGGCAAATGTCTGTCCTGAACTCAACACATCCTTTGACTAGATGGTGGTAAAAAGGTGGAAGAGAATTAGAGCTACCACCTGGTATACTAATGCTGAATATAGTCACACACATAGATATTCATGTACAAGAATCTCCTTATAAACTGAGATTCACTGTAATAAAGAAAATGGTCAGCTCCTCTGTATGGTATTCTCACAATTTAAAAAAAAGAAAATTGTCACAATATAATTTCCCACTTTTTAAAAGTGGTATGTTTCAAAATTTCTCTTGTATGTACAGTACATTGGGATATTATACATCTAAAGTAATGTTAATCTTTCAATTTTTCTTAACCATTATGGAAATCTAATGAGCTGGTCTTCTAAATTTGTGTTAATGACATAGAAGATATTGAAAATTCTTCATGCATAAAATTCAGACAGCAGTTCAGAACATGATAGAATTGTGTATTGTTCTAATTGAAAAACTGGGAATATTACCTTTATAATAGCAGTTAAAAAATTAGGAAATAGCTTGTAATATTATGATAACCAGAATATTAGTTTCAATGTGTTGGCTCCTACTTGAAAATACTAATATCTGAGTGCACAGCTGGATCATGTACTGGTATCATTTGAGTATGACTAAGATTCAATGTACATGAAATATTTAGAAATCAATTTATTACAGGTAGATTTATCTTTATGATCTTAAATATTATAATAACATAAAAGCAAATAAGATAATTTTCTTCATTTTCCATAAATTACAAATATATATATATATATATGTATATATTTTTGCTAAATATCCTGGATGACATATAAGTGTTTACTTTTATGAGGTGGATATTAATAGATTTTAGAAGCAGCAAGTCATCTTTCTTTTTACACTCTGCACAGCCCTCACTTTGAGATAAGTGAGAAACGAGGTATTTTTCAAGCCTGGCATTCAGGTAGGAGCAGGTGCTTGTTTAAGACTGTGCAGTCTGAACTCCAGGAAAGATTTAAGGGGCTGCTTAAGGAGTTCTTCATTTCCCCAATTCAGAAATGATGTCATTGAAAGATTCATGTTTAATTCATGGGTTTAATTTTTAGTCGTATATTTATTGCAACTTTCATAATCCTAAGAATTTCACAAACAGCTGGGCACCAGTGGCTCCAGTTTAGGAGGCTGGGATCTGAGGATCAAGGTTTGAAGCCAGGGCGGCAATGATCTTGAGACTCTTACCTCCAGTTAACCACCAAAAAAAAAAAAAAAAGCTGGAAGTAGAGCTGTGGTTCAAGTAATAGAGCACTAGCCTTGAGCAAACAAAACAAAACAAAACTCTAGGACAACACTCGGGCCCTGAGTTCAAGCCCCAGGTCCAGCACAAAAGAAAAAATAATTTCAGCTATATGCTTTCATGATTTGGGACACATACTTTACCCTCAAAGAAATAAAACCGTGCCCTGGATCTAATGGAGAGCTGTCCTGTGGTAGAGTTTCATTAGAATCTGATGGCCCTGCTGGCTTCTGCTTCTTTTGACTTAGAGCTAGGTGAGGTTCCAAATTCACATTTCTTTCTTTTTTTTAGTGATAGTGTTATTATCTTTAAAGACTTACAATTAACAAATCAGTTTCTGAATACAAGGCTTCCTGACCCTTCCCGCTCCCTGCTCCCACCCTCCTCCATGCATCTCCCATCCTCTTCAATGCACCCACATTCCTCATGATCATTTCGTTGGACTCTGAGTGAGTTTTCTAAGGAATGACACTGTTTCTATTCTCCCCTGCCAATACCACACATTCGTGTACACTTGCATACCACCTAGTACATGTTTACTTATATATTTATCACATTTATCTTCAATTTCCCTCATTAAAAACCTCTCTAGTTAGGTTTCTCTTGTAGACATTTCAGTTCCAGTGCAGTAGTACGTTGTGGCTCTGTAGGCCATTTGTGACTTCTTGTGGGATCATTAGCAACAGACAGCTAGGCACCCCCCCATAATTGTTCCTTAGAGCCCCTTCCCCAGGTCTAAGCTAGAGAATTAAGCCCACTAGGACAGGTCTGAGCCGCAAAGCAAAACAGTCTGGGCATCATCATCTATTAGATCACGTTAGCATTAAACTGGAGATGGGGCCTGCATAGCAGGCTGGGTGAACCCCATTTAACTCCCTCAGATTAGGTTCTGCTGTATCTAAGGTTCCTCCCTGGCTCACCTGGCATGGAATCTAGCCACAGTGATGGACAGAAATACTTGGGGAAAGAGAAACAGAGGGGAGTCTAGTGAGCATGAGGTCAGCCCAGTGACTGAGTGAGGGCAGAAAGGAGATAGCTCACCCAGACAAGAACGCCATTCCTCGCACAGCAAATTGGAAGAGGGATTCAGCGTGTACCTTTTATGTTAAAGAATGCATTATTATGAGTATGGCTATCTGTAGCCCTGTTCAACTGTGCATATAAAATAATCACAGTTTACATGACATATAATGAAACATTCAAAAGATCTTTAAATTTTGTATTTAGAAGTCAACATGGTATCAGGGGTGAAATATTTCTGCTCAGCACATCAAATAATTTCTTAGACCTACCGATCAAAATTTTGAATGATCTATTAATTGCTTTGTTTCTATTTGATTTTAATGATGCTTTATCTAAGTCACTTTAAACTTAAATTATCTAAAGCATCTACATTGGATATGGGTGCTTTCATTCTGATTCCTGGCATGCAATCAGCTATGAATTATTTCAAGAAAAGAATTGGATTGTGTGTGTGTGTGTGTGTGTTCCAAATTTTAAATATATCCATTAATAAAAACCACCAAAGGTTTTGCTGGCAGGAATTTTGGTTGACCTGAAATCTACTGGTAAAGAAAAGCCACCTGTTAAAGATTGGACCCCTTCTGCACGGGTAACCATGGCTCATTGCTGTCACCTCTTAGCCTCCTGGGTTGATGTCTTGTTTTTGGCTTGGAGTTTCTTCTGACTGATCTGTTGACTTTGCATTTTTAAATGCACAAGACAACACTTTGTTACCATAAACTACTCTTACAAGAGCAGAGGCATTCTGGAAGTTTTGCTACTTTGAAGTTTAGGAGATCATTGATGTTCACCTCCTGTCTCATGCCTTGATATTTTGTTTTCTTGTAGGAACTTTAAGAGAGAGAATACTACCTTTTCCTGTTAGCTCATGTTTTTAATCTCTGTGATTATAAACACCATGTATTTTTCTGAAACAGTATTTTAAAGCGAGGTATACCAAAGAATTGCACTTTTTACATTGAAGTTCATATTCAGAGGACTCTAGTCTTCTAACCTGAAAGAAGTTCTATGATTTGAAAACATGAAAAGTTTGGGTTCATATATCCAGGCTTTCATTCCATCATCAAAATCCTCATCAATTCATCAGATACAAATTCATCTTAAAATGGTCAGGCCATTCTAGGCTTTCCTTATTCAGGTTACAATGTGCATTCATTAGTGAAGACACATTCTTTATAATGTAGAACCTACCTGACATAGAGAGAAAATTTTCCTTTATCTCTCCTACAAATTCATTTTTTTTGGGTCCGGTTGTGGGGCCTGAACTCTGGGCCTGGGCACTGTCCCTCAGCTCTTCAGCTCAAGGCTAGGGCTCTACCACTTGAGCCACAGCGCCACTCCCGGCTTTTTTCTTATGTGGTGCTGAGGAATCGAACCCAGGGCCTCAGGCATGCAAGGCAAGTGCCCTACCACTGAGCCACCTTCCCAGCCCTACAAATTCATTTTTTAAATCTGAGTGTAGGATGGGCATCAGTGGTTCATGCATGTAGTCTACACTCCGAAAGCAGAGGGAGAGAGAATCATGATTCAAGGCCAGCCCAGGTAAAACTTCTCAGGACCCAGTGTCTGCCAGCAGCTGGATATACACCTGTCATCCTGGCTACACAGCAGGCTGGGGTGGGAGAATGGCAGTTCAGGCCAGCCCAGACAACAGAAAAGCTGACCCTACCCAATAGAGAAAGCCGGGTACAATGGTACACACCTGTCATCCCAGCCACAAAGAGGGTGAGATCAGGAGGAATTGTCCAGGCTAAACCCTGCAAAACACCAGAAATTACTGGAACAAAAAAAGAGGGCTAGAGACATAGGTCAATACTAAAATACCTGCCTAGATCACACAAAGCCCTGAGTTCAAACCCCACCATTGACAAATGATAGATAGATAGATAGATAGTGATAAACGTATAATAATTTCCCTGAAATTCTTTTATTCTATAACTACGTGCTTTAGTTCACTTAACAATTTGCATTTATGGTGATTGTATACAAATGTATGTATGTAAAAATCACATAAATGTTGAGTTTGAGTACTATTCGTAAGAAGAAAAATATAATTCTGTGAGCTGATTTAACAGCACAGTTACTAGATTCCTTCAAAAATAGTTTTATAGTGTTTTAAAAACTACAAAAGGTTAATATATTAAAAAGAACAGTTATTATGAGTTAATATACCTGTAAATGTCATTAGATGTTTCATTTGTGAAATATTTTTCTTTGAATGCCTGTGCTTTTGTTAATATCTTGTTGGAGTAAGACTATTTGGGAATGATAAAATAAATCTCTTAGACTGGTTGGAATATTTGTATGAACCTATTTTTCCAATATACAGTAAAATATCACTTTGTATTGCCTAAAATTTCATTTTTAGATTTCAGGTTTTTGTTTCTGTTTTCTCTCTGCTGGGGACTGAACTCAGGGCCTCAAGCTTGCTAGGCAGGCACTCTTACCACTGAACCATTCCTCCAGCCCTATATTTTACTTATAGAAACACTAAAAAACTTTTAAACAAGAGTTGAGCTATAGTAAATCTGCTAATACATAGTACTCTATTATAGCACTATTATATTTGCTAGGTACTGTATAGTATGTCTCTTAATTGAAGAACTCAATAATGAGAAAATGTGTGTGTGTGTGTGTGTGTGTGTGTGTCTGTGTCTGTGTCTGTGTCTGTGTCTGTGTCTGTGTACACACCAGTCCTGGGGCTTGAACTCAAAGCTTGGACACTGACCTCTCCAGAGCTTTTTGCTTAAGGATAGTGCTCTCCACTTCTGACTTTTTGGGAGTTCATTGGCGATAAGAGTCCCACCGACTTTCCTGCCTGATTAACTTCAAACTGTGATCCTCAGATCTCAGCTTCCTGAGTATCTAGAATTACAGGTGTGACCGACCACTGATGCCTGGCCAGAAAAATCTTAATTTTTATCAATTATTAAAGTTGTGTTTTTCCCCCTCGGCTTTCACTTTTAAAAATATGGTAACAATATTTTAGTCAGGCATTGTTAAAGTGAGATTTTACTATATTTTCACAATTCTGTCCATTTGGACTGGGGTACAAGTAACTGTTCTGTTTTCACTGTGTTTTGGGGGAAGGGGAGCGTGAACTTGACTCGAGTTTACTGCATGTAAGTAATGTCATAGTGGAAACCTGCCTGGAGTAACCTCTTCACTGAGACCATGCTGTGATGGTACTTGGTGTGCAGTGGGGTTTGAGTATATTCAAGATGGACCTGTATGAGAGTCCATGGAATTGAATGAGTGCCAAGAGAATCCAGAATGAAATGACCTCCGAGGGTCAGGATCCACCCCTAGACTTCTGCCGTACAGAGTCGTGGTGATGTGCTGGTGTTGGCTTTAAATTAGAACAATGCAGACACTTATTCTCACTTTCTTATTGTAGGCTCCCAGCAGTCTTATGGAGACCCTTGAACAGCATCTAAATACATTAGAAGGAAAGAAACCCGGAAACAAGTACGCATTAGTTGTATATTCTAAGTAAGATAAGAAAAACTCAGGTTGCTGCTAGTCATGAGACTTGTCATGTACAGCTTACGCTTCTGCAGTTTCTGTGTGCGTGTTGTTGTCACTCTAAGGGGTTCCCTGGGGACCCCCTGAGCTGCCTGTCCAGTTACAACAGACTAAATGAGCTCACACACCTGCAGGTAATGCAGCAAATCAGTCATGTTCTTGCCTTGAGTGAACCTGTTCATACACGTATTGCCCATGAGAAGGAATTCATAAAGCAAAGAGAAAAGAGTTGTTCAGACTTAAAATTAAAACTGCTATGGTTGGTGGTGATTTATAAAAGCAACAATAATTTCACAAGTCTCCTTTCACCAGCCTCAGTGGGGTTAAGAGCAAAGACCTCAAGTGCTTTCTAGAGTCCAGTTTCTCCTTCCTTGAACCCTGAGCTGCGGCCTGCTGCTGACCTCCTACTCAGAGATCTCTTCCAGGGAGTGGCACCAAAGCAGGGCTAAGTTGCATATTGCTGGATTTTTTTTTCCCCTTTGGGAACTTGTATTTTGACCATTTTCCTTCACTGCCTGCAGAAAATGTCCAAGTTCTATACTTTTCCATCTCCCCAGTAGAAGTAAAGCTTGAGGCTTCCCAGTCTTGGTGTCTTGTTCACACTTTGCTTCTGCTGACCTTGGGCCTGACCTTGTTCTGTGTCCTGGCAGAGGCCATGTCTGGCTTGTCTGGCTCTTCCTTCTTCTTTCCATCTTGAATCAGGAACTTTTTTTTTTTTTTTTTTTGCCTTGGAAACTTTCAGGACTTTTTCTGGTTCCAAAGGTCAGGACCTAGTTTATACTTCATCTCAACGTGGACCGTAGCTTTTTCTGCAGTCAGTTGGAATGTGTTGTTGATGAGACCATGGCAGCTGCATGAACTGGGGGTCGGTCCTGACCCCACGTTGGATCATGACAGCTCTGTCAACTTGGGACTTCTTCCAGGCCCTTCTTTAGAGCTTTTTCTTATCATTTCCCTGTTCCTTTTTTTTATTGTTTTTTCCTTAGGTAAATGTTATCTCTGTTGTTTTTTTTTCCAAGTTGGCATGTTTCAGTGAGAGAGCAGTGGGGACGGATCTGTTGCAGGCAGGGATGGCAGAGCTGCTTGGAGGGGTGGCTGGCAGGATCTCTCCAGGGTGCTGCCCAGCTTGTTACCCAACACAGCCCGGGATCTGCTCCTCATTTGGGGGTGGATGTGGATGGTCAGGTCATTGACGTGAAAATACATGAAATCACAATAGAATTCAATTGGCAGCTGCCCAATGCCAATTCTTTTGGGGCCCACCTTCTTGCGGGGTATCTAGGAAGCTATATGAGTTGCTTATACAAGTGGAGGCAGAAAGCTGAAAAACATCCTTGCTCCAGTGGTTAAAGTTCAGGAACTATGCAACAGCCCCTAGAAGCAGTCACCGCCTTCAGAGCGCCACACTGTTCCCCTCCCCCCCCACGGGGTCCCCTGTACTCCAGGCAGGTCCAAAATGAACCCTGGCTTCTTATCAAAGCTGCCCTTCAGCAGCCAAAGGCTAAATCAACCCCTTCCTAGCTGGCTTCTGTCCTCAGCCCCAACTCAAAAAAAAAAAAAAATCTCCATTCGCCCCCTTGTGGCTATTGCGAGGTGTTTCTAGAAAAATTATCCATCCACATTTAAATTTAGTTGCATTTCTGGAGAAACAGAACAGAAATTCAGTAGCTTTTTCGTATAAATTATCTTCTTCTTAGAGTAATTTTTTCTCTCCTTTAAAACCATTTTATTTATCTTCTGATATGGCTGAAACCACATTTGAATTTGGCTTTTGCTACTCCCTGTTTCAAAAATATCTGAGCAAGCTAGGTGCTGTGGCTCATGTCTGTGATGCTGGCCACTCAGGAGGCTGAGATCTGAGTATCAAGATTCCAAGCTGGCCTGGACAGAAAAGTCCATAAGACTCTTATCACCAATAAACTACTTTTTAAAAAAGCCAAAAATGGAGCTATGGTTCAAGTGGTAGAGTGTTAGCCTTGAGCAAAAGAAGCTCAGGGACAGTGCCCAGGCCCAGCACACACACACACATGCAAAATGTGTATATATGGGTATGGATATATACCTAGAAAGATGCGCTATAGTAGTTAACTATTTTTTTCTCTGTATATTTGTGCTTACCTGGGAACTTAAGTGAAGGGTGAGTACTATGTTGAGTAATTACTAAAAATGCAACAGGAACACCTGTTAGTATCCCACATTTGGTATTTAAACATTTTTGTTCGTGTGTATCTGTTTTAACATTACACTTTATTTTTGTCTCCTAAAGTGACTGGCATAAATAGTTTTATTTTCTTTGGTCTTCTCAGATCACAACTAATGAGCTATTTTAGGATAAACATTCCTCTGGATCTTAGAATTCAAAGATTTTTCGTCTGTCAAGTGAGCAGAAAGATGTCCCTGTGAGATAACAGAAGTGTTAACAGGCAGCTTTCTAAAGAAAATTATTTGCAGTTGTCCTTTGTCAGCCAGTAGCATTATAACATTAATCGAGCCTCTATTTACATATAGAATGAAGCATTTGCAAATATCGGCTATGGAAAGCATGTACATTCTTTAGTACTGGTGTCCAGGATGGTTACATTTTAAATTGTATGCAATGCTACATGACAAACCTTGTATATTGTCTATTTCTGTGGTTTCACAAGGTGAAAGACCAATTTATTTTATTCTGTATGTGGGTATTCTTAAGTGCATCTTGAGAGTATAGGAAACCCAAAATAAGTCATTTGTATTAAAATTATTTAGAAGTTAGACAATTTTTTTACCTATCTATTTTTTCTGGCTATCATTTATACTTAAAACTATGATTATTGTTTTGAATCAAATAAGAAATAACAAAATTTCCTCTTTTGACAGCTGACAGGTACCATATTAAAAGAAAAATTACCATTTGCTATGATCATAGCAAAAATAAAAAAAATCCGTGGATCTGTGCTGTGGCTTGTTATAGAATTTAGAGTAGATTGCCGGACGTAAACATTTTGTAGAGTTTTTCTAGTGCAACTAGTTTTCTCTAGGCAAAATTCTAACTAGAAGTATTGTCTATATATAAAATATCATAGTCTTTTCTTTCATAAAGGACAATGACCAGGGCTGGGAAGGTGGCTCAGGGGTAGAGCGCTTGCCTTGCATGCATGAGGCCCTGGGTTTGATTCCTCAGCACCACATAAGCAGAACAAGCCAGAAGCGGTGCTGTGGCTCAAGTGGTAGAGCGCTAGCCTTGAGCTGAAGGGTTGGGGACAGCACCCAGGCCCAGAGTTCAAGCCCCATGACCAAAAAAAAAAAAAAGACCAACAGTAAGACAGAAAATTAAGCAAGAAACATGTAAGAAACAACCATCTATGTGTTGTGTAAAAGAGAAATGAATAAATGTTCTAGGCACCTGGTGTTTTCAGTGGGTCAGGCTAGACTGGGCAGCAGACAGACTTGAGCAGTCCTGAAGTCACCAGGAAGCAATAATACAACTTGGGCAAGGTGTCCACCTCTCTGACCTATGAGCAGTGCCCTCGATTTCAATCCATGGTTAGTGGTGCTCTCTAAAGCGATAGTCCCTAATATAAATCACGACAAAGACCAGATCTGTTCCCTGGAAACAGAGGTCTTGACAGCTTTTAGTTGAAGAGAAAGTAGTTTATTAAGACTAATGGTTAGTGTGTTGCCTTCAAAATGACATTTATATACACTCACTTAAAATTTCAAATAATACAAGAATAATAGAGAAAATGCCTAGAGCTATATAAAGTGCTAGGGTAATAAAACAAAGGGATGAAGCCAGGTGTTGGTGGCTCATGCCTGTAATCCAAGCTACTCCACAGGCTGAAATCTAAAGATCGCTGTTCAAAGCCAGCCTCCCAAAAAACTGGAAGTAGAGCTATGGCTCCAGTGGTAGAGCACTAGCCTTGAGCAGACTACCTAAGGCCCTGCATTCAAGCCCCAGTGCTGGCACAGAAAGAGGGAAGGAGGGATGAATTTCTTCCTTAGTATCCAGTTGTGAAGGCAGGTAGTAAGCCAGACAGTCAGAATGCAGTAAGTGGACAATAGCTCAACCACAATGGTAGGAGATTTGCTTGTGTCTACTTGTCCCCTGAGATTACTATAAATATCATTTAGTTTTAGCACTCTTGAAGAAGTTGGCAAATTAATTGCTGTGTCAATTATGACTTTTTATACACTGCTCTGTATTCTTTTATAGCAGGATAGCTCAGTGCTGTTGGTTTTACCATGCTTTATTCTTGCTATAGGATAGAAAATACATCAAAATATGTTTTGGAAGTGCTTACTTTTTCTCAATTATCTTTCTCAATTCTTTGTTTCTCATTGTTCTCATATGGCAAAGAATTGATTTCTGAAACTTACTCGAGAAATTGATTGATTGTAACAATGGTTTTCATGATTTGTTGGTCTTGCTTTTTGACGAGATTAGGTTATTATTTTCTTGGGTTTTTATCTTAACTTAGCTCTCCATTCCATAAATGAAAAGGAAAAATGACAGAAGAAATTGTTAGCCAAAACCTCATACAAGAATTTTCAACTTCGTTCAGTACTTGATTTTTAGGTTCTTATTTTTCTGCCAATACAGAGAATACGAAATTCCTTTTTCTCAGTAGTAAATCCTTGCAAATGAGCAGTTAAATAGAAACATGTGCCTCCTATTGAACCACATTGTAATGACTTCCTGCTGACTTTGATTTGCTACTGCTACAGAGAGGAATGGAAACCCATTTTGCTCATTGTTTCATTATTCATTGTTCCACCAACTCAAAGGCACAAAATGTAAACTGTTCAGGTCAAGCATTTGGGAGACATATGCAAAGCATTTTAACGTCTGATGATGTCCTATCAAACTGAAGTGCTTCTGCAAGGGATGGATGGAAACTTGGCTCAGATGTTCTCATCTTGTCTTTTAGGTCTGGTGCTCCCTCTCCATTAAGTAAGGTAAGTTTGTTTTCTGTTGGATTTTTTTTAACTGTCTTTGAATACAGATCAGTGGCATCAAGTATATCCGTATTGCTGTATATGAAATCATCACACCATGCCTTTCCAGAACTTTCCATCTTCCGAAAAATGGAAGTCCATGCTCCTCAACAGTAGTTTCCCATTCCTGGCTTCCAGTCCTGACAAACCCCAAATTACTTTTTGTCCTTAAGATTTGATTATTCTAGGTGCCTCACATAAGCAGACTCAAACAGCATCTCTCCTTTTGTGATTTTACTCAATGCATCTCCAAGGGCCAGCGGTATTGTGGCACTGTCCCAGGTCACCTTCCTGGACCATAGTTCCCAAGTCCTTCTGCCTTCCCCACACACACACTTCATTGTTTTCCACCTTTTGTGCTCTAAGCATGAGTGGGAAACGGATCTGTTTTAGACCCTCCCTTCAATTCTTTGGTCTTTATACAAAGAAGTAGAATTGCTGGGTCGTATAAGTTAAATTTTCAGAGAAAAGGTGAGTTACATTTTTATGTATTAGTTCCTCAGTCCATTGGAGCTTATTAGATGTCTTCTAGGCCTCCGTTGGACTTGTTTCTAAAGTAGGAAACATTTTTTGTGCCTTCATATTTACAAATAAAAACAAGTATATCAGTATATCAAAGTTTATCAGTATATCAAAACCTTTCACATATGCAGAGTCACAACCCATGAGAAAGGTCAGACACAAGATCTTGTGGTTGCATTGAGGGAGAAGAAACTGTTAACTAGGCACATTTCCTTTATTTATTTATTTTTTTGGGGGGGGGGTCCAGTCGTGGGGCCTGAACTCTGGGCCTGGGCGCTGTCCCTCAGCTCTTCAGCTCAAGGCTAGCGCTCTACCACTTGAGCCACAGCACCACTTCTGGCTTTTTTCTTTTTGCTTATGTGGTGCTGAGGAATCGAACCCAGGGCTTCATGCATGCAAGGCAAGCGCTCTACCACTGAGCCACCTTCCCAGCCCATGTGTCCTTTTAGAAGCCTGCCTGCTAGATCTGCTAGAATAATCGGAATCTTTTTTGTTTTTTTAAACTTCCATGTCTCTTTTGAGACACTCTGAGGATGGATTGGGCTGTGAGTGAGAGAACATTGCCTTCCATAGATCCGTCATTCACATCTGCCATTGTATTTTCCAGGCAATTATGGGCCAGGTGTGTTTCTTCCTCATGTGATCGCAGGTGTCACTACAGAGGGTGGTGACAACAGGGCCGGTGACTCTCAGGCATTGCCGGCTGTGCCAGGGCCTGGCTGCACTGCCTGCCTACGAGTCCCACAGGAGTCAGCCCCACAGAACTCCCTCATGAAGCTCAATAAACAAATATGCAGAAAGCTTTCTGCCTGTTCTGAGAGAAAGCCACACCTGAAATCATTAATGGGTGTGCTCTGGGCTCATCTGCTTCCACCTTCTGGCCGAAGAAAGTGCTGCTGATGTTTTCTTTTTACATTATTAGGGTTACTTGTCTTCTGTTTTCCTAGCTCTTGTGTCTCCTCAGAGATTTCGTGGCATTTGAAAGGGCTTTTATAGACTGGCATGTCTGTGTTTATGTTGGTGGTGATCTTTGCCATTGAAGTCTCAGTGTGGTTTTATACCGTCACTACTTCTGGATTTATTTAGATATATTGGTTAGGAATAAAAGTCATTTTTGGAGGACTTGCTCATGGCTACAATGGGTAATGTACAGGTGACTTCAGCTAGTTTTTTTTTCAATTCTGTATTCCATTTGGATCTGAACTTTTGTTGACGAGAGAGGCAATTTCCTGAGCAATCATATTCAAACTGTTCATGGGTTTGTCTTGAAACACTGAGTGCTTAATAATTGCCTATCTGTTGAATTTTTACTTCTTGATTTGTTATACTCATGGATGAGTAAACAGACAAATACTATGGAATTTGAAAGTTTCCATACATTTTTTTCTTTAACCTCTTCTTTAAAATTATTTGTTTAAAACTCCTTTAAAAGCCAGGTGCCGATGGCTCATACCTGTAATCCTAGTTACTCAGAGGCCAAGATACAAGGATCGAAGTTCAAAGCCAGCCAGAGCAGGAAAGTCCATGAGACTGTTATCTTCATTTGACCACCAAAAACCAGAAGTGGAGCTGTGGCTCAATTAGTAGTGTACTAGCACTAAGTAAAAGAAGCTCAGGGATAGCATCCAGGTCCTAAGTTCAAGCCACAGGACTGACACAAGAAAAACAACAACAACAACAAAACTTCCTTTAAATCTGTTTTGTTGGAAATCACATGTCTAATTAGGGTGGCAACTGATAGCCTTTCCTAGTTACTCTAGTTACTGTTGTATCTTTCTTGTTATAGCTCATTTCCCCTAATAGACCCTAACCACAAGTATACTGTTTTGAAATGTTCCAGTAATATTTCTCTTCTAATTACATGGCAAATTAAATGTAGTCTGTAAAATAGAATTTGGATGCATACTACACAAAATTTATAGTTTGTTAATGTATTAGTTGAACATAAACTTTTAAAAATTGGGGGAGAGCCGGGTGCCAGTGGCTCACATCTGTAATCCAAGCTACTCAGCAGGCTGAGATCTGAGGATTGCATTTCTAAACTAGCCTGGGCAGACATATCAAGGGAGTCTCATCTCCAATGAACCATCAAAAAGCTGGCAGTGGAGGTATGGATTATGTGGTAAGGTGACAGCCTTGGACGGAAAAAGCTACGCAAGAATACAAGGCCCTGAGTTTAAGACCCAAGACTGGCACCAAAAAAAAAAAAGAAAAGAAAAGAGACAATTCCAGAAAAACAAGGTTTAAGTTTTATTTCATTAATTATGTTTTCCCCACTCTTAGCAGGGATTAGATATAGACACAGTATCTTCAAGCTGCCGTCTAGTAAGACTTTCCCTGAAGTCTAGTTAGGACGAAAAGTGAGGAAATGGCCCTGATTTTATAGCAGTTTTTATAGGTGATCATTTTCGGCAGCTAGAAAGATCTTCCCCAGTCATTTAAAATTCACGAAGTACATACAGTTAGCTTTCATTCTAAGAGAATGCAAGTCGTTGCAACACTGGGCCAAATGCATTCTCAGGTTTTTGTGTAAAACCCGAGGCAGGCTTTGTCCAACAAGGATGATTCACTACAGTTCTTAGTACTGTCCCTTGGCTTTTTTGCTCAAGGCAAGTACTGCACCACTTGAGCCACAGCTGCACTTCCAGCTTTTTGGTGGTTAATTGGTGATCAGAAGTCTCCCAGACTTCTCCTGCTTGGGCTGGCTTTGAACCGCCATCCTCAGATGAACTCAGCTTCTTGAGCATCTAGGATTCCAGGCGTGAGCCACTGGTGCCGGGAGAATCATTGGTCTGCAAAGCAAAAGTGCTGCTCCTCTGTGCCCTATAGCCTGCGATCTGCCGTGATCACGTGTGTGCATCTTCTCTTACAGTCCTCCCCAGTCACCACTGCCACGTCGCCTAACTCCACACCAGCTAAAACCATCGACACGTCCCCGCCCGTCGATTTATTTGCAACGGCATCTGCGGCTGTGCCGGTCAGGTTAGTCTGTTATCTGTGGCCGTCAGCTGTCAGCTGTCTGTTACTGTATGTGGGGCAGGCTTGGGGTTTACTGCTAGGGTCTGCACACAGAGGTTTTCTTCAGATGAACTCTGGTTCTAATCAGACTGATTGAGGCGGAATCATTTTTTTGCTCCACAAAGGTAAGTTCTTTGACCCACTGGATCATGAGAACGCCCCGGCCTGTGGGAAAGGCCTTCCCGTGCACACATTGAGCCCCGTGGAAGGATGGCGCTCTTCTGATTGGCTGACTTGGACATTTTCTACTAAACTCTTCGCTTGGGACATGTCAAGGTGTTTTGAAAGGCTTTCAGAGCAAACAGACTTTGTGCTGTAGGTGGATGTGCTGGTGTGCTCAAGGAACTCGAACTCTGGCGGCTGGAAGAGGCCTTTGGGGGTGTTTTTAGGCCACTTTTAGAGTATCTCTCCACGAGGGCTGTTTGGAGGAAGGTGGGGACAGAGGGCTCTGCAAACCTCCCAGGATTGCTAGGAAGGGTGAGGACTCCCTGGGGTTCTTTGCCTTCAGAGGAGTCTGGCCTCTCTTTCTGTGATCTGTGACTCTGTTTATGAAAGCCTTTGTTTAGAGATGTGGATCTTGAACTGTGAGAGAAAGCCATGTGTGTGTGTACTGCTCATGGAGTGCTTTGGTCGCCGTTCATAGAGCCAGCATCACAACAGCCAGCCCAGGCTGGAGATGAGCCCAGGGCTTCGTGGCCGACAGGCAAGCATGCCACTACTAAGCTGTACCTCCAGCCCCTGACTCAACTAATACTCTTGACAATAAATATGCCCTCTTTTCTGTTCCTCCATCCACCTATGGTTATGAAAAGGACATCGAAACCAGGCAGTCACTTTCAGGGGTTTTGAAATGGCTTTTGAAAGTAGCAGTGTCTTTTCTTCAAAAGTGTGTTACTTGGCGATCCAGGAACCAGAGGCTCATGCCTGTAATCCTAGGTACTCAGGAGGCTGAGATCTGGAGGACTGTGATTTGAAGCCTGCCAGGGCAGAGAAGTGCATGAGACGTCATCTCTAAAATAAGCCAAAAGAGTCTTAAACTCCCACTTCCTGCTAGGGGAGCAGGAAATGTTGCTGTCTGCCATTTCTCCCTATTTAATTCTTGCTTTATGAAAATGATTGCTTACTAAAACTTTTTAAAGTAAAATAACCCACAAAAACCGGGGCTGTAGTATGGCTTGTGTGGTAGTGTACCCATCTAACAAGCATGAGGCCCTGAGTTCAAACCCCAAGACTGTATCACTCAGAAATAATACGTATTTAAAAGAAGATAAAGTGGCTTCTTATGAAGACAAATGGAGAGCTGGAGGCTCTATAATTGAGTGCCTCATGTGGTAAGCTCCACTCCGAGTTCATCTGTGAATTCAGTGAGGGTCCTGTTAAACGAAGACTTTGCTGTGGTAGCATGAGAATAAGCCTGCCATCCCACGTTTCTAAGAAGGAGCATGGACACAGAGAGCATGGAGCCCATATTCTAAGCAGGGAAACTTGGGCTTCTCTTTGGGACCTATGCAGATAAACAAGCTTTGATCAGCACACCCACAGCTGAGAAAGAAACTGCAGCAGTCATTTTAGATGGGTCCTCTCACAGGCAAACTTGATGTCATTAGTATGATTAGGAAAAGGGTAAGATAGCAATTATTTAGTATTCTATGGTCCATAATGTTTTTTCCTACACACACACAAAAATAGTTCGAAAATGAAGAAAAGATAACCTGAAGGTTACGATGCTCATTTTCCTATAGAAGATGGCCCAGGGTTTAAATCCGGCTCACTCTCTGCTTTCGTCCCTGATGTTTTGCTGGAGTGAAGGCGCCCTCCCCCAGGAGCGCCAGCCCTGCTGTATGCTATGCTGCTGTACTTCCCAAAACACTAGTCTTCCATGAGACTTGAGATCTTGTCTGTGTACGCCTTGTCAAACAGTTTTACGCTGTTTCCACCTCTGATTCTGACGTTCCCTTCTGCTCAGTGCTTCAAAGCCATCGAGTGATCTCCTGGACCTCCAGCCAGCCTTCTCTTCCGGAGGAGCAGCGGCTGCAGCCCCTGCAGCGCCACCGGCCGGCGGAGCCACGGCCTGGGGAGGTAAGTGGAGTTGGCCCTTACTCCACCAGTTCTCCTCTGGCTAGTGAGGCTGCTGCTTTCCTCTAAGCTGTCATGGTTGTATTTACCTTCTGGTTATTCCTCCCACCCCCCATGCTGTTAGAAAATGTGTAGAGAAAATACTGAGAATGGCATTTCCTGATTGAAATATATACTGCAGGTCACGGGAGGCAGAGAATCTAGAGGACAGCTTCATGTTCAGGTAGTTAATTGTTCTTACTTCAAAAGTTGGAAGAAAGGAAGTCTTTGCCTTGGTGATTCTAAACTTGCAGTGATGTTTGCAGTATGCCTCTGGACATTCACATCTACAACGTTGCATATTCCCGTGACTTTGTGAAGTGCTTAGAGATAGTACGTCTGATTTGATCTTGTCCGGGGTGACTCCTGGACCCATGTAGGCTGGGCTGGGCTTTATCCACTGTGTTTGACTTCAGACAGTTCAAGTTACTTCCTGCTGCATTGATTAAGTGAGAGGAATCATGTCTGACTGCTTGATTCCCGTCTGATTCACGGATCTCAGAAAAATCAACCTCCTCTAGGTATTCAATGAAAATGCTTAATACTAGCATAAAATTAATTACTGCATAAGTCTGGGAATTGCATGGCACTATTTTTAATACTAGGCCCCATGGCAGTGAACTATCAGGATAACATTTTCAGAAAGGCTAAGGCATGAAGCACACAACTATAAAAGCAAGATAGGTAAAAGACTTAGTAGCCAGTCATACAGTAAAGCTGGTTTAGAGTATTCTGAGGGATTTACTATATTTACAGGAACTTGAAAAGGAAAGAAGATGGCCAGGTTAGATTCAAAACTGTTATAAGGAAAAAAAAACCATTGAGGATTTGTTTTTCACCTACCAGTATTACCCATCCCTAGCAGATAATAAGATCTGATTTAATATATCCTTTATTTGTATTATATTTCATATTATTTATTAGCAATAAATAACAAAATCCAATGCAGTTACCTTGCCCAAAATAATTAAATCATCCCTGGCTGGGTTTATTACAAGCGCACCAACATAAGATCTAGAGTCCACTCTGGTCGGGAGCTTGCTTTCTAGAAATTTCAGAGGCTGTTGCTCCAGGTGACTAAATGATGGCAAAGCCCCGGGGCCAGAGATCACCGCCCTGCTGCTGGTGCTTTGGGGTTCTGTGTGGAGCTGTGCCTAGCAGCTAGGACTGCTAGGCATAGAAACACAAAGGGCACCCACTGTCCCTCTGCTGGGCTTACCCTGTCCTTCCTGAGCCCGTCCTGTGCTGTGGGTCTCTTAATGCCATCAAGGGGAAAGGGATCTGGGAGGTGGACATGAATACAGAAATGCTGCTGTTTTATTTGGTGCTTTTATTTTTTTTTGTCATGTTGGCCCTCCCCATGGCTGGAAAAGTCCTGGGAAAGAGAGAGAGCTGGGAAAGAGAGAGAGCTGGGAAAGAGAGAGAGCTGGGAAAGAGAAGAGAGCTGGGAAAGAGAAGAGAGCTGGGAAAGAGAAGAGAAGGAAAGAGAAAGAGCTGGGAAAGAGAGAGAGCTGGGAAAGAGAAAGAGCTGGGAAAGAGAGAGCTGGGAAAGAGAAGAGAGCTGGGAAAGAGAAGAGAGCTGGGAAAGAGAAAGAGAGAGCTGGGAAAGAGAAGAGAAGGAAAGAGAAAGAGAGAGCTGAGAAAGAGAAGAGAGCTGGGAAAGAGAAGAGAGCTGGGAAAGAGAGAGCTGGGAAAAAGAAGAGAGCTGGGAAAGAGAAGAGAATGAAAGAGAGAGCTTGGAAAGAGAGAGCTGGGAAAGAGAAGAGAAGGAAAGAGAAAGAGAGAGAGCTGGGAAAGAGAAGAGCTGGGAAAGAGAGCTGGGAAAGAGAAAGAGAAGGAAAGAGAAAGAGAGAGCTGGGAAAGAGAAGAGAGCTGGGAAAGAGAAAGAGAAGGAAAGAGAAAGAGAGAGCTGGGAAAGAGAAAGAGAAGGAAAGAGAAAGAGAGAGCTGGGAAAGAGAAAGAGAAGGAAAGAGAAAGAGAGAGCTGGGAAAGAGAAGAGAGCTGGGAAAGAGAAGGAAAGAGAAAGAGAGAGCTGGGAAAGAGAGAGCTGGGAAAGAGAGAGAGCTGGGAAAGAGAAGAGAAGGAAAGAGAGAGAGAGCTGGGAAAGAGAAAGAAAGAGAAAGAGAGAGCTGAGAAAGAGAAGAGAGCTGGGAAAGAGAAGACAGCTGGGAAAGAGAGAACTGGGAAAGAGAAGAGAAGGAAAGAGAAAGAGAGAGCTGGGAAAGAGAGAGAGCTGGGAAAGAGAAGAGACGGAAAGAGAGAGAGCTGGGAAAGAAAAGAGAGAGCTGGGAAAGAGAAGAGAAGGAAAGAGCTGAGAAAGTGGCTTTTTCTTTACTTCCAACTTTTATATTCTGGAATCTCAAAATTTACGAGGAGATAAGTGTATGAACAAGAAACTACTTCAAACTGAAATGTAGGAGAGATAAAGATAAATAAGGCAAATATAAATCGGTTAGAATAGTTTTTAAAAAGTGCATTCTATAATTTCTTGATCTTGTTTTCAAGATTTTTATTAAAAAAATAACAGAAAAGTAGTTAAGAAAAAAGTGTAATTATAAACCCAAATTTTTTAATGTTGGCTTATTTCCATTTTGTGCATTTAGGCCTTCTCCTCTATTGAGATGTTCAATTTCTAAAGCTGTGATAGCTATCAATTTTTAAACAAAATTATTCTTACTGTAATTTAATTTTATTAAATTTTAATTAAGGAAAACATTGCTGAAGAGGTTTTATCAGGGTATGCAATCTGTTATCCTGAGCTTTATCTTTTAAATAGTTTGTTTCAATTTGCTGCCAATTTATTTTCATAATGAGTGCCTTACTGTTTAAGTGTTTTTCAATCCACATCCTTAAATTTTCTCCGCCATGAAACTCATATACAAGGCTTTAATAAAACTTTAATAAAAACTTTAATAAAACTTTAATAATACATTTGTTAGTCTCCACAAAAGACGGATTGGCCATCTACAAAAGGGTTACTTTTCTTTATTTCAACCATTCTGGAGGTACTTTTCTGTTTTCTAAACTGCCCACTAGAGGGGGCACTTTTTTCCTAGTTGCTGTGGAACTGCTATGCTGAGAGCACAGAGGCTTTGGACTTCTGTCTCAACAAATATCTAGAATCAGAGTCACAGCACAATGGAAAAGGTAATGGGAAAGTTCTCTCATTGCTAAATAAATGATCAAACTTTATAAGCCTTAAGAAATTGAAGTTGCTTCTAAACTGAAATGGAAAAGTACTCCCCTTTTTAGTTTTTATATTTTAGAACATATGCCTAACAAATAGCAGGTAAGAAGGGAATAAAAACAAAACTGTGAGGCCTGTGTTGATTTGGAAGTAGTTAGTTTTCTGCTGTTAGTATAGCTTAATGAATGTAATTGTTTTCGATATCAGAGTTGGGTTTCTTGGTCTTTTAAATGCCTTCTGAAATTTTGGTTGCCTTGGTTCTCGCATTGTGTTTAAGACCCTGAAAACATAGGGCGCCCCCCCCCATGAATTCCAATGGCATTTGCTGATGCATTTAGGAGCCCGGGGGGAGGGGGGGTTGCACACCAGGCCTGAGTGTACCTAAGAATGCCGCTCCGAGGCGTTTTGAAGATGCTGACTGTAGTCCTTTAAAATGATCCTGGTAAGGCTGAAGGTGATGGCTCAAGACTCTAATGCTTTGAGAGATGGAGGTTTGGAGGACTAGAGTTCGTGGCCCAATAGGAAGCTCAGGGTCCAGGCCAGACCAGACAACAGCACAAGACCCTCAAATTATCTAGAGCAAAACAGGCTAGGGGTATGGCTCAGTGGTAGAGAGCCTGCTTGGGAAGTCTGAGGCCAAGTTCAACTCCCAGTACCATATAATAATAGCAATAGTAATAATGATCATTTTTATATGATCATTATGCTTCTAAGTATTAAGATTATACATTACATTGAAAAATACCTGCTAATGAGAAACTTAATGAAACAGAAAATAGTTTAGAGCTATTTTTTTTCCTGATACCTACACCTGTGTTCTATTTTGGTTTTTTTTAACTATATTTGGTACGTTCTATTTTCTAAACTGCAGTTACACGTGCAGCCTCTGTTATTCACTGGTATTCCAGGTATAAGTGACCGGTCAAATAAAGAGAATCAGGGAGGCTCAGCTAACTCTCCTCTCTTGGGAATTGATGTAGTGTAGCAGAAGCAGTCAGAGCAGATGAAATGGTCAGGCTATTAGCAAACACATTGACGTCACGGTGGTTTAGGCCGGGCTTCAGGTAAGTCTGTGGACTTCCCTGTCCTCAGTTTGCACACCTGTAACACTGGAACTTTGATCTGGAGACAAAGGCCCCTTCCAACTTGGCAGTGTCATCCTACCAGTGGGTGGGGTGTTGGTGTTTTAATCACAAATGGCCTGGAAAGGAAACACAAAGCTAAAGTTCCTTCTGTGGGTGCCTCCCCTGCTTGAATGAGTGTCTCAGCTCTAGCTCTTCTTTCTCCCTATGCTGCCCGCTGGACATTGGCAGACCTTTTGGGAGAGGGTGAGTATCCCTGTACGTTTTCTCATGAGAACTGTCTGCATCTTCAGAACTGTCCTCGTCTACACTTTCTGAGTCTGGGTATCTTCTGTCCTTTCCCTTCTCTTCCCCTTTGCTCTCTGTCTCTGATGCACTGCAGATTCTTTGGCTGGGCTGTCCTCTGTCCCCTCCGAAGCACAGATTTCAGACCCCTTCGCTCCAGAGCCCACCCCTTCCACCACGACTGCAGAAGCAGCCCCGGCCTCCGCCCCAGCCGCCACCACCCCTGCGGTGCCGGTGGCCTCCTCGGACGTGGATCTCTTCGGAGGTTAGTGTCCTTGTGGCGCGCAGACATCCCCGGCAGAGAGGCATTCCACTCTGGCCATTTGGCCGTGCACAGGGACCTCCTTGGGTTCCACGCCACACACACGTCTTGCTAACCTGGTCAGCCTACCTCTGCTTCCTCCACCCCCGGGGATCTGACATGAAGGGCTTGGCTGCTTCCAGATCTCCTTGCACTCCCGGAGAAAATATGCAGACTGGCAGAGGCATCCTGGCCTCAATCATGTCCAAACACTCAGGGCAAAAGCCCCAGGTCCTCTAGACAGCAGCCTTCCTGGGGAATGGGCTGAGGTTGTCCATCTCCGTGGCGTTTAGCTTGCTCCTGCCATGGAAATAGTTGGGCCCTTCTGCCCTGGGAACTGGGAAAGAGCATCCACAGCTGCCTGTGCAGTGTGGAGTGCACACAGGTTGAGGTCAGTCTCTGAGACACCACATCAAATGCCTGGGCCTAGGGAGACAGCTGAAGCCCGCTCATCCAGCCAAGGGTGGAGCTGGGCTCCCAGCCTTGAGGCATGCTCATGTCAGGGACAGGCATCAGGTGTGCTGTGATAATCCATATAGCTTTGGGTTTCCTCATTACCATGTCATCTCTTTTCCAGAGCCTCTAGGAGAGAAATGGGAAGCAGCTGGGATGGCGAGGGCAGGGAAGGTTTAGGGGGCCCGGGTGGAGTGCCTGTCTTTCCCTGGAATGCATTGTACAATCCCTCTGAGGTTGTGGAAGACAAGTAGCACCGGGCTTGCAGCAGAGAACAGGCTTGCCCTGGTGGCTTCAGTGGAGTCTGCCGCAGCTGGCTGGGGAAGGAGTGGCACTGGGTGCGTCTGCAGGGCTCAGCACAATGTTTATCTCCGTACACACAGAGTTCAGCCTCCAGCAGCTTCACGTTCTGGAGTCTGTTTTGTAGTTTTCCATGATTTCCCCTAATTTATTAGAAATCATTTTGAGATTTGCCTTTAAACAGAAACCTACCCTTAAATCATTTGGACCCTCTTGCATGGCCATTTTGAGAAATATTTTTTCTCCCTAATATGGGCAAGTGGCTGACCCCAGCTGCGTGCTAGCTGCATAACTTTAGAAGTTGTGTGGATTCGTTTAGGAAGAAGTGTGATGAATTTCAATTTCATGGAAATAGTTGTTTCATTTGAATATGAAATATTAAAACCTTGACTTTTTCTAAGTCATTACTGTAGCAGAACTGTAAATTTGGGAAATTGAAAAGACCCATTATTTTTAACATTTTTTAACATTCAGATTTATATTCACATACATTTTCCAGTCATTTCAATGGAAATGGCTTATTGAAGGCATTAAGAACTCTTTCACATGCCTGTAATCCTAGCTCCTGAGGATCTGAAATCTAAGAATTGTGGTTCAAAGCTAGCCAGGGGAGGAACGTCCATGAGACTCTAATCTCCAATGAACCACCAGAAAACCAGAAGTGACACTGTGGCTCAAAGTGGTAGAGCAATAGCTTTGAGCAAAAAGAGCTCAGGGACAGTGCCCAGGCTCTGAGTTCAAGCCCCACAACTGACATAAAAAATACATTTTTAAGGACTTCTCAAATATATCACACTAATATCGCTGCTTCATTTTTTAGACAAACTCCAAACATGGAAGCCTACTTTGTGGAGCCATGCAGAACAGGGTTGTAAGACAGTGATGGACTTTAAGATTTAAAATAGCTGGGGACCAGTGCCTCACACCTGCAATCCTCACTCCTCAGGAAGCTGAGAGCTGAGAATTGGGTTCAAAACCAGCCCAGGCAGGAAAGTCCATGACTTATGCCCAGTAAACTACCAACCAAAGTAGAGGAGCTGTGGCTCAAGTGGTAGAGCTCCAGCCTTTAGCAAAAGCTTAGAGACAGCGCCCAGGTCAAGTTCAAGTCCCAGCACACACATACCCTCTCTCCCTCTCCCTCTCCCTCTCCCTTTCCCTCTCCCTCTCCCTCTCCTCTCCTCTCTCTTTCTCTCTCTCTCTCTCCCCCCTCTCTGTCTCTCTGTCCTCTCTCTCTCTCTCTCTCTCTCTCTCTCTCTCACACACACACACACACACACACACACACACACACACACAGAGTAAAGCTTGCAGACTATTAAAAATAAAAGAAAATCCTTAAAGCTATCCGGGTGACTGGTGGTCAGCTGGGTCTCAATGAGCAGGACATTGGTGGAATGGCTGGCCTTGAAACAAAGCAGTTCACAGGCCTGACTCCGTTCCTGCCTGGTAGTGAACAAATGATTTCCTGCAAGAGCTTTGTCACCTGTAGCTCAGCAGGTCCTCCTCACTCCATGTCTATGCCCCAAAGTAATTAGGGCAGCATTGGTGAGAGGCTGATTCATTCCTCCCCCCCACCCCACCCCCGCGCAGAGAGACTTGGGTATCTGGGAACAGGAAAAGTTGACCCTCCTACCTTTAAGCAAGAGGTGAGAGTTAGTGCATAATGTTTTGGGGGGCACCAGTACTGAGTCTTGAAGGCAGAACCTGGACACTGTCCCTCTGCTTTTATTTTTCTCAAGGCTGGTGCTCTGCCACCGGAGCCACACCTCCACTTCCTGCTTTTTGCTGGTTAATTGAATTTAACAGTCTCTCAGATTTGTCCACCTGGGCTGACTTCACCCTCAGTGTGCAGATCTCAACCTGTTGAGTAGCTAGGATTACAGGCATACGCCACCATCACCCATAAAATTAAGAATGTTTAGTTTTAGTTTTAGTTTTTTTCTTTGCTCAAGGTTGATGTTCTACCAGTAGAACCACAGCTCCACTTTTGGTTTGGGGGAGGGGGTGCTTAATTGGAGATAAGAATCTCATGGACTTTCCTGCTTGGGCTGGATTCTAACCACAATCCTCAGATCTCAGCCTCCAGAGTAGTTAGGATCACAGGCGTGAGCCACTGGCATCCAGCTAAAATATTTAGTCTTCAGTAGCAGAAGCAGCATTGAAAAAGATGTGTGGTTGATGGGGAAAAAAATCCCAAGGGCCTCACTGTAAATAGGGTTTCAACCAACTTACACAGGAGGAAGCAGCCACCTGGAGAGGTCAGCCATGCGTCCCCAGACCCCAGGCCTGGTCCATTCATCACCCTAGACAGAGGAAGTGGTAGAATAGAGTTGAGCATGGTTCTAATGGTATAGTGTGAGCTCAGACAGGCAGCTGAGGACCAAATCCTGTTATTGTTACAAACTACACATGGTGTTTGGAAATAAGAATACATCATAGAATGGCTACATCAAGGCAGTTGATGGATAGTTTATAGTATCCCACTTGTCATTTTTGTGATGAGAACACATCAATGATCTTTAAACTTTGCTTCTATCCTCTTCATAATAGAGATAATGATAGGATTGCTGTAGGAATGAAATTTAATGATATGCAAAACCTCCACGGCCATTGCTGTTCTGCTCTCCCTGCCATGACTGGCCTCAGTTCCGGACTGTGTGAGGACAGAGAGGCCCCACCCACCCCAGCCTGCGGCCTGCTGCTCAGAGCTGCTCCTGCCCTGCACAAAGTTGTATCTGGAGAAGCACGCCCCCCCGCCCAATGTCCTTTGTATTCTCCTGTATTATTTATTTGCCTTCTCCCCTCACCTCTGGAGAGCAAATATCCTCTTCATATAGCCGAGTAGCAACCAGATCCAATTAACCATAAGATATCAGTGACTGATGTTCTATTTGTGGTTTTCTAAAGTCCTTTCTAACTCTGGAGGTTCTCTCATT
Organism: Dipodomys spectabilis; assembly: GCF_019054845.1. Classification (NCBI taxonomy): domain Eukaryota; kingdom Metazoa; phylum Chordata; class Mammalia; order Rodentia; family Heteromyidae; genus Dipodomys; species Dipodomys spectabilis. The sequence continues at coordinate 530,874 of NW_024871277.1, forward strand.
CAAGGTGGTTTTTAAAAATTATTCCACAAGACACTAGGTGCAGACTGTTGCTAGTGTGTGTTTACACCTCTGTCAGTCTAGAACCCCTGTCAGTTTGACTTGAACAGAAAAGCAAGTGTCTTCACTGTGGGACTTCCTCAAGCCTCACATGCTAAATAAACCTCCCAGAGAAGGGACACATCTGTACTGTTTCCAAAGCACATTTCACAAATGCTTTTCAACTCCTGAGGATGAGTGTTGTAGAACACATCAGTAGATACAGTAAACACAGGAGGTGCGGGTTCTAGGTGGGTACTGCGGACAGGGCAGGTGCAGGTTCTAGGTGGGTACTATGGACACGGCAGGTGCAGGTTCTAGGTCGACCTGGTCCTGCTCCCTCAGGGTTTCTGCTTTTAAGCCTGCCATGCTTATGGTAGCCTTGGAGCTTCTATGCTTTCAAAATAATATAATTTCTAGGACATCTCCTCATATACTATGATTTTTCTAGTAGAGATGCTTTGAGAAACACACACACATACACACATATCCACACCAGCTTTTATAAAGTGAACATACAGGACTAGAGATGTAAGTGGTAATTACTTACCTTTTGCACGAACAAGACCCAAGGCTCCTTCCCCGCTACTTCAAAAATAGGTAGGTAGGTAGATAAGACAGACAGACAGACAGACAGATAGGCACCAGTAGCTCACGCTTGTACTCTTAGTGACTCAAGGGGCTAAGATCTGAGCATTGATGTTTGAAGCCAGCCCATACAGAAAAGTTCATGAGACAGGCTGGAACTGGAGTTGTGGCTCAGGTGGTAGTTTTCAGCCTTGAGTAAAAAAGCTAAGGAGTACAGTCAGACCCTGAGTTCTAGCCTGGGCACTGGCACCAAAAACAACAGAGGGGGGAAAATGTATGTATTTATATACTGGACCTGTCAGTGTGTTAATGGACTTTTCATAACCACAATAATATATTATTATATTATTATTATAGACATCTAGTATTTAAACATGAAATTATGTTTTTGCCTGCTGAAAACAGATCATTTTCCAACTAACAGGAAAATAGAATAGTAGTTAAAAGAATAAATGTAAGTACCAATAAGCATCCTGCCTTAACTTACCTATTTCTTTACAAATGGATCCTGGACTTGTTGAGTTAAATTTTTCCCCAGGCGCTTTTAACATCATAAAAACGGAACATGTATAAACGCCAAGCCTTTCAGGTCGCCAGGAGAGTGTGTCTCAGACCACCAGAAATTTTAAACTGGTCATTGATGCGCCCCTCTGTTTGCCCTGAACCTCTGTTTACCATCATGTGCCCGGAAGAAGGCATTGGTGTTGGCGGGGAGGAGGGGGGGGCTTGGGTGGTGAGGCCTGGCCAGACCTCAGAATCCCGCCGTGCGCCCGCGTGGCTTGCACATCGGAGTCCCGATGTCTCAAAGTACACAACCAAGTCGTCTTGTGTTTTACTTTGTCGGTTTCTAGCGGTCCATGAAACACGCTTCCGAGGGCCCTTATACAATGAGAATCGGGGTTCACGCGGTGTAGACAGGGCCATGCGTGCACACGCGCGCCAACCCATGCCAGGGTGCACCCAGCACCGTGCATGCATGTGTGCACGCGTGCAAGGGCCACCAAAGACGCCTTTGGAAACACCCAGCATTCATGTTGTATAAGGGAGCCCTCTTCACGGTGTTAACTCGATTCTTTCACTCTATTTTCTTCTCTTTGTATTCCTCGCATTTCTGTTGTTTGCACAACCGCACCCAAGATGCGTTTGCCGCTTCTCCGGGGGAGGCCCCCGCCGTGCCCGAGGGCGCCACCGCGCCTGCCGCGCCCGCCCCGGTGGCCGCCGCCCGCGATGCTTGCTCAGGAAATGGTGGGTCCCCGCGACGCCCCGGGGAGCCCTGGGTGATTTGGAGGTTCTGTTTTTATGCCCCCACCCCACCCCCGTTCTGTGTCCTTCGGGGTAGAAATCACCCTTCATGCCAGCCCGGCCGGGAACGGCCGCCCCCCCAGACGTCCGGGCGGCCGGAACCCGCGCGCCTCGCCGAATTGACACCTCCCCAAGGTGGCTGACAATTCGTGCGGGCGCGAGCATGCGCACTGGACGCTCCCGCCCCGCACCAGGCGGCGTCTCTTGGCAGGAGCAGAGCAGATCTCTTAGGATCTGTGTTCACGAACTTTCCAAGCTGCGGGGTTTGGCCAGACGGATGCGGGGGGGGGGGGGGGGAAGGGGGGCGAGGATGGAAGCAGGCTCACCAGACTTAGGGGGCCACGCGTACCGCGCAGCTCGTGTTCCCGACTCCCGTGGAGCCGATATTTCCTCTATTAAAAAATACTTTTTTTCTTTTCTTTAAAAAAAGCCCCTACCGCTGCCCCTGCTGATGAGGATAGGAGCTCAGTCCAGGCAGCCCGGCCCCGCTGGCGTGCCAGTGCTCGTGCGCCCCGCCGCCGCGGGCACGCCGCCGTGTGTGTGCCCGTAGTCCCCTGGCTCACGCGTGTCTCCCCCTTCCTTCCCCAAAGACCCCTTCGCCCCGTCCGAGGGGAGCGCGGACGCTGCGCCCGAGCTGGACCTCTTTGCCATGAAGCCACCCGAGACCAGCGCTCCAGTAGTCACTCCCACTGCTAGCGCCGCACCCCCTGTTCCCGCCACCGCGCCTTCTCCTGCTCCCGCTGCCGCGGCCGCCGCCACGGCCACCACCGCCGCCGCAGCCCCGGCCCCAGCCCCGGCCGCCCCGGCCGCCGCTCCCGCTCTAGATATCTTTGGGGGTAATTCTGTTGCTCTTCTTGTTGCTGTTGTTGTTGCCAAACGCTCTGTGTCTTGTGGATTGAACCCAGGCCCTTGGGATGCACACGCATGCAACGCAACTCGGCTGCGTGCATGCTCGCACGCCTGCACGCAACTCAGCTGCATGCACGCACGCGTGCAGCTCAGCCGCATGCACGCACGCCTGTGTGCATGCAACTCAGCCGCATGCACACGTACGCATGCACGCACGCAAGCAACTCAGCCGCATGCTCGCACACACACCTGCACGCAACTCAGCTGCATGCATGCATGCACTCATGCACCGAAAGGGGACAGGGCTTCCGCTCAGCACTCCACCCGCAGCATGCCCCGCACAGCGCACAGTGCGAGGTGATGGCCACAGGCTGTGTGCCCCACACCCTGCTGCGTGGAGGCCCAGCCCGGGCTGTGCGCCCCGCTGAGCAGACCCGTGTCTCTCGGTCATAGATCTCTTTGAGGCGGCTCCAGAAGTGGCGGCGGCCCCAGCGCCTAAGCCGGAGGCTGCGCCCAGCATAGACCTGTTCGGGACAGGTAAACGCCCAGTTTCTCCTTCCGTGTCATCTCCGCTGCTGCGTGCTCGTAGATGCCCCGAACTAACCGATACCTGTGTTAGATCTCTGCCCAATTCCAGCCTTCCGCTAACTTGTGCTTGGTTTTGGCTTGTCCCTCTGGGAAGATGGCTTCTCCTCTCCACCGCACGGGGCCTCTCCGGTGCCGGACAGCGCGCTCACAGCCGACCTCCTCTCCGGTGAGTGCCCGTGCCAGGGCTCGCCTTCAGGTCTGGGGTGGGGGGTGGGGCTCGCGCACGTGCCCCAACGGGTTGCAAGTGTGGCCCGCTTCTCCCTCCGCCCATGGCCGACAGGTGAGGGTTCACGTTGCAAATCCAAGGCTGGTGGAAAAAAAGAAAACCTTTCCACGGGAATCCTCGGGACCCCGAGCCCCAGGCCGGGCATAGGGTGTAAAACCCCTGGCTCTATCCCAGCCGTGGAGCCGGCCTGGGGGCCCTGCGCGCCCCACACGTGCGCCCGCACCCCGGCCCACGCTGCCCCTCCCGCGTGACGCGCACTCTCGTGTTCTGTGCTCACTGCAGTGGATGCGTTTGCCGCGCCCGCCCCGGCAGCCGCTGCTTCTCCCGCAAAGGTGGAGCCCGCGGGCGTGATAGACCTGTTCGGGGGTGCGTATCTCTCCTCCTCCCACCCTGACCACCACTCGCTTGGTTTTATTTTCCGTTTTGCACCATCGGCTCTTGTTCCTCTGTTTCGTTACGTTTCATCCTTTTTCTCCAAACCACGTGGCATCATTTCTGTCTCTTCCATGCGGCATTATGTGTTTCCATTTCTTTTGCCATCATCTCCAACCTCATCATTGCATCCCCATTTTCACTGCATGACCCGCCGCCCTCCATTCCTCCCAACCCTCGTCAACCCCAGGGTCGTCTTCTCTGCCCCTCTCCCTTGGTGATCCCGGTCTTCCGGACCCGGCACCGTTCCGGAGCTCTTTACAATAGAACGGTGGAGGAGACCATTCAGACTTGGACACACATCCCCCAGTCAAAACCAAAGGCGTAAAAGCAAGATGGCACGCGTGTGTGCCACCGTGGGTTTACATCACGCTTAGTGTGTTAGAAATCCTCCGGAGAGTTTGAAGATGATTTTTCTGGGTAGGATGTATCCTTTTCTTCCTTTTAACGACATCGGAAAGCAGGAACACGTAGAGAGTTCTGCAACCACCTCTCTGGGTGATCCAGCTAAAGTCTTCTGTTGGCAGTAGACTTCTAGAGACAAAGTCTGGGCCATGTCCCCGATGCTCGGGGGGCCCTCGGAGGCTAGTGAGCCCTCCTGAGCCACGGGAATGTGGTTGAGCTCCTGTTGGACATCAGCATATCATGACCCATGCCTGCCCCCGGCCCTGGCAGGTGCCGTTGAATGCCAAGAGCTCACCAGGTCAGGACTTGGAAGTCTCGTGCCCCAGTCATGGACACTTAAAAAGTACAGAGTTGTTGCTGCTGCTTGAGCTGCATTCAAATTTTCCAAAGTTGGATAGTCTTCTAGGTGGGAAACTTCTGTTTTGTTTTTTTTTTACCTTTGGTAAAAAATAAATTAATGACAATTTAAACCTCAGTCCTGTTTTGGTAAGTGACGAGATTTGATCCAAAAGATTCATTCTTTTCTTTTTAAAGTGTCTTAATATCACAAAGGTTGGGGGGGGGGGGGTGTCCTGATTCCTAAATGTTTTAGAAGGCTTTTGAGAAAAGGAAATGTTTAGAGATGATGTTAGTAGCACACATAGCTGTCTTCCCAGCACTCAAAATGCCGCTCAGATAGGACGGTCAGAAATTTGAGGCCAGCCTGGGATACCCTGCAATACCCCCCCTCCTCCAAGTATGAACTAGAAGTGTTTAGAGCATCGCTTCATTCACCCATCACATTGCATGCACACAGGGGACAGGCCCACATACAGGATGTCCTGTCTCTGCGTGTCTGTGCCTCACACTTGAGTTGCCTACGGTACTTACTGTTGACGTTCTCTTGCTTTTTTTTTGCTGCATAATGGATAAACGGATAGATGCTTTTGGAACTAGTGCATCTGAGTCCCAACCTACTCCTCAGGCAGCTTCTAGTTCATCAGCCTCGGCCGACCTACTAGCTGGTAACTCATTTAATTAACGTAGCGTTTGGAAGAAGTTAAGTTCAGATGTATATTTATAAGTAACAGATACTACGTAAGTTGAAAAGTACATTTTTCTTTCACATTCAAGACATGAACTTGAAAACCATGGCATTCTATACGGGAAGGTTGATTATTTCCCAGGATTTTATGGAAGCAGTCTTAAAGTCACAATTAATTGTATACAATGGTGGCTCCTTGGATTGTCCCAACCTGCCTTATTTTCATTTAGCACTTGTCTTTTTGTTTACTGAAAAGATAATGGTCTTGTGTGGCAGTTTTCACCTTATACTAACTAGGCTCATTTATCTTGGATTTGTGGGAAATGTACCATGATATTTAACAAATGGTGTTGTGATATATAAATCATCCTAGGAAAAACTTATTAGAGATCTCTACCATTGACTTAAAGCTCTCTACCATTGACATAAATCATTGTTTTAACAAGCTGATCATTTTTCTATCTGAAATACATAGCTGATGCTAGCTGAACAGAGACATGGTATGGGGTAGATTGGTACAGTCTATCTAGAGTCCTTGCTTATTGTTAGCATAGAGTAGACAGAATAAGAGAGAACTATTGGAACCAGGCGCTGATGGGTCACACCTGTAGTCCTAGCTACTCAGGAGGCTGAGATCTGAGGTTTGTGGTTCAAAGGCAGTCTAAGCAGTCTAAAGAGACTCTATCTCTAATCACTAAAAAGCCAGATGTGGAGCTGAGGCTCTAGAGCACCAGCATTAAGTGAAAAACCTAAGGAACAACTCTCAGGCCCCTAGTAACTGACACACACAAAAGAGAGAGAGAACAGTATAAGTACTCAAGGACAGGAAGAACTTTGGGGCAGGAGAGCATTGCATCATGGGAATCAGACCTCAAAATGATGGAATGTGCCAAGTACAGGACCAGATGATCAGGGAAACTCAGTAGGTTTCCACATGGCACAGCAGGGATGCTACCCAGGTGCAGACTCTGAGACGCAGCTTCCATCCGGCTAGTCCCTTCAGGGGATGCACTTTGGTCCTGGGCTAGCCAGAAGCCATAAGGATCATCAAGGATCATCACAACATAGTACAGCTGCCACATGGGAATCTGCCACGTCTCTCGTGTGGCTCTCTGTAAGAGTAAGTGACTAGCTCCCATCTCAAGGGTAGGACTCATGGTTGTAAGTAGTATCATAAACAATACTGACCCCAGTGTTGCAGGCCAAAGCGTTGGTGTTCGGCTTTGTAGTAATGGCAGGTCCTGAGGCACCCTTGTCAACCTGCAGGGTTGTAGGAAGTTTCTTTGAGTTCTCATCTTTCCTCAAGAAGCTGGAGGTAGTCGGCTGCTAACCTCTCCTCCCATCAGTAATTCGATCTGGTTATTTAATTCTTTCTCAAGTACAATAGTGGTTTCTTGGTGTCTTTCCTGTGCTCTCCAGACACCGTGATCGCACTTAGCAGTGTCTTGGTCACATCCTCTCATTCATTCGGCGTCTGCCAGCGGCATTTTCTTGAGCTGTGAAGAGCCCTGCCTGCTGTTGGGTTCTTGGGAAGGTGAAACATGATGAGAGACAGTGGACCAAACCTTTCACTTGAGAGAAAAAAAAGTTCTCAACCTTCCTGGTTATTTTCCTGGCCTAGATACTCTTCACAGTCCTTCAAATTGGCCACAGCTCCTTCTGAACTTGTATTTGTAACTCACCCATCCAAGGTCCGGTAATGAGATTTCATCTGACCCTAGAAATAGCGTAGTTTCAAATGGCTATTTGAAATGACCTATGGGCTTTAGTAAAAAACCTCTTGCTTTGAAGTTATATAAGCTTGAAATGGCACCTGAAAATGTTCTGGCTTCTTGCAGAATTCTGAGAAGTCTGCCTTTCTCACCTGAATATCTTCTACCCTGCCCCAGATAGAAAAGCTCCTACCAGACAGGAGCCTGGCAGAGTGGCTAGGCTCTGATTGCCATGTACAGGGCTGGCCAGCCACCCTGTTACCTCCCACGTGCTCAGACTGCTGTGCCCCTTGACCCTCCAGGCCTAGAACTGAGCTACTGCTTCCAGAAGAGCCCACTGGGGCTCATCTAGTGTTTCCCACTAAGAAACGGAAAACGGAGCATTCTCACCCGGCTCCAAGTCAGAGGTTAGTGACTCCGTCAAGAGATTTGCTCCTAGGGACGAGACAGGATCTAAAAAACATCAGGAGCAACTAGGAAAGGGCTGTCCCATCCATCAGGTATCATGGGGAGCTTGGAAAAAGTCCCCCAAAAGAAAGTATATTATTCAATCAAAAATGGGATACCAAAAGAAAGAAGAAAGAAAATTGGTGATGAGAGTTCAGTTTCATTTATTCTGCACATTCTACTTCTTCCACTACAACTTCCATGGCTCTTTCAATGATGGGGAAATTGTATATTGTGTAAACTTTCTTATTTTCTTTTCTATGTAAGTAAACTAATATTTACTGCAAATGAGTCTATGTGGGTTTTAATGCTTCCAAAACAATTGAGTTAATTTACACAAATGGAAGCATATTACCTTATGATCGAAGAAATTTTAAGTAACTTTTAATTTTGAAGTTTTTTTCCCCCTAAGGTTTAATCTTGGGACCAGATTGTGTTTTAATTACAGAAAGGCATTTCTCATGCTTGTTTAAATACCAAAGCAACAGGAAATCATGTTCTTAGTTTTTTTAAAAAAAAATCTTGAAATATCAATGTAATTCTATCCTGTAAACTCGGGGATTCTAGCCAGTAGTGACTATATGAGTTTTCACATTACCCCAAGCATTTTCATTTGGTGCACATGTAAGTCTGCTTAAATAGAATCAGTTTTTAAAAAATTGTAGATAGCAAGCCCACAAACATGATAGGGTTCAAATCAGGATCTGAGGGGAGGGGTGAAGGAGGGATGGAGGGAAAAGAAAGGGAGGATGAGAGATAACAGAGTTTGTGTTTTATGGAGAATGTTCTAGTCTTACATTATTGGCTATGAGTAATAAAACTATTTAATGAACATGAAAGAGAACAAACAATACCCAGATGATCATGAATGGTTTAGACTTTTCATTAAGAGCTTTATTGTAAGGGCTCTTTCCCTGTGCCACCTAAGATTAGTCCCCGGCTTGCTTTTTTGTTTTTGTTTGTTCTTCGGTGCTGGAGATCATTGAACCCAGGACCACAGCAAGCACTGTGCTGCTTGACTCTATCTTCAGCACTGCTACTTTTTTTTTTTTTTAAAGGAAATACATTTACATGAAAATAATAAGGGGAAAAATAAATAGCAGGCATAGTATTCTTTAGACATTTAAAAAGTAACTTAAAAACAGAAAAAAAATTATTAAAATTTTATGTAAGACAAAGACTAAGTAGTCCTTTTTTGTGTGTTGGTCTAGGGGCTTGAACTCAGGGACTGGAGCCTTCTGCTCAAAGTTGGCACTCTACCACTTGAGCCATAACTACATTTTCTGGCTTTGCTCTGTGTGTGTGTGATTAATTGAAGACATGAGTCTCATAGACGTTTTTGCCCAGCTGTCTTTGAACTGCAGTTCTCAGATCTCAGTCTCCTGAAGAGCTGGGATTACAGGCATGGGCACCAGGGCACGGCTGAGAACATCTTTCCTTTAGTAAAGGTATTCACAATGCAAATCGACCTTTCAAATACTAAAATTGCCTAACATGACCTCTGTGAACTCGAGAAAGACTTTCATAATAACTCACAACTTTTCCAATCTGAAGTATTTTTCATATCCTCAACCCACATCACTCTCAGCTCCTCCCAGGCTGAATATTCTTATACAACAAGGCAGAGTAACATCTGCTGCTGTTTTTGTCCATTAACTGAGAGAAATGATTTCTGTCTAGTCCTCAAGGAATAAAGAATTTTAGGTCCGGTTAACTTTCAGTAGACTTTGTGATCTTCTTACCTTCAGTCCACAAACACAAATGCAGTGTTTAGGCTGAATATTAGTAAATGGAAGCCACTGGCATTGTAAGATCTGAAAGCCATGGGATATTATTGGCAGATGATAGAGAAATGACTTGGTTAGCATGTTCTACCCCAGCTGCATGTGGAACCTGCATTGGTTAGGTCCAGCCTGGAGACAGGCTGCCTGCCCAGGACTGCTTCTGAATTCCAAAAGCAGAGTTAAGCAGGCCCATATTTGGAGATAACCCACCAGAGGGCCTGAGATACATATAGAAGATCGTCTTCTGTCACTCTAAGCTAAGGTGCCTACCTAGATACTTTCTAGGTGGCTCCTAGTATATTTGTAGAAACATAAGATCCTCAAATATAATGAAAATAATTGCCTGACTTTTAACCCCAATGATGCTTTCTTTGCTTTTTGTACTTGGTCATAGTAACAATTGGATGCCACCGGTTCTTTTAATAAGTCCATATATCCCTGTGTACGATATCGTATTTCTAATTAAAGTAAATCTGTCGTTAACACATGATGGATCAGCATACTAGAAAGCCTGCTCAAAGGGGAATGATTCAGGGGAGGAACCCATGTGAGGACAGAGAGGGAAAGGGATATATTCATATAGTTTATAAATGTTAATTTACCAGTTAGTATACATTGCTATGTTTAAGAAAATGTCAAGAAACTCAGCAAATTGTTTTCATTTGGGGAGAAGGAGCAGAGATAAGGAGTAATAGGTGAATTTGATCCAAGTATATCTCAATCATATATACATATGGGAATATCACAATGAAACGCCTCTAAACAATTAGTTGACATTATTTAAAAGAGAGAAACTTTGAAAAGTGAAATGTTCTGGGCACACTGCCTACTAATAGCCACTGTGCATTCTTTTTTCCTTTCTTTTCTTTCACCATTAGTTGTGTTTGCTCACCTTTTTCTGGGATTTTTTTTTTAATTTCCAGGGTTTGGGGGTTCGTTCCTGGCCCCTTCTCCGTCCCCGGTGACCCCGGCTCAGAATAACCTGCTCCAGCCCAATTTCGAGGCAGCCTTTGGCAGCACGCCCGCCACTTCCAGCAGCAGCTCCTTTGACCCGTCAGGTAAGGCACCGGCTGGCAAGCCTTCTCACCGTCTCTTCTGATAACAACACAGAGCAGCGGAGGTCAGAAAGCCACCAGCAAGCCTGAGTGATAGCCAGGCTTGAAAAGCTAAGTCTCTCTTTCTAGAAACAACCTGAATGAAACTTTCCAGTACCTTTTTACAGCTTTAAGAATAGCCTACAACCCTTTCTGTTTCTCTTCTTGATTTTTAGCAGAACTCTCACTTAACCACGCACACCATCTCTTTGCATGAGCTTACACGCACATGACTTAGAAATGGTCAAGGGACACACACACACACACACACACACACACACACACACACACACACACACACACACACACACACACACACACACACACACACACACACACACACACACACACACACACACACACACACACACACACACACACACACTCTTGGTACGACCTTCGTACCTGAGTCTTTGTCTCTGAATTGGTCGGACAGCCCCCTGCCTGTTGCTTAGACCCTCGAAAGCTTGCATGGCCCTCAGTTTGACGAAGTTGAGACACAAATAATATTCTTTGCCTGCCTTGGACCTGTCATCACTGCTGTCATTTTGTTTGTATTTTCTTCCATTCTCCTCTCCCCATGCTGGGTCCTCACTACAAATTTTCAATTGGTGAGTTTTTGGTAATTCAATGTGTTTCAGAAGTACCCTAAATACATCCCCTGCCTGACAAATTGGTTGCGTCTATTGCCAGTGCCTAGTTGAATGCTTTCCTTGTTTTACTTTATAACTCTTGCGTAGTAGCATATATGGTAGATACTCGTAGTTTCTTGATTAAAACAATTGTTTACAACCACAAAATGAGATTTCAGTATCTTATAAAGATACAGCATCTGCATTTTGAAGTCTTTTTGAATTCTAGCATCTGATACGTGGTATTTGTCCTACAGAGATCAGACACCATCAGTGATGGTCTTTGATTGCTAATTCTTAGAATTTTGTTTAATGTAAACATCCCCTTTAAAGTGAAAACTAAACATAATTGCTACAGTGAGAGAGAAAGAAAAGCCAAAGTTGTTGCTTCAAAACTAACCATCAGCCATTCTGTAGACATTTACTACTAGGTTCTGACTATTAGATTAAGTGTTCTATTTTCATAGAAAACTAGGAGGTGTGATCTTCTTTGCTTATTGAGGAATTACTTTAAAGGAAGCGCCGTAGGTTTTCAGAGTAAAACCTTTAGGCCTTGTGATTAGTCACTATCCTTTTGAGTAAAAAAAAAGTATTTTTGTAGCAGTTGTTAATAAGACTAGCCGTACAACAAAACAAACACTCCACTAAACGAGCTGAAATGGATTCCCTCATTTACTGTTACACTGAAGCCTTGTATGATGTGTTAGTGGCACTCTCCCCACTGAGAGATGAGAAAACAGAAAAGCCTAGACAGTCGCTCCACAGAAGTCAGAGAGCTAGCGGGGTCAGGGATCATCCTATACATTTTACAGCTCTCTTCCCCATCTCTCTCCATCCTCATTAGTGTTCCAATGCTTTCTGAGCAGACCCGTGTAGCGTGCTCCCCGGCACCCTGCTGTGGCTCACGTGCCTTCCGTCATACGAATGCATAGTTACTCATTGCCATCTGTGACAAAAAGAGAGTCTCTCTCTCATTCTGCCTGTGATTGCTTCCCCCCCCCCCATTTCTTTCTTTTTTCGATCATTCTGAATCTGATCTATTTGATTTCCAGTATTTGATGGTCTAGGTGATCTTCTGATGCCAACCATGGCACCAGCTGGGCAGCCTGCCCCTGTCTCCATGGTACCACCCAGTCCAGCCATGGCCTCCAGCAAAGCCCTGGGAAGTGATCTGGATTCGTCCCTGGCCAGCTTAGTAGGCAGTGAGTAATCAGCTTTCTTCAATGGGCGCCTACACGAGGTGTGTTGTTTTCCGTCCTTTCACACATCTTCCGGCTGGTTTTGCTGATGGAGAGGATAGAAAGACTTAGCGCTCAACCCAGAGCCCTTCAAGGAAGGTAATAGTGGTGAATCCATTGTCTCAGGAGTACCTGTGCCATTTTTAATCTGAACTACCACAGGAACAATTAAGGAGCATGCACAGGTATGAAGCCAAGTGGATGGTATGTAGTAAAGACTTTCTCATCATTTGAAAACAAGGGTAGAGAGTAAATTGAACACAGGATATCTGAATAATATGCTATATAATTGAGTACAGTATATTTGAAATACACTAGTATTGAATGCAGTATATTTGAATTCTGTACTGTAATATATAATATAGGATATTATGTAGTGTATTTAAAATTGTGTATCTGCATTTCAGTCATTCATTCAACAAATGTTTGAGATAAATGAGAGATAAATCAATGAACAAAATAGATAAAATCTCTATTCTGATGGCCCATAGGAAAGGCAGAGACAAACGGTAGACATTTTAAAATAAGCAGATTCCAGGATGGGTGCATTGGTTCATGCCTATAATCTCAGCTACTTGAGAGATAGAGATCAAGAGATCTTAGCAAGTCCTCATCTCAACTAAGAAGTTGGGTGTGGGGATGCATGCCTGGGATCTCCAACAGTGTGTGCTGGCCCAGAGCAAAAACACAAGAAACTATTCGGGGTTGGGGGGGGGGGGAATCAAACACACAGGGCTGAGCAAACGTAAAGTCCTGAGTTCAAACCACACTACCACCAGCAGAAACTAATTGATTGAATTAAGTAAGCAAATTCTTTAGTATGTTAAGTCCTAAGTGTCATAGAGACAAAACAGAGGAGAGAAGAGGAATCACTTGTGAGGCCATTGGGAGTGAAGCGAAGGACAATGAAACCCCAGCTCAGGCTGGGGGCAGAAGGCGAATGTACAGCCTGTGCAGTGGAAAAACACCAGGGCCGGAGGTGGCGGGGCATGAGGGCCTCTGCCCAGCCTCTGCCTCACTTCTACACCTTCAAGGAAGCAGGAAGTATGCTCCACAGGAGCACATTTTCAGTCAGTTAGCTGGTTACCATTCTCTATGAAACTAATGGTAAATAACTAATTATTTAATCACAAGTGCTTGTCACCTTCCACTTACAACAGTTTGTAACCATGGACTGTGGACTAGTCAATCCAGTTCTCAGACACAAGGTAGACAGCTGAATCTACGCATGCCTACCCTTCGGCAACACATCACAATGTGGTCCTTGAGCCAAGTGTGTGCAGCTCACACCCGTAACCCCAGCTATTCAGGGCGCTGAGATCTGAGGACCACAGTTGAAAACCAGCCTAAGAAGACAAATCCAAGACTCTTATCTCCAGTTAACCAGCAAGAAGCCAGACATGGAACTGTGGCTCAAGTGGTAGAGCAACAGCCTTGAATGAAATGCTAAGGAACAGTGCCTAGGCCCTACGTTCAAGCCCCAGAAAAACAAAACAAAACACCAAGATGCAATTCTTAAGCATGACATGTAATAAAATTAAATCGTTAAGTTTGTAAAGATCTTTTTACAATTGGATGCAGGCACTCCAAGCAAAATGTTAGACTTTCTCTAAGTTTTTTATTCCTTGACTTCTTAAGTATGTAAGTGGAATATAGTGATTTCAATTCCTTTTTTTTTTTCTTTTATCCATTTATAGATCTTGGAATCTCTGGTACCACAACCAAAAAGTAAGTGTTTTGAAATGATCTAATTTCCTTTTAACAGTGTATTTGTGTTGGTTTGAGACTATCAAACATTGCTGTCATGCTCAGACTGGATAATTTCAAAATCCATTCTTCATTTCAAATAGTTGTTAGCTGCTCTTCTCTTGAAACCTCTGCTCTTACCCTGCAAGGAAAAAGGATAATCCATTGTGGTCTCGAAGACTGTTTCCATTCTATCCAGACATACTTTACGATGGTGGTTCAAATAGCTTAATAACTTAAAATTCCAAACTCATTACACTGTTCCTAGCTCACACTGGTTTTTACGAGTCTTTCACGGCACCTTGGTAGCAAGGAAGGCTTTTAAGGTGGTAGGCAATGTATGCTGTCCTGCCTTCAAATCACCGCAGGGCAAAGTGTCAGCATGACACAGTGATATGAAACTCTCCAAGATCCCAAGTTGCCATCAGCAGTGTGTCTCAAATCCAACAAAATAGAAGTGGCTAACATTAATCATGTATTCTTTGTAAACTTGACGATGAGTGAGGAATTGAGTTAAATATTCCAGCATACTTTTCTGTACAGGTGACAGGAAATTTCTGTTATCATTGAGATCGAAATGAATATTTTCTTCAGTCTTTTAGATAAAACAGGATAAGACCCCTTCTGTAAGTTTTTACCTTCTTCCATTTTTTTTCTAATTCTTGGCTCTGTTTCCTTTGTCTGCTTGGTTTGTAGGGGAGATCTCCAGTGGAATGCTGGGGAGAAAAAGCTGACTGGTGGAGCCAACTGGCAGCCAAAGGTGACGCCAGCCACATGGTCTGCGGGCGTGCCCCCGAGTGCGCCTCTGGTAGGTAACGTGGCAGGGGGTGGAGGGGGGGAATGTGGGAGGAGGCCTCCAGTGTCCATGTTCAGATGTGCGGAGCAGAGGGCATTTCTCTGAATGTGGCCACTCACGTTGGGTTTCTGCCTCCATGGTGAAGAAGTAGAAGCAAGATGCAAAGTCTACTGGAACACAATTCCACTGACTTTGATGTCCAATAACAACGGGACCTATTTTTTACTTTAAATAGTTTGAAATGTTTTCTATGCTTCTTCTGTATTTAAATAATTATGGGAACAGTTTTTCCGAAGCATTTCATTATCATATCCCAGATCCAAAGAGACTCCAAGATACCCAGTGAAAGGAGCTAGAAACTTTATTACTACCGTGCAGGGACTGCTTCCTACCACTGGGAAAGTAGGAGACTGGCCTTGAGCTCAGGATAGGATGGGTTTTTGTAGGAGTAGGTTACAAAGAGTTACATAGATGAGCCATGCAAGGCAGGTTTGGCACATTTTCATTGGTTATAGTTATATGACCTTTAAATTCATTTGTTCTTTATGGTAAATATCACATGTAATAATTTGCAATAGGCTGCCCATAGTGGGACCATTCGGTGGTGGTCTTCAGTTGGTGGGCTTAAGGCCCTGTTACTGAGGCAAGCAAGCAAGGTTATAGAAGTAAAACATAGCAAAAACATAGCCTTGAGTCGCAGGAGCATAGGCAAAACATAATCTTGACTTGGTTAGCATGATCAATACTGTCAAAGCTATTGACACTATTACAGAAGTGGTTTTTATTGTAAGCTCCTGACTAATACAGCAGCTCAGTGCAGCTGGTGATAAGCCTCAAGGTTGTCAGTAGCCTTCTGAAAAGCTGCCAGCTTGGTAAACTTGAGTGAGGGAGAGATGTTCTCTTGCTTTTTAGCAAGGATGGAAAAGGGACAAAAGCTGACTACTGGTCAGCCTTTGTCTGGGGTTTTTCTTTCTCAAGACGTTTTGCCCTTTATCAATAATTTTGTTCTGTTTTCTGATTTCACATTTTTGTTCCCATGGACATTCTTTTGCCAGAGAAAAAGGGGTCCAGGGGGGAAGAGTACATTTCCAACAGCAGGAGGGACTGAGGCCAGACAATAGGAAGAACTTTTTACCAGTGAATAGTAACTCAGATATTACATTATTGTCGTCTATCATGCAATCTTTTAGTCTTATTTTTTTCCTACATTTTTCTGATTGTCCCAATCAATAATCAATGAAAACTTTTTTTTTTTTTTTTTGCCCAGAGCCAGGGGCTCATTCCTGCAACCCTAGCTACTCTGGAGGCCAAGATCTGAGGATCATGATTCAAAGTCAGCCTAGGAAGGAAGGTTCTATGAGACTCTTATCTCCAATGAACTAGCAAAAAGCCAGAAGTGGAGCAGTAGCTCAAGTGGTAGAGCACCAGCCTTAAGCACAAAAAGCTAAAAGATAGTGCCCAGGCCCTCTATGTTTATTTTTAAAAGCAAAACTAGGTGAGCCATTGCTGCTTGAACCCCTCTGGGGTTTCTGTCCTGTGCTCATCTGCTCCTGTCTGCCACTCCTTAAACTCTCTGGGCACCGCCCTCTCCTTGTTCTGAACTAACTCCTGAACTTCGCTCAGACTCCAGCCAGACAAGCACGCATGAAAGAAATATAAACATGAATAAATACAAATACAACATAAATATGAACTAAGGTGAATTAGAATGTATAAGTGTATGCCTAGTAGAAGAAGCCATAATCAACGGAATGAGTAGCTTAAGATTCTATTTAGATTCAGTATTCACAATAGGCCAGTCCATAGAAACAGGCACTCAGCGATTGAATGGCTCAGGCGGTAGGGGAAAGGGAAGTTAGAAGGGACTGTTTCTTTGGGGAATGATAGAAATATTCTGGGATTAGACAATGATGATGATTTCACAGTTTATAACTCTAAACGGTGCATGTAAATGCTGCATGAGTTTTATCTCAGTCAAGTTTTTTATAAAGAAAATACCAGGCTGAGCCCAGGTGGTTCACACCTGGGGAAGAACTCAGAAATGACCCTTGATTGCACTTATCTTTTTGTCGGTCGTGGGGCCTGAACTCTGGGCCTGGGCGCTGTCCCTCAGCTCTTCAGCTCAAGGCCAGCGCTCTACCACTTGAGCCACAGCGCCACTTCTGGTTTTCTGGTGGTTTATTGGAGATAAGAGTCTCACAGACTGCCCAGGCTGGCTTTGAACCGTGATCCTCAGATCTCAGCCTCCTGAGTAGCTAGGATTACAGGCGTGAGCCACCAGCGCCCGGCTGGGATGAGTTTTAAATGAGGGGAAGGTGTAAGGGGAGGCTCAATGGGGTATGCAAACCCCCCCAGCCCTGACCCGGAACCGCCCAGCCCTGACCCGGAACTGGTAGACTGCACCGCCATCTCCTAACGGCTTCCTACAGGAAGAACCGCCCGGGGCCTGGTGCATGCCCACAACAGGACAAAACCAGGAACGACACCCAGAGGAGTAGTCAGAAATGCGGGCGGTGTGCGGACCAGGCCAGGCCGGGGAGGACAGGGAGGGCGCCGCCCCTGGCGGGCCTCGGCGTGCGTGGCCTCGGCGTCACGCTCACGCCGGCGTTTGGCATCCAGAGCTGACGTGTGGGACTGCGCGCGCATGCGCGCTTGCGCACAGGCTTGAAATGCGCGTTTTTCGCTTGCGTCCTGCCGTCTGAAAGCCAACGGTGTTGTTTCTGTGTGTGTGTGTGTGTGTGTGTCTGCTGCTGCTGCCCCTGCCGCCGCTGTCATCGTCCTCCGGGCTCGTGGTGCGCAGCAAGGAGCGGTGCCTCCGGCCGGCGCGGTGGCCCCCGGGCCGGGCGCCCCGTCCGTGGGACAGCCTGGAGCGGGATTCGGCATGGTGAGTCCTGAGCCGGCCTACGAAGCGCGCCGGCCGGAAGCGGGGCGCCCGCGGCTCCCGCCTGTCCCCGCCCCCCCCCCCCCAAGCTGCTCGGGAGGCTGAGATCTGACGATCGGGGTTCGAGGCCAGCCCGGGCGGGAAAGTCCATGAGACTCTGATCTCCCACGAGCCACCAGGAAACCAGAAGTGGCGCTGTGGCTCAAGCCGTAGAGCATGCGCCTGGAGCGAATAAGTCCCATGAGTGCCCAAGCCAAGCCCCAGGTCTGACACACGCACGTGCGTGCGCACGCACACAGACAGCACGTGTGTACACGCTAGAATAAGTCCGTGGGCCGCACAGCCGGGCGGGATGAAGGCACCCGCCGTGGGTAGCGGGCTGTCCACGCCCCGTGACTCCCCCTGTTCACGGTGGCCCGTCTGGGGGTCCGCGCGTGGGGTCCACGCCTGTGCAAACCTCTTCCCCCCCCACCCCCCCGCAGCCTCCCGCGGGCGCCGCCATGCCCATGATGCCCCAGCAGCCGGTCATGTTCGCACAGCCCATGATGAGGCCGCCCTTCGGAGCCGCCGCGGGCCCCGGCGCGCAGGTAGGAAGCCGGCGTGGGGAGCACTGAGGCGGGAGCACCGGCCAGGGCGGCGCTTGGGGCGGTTCCCTGGCGCCCGATGCACGCTCTTGACTCTGGCCTCGGGGAAGGGCGGGCACTCCCGCCAGGTTGCAGACATAGAACCCCGGGTCTGCCCGAGCGCCCACGCCGCGAGTCCCGGATCAGCTGCTTCCCCGCGCAGGTTCCCCCCCCCCCCCCCCGGGCGCCCACGCCAAAACACCCGGGGCGCGGGAGAGCACTGCGCACACCCGTGAGCCCACTGGATAGAGCCCCGGGGACAGCTGGCCCCAGAGTGTCCCCGGAGTGCGTTCCCCTGTGTGTCAGCTCGGAAGCTGCCTAGCCACAGGCCCTTGGGGTGGCGATGGCTGGGTGAGCAGCACTCTGGGGTTCGCATCAGCCTAGGCCTACAGACTTGGGAAAGCCTCTTCCGTGACTGCCAGCAGGAGCAGCCAGCCATCTTGTCACCAAGACCTGGAGGGGGAGGGGGGCACAGAGAACAAGCCTATCACTCAAGGAGTTAGGCCTTCCACCTTAACCACCAGGATGCAGGATGGGGGGCGGGGGAAGCAGGTGGAGGGGAAGGGGGCTGCAGGAATCCGTTTAAGTGAGGCCGGGTTCTCGTCTATGCCATGTGCTGCTTCCACTTACAAAAAAAAAAAAAAAGGCAAAATACATGTAAGTTTCACTAACAATTCCCAACTACCCTGGGAGCCAGCCTCTCCTGCTTAGCTAAGTCCCTTGTCAAATGGTGTTATGCAGCCAAAGCGCTTTGGCCATCGTGAGACACTGACTTGGGCAGAGTCCTAATTAGGACTGGAAGAGCAACGTCCTGAGCACGCTAAACCAAATAGCCACTCACACCAGAGCACGGCTCCGTGCCTGTCCTGTTTTTTACTTAACCAAGTGAGTGTTGCCTCTTATCCTTAGAGGACTTACACTGGGAGCCTTGTGGATAGATTGCATCCCTTTTTTTCCTTGCTCCATCATTAAATCTATCTTCTACCTGTCCCCAAAGTTTACTCTCAGCTTCTTTGGCCCCTAAAAAGCTGCAAGTGAGCAAAGGGTTGGTTTCCCAAAAGATGGTGTAGAAGGCAAGAAACCCTGGCCTGCACCATACCCAGGACTCTGGTTTCAGGAAAGGTTTTCTAGTCTGTTGGACACTAATGAATCTCATCTAACAGTGCTTTAGGGGAGACGAGGAAGGTTACAAGCCTCTGTCTGGTTGGAGTAAAATTAGCCTGTATTCCAAGATGGATTTTATTTGCTGTGTTGCCTGGTAGTTGAATAGATCAGCAAATGCTACCCTTTGGGGAAGAAAGAAAGGATGTTTCTAATTTTGATGGACTTAGCACAATCTTAAGAGTTTGTGGAGGTCTTATTATTGTTGTTTTATTTTTTATGCCAATACTGGGGCTTGGACTCAGGGCCTGGGTGCTGTCCCTTAGCTTTGTCACTCAAAGCTGGTGCTCTACCACTTGAGCCACACCTCCACTTTTATCTTTTTGGTAGTTTATTGGAGCATGGACTTTCTAGCCCAGACTGGCTTGAAACCTCAATCCTCAAATCTCTGGCTCCTGAGCAGCTAGGATTACAGGCATAACCAGTGCCTTGCTGTTATTGGGATTTTTTTTTAAACCTTATTGTATTTGTTGTGCTAAACACTTTAGAAATAAATTAATTGAGTTTTATCACTTGCAGTAGTCTTTCTTTCATAATACTAGTTTAGCATCAATTGTTACTTAATTTGGAGAATAGAAATGAAAAGCATGATATAATAAAGATATATCATTTTAATTAATACATCAATTTATAGTAAGCAGGTAGATGGCATGCTATTTTTATGTAATTTTTAGATTATTTTTTATGTCAAAGAAGTATAATTATCCTAGAACATAAAGTAAACTTGAGTTTGTAGCTTGAGAATGTAATTACTTATTACCAATGCCTAGGCTATCCCAGTGCTCATTAATTGGTTCATATCCTAACATTGTCATCTCATCTATGGATTCATTTATGGATCAATGCTCATATCTCTTCCAGTATTTGCCAAGCATCATCTCCATTTTGCAAATGGCATTTGACCATTAGATGATCCTTCTGGATGTTCTAGGATGAAGCTCAGAATTGCTCCTTCTGTGTGCTAAGCCTACCCGGAGGTCCCCCCTCCCCCGCCCCACCCCACTGAACTCAGATTTCATCAGACAAATGGGAGATTTTGCATTAGGTGCAACAGAGAGCTAGCTATCACCTGCAATGCTAGCCTGAGGCCTGAGTAGGCCTTAGCCCTGAGCCTTGTAGAGAAGCCTGCTCCCGAGCTCTCTCCAGTACCGAGGTGATGTAGGAGTGCTGTGTGCCTTTGGCTGTACATCTCGTAAAGGTCTTTCCTACTGCCAGCTGGATGGGTGGATTGCATCTTCACCACACTCATAACTAGAAACCCACCTGCTCCCTAAACAAACCCTACCCACCAAAACCTGGTTTTCATTTCAAATAAACTGCTTACAATCTTAGTCTAGTTTGCTCATCATTTTAAGAAGTATCTTAAGTGGCTTCTGCAAAGTTGCCTTTCAGCCTTTCCCACCACCGCCCTCCCTCCTGCTGCAAGAAAAGCCATTTAAATGCCTTTGCTGGCTTAGTGGCACTAATAACGCAGTAAAAATGCTTTTGTGAGGGAAACTGATGAGTGTTCATGTGTGCCGTTGTACTGTGTAGACATCACTTCTGTGTGTGGCTCGCTTCCCTCTCTCCTCACTTGTAACCATGCCACTCTGCCAGACTTCGCCAGTTTTACCTGGAGGCTAAGTAACATTTGGCTCGATCTGATAGCAGAGAATTTCAAGAAAGTCAAATATCATTGGAAGTGTTATTTTATCACCCCAGAATCAAGCACGGTGACAAAGATTGTGTCAAAGGAGAACAAAGTTCGTTTGTTTGTGTGTGACGTTGAGCCACCTGTTTTCTGCATGCTTGTTTTCTGGGGTATGCGTTCTGCCTAACGCTTGCTGTCTCTCTGTTTGCTTTCTATTCCTGCTCTTTGGGGCTGGCTGGTTTCCTTAGCTTTCTCCAAGCCCCTCACCTGCTGCTCAGAGTCCCAAGAAACCTCCAGCAAAGGACCCGTTAGCGGATCTTAACATCAAGGACTTCATGTAAACCATCGAAGGTATCTACTATTGAGCTTTTCCTGTGAGCTTGTGCTATTGAGCCATAGACACAATGCTTAGCTATTTCAGATACGATATTTGTTATTTCTGAGTTCTGGCTGGCTAATAACTGGAATCAAATTCTAAAATTCACATGAAAAGCTGTCATTACTGAAGATGTATTTTAGATCTTACTTAATGTATAAAACTGCAAGAGCAAGAACTTTAAGATGACCTCACCCTGAAAGAACTAAAATGATATTGACAAAACAAAGCTAAGCCGTGTGGTTGTTGTTGAAGATTACTGCTTCATTCTAATATGTCTGTAATTTATAGAATGCTAACATCTGTACTGTTACATTTAGAAATCAGTCTAAGAATGCATTTGGCTACCTGTTCATACTTTTATTACCTTTATTTTACCTCAAACTAAAGCTCAGGATGTTATTGTTTGCATTTTTTTTTTTTTGAGCTCATACTGGAGCCTGAACTGAGGGCCTTCCATTTTGCTTGGCTTTTTTTGCTGAAGGCTGGCATTTTACTACTTGAGTCACAACTCTATTCCTGATCTTTGGTGGTTCACTAGAGATGATTCTCACAGACTTTCCTGTCCAGACTGGCTTCCAGCCTCCATCCTCAGCTCTCAGCCTCCTGGTAGTAAGGATTACAGGCCTGAGCTCTGGCACCAGGCAGTTCAGGGGTTTGTTTGGGTTGTTGTGTTTTTGTGTTTTTTTTACACCCTCGTGTAGAGCTAAAGGAACTGAGCCCTGGGCGATAAGTCCAGAGTTATTTTTTTAGAATGAACAATAAGAAGGCAGCAGCTTTTAAACTGCTTTCCAGTGTTACTTTCATTATATTTCTATTCCCCACATTTTTAAACAATCTGCTTACTGAAATGTTTGCGGACTCCTGCACTACGACTGGTTTTCCTATTAAAAATAGCAAGTCATTATAGGACCTTGGCACCTCAGTGTGATTTCAAGTGATTTCTCTTTGTGCCCAATGTTTCCATTCCATTTTGAGTTGGGCCAGCAGAGCGCTAAGTAAGACAGCGATCCTCATTCCTTAACGAGGAACAGTTCCAGGAATGGCCAAGGAGCAGCACAGAGCCACCTTCTATCCATCCGCCTCTTAATACGCAGAGCCCTGGCCTGCCCAGAACTGTGTTGAGGAATGGAAACAGCAGGGACACCAGCGGGGCTCCATGCGGGGTCCTGGTCCCTAGGAAGGTTCCCTGAGAAGAAGAGGGTTGCAGGGGAGCAGCTGGGCTCTCCCTGCTGGGCCGTCTCTGCTCCAGCTGTTTAGTCCACACGCGACTCACTGACCTCCATCGTGGAGGAGAAACAAAAAAGAAGGGTACCCACGGCCACTCAGGTCACCTGGGTTTTTTTCCACTGCCCAGTTTTAAAGGTTCATTGTTCATTGATTCCTGAATGTCCTGTGCGTAGCTGAATTTTCAAAGCTTTAGTGATATCATTCTCACCTCAGATGAAGTGGTACGCAGCCAGTTTGTTTACGTCTACTAGATGAAATGTTAGGCCTGTTCTGAAGCGTGCGGAGTGCTTGCTTTGGCAGTATATGTACATATATATATGCATATATGTGTGTGTGCACACACACACTAGCATTGGAATGATGTGGAAAAGATGGGCGTGGCCCCTGCTGAAAGAGAACATGTGAATTCATGTTCAGTGTTTTTCTTTTCAAAAATGGAGACTTGACAGGAAACTGAGAGGTGTTCCCTGTAGGATGAGGGTACAGTGGGAGAGGAGGGGTTCAGGGGATGGAGGAGCACATTGAATAAGGCCAAAATGCCTACTGTAAACATGGGCCGGGAAACTTGGGGAGGGCAGTATGGGGTGAGGGAGGTACGGCGTACACACAGATGGGCATGCCAAAGTGAAATGCCCTGGACAACTAACCCATGCCTTGAAAGAGATGACACATTCTGAATCGGGGAAAAAACTGTGAAAGTATATCGATGTGAATTTGTTACTACAGACCCCTTTGGCAGCAAAAGGCTTTTCCCTCGTCATGGTGCAGAATTCTTGTTAGGAAGGCAAAATGTCTCAGGGCTGTAGAGGGACTGTGTTATTTCTAATTCAAGTACTTGTTCTCTTCTAACGCAAGGCCTTTTCTCTTTACAGCTGCAGTTTTTGTGACTGGATAGGAAAACTGAAATGAGTTTGGGATCTTCAGATCAGATGGCTGCTCAGAGGCTCCCAGGGGCAGAGCGCCGTGCGAGCCCCATGCTTCCTCATAACTCCTCTTCCAGGACGCGTAGCGCAGCCGCGAAGCAAGCATTAGGAACGTGAACCTTAGCTGTTCCCCCTCCTCTCAACCCCTAGTGTATGTGGGCTACTTGTGCATTGTACGTTGTCGTAAACAATGAATGGATATTTCCAATGCCTTTAGTGCTTTTCTGGACCTTGCTTGTGGACGGGTGACACAGCTGTGGTGTGGCGAGCCATTGAGAAAGGTGTGTTTTGTGTTTTTTGAAAGTTTTGATGTGTATATACAACTTTTGGACAAACCCTAAACTCTCCCCATGAATTCTCTTCTCTTCCGTATCTGTGTTACAAGCGTAATGTGATAATACCAGATAGTAAGGAAAACACTCTTAAAATACACAAAACTTTTTTCGGTGTGGAGTACATTTTTCCAATCACAGAAACTTCAGCTGTCGTGAGAAATGTTTATTTTTGTGGCACTGTATATGTTAAGAAATTTTATTTTAAAAAAATATATATAAAGGTTAACGTCCATAATAAATACTTCTCCTTGAAGCTACCTTACCAAGAATGAAAACTCATAGGGGAAGACGTCCCTATTTATCACTGCTATATTAAGATGTATATTTTAATTATATTTGACAGGTTTTGCATCTAAATTGACCTATTTATGAATTCTTGATTAAATGCACTGAAAAGTGAAGCGTCCATTTCTCTCCTGTCTGTGACAATACAATTCGAGATGTGCTATTTCTGTGGCTATGAAAATACCCCAGGGATATCTGTGACTTCAAGATTACTGCAAATATTTTTACTTGGCTGTGGGTTTTCTGTACATCTGTTCATGTCATATTTCTTTGTGTGTTCTGGAGACTGGTGTTTTTCCATCCTTCCACTGAACTCAGCGTGGACTTTGTTGTACCATTGTGACTAGAATTTAAACTGATTCCAAGAAGTGTAGCCTTCACTGTACATACTGCATTCTTTGGTTTTTAATCTGTTGTCATGTTGTCTGTGCTGATGGCTTGGCTTACGATGTGGGAGCACAAATGAGGTCGCTGTCAATCAGTGTTGCTCGTGGCTTGACGGCTCTTCATAAAAGCATATTGGATTGGAAAGGCATTCGCCTGTTTTTCAAATCACTTAATAGATGTATGGTACCATTTAAAAGTGGTTGTATCTGAATTTACTGTGGGGATAACATACACTGTAACAGGGGAAAATTACCCAAAACCAATTTCAAAATGGCTTTTCTTTGTATTTCAGTTTCAAACCCCAGTGCATGTACGCCCTCTGAGATGCAATAAACACCTTGAACAAAGAAAACGCAAACTTAACCTTTCTCTCTTTGATTACTTCCAAAGGCCCATGTCAAAGGCACAAGGCTGAAACCTTTTTAATATTCAAGATGAGAAATGCCGTTGGCGGGCTGGGAAGGTGGCTCAGTGGTAGAGTGCTTGCCTTGCATGCATGAGGCCCTGGGTTCGATTCCTCAGCACCACATAAGCAAAAAGAAAAAAGCCGGAAGTGGCACTATGGCTCAAGTGGTAGAGCGCTAGCCTTGAGCTGAAGAGCTGAGGGACAGAGCCCAGGCCCAGAGTTCAGGCACTATGACTGGCAAAAATAAAAATAAATAAAAAGGCAAAAAAAAAATGCTGTTGGTGCCAATATAGTTTTCCTTGGTTCTATCATTTAAAAGCAGGGTGGGGGAGGCATTTTAATGAGCCATCGTCATTTAACTTGGGACCCCGTACCTATTGCCAAATAAATTATCTCTGGGTCTGTTTATCATAGGGGTGTTTATATCTTAGGGTTAGCTTTCTTTTAAAACATGCAGCTAAAATCTTGTGATAGTTTGCAAGAATTCTCTATGGAAGTCGAAGAAGCCCATGCCGCCTGGTGCTGGCCTGCACACACACACACACACACACATTGACACATGGAGACTGGGCCTAAACTAGATTGTTACAGCATCTCAAAAGGGTAGTCTCAGGGATGGGGGGCAGGGAGCACCCAAGGCCGGGGTTCGGTTCCTAGCATTGGGAGGGGGAGTGGGGGGGCGAAATAGTTCAATCTTAAGTAAAAGTGTTTATCAAAAGAAAAATACTCATATCTAAAACCTACTCTTTCCTTAGTTCAAGATTTTTTTTTCCTTAGTTCAAGATTTTTATCTTGAAAGCTAAATTTCAGAAGCTAAGTAGATGACTTTATAATATGAATTTTATGAGTTAACTTTTTATATATTGTTTTGTGGACATACTGTAATTAAAATGTGTTTAGATTATAATTTTGAGGTTAGTATTGGCATTTAATACATTGTTATTCTTCCTGGAATGTCCCAGGTAAGAAAAAAAATTCTTCATAGTAAAGTGTTATAAGCCTATTGATAAAGTCAGACACTAGAACTTTGCTGTGCTGAGAAGTGGGAGACCGTTCTAGAGCCAAGGTGCTGGAGGAGACGCTCCGGGCATGGGAAAACCTCATCTTGGGGTAATGTTGAAGACAGACCAGTTTGCCCCTGGTGTTCTTACATGGTGAGTGTTTCTGTTCTTTTACTCTGCCTCTCTTTTTTGTTTTTAGTGTTGGGGCTTGAACTCAGGGCCTGGGCGCTGTCACTGAGCTTTCGTGCTCAAGGCTAACACTCTACCATGTGAGCCACAGCTCCACTCCTGGCTTTTTGGTGGTTAATTCGAGATAAGAGTCTTATTTATCTCAACTTTCCTGCCTTGACTGGCTTCAAACCATGATGCTCAGATCCCAGACTCCTGAGTAGTGAAGATTTGCAGGCATGAGCCACCAATGCTCAATTGGCTATTTTTTTTTTTTTTTTACTGTTGTTTGGGTCTATGAAACATTATGTAGTTATCTAGGCCAGGCTGACCTTAACTTTGAGAGCCTCGTACCTCTGACTTCTGAGGGTGGGATTATGGCTATGTACTACCATGCTTGTTTGTTTTAATGGATATATTATAATTGCATATATGCATAGCTAGTATATATGTATACGTACATACATACTTAATGTAAAATGATTAAATCCTGCTAACATATCTATAACCTCATATATGTATTGTTTGTGGTGAAAACACTTGGAATTTACTAGCTTGGATAAATATGTGAAGCAATACATATGTTGAGTCACTTAGTTTAGCCACTCTTCTGTGTATACATATTTCATCAATAAATCTATACTTTGTTCATTGGTGAAAATGAACTTAAAAGAGAACTAAAAGCATTGTATTCTCTTAGCAGTTATGAGCGTGTAACACCTTAGTGTTAGCTCTAATTGCTGTGCCAAGCAATGGATCTTGAAAACTTCCTTTCTCCTGTCTGACTGAAGCTTGTATGCTTCTACCAAGAATTACCCGGCCTCTGTGGTCACTGCTCCTTGCTTTCTGTGAGTCTGACTTGTGTTTTAGATGACACATACAGGTGAGATAATACACTGTTTTTCATTTTATACCTGGCATAGGTGACCTTGCAGTTTGTCCAGTTGCAACCATTCTTGCAAACGACAGCATTTCCCTTTCCTTGGATTCTGAACAGTACTCTGTTGTGTTGTCTCTCTCCCTGCATCCATTGGTGGACACTTGACCGGGCTCCCCATCATCCCCAGGGAGTCTGGGAGCATAGGGAGCTTCAGATGGAGGAGGTCATCCCTGTAGGTGTGCACGCAGGGCTGGACCAGGCCAGAGTTCCACCGCATTGGAGTCCACGTAGTTCTTGGTCAGCTCATCATAGTAGAAGAGCTCACACCCATTGAACACCCATCTCGAATGGAAGTTTTGAACTGTAGTGTGTATGTTGTCATCACTACTTTCATCAAATCATCTCTTTGTTGTTTTTCTGTTATTATTGCACTTTAAAAAAAATAAAAGCTGTGTGCCAGTAGCTCATGCCTGTAATCCTCTACTCAGGAGGCTGAGATCTGAGAATCACAGTTTGAAGACAGCCCAGGTAGGAAGGTCCATGAGATTCATCTCAAAAAAAAAAAAAAAAGAAAACAACAAAAAGCCAGAAGTGGAGCTGTGGCTCAATTAATAGGGAGCTAGCTAAAGGAGTGAGTGTCCAGCCCTGAGTTCAAGGCCCAGTACTAGCACACACACACACACACACACACACAATTGATGGTTTAGTTTACTATAGGAGCTTAAAACGTTTTTGCTTTTTTAAGTCAACTTTTTCCTCTGTGTAAGGGCAATGTCAATTTATGATACACACGGCACAGCCCTGGTTAACATGCCTGCTCGTTATCAATGAACTCCTTATCTCTTGCCTCAGAGCTGCTTTTGCTTTCTTGATTGGTCTGGGCTCCAGTTCTCACAGTGGTGCTTGGCTGGCCAGAGGTCCCCGGCGCTGTCCACCGCACTCAGCAGCCATGACCCATACTGAGACCTCATCCTCTGACCACAGGGCATACCCTCTCTCTGCCCTGTCCTGGGCCGAGAAGCCCCAGGTCTATGTTGGGCTCTGTGCTTCAAGATAATCCCTCCCCAAACCCTCACCCCAGTGCACCTGCATGGAGCTGCTCAAAGACCTCCTTCCGAAAACTCCCTTTCACCACCTTGTCCTGACTTAAAAACCTCAGTCAACTCTTGATCATCGAAGGCCAAGCGCTGTGAATACCATGGATGGTGGGTCCAGTCAGGTCTGATTTGTAAGCCTTGGTTCCTGCCATTCCTCACCACTAGGAGGCACTGTCCCCCCTTACCAGGAATCTCAGAAGCCTCCACGCCTGGCTTTGTGGGAGTGACACAGCTTTCAGCAAACTCCACCGATCCTGCCAACCCCAACCCAGGGGTCACTTCTAGAGCATTATTCTTGTCCATCATACTTGCCCAGCCAGCCCGATACAGTTCATCCTCTCTGGGTTCCTCCCATCTGTTCCAGATGTGTGTCAGGGAGGAGAGAGAAGCAGAGAGGCAGGGCTTGGAGGTGTGGTTCGGTTGGTAGAGCACCAGCCAATGAGCCAAAGCATCAGCTACCGAGTGTCAAGTCCTCAGACCAGACTGGACCTAAAGGAGGGAAAGATGACAGAGAAATCCTTACCCTATTTTGAATTTTTTTTTGGGGGGGGTGGTTCAGTCATGGGGCCTGAACTCTGGGCCTGGGTGCTGTCCCTCAGCTCTTCAGCTCAAGGCTAGCACTCTACCACTTGAGCCACAGCGCCACTTCCGGCTTTTTTCTTTTTGCTTATGTGGTGCTGAGGAATCGAACTCAGGGCCTCTGGCATGCAAGGCAAGCGCTCTACCACTGAGCCACCTTCCCAGCCCTGTAT
Organism: Dipodomys spectabilis; assembly: GCF_019054845.1. Taxonomy (NCBI): domain Eukaryota; kingdom Metazoa; phylum Chordata; class Mammalia; order Rodentia; family Heteromyidae; genus Dipodomys; species Dipodomys spectabilis. Next base: position 559,908 of record NW_024871277.1, read on the forward strand.
TTTGAATTATTTAAAGAAAGGTAGAATACAGAACTGAACTTTGTACGCTAAGTGCCTAAGCTTGAACTCAGTAAGACTTCATTGAACTATATTCATCTAACCTATTGATGTAATCTCCATTGTAAGATAGAGTTTGACTTTTAAAAAAAGTCAACCATGGTACTTCATTTCCAGGCAAGAAATGAATTTGGATTTGGGGCATTCATTAAAAATTAATCACACAGAAGTTTTGTAAATTTCATAAATTTCTTATCATAGAGAAACAATATCATAGCCCAACACTGTGGCTCAGGCCTGTAATCCAGGCCTTGAGTTCAAGCCTCAGGACCAGCACACACACACACACACACACACACACATATATTACATTCAAGTAGAGCCACCTCTGTGAGCTCACTGAATCTGGGGGCTTCAGTGGCTTTCCTCAGCCTCCTAGTTTCCAAATTTGGCTCCAAGGAGGACCAGCCCAGGGGATGATCAAGCCAGGTCCCCAGGGGTTCGAGGCCCACTGTGAGGCCCATTGTGGAATTAATAGATTATCATGACATAGACATATGTGTGTATATGTATACATTTACATATATATATACATAGTGTGTGTGTTTGTGTGTGTACATGCCACTGGTCCTATGCTTGAACTCAGGGCCTGGACTCTGTCCCTGAATTTTTCTTGCTTATAGCTAGCACTCTACCACTTGAGCCACACCTCTACAGCTGGCTTTTTAGGGGTTAGTTGGAGAGAAGAGTCTCACAGATTTTCCTGCTCAGACTGGCTTTGAACTGCAATCTTCAGATCTCAGCCTCCTGAGTAACTAGGATTCCAGGCGTGAGCCACCAACACCAGGCTGTCATACCTGATTCTAACCAAAGAGGAATCTCAGTACTTCAGAATCAAAGCATCTCAAGGTGACTTGTTTCATGTAGTGTGGGTCAGGAAAGCTGGGCCCAGGGTTCCACTAAGAAGCCCAGCTCTGCTCTGGGCATCAATTTGTTTCAAGGCTGCTATTTGTGGGCCTGTGGGTGTGTAGGGCCTCCACCCATGAAGCCACATCAGTCACATGGATCTGTATGAGTGGCCAGGGCACATGGCCGCTACTGCCCTGGCCCTCATTTTCCTAGGCCACAAGAAAGCCGTTGGAAGGAAATGTTCCAAATGCATGCCAGAATGCAAAGTCCAGCTCTGTCTCAGACATGCAGTACTTCCGTTTCTAGATGATTACCCACTAAAGTGCTGCTCCTGTGGTTGTGGACACTTGGTGCACGTGCCTCCCAACATCAAGCCCGACAGCAGAAGCCACATGGTGTGGTCAAGAGCATGTCCACTTCAAGAGTTCCAAAGCACTGTGCTTATGGGGGGTCTTGAAGTGTGTGTGTGTGTGTGTGTGTGTGTGTGTATGTTTGTGTGTGCATGTGCACTCATGTGCATGTGTGTGCATGCAGTACTGGGGCTTGAACTCAGGATCTGGGGACTGTCCCTCAGTTGTTTTTCACTCAAGGCTGGTGCTCTACCATTTGAGCCATGGCTTCACTTCTGGTCTTTTGGCTGGTTAATTAGAGTTTCATGGACTTTCCTTCCAGGGCTGACCAGCAGTCCTCAGATTTCAGCCTCCTGAGTAGCTAGGATTACAGGCATGAGCACCAGCACCTGGCTAGTACTATGCTTTTGTACTACTTATATACCATGCCTTAAAAAAAATCCATCATTTATGTGCATCTTCCTTCTTATGAGGCTGTCAGGGGGGGTTGTTTTTTAATTTTTTGTTTTGCCAAAACTGGGGCTTGAACTCAGGGCCTTACACGCTCCTCTTAGCTTTTCCGCTCAGGGCCAGTATTGTGACATCTGGGCAGGCTAACTCAGACTGGAATCACGAGTCCCTTTGACCTTGGTGTTGAGCTAACTGGACTAAACTGCCCGTTTTTCATGGTAGAAAGGAATTGAAAGAAAATTTTCCTTCCTACATAAAAGAGGTGCCCGTGTGAGAACGCGCCTTCCCTTGGCTCTTGCGTTGCTGCCGGCGATCGGCGACCCCCCGATGTGATGAGGACAGGGTTTCACCAGAAACCAAATGTACCCTGACACTTAGGACTTGCCCACTGAAGAAACAGCTATGACCTACGTGGAGAAATCGGGTTACTAAAAGAAGTCCTGGGCTTGATCAGCGCTGGAGGTCTTGGTTCATCAGTATTCCTCAAAGTAGTGTTTATACAAGTATTTTTAGGCTTGGAGGATACATTATGAAAGCAATAGCCAAACTAGATTAGTGATCAGCGCCGCGCAGGCAGGAGTCCGGGTGTCCTCCCTGGCTGGCTTCTGTTGTAATTCCTCACCCTTGGACAGCAGGCCAAACTAGTCCTCTTTAGGACTAGTTTGATATGGGTGTTTCCTGGGGTGTTGAGGATGAGTCAGCGCGCCTCGCGTGTGCTAAGCAGGTGCTAGGCCACGCAGTCACGTGCAAGCCTGGTGCTAGATCGGCCACCAGAAGGCCAGAGACGTGCCAGTGATTGAAACAGTCAACGCTGAGACAAAAGGAGGGACATACAACCTTTTGACAGTCCATAGCCAACTGAGCTCCAAATTTAGACTAAAATGATTATGTGCCCAAGTTAATTGTAGTAGCTACACCATGGTTACGTGGTAAAATAGTGTTCTCTTATTCCTGACCACCACTTGGCAGAACACGCAATATTCCCACTGCAGATGTTTGTCTGCAGCGCTCGCAGTCTCTCTCTTCTGTTTGAACTGGGCCAGACCCCACGGCTACATGACAGAGACACTGCCTACCAGCTAGAGAGAGAAGAGCCTGTGTGGTGCTGAGATGGTTTGTCTTCTGTGGGTACCTGCTTCAGGCACTGTGGAGGCTTGGTTGTAGGGCTGGGGATGTGGCTCAGCTGGTAGAGGGCCTGCCTAGCAAGCATAAGACATCAGTTCAAACCCCAATACCAACAAAATAATAGGAAGACTCAGTTGCAAAAATTGGTAAACAGGCTGGTTGGTTCAAGTGGACAAATGCCTCATCTTTGATCTGCTTAATTTTAGTTGGCTTGGTTCTTGGGGAACCTAATTAAAGAGTATACTCCAAACTCTTAATTTTTTTCTTTTCTATGCCTGTCCTGGGGCTTGAACTCAGGGCCTTGGGCAGTGTCCTGAGTTTAGAGAATAGCACTTTACCAGTTGAGCCGCAGTTCCACTTCCAGCTTTTCTGGTAGTTTGTTAGAGTTAAGAGTTTCACAGACTTTCCTGCCCAGCCAGGCTGGCTTTGAACTGTGATCCTCAGATCTCAGCCTCCCCAAGTAGCTAGGATTACAAGTGTGAGCCACCCAGCTAAACTCTGGATCTTACTTTCCTGATAGTTGTAATAAGTGTCCCTATTACATTATAATATTAGGTATTTCACAGAAATATCTAATCAAGAAGATACCATAACCTATGAACAATACGTAAAGACCAAAAGCTCAAAATGAGGGTCAACAAGTATGGTGGTGTGAATATAAAATGACCCCTACCAAAATCCATGTGTTTAAGGCTTAGTCCTTGAAGCCTCGGCCGATATTGGCAGGTGACAGGTCACCAGGCCAGTGTGACTCCTGTTCTGATCTGTGGATGATGTCATAGGGTTAGGTTATTGGGAACTGGAGTCTGGTGGGCGTCGGGTCACTGGGCACCGGCCCTGAAGGCTGTGTCTGCTCTCCAGCCCCTTCCTCGTGGCTCTCTGCTTCCTGACTTCCATGCAGTGAGCAGCTTTCCTCCACCAGGCCTCTCTGCATAACATATCGCCACAAACCAGACCCAGGTGCCCATCACTAGCATGTATCAACTTACTTCTCTTCTCCCTCCGTGTTTACCATGTCACCCAGGCTGGCCTCCAGCTGGAAATCCTCCTGCCACAGCTACCCAGGTGCTGGCAGTAATGCTGTGTCCTACCACACCTGGCATGGGTTTTTTCCACAGTGCTGCAGAGCTAATGCCAGCTATAGCACTGATGGCCTAAATTGTGCTCATTGCCGTGTCATCTGGGTGTGACAACCAGAAATGAGTCCAGTCCAGTTACACGACATGGGGTGTGGATTAACTCCTACACGAACCCCAGAGATGCAGCTAAACATGAAGATGAAATCACACACACACACACACACTCCAGGGAAGACCAAGAGGAGTTCTTAACAGCAAATTTATTTCAGCCAAAGCTAGCTTTTCACTGAAGCAGCAGTGAGCAAAAGAAACTGGCAAAGGAGGCTGAAGACAGGCAAGTGGACATGAAGTGGGGAATCCCAGCCCTGGGTCCTGGTTCTGATCAATATGGTTCAGTGGTGATGCTAAGGATAAGGACATCCTGGTGTTTTCCAGAAGCAGGAGGGCAATTCCAATGGGAACCAATGGAACCAGTGGGGAGACATTTACCCTGGCCCCTCAGATCCAAGTCGGCAATGGTGTCTGCAACTGCAGCTGTAATGAGATGTGGATGAGGACCCCGGCTGCCCGGGAGAGCTGGGAAAGTCCTGGTTGGGGTCACTGCTGAGGCCCATCACTGCTGCACCAGAAGTACCCTCGACCATGGTAAGCCGCTACCATGGAAGGACAGGAATGTTTGGCAAACGCACCCCAACATTGTGCCAGCCTGGGTCGGAAGATCCAGGCTGGGTTTGACCTGGCTGGAAGAAGGCAGAAGGATCCTTTGGACACACAAGCTGGAGGCTGCCTGGACCACAGAGCAAGACCCTATCTCATCGTGAAAATCAAGGTTGAGGGTAAACCTTTAGTGCAGACTCCAACCTCAGCTAATGCTATGGTCTGAATGACCCCTAGTTTGTCATGTGCACTGGTTGAAGGCTAACCAATAAACATTATTTAGCTTTTCAGAGCTAAGGACTGAACTCAGGGCCTAGCACTTGCCAGGTAAGTGCTTTTCTACTGAGCTAAGTCCCCAGCACCGATTTAGGTAAGGAGAAAAGTTCAGTTTTACTTGTTTTGTAAAGTTATTTGAATTAAGTCATTGATAAAGTTCAAAACATAATGTCAGCACAACCCTCTGTGCTCGGGCCATATGTGTTTGAACACATTTGCTTAGATAAGTAGATTCTATTTAAGTATGTATGTATGAGCGTGTACATGTGTGTACTTGTGTGTCCATGTGTGTACTTGTATATTGTGTGTATTTGTGTATGTGTGTGCATGTGTATACTTGTATATGTATGTGTGCATGTGTATACTTGTATATGTATGTGTGCATACATTGTATATGAATGTGTGCATGTGTGGGCATGCTGGTGCTAGACTGTGGTCCTTTGTGCTCTTGCTCAGTTTGTCTTTTTCTCTCACACCTGGTGCTTACCACTTGAGCCATGGCTCCAATTCTGACTTTTGACTGGTTAACTGGAAATAAGAGTCTCACAGATTTGTCTGCCTGGGCTGGCTTCAAAATGCCAACCTCAGGTCTCAGCCTCCTGAGTAACTAGAACGACAGGTGTGAGCCACCATCTCCCAACTTCTACTTAACTTTCCATGTTAAAATCTGAGCAGGGGGCTGCGAGTGTGGCTCAGTGGTAGAGTGCTACTGAGGAGGCTGAGATCTAAGGATCATGGTTCAAAGCCAGCCTAGGCAGGAAAAGCCCATGAGACTATTTCCAATTAACCACTAGAAAACTGGAAGTGGCACTGTGGCTCAACTGGTAGAGCACTGGCCTTCAGCTGAAGAGCTCAGAAACAGCACCCAGGCCCAGAGTTCAAGTCCCACAACTGACTCTACCCGCTTCCAAAAAAAAAAAATCTGAGTAGCATATTGGATTTTCCTGGGCATATTTTTGAGGTCCCAAGCAGTTCATGGAAGATCACAAGTCCCTCAGGGGAAGAGAGGGGAAAAAAAACCCAGTAACACCTCTGCAAAGCAAAAGAGCTAAAAGTTCAATCTATATACAGTGAACTCTGTGGGTCGTTGGGAGGGGTTTGGCTGGAGAGGAGGATGAAGGGAGGTTGCATTCAATTTCAGCCCCTGAAATCAGTGATTGGCAACTATGGAAACAAAACAAGGAGCCCTGTTGGGGTTGCTAGGGGAGAGGGAGGTGCTCGAGGTTGGTTGGAGCTCAAGGTAAATGCATGGAGATGCCACAGGAAATGCCCCCCCCCCCCCCAAGTAACTAACATAGGCTAAGAAAAGAAAGTATATTCAACAGTGATTCTAAGGAAGGGATATGTATGAATGATTTCCCTTTTTTTTTTTTTTGGTCGGTCGTGGGGCCTGAACTCTGGGCCTGGGCGCTGTCCCTCAGCTCTTCAGCTCAAGGCTAGCGCTCAACCACTTGAGCCACAGCATCACTTCCGGTTTTCTGGGGATAAATTGGAGAAGAGTCTCATGGACTTTCTTGCCCTAGCTGCTTTGAATCATGATCCTCAGATCTCAGCCTCCTCAGTAGCTAGGACTATAGGAGTGAGCCACCTGCACTCTGCTGAACACTTTACTTTTAAACACCAAATTGTTGCACTAAACATACTAAGATTATTCTGATTCTACTCAAATCCCAGAAATTATATGCAAATAAGTGTGTGTGTGTATGTGTGTGCACATGTGTTGCAAGCAGGTAAATATGCAGAATTTGCTTTCAAATACTTTTTGGCTTAGTGATCATCATATACATGCTTTTCCTCACATTTGACCAAAACTTGCAGGTCAATAACCCCATTTCATTACAAGCAATAAAATACTTTAAATGTAATGTGTTTAGATTAATAGAATCATTTTTTAATTAAATGTAATTTGATACTTAAGACCCTTGAAGTAAAACTATATAAAAATAGAGTAAGAGGGCTGGGAAGGTGGCTCAGTGGTAGAGTGCTTGCCTTGCATTCATGAGGCCCTGAGTGCGATACCTTAGCACTATATAAGTAGAAAAAGTGGGAAGTGGTGCTGTGGCTCAAGTGGTAGAGTGCTTGCCTTGAGCTGAGGAGCTGAGGGACAGCACCCAGGCCCAGAGTTCAGACCCCATGACCAATAAAAAAACAAACAAACAAAAACAGTAAAAATTAAAACTAATTTATTCTTAAATTTCTGTATTTTTTAACAAGTATGGTAAAAACAGTATGAACTTGCATTCAATTTCAGCTATTTTAAGCACCATTTGCAAGATTATTAATTGAGTGAAACCCCTATTCTTTTAGGAGATATCTTTTTTAAAGGAATAATTAAAATGTATTTGTACCTTAGCAGAATCAATGACTTGTTCATGTCATCAGAAAAGAGAATGTAGTCTCAGAAACTGCCTTGCAGAAGCTGTGTAGAGTGATGCATACTTGTAATCCCAGCTTCTTGGGAGGCAGGGACAGGAGGTTTATGAGTTGGAGGTAAAGGCAAAGTTAGCAAGACACCATCTCAAAAACAAAACCAAAAGACTTGGGGGCTGTTGTCTGTGCAAGGTCCTGGGTTCAACTCCCAATACTGCAAACCAAAGAGAAACTATACCTTTTTCTCTTACCCTCTTTTAATCAAGAGAAATAGGTCTCTCTTTAGAAAAAGATGACAAAATTCTTTGCTTTCAAAATATAGCACCAGTGGCTCACGCCTGTCATCCTAGCTACTCAGGAGGCTAAGATCTGAGGAGGAAGGATCGAAATCAGCCTGGGCAGGAAAGTCTGTGAGATTATCTCCAATGAATCTCCAAAAGAAAAAAAAAAAAAAGAAGAAGAGGAAGCTGTAGCTCAAGGGGTACAGTGCTGGCCTTGAGCAAAAAAAGCTAAAGGACAGGGCCCAGAGTCTGAGTTCAAGCCCCAGTCCTGGCACAATAATAATAACAACAACAATAACAATAATAGTAACACCTCTTGAACAGGATGTATAGCATAAAACAATGCTGAGGTGCCTTTTAATACATGGTCCTAGTTTATAAGTTCCTCTCCCTAGGCCTACATGAAATGTTCCTATGTTGAGTAGGAAAACTCTGACACGGTAAAATACGCTTCCTGCTTCTAGGCTTATTTCACGAAGCATCCCAGGTTTACAGTCGCTGCAGCTTCTGGTTTTTTAGGAAAGCAGTCCTTCTTCATAGTTGTGTTTCCCAAGCTGGCAATTTCTTCAGCAATTCTGAAAAACACACACACACACACACACACACACACACAGAAAGCCGCAGCTGGGTGCCGGTGGCTCACGCCTGTCATCCTGGCTCCTGGGGAGGAGGCTGAGCTCTGAGCCTGGTGGTTCGAAGCCAGCTCGGACAGCCAACACCGTGACACTCATCTCCATCGGAGCCCCCCAAAAGCCAGCAGAAGTGGGGCTGTGGCTCGAGGGGTAGAGCTCTGGCCGGAAGCAAAAACAGACAAGACAGCTGACAGGCAGACAGACAGACAGACAGACAAGCGCAAGGGCAGCGCCCAGGCCCTGAGTTCAAACCCCAGGACTGGCACCAAAAACAAGTCACGTGCCGAGCAAGGATGCGGCGCCCCACGTGTCCACATCCAGATCTTTCCCGGGAGACATTGTCCCGGGGGCGAACCGGCCGTGTGCGGGGCGGAGCCGGGCCCGGAGCGCGGCGGGGGTCCCCCGGCTCTCCACTAACCGTGGGCGCAGTCGGCGTCGTTGCCGTGGATCCAGAGGCAGATCTGCGCGTACTTGAGCGGCGTGATGCGCACGGCCACGTTGTAGCTTCCCGGCGCCCCGGGCCCCGGCGCCCCGGCCCCGGCCTCCCGCTGGTGGCCCGCGTACACCGCCACCACCTTGCGCGTCCAGGCGCGCGTGGCCGGGTCGCGGAGCCGCAGGTAGACGCCCGAGCCGCCCGCGCCCGCGCGCGCGTCGCAGCGCTGGAACAGCAGATCCGGAGACTCGCGCGCCACGCGGCAGAAGCGGTACACCACGCGCTCCGGCCGGTCGTCGTCGAACCCCGAGAAGTGGATCCGGCGGCCCGGCGTGTCCTCCGTGTCCGGGCTCACTCCCAGCGCCATGGGCCGCTGGCCGTGCGCGCGCTTCAGCTCCAGCACCGCGTAGTCGTAGTCCAGGCCGGGCTCGTGGCCCTCGCCCGTGGCCCAGCCCCGCGGCACGTGCGTGTTCTTCACGCGGATCCATCGGAAGGCGGCTCGCGCCCCCGCGCGCCTGCGCCGCCGGCGGCCCGCCCCGGCCTCCGCGCGCCTGCGCACCCCGGCTTCGCGCCCCGTCGCCGCCGTCGCCCCGGCCCGCCCGGCGCGCATGCGCGCCCCGCCCCGCCGCCCCGGCCCCGCCCTCAGCAGCCCCACGCGCAGCCCCCGGCCGCCCCGCACGAAGCCGCGGCCGTCGTGCACGCAGTGCGCGGCGGTGAGCACGTGGCGCGGGGACACGAGCACACCGCTGCAGCCCGTGGACAGCCGCACGGCCGCGCTGAACGGGAAGCCGCCCGCGAAGCGCGGGTCGGCGATGCTGAAGCGGCCGTCGGCGCCGAACACCTGGCGCTTGGGCCGGGCGGCGCCCGCGGGCCGGGGTCGGGGCCCGGGCGGCAGCGGGCCTCGGATCCCCACCCGGGTCAGCGCGCGCGTGCCGTTCTCCCACGCCGTCTCGAAGGACAGGGCCTCCGCCGCGCCCACGGCGTCCCGCGCGGGGCCGGCGAGGACCACGAGCCGCGGGATCCTCTGCGGGCGCCAGGCGAAGTCCGTGGCCGCCGCCGCCGCCGCCTCCGGGCCCGCGCCCAGCGCGGAGAGCAGCAGCCAGAGCAGCACGCGCCGCATGGCGGCCGCCGCGCCCACCTGCAAAGCGGGAGGGGAAGGAGGGGAGGCCTCAGCCCCGGGCCCGGGGCGCACCGCACCCCCTCCCATCGTCCTCTGCGCCCTCCGACCCCAAAACCCCCACCTGGGCTTCTACCCCGCTTTCCCTCCGCCCACCCTCCTGCACCCCTGCCTCGATCTCCTCGTGTGTTCACGCACGGCGTGTCCCCCTCCCTGTGTGGCCCACGCCGCACTCTTCCTCCCTAGATCTCCCACGGACGCCTCTCCACGCGGGCAGCGTCCCGCAGGGTCTCTCCGCACTTCCTCGGGCCCACGGGCACCAATGACTCCCGCAGCCCAGCTCCGTGGCTCACGCCTGTAATCCAAGCTACTTCAGAGGCCGAGATCTGAGGACGGGAGTTCGAAGCCAACCAAGGCTTAGGGTAAGTCCATGACCTTCTCTCATCTCTGATCAACCACCTAAAAGCCAGAAGTGGAGCTGTGGCACAAGTGGTAGGGGACCAGCGTTGAGTGAAAAGGCCCAGAGTCCTGGGTCTGGGCCCTGAATAGCCAAGCCCCAGCTCTGCCCCGTGCATTGGAAAAGAGTGGTGGCGGAGAGCCCAGACCCACCAGACCTTAGACAGAGGGGCTCAGACAACTGTGCTCAGCCAGAAAGCAGCCAGAGGAGGGCTGGGGAGCTTGTTAGGAATGCTGTTCATTCACACCTAGTGCTAGATGCTGCCCTGCCTGAGCTTCAGTAGGCCTTCTAGATGCTTCCGACCCTCAGCAATGTTTGGAAAACACTGAGGCAGCCCCGCACGGGGTGTGTAGCTTGCTGGACTCCTGCAGCGGCCCCGGCCCCCAAGATTTGCTTAGCCGGGCTACAGGTGCCATGGGCTCCTTCCGCGTGTGCAAAACCCACTGGTACTCGTTCTGCTCCTTCACTGCGGGGCCAGGGCTGCGGCTCAGCAGTTGATGATTTAAAAAAATAAGAATAACGTGTGTACTTACAGAAGTGGTTTAATACATGTTAATCTCACGTCCCCTAGGCTCAGACACCATGCCTGTAGCCTCCACCAGCTAGCAATGGCCTTGCTTGCCAGTCCCGTGGCGAGCTGACCTGCAATCACCATGGGACCTGGGCCCAAATCTACTGTTGGGCCCCAGAAGGGCAGCGCCCTGCAGTGCACCTGTGAGCCCAGCGGTGTCCTGGTAGCCAAGATCTGGAACTGGAAATGAGGCCAACAGCATCTAAAAGATAACTTCACTTCAGAAAAACCTAAATTTGCCTTTGGGAACTCATCCGCCTGGATGCTATGATCACAGCCTGGTTGTCCATGGCTGTGGGTGCCAGGGAGTACAGGCCCCCAGTGCCCATGGAAAGCTCCATTGGTTCTCTTCCTCTCACACCCTGCTTTGCCCAGTCCTGTGATAACTGTGACACTGGCAGCCACTTTCCAGGGGACTTGGATTTCAGACAGTAGTGAGTTTCGCTGCTGCAAGTCAGCGCTCACCTGCTGTGTGTATGTGTGTGTGTGTGTGTGTGTGTGTGTGTGTTTCTGGGCTTGAACTTGGGGCCCAGGTGCGCTCCCTGGGCTTCTTTTGTTCACAGCTAGCACTCCACTGCTTGAGCCACAGCTCCACTTCTGCCTTCTTTGCTGGTTAATTGGATGAGAGTATCATAGACTTTCCTGTCCAGTCTAAGCTGGCTTTCAACTGCCATCCTCAGAGCTCAGCCTCCCAAGTAGCTAGGATGACAGGCATGAGCCACCTGTGCCTGCTCTGTGTTCACAAATTTGACCTTGGGTTGGAGGCAGGAGGTGTATTGGGAGCAGGGGTAAAGTGGACCTGGAGATGTGTTCTGGTTGGTGCGCTGTACAGTCCCCACACATGCCCAGTCCATTAGAAGAAAGATGGCACAGAACTAGGAGAGGGTTACTGCTGTCCCCTGGCTCCGGTGTGTTCTTGGTGCTGGGCCTGCTGGTGCCTAGGGTTTGAGTGTCTATACCAGTGCAATGGCTACCACGTGCGGGCCAAGAAATAGGGAGCCAGAAACTACACTGCAGCCTCTGCACTCCTGATAGGTGACCATGGACAACTCATTCCCTCCCTGGTTCCCTTCTTCCATCCACAAAGTGGAGAGGATGGAAACACCCACCCCATAATGTCAGAACTGAGACCCACGTCTGTGGCATAGCCACCCCGGAGGCTGAGATCTGAGGACCCCAGTTCAAAGCCAGTCCAGGTAGCAAAGTCCATGAGACTCTTACCTCCAGTGAACCACCAGAGACCTGAAGTGGAGCTGTGGCTCAAGTGGTAGCGCACCTGTCTTGAGACAAAGAGCTCAGGGACAGCACTCAGGCCCCTAGTTCAAGCCCTGGTACAGGCACAGAAAAGAGAGAGAGAAAAAAAAAGAATGAAGAGCAAGAATTAGGGGACGGTGGTCATGAAGAGACAGTGATCAGCACACCCTTGTCATCTACTAGCATCATGTCATGGATTTCTTATGTCTCCAAACATTTTCTCCATTTATAGAATATTCGTGTACCAGGGTGTATGTATGTATATACAGCATCGGAGCATAGTGAGCACTTGAAAAGTGAGTCATTGTTACACACTTGTGCAACACAAGGAGTCAGGCACCACCGTGCACACCTGTAGTCCTAACACTTGGGAAGTTGAGGCAGGAAGTTGGAGGTCACCCTGGGGTACTTCAAAATTCCAGACCAACCTGAACTCCACGGTGAAACACTGTCTTAAAAAGAACTAATATGAATTGGTAATCCCTCTGCATAACACCTTATTACTAACAAAATTCTATTTAAAAAAAAACCTAAAACTTAAGCAAGAATACTGAGTGTGGGGATGCATAGTTATGCTCCCAGATACTAGCAGACTAAGGCAAAAGCAATTGAAGCAACACACCAAGACCCTATTTTGTGCAAAAACAGAAACATGGAAGCAGGTGTTAGGCATTTCCATTCAGCACGGTGTGCAAATAATGTTCTTGGAAGCAATCCACTTCTCATCCCCAGAAAGTGTGGAGACTGAATCCGCGAGGCCTGGAAAAGACCCGCACCCTCTCCTAGAACTTCCAGCTGCAGACTTGAGCTCTAGCTGTGCTAGATGACAAATGCTGCTGTTTTAGATCACTAGCGTTTGGGAAACTTGTTACAGCATCTGTGGGAAACAAATGCCTTTATCTGGTGAGACTCTAGTTTCCAGAATGGCCTGCCATGGATGTTTGCAAGAGAAGAAAAGAGGTGGCCTGAAGTGGTCATTCTAAGTTTGCATAATAGGCCTAAAACAATGTGGGATGCTTTTTTTTGGGGGGGGGGTCGGTCATGGGGCTTGAACTCTGGGCCTGGGTGCTGACCTGAGCTCTTTTGTCAAGTCTATTGCCTACCACTTTGAACCACAGTGCCACTTCGGTTTTCTGGTGTTTAACTGGAGTCTCATGGACTTTCCTGCTTGTTCTGGCTTTGAACCACGATTCTCAGTAGGTAGAATTTTATACTTGAGCCACCAGCACCTGGCAAGATTAGACATGCGATTTTAAAGCTAAAACAGAGATTTTGTTTTATATCTGGTACCAGTACTGTACTGGGACTTGAACTTGGGATCTTAAGCTCTTGCTCAAGGCTGGTGCTCTGCCAGTTGAGCAACACCACAAGTCTGGCATTTTGCTGATTAATTTTGCAAGGGCTGGCTTTGAACCTTGATCCTGACTAATGGGTATTACAGCCATGAGTCACCAGCGCCCATTAGAGATGGTGACTGTGAAAACTTCAGCTGAGATGGTGAAGAATCACTAGGAAAAAAAAAAATAATATGAACAAGGTGGACAAATTTGTCTATTCAGCAAATTCATATTAAGTGTGAACTACGCTGTGCTTTGAAAAAAAAAATCTTAGCTGGTATGGTGAGATTCAGCTATAGCCCCTGCCACTTGAATTCTTCCCTATTCCAGAAGGGCAGCGGCTCCACCTCATCGGCAGAGTGGGACCTTGTGTGCCATCTGCATGGCTGCCACTAGATGACAGTGGGTGCCTGCGTGTGTCCAGTCAACATCAGGCCCTTGAATTTCTGGCCTGGCTTCAGCTGTGAAATAGCTTATGTGAAAGTACCAGAGACCGAGGGAGTCCAGCTGGCAGCGCATATCCTAAAATGATTGTCACATGTGGAATTTGTCACATGGAGAAAATCCACCTACCGGCCCCAGAGCCTGTGCTGATGGGCTGAGAGCTGATAAGGCTGACCAGGGCCAGACAATTTTCTGGCAGGTGGTTTTCCAAAAACAGTTATAGCGCCAGCACACTTCTACCATGACCTACAGCACAGCCACACAGCCTGCCAAGTGGGCTGCGATTCGTTTCCACACTGGGAAAAGAACCTGCCAAATATTTCCATATGTTTATCAAATACTTCAGAATCCATTCCTACAGGGAAAACTGCTCTGGTTGTCCATCCGGGAAAGTGCACTGACAGCGTGCCAGTTTCTGTTCAAATGATCACCGACCCCAGCACAATGTCCTTTCAGGACTGGAGACGGTCGTGTCTGCTGTAAGCAGCCCTTGAGGGACGGCGATGGTAACTCGACCCCATTGATTATTTTACAGTAACCCTCGAGCTCTAGTTCAAAGTGAAAAATGAAGCCTCCCTTTTGTCTCAGAGTTATTTTTCCAAGACATGCACATCTCCGTGTGTGCTGTGCGTAAATTGAATCCGGGTGAGTGGCACACGGGAATCCCTCCGCTCTTTTATCCACTTATTTGTGAGCCTTGTGGCACCTAGCTCTTCTCTATTTTTCAAGTTGGACTTTTGAAAGCAAAAGAGATCTGGAAGGAGATTCGTTCCTGCTGATTTTCAGGCTTTAAAGCATCTTATGGTGGCAGTGATTTAACCTCATCATATACCACTTTTTATCTAGAGGGAGCTTTTGCCATTATTACTATAAAATCAGGACCTGTGCATGTCTGGCTTGACCTTGCTTCTCACATTTCTGTCTGAGGTTTCTCACTAGCTAAGTTCGGTCGGCCCAGCAGCTCTGTTCTCCATTCTAAGCCTCACCCTGTCCTTAAAACGCAGCACATCTGTCAGATTCTCAAACACCGGACACCAGAGGATAAAGCGCTCACTAGGGAAGCGCAGCCCACACAAGCGAGCAGTTAAGTACTTTAATATATAACGGGCACATGTGTATCAAACACAAACTGAAGGCGCCTCACCTTTATAAGCAAGCAAGAACCTGTGCCATGTCCAGGTTCCCCGGGGCCTCTGGAAGGGGAGTTGGGAAGCTGCTGGTGTCTGGACACAAGCGAAGCTTCTATGGCATTAGGAAAACAGTGGACTTCGGTGAGTCGGGGCTTTTATAATCCTCCACAGACACCCATGGACTTGACAGTGACTTGATTTTGGAAGCCAGAGAAGGGAGAGGAGGGGGTCCCCACAGGACACCTGCAGCAGTGCCAGGGTGAAAGGTCAGAGCAATTAGACAACCATGCCTCCATTTTTCTATTAGAGGAGATCTCAAGATGACAAAAGCACAAAAAAAAGGCTGGACGGATGCCAGCACCCTGGCCACTCGGGAGGCTTAGATCCCGGGATCGCGGTTGGAAACCAGCCAGGGCAGGAAAGGCCCTGAGACTCCTATCTCCAGCCAACCACCCAAAGCCGGAGGCAGAGGCGTGGCTGGGGCGGTGGGGTGTCCGCCTGGGGCAAAAAGACAAACAGCTAAGGGACAGCGCCCAGGCCCTGAGTTCAAGCCCCAGGACCGACCGGCACGGGGCGGGGAGGAAGCGGGGGATTCCAGGCCTGTCCACGCATGGCCACTCCCCTGCACCCCGGGCTCCCCGGTGTCTCCGGTGGCAGCGCCGGGCCGGATCCCCGCCCTCCTTCCCGGGGTCCCGAGCTTACCTGCCGGGCGTCGCTGCCCCTGCATCGGGCGCGGGTCCCCAAGCGAGCGAGCGAGCGCAGGAGCGAGCGAGCGCAGGAGCGAGCGCAGGACTGCGGGGCGGCGGCGCCCGGCCCGGGGAGGGGAGGAGAGCAGAGAGGGGCGACGCGGAGGGCGGGCCCCGGGGAGGAGCCGCGGACCTCCCCCAGCCCGGCCCGCCGGCCTCGGCCCGTCCCCGGCCTCCGCGCCCCCCCCCCCCCGCGTCCCTCCCTCCTCCCCGGCCCGCAGGCTCCGGCTTTCCCACCCGGCAGTGGGGGGACTCGAACCCAGCGCCCGGCCCCCACCCGGAGCTGCTTTTGGCGCTCAGCTGCCGCCGCAGCTCCTCTCCAGGCGTTTTGCTGGCTCACGGGAGGCAAGAATCTGCTGGACTTTCCAGCAGGGGCTGGCTTTGAACCGTGATCCTCAGGGCTCAGCCTCCAGGAGCTGGGGTGGCAGGCGCGAGCCACCGCGCTACACCGTCCTCCTCCGTGGGAGCAATGCCTCTTGGGCCGGGAGCCGTGGTCGTCCCGCTTCTGCTGGGGAGAGTTTCAGATCTGTCGGTACCGTGTGTGTGCGCACGCGTGCACACAGGTAGAATGGAGCGTGATAAGGGCCTGCTGCTGTCTCTTCACAATTGTGCTCAAGGCTGGCACTCTACCACTTGAGTCATGCCTGCACATAGGACTTTTTGCCAGTTAGTTGGAGATAGTTTCACCGACTTTCTTGCTGGGCTGGCTTTGAACCAGGGTCCTCAGACCTCAGCTTTCTGAGTAGCTTGGATTGCAGGCATGAGCTGTCTGCTTCCAGCTTTGTTGGTACATGTGTGCACACACGCACATGTGCCAATCTTGGGGCTTGAACTTAGGGCAACTGTCTCTGAGCTATTTTTGTGCTCAGGGCTGGTGCTTAAACCAAGCTCCACTTCCAGCTTTTTGTGGTTAACTGGAGATAAGAGTCTCACAAGTTGCCTGGGCTGGTTTTCAACCAGGATCTTCAGATCTCAGCCTCCTGAGTCGCTAGGGTCACAGGTGTGAGCCACCGGCCCCTGGTTCTGCTGGTGCTTGTGATTGGGCATGACAGGACTCATCATTTCTCCCTTGTCACCGGTTCCACGCTAACATGCTTATGCACCCGTGATCTACCACGGTGGCATGCTGTGGGCATTGGTCATGGGTGGACCTACAGGGTTTCTGAGTCAGATGGAGTGTCAGAACGCCACGGAGAAGGCCCGGAGCTCAGAAGGTACGGGCTATAGCTGTGAGCTCTGGTCTCAGCTGCTTCCCATGGAGCCCGAGGCCAGAGTTGTAATGTGTGCAACGAACGCTCAGACAATTCACAGGACTCTGGAAGGGTTTAGTGGGACTCAGACCTGATTCCTTTCATTCAGGAAGCACCCCTGCCCCCGAGAACCAGCAAGGCAGACTTGAAGCAGCTCCTCATTTGTATGACCCCATCCCCCCCAGCCTGCAGCCCCTCCATTTGCATGCCCCCAGCCTGTACCCCAGGCCCTTCTATCTCAGCACTGTATTTCATTTCCCCATCCAGGTTGTCATAACTAGCATTGTTTAAAATGTATCTTACCTGGTTCTGGTGTTTGCGAATTTATTGCCTCTTGGTTCTGGAAAGCTAGCTTCTCTTCCCGTACAGTTCTTCTCCCAGCCTAGTCCAGCCCCTCAGGTTTTCTGAAGTCCAGTGTGAACCATCCACGCACCCATACCCAACTACGAGGCCTTCACCAGCCGGCTCCGTTCCCTCATTCTGAGCATCATGATGGGCCTCACTTCTGTGCTTCTCCCCACATGGCCACACCAGAATGAACTCTGTACTACATGATTCCTACCATTTCAGAAAAAAGAAAATACCATTAAAGAGAAGAAGAAAAAAGAAAAGCTGGGCACCGGTAGCTCACACCTGTAATCCTAGCTGCCTCCTGAGGATCTTGGTTCAAAGCCAGCCAGGGCAGGAAAGTCCATGGGACTCTTATCTCCAATTAGCAAAAAGCCAGAAGTAGAGATGTGGTTCAAGTGGTAGAGCACTAGTGCAGAATAAACAAAAGCTTAGGGATAGTACCTGGATCCTGGGTTCAAGTTCCAGCACTGGTACAAAAAAATACTAAAAGCACATAACAAAATGCTGACTCTCTTTCCTCAGTACTTGTAGACTAGTTCTCAAATGTTATGACTAAATGAAATTCCTTTAATACCACCCCAAGCCCTTTGTGA
Organism: Dipodomys spectabilis; assembly: GCF_019054845.1. Lineage (NCBI taxonomy): Eukaryota > Metazoa > Chordata > Mammalia > Rodentia > Heteromyidae > Dipodomys > Dipodomys spectabilis. The sequence continues at coordinate 577,717 of NW_024871277.1, forward strand.
ATGTGCTGCACTGTGAGGCCCCCACTGAATGCCGGTGTCCGGGTCTGGGATCAGAGGCCCTGGCAGCAGCTCTGTGACATTTTGTGGCCTTGGGGACCTCATGGCCTCAGTAGATGAGAAGTGGGGGGAGGGGGTACTGCCAGTCCCCGGCTTGGGCTTGCTGTTTCCTAAACTTCATTTCCCAAGAGACTCCAATCAAAACAGAATATTTCCCTTTCTCGAACTAACCCTTTTCTGTAATGGAAATGTACTTGGAAAGTTTCAGCTGGGGAAAGACAGGAAGAGGAGCTGCTTCACGGTGATGGCCAGGGTCTAAGCTGTGACTCAGCTTTGCAGAAGGCAAATGACTTTATGGTGGTGGAATCTTCCCTGCTCACTCTGTGTGTGTGTGTGTGTGTGTGTGTGTGTGTGTGTGTATTGGAGATGAGTCTTGCCCAGGCTGGCTTTGAACCACTATCCTCAGATCTCAGCCTCCTGATGGAGTATGGGTAGCGGGTCTAGGGGGCGCCATGTTGGCATCTTGGAGCATGGTGGCGACTCTAGAGGTAAACTGCCACCCCCTCCAGGTGATAGGTGCACTTGAACTCCTAGAAGTAGATGGGGCGGGGGCTTGGACACTAGTCCCCCAGACCTACCAGACCCATGCCATGAACTTGTGAGTCTCTGTGAACTCTGGGGTTCCCTGTGACCCTGCCCACTGACCATGACCCTGTTTAGGCTGGGACCAGCTCAGCCGCCGTATTTGTGCCATGAGTAGTGTCTGCTGACTCTCCTCAGTCACCATGCCGTCCCTCCTCAGCTCTCCATTACAGTTGATGTGGTCTGTTGAGGTGGTTTTCTGCTCTTCCTTTACTCTCCTACCCTCGTGTATTGGTTTCCTGACAGTATGAAGTGCCTTGCAGGCTGCACGGGTTTGGGGTGGTGAGTCCACTCTCAGTCCCTGGCTTTCTAATAAACACCCGACTCGACCTCTCTGTACTCACAATCGAATTCCCATACAGCAATGAATGGCTAGGATTACAGGCGTGAGCCACTGGCGCCCTGCTCTCCTGTTCACCTTTAATCCCAAGGTGTTGGGGGAGCTTTCTATTCATTAGGTAACAGGTGCTGCACGTTTAAGACACCAGACTCCCTTGGTGAAGGCAGGCTTCGGAAGGTAGGCAGATGATGTATGAAGAACCAGAACGTGACATTTGTCCCCAGCTTAGCTTTCATTGGACAGAAGTCCCTATGATCAGCTAACTCGAGGAACAGTTGCTGGCCCTCCATCAACCTAGGGCGGCCCAAGGAACAGCCCAAAGACGTGCTCCCCAAAAAAAGTTCCATCCCCGCAGCCCTGCCTAGTGCTGGCATCTGCTTCCTTTGTAGCAGCCCTGGGGCAGGGTACTTGGCAGTGTGTGTGGGAATTGTTACCCTGTCTGCCTCCGGTCAGGCCCGAAGGGCTTCACGGATGGAACTTTCCTGTGTGCAGCATGGAGCGCAGATGGGGAAATGCAGTGTGTACTCGCTGTGAAGTGGAAAATCAGAGGGTCCCTGAACCTGGAACAGAACCCAGAGACCCTGCATCACTTCTGTGGGCAGAGTAGAGGGGATGGGCAGAAGCGATTGGCTTTCTCAGGCAATCTGAGGGAGTGAACTGAGCCCATTGCAGGTCAGAGGGCGTTAAAGACCAAGGAAGATTCCCGCTCCATTCCCAGGGCCAGCTCCCAAACGTGGGCTCCAACTTGAAGATGGGGGTGGCCAGGCACTCCCAGGCATAGCTGGAAGACAGAGACTTGTAAAGCTGAACTGGGAGGAATGTAAATTGAGGCTAATGGAGAAGAATCATTTATACTCAGAACTTGGAGGTTCCTATAATGGGTTTTAGTTTTTATGAACATGACGTAGTTTGAGGTTCTGGAAATGGGGGAAACAGCTAGAGGACAAAAGCCAGCCTTCAGTAAATACCTTTGTCTGGGACAGAATGATGCTGAGCAAGCCCCACTTCCAATGAAGTATCCAGTCAAAGACGAGAAAGACTAGTCCTCCTGGTGCATGTGCATGCAGGTATGTGTGTATGTGTGCATGTGTTCATATATGTGTACATGTGTGTATTCTAGTGTACTCACTGTGCTATATGTTCATGTGTCTGTGTGTGTGTTTGTGTGTTGCTAAGGGTCAGGTCCTTGAATGCACCAGGTAAGCACTAGGCAGTGTCAGAAGGTAAGTATCTCCTCACGGTGAACTGGGGAGATCAAAGGGTCTCTGAGCCTGGAAGTGTGGAACTTTCAACTCTCCATTGAGGTGGATCTGGTCTGCGGAGGCCCAGGTCTCTGTCTGCTTTCTTCCTTCTCGACTTTCCCAATCCATCCTTTTCCCTCACAGATGGCTTGGGGGAGTTGAGGCTGTTCCCGGTTAGCATGGAGGGGCTCAGGGTGAGGGTCAAGGACAGCGGGAGCTGAGCATCACACCCCCCCAGGGCCATACCTCCCCAGTGGCTCCCGACATCCCCCCCACCCACTGGAAGCTTTCCACCAATCGTGCGCATTGCCTGTAGTTGTTTTTGTGATTTATTAGATGTGGGGCAAGGAAGGGCCACATTCCTTTGTAGCAGTCACCAGACAAAGCTGACAGAAGTCATGGGGACACCTCTGGTGTCCTGGGTCAGAGCGCTTGTGGCCAGTCCCGGGAGGGGGGGGAGGAAGAGGGGCAGCTGCACACAGGGACTGGGGAGGGGGGGGAAGGGAGGCTTTCCCAGGGGAGGGGAGGTCCTGCTGTATCTCTGCTCAGCCACTGCTCACACTGCTGACTTCACACCGCGCCTGCAGGAAAAAGCTGCACCATTGGCCAGCAGCAGGCCAGGCTAGGGAGGGAAGAAGACAGACAGAGACAGAGAAAAAGAAAGAAAGAGAGAGAGGAGCAGGGGGGAGGGTAGAGAGGGAGAAGGATTAAGCCCAAAGAATGTACAGTGGAGAGGCCACTGTAGGAGTTCCAGCCGCATAAATAGGAGTTCAAATGGACTGGACTGGGGCTCTGCAAAGGGGAGGGGCAGACTCCCCAAGATTTGTGAGGTAGAGCTGGGTGAGTGCCTCAGGGTAGATCAGGGAAAATGAGGTGTGGTGAACAGCTGCCAGGAATTCAAAACAATGTAAGCTTAAAGCAAATACAGGAGATATTCATCTATCTCCTTCCCTTAAGATTAAGGGACAGCTGGGCACCAGTGGCTCATGCCGGTCATCCTAGCTACTTAGGAGGCTGAGATCTGAAGATCACAGTTCAAAGCCAGCCTGGACAGCAAGAGGAAAGTCCATGAGACTCTCATCTCCAGTGAACCACCAGGAAACCTGAAGTGGAGCTGTGGGTAAAGTGGTGGAGTGCTGGCTTTGAGAGAAAAAGTTCAAGCACAGCACCCAGGCCCTGAGTTCAAGCCCCACAAACAACCACCACAATAACAAGATTAAGAGACTAAAGTTAGGAGGCTACAATGCTTGATAAGAAATGTACTCATTGGGGGGAGGATGGGATGAGAAGGGGAAACAAAGGAGGAGGCTACAATGCTTGATAAGAAATGTACTCATTATCTTGCCCATGTAATTGTAACTCCTCTGTACAGTATTTTCACAATAAAAAAAAAGAAATGTACTCATTATCTTGCCCATGTAATTGTAACCCCTCTGTACAGTATTTTCACAATAAAAAAAAAGAGACTAAAGTTATTTTAAGGGAAAATGAGGCAGGATAAATTCCTCAGAGCATAGTGAAATAAAAGTTATTAAGAAATGCATATTGGAGCCAGGCACTGGTGGCTCACTCCTGTAATCCTAGCTACTCAGGAGGTTGAGATCTGAAGATGGCAGTTTGAAGACAGGCAGGGTAGTAAAGTCCATGATACTCTTATCTCCAATGAGTCACCAAAAACCAGAAGTGGTAATGCTCTAGCTCTACTGAGGGATAGCAACAAGGCCCTGAGTTCAAGCCCCAGGACTGGCACACACACACAAAAATCCTAATCTTTTTCTTTTTTTTTTTCTTTTTTAAATTTAATTTGATTGTTGAGGTGATGTACAGAGGGGTTACAGTTGCATGCATAAGTAATGAGTACATTCTTGTTGAGCATTGTTATCCTCTCCCATAATCCTTTTCTTTTCTTTTTCCTAATCGTTTTCTTTAATAAGGTCTTCAATGGTTTTTAGTGGGGTTTTTAAAAGAAGTTTTGCACCCAATGTAAAAAAAATCAAATTAAGGATTTAGCTATAATAATATTATTAAGTTCTGGTAAATAGCAAGTACATTTATAAGGCCTCCAGTCCCTCCCAATCCCACTAAAGTATAATAAGAATTCTTGGAACTTTTGACACAAGTATGATGAAATCATGAGAGTGGTATACAGTATATGGGAATTCAGTCACAAGATACACAGAAGCCACATTCTGAGAGGTCGAGTCGAGAGTGTTTATTAGAAAGCCAGGGACTGCAAATGGACACATGTCCCCAAAACCTTGCAGCCTCCAATGCACTTCATACTGTTAGGAAACTGAGCCACAAGAATAGGAAAGTAGAGAAAGAGCAGAAAACCACCTCAACAGACCAGATCAATTGTAATGGAGAGCTGAGGAGGTGCTCCATGGTGAGTGAGGAGAATCAGCAGACTCAACATATGGTACAATGGCGGCAAGGGGCGATGGGACCTAAATAGGGCCATGGCCAGGGTTTAGGGTCAAAGGGAGTGTGTGGTCCATGGTACAGGTCTGGCAGGTCAGGGAATCTATTGTCCTAGTCCCTGCCCCATCTGCTCCCAGGAATTTAGGGGCCTATCACCTGGGAGGGGGAGCAGGAAGGACTGTGGATTTTACCTCCAGAGCTCTTAGAAAATCCCCATCATTCACCAAGATGCCAAGATGGTGCCAATTAGACCCAGCATCCATATTTCAAGAGAAATCCAAAACACCTTACCTTCGCCTATTTGCTTAGGGCATAATGTCTGGGAACAACCAGAGATATGAAAATATCTTAGCTAAGGCTATGCTGTTTTATCACTCAACTTGCTTATGATACTTTACCTTTATTTTTAGCCAAGGAATTCCAAAAGAAGACTGGATTACACTTCATTCGATTTGCGGAATTCTGTGTTCCATTCCTCTTGTGTGTCACACATAGGGAAAAAGAATACCCTTGTGAATTGAAGGCCAAGTCCCTTGCACGCTCCCTCCAAGGCTGGCATGTAGACATAGTCGAGTCCAAAGGGCTTAGCGGCAAGCTGTAATCCAAGCACCCTGGTAGACTAGGGAAGAAGCTAGCGGGTCCGAGGCCAGCCCCAGGCCAAAAAAAACCCTGTAATCCTAATCAGAAAACTCACTAAAGCCAAAAGGGCCTAAAGAAAGGCAGAATAGCAGAATGTGAATCCCAGAGTTCCAACCCCATACCACCAAAAAAAAAAAAAAAGTCAGGAAGACAAAATTTGGCTTTGGAGAGTGTTATTTTCTTTGTGGTATAGGTCCCGCAGCCTGAACTCAGAACCTAGTTGTTGTACCTGAGTTTCTTTTTTTTTTTTCCCCCTCCAGGCTAGTTCTCCACCACTTGAATCACAGCGCTACTTCCAGCTTTTTTTGTTGGTTAATTGGAGATAAGAATCTCAAGGACTTTCTTGCCTGGGCTGGTTTTGAACCTCAATCCTCAAATCTCAGCCTCCTGAATTGCTGGGATTACAGGTGTGAGCCACCCACAGTGGCCAGCGGGAGATTGGTTTTTTATATGTTGGTATTAAGGCAGGATAAACTGAAGCGTCCCAGGCCTGCTAAAGGCAGCTCAGAAGCGTGGTATTTACATAAAAGCGCTATCTTTGCTTCAGAGAGAAACAACAGGATGCATTCCACCGTTTTTCACCAAGAGTGAACGTGTTTGGCAGGAAGTATGCCATGCTGAGAGAAATGCTTCCCCAAGAGCAAACAACCAGAATGGTAAAGAACCAGAAACTTAAAAAGCATTAACAATACCAGGTGTGATTGAGAGCAAAGATGAACTCCCATCTTTTCCTGTCTTTATGTCAGACACCCTGCCTTTACCATATAAACATCCTAACAGCCCAAGAGCTGTGTGTCTCTCCTCTAGAGCACCCACGCTCTGTTAGAGCGTATCTCTTCCTTTCTGCTTGTCTGTCTACTTGCCTGCTTGCTTACTCAATAAAGCTCCACCAAGTCTTCTTACCTTGTGATTTGTCCAGAAATTCTTATTCTGCCATCAAAGTCAAGGACCTTAAGTGAAAAGTCCCTGCTTTTAGTAAAAAGGAAAATTTCACTAGCCTTCACCTACATCCGGTGACACTATCATGACTTGAACTCAGACTTTGTTTGCCTTGTTTGGGTGCCCTATTCATTGAACCATGTCACCAGTCCAGCTTTTTACTGCTTCACTAGAGATAGAGTCTTGCAGACTTTTCTGCCACTGCTTGCTTGGGGCCTCTATCCTCAGATGTCAGCTTCTTGAGAAGCTGGGATTAAAGACATGAGCCACCAGCACCTGGCTGATTTGAGCCTTTTTTCCCCATGTATTATTTGTGTAAGAATTTCTGAATAGACTTTCTTTCCTTTTTTTTTTAATCCAAATTACACCATAATTAGCTCCAAGCTCTTGAACATTTTATAAAACAAGCCTTCAGATGTAGCCACGGTGGAGGGAAACTCTATTCAATTTGTTTTCTGAATTAACACATGGACAGAAACCAGCTTTCACAGTGCCCCAGGCCGCAGCCTGTTGGATTGGATGGTTCTTTGCTGTAATCGTCCTGGGCATTGGATGGTGGTCAGCGCCACCGGCCTCCGTGCACTCGGTGCCCGGACCCCAGCCGAGACAGCTAAGATGCAAGAATGTCTCAGCATCACCAAATGTTGCTTGAGGGGCAAATGGCCCTGCTGGAGATCACCCGCTGTTCCCTGCCCCTCGCCAGAGGCTTGTGTTTATGTGTCACCGTGGGGGCTGAAAGAGGGCAAGCCATTTTCCCAGGGCTGCATAGCGGGTGTGGGAATGGGGTATGGGATTTAAATTCCAGCTAGCATTAGTCCACAGATGACCTCTATTAGAGAAAGAGGAAAGAAGAGAGGAAGGGAGAGAGGGAGGGAGGGAGGATCTGATTAGGTTCGTTCTTTTAAGAGGAGTGGTTACCAAACTTCTCTGTGTGTGTATGTGTGTGTGTGTGCGTGTGTGTGTGCATGTGCTCGCATACACTGTTACTGGGGCTTCAACTCGGAGCCTTGCACTCTCCCTCAACTTTTTCAGGCAAGGCCAGAGCTCTCTCTACACTTAAGCCACAGCTCCATGTATGGCTCTTTGCTGGTTAATTGGAAATAGGAGTCATAAAGACTTTCTTAGTCCATGTTGGCTTCAAAGCATGATCCTCAGATCTCAGCCTCCTGAGTAACTAGAGTTGCAGTGGTGAGCCACCAGCTCCCAGCTAGTTTATTATTTTATTCTTTTTTCTTTTCTTTTCTTTCTTTTTTTTTGTTGTCAGTTGTGGGGCCTGAACTCTGGGCCTGGGCACTGTCCCTCAGCTCTTCAGCTCAAGGCTATCACTCTACCACTTGAGCAACAGCACCATTTCCAGCTTTTTCTGTTTATGTGGTGCCGAGGAATCAAACCCAGGACCTCATGCATGCAAGGCAAGCACTCTACCACTGAGCCACCTGCCCAGCCCATTTTAAAAAAATTTGTTTAGTTGGTTTTGTTTTCCTGAAAAACTTCCTAAATGTCCTTCCTCCTCTTCCGTCTGCGTTCCAATGTCCCCTTCTTGACCAGTAAGCCAGTTCTGCACCCCTCCCGCGCCCGCCTCTGGCGGTCTCCTGTGCTGCACAGCCTTCATAGGGTGACTGGAAAAAGCCAGAGGCTCTGTCCACATGAAGCGGACCAAGGCTTCCTCACCTCACTGTCAGCTTTGAGCCCGCGGCCCATCACCTGAGCACCGCACCGGCTTAGCTTCACTCCAAATGCCACCTTCTCCTCCTGAAAACAAGCAAACTGAAAAATTAGCCACAGGTGTTCTGAGGGCTATTTCTAGATTGGGTTCTGATTGTAAACTTGGTTCATTAAAGACATCCATTTGGGGAGATTTCATGGTCTTTTAAAGAAGAAAGAACCTATTTTTCAGGCAGTTGTAATAAAAGAAAAACTCAAGTACTTACATTTATAGCTTTGATCATAGAACTCCAAATCTGAGTAATCATCCCCAAATCCAAACTGTGGTGGGCAGAAGTGGGGGGGTGAGGGAGAGGAGGTGGCTGCCTTCGAAGTTGGATGCCTTTACTTCAACCCATAAAGACAAAGATGTACCCCCCACCCCAACAATCAGAATAGCCAGGCACTGCTACTCACACCTGTAATCCTACTCAGGAGGCAGTAGTTCAAAGTCAGCCCAAGCAGAAAATTCTGTGAGACTCTTATCTCCAATTAACCATCAAAAAGCTGGAAGTGGAGCTGTGACTTAAGTGGTAGGGCTCTAGCCTTAAGCACAAAAGCTCAAGAATAGTGCCCGGGCTCTGAGATCAAGGCCCAGGACCAGGAAAAAAAAAAATCAGAACATTGATGGAAAATGGAATCACAAGATTAGCTGTGGTTTTTTTTTTTTTCAGTCAATAAGAAAAAGAACAGGGTTAGGGATGGGAAGGGGAAACAAAGGAGGAGGCTACAATGCTTGATAAGAAATGCACTCATTATCTTGCCCATGTAATTGTAATCCCTCTGTACAGTATTTTCACAATAAAAAAAGAAAGAAAAAAAAAGAAAATAGAGCATTTCGTTTGTGATGTTAACACAGTTATATTGAGTGGAATTTTGACATTCTGCTAAAAGCCAAAAATTGAGTTTTAAAACAGAAACACTTTTAGGGAATTATAAGGAGCTTAAAAAAAAAAAACAAGGACTTACCAAAGATGTTTCTTAAAAAAGGTTCATTAAGCCGGGTGCTGGTGGCTCACGCCTGTAATCCTAGCTACTCAGGAGGCTGAGATCTGAGGATCACGGTTCAAAGCCAGCCCGGGCAGGAAAGTCTGTGAGACTCCTATCTCCAATAAACCACCAGAAAACCGGAAGTGGCGCTGTAGCTCAAGTAGTAGAGTGCTCGCCTTGAGCTGAAGAGCTGAAGGACAGCACCCAGGCCCAGAGTTCAAGCCCCACGACTGACCAAAAAAAAGGTTCATTAATGCTCAGAATGCACAACATTGAAGAAGGAAAACACCTAAACTAACAAAATCACTACAAATCAAGTCATTTTCAACTTTTTATATTTGCGTCTGGTTCAATATCCTTATAGATTTGCAGTTTTCCCACATTATTACAAAAACTCTTAAATGCATACTCTTCTCCATATAATTTTTAAAATGAATTTTAAAGCCAGGTGTCAGTGGCTCATGCTTGTAATCCTAGCTACTCAGGAGACTGAGACCTGGGACTCATTGTTCAAAGCCAGCCTGGGCAGGAAAATCCATGAGACTTTCTCTAATTAACCATGAAAAAGGCAGAAGTAGAGGCTGTGGCTCAAGTGGTAAAGTGCTACCCCTTGAGCTGAAAAAGCTAAAGGACATCACCCAGGCCCTGAGTTCGAGACCCAGGACCCACACAAATGTACATTAGGTGCATTTCATAGTAAGTTATACACATCAATACATCATCACAACCAAGTGCTATTCAGTAGAGGTATGCAGGGTTAGTTCAGTGTTCAAAGATCAGCTAATATGTACTGGGAAGGTGGCTTAGTTGTAGAGTGCTTGCCTAGCACACATGAAGACCTAGGTTTGATTCCTCAGTACCACATACACAGAAAAAGCCAGAAGTGGTGCTGTGACTCAAGTGGTAGAGTGCTAGCCTTGAGCAAAAGAAGCTCAGGAACAGTGCCCAGGCCTTCAGTTCAAGGCCCAGGACTTGCAAAAAACAATTAATACACTCTATCACATCAACATACTACAGGAAGGAGGGAATGTAGGATCATATAAATAGACACAGAAAAACCATTTGCCAAACTCTTAACAGCCATTTATGACTGTTTTTAAAAAGGCAATGTTGGAAGGTGAAGATATGCTGCATAATACTATATTGGTAGTGAATGCATGACCTCATGCTTGTGAGAACCTGTAAAACAGCACCAAGCATGAGCTATAAGGCAAGGGTGGGGATGTGGGAGAAACCTCTACCCACCCACACGCTGAAGGCTTGGTCTGCAGAGGGCAGCACAGGAAGACTTTTAAAAGGTGGCATGTAATGGGAAGTCCTAAGGGCATGAATTAAATAAATGTTTCCTCTTTCTATGTTACTTGCTTCAAGTATTTTATCATAGTCACATAAAGAGGAATGACACTCCTCATGGGAATGATGGATTTTGAGGGGGCCATCTCAGATGAGCTACACTAATGCAAGACATCAGGAACAGGGGCAATGTGTTATCAACCTCAACTACTTAAAAAGTACATCTTAGGGGCTGAGAAGGTGGCTCAGTGGTAGAGTGCTTGCCTTGCATGCCTGAGGCCCTGGGTTCGATTCCTCAGCACCATATAAGCAAAAAGAAAAAAAGCCGGAAGTGGCACTGTGGCTCAAGTGGTAGAGCACTAGCCTTGAGCTGAAGAGCTGAGGGACAGCGCCCAGGCCCAGAGCTCAGGCCCCACTACCGGACCCCAAAAAAAAGTACATCTTGGGTTGGAGTGTGGTTCAGGTGGTAGAGTGCCAGCCAATGAATGAAAGCAAGCATCAGATAGTGAGTTCAAGCCTCAGTCTCAGACAAAATAAAAATTACATCTTAATTATATATATATATATATATATATATGTCCTTTTCCTAGATAATATTGCAAAGAAAAGATAAACGCATGGAGAGATCTACTGATGAAAAGAACTGATATGATTCTTTAGATTCAATCCTCAGCACCAAAAAGTTAAGTTGTCAACTTCAAAAACATATTCATCAACTGCTAGGTTCATAACTTATTCTGCTCCTGATTCAAACAACTTGGAGAAAATATAATTATGAGACAATTTGAAATTCAAATATTTGGTGGATAGAAAAGCTATATACGAAATATCCTGTGGATTTTAAGACATTATTACATTTAGTAAAAAAAAGAAAATTGTAGGGGCTGGGAAGGTGACTCAGTGGTAGAGCGCTTGCCTTGCATGCCTGAGGCCCTGGGTTAGATTCCTCAGTACCACGTAAGCAAAAAGAAAAAAGCCGGAAGTGGTGCTGTGGCTCAAGTGGTAGAGCGCTAGCCTTGAGCTGAAGAGCTGAGGGACAGCGCCCAAGCCCAGAGTTCAGGCCCCATGACCGGACCCCCCCCCCCAAAATAGCAATATTTTCATTTATATAATATGCTTTATTTATTTATTTATTTATCTTGTGTTGGTACTTTGAACTCTAAGCCTGAGTGCTTTCTCTTAGCTAGTTTTTGCTCAAGGTTGACACTGCCACTTGAACCACCACCCTACTTCTAGCTTTTTGCTGGTTAATTGAAGATAAGAGTCTCTTGGATTTTCAGGCCTAGGTTAGTTCTGAACTGTGATCCTCAGATCTCAGCCTCATGCATAGCTAGGATTACAGGCAGGAGCCACTAGTACTCAGTGAAACCCACTTTTAAATTAACTACAATCATGCAAATATTTTCTTTTTCTGTTTCTACTTTTTTTTTCAGTACTTGTACTGGGGCTTGAGCTAAGGGTCTGGATGCTGTCCCTTAGCTTTTTCATTCAAGACTAGTGCTCTACCACTTGAGACGCAGCCCCCCTTTTGACTTTTTGGTGGTTAATTGGAGAAAAGAGACTTTCCTACCTGGCTGACTTTGTACTTCAGTCCTCAGATCTTAGCCTCCTGAGTAGCTGGGATCACAGGCGTGAGTCACTGGCACCACCTTCCTCTAATAGCCTGGTCTGTCTTTAGAGCCTGTGGTAAATGGTGGAGAAGTATGATGGTAAATGGTGAGGAAGAGCCTTATCTCTTGCCGGATACCTCTTCCCAGGCAGGATCTCCAGCTAGCTGGCAGAGTAGGGAGGGAGCTGAGTTAACTCAACTCTGACTGGGCCCTGATGGGCTTTCATTTTTATCTTGTTAGTCTTTGCTGACTGTTTTATCGGCATCATCATTGACCGAAAAAAAAGCTCTTTGAATTTTATTCCAAGTGAGCAAGTTATACTTAATGAGGAACAATGGGAGTTTTTATTTAATCTCCAGGACTGGTTCCATTGGACTTTCTAAATGAAGATGATGGAGACTTACAAAGGCCGTCATTAGAGGAAGAAGACAATGAGAACCTTCCTGGTCCTTATGAAAGTAGTTGTAGAACAGAAGATTCTTAGACCTGGAGGCTGTGGGACTCCATCTCTCCCCAAAGTGAATCTTATCAGCACCCCAACTGGTGTCTGGGCAGGCAGGAGAATTCTTTGCTCTGGGGGCCCCGCCCACCCTTTGCAGGCCTCTGCCCCGAAAATCAGAAATCTCTGCTGGCATTATGAGAGCCAGACCCCACTTCCTGCTGCTTCCAAGCAGCCAGAGAGAACTGTGCCATCACGGCCTCCCCTTGTGGAAACTGAGTCAGCCTGCCCCAACCAACCAAGAAACATGGAAACACTGCACACTAACCGGAAATACTTCCTAAGCTTGCGTGTGTGTGTGTGTGTGTGTGTGTGTGTGTGTGTGTGTGTGTGTGTGTGCCAATAATGGAGCTTCAACTCAAGGCAAAAAGCCAGAAATGGAAGTGTAACTCAGGTGGTAGAGTGCCAGCCTTGAACAAAAAAGCCAAGCAAGCGAGCAAGGCCCTGAGTTCAAGCCCCCTAACCCACCCCGATTCCTGGCACCAAATCAATAAAAAAGAACTTTTTAAAGGAGGTGAGAGTCCTTAGTTCTCAATGGCAGGGAGAATGTGTGCACTAGCTCCTGGACGGAGCTCTGGGTAGTAGACACGCTTCATCTGACGTGCCTTTCGCGTGCCTAGTGGAGTATCTTTCCTGCACTGTCGGTGTGTGAAGCTGAACTTTCTAGAAGTTAGGCTTCCAACCTGTGTCTTCTAACCCTCCTCCTCTGTCAGCCCGTGTCAACTTCGCAGGCCGGGAATCCAAACTGTTTGCTCTTGGAGGAATTAGACTCAATTTAGACCCAACGGTTGATTCCTATAGTCAGTGTTGACCCTCAGAATTCTTAGGAGAGATCAAGCGGAGGAGAGAAGAGAGAGAAGAAGCAGGAGAGGCCTCCCAGCCTGGAGTGGCTCTCACCATGACTGCCCAGGGACCCCGTGTGACACGGAGCAGGGCTGGAGGAGCAGGGATCACGGAGCGTGGGCTTTGGGGTTCAGTGTCATCAGGGAGTGAGCGTTTCTGGGAATGACTATGGCCCTGACAGGATGATGTAGCTGTGGCAGAGGGTGTGGTTTGGATGGGAGTGTGGTGTTGTGAGGGGTGAGCTCTGGGCAGGAGAGCATCAGGAAGGGTCTGTGGTCAGCAGCCGTGGGAGCAGCATGGGGCTGTGAGAACCAGGCAGATTCCCATCCATGATGATCATTAAAACAACCCAGCTGCTGCCTGTGGCTCACGCCTGTAATCCTAGCTACTCAGGAGGCTGAGATCTGAGGATCCACGGTTCAAAGCCAGCCTAGGCAGGAAAGTCCGGGAGACTCTAATCTCCCATTGACCAACAAAAAGCTCTAAGTGACTTGTGGCTCAAGGGAGAGTGCAGTCTTGAACTCCAAAGCTCAGGGGCAGCCCTTGGGCCTTGAGTTCAAGCCTCAGGACCACTACACACACACACACACACACACAATTAAAAAATGAACAAAAGAATTGAATGAAAATTCCTTCAAAAATACACAGGTGGGGAGGGAGGGAGGGGATGGTAGGGGGAAAACAATGGAGGGGGTAACAATGTTCAAGAGGAAGTGTACTCATTACCTCACTCATGTAACTGTAACCCTCTGTATAGTAGCTTTACAATAAAATAAAATTAAAAAAAAAATACACAGGTGGTCCACACGCGCGTGAAGACATATTTAAACATCCGTCTTGTCAGGGAAGTGGAAATCTAACCCTGGTGACAGGCTGAGCACGCTGCGCACGCCACATGTGCCTGCCAGGCGGCTGGCTAATTAGCCAGCCAGGACTGCATCTACGACTGACTGCTGCCACAGCAGAGCTCGATTTTCTCCCCTTCCTGAAGGCTGAGTCCAGGGTGAGCTGCTGGTGCTTCCTCCCAGGCCCCTGCCCCAGACCTGCAGCTGCCATCTTTCCTGTGCCCTTGCTAGGGTTTTCTAAGGTCACCACTGAGATCCTATGAGGGCCTACCCCCAAAACCTCACTGAAACATAATCACCCCCAAAACATCCTATCTCTAAATATGAGTATAGTCTGAGATACTTGGGAGAAGTGTTGAAATGAGAGAGAAAAAGAGATTGAGAGAGAGAGAGAGAGCGCAATGGTAAGGGAAATGATGGTACTCTTGGTTAAGTGCCTTAAGAGCAAACACATGGTTAAGGAAAGGGTTCTGGGATTCAGAGAAGGGGCTCTTGCTGGGCTGGGCTTGGGGACATGAGGGGTGATGATGTGGTGCGTGTTTTTCCATACAAATCATCCCATTGGTGGCTTCATGCAACCAACATGCCCAGGTGAGGCTGAGGACCCTAAAGACCCCACTGCCCAGGTCCCTCAGTTTGGCTAGAACTGGCTCCAAGTTTTTCTACCCCTAAGGCAAAGTCCTAACCATCAACAGACCACCAACTACTCCCAAGGAGGAAGGAGGACTCCTGGGTATTTCCCTAGCGCTCACCTGCCTTCACTTCCCCCTAAGAGACAAGATCCCAAACATCAGTAGGCAAAAAGAAGTAGAGTTGGTGGTTTCCGTGGCTATTTCTTCACTGACATGGGGTTGTCATTTGTTTCTTCGAAGCAGGGCCTCCAGGTGAAACTTAGCCTGGGCTCAAATCACCCTGTAGCCATACTGGTTTTGAACCCTGAATCCTCCTGCCTCTGTCTTCTGGGGCTGGGTTTATAGACAGGTAATGTCATGTCTGGCTCTTAGCATACACATTTTGAGATGACACACTTCTTTCCCTAGCAATAACTATTTTTAAAAAACACCTGGGGCTGGGAAGGTGGCTCAGTGGTAGAGCACTTGCCTTGCATGCCTGAGGCCCTGGGTTCGATTCCTCAGCACCACATAAGCAAAAAGAAAAAAGCCGGAAGTGGCGCTGTGGCTCAAGTGGTAGAGCGCTAGCCTTGAGCTGAAGAGCTGAGGGACAGCGCCCAAGCCCAGAGTTCAGGCCCCACGACTAGACCCAAAAAATAAAATAAAATAAAAAACACCTAAAATATGCAGAAAATAAAGTAGAAAGCATCTGTGAGGATGTTGGGAAACTGGAACTGGACACCTGGGGTTTTGTGGGTAAGAATGCAAATAGAGAAACAACAGGAGAGTTCTTCAAACAGCTCAAAAGCACATGACCTGACAGTTCCACTTCCAGCTGTGTGCCCCAAAGAACAAGAGGCAGGCAGTTGCCAGCGATGTTTATATACCCACATTCATATCAGCCTTATTTGTAATACAGTCAGATGGGGCAGGGGAGTGGGGGAGGGACTCTCTCATCATGGATGAATGGATAAACATCCAGCAGCCCTCATCCGCCTCAGAAAGTCCTGATACATGGAATAACACAGATGAATATTAAGACCATTCTGCCTAGTGAAATGAGCATGCAACAAAAAGATAAATATTGCCGGGCTCCAATGATTCATGCCAGTCATTTTAATTACTTAGGAGGGTTGTGGTTCAAAACTAGCTCAGGCCGGAACATTCCTAAAACTCTTATCTCCAATTGGCCACCAAAATTCCACAAGTGGAGCAGTGACTCAAGTGATTTAGTGCTAGTCTGACCAAAATAGCTCAGGGATAATGCCCAGGGCCTGCATCCAAGCCCCAGCACAGAAATGAGTATGATTCCACAGAATATCATTCCACCTGTAAGACATATTTGTGACCAAGAGCAGTCAACCTCACAGAATGGAAATTGCCAAGGGTGTGGGGGGGAGGGAGCGATAGGAAGTTGTTGTTTAATGGGGTTAGGAGTCATTTTTCAGCCACTTGACTTGTAGAAAAGAGACCCAGAGATTGGTTATGCAATATGGACAAAGGTGACTTGACTGAAATGTATACTTTAAAATGATTAGGGAAGTGAATTGTATGCTATGCTTAGTTTGCCACAAGTGAGGAGAAAGAAATCAACAGGCATATCCCTGAGGTGGAGAGGAGATCAGCCAAGAGGAAATGGGTGAGGAGCTGGGTAGACTAGATGACGAGTGACCACAAGCAAGTGGAAAGTTTTAAACTTCCAGGACTGTTTGAAGTTAGTAAGTATGGAGAGCTAGTGAGTTTTGTCAGGGTTATATATGTGTTATATATGCTTTTTTTTTTTTTTTTACTTTTTTCTTATTTGCTCAGAAATATATTCTATGGCCAAGAATAAATCCTATACATCTCCCGTGCGGGTGTGAATGTGTGTATGTACCTGTTCTGGGGCTTGAACCTAGGGACAGAATACTGTCCCTTAGCTTTTTTAGAGCTGGTGCTCTACCACTTGAACCACAGCTCCGTTTCCAGCTTTTCAGTGTTTAACGGAGATAAGAGTCTCATAGACTTTCTTGTCTAAGCTGGCTTTGACTGCAACCTTTAGATCTCAGCCTCCTGAGTAGGCAGGCTCTTAGAACCTGATGAAGCCTATAAATCCTTAAACCCTATGAATCCTATAAAGTCCTTGACTTTTCTCCAGTTTGCCCACTAGGCTACGTTGTCAAATGCTTGGAACCCAACAACATGCTTCAAGAACTGAGACAACCCAACTTAGGAAAAGCTCAGGGACAGCACCCAGGCCCTGAGTTCAAGTACCAGCACTGGTTCCAGAAAAGGTTTTTAAAAAGAGGTAAAGAAAACTTAGAATGAAAGAGAGAAAGATCTATTTGAATTATTAAAATTTGAGCTCTATTCAACCCTCAATTAGATCTCCAATCGCTGCAATGGAATGTGGTTATTTTAGCAAATGATTTCTATTTACTTAAGTCCTTCACTGTACTACTGTCAAAAGAGGTTAAAGTCATTTAGTAGAGTTTAGAATTTTATGTTGGATTTTGTGAGTGTGTGTGCATATGCACGTGCATACCAGTCTTGGAGCTCGAACTCAGGGTCTGGGTGCTGTTCCTCAGCTCTTTTTCTCAAGGCTAGCACTCTATCACTTTGAGCCACAGCTCCACGTGCAGTTTTTAGGTGGTTCATTGGAGATAAGAGTCTCATGGCCTTTCCTGCCTGGGCTGGCTTTGAACTGTGATCCTCAGATCTTAGCCTCCTGAGTAGCTAGGATTACTGGTATGAGCCATCTGTGCCCAAAATTCTATATTGAATTCTTTTGGTCTTTTGTAGTTTTTTTTTTCCCAGGGCTAAGGACCGAACCCAGGGCTTTGCGTGCCCACCCTTCCGCTGGGCTAAACCCCCAGCCCCTCTATATTGAATTTTTATGTACCATTCAGAACTCAGGTTTTGATACTAATCTTTGAGAAAGATAATTATGCTTAAATATGTATAGGTAACAATATCTAAAACAGGAGAGTCTAGAATTCATTTTCTGTAATAAGCAATTAACAAACCTAGGAATAGTAGCTTGGAGAAAACACAGGAGATAGTATTTTATGTTGAAATATATAGTTATCTTTCTGTGGCATCAGTTGGTAGAAATATGACTATGTGAGTGGAGAAACATTTTTGCTTTAAAGATCACAGCTCCCATGACTAGGTAGGAATTTCTAGTCAAATATGAGGTTTGAGAAAATGTGATTTTTATCTTTTCTAGGCCTATCAGATTATTTCACTTTTTTATTTTACTTTATTGAGACAGGGTCCCTCTCTAGCCCAAGTTGGTCTTGAACTAACTAACAATCCTCCTGCCTCCAGCCTCTTGAGTCCAGGGATCCTAGCTGGGAGCCACTACCCTTGGCTAGTTGATTTCACCTCAAGTTCCAGCTGTAGAAAAGAACAATCTTTTTTTTTTTTTTTAATTTTATTGTAAGGCTACTATACAGAGGGTTACAGTTACATGAGTGAGGTAATGAGTACACTTCTTCTTGAACATTGTTACCCCCTCCATTGTTTTCCCCCTACCATCCCCTCCCTCCCTCCCTTCCCCGAGGTTCTTTTTTTTTTTTGATTGTGATTAAATGATTACATAATTTCAAAGTCACAAGTTCATTCTAACTTCCCTGGAGCAAATTGTCTACCACAGTCTGTAATATATAACAGTGTTCACATGTTATATACCATGTTTGTGATCAGCAGCATGGGGATATTTAGTAGTGGTTCAACCAGATGAGCGGGAGTTCTTTGTTTCTTAAGTCCTGTTAGTTTTGTCGTATCACCTAACCTTTTGGATTTAGCATCCACTTATCAGGGAGACCATGTACCGTTTGTCTCTTCATTCTTGGCTTACCTCGCTCAACATGATTCCTTCTAGCTCCATCCATTTCCCTGCAAATGCCATTATTTTGTCATTTCTAATGGCTGCATAATATTCCATTGTGTATAGATACCACAATTTTTGGATCCATTCATCTGTGGTGGGGCATCTAGGTTGTTTCCATATCCTAGCTATTGCGAACAGTGCTGCAATAAACATGGAGGTGCACGTGTCCTTGTATATTGGTTCCTGTTGTTCAGGGTAGATGCCTAGAAGTGGTATGACTGGGTCGTAAGGGAGGTCAATCTTTAGCTTTCTAAGGACCCTCCAGACTGCTTTCCAAAGTGAAAAGAACAATCTTTGAGAGTAAAGTAGATCAGTTCACCGCCCCCCTCCCCCACTACCACCTCCCAGATTTGATTCTGAGACTAATAATCCTGCTGTATGTGACAGACTCTTAGATGCCCCCATGACCCTGCGACCCCATGACCCCTGCCTCCAGAAATCATGCCATGATGACTTCCCATTAAATATCAGCAGAAATTACAACGTCATCTCTCGCTTCTGCCCTGTGCCATGCTGATACTCTTTCAGGAGGGGCCGGACAGATCCTGGGATCATTCAAAGTCTAGTACTTTCTTTCTTTCTTTTTATTTGTTTTTAATTCTGAGACCAGGACTCAAACTCACTGATGCTGTAGGCTCATCAGCAGGTGCCTTACCACCTAAGCCATGCCTCCAGCCACACATCTAGTACTTTCTTCTCTAACACTCCCTCTACCCTTGCTCAGCTCAGACAATCCATGTATCTGAGGATGGGGAGAAGCAGGAAACAGAGACATTGACTCACTTATCCAGAACCTTCTTGAAGAATTGGAAAATTTAAAATCTTTTTTTTTTTTGCCAGTCTTGGGGCTTGAACTCAGGGCCTGGGCACTAACTGTGAGCTTCTTTTGCTCAAGGCTAGCACTTTACCACTTGAACAACAGCGCTTCATCTGGCCTTTTCTGTTTTATGTGGTACGGAAGAATCGAACCCAGGGCTTCATGCATGCTAGGCAAGCACCCTACCACTGAGCCACATTCCCATTCAGAAAAAACTTGATATCTTGTTTTTGTTGAAGCCAATCTTCTCAAGTCATGGAAGACTGATGCTGAACGTCTCATAACCCAGACGAGGGTCATGGGGTGAAAGGTACAGGGAGAGCCTAGCATATGTGGCAATCGTGTGGCAACTCACCCCCATTACTGGTGTAACTATTGCCAAATATTGTTCTAAACACCTGACGTCATCTGATCCATAGAATACCCACTGAGAAGATGGCATTAGTCACTTTGTGTCTCCAATGAACCTGAGGCTTAGAAGTTTAATGTGTCCAACATCAACCTCACAGAAGCAGAAACCAAGCTGGCCACTGGTAGCTCATGCCTACACTCCCAGCTACTCGGGAGGCTGCGATCTGAGGATCACAGTGCACAGTCAGCCCGGGCAGATAAACCCAAGAAAGACTCTTATCTCCAATTAACCAGCAAAAAAGGCAACGTCGGAAGTGAGAGGGTCGGGTGGTAGAGCACCAGCCTTGAATGCAAAACCCAAGTGAGAACATGAGGGTCAGAGTTCAAGCTTCAGTATTGGCACACGTGTACACACACACACACACACACACACACACACACACACCATGAAAAAGAAGCAGAAATAAAGCCTAAGTGTTTGACCCAAACCTGGTGAGTGAATAGTTTTCATTCTATGCTATGTCCACCCCTGCTGAATACAAGAGGAATGTATAAACTTTAGACTGCAGTGGCACTTTGGGACAGAATTGAACCTTCAGCATCATTAGAAGCTCGTAGGTGAGTCAGGAAAGTACATCTCTGACACAGGTTTGATTAGCGTATATAGCATAAATGGGGGGGGAATAAAATTTGAAAGAAATGATCATTTAATCCAATCACTCAAGCATCAGAAGCCCAAGTTTCCCTTACAATTCCCCAATGGTTTATTGACTATGGGTACAAAATAACATGTATGAAACCGAGGGAATGCTAACACTGCCACAGGAAAGAGGCTCAGTACAAAGCCAAGGAAAGGAACTAAGTGAACATCTCTGCAGGTTGGAAGAATACTAGAGGTGTTTGCTGTAGTAGGATAACATACAATCTTGCTGGGTGCTGGTGGCTCACACGTGCAATCCTAGCTGCTCAAGAGGCTCAGATCTGAGGATCACTGTTTAAAGCCAGCCTGGGCAGGAAAGTCCATTTCAAGAAGCAAACAACAACAACAAAAACAGAAGTGGAGCTGTGACTCAAGTGGTAGAGTGCCATCTTGAGCTCAGAGACAGTACTCAGACCCTCAGGACTAGCACCATACACACACACACACACACACACACACACACACACACACACACACACACACAGATACTTACACACATATATAGTCTCTCTCCTCTCCTCTTTTCCCTCTCTCCCTCCCCCTCTCTTTTTTTGTCTCTCTCAATATAAAGGAAATTATCTGACAAGCCCAATGCAGGTGGGCCACCTGTAATCTTAGCTATTCAGGAGGCTGAGATCTGAGGATCACAGTTCAAAGCTAATCCAGAGACTCTATCTCCAATTAACCACCAAAAAACAAACAAACAAGCAAAAAAAAAAAAAAAAAAAAACAGAAGGGGAGGTGGTATATAGCTTAACTGCTAGAGCACCAGCCTTGAGTGGAAAAGCTAAGAGACAGTGCCCAGGGCCCTGAGTTCAAGCCCCAGTATTGGTACCAAAACCAAAACAATGCTCCTTTGTGAGCAGGAGAAGTGAGCATTGGCAGGTGCCCAGCTCACTGGTTGTGACAGGCCCAGGCTGCTCTCGGCCATGGAAGATTTACTGCAATCATGCAGCAATCGTAAATGACGCAATGGTATCAATATCAGCCGGGCTGGAGACGTGAATCTGCCCAGAGCTCTCCTGCTCAGCCCTCCGTGTTCTGCGAGTGTGTGCCACGTGGCAGAGAGTGCAAGGAGAGATGACAGAACTGCTCCCTGCTGCTGTGCCACACCAGGGAACAGCCCGTGAAAGCACGAGCCTCAGGGTTGATTTTCACTAGGGGACTATTAAAGAAGAGGAGGAAGGGGAAATAGAGGGAAGACGGAAAGGCTTTAGGGAGAGAAATGAAAAGGTGAATATGTTTAAAGTGCATTATAGGGTCAGGTGCTGGAGGCTCACGCCTATAATCCTACCTATTTAGGAGGCTGAGATCTGAGGATAGAGACTGGAAGCCAGCTTGGACAGAAAAGTCCATTAAGACTCTTATCTCCAATAAACCACTAGAAAACCGGAAGTAGCGCTGTGGCTCAAGTGGTAGAGCGCTAGCCTTGAGCTGAAGAGTGCAGGGACAGCACCCAGGCCCTGAGTTCAAGCCACACAACCAAAAAATAAAAAATAGCCACTTCTTTCTTGACATTATTTCTATTGGTGAGAATGATTGCTGTTGGTGGGAAATACTCATTGAAGAAGATAATAAAAAAAAAACAACTAAGAATATTTCTGTTTAAGCCTTCAAAACATCCTGGTGGTTCACTGGAGCCACGCCCGGTAGCACATACTCATAATCCCAGCACTAAGTTTAGCGAAACAGGAGGATCATGAGTTTCAAGCTGACCTGGTCTGCAAAGCCAGAGCCTGTCCAGCAAACAAGTACAACGCTGAAATGATGATGTCGGGAATCACATTTGAAGAATCTGTCATCCCTTTCCCCTTTCTTCGACAGATGTAATAGTAGATTGCTTGCAAACACGAGAAGGGATTTTGAATCCAGTCAAATTTCCTCACATCTTGTTACCATGACCACACCCTGACTACTTTGGGTACTACCAAGTCTTACCAGCGCTAACACTGATGTATGAATATTGGGCCTAAGGAACGCCATCTTGTCCACACCGCTGTCTTCATGCCTTGATAGGTAACAGGGACATTTCACTCAAGTCTGAGAACCCTAGATGGTCCTGAGAATGGCAGATACATCATGGATTGTTAGATCCAGGAAATCCCAATTCTTTACCCCTGATTGATAAGGATAGATTCCAGTAAATCTCAACCCCTGATTGCCCCCACTAATTACCTCTAATGAACCTCAATGCCCTCCTTAATCCCTAACTATCTTGTTCCGCTTCTGTAAACACGATTTGCAAATGCCCACGCCAGGTAGCATCTGCCTTGATGGGGTTTTTGCTTTTGTCGGTGTGATGCTAGCAATGCTAGGACTGCTAGCTTTCTGGGATGTGAGTCCGCTTACAAGGACTCTGGGTTCGACGTCTCGAGTGTGGCTTCCCTGTACCCTCCAAGCCGATGAAATTCCCAAGCGCAATACATGTGCAGACAGGATTTCGTCCTCTGGTGGCACCTCCAGGAGTAGGGAATGACTGCCTGTGGCCACCATGACCAGCGGGCTGGAAACAGGTTCCTTGCTCTCTGGGCTGCTAACGTGGTCCAGCGTGGCCTCTTCTGGGACCCCACCTTTTCAGATCCTCTGTTCTTGGGTGACCTTCAGAAGAGGCATGGAGCATATGCTCCCAAGTCAGCAATCAGCCAGGAAAGCCTATCTACCATTGCAGGCCTCTCCTCTGCTGTCTGCCTGGCCAGATGCCCTGAGATAAAGGAATTCAAATCCTTGAAAGGAAAACGAGTTAAGCAAGAGCAAATGAGCCAGGTGTCACAGAATGGGGGAGGGGAGGGGGAGTGGCTGTCACTGTCAGATGCTGGTGATTCTCCCAGTAGATAAAGACAGGAAGATTTCCACTGAGAACCCCAGTACGTAGAGACAGGAAGATTTCCACTGCGAATGAGTGAGCAAGCGCAGGGGACACTGCTGGTGTGGTTCTAGGCAATGGGTGACAGAATGACCACCAGCCAGCCTCACTCTCAGAGAAGTGTGCACCAGCAGAGCTACACAACTCTTTGAAGGTCTCTGTGTCCTAGTTTTACGTTTTGTTTTGGAAAAATAGGGCACAGAATAAGCACTCAAATCGAGAGTGGTTGGGCAGATTAAAGGAATAAACATGAGAGTCTCTGAAAATTATAAGGCACCAGAAGTGTGTATGTGTGTGCACATAATCACATACATACACATACACACACACACACACAATTACTTTTAGTTCTAATGAAAGTCTGTGATTTCTCCCCTCCCCCACTGGCCAGGTTTTCAAGCCACTGGAGCAGAGCTGGGAACTGAATTGGGGGGCACACTTGGACCCCGCTTTGTGCTCAAATGATCAGGGAAATAAGTTCTCCATTCAAAGCCCTTCAGTATCAATGCCACCTTCAGTATCAATGTCTTCAAAGAGAAAAGGGAAAAAAGTAAGTACTCTGGGATGTAACTAACAAGAGGAAAAATCACCTAAACAGTCATCACTTTATAATCTTTCTGAGAAGAAAGTTGGTGTGTGTGTGTGTGTGTGTGTGTGTGTGTGTGTGTGTGTGTGTGTTGGCCTAGGACTTGAACTCAGGGCCAGGACACTCTCACTAGGCTTTTTTGCTCACGTTTAGCACTCTACCACTTGAGCTATGTCTCTACTTCCAGCTTTTGGATGGTTAATTGATCAGAGTCTCACAGACTTTCCTGCATGGGCTGGCTTGGAACCTCCATTTTCAAATCTCAGCCTTCTGAGTAACTAGGATTACAATCATGAACCTCCGGCACCTGGCTATATTTTATGGAAATAATCTTATATTTATAAAAGTGATGTCAAAGCAAAAACAACAGTGAAGTTTAAGACCACTCACAGCTCTTGGGGGAAGGGAAAGCAAGCAGAGTCAGGAAGGGTTTTCTGTGGAATGGGGTGGAAAGCCAAGTACCATCTATGTTTGCTAATTGTCATTCTCCAAAGCAGAAATCAACTTCTCATGTCTTTATGTTAGGAGGTGCTTCTATAATGTAGATGGAGGTGCAGGGGCTGGTACTATCTCCCCGGGACTTGAGACTGGAATGGCTGGGTGCCATCTCCTTTGATGATTAGACTTCAAAGTGATGACCTCCAGGCCTTGAGGAAGATGTTACTAGATTGTAAACCTGGCAGAGAAAGGGGCGTGTTAAGAGTTGCATACAATCTCAAAGAAGAGAAAGAATTTCAAGTGTTTTTTTTTTTTTTAAGAAAGGCTCTAAGAAAAGCTAAGTCAGAGGCCTAATGAGGACAATTGTCTGAACAGTCTTGAACTGTTCCTATGAGGAAAATCTGAATTACCACTTAATATTGTAGTATGTGTGTGCGTGTGTGTGTGTGTGTGTGGTGTGTGTGTGTGTGTGTGTGTGTGTGTGTAGGCTTGTACTTACAATCTGGGGGCTGTTCCTGAGCTCTTTTTGTTCAAGGTTAACACTCTATCACTTTAAACCACAGTGCCACTTCTGCTTTTCTGGGGTTAATTGGAGATAAGAGTCTCACAGGCTTTCCTGCCCTGGCTGGCTCTGAATCATGATGCTCAGATCTCAGCCTCCTGAATAGCTAGGATCACAGGCATGAGCCACCAGCACCTGGCTACTATTGTAATACTTCTTGCTAAATCTAATTACTTGGTTCCAATTCAAACTCCACTTTTGTTTTTTCCAATAAAAATGCCATTTGTTCTAGTTGCTGCAAACCTCCAATTAACACTGTCCAATAGATCATGCTACAAAGATGGAATGGATTTCTAACCAAGTAGCTATTGTGAACTCAAAATGGGACAATTATGACTGAAGAACTGAACTTTTCATTAAAATTGATTTGAGGAGAAGCAGCACAATTGACTCCTACTTGTCATGCTAGCCACTTAGGAGTCTGGGATCAGAGGATTACTGCTTGAGGCCAGCCAGGGCAGAAAAAAGTCCAGACTCTGATCTCCGATGAACAAGCTAAAAGCCAGAAGTGGAATTGTAGTTCAAGTGGTGGTAAAGGTCAGCCTTGAGCCAAAAAGCTACAGATGGCGTCCGGTTCCTGAGTTCAAGCCCCGGAAATGGCACACACACACACACACACACACACACACACACACACACACACACACACACACACACACACACACACACACACACACACACACACACACACACACACACACACACACACACACACACACACACCAGAAAAGCAATGCTTAGTAAAGCCAGGTGTTGAGACAAATCCATGATATTAGTTTCTTTTATTTCAGACTTCTTCAAGGGGCCGCAGGTGTGCTCTGGACTTCTTCAAGCCTACAACCCAGGAACCTTGGGGCCTGCCGGAGTGGACCAAAGGAATTCAATGAGGCCCGATGCCCTGGGCCGGCTTGCTGCTCCAAGAGCTACAGAAAGTTACTTAATCCTAGAGACAACCACTTTCTCAATCACTCTTTTATATCAACTCAAACACAACTGCCACATTTGAGAGTCAGAAGTGGTGAACATTGAGTTATCCTCGAGATATTGAATAATAATCTATTATGGCCTGATGTATTCTTTCTCTTGGAGGAGTTAACACAAACAAAACTGTTTGTAAAGACAAAAAAACAGAACATACTCTAAAGCTGCCTTTGGGGTCAGGACATGATTTTATAAATTACGTGATTTAAAGAGACATGATCTCCTCTTCTGGCAGAAGAGAACGAGGAATACGGGGCATGGGGTTAATATAGGTGACAAGGGAAAGAAAGCAATTTTGGCAACCCATGCTTCAGGAGAACAGGGGGTTTTGGCATACCACAATTGGCTTTTGTCTGAAATGAAGCTCCCGGAGCTTCAGGCTTCAGGGAGTCCGTGGTTATGAGATCTGGGCATATAGCTGATCTCGCCTACAGCTAACTTGATGTGTGTGTGCTCTGTGTGTGTGTGTGTGTGTGTGTGTGTGTGTGTGTGTGTGTGTGTGTGTAAGTGTGCCAATACTAAGGCTTGAACTTAGGGCCTGGGAGCTGTCCCTTAGCATTGTCACTCAAGGCTGGCACTCTACCACTTGAGCCACACCTCTATTTTCTGCATTTTGTTCGTTTGTTGGAGATAGGCACTGCTTAGGTTTATCTGGCTGGCTGCCTTCAAACTATCATCTAAGATCTCCACCTCCTGAGTAGCTAGGATTACAGGCATGAGCCACTGGTGCCTGGTTTGTCTTATTTACCTATATTGTGCCAGTAGTGGGGCTTCAATTCAGGGCTTCTTACTCCTGCTTAGCTTTTCCTGCTAAAAGCTGGTGTTCTACCACTTGAGCCACACCTCTATTACTAGCTTTTTTGCTGGTTAGTTGGAGAAAATTGTCTCACAGACTCATTCTTAATAGTTCCATCCAATGTTCTCTTTCTCTTGGGATCACACAGTAATAATTTGCCTGAAGAGATGGCAAAATGTTTCATAACTGAGCCATGATAGTTAATAAGAAAGACTTATCTCGAATGAATTACTCTTTCTTATTGGGGAGTTTGGAGTGTTAACCCTCAACCAAAAGTAGAATGATGGAACTTCTAGTCTTGATTTCTCCATGTTGATATTTAATAATATATAAATTTTAGGAGCTAATTCTGTAATTGGTCTGAATGATTAAGTATTATATACTGGCTTTTTATTCTGAATTGTGTGCCAAGAAGCTATGACACATACTTAACAGCTAGAAAGATTTACTTTATTTAACCGAAAGTGTTTAAAAATGATTCAAGCCTGCACAATGTAGAAATAATAGGTTTTGATGTGCTAATAGAGACAATTAAAGCAAGTGCTTTTTTAATTTTCTTTTTGACACTTTCTGATGAGCAGGTCATGGAGCCAAGCATTTATTGTCTCTTCCTAAGTCCTCAATTCTTTTGTAGTCTCTCATCCCATTTCCTTGTCAGGCAGGTTTTAACTGATCACTTATGCTGCCATCTGCAAACTGTGTGGGCCTTTACTTCCTGCCTGCTTTTCTACTACCTGCTTTTCTACTTTGATGATGGACTATACAGGTTAAAATATTGTAATCCTAGCTACTCAGGAGACTAGGATCTGAGAATCATGGTTCAAAGTTGGCCAGGCAGGAAAGTCCATGAGACTCTGATCTCCAATAAGCCAGCAGAAAACCAGAAGTGGTGCTGTGGCTCAAAGTGGTAAAGTGCTAGCCTTGAGCAAAAAAGCTCAGGGACAGTGCCCAGACCCTGAGGTTCAAGCCCCGTGACCGACAAAAATAAATATTTAAAAAAATGATTGATTAATTAATTAAATTTAATATACATATTGTTTACTATTGATAATCTTGCAACTTATTTTCCCTCTTAATTTTTAGGGCAGTTAACGAACTTATTGATTGCACATGAAGCAATTACAGGCCATACCTGTAATCCTAGCTACTCAAGAGGCTGAGATCTGAGGTTCACAGTTCAAAGCCAGCCCAGGCAGGAAAGTCTGTGAGACTTATCTCCAATTAGCCAGCAAAAGGCTGACAGTGGGGGTGTGGCTCAAGTGATAGAATGCTGCCCTTGAGGGGAAAGAGTCAAGTGAGAGCAAGAAGCCTTGAGTCTAAGCCTGCACACACACACACACACACACACACACACACACACACACACACACACGCCTCACTATTATGGATGATCTCCTCACCATAAATACAATGATAGAGCCTTGTGTCATCCTATGAAGACTTCCTTCCAGGCTGTCTCAGGATAGCTCATTTATTATTAGCATTGTTAAATAAATCCAGCTCTACTGAGACACTTGTAGCATATTAATAGTTGTTGGGGGTATTTTTTGTTTTATTTGTTTGTTTTTGTTTGTGCCAATCTTGGGGCTTGAACTCAGGGCCTAGGTGCTGTCCCTGAGCTTGGTTGCTCATGGCTAGCATGTTCACTTGAGCCACTGGCTTTTTGGTGGTTCCTTGAAGACAAGATTCTCACTGACTTTCCTGCCCGGGCTGCCTTGGAACCTCAGATGAAGTCTGATCCTCAGATCTCGGCCTCCTGTGTACCAAGTATAGCCAGTATGAACAGCACCCAGCCAATAGCTGGGGTTTTATATTATGGTAGCAACAGAGGCATTCAGATGTGTGTATGCATCCTTGTACTTGTTTTATTCTCAAATACCTGAGACTATCTGGTAGACTTTCCCCCTTTTACTTCTTAGGTTAAAGTCCTTTTTCTCTCAAGAACTCATAGAAACACCACTTAACTATTGGAGTCATTTAGACCTAAAAATGTAAAGTTCTTGTCTGCCAGAAGATAGGTTTCAGAACTCAGCACAGTATGAGGGTGAAAACTTTTCATCTTGGCCTAAAATGAAGTCAGAAGAGCAGGAATGCATTTCTGATGTGGGAACCTGCTTCTCTTGGGGAGAAATTTAGAGCGACCCAGAGCTTCTATTCTTTGTGGGCTGTGCACAGATTAATCTTCACTCAGAGGGAAATTGTTACAAGGTCTAGTTGTCTTGATACAAGATACAGGCAGTACGCACTGACCTTGAAAAGTTCTTACTTTGGTTTTGTAACTGAATCTGTATCTTACTTTGTTTTTTTTTTTTTCTTCTTCAAACTTTGCCAGCCCAGCAGGTGAAGAGCCATGTCTCTCTTCATTTCCTAGCTCTTGTGGCTGAGCTCAGGGCAGAAGGCCAGCTAGTCCCTGGCAGGTGGAGGAGGGACAGACTCAGGTCAGAAATAGAGGGACAGGGATGAGATGAAGAATTACTTAGGCTGTAGTCGTTTTGAGTAGTTGAGCAGCTGAGTGGCATTCCCTGGAAGGAATGAATCTGGTTTGGGCAAAGCCATTCCTTGCATGCATCCGATGACCTATCGATGATGTCAGTGGTGTGGATGGAGACTAAGAGGGAGGACAGTTGGTTTGTGACTTACTGCTTATGGTGGTCACTAGACAAGGTCCTGAGGCAGACACAACCTCCTTATCAATAGTCCACATGTATCCGTGCAGTTTATTGACATCTGAGTTGGCCTCAAATACGAGTGATTCCAAGAGCTCGTGGTTAAGTAGAAAAGAGACAGAGAGGTAACACGGAGAAAAGCTTTAAAAAATAAATAAAAAAGAATTCCATCTTATTGTTGACCACAGATTTCTTGAAAAAGCCAATAAAACTCAAAGCGCAGCAAGCATTGCTAGAGCGTCTTGCCTAGCCCATAGAAGGTGCTTAAGAAATATGCACTGGACTGAAACAGTGTACTTTGCTCTTGTTAAAAAGGTTTTATGCAAGATCACAGGGGGTGATTTACGGTGAATGGTGTATTTCCATGAAAGCTTCCAAGATTCGGAGTAAATTCTGTCCATCGCTCCCCTCTCCCCTGGATGATGAGCACATCGTGGTGGTTTTTTGGGCCACTCCTTCCTCAGGAATGTGAGCTTTGGGGATGTGGTGTCCATTCCCGTTGTCCAGGACTGAGACTGGCCTCTGGCACCTGGTCTAAGCTCAGTAAATATTTGTTGAGTGCATTTGGAACCCAGTGCTGGTCCTATCGGTAAAAGGGACCACTTGAAGGCAAAGTAAATACATTCTGATTGCTATGATCATTTGACTATATGAGGCAGACTTAGGAGACTGAGAATTTAGTATCAAAATTCTTATCACCTAAGGCAACGGTTCTTGCTTTTTAAAGATCCTCTTGAAAGCTATTAGCTTTTAATCTATGTAGGTTTGAACAGCTAAGAGATACCAGAATACCTGTGGAAAGGGGAGACAGTTAGAAAAGAACAGAGCAGGGTCTGGTGCTGGTAGTCATGCCTGTAATCCTACCTATTCAGGAGGCTGAGATGTGAGGATGGGATTTGAAGCCAACCCAGGTGGGAAAATCCATGAGATTCTTGTCTCAAATTAGCCAGCAAAAATCCAGAAATGCAGCTATGGTTCAAGTAGTAGAGTACCAACCTTGAGTGAAAAATCTAAGGGATAGCACCCTGGCCTTGAGTTCATGCCCCAATACACACACACACACACAAACACACACACACACAGAATGGAGTAGGAGTGTTTTGTGACTTTTCATATTTTAAATGCTCTTTATTATAAAATGAAAGCCATTGGATGATACATAATGTCAAAGAAGTTGTATTCTATATTATCTAGCTAAATATTGAAACACATTTTGAAAGAAACATAATTGCTATTTTCTTCTTTCTCATTCACAGAACTATATTTTAGCAATTACAAACTAAGCAACTATTTTAAGCTTTCAGAAATTATTAAACTTTTTTTTTGTAAATTCAGAATACAAAAAATAGGCTATGTCTTTTAAAAATCCTCTTGATCCAGGTGCTGGTGAGTCATACCTGAAATACTAGCTACTCAGGTGGCTGAGATCAGAGGATCACTGTTGGAAGCCACTATGGTCAGAAAAGTCCATGAGACTCTTCAACAAACTACTCAGAAAAAGCCAGAAGTGGTTCTGTGGCTCAGAGTGGTAGGGTGCTAGTCTTGAGCACAAAGAGGCTCAGGGACAGAGCCCAGGCTCTGAGTTCATGGCCCAGGACCAGCCTCTACCCCTCAAAAAATCCATTTGAAATAAAAAAGACAAAAAAGACAGCATGTGTGTGTGTGTGGGGGGGGTGGGTAGCAGTGGGGGCAGGGGAGGATGTTCATTCTTAAGATGGGGGAGCGGGGAAGAAGGGGAGTAGGAGGGGATGGGAAAATGTTACAGTGGAACATCCTTTGCACAATGAATGTACACAAACACCAATAAATACAATAAGACAACAGAAAAACCCAGATCTGCAAACACTTAGGAATGCCTGCAATTCTCCTATGGAGAACAGGCTCTGAAGAAAACAGGCTCTGAAGAAACCTGCATCCTGGGGTTCACATGGTTTGTGAGATCTGGATGGATGGATGGATGGATGGATGGATGGATGGATGGATGGATGGATGGATGGCTGGATTTGGTGGTGGGGTTTGAACTCAGGGCCTGGGCCTCTGTGCTCAAGGCTAGTGCTGTAGCGCTTTGAGCCACAATGCCACTTCTGGTTTTCTGGTGATGAATCTCAAGGACTTTCTTGGCCTGGCCGACTTCTAACCGGGATCCTCAGATCTCAGCCTCCCGACTAGCTGGGATTACAGGCATGATCACCGGTGCCAGGCTGGGCCCCTTCCTTTGGATGTGAACTAGTGACTCCCTTGGAACAGGCTGTGGCCAGGCTGTGGCTCCTGAAGCCAGTCTGAGGCAGGGCGGCCTTGCCCTGGCCCTCCCTCACCGGTAGTGTTCTCCTTTCCTGATTGCTGCTGATTGCAGGAGTGTCATCAGGCCCAGCCCTTACCCCGTGTGCGCAGGGTGGAGGAAGGGATGTGTTCATGGCACCCTGGGCGAGCAGCTCTACTACATGAGCCACAACTCTACTTCTGGCCTTTGGGTAGTTAAAGACAAAAGTCTCTTATGGATTTCCCTGTCCGAGCTTTGAATTACAATCCTCAGAGCTCAGCCTCCCTGGGTAGGTAGGACTACAGGAGTGAGCCATCAGGACCCAGGCATGTCTTGGTAATTTCTTATACTTTGGTAGCAGTTCAGAACCGCCTTATCTACGGCCAGGAACAAGCTAGAACATCAAGAACTACCTTTTCTACTGCCAGGAAAACTCCGATGTGATAACTTAAATGTCATTTAAAAAAAAACCCTTCTAGGGAAGATGTCAGTAACATAGTATTTCATGGTAAAAGCATATTTCCAGCAAAATAATCTTTGCTAAGACTTAGTTGACCTGATTTTTTTTTTTAAATATCTGATTTCCTTGTGATATGGGAAAACTGCCACGGTTCTTTGTCTCTCTGGCCTTGAAGAATGAATGAGTGTATGGATGCAGAGGGCAAAGAGTTATAGGGAAATAAAAGATGAGCAGAGCTCCTGCTAGACAGAAGGGATCCCCAGGCAGGCACATGGGGGTGGTTGTGTGTGGTGCAGAGGTTAATAATGTGTCTCCAGCTACCTGACCTTAAAGATCAATGGACACCCCAGGCCATGTCAGACCTGAGACCCAATTAGAGCTCTCCATGCATCTTTTAGCTCCTCTGGTTGGCTGCCCATTCGGCTCCTCTCTGAGATCCATCAGTGCTCTGCTCCAGGCAAATCTTCCAGGGGCCATGACAGGATGCCCAGGGGCCTGCATGCGCCCCTGCTCACCGTCATGGTGATGGGAGGTCGAGGGGTCACCACCCAGGACTGCTCAAGGCCATCCCGAGGAATGGGGAACCTCTATGGAAGGTTGCCTTATTCCTATTGCCTCGTCAGGCTCTTCTGTGCTCTCTTTCTTTCATGTGTGTGTGTGTGTGTGTGTGTGTGTGGTGTTCACGCTTGCCCTGGTTGGAACTCAGGATCTTGTTCTTGCTCAGCTTATTTGCTCATCTGCCTTGCTCAACTTGTACCTTACCACTTGAGCCACACCACCCAGCCCAGCTTTTTACTAGTTATTTTGGAGTTATTTGGCGTCTCCTGGCCTAGAACCTCCATCCTCTGCTTGTCGGCCTCCCAAGTAGCTAGGGTTCTGAAGAGGACCAGGCTGATCCTTGTGTCTTGACTCTCACATCAAGAGTAGTTGTAGAGTGTGGAGAAGGATGGGTGAGGGCGCTGGGAGAGTGTATGGACAGATCCTGCTGTTTTTATTTGTCCAGCCTGGCTCACCTGACCCAGGACCCGCCCCCCTGAAACATAAAACATAGCTTGAGGACAGCTGTGCTGAGGACGGGTAAAACCAATGCAGGGGGTTTGCTATTGACTGTTGTTTTTCTGGCCTAGGGTTTTAGCAAGGAATACTAAATCTAAACAGCCTGGAATTAAACAATTACAAATAAAGTTCCTGGATCAATGCAAGTTACAGTGTAGTTTGGATTTTTTAAAATTTTTTTATGAGCATCTATTAATTGTACAAAATGACAGACTTTATATGACACTTTCAGGCATGTATAGAATGCTCTGGAAGTCTTGAAAATCTAAATGAATTTGGGTGGGAAACGAGAGCCCCAGATCTTGTTCCTTTGAAAACTCTGAAGTAGCTCCATAACTTTCTTCCTAAAGAAATCTAAGTCATTTTTCTTCTCTCTAGGCAGATTCCTCAGTTTCCTCCCCAAGAAATTGGATTGTGCGTTCAGGGGGTGGTCGGGTCCTGTTAGTTCTGTGCAGCGGACTTTACTGGAACATTCCAGATTTCCTCTGGCCTCCCTGCTTACCTGCCATGAATGGATCTCTTGTATAACTCTCTTGAGTACAACCTTTCAGTCATTATTCCTTGAGCCAGAAAGTCGGTTGCTCTGCTATTAAAGTGGTAGCTTCTGCTTAGAGCCGGCGGTGCCAAGGTTTTAGTGGCTAGATGCTGGCAGCCACTGGTAACTATGAAATAGAGCCCAGAGGCTCCCGCAGAATTATGTGTTAGGAGGGAGCTCCTCAGACAAAAAAAAAAAATATTCTGTCTCTTCAGATTATTTGAGTTCAGGGAAGCAATTTAAGAAGGCTAGAGATGAGCGCTGGTGGCTCACAACTGTAACTTTAGCTACTCAGGAGGATGAAATCTGAGGATCAAGGTTCAAAGCCAGCCCAGGCAGGAAAGTCTGCAAGACTTTATCTCCAATATACTTTTTTCTTTTTTTAAAAAAAGCAGAAGTGGAGCAGTGGCTCAAGTGGTAGAGCATCAGCCTTGAGCAAAAAAAAAAAAAAAAAAAGCTAACTTTTGTGTACGTAATATTTTTATTCATTATTATTTTTGGGGGGAGGGGTCCGGTTGTGGAGCCTGAACTCGGCCTGGGCACTGTCCCTCAGCTCTTCAGCTCAAGGCTAGTGCTCCACCACTTGAGCCACAGTGCCACTTCCGGCTTTTTTCTTTTTGCTCATGTGGTGCTGAGGAATCGAACCCAGGGCCTCAGGCATGCAAGGCAAGCGCTGTATCACTGAGCCACCTTCCCAGCCCTTTATTCATTATTTTAAAAACTATTTGCATCAAGTAAGAAGGAAAGTCATTTAATGTAGTATTAGAAAGTAATGCCAATTTTAGAGTAATAATTGACCTACTCTTTCTAAAGAGTAATTGGAATAATTTTTAACCACTGTCTTTGTTTAAAAGAATTTAAAAATTCATCTTTTTTTTTTTTTTTTCAGAGATGAGGACTGACCTAGGGGCCTTGCTTTTACCAGTCTTCCACTGAACTAAGTCCCCAGCACCAAAATACATTATCTCTAATATGCAGTCTCTGTAACTCAGTCTTCAAATTTTTTCAAAAACAATAGATAGTGGGGAGTATAAAGCCATGTAAACCATACGGAAGCGGATTAATACTAATCAGTACTTAATCACTGGAGAACGGCCATTGCCCCCACATTGTATTTGAGAAGTAGTTGTGTAGGAAGTTATATGTTACTCTATGTAGGTGTAACCGGGTGAAGAGATAAATTCAGTCTATATGGTCATCAAAAAGAAAAACAACAAATGATCTTTCTGCACGCTACTCTTTCTTTTTAATTGTCCTCTTTAAATAGTATGTGGGTTTTTTTGGATATAGTTGATTCAAAATCAGGAGAGAGGAGTAGAGTTGCACAGGTTCTTGGCAGTGTGAGACATTATGAAACGTGGGCTCCTCGTCTCAGAGATCCTGGCTTCCTGTGGTTGGGTTCAGTGCCTATTGGCAGACAGGCAGATGTTCTGAACATATCCACACTGCAGACAGTTGCTGAAGAAGATCGCCACGGCACCATCTCAAATGACCTTTGGAAAAATATTGCTGTGGTTGCATCTTCTACCAGGTGTGTCCCAGATCGCCACTTTCTCCCCTGCATATAGAAATAATATCTACTATTTTCACAAACATTACAAAAAAATACAAAGTGAAATATACTACCACTAGTCTTACAGCATTATTTTTTTTCTAAATTTAAACACTACCCATTAATCATTTCATGCCTGGTGTTATGTTATTTTCTATTTGGCAGTGCTGGAGTTTGAATTCAGGGCCTCATAGTTACTAGGCCTGTCCTTGATACCACTTGAGTCATACCCGTAGTCCTTTTGTTATTTTTCAAGCAGGTTCCTTATTTTACCCCGGGCTGGTCTTGAACTATACTCCTCTTACCTATAATCTCCCTTATAGCTGGGATCCTGCCTGGCTTGTTTGTTGAGATGATGTCTTACTTTTTTCTTGGTTCTAGCCTTAAACTGTAATCCTCCTGATGTTTGCTTCTAGAGTAACTGGGATTATAGGCATGTACCATAAAGAACTAGCCCATCTAATTGTGTGTGTGTGTGTGTGTGCATGCACACATGTGCGCACGCAGGCACGCGCATGTGTGTATTGGTCTTGGGGCTTGAACTAAGGATCTGAGCACTGCCCTGAGCTTTTGTGCTCAATATTAGAACACTACCACTTGAACCATAGCTCTATCTCCAGCCTTTTCTTTGGTAGTTAATTAGAGATAAGAGTCTCATGAACTTTCCTGCCCAGGCTGGCTTCAAATAGCGATTCTCAGATCTCACTGGCATGGGGCACTGGTGCCTGGCCTACTTGATATTTAATATGACATTCTTACTGCAGCTAAGTAATAACAAGCTCAAATGTCTTTTCGTTTCAAATATGCAATTTTTCACTGTTCCTTGTTAATAATCTATGAATCCAGTCTAATTTGATCACTATCTGATAGTTTAAAGTACTCATGATATATTGCAGAATAATGTATTGTGGCTAATTTAATATTCTTATTAAATACGAACATATATTTTCTTTGAAATTGCTGCTTTCCAAAACATGAAAAGATACCTCATTCTCATAGTGAGAATAATTTAGAAGGCACTTTGAACTCTACCTTCAGCGTCTAACCACCAATACACTAAATTGAAGTGCTACATGTACTGTTTGAACAGCCTTTCTGGAATTAGTTTTTCTCACCTATACTCATGCATGTTTTATTTTGGTAGCAATGACTTTTCCTTCCAGGGCTAGCTTCCATCTATGATCTGCAGATTTCAGCCTCCTGAGTAGTGAAGATTACAGGTGTGAGCCTCAGGCCCTCAGCAAAACATAGCTTCTCATAGTGATGGATATTTTCTTTTTATGTATTCGAAGTAAATGCACAGAGCGATATGCCTGATTTATGCAGTTTGTTTTCACTTGACAACAGACAGTGCTTGCTGCGGATGAGAGACTGTAAGGAAGAGGGAGAGGGAGGCGAGGCTCTGAGAACGGCACACACTGGAATCCACATCTGGAACTACTGGTTTTCCTGGGTCTTTCTTGCCGGAACGAGTGTTTCCCTCACAGTTGGAGTATATCTAGTCACTTGTAGAGGTGACGGATCAGCTCAGAACAAGTGTGTGAAAGGTTAGCAATCTCACCTTGTAGTTTCCACTTCTTCTGCAGACATTTTCAAGTACTCAAAGACAAAACATACTCACATTAAAAAAATTAAAATCATTATAAGTAATTAAAAAGTCAGTCTTCCTGTTCCTGACTGATTGCTGAAGTTCCTTCCTTTCCTGGTTAGAATTTTGTAATTACAAAATCCCACATGTCTATAAAATCCTGCTTGTCTACTTCTCTGTAAGCTTATGCGGGTGTAAGATATAGTACCAGAGGTTTGAGGTTTAGCATGTGAGGAGTGCTCATAACACATTCTGAGTATGCCAAGGGGTAAATAGCTATGTGAAAGAATAATGGCCTCACGTGGTGAAGCAAGCTACAAGATTTGTTTTCTTCAGTACTGCTTTGAATTCACAACCCTGAGGCAGTTAGGCAGGTACTCCAACCCTGCCCTGCATCCTTGCTCCTGACAAAGTAGATCTTGAAGAAAGAGAAACGCATGCTTTGAGCGTTCATGGTAGCAGAAGCTCTGATCAGCTTACATTATTTCATCATGGAAGATATGCATATTACTTATTTAAGGCTATTTATATTAATTTATTCATTTATAGTCTAGTTATTTTTGCCATTTTTCAGATAAGAAAACTGAGCCTCAGAGAATAAGATTCCATACACAGAGCTAGGAAAATGCTATCCTAGTGAGTCTGGTTCCTACATGCTTTATTACATGCGAACTAAATTGTGTCTCCCCCTGCCCAACCCGCCCCCCCAAAAGCGGCCTTCCTTTGTCCCTATAGGTGTGAAACCAAAAGAATGGGTTTAACCATGTGACCAAGAAACCATTGCAAAAGAGAAATCGGAAAAGAACAGTGTTTCAAAGAACAGCAGTAGCATGGAGATTATGCAAAATTCCTTATGCATGGTGAATCTCTTGAAGTATAGGAGTGATTTGGAGAGCTGCCTTTGAGAAGTTTCATTTAAACGCCATCTTGCTAACTTAGAGTTTTGTTCTATATTCAGCATTAGCCTACTAGCACCCTGTGAGTTTTCCATCAAATAGTTTGAGGAATGAAACACCTTATCTACCTGAGAAGCAGATAGAATCAGGGTGTGTACAGAAAAAAAAAAAATCTATCTTCTGGATGGTATTTCCAGTTGTAAACAGCTGGGTAAGTGAAAGATGAATAAGAATCTATAACTTGAGGTACTGTACAAGAGATATCACAACACATTTATGTGGATATTGCTAAAATATAGGCATGCATATTTGATCTTCTTCAATTCACTTAATATTTTATTAGCCTCAGCAATGGCACACTGGGTCCCAGCTGCTCTGGAGACCGAAGCAGAAGGAATGCTTGAGTCCAGAGTTTGAAACTAGTGTGGGCAATGTAGTAAGTCTCCATCTCAAAAAACAAATCAACAACTGGCCCTTTTGGTGCCTGTATGTTATCCCAGTTACTTAAATATTAGGATCTTTATCAGAGGCCCACTGGGGCAAAGGGAAAAGATTC
The DNA here is from genome assembly GCF_019054845.1 of Dipodomys spectabilis. Taxonomy (NCBI): domain Eukaryota; kingdom Metazoa; phylum Chordata; class Mammalia; order Rodentia; family Heteromyidae; genus Dipodomys; species Dipodomys spectabilis. Next base: position 615,868 of record NW_024871277.1, read on the forward strand.
TACCTAAAAAACAAACTAAAAAGCCAAAGGACCAGATAACCAAATTCAGTCCCTAGTACCACCAAAGATAAAAATAACAAATAAACAACACACCAAGAAACCTCATTTAATTAGTGATCCAGATGGAGTGGGTTGTACTCATGTTGTGACCATTCAGCCCGTCTGACTGCGTGTTACTGAGCATTGGAAACACAGAGGTCTAAATTAAGATACTCAGTTTTTAGTTTTACTTAATTTCAAGCTGACAATGCTGTTTTAGGAAAATGTTAAAGCATGCGTGCAGAAATGGGTTTGCATGAATCTAGTATTTTAGCTGCAGGCTGTATAACATCTAAGTGCAAAATATCTACTTCTAATAAAAATTTTGCATCTAATTTAGTTGTCTAAGATACATATTAGATTTCAAAGACAGGACCAATGTGCTTTTTAGATGATGAAATAGTCACTTAATGTGACAAATGTCACTTAGCTACATCTTTTCTCTGATTTCTTTTTTTTTCTCATCAAAGTAAAATATTAGAATTGATGTCTGTGTGATTATTTCCCTAATTCCTCTGCTTCATCCTTTTTAATCTATGTTACAGATGCTCATAATGTATCGCACTAATTTGATCTAGGCAAGAAATCTGTTTAACAGAAACTTACAGACTCTAGTATTTTATTTTGTAAATCACACTTATTTTTTTACCTGTCTATATATCTATGATCTACCCATCTATCAGTCTGTCTGTCTGTCTTGCAGTGTTGGGGATTAAATTAAGGGCCTCTTGCGTGATAGACAAGTACTTTACTGAGAAGCTTTTACACTCTGTTAATATTACAAATTGTGTATAGATTGACTATCACCACAGTTTGTTTCTTTTTCTACTTAAAAAAAATTTTTTTTAATGCTAGTCTTGGTGCTAGAACTCAGGACCTGGGTGCTGTCCCTGAGCTTTTGTGTTCAAGGCTAGCACTTTGCCATTTGACCCACAGCTCCACTTCTGGCTTTTTGGAGGTTAATTGGAGATAAGAGTCTCATGGACTTTCCTGCCCTAGCTATCTTGGAACCTATCAATTTATTTTTATGTGTTTGCTTTCCTACATATTTTGGTTAACATTAGGTAATTTTACAAAAGATTTAAAAGTTGAAAAGCCAGCTGCTGGCGGCTTATACCTGTAATCCTAGCTACTCAGGAGGCTGAGATCTGAGGATTTCCCTGAGTAGGAAAGTTCAGGAGACTTTTTTTTTTTGCCAGTCCTGGGGTTTGAACTCAGAGCCTGGGTGCTATTTGTGCTCAAAGCTAGTGCTCTACCACTTGAGCCACAGTGCCACTTCCAGTCTTTTTGAGTAATTTATTGGAGATAAGACTCTCATGGAGACTTTTCTGCCCAGGATGGCTTTGATCTTGGACCTTCAGATCTAGGTATACAGGCCTGAGCCACGGGAAACCAAGAGACTCTTATGTCCAATTAACCTCCAGAAAAGCCAGAAGTGGAGCTCAAGTAGTACAGTGCTAGCCTTGAGCACAAAAGCTCAGGGACAGGGCCCAGGCCCTGAGTTTCAGCCCCAGATTCAGCACAAATAAGAAAAAAAAAAAACTGAAAAACTTGGTGTTCTACTAAGGTTTCTATAGGAAAAAGTATGGTCTTCCAAAAAGGGCTGCTTGTCATTCCAGACATCTGAAGTTCTTTTAGTAAGAAAAATAAACATACAGGTGAAAGATGAAAGCCTTCCCTGCTCTGGCAGGTTTTCTCTTGTGTAATGCTGGCTTGGAGGAAGAGGCCTTATACTTTTATTTATATAAGTTTTCCTGGCTGTAGTAGGTCCTTAATCTCAGAAAAAAGAATAGACAGGTTGCTGGGTACCAGTGGCTCATGCCTGTAATCCTAGCTACTCAGGAGGCTGAGGTCTGAGGATCACAGTTCAAAGCCCACCCAGGCAGGAAAGTCTGTGAGATTCTTATCTCCAATTAACCATAAAAAACTGAAAGTGGAGCTGTGGCTCAAGTGGTAGAGCACTACCCTGGAGAAAAGCTCAGAGACAGTGTACAGGCCCTGAGTTCAAGCCCCAGTACTGACCAAAAAAAAAAAAAAAAAGACTGGTAACATATTTCAGTTTAGTTATTAAGAACTAAACTGATAAATAAATAAATAAATATTAAGTTATTTATTGTAATAAGACATTTTTGTTTTTCTCAGGTTTGTTTGGCTTGACTTTCAGGCCTGCTATTCAACTGTTTTTGTTTGACATAAAGTACTTGCATTGTAAAGCACCTGAGCTAATCATTCAGGAAAGTCTACCTTCTCCGAGATTGCAGGGTTAATTATGTATGGATTATGAAATTCATAATGGATGGTGTCATTTAAACGTGAGAGAATCATCTGTAAAGAACTTTATGATGCCAGTGGAGACCAGGCCGGCTGGATCACTCAAAGACGGGGTCCAGGACACTTAGGGGGTCACCTCAGACCCAAAAGGCCATGGTGGGGTAATTCCTTCTGGTGAGGTGAAGCACGGTTCAGGCATGAAGGCCATTGCCGGGATGCGGGGGCCAGGCTGTGGGGACAGCGGCCAGTCACCCAACCCAGGGCGGGTGGGCGGGGAACAGCAGGGAGGAGAGCAGCAGGGAGGCCCTGGGCATGGGCTGGTTTCTGTCCATCAGTCTGTCAATATGTCCCTCACACTTCTTCTGGCTGACCGGGATGTGGCCATGCCGCTCTTTGAACTTCCAGGTGGAGCAGCCGGAGCATCACGCCACCCGGCGTGATGCCGGCCTGATGTCCCCCCGCGACCCACAGCGGACGGGCGAGCGCTCACCCGATCGGCGGGGACACGCTGGGCGTCGTCAGGCCCTCGCCCCTGCCCTTTCCCCCAGTTCCCGCCCCAGCCCTGCGCCTTCTAGATCGGAGCTGAGCCCCTGCCCGCCAGCCCCGGGCCCCTGCCCGCCAGCCCCGGGCACCGCCTGGGTGGGCGCCGCGTGGACGCTGAGCGCAGAGAGGGGAGGTGCGCCGCGCGGTCCTCTCCCCGGGGACCTCCTCTCGCCCCGGGGACCCCCCTCGCCCCGGAGACCCCCCCTCGCCCCGGAGACCCCCCCCCTCGCCCCGGGGCCCCCCCTCGCCCCGGAGACCCCCCCTCGCCCCGGGGCCCCCTCTCCCGCCCGACCCCTCCCCTCCCTCCCCCAGGCTCTGACTGGGGAGGAGGCCACACACTGTGTATGGGGGGCGCAGTGGGGGTGCTGATGCCAAGGGCGAGGTTGGGGGCTCCCTGCCCTCCCACCGCCCCTCCCTTCTTACCTCCATTGCCCCCCCCTTACCTGCACCTCCCCTCCCCTCCTCCCACCTGACCCCTCCTCTCCATCTTCCCTCCTTCTCCTCCCCCCCCTCCCCCTCCATCTCTCCCTTCCCCACTCCGGTCTCCATCTCTCCCTCCCCCCTCCCTCCCCTCTCCGTCCCTCCCCTCCCCCCCACCCCCCGTCGCGCGCTCGCTCTGCTGATCCGCGCCGCCGTGACTCAGCGCTTCCCAGTCCCGTCCGCCGGGGCTCGGCCCTCCCTCCCCTCCCCTCCCCTCCTCCCCTCCCCTCCTCCCCGCCGTCCCTCCCTCCCCTCCGCTCCCCGCGGTCCCTCCGGGTCCCCTCCCCTCCCTCCCTCCCTCCCTCCCTTCCTCTCCCGCCGCGCCCACCCCCTCGCGCCACCGCGCCGCCCGCCCCGCCCCGCCCGCGGCCTCTCCTCCGCTCCCCGCGCCGCCGGCCGCACGCGCCCGCCGAGCCCGCCGAGCCCGCGGCCCCCGACCCCGCGGACCTCCGACCCCGCCGCCCTCCGACCCCGCGGACCTCCGACCCCGCCGCCCTCCGACCCCGCGGACCTCCGACCCCGCGGACCTCCGACCCCGCGGTCCCCCGACCCCGCGTACCTCAGACCCCGCGGTCCTCTGACCCCGCCGCCGCCATGGAGCCCACCGCGCCCCGCCGCCGCCACACCCGGCTGCGCGGCTACCTGCTGACGCGGGACCCGCACCTCAACAAGGTACGGCGGCCAGGCGGAGTCGGGGCCGGGCGGAGTCGGGGCCGGGCGGAGTCGGGGGCCGGGGCGGTGTCGGGGGTGGGGGTTGATGTTGGGGTCCGGGACAGTGTCGAGGTCCAGGGTGATGTCGGGGTCCGGGGCGGTGTCGGGGGTGGGGGGGTGATGTTGGGGTCCGGGGTGGTGTCGGGGGTGGGGGGGTGATGTCGGGGTCCAGGGTGATGTCGGGGTCCGAGGGTGATGTGGGCCGGGTGACGTCGGGGGGGAAGGGGTGGGGGGGGGTCGGTACCTGCCCTCAGGGGAGGCCATGAGCCATGAGGCCTCACTCATAATCTGGGGTCCACGACCTCTGGGTTCCAAGGTTTCTGGGCGCCCTGGCTGGTTAGGAGGCGCGTGCGCGTGACCCCCCCCCCCCCCTCCCCGGGCTCCCCCTTGGCTTGGTGGCAGCCAGGAGCCGGCCTGGACCTGAGGCTGGCCAGTCCTTGAACCCCCTCCCCGGAAGTGAAAACTAGCTTTATTAGAGACTTCTCCTTCTCTGTCTCTCCCTCTGGATCCCGCACCGCACCCCCTTTCCTGGTGCATGCCCCCTTCCTCCACTGCCACTTCTGTCTTCTCCACCCAACTTTGCCTTGGATTGAAACCGGCCCCGTGGACCCGTGTCCTGCCCAGACTGAGCTGCAGGCCGCCAGGCCTGTGAATGCACGTCCGCTGTGTGTGTGCACGTCCCCTGTGCGTGCACAAACGCACGTCCTCTGTGTGTGTGCACATCTCATATGTGTGTGCATGTCCCCTGTGTGTGCACACCTGTACAGCTCTGTGCATGCACGTACATGGCCCCTGTGTGCACATCCCCTGTGTGCACACATGTGTACAGCTCTGTGTGGACATCCCCTGTGTGTGTGCATGCATGTACTGCTCTGTGTATGCAAGTGCAGGTCTCTGTGTGAACACCGTCTTCGCATGTGCACATGTACACACATCTGTCTGTAGATGGTCCCTTGGCGTGGGCACATGTATACAGGTCTGTGTGTGGATGCCCCCTGGGCGTGTTCACATGTACACTCGTGACCTTTCTGTGCTCTGGGAACAATGTCCGAGTGAGTCACGGCATATGTGTGCAGTGCTCTGCCTCCTGCCGGTGGAGAGCAACCTTTCCCACTAGGAACTGGACCTCAGCTCTTTGCCCAGGCGTGCTATTCCTGACCTTCATTCTTACCAGCTATTCCTGACCTTCATTCTTACCAATGGCTTAAGACATGATTTATTGAATGTGTCGGATCAGTGACAGGCAACTTACATAAGTCAGTAATTACTTACTGTTTGTAGTCATGTAATATACAAGTTTCTTTCATTTTACTTTTTGTGCCAGAACTGGGGTTTGAACTCAGGACCTTATGCTTTTCCTTAGCTTTTTCCACCAAAGACTGGTACTCTACCACTTGAGCCAAACCTCCAGGCTGGCATTTTGCTGATTATTATTGTGTGTGTTCACATGCATTTGCATACGTGTGTACACACATACTAGTACTAGGACTTGACCTCAGGGCCTGGATGTTGCCCTTTTATTTTGCTCTAGGCTGGTGTTCTATTACTTACCCAAGTCACACTTCCACTTCTGATGTTTTGGCGGCGAATTGGAGATAAGAGTTGCTCTGATTTGTCTGCTTGGGTTGGCTTTGAACTGCAGTTGTCAGATCTCAGCCTCCTAAGTAGGTAGGCCTACAGATGTGAGCCTCTGGCACCCAGCTAATATAACATTTTAAATAGTTCCTACTTAATTTTTCCCCCTTAAATTTAATTGCTAGTTTGATTCTTTTTCTTCCTTTTTATTACTCCATAGATTGAGCCTATTTTATGTAGAACAAAGGGAAAATTTGATGTGACCGAACACTTTGTGACGCTCATGCTTTATTTACTTCATGACAGAATTACAGGTTGACACTTAGATCACGTAAGTAGTAGAACCTGTTTGGTTTTCTGCAAGGCCCACAAGAGTGTGTCCACTCTGTGGGCAGTCGCCAGGCCTTTGCTGTGTTTATGTCAAGAATTGGTTATGAAATCCTTGTGATACCCCTTTACCTGGAACAGTCACTACCTACTTCAGAATTAAAACTCACAAAGTTCTTTCACCAAAGGTAGAAAGATGCCACATTGATATGTTAATATATATTTTTTGCATTTGTAATTGAACTTCCTTATCTATGTTATATTGAATTGGATCTCAAATCTCATTCACTGACTAGAGCAATTGGTATAATTAGCTTGACTTCACTTAGTTGGAAAGTTTGGGGGCAGGACCTCATGGAAGCACTTTTGTGTGTCATTGAAACCTGAGAAGTGGAACCTCCTCCAGTGGTTCACGCCTGTAATCCTACTCAGGGGGCTGAGGTCCAGAGGATTCTGATTCAAAGCCTGCCTGGGCCGCAAAGTCTGCGAGACTCCAACGTCAAAATAACTACCAAGAAGCAAGTAGCAAGCAAGCCAAGAGAATGCAAGGCTCCGAGTGTAACATTCAGTAACCCTCCCACCCCAAAGGATAAAGAACAAGAAAAGAAGTGAGACCTTGACTGCTATGCACTCAAGAATTTTTCGGCCTGTGTGTTTGCTGGGAGTCCAGGGAGTTTTTGTTGTTTTCTTTTTGATTATTGATGAACTAACACAAAAAGGATACTAGCTCTACCAGTGTCTTCATTTTCTCCTAACAGCCTGGCCTTGAGCTAGCTATAGGAAGACTTCGTTAAGTACCTTAACACAGGCCTTAGTCACCTTTCTTTGAGTAACAGCAGCTACCATTTTGCTGGCTTTATTTCTGTTTCCATTACTATAGCCTGACCTACATATGCAGGTATGCAAGTATGAAAGAAATACCTTCACCAAGTAACATCTTCCTCCCATCCTCCTTCCGTTATCCCGATATTTATCATATGCTGTTTCCTGTTCTATTTCACGTAAAGCCTACTGTCTATTAGTTTACTAGTTTTACTATCTTCTCTGAATTGACCTCATTAGTTTCCCTGCTCAGCTTCCCACTTACAATTTATTTGCTGACTCTCTTTCCTTTTTGGGTGTATAACTACTGCAACTGAAATATCCTGAGCTGATTTAATAATATCTCTAGGGAAACTTTTTCCTAATTATTTTTTTCCTATTACTATTTTATAACATTGTGTGTGTGTTTGTGTATGCGTGTGTGTGTGTGCACATATGCTGGTCCTGAGACTTGAACTCAAGACTTGGGTACTGTCTCTGAACATTTTCATTCAAGGCTAGTGCTCTACCACTTGAGCCAAAACTCTACCTCCTAGCTCTTTGTTGGCTAGTTAGAGATAAGTGTCTCATGGACTTTTCTGCCCCAGCTGGCTTCCAACCTCAATCCTCAGATCTTAACCTGGGATTACAGGCGGGAGCACCCCACAGCGCTTTTGTTTTTAGGTAGCTACTTGATCTGTATTGTTTTGTATTTTTACCACATGCTTGTTTTCTTGGTTTTCATGTTGTGATTGTCAGAAGTCATATATTATTTTGCAGAGTGAATATTAAGTATTTATATAATGAGCGAGCTATTCTTTTTTATTTTATTTTATTTTTTTCTATTTTTTTGTCCGGCCGTGGGGCCTGAACTCTGGGCCTGGGCACTGTCCCTCAGCTCTTCAGCTCAAGGCTAGGACTCTACCACTTGAGCCATAGCGCCACTTCCAGCTTTTTTCTTTTTGCTTATGTGGTGCTGAGGAATCGAACCCAGGGCCTCAGGCATGCAAGGCAAGCACTCTACCACTGAGCCACCTTCCCAGCCCTCTTTTTTATTTTAGACTGGGCTCAGCTTTTAAAGCAGGAAATGTTGTTTGCTTGTTTGAGACAAGATCTTACTATATAACCCAGATTGGCCTTGAACTCCAGATCTTCCTGCTTCAGTGTCCTGAGTGCTGGGATTGCAAGCCTGTGATGCCAAGCCTAGCCTAGTCTGGCAGGGAGCTTGTAACGTGGTAGTGTGGGGCTTGTCCTATGACAAATAGACCCTTCAATGTAATTTTGTGAAATTAAAAATTCACACTGATGTCTAAAGTTCATTTGATTATATAATTGCATTGTACAGTAGAATTATTTGGTCAGAAAAGTTGTCATTTGGCTTAATTTAAATTATTGGCTGGATACCCTTGGGGAGATAGTCTTGGTAAAATCAATTTTAGCCATAGATAGGATCTGAATTTAAGCAAAATGAAACAAAAGCTTGGGGAAATAGGCTGTTCATTGTTAATAACACATGTTTCATGTTAAACTTACATCAGTCCAGCCACAGCACACACACACACACACACACACACACACACACACACACACACACACACACACACACACACACACACACACACACACACACAGAGAGTAGTGGTGCTACTATTTGGGTTTGAAATCAGGGCCTGAGTGTGCTGTTTCTGAGCTTTTTTCCCCCAAAGGCTGGTGTGCTCTACCACTTGAGCCACAGCTCCACTTCTGGCTTGTTGGTAGTTTATGGGAGGTAAGAGTCTCACAGACTTTCCTGCCTAGGCTAGTTTTAAACTTGATCCTCAAATCTCAGCTCCTAAGTAGTTAGGATTACAGACGTAAGCCACTGGCGCCAGGCTTTTCTATTTTAATTTTTAAAAAGGCATTGTAATCACTGATGAATTTCATTCCACAGTATTAAAAACTCTGCTGTGTGACTTAACTCTAAGTAGTGCTTTGACACACCTAGGAAGATTCTTTATTATAGGGTAACTTCCTTTTCTTTGTTCTTAGGGTGCACCTGGAGCTCATTTGTCTTTGCAGTACTGGTCCTGGCTCCTTTGTTATTCCATCTACTCATTAAAATTGAAGTCTCTTCTTAAAAAAAATAAAAGAACTAGAGCTTCACTCGTGCTAGGAGAGCTACCACTGAAACTCTCCCCTTCCCCCTTTTCTTGAGAGACAGGATATCTTTTAAGTTCCCCAGGCTGGTTTTGAACTTGCCCAGCCCCCTGAGCAGCTGGTATCGATGGGTATGTACTACGATGCCTGGGTAGGCAATAATTTGGGAATTGTACTAAGTCCATGCTTTTAGCTAATAACCAGAATGAAGTAGAAACGTTAAATTTCTTACAGATAAGGGCTGGGAAGATGGCTCAGTGGTAGAGCGCTTGCCTTGCATGTATGAGCCCCTGGGTTCGATTCCTCAGCACCACATAAGCAAAAAGAAAAAAGCTGGAAGTGGTGCTGTGGCTCAAGTGATAGAGTCCTAGCCTTGAGCTGAAGAGCTGAGGGACAGCGCCCAGGCCCAGAGTTCAGGCCCCACGACCGGACCCCAAAAAAAAAAATTTCTTACAGATTCAAGATATTGCTTATATTCTCCTTTTATATGTGATATAATAATGACACAAGTATGATCAGATATTGGTCATACCAATACATATAAATGACAATAATTCATTTATTAATAAGAATATATTCTGTTTTTTTTCACAAAATACAAGCAAATGTCTGTGACTAAGAAACCTATCCAGCCAGACTCTCTTGGCTCTCGTCTGTAACTTGAGAAGCTAAGAACTAGAGGATCACAGTTCAAGGCCAGGTTGGGCAGAAAAGTTCACAAGACCCATAGCACACATAGTGCTATACATTTGTGGTCCCAAGTAATATGGGAGGCTGGGATTGGGAGGATCAAGGTTTCAGGTCACCCGCACAGAAATGTCTGAGAGACTGTATATCCATGGAGGACTCTGGATGCAGTAGTACACGTTGTCCACCATCTGGCAACAATAGAAAGCCCCAAGAATTGTTCCACAACTCAGGCAGGCATGTAGGGGGAACCAGGTGCTGTCTCAAAAATAGCGCATCATAAAACAGAAGGCTGGGAGCCAGTGGCTCACACCTGCAATCCCAGCTACTCGGCAGACTTGAGAGCTGAGGATGCAGTTCAAAGCCAGCCCAGGCAGGAAAGTCCATGAGACTCTTATCACCAATGAACCACCAGAAAACCGGAAGTGGTGCGGTGGCTCAGAAAGTGGTAGGGTGCTGGCCTTGAGGAAAAAGAGCTCAGGAACAAGTCCCAGGCCCTGAGTTCAAGCCGCATGACCAACAAAAATAAACTCAGGGACAGTGCCCTGACCCTCGGGATCAGTGCCAAAATCAAACAAAAAACCCCAAACCCATTATAGATTCCGATATAAGGATAGAAGATGTGAAACTGTGGAGAATATTGACCACTGTTGTGTCCTGTGCCCTGAGCCATTGTTCCCACAGCTGGACAGGTTTCTGTCCCTGGGCTTTGGTCCAAGAAGCCAGGCCTCTGCGTCAGGGCCTATGCCAGGCTGTGCCTGCACCCCACAGCAGCCTTCACCCCAACTCCGTGTCCAACCATCTCTGCTCAGGGAGTGCTTCCCTCACCCCTCTAGCTTAGTGCTTAGCCTGTTCCTTTTCTCTCCATTCGCTTGCCACAGTTATTTCAGTTATTCATCAACTGTCCCGTTCAGTCTGGCAGGCCGTGTGAAAGGGCCCGGAAGCATTGTAAGCATTTACTCACCAGACTTGTTAAAAAGTATTTTGTGAACAATGTGACAGTGTATTATGTATCCACTAGACTGGGCCATGGGGTGCCCAAACATTGGGTCAAACAACACTGAGAGTGTCTGTGAGAGTGTTCTGGATTAGGGTGTTCTGGATTGAGGGTGTTCTGGGCAAGGGTATTTCGGATTGAGGGTATTTCTGGATAAGGGTGCTCTGCGTGAGGGTATTGTGGGTGAGGGTGTTCTGGATTGAGGGTGTTTTGGATTGAGGGCGTTCTAGATTGAGGGTATTGTGAGTGAGGGTAGTTTTCTGGATGAGGGTATTCTTGATTGTGAGGGTGTTGTGGATGAGTGTATTCTGGGTGAGGGTGTTCTTTGTGAGGATGTTCTAGGTGAGGGTATTGTGGGTGAGGCTGTTCTGGATTGAGGCTGTTCTGAATTGAGAGTATTCTGGATTGAGGGTGTTCTGGGTGAGGGTATTCTGGATTGAAGGTATTGTGGGTGAGGGTGTTCTGGATTATGGTTGTTCTGGATTGAGGGTGTTCTGAGTGAGAGAACTCTGGATGACATTTGAGTTAGGAAAACAATTGTCCTTCCTAATGTGGATGGGCCTCATCTAGTCATTTGAAAACCTGAAGAGAAAACAAGATGAAAGAAGAGCAATTTCCTTCTGTCTGTTTCTGAGCTGCTCTTTCTGGGCCCAGAGCTGCTGGATTTCAGAGCAGAGCTAGTCCATCGGCTCATCTACATCTCCAGCCTGCCAACAGCAGACAACAGTTGGGACTTCTTTTTTTTTGGTGGACTTGAACTCAGGGCCTGGACACTGTCCCCGAGCTGTTTTTTTTTTTTTTTTGCCAAGGCTAGCACTCTACCACTTTGAGCCACAGCACTGCTTCTGGTTTCTGAGAGGTTTCTAGTGGAGTCTCACTAGACTTTTCTGTCCAGGCTGGCTTTGAACTGTGATTCTCAGATCTCAGCCTCCTGAATAGATAGGATTACAGGCGTGAGCCACCAGTGCCCAGCCTGATTATTTATTCTTGAAGGTAACTAATCAGTAAAATAAATCCCAATATCCACAGCACAGTTCACAAGCACAAGCACTTCTGTAACTGCTAAAGTTCTTCTTAAACGTTTCTAATGGGAGTTGCCTACAGCTGGCACAGCCATGTGCAGCGCAGGACTATTCACCATAGCCAGGTGAGGGGAGCAGCCCGCATATTCCCCAGTAGGTGAGTGGATCAGGCCCCATGGGACACCTTCACCCTTGCTCAGGGGAGTAGGTGGGTTTGGAGGTGATCTACTGAGCAAAGTCAGGTAGGCCCAGAAGGACCAGGGTGCTTGAGGCCTCTCATGTGGGGTGCTCCACTGAGAAGTTATGCAAAGATAAACACATATGCAAGTATGCATATATGAAATACTTACACGTATCTTCACACAGGTGTTCACCACCATAGGAGTGATGGGGGGGGGAGGCTTGAACGGGTGAGTAGGAAAAGAGAATGTAGAAGGTGAATGGCACCAAAATCTCTTGCACTGAAGAAGGAAGATAAGCAAAGGAACTCATATATTTGTGTGTGTGTGTGTGTGTGTGTGTGTGTGTGTGTGTGTGTGTGCATGCATGACTGTACTGATGTTTGAACTTGGCAGCAAGCTCTTGCTTGGCTTTTTCACTCAAAGCTGGTTCTCTGTCACTTGAGCCACTCTTCCACTTCCAGCTTTTTGTAGTTCCTTGGAGATGAGTCTCATGGTCTTTCACACCCAAGACTGGCTTTGAACTTCCATCCTCAAATCTCAGCTTCCTGAGTAGCTGGGATTACAGTCGTGTACTACCAGTGCCCAGCAATGCACACATTCTTTTTTTTTTTTTTTTTTAATTTTTTTTTGGGTCCGGTCGTGGGGCCTGAATTCTGGGTCTGGGCGCTGTCCCTCAGCTCTTTAGCTCAAGGCTAGCGCTCTACCACTTGAGCCACTGTGCACTTCCGGCTTTTTTCTTTTTGCTTATGTGGTGCTGAGGAATCGAACCCAGGGCCTCATGCATGCAAGGCAAGGGCTCTACCACTGAGCCACCTTCCCAGCCCCATGCACACATTCTTAAACTCAGAGATTTTCAGATACTACCAGGATATAAAGAATAAAAGTTTAGCATTTTCTTGGCACTTCCACACTAATCACTTCATTTTCAAACAGACTGGTGACCCAAACATTTATAGAACACTGTAATTTACAGAGGATCCAACAATTTTTGGTCTCATTCAATTTTCTCAACAATCCAATGAGACACACATAATACTCCTATATGTTCAGTACATGTTTGATTACTCCTATTTCACAGAACAAAAGTTGAGAAGAGTCTCTTTTGAAACACTAAGCATATCATTAAGTACCTGCTCAGAATCACAGTGTTAAGTAAAGTCTACTTGTGTCTCACCCTTGGACCTGCAGTAAGGTCATATTCTCAGCTGCCCTTACTACATAGCTCTGCATTCACATTTGCTGGTGGAGTGTGTGGCTTGTTAACGACCTATCATGTACCACACACACACTAGTGGAGGCTTGCGACAAGGAACGGTCTGCTGTCACTGGTGCCGGCACTGAGCATCTGCTCAGGGTGAAGATGCAGTCACATCCAAGTGAGCCTTGCCGCCGATGCTGAGCTATGCATGCCATGTGTCATTTGGTGGACCAAAGAGGATTTCGAATCTGGTTCAAAGTCGACTTAAAAAGCTATTAATAACCCAGGTGCTGGTGGCTGACATCTGTTATACAAGCTACTCAGGAGGCTGAGACCTGAGGATCATGGTTCAAAGCCAGCCCTGGCAAGAAAGTCCTTGAGACTCTTATCTCTGATTAAACACCAAAAGCCAAAAGTGGAGCTGTGGCTCAAGTGGTAGAGCACTGGGCTTGAGCAAAATAGCTCAGGGACAACACTCAGCCCCTGAGTTCAAGGCCTAGGACTGGAGATGTGGCTTGAGTGGTAGAGCACCAGCTGGGAGAAATAATGCTGAGAAAGAGCTTGAGGCCCTGAATTCAAGTCCTACACATTTAAACAGCTGTCAATAGTAAATTAGCTTAATTATAAGATTTTCTAGTGGAAATTTTAATAATTATAGGGACAATTTCAACTCATTTGTATTTTTTGTGCTACTGCATACATAATTGTAGTGTGAAATTTGTCTTTTGTGTGATTAGTCATTTGAAGTGGAGCAAGCTATAGAACTGAATGAATGTATTGATCTATTCCTTTGTGTATTTGAAACTTCTTGAGGCCCCCTCTGTCCTGGCACAAGACAGAATAGCACAGTGCCAGCCCCCCAGAAGCTGTCAGACCTGACGAACACAGTGCCCAAACCAGAAGTGTAAACACTGCTGCAGTGGAATCACAAAATGGTCTGAGAAGACTTTAAGGGAACCATCCATCCTTGCCAGTCCTGGAGCTAGAACTCAGGGCCTGGGCATTGTCCCTAAGTTTTTGTGCTCAAGGCTAGTGCTCTACCACATGATCCACAGCTCCACTTCCAGCTGTTTTTCTGCTTAATTGGAGATAAGAGTCTCACAGACTTTCTTGCCTGGGCTGGCTTTGAACCTCAATCCTCAGTTCTCAGCCTCCTGATTTCAGCTGGATTACCAGCGTGAGTCATTGGAGCCTGACTAGGAATTTAGTTTTTATTTCTACTTGATAGCTTCAGTTTTCTCAGGAAGATATTAGTGGAGAGCAAATGCATAGCTGCTCTATTTGCCACTGAGCAGTGAAACTCACGCCATTCTGTCTAGGGATCCAGTCCAAAAGGCTTTTAAAGTAAAAAGACAGAAGTGCATTAGAGGTAGAACCCAGAGTGGAGCACTGAGTATGTGAAAATGCTTTTAGAGAATTAGAATTACAGGTGGCGTGGAAACCTGGTGCATGTGGAAACATGGAGTCTCTTCAACTACATGGCTAATTGGTTAGAAGCCAAATGAAATTTCCTCCCGTATGCATATATACTTTGAGCTCGTTATCATCTGTTGTTAGGCTCTGCAAATATGTCCTATACACTATACTCTATTTATATGAGAAATAAAGCAGTAGGTATAAAAGAAAACGGCACATTAGGGCCATTTCCCCCAAAGGGTCTATGGCACCTTTGCTTTGCTCAGGTCTCCACATTTCTAAGACCTAGGGTTTTTTTTTTAACTTAGTTTTTTAAAGAGATGAGTTGATATTTAAGCATGTCTTTGAAGATTTAACTAACAAGTATGTGTGAGTTCATTCTTACTTACGAACATCAAAGACTATCAGAAGGTGTACCAGCGGGTTTCGTCATTCTCATGGCCTGAGAGAATGGTAGGGCTGTTTGGGTTAAGAATAGTTTCAAACCAGATACTGCGTATTTTATGTAACAAGTCTGCTACCTGTAATGATAAATCATGAAGTACCATTGCTGAGTGCCATTGCTGAGGAGCATGTGCTAGTACCTGTGACCCCAGGTTCCACTTCTAGTCAAGAGTACTGCTGGGGAGATTCTTGCAGGCATGTTATCTGGATATACACTCAGCTGACCACTCCTTCTCATGTATTCACATAGTTTTAGACTTTAGCCTAGACTTTGCACATCTTATCTTTCATTGTTTAGCTTTAGGAGAATTTACTTTTTTTTTCCTTTCTTGATATTTTCCTGCACATAACTTTTTTTTTTTTTTCACAACATGTCTGAGACCAAGCGTCCCTGGCTGCTACAGAGGTATAGCAGACAGGTACAGTTAAGAAACAACCTTAATTTAAGCAGGGGGAATGACAACACAGCACTTAGCAGCTATATTTTAGTCTAAATCCTGCTGTTCCTGCACATAACTTTATTTCATTCCAGGAACTGTTTCATGACATTTGGTTTTATATGCTCACTTCTCCCCAGCTAGATCTTTTATGTCTTTTTATTTAGGACATTGCTATTCCCACCCAGATATTCCTTTCTCATTGCTTTATATTTTAAAAGCAATTTTCATTAGGATGAATATGGTAGGCAGTTTTCTAAGCAGCAGGTTTCTTGCTTAAAAGAGTGTTCAAATGTTTCTACATAAAACATTTAAAAGTTTCTGTTGTGTGTGCACAATAAATGATTGAGTTTTGACAGTATCAAGAGAAGACTGTTGAGAGCAGACAAAACTCCTTGAGCTCTGGATATTGCACTTTGGTCAAGGGACACAAAGAAATAAAAAAGCAAAGGGCAGGCTCTACACTCCGACTCAGACCTGCAGTCCATTGAAGGATCGAGGTTCCAAGTCAGCCTGAGTAGAAAAGTCCTTGGGACCCTATCTCCAATTAACCACCACCAACAACAAAATAAAACCAAACCAAACAAAAAAAACCATGCTGGATGAGAGGCGTGGCTCATGTGGTAGAGCACCAGCCTTGAGCTGAGTGCCCCTAACCCTGAGGTGAAGCTCCAGTGCCAACACACACACACACACACACACACACACACACACACACACACACACACACACACACACACACACACACCACACACGTTCCTCACAATTTGAAGATTGAGAAGCCCAAGATGAAGTGCTGCTGCAGGCCTTCTGTCTGGTGAAGGCCTCACTGCTGGCTCTGTAGTTAGCTGTTTGCCTCTGTGTCTTCCTGAGGCAGATGGACAGCTCCAACGTAGTGACATTGTCTGAGGGCAAGACCCCCACGTGGCCCTGTCGGGAGACCCAGGCATCCCTGTGCCTGATGCGCTTACTGAGCCTTGCCATCTGCTGTCAAGTCAAAGGTGCCTCCTGTCCTTGAGCATCTCCAGCAGAGCCCAGACTAAAGCAATGCCCTGCCCAGCCTCCCAGCCCCTTCCACAGCCCTTCTTCCCTTCATCCTCAGCACAGCTCTTACGTTTATTTTACTTTTTCCATCAACCCGTCGCTCCTATTGTTTGCATGCTCTGAGCTCTATAGTTTATTATGTACTGTTACTTTATACAATAGGCACTTTAGGTAATTCGTGGACACCTGCTACGGTGTAGATGTAGTGAGAGGACTGCACTAGATGAGGAGGCAAGGAAGGAACACTGGCGATACAGCACCAAGAGGGCAGAGAAGAGCGTGGACCCTAGGGCGGGAGGCAGGATGTGATGTGATGGGCAGCCTCCTCCAGGCTGCTATGGCCTATGATCGTACGTCTTCATTTTTGCATTCGTGGTACTGCATCGCCTTCCATTTGTGCTTCTTGGAGTGTTCCCCCTCGTCCGTTCTCCAATTCCATCCTCACGAGGACAGGCCCCACTGAGTCACAAGGAGATGCTGGCCCCTCCCTTAGGGCTTTGGTCCAGGTCGATTGTTGTGTTTTCTCTTTTCTCCGCAGGACTTGGCCTTTTCGCTGGAGGAAAGGCAGCAGCTGAACATCCACGGGCTCCTGCCTCCCTGCTTCGTTTCCCAGGAGATCCAGGTCCTGAGGGTGGTGAAGAACTTCGAGCGCCTCAGCTCTGACTTTGACAGGTGACGCTTTCCTGAACAGGGGTTTGGCCAACTGTCCTTGTCCTTTCCCTTTCCCTGGGCCCTGATTTGAGAAGTTGAACATTGAGAATTTGCTGACACACAGTGTTGCTTAAGAAGTCTACAGTAACATTTGAATAAAACAAACAAACAAAAAAACTTTAACTGTATTCCCAGGGAGATCACCTTTTTCTTGGAATGAAATTGTTACAAACTTAATGATCAGGAGCTGGGAGGTGTGGCTCAAGTGGTAGAGCACTAGCTTTGAGTGATAAAGTCAAGGGAGAACACAAGGCTCCAAGTTCAAGCCCCAGTACTGGCAGCAAACCAATAAAAGATTAGTAAATGCCATACTACGCTGAGAAAACCAGGTGAAAGTGGCTTCTTATTACGTTGGAGTGGAGAGCTGGGCTTTGCAATCATCCAGGCCCGGGAGTGAGGGTGAGTCCATCAGAAATGCTGCTAGAGAGAAAAAGGCCTTTAGATACACACAGTAAGAAAAGTCCTTTTTCAGTTTATCTACCTTAATTATGTGTTTATTTATTTATTGGTACTGATCCTGGGGCTTGAACTCAGGGCCTGGGGAACTATCCCTGAGCTGCTTTTGCTCAAAGCTAAGTGCTCTACCACTTGAGCTACAATTCCACTTCTGGATTTGGGGTGGTTCATTGGAGATAAGAGTCTCAGACTTTCCTACTCAAGCTGGCTTTGAATGGTGATCCCACTGAGTGTCTTAACCTCTTGAGTAGCTAGGATTACAGGTGTGATTCACTAGCACCTGGCTACATTAGCTATTTTTAAAGTGATATATTGCTATACTGTTATATATATGTATATATATGTATATATATAGCTATACTAACTATCAGTTTGGTTTGTCATTAAAAGGATGAAGTTTTCTTTTTACTTAGTTTAAATTATGCTGTGATATTCTGTGGTTTTCATTTAAAAATAGGAATGGCTGGGTGTCAGTGGCTCACGCCTGTCATCCTAGCTACTCAGGAGGCTGAGATCTGAGGATCACGGTTCAAAGCCAGCCCAGGCAGGAAAGTCTGTGAGACAATCTCCAGTTAACCACCGGAAAACCACAAGTGGTGTGGTGCTGTGGCTCAAGTGGTAGAGCACTAGCCTTGAGCTGAAGAGCTCAGGGACTCAGGGACAGCTCCCGGGCCCAGAGTTCAAGCCCCATGACTGACCAAAAAAAAAAGAATGAAGTCTCTTGAAGCATTGAATGAAATGCTATTATTTCAGCAATGTTTATCATGTTTGATAGCAAGCAAGTTTATGTTTCTTCATTCTTTGACATGTTTTACAATATTTCCAATTTCTTTTTCTTTTCCTTTTTTCTTTTGAGGTTCTAGAGTTTGAGCTAGAATCCTATAGGAGCTTGGCAGGCAGACACTTACACTGAGTCATGCCTTCAGTCCTGTTTTTTTTTTTGTTATTTTTCTTTTCTTTTTTTCCTGGCTAATTTGAAGACAAGGTCTCACCTCCTGCGTGATTTGTGCCTGGGTGCAGTCTGCCATGTGTAGCTAGGATGGCAGTCACGCTCCACTAGGCACAGCTCTCTATTGAGAGAGGGGTCACTCAAACATTTCTTCCTGTGCTGTACTTGAACTGCCATGCTCCCCATTCAGTGTTGCAGGAGTGAGCCCAGCCACTAGAACCACGCCTTGTGTGTGTTTTTGACACAGAGTTTCACTACATGGTCCAGGCTGCCGGTGAACCGGCCATCCTTCCTGAGCTCGGTGGGTGATGGGATTACAGGTGTGTGCCCTCACACCTGCTTGAAGTTGTTCTATGATGTTTATATATTTTTTTCCAGCGCTAAGGATTTAACCAGGGCCTTGCTCATGCTAGGCCAACGCTCTGCCCTTGAGTTCTACCCCCAGCTCTTGGCGAGCCCAGGTCCTCGTGTAGGCTAGCAAACGTTTTGCCACTGCACTAGTTCCCTGGCCCTGGGTGATTCCCACTGAGTGTCTTCATGCTGGCCTTGAAATCCTGACCCGCTTGTTTCAGCCTCAGTGCTGAAATTCAGTGCCATGATTACAGGATACCAAACATGCCTGGCTTGAGGAGGTGTTGGTCAGCTAGAGAAGTATTTAAACTTGATCGAACGGTTTTAATTCAGGACTTGTTGGCTCTGTTCCTCATTGATATCCTGTTCACCAGGTATCTCCTCCTGATGGATCTTCAAGACAGAAACGAGAAGCTCTTCTATAGAGTGCTGCTGTCAGACATCGAGAAGTTCATGCCCATTGTGTACACCCCCACTGTGGGGCTAGCTTGCCAGCAGTATAGTTTGGCATTTCGGAAGCCAAGGTGTGTACACTTTTATTTATAAACTTACTTTACAGCTAGGGTTTTGCAGGAATTTAGGAAGATTGCATCTTGGAATTGGCATATAAAAGTTGAATATGTCTTATGGTAGATTATATGGCGTACCTCTCTTCCCCCAATTCCCTGTCATGGGGACTTGAACCTAGGGCTTCCACTTTTTCCTTTGCTCCCTCTGAGCTGAGTTTGTAGTCTTTATCTTTCTTAGCTTTCTTTGTTTTTGTTTTTTTGTATGAGTATACTTGTATTAAGGGGGCTTTCTTAATAGTAAATTATTCGGTGAATTAAAAGACAGACAGCGAGGACAGGGGATGGGAAAATGGGGGACAGGTTGAGGAGGGCGAGGAAGGTATTGTAGTAAAATATCCACAAATTTGGAAGCCAGGTAGTGTATCTGTTGTATCACTCTCTCAACTTTTCCAAAACAGTTTGAAATTTAACTAAAAGAATGCATTGTCCACAAAGGAAGTCAGGCCTGGAAAGTGATTTCTGTATTTTATCTTCTGTGTGCTCCTTTCGTGTCATGCTGCTTTTTAATGAGTGTCGGTTGAACTTTGGTTTTGAAGGTTTTCACTAGACTAATCATCATGGCTCTGCTCATAGTTATATAAAGAAAGCCATCTGAAATTGTGCTTGTGGCCTAAGTTTGGGCACTATATTTATTAGGAAGCGAAGTGTGACCATGCTAGGCCATACAGATGTCAGTTAGCATGTAGACTGCATTAGTCCGTTCTTCACTGTTATGAAAAGCCTGAAGCTTGGTCACTTTATAAAGAGAGATTGATTTCGCTTGTAGTTCTGGTGGTTCAGGGACGTGGGGCTAATATCCTGTCAACTCTGGTGAAGCCTCAGGGTGGGTTCATACAGCTGCGGCAGGAGCAGGTGATGGAGTGCATTGATTGAGCATAGGCCATACAGGACTTTGGACATTCTCTATCTTCCGAAAAGTTCCTTTACCACATGTCACCACCCTAAGCACATCTGCTGTGCTCTGCCTCTCTTTTTTTTTTGGTACTAGTCAACTTCAGCTTCAACTCAGGGCCTGGCTGCTGTCCCTAAGCTTTTTGTGCTCATGGTTAGCACTCTTATCACCTGAGCCACTGTGCCACTTCTGGCTTTTTGCTGATTAATCGGAGATAAGCATCTCACGGGTTTTCCTGCTCACGTTCACGCTGGCTTTGCATGTTGACTCTCAGATGTCAGCCTCCTGAGTAGCCAGGACGGCAGGCGTGAGCCACTGGTGCCCAGCTCGTGCCTTTAAGCTCGGACCGAGTCTCAGGATGGAAACTCTGGGACAAATCACGTCCCAGTCAATAATGTAGATTATTTTTACTTTTAAGCTAAATTAATGCGTGTGTTTTGAACTTTTTCGACTTCAATAGAGGTTGTTCCAAAATATCAGCCAGAAAGTGATTGGGAAAATTGATTAGAACTTTTTATAGTATGAATTTGGTGGGTGCACTTGGGAGGGAAAATTAAGGGTTAACCATACTCTTAGTACTTTTCTCATCATGCTTTTTCATATAGACATATGATGTAAATAGCATAAGTTCTATATACATGTCTACTTATATATGTTATATACACACATATATGCACACTTTCCTGTGGCCAGAATTTTACTTTTTATTTTGAATATGCTATTAAAATCTGCCTAGGTAAGCAAAAATGAATTCTTACGTGAATAACTCCTCTTGACATTTCCTTCCCAAAGATAAATGCTGGCACACCTGCTTGTGGGGTTTGCATGGAATTTCCTGTCTCTGGCATTGATGTTCTTGTGGGGTTCTCCAGATGGAAAGGATGATGGGCGCTGAGATTGTTGCTGAGCTCATGGAGGTTTTGGTGTTCTCATGTGCGCACAGCATTTTAATTCTTTGAGAATTTCCAGTGTTTGGCAGTTCAGTTTGCTTTGGACACTGCATTTAATTGTGGTTAATTTTTACATGGATTCATGGTTTGGGATGCTAGGGACAATTCTTTTTGTATATTTCTGAAATTTCTGAAAAGAATGAGCTACTCAGATTCCTTTGTGAAACTTTTCCTATTAGGCTTCATGCGGATTAACAATACAGAACAGCTAAAGCAGACTTCCATATTCCCTTTGGAAATATTTCTGCCTACTATATTTTTCCACATGTTCCAAAAACCATCTCTCTCTCTCTTTTGAGTTCTTAATATTGATATATTATTTTACCACAATATTAATAACACAATTGATGACATTTCTACTTGTGATGTTTCTAATAGTCTATCAAAGTCAGCTTCATTTCTTCTGTTAGTATCTACTATTTGGTCTCAATTAGTAACAATCTAAAATGAATAGTTGCTTCTTGTTGTTGTTTTATTTGTTTGTTTATTGAGCTGAGGGGTTCCATAAATATCCCAGCCTAGCCTTAAGAATCATCATACTTTTGCCTTTGCCTTCCCAGGGCTGGAAAGGCTGGGATTATATTTATGCACCACAACACCTAGCCCTACCCCAAAAGACCATTTTAAAATAAATTATTCCAGCCAGGTGCTGGTGGTTTGTACTACTCAATAGGCTGAGATTTGAGGATTATGGTTCAAAGTCAGCTTGGCCAAGAAAGTCTGTGACACTCTTACCTCCAATGAACCACCAAAAAGCCATGAGCTGCGGCTCAAGTGAGCGCACTAGCCTTGAACAAAAAAACCTCAGGGACAGCATCCAGACCATGAGTTCAAGCCCCAGGACCAGCACATACACACCAAAACAATTAATTAAAATGAACTATTTTAGTATTGCTCATGCTACTTAGGATGAGTGTCTGTTATTTCCTGTTTCATAGGCATTGTAACTTGCTATGCTTTTATTCATTCACATAGGAAAACACAAAGCATTTAATATACTTTTTATTTCTCTTACTGGGTAACTGTTCTGACAGATAATTTTTTTTTTTTGGGTCCGGTCGTGGGGCCTGAACTCTGGGCCTGGGCACTGTCCCTCAGCTCTTCAGCTCAAGGCTTGCGCTCTACCACTTGAGCCACAGCACCACTTCTGGCTTTTTTTCTTTTTGCTTATGTGGTGCTGAGGAATCGAACCTAGGGCCTCATGCATGCAAGGCAAGCGCTCTACCATTGAGTCACCTTCCCAGCCCCCAGATAATTTCTTCTAAATAGACTCACACCAAGAAATCAGGCTATGAAAATGGAAAATTTTGATTGTGTAAAACCTTTGAACTTATACTATACATGTTTAAATGACTTTTAAAGAGTCACTGATGTGATTTTGAGAAACTAATATAATACTAATAGTTTAGTGATAACAATTTTTAAGAAAATACAATAAGCTCTTCCAAAGTATGATCAGACTAATAATTTTAATTCACCAAAAATTAAGTGGAAAAATGTTAAGTGCTGAAATTTTTGGATAAAATCAGAACAAAGCAAAATTAAACAGAGATCTGTCCTACATAGTGTCTCAGAATAATTTCTATTTTCAAAGATTTTTTTCTGTGGATGGAGATTAGGTATAATACAGATAACATAACTGGCATAATTGTTGACACCAAGTAGAGATTCTTTTTTAATTTTTAATTGTCCTGGGGCTTAAACTTAAGACATGGACACTGTTCCTGAGCTTCTTTGCTCAAGACTAGTACTTTTTTTTTTTTTTTGAGGTCTGGGCCTGGGCGCTGTCCCTCAGCTCTTCAGCTCAAGGCTAGCGCTCTACCACTTGAGCCACAGGGCCACTTGCGGCTTTTCTCTTTTTGCTTATGTGGTGCTGAGGAATCGAACCCAGGGCCTCATGCATGCAAGGCAAGTGCTCTACCACTGAGCCACCTTCCCATCCCCTCAAAACTAGTTCTCTATCACTTGAGCCACAGCTCCATTTTCATCTCAAGGACTTTCTTTCCTGGGCTGTCTGAATCACGATCCTCAGATCTCAGCTTCCTGAGGAGCTAGGATTTCAGGTGTGAGCCACTGGTACCTGATATGATTCTTTAAATATAGAATTTTTTTGTTGTTGTTGTGGGGCTTGAACTTGGGGCCTGGGCAGTGTTCCTGAGTTCTTTTGCTCAAGGGTAGCTCTCTATCACTTTGAGCATAGCTCCACTTCCTAGAATTCCTTCTTATGTTTTGGTAGTACTTGAGTTTGAACTCAGGGCTTGTACTTGTTAGGCAGGTGGTCTACCACTTGAGCCACACCTCAAGCTGTTTTTTGCTTTCTTTATTTCTCAGATAGGGCTTTGCATTTTTATTTGGGATAGCCTTTGACCATAGTGCAGTTGATCAGCTAGTGTTCTATCTCCTCCAGCCTGGCCTTTTTTTTTTAAATTATGTTTTTTTATTGTGAAAATACTGTACAGAGGGGTTACAATTACATGGGCAAGATAATGAGTACATTTCTTATCAAGCATTGTAGCCTCCTCCTTTGTTTCCCCTTTCCATCCCTTCCCATCCTCCCCCAGCCCCCCTCAATCCTCCCCCCCCCCACGCCCCACCTCCACCAAAGTTGTAAAGTTCGTTTTCGACATAATGACTTGTACATCTCATTGTTGCAATGGGTCCACCTGTATCCCTATTTAAACGATTTGTTTTTCTCCTTGCCCTCCACAAATTATACCGACATGAAATACAGTGAAAGCAGGGGTTATACTGTGGGGGAGGGACCAGCCTGGCCTTTTGCTGGTTATTTTGGAGATGGTCTTTTCTGCCTTGGCTGACTTTGAACTGTGATCTTGTAGATTTTAGCCTCCTGAATAGCTAGGAGTATAGATATGAGCTGCTGGTGCCCTTAGTTAGAGATAATTAGAAAAAAAATTATTGTCATTTATTATGGAGATATCATGTAGGTGATGATTTCCTGAATGGCTATTTCAAATTAGTTTTTTTTTGAGCAGGATAAATCTTAAATTTATGAAAAATATATATGATACTAAGAAGAATGCAGTAGAGTCTTCTATATCCTCAACACTGGGACACTGGGAATTCAGCGTGTGCCCAGAAGTTACTTAAAATTCCAAAGTATCTTCTTTCCTAAGCATTGCCTTAAGTAGGAAAAATGTGGAGAATGGAAAAAATGTAGACACTACTCAAACATCAGCTTTATACATCAGGATCTGAGAACTGTCTAAATTTATTCAGAGACATATAAATCTTTCTAGCAGGGCAGTGAACGGTATCTTTTGCTGTAAAAAGCCCTTAAAAATATCAAGTAACAGCTCTGTCTTCATCTTCAGACGTTACCTGTGGAAAGCTTGAATGGAAATGTAAGGTTCAGCTCCAGAATTACTTTTCCTCCCAGCTGCATGGCTCGAGCAGGTGTGCGGGAGGGCAGGGTGGGGTGGGGGGTTGTTTTAGCTCAGGTGGTGTTGATGAAGACATGGAAATTGAGCCCTCGTTTCCCCAGCTTTAAGAAGAGTGCATTGCATTCTTCCTCACTAAAGATAAAAACAAAGTTGTAAGTGGAGGCAGTGGTTCTCACATCATCTCGTATCATATGTCTGGGTCACATCTGGAATATTCTTTTGGATGCTGTGGTTTGGATGGGTCAGCAGCACATTTGGATGTGTATAGAGAGGGTGACCATAGTGGTGACAGGTACTGAAGGCTTTCATAGGAGCAGCAGATGAAGGAAGTAGACATGCTGAATGCAGAACCTCCAGATGTTTTTAATGCAGAACACCTGTTTGCATGGTGTGGCTTCAGCATGTTGAGCGAATGCCACGAGGTGGAAGTTATATATATATATATATATATATATATATATATATATATCCTACCCTAGCTTGCTTTGAACCATGGTCCTCAGATCTCAGCCTCCTGAGTAACTAGTATTACAGATGTGAGCCACCAGCACCTGGCTAAGAATAAAGAATATATTTTTAAACAAGAGAAATTTTTTTTTTCTATGCTAGCTTTGAACATGAAATCTCAGATCTCAGATTTCAGCCTCCTGAGTAGGTAGGATTTACAGGTATGAACCACTGGCATCTGACTGAAACAAGAGGATTTTAATGACCTGCTTATTAGAATTCTTAATCAATTCCTGAAACCAGCACATATATACACACACATGCACTTGCATACACACACTCACCCACACTTACCTGTCAGTTTGCCTATTATATCCTGGATATAGGGTTTGTTTTCAACATATTTCTCCTCTAAATAGGTTTATTAGAGACTTGTGGAGTCTAATTTTCTCATTTGAAGAAATGGCATCGTTCTTTTGACTTTTATATGCCTTTTCATACTATGTGTTAGTATATGCTTGTACAATCTCACTTTTCTTGATGTGTTTTTCCTAATTTAGCTAGCAGAGAGATGATTACAGAGAATCTTCTCTAAGACAATGCTAATCCCCAGTGTCCCCAGCTGGCCGCTGCCCCTGCAGAGAGGGTTTTAAGAGAAGGAGCTGGGAGAGATTTCCTTCACGATCTTTGCCAAGATCCCCGCCTCCCCAGGCTTCCCCTACCTACTTCAGAAAGCTCAACTGTCCGTGCTCACAGCTTTCTTAACAACATAGTCTATATTTCCTATAGGCTACTTTTTTTTTTCCTTTCTGTCCTGGGGCATGAACTCAGGGCCTGGATGCTGTCCCTGAGCTTTGTACTCCAGGTTAGCACTCTTCTACTTGAGCCATAGCTTAACTTCTGGCTTTTTGGTGATTTATTGGAGATGAGGGACTCTTGGACTTTCCTGCCTGGCCTGGCTTAAAACCATGATCTTCAGATTTCAGCCTCCTGAATAGCTAGGATTACAGGTGTAAGCCACCAGTGCCCAGTCTTCACACTATTGTTACTACTACTACTACTACTACTATTACCACTACTATTGTTATTATTGCCAGTTCTGGGCTTGAACTCTGGGCTTGGATGCTGACCCTGAGCTCTTTTTTTGCTCAAGGCTAGTGCTCTACCACTTTGAGCCACAGCACCACGTCCAGCTTCTTCAATGATTAATTGGAGATAAGAGGCTCACAGACTTTTCTGCCCAGGCTAGCTTCGAACCATGATCCTCAGATCTCAGCCTCCTGAGTAGCTAGGATTACAGGCGTGAGCCACTGGCTTCCAGCTCTTCACATTACTTAAAAATAAAAAGTGAAAAACACTTCATGTAAAATCCTTTTATGTGTATCTTGATTTTACATTTATTTAGAAATAATAGTCTTCAAAGCAATAACTGCCCAATAAGTAAGTGGGCTAAAGACTTAAAGAGAAACTTCTCTGAAGAGGAAAGAAGGATGGCCAATAGACACAGGAAGAAATGCTCAATCTCCCTAGCCATAAAAGAAATGCAAATCAAAACAGCATTGGGATACCACCTCACTCCAGTTAGAATGGCTAAAATCAAGAACTCTAATAACAAGAGATGCTGGAGGGGATGTGGACAGAAGGGAATCTTATTGCATTGTTGGGGGGAGTGTAAACTTGTTCAACCACTTTGGAAAGCAGTATGGAGGTTCCTCAAAAAACTCCACATAGAGCTCCCCTATGACCCAGCAATCCCACTTTTGGGCATTTACCCAAATGTTCACAAACAAGACCACACTAAAGCTACCAGCATGACTATGTTTATTGCAGCATTATTTACTATAGCTAAGATATGGAACCAACCCAGATGCCCCTCAGTAGATGAATGGATCAAGAAAATGTGGTATATATAAACAATGGAATTCTATGCCTCCATCAAAAAGAATGACATTGCCCCATTTGTTAGGAAATGGAAAGCCTTGGAAAAAATTATATTAAGTGAAGTAAGCCAGGCCCAAAGAAACATAGGTCCCATGGTTTCCCTTATTTGCAATATCTAGTATATGTCTGAGTCAAGCAGAAAAGGTCAGATAAGTTGATGTTAGAGAAATGAACCCTAAGATATGTATTCAAATGTTTTTTTTCTTTCATGCAATTGTTTCTAACACATTTATAAGATTATTTCTTTGTTGCTTTGTATGTCCCTCCCCCACAGTATAACCCCTGTTTTCACTGTATTTGATGTTGGTATAATTTGTGGAGGGGAAGGGGAAAAACAAATCGTTTAAATAGGGATACAGGTAGACCCATTGTAACAATGAGATGTACAAGTTGTTATGTAGAAAACGAACTTTACAACTTTAGTGCGGGGTGGGGGTGGGAGGGGAGGCTTGGGGGGGGAGGATGGGAAGGGATGGGAAGGGGAAACAAAGGAGGAGGCTACAATGCTTGATAAGAAATGTACTCGTTACCTTGCCCATGTAATTGTAACCCCTCTGTACAGTATTTTTACAATAAAAAAAAGAAATAATAGTGATATGTGGAGACAGAATATGTAGTAGTATCTGTTTTTTAAAATGTGTTCATTTTATAAATTGAGAAACAACCATTTTCAGGCAGTAAGAGCTAGAAATGGGACTTGAACTTGTGTTTTCTTCATTTGTAATCTCCTGCAGTAGGCAGAGTGCTTCAGAGAAACTGCAGTAGACTGCATGTCCCTGTGTGTGCGTGCGTGCACGTCTATACGAGTGTGTGTGTGTGCCTGTGGCTGTGTGCATGTGTGTGTATGAATGTGTATAGGTGTGTGTGCCTGTGTGTGTGTGTGGGGGAGTGTGGTGTGGGGAGACTTCACTTAGTGACTTGGCCTGTGGTATGGTGGAGGCCCTGGGCCCGCCAGCTGCGGGCAAGTGGAGGACAGGGAAAGCCAGCGCAGCGGTGTCTGAACAGCATCCTGGCACCCAGCCTTATGTAGTCTGCCTTTTAGCCCATTGGCCTGGACGTGGTGGAGCTAACCTGCCGTCCAGAGGAGCCCAGCTGTCTCTCCTCACAGCTGGAGGTGGACTGACTGCTAATTAATCACTCTACGCTAAAACATAAAACAAAATAGTCTACCTATTTAAATAATGATCTCCTTTAAGAATCACCATCACAGAAAGGTCTAGAATCTCTGACAGAGTCAAGTTCTACTCATATCCACAGTGACACTGTGGCCTTGTCTTCGAGAAATTACGTTTCTACTTTGAGTCTGAGCTGTTCAGAGAATCATACAGCTTCCTGGACAGTTCCCTAATAATTAATATTTCCCTTATTAATTATTACCCTCTTATTAATTATTCATTCCTTATTAAATTCTGCTTTTCAAAAGTTAAAACCATGTGTTCATTACCGTGGATTATACTGGAGTATTTATAGGGGAAGAGTTTCATATATTGCTTTCAGGAAGAGCTTAATCCTAATAAATATTTCATGAGAATGTTGCTGTACTGTATTGGTACTTCTTAAAATTTCCAACACTAATTAGATTTAACATTTAAACCTAGTTTTATAAACTGCCAAACAGCACTGTTTATTTAATCACTAAAATTTCCAAAAGGCTCATGTTGTGTTCTTCCCAACTGTACCATTTCTTGAATTTTTTGGCTGATTTTTTTGTGCTCATTATTTTCTTCCTTTCCTTTCTCAGAAATTTATTAGGTGTCCACTGCATGCCAGACACTCTACTAAACATTGACTAAAAGTAAATAAAAGTATTTCCTGCCACTGTAGAGTGTGCATGGTATTTCAGTGAGCCAAGAAAGGCATGAATAAAATTTGTGTTATGGAAGAAATGAATAGAGGGCAGTAATAAACAATAAATATGTGACAAAGAGAAAAGGAAAATAACTAACCTGGGGACTGGAGGCATGGCTCAGTGAATAGAGCATCAGCCAATGAGTGAAAGCATCAAGAATGGAGTTTGAGTCCTGGTCTCAGAACTAAAAGAAGAAGAAGAAGAAAAAAAAAAGGCAAGAAACAGTGCCCAGGCAATTTCTTTTCAGCGTGTAGTTGAGGATCTGTCTTTTGGGAGGTGAGATTTTTAGCTGTCAGTTGTAGGACGCACAGTCAGCTTGTAAAAAATAAAAACAAAAAGCCATTTGAGACCGAGGGAGCATGGTTTGGGAAAGGCCATGGCACTGAGCCATTAGAGGTAGGCGGGAGTCACACGTGTCACACGCGTGTGTGACTCTGGTGTGTCATGCAGCACTGGATTATAACTCTTAATCCTCTTGGAAAGCCACGGAGCAGTTAGGAGCAGGAGAATAATGATTGCATTCACTTAATGTTTGAAATGGTGATGGCAGCAGCAGCTTCTACACAGACAGAAGACTGGATATGATTGGAGGGAGCCTGAGGCCCCTCTCCCCAGCCCTAAGCACTTAATCCTCTTAGGAAGCCAAGCAGGCAGTAAACTAACAGCTTAACCAGTCTGTGCTGGAGAGGGTGTGGGACTTTAATCCTAGCGTCTTTCTTTTGACTGTAAACACAACACACCGGCTATATACAAAATCTGCTATACTTGAGCACCTCACACGTGTGCAGGTTTAGCACAGTTTGTCTGTTTGTGCCGGTCCCAGGGCTTAAACTCAGAGCCTGAGCTCTGTGCCTGAACTTTTTCACTCAAGGCTGGTGCTTTACTACTTGAGCCACAGCTCCACTTTTGGCTTTTTGCTGATTCATCAGAGATGAGAGTCTCACTGACTTTCCTGCCCTGATTGGTTTCAAACCACAGTTCTCAGATCTCAGCCTCCTGAGGAGCTAGGATGACAGGTGTGAGCCACTGGGCCCAGCTAGTTCACATGTTTTGTAACCCAGTCTCTACGCTTGTGAGCTCATCCTGTTTCCCTGAACACACTTGTCCTAAATCAACACTTCTTTCCCTATAGGAAGACCTTTTTTTTTTTTTTCCTTTGTTTTCCTGGCACTAAGTATTGCTCAGATCATTTCTGAGCCCCTATTTGTTCATTTAGAGCACTGTGAACACCGAAGTCAGCCTGCACTGTAGCTTCTGAGCTGGGCCTGCTTTCTCTATGCTCCGCTCTCACCCGGGGTCTGGCTGAGTCTCTCCCAGGAATGTAAACTCTGTGAATTCGCCGGCTCACTCTCTCGTGTCCATGGACTAAATGGATACCTCTTGTTCACTAGGATGCATCCCTTTTCCATCTGCATAGCTCAGCTCAGTTGGCTGCTCTCCCTGCCAGGACACCAGCGCAGGGTGATTTGGGGACAGGTTGTCTTTTGTTCTAGGTCCTCCTGCTCCAACTCCGGACCTGTGGCTCAGCTTGCTGTTCCGGAAGTTACTACTCACATTTCTAACAGAATGTGCCACATAGGGGGCCCCAGGACCCATTTCCACCCAGCACCCCAGTTCCCAGGCTAGCCCACGTCTCAGTCGCCCAGTCCCAGAACCTCATGGGTGTTTGGGCTTTCCTCCTCTCTTCCCCTTCCCTTAGTCTTGACTGTTTAACCTTGTCATCCTCAGCTGCCTCTCTCTGACACCTGCTGCTGCTTTTAGTAAGGTGGAGCCTCTTGTTTCTTTCTGAGCCACATGGATGCATTTTCATCCTTGAAAACGATCAGAGTGGGTTCTCCAAAGGGTGGATTTAATTACCATACTGCCCACAATGAACTCGCTGAGGCTGTTCTATGCCCCGTGGATATGCCCAGACTTCCCATCCAGACATCGGAGGAGTTTGTCACCTTTCTGCCTTCATTTTGATCTTTCCTGCTCCATCACGCAGAGTTGACTTTCCTTGCCCCGTGTCCTACCGCTCGCATGGAGTCCAGCCCCACCACCCAGGGTCCCTGACTTTCTTTTCTCTCATTGCTCCTTCCCGCCCCCACCCCCTTTATGGTAAATCACTGGATCTGGAGGAGCTAGCATGGTCTTTGCTTAGTGGATGCCTGCATGGCAGAATAGGAATCATCGTTACCATTCGGGTAATAAATAGCCCAAGGGGTGGGGCACCTGCCAAGAGCGCAAAGGCCAGTGGGAGAATAAGGCCCATTCCACCCCCCCATGTGTACGCGCATGTGCACATGCACACACATGTGTGCATACATGTGCATTCATTGCACACAGAGACATGCACACAGGTGCGTGCAGACACCTACACACGCACACATGCACATATACACCAGTGTCTCACATTGTTTAGTTATACAGAGATCCATTTGCTGAATCCTTCTCTGAGTTGAAGAAATGTCCTTCCCCTTTCTCAGTGATACACTTTTTCTTATTAGACGAGAACAGAGTCAGTTTTCACTCTTGAACTTGGACAATATTTTGTCTTTTAAAGGTTTGTTTGTTTTCTAACAAGTCACCCCAGTGTTGTGTCAGTTCTTTTTTAATAAGTTAGTGTTAATAAATTTAATGAGCAAGTGTGTGAGTGTGTGTGTGTGTGTGTGTGTGTGTGGGTGGGTGGGTAGGTGAGAGAGAGAGAAAGAGAAGAGAGAAAGATCTTAAATGTAGTAAAATTATAATTTTTAAGCTATAAATTCATTGACTCATTGCTAATCTTTCTTTAAATAGGTGCATTCTTGGTGTGTCACATAAATGATTTAAAAATTCAGCTCAATTCTGTGATACACTTG
This sequence comes from Dipodomys spectabilis, assembly GCF_019054845.1. Taxonomy (NCBI): domain Eukaryota; kingdom Metazoa; phylum Chordata; class Mammalia; order Rodentia; family Heteromyidae; genus Dipodomys; species Dipodomys spectabilis. The sequence continues at coordinate 647,534 of NW_024871277.1, forward strand.
AAATTTTATGTCTTATAAAGTGAGCTGTGATGCCACGTCTGTCATCATCAGTGAATATCACATTCATGTTTTATTATTTCAAATGAGTAGTCCTCATACTCTTTTGTTTGCAGATTCCTTAAGAGGATTTTGGAAAATTGTCCTTCTTGGCATCTAAAGATGTTTAAAATATCTCTGACTGGTTGCAGATTGTAGCCCTCAGCATACTTGAAATACTGCCATTTCAAAAAGAACTGTTTCATTTTATTTAAAGGTATCCCAAGGAGTATAATTTTATATATTGTTACCCATTTAAAATATATGAAAACAAATGCTCTTGTCACAGAAATACAGTAACTTTCCTTTCTCTATGTGAATACATATTTGAATTCTGTTCCTATTCACAGTTTTAGAGTAACATAGCACATATTAATGCTTGAATGTCTTTTCTTTTTTTCTTTTATTTGTGTCATTCCTGGGGCTTGAACTCAGAGCCTGGGCGCTGTCCCTGAGATTTTTAGCTCAAGGCTAGTACTCTACCACTTGGGCAACAGCCCTACTTCTGCAATTTTGGTAGTTAATTGGAGATCAGAGTTTCCTAGCTAGGCTGGCTTTCCTGACAGATTTTCATGACTGGGTTGGCTTCAAACTGTGATTCTAGGATCTCAGCCTCCTGAGTAGTGAGGATTACAGGTGTGAGGCACCGGTGCCCAGCTCCTTTTTTAAAAAAGTTATTAAGTAGTTATATAACTACACTGCATCTTGATCCATGTTACCCTTTACAATGTGTTCCCCCTTTCTGTCCCTTCCATCCCTATCCTTGTTATGGACTTAAATTTTTATATCGTGTGCAAGGTACATAGTTAAAGTTATTTTATAAGGTGTGCATTATAGTGTGCTTCATTTTTTATAATGATTGCATTTGTTCACCCTTCCTCCATTCGTGTGCTCCCCTTATCCCAGCCCCGCCCCCAACACACTTCTGCTTCCTGGTATTCGTTTTTGTTGATGTTTGTAAGTTGTTTAGAAGTTCATGGGACTCTTCCCCTGAATACACTATCCTTTAGTCAGTTTTTTTTTGTGTGTGAATATGCATAAAACTCTGTGTATGACAGCATAGACCCAACTTGCACGTATGAAAATGTGCACCATTTGTCTCTCTGAACTTGACTTACTTCACTTAGCATAACTTTTTCTAGGACTATCCATTTCCCTGCAAATGACACTATTATTCTTTCTGATTGATGAGTAAAATTCCACTGGGTATATGTGCCACATGCTTTTGATCCATTCATCCATTGTAAGGCATCTAGTCTGTTTCCATAACTTGGCTATCATGAATAGCAGCAATGAACATGGATGTGCAGGTGTCTTTATGGTATACTGGCTTGTGATGTTCTGGGTAGATGCCCAGGAGTGGTATGACTTGAGTGGTAGGGAAGATCTGTTTAGTGTTTTGAGGGACCTCCTGTCTGCTGTTCAGAGTAATTGTCTAGTTTGCATTCCCACCAACATTGTGATAGGGTTCCTTTTTTCCCCACATCGCTGCCATCATTTGTTGTTCAAATTCAGAGAGCTGCAAATCTAACTGGGGTGAGACAGAATCTTAATGCTGTTTTGATTTGCATTTCCTTTATAGCCAGAAAGGTTGAGCATTTCCTCATGTGCTTATTGGCCTTTCTTCCCTTTCTGAAAAGTCTCTATTTAGCTCCTTTGCCCATTTATTAATTGGATTATTAATTTGGGGGGGGCAGGGGTTTTGTTTCTTGAGTTCCTTTTATATTCTGAATATTAGGCCCTTGTTGGATGTATAGCTAGCTGGTGAAGATCTTCTCCCATTCTCTAGGCTGTCTTTTTAGCTTAGTAGCTGTGTCCTTTGCTGTACAGAACTTTTCAGTTTGATGAAATCCTGTTTGTCCATTCTCTTTCCAATTTGCTGAGCCCCGGAACCCTACTCAGAACATCCTGCCTGTGCCAAGCAATTCTAATGTATCTCCTCCTTCCTGCAGAAGTCTTAATGTTTCAGGTCTGGTGTTGAGCTGATGTTAATGCAAGGTAACAGACGAATCTGATTTCAGTTGTTGACATAAGGAAGATCCAGTTTTCCCTGACACCTTTTGTTGAAAAGGCCATCTTTGTTCCAACATGCATTTTTGGCTTCTGTATCAAGTATCAGATAACTGTAGGAATATGGGTTTATTCTGAGTCTTCCAGTCCATTCCATTGATCTTCAGGCCTCTTTTTGTGCCAGTACCAAGCTGCTTTTGTTATCATAGCTCTGTAGTAAGGCTTGAGCTTTGGGTCTGTGATACCAACAGCATTGCTCTTTTTGCCCAGATTTGCTTTGTCTATTCAGGATCTTTTGTGGTTTGGTATGAATATCTGGATTGCACTGAATTTGTAGATCACTTTTGGCAATATGGTCATTTTCACGATAATCATTCTATTTTTTCATGAACTTGGGAGTTCTTTCCATTTCCTGGGTCTTCAATTCCTTTCTTCATATTTTTGATAGTTTTCACTATAAAATTCTTTCATTTCCTTGCTTGGGTATTCCTAAATATTTTTCTTAAAGCTATTGCAAATGGACTTAAAAAAATTCCCTCTCTGTCTACTCATTGTTAGTTTACAAAAAAGCTACTAGTTCCTTGGTTGGTTTCATATCCTGCTTCTTTGTGAAAGTTATTGTTCAGGGGCTGGGAAGGTGGCTCAGTGGTAGAGTGCTTGCCTCATATCCAGGAGGCCCTAGGTTCGATTCCTCAGCACCACATACACAGAAAAAGCCGGAAGTGGCACTGTGGCTCAAGTGGTAGAGTGCTAGCTTTGAGCAAAAAGCAGCTCAGAGACAGTGCCCAGGACTGAAATCAAACCCAGGACTAGAAAAAAAAGAAAAAAGAAAAAGAAAGAAAGTTATTGTTCAGCTTTAGGAGCTTGGAGATGGATAGCCTTTAGTATGCTGAGGTCTGTTTCTTCTGTTCCTAGCTTCTTAAGAGCTTTTTTATTGTAGAAGGATGTTGGATTTTGTTGAAGGCTTTTTCTTAATCTATTGAGATGATCATGTGATTCTTGTCATTGGCTCTGTTAATATGGTGTATTTATTTATTTATTTAGTTTTGTCCGTTGTGGGTCTTGAACTCTGGGCCTGGGCACTGTCCCTGAGCTCTTCACCTCAAGGCTAGCGTTCTACCACTTGAGCCACAACACCACTTCTGGTTTTCTGGTGGTTAATTGGAGATAAGAGTCTCATGGGCATTCCTGCCTGTGCTGGCTTTGAACCGTGATCCTCAGATCTCAGCCTCCTGAGTAGCAAGGATTACAGGCATGAGCCATCAGCACCTGGCTTAATATAGTGTATTAAATGTATTGATGTACATATATTAAACCAGTCTTGCATTTACAATGAAACTGAATTGATCATAGTGAATAATTGTTTTGATTAGTTGTTGAGTTCTGTTAGCAAGTTGTTTTTGTGTGCAATTACTGGGGCTTGAAGTCAAGGCCTGGGTGCTGTCCTTGAGCTTTTGTGCTCAAGGGTGGTGGTGTAGCATTTGAGCCCCAGCCTCACTTCTGGCTTTTTTGGTAGTTAATTAAAGATAAGTGTCTCACAGATTTTCCTGCCTGGGCTGGCTTTGAACCACAATCTTCAGCTCTCAGCGTAGGAGTAGCTAGAATGACAGGTGTGAGCCCTGGTGCCTGGCTTTAGCAGGTATTTTATTAAGGAACTTTGTGTTTATGTTTATCAAAGAGATCGGTTTATAGTTCTCTGTTTTTGTAGGTCACTGCAGGTGTGGAGATGACTGTGATGTTGTAGTGATCCTTTGGTAGTGTTGCCTCGGTAATGATCCTGTCATTTCTATTTCATGGAAAAGTGTGAGGAAAACTGGTGTTAGGTCTTCAAGATGGATTCATTGTGACTCCCTTGGGACCTGGAGTTTTCCTTGCTGGGAGAGAGCTTATTACTTCTTCCGTCTCATTGCTTGTTACAGGTCTGCTTAAGTGGCTTATATCTTCTTGGTTCATCTTTGGAAGCTCACATACATGCCTCTATAACTTTATCCATTTCTTGTAGATCTTCCCATATAATTGAATATAGTTTTGAAAGTAGTCCCTCATAATCTTTTGGATTTCTTGGGATATTTGTTGTGGTGTTTGCTTGAATGTCTTTCATAGATCAAGAACTATTCTTAAATGTGGTTAAGGTCTCAATTTATACATTTTTTTAGAATTATCACTAATGCATAATTCCTCTAACAACAGATATGTCTGTTTAATTATTACACATAAAATTATGTTGTAAGAAATGGTGATTTATTTCTTTGGATTCATGTATGGATAATTAATTGTATGTTACTTAATAGACCATAATGGAAAGAATTTCCTTATGGCAATGTCACTTAATTCTTCAAAGTCTTTCTAAGTTGTGTGCCAAAACATTACATAGAATGTATTATGAAAACTTATTTTTAATGGTTTGCCAGTTGGCGATTCAACTGTATGTCTCACTTTAAATTTGTTGAAAGCAAAGGCCTTTCCCTATAGTTCCCATTTTAGAACACATGTCTTTTCTTATTCTTTCTTTCTTTTTTTGGGGGGTGGGGGTGGGGTGGGGATGGTTCTTTCATTCCTCACAGAGTTTCTCTGAGCACTGTGGCCTTGGGACTCTGAGCCCAGTCTCTACATTTCATATCAACAATGGGGCGAATCTTAGCCATGTTTTTTTCCTTACTGCGTCCTGGCCTTGCTGCCTTTGCCTTCTTGCTAGGAGTGGTGACATTGCTCTTGAGCACTTCAGTCACCGCACGTCTATTTCTTCTGACCTTGCTCCCCGGTTCCTAGTTTACATTGGTCCTCCGTGTGACCACATTCCTCAGACATCAAGTAACTGAGGAATCTTTTCTTTGCATTGCCAACAAATGTTAGATAGAGATACATTTTCCCAGGAGAATGAGAAGTGCTTTTTCCCTTTGTTCTTCCTTGTTGGTATGTGTTTAGAAGGAAATCGGTGGTAACAGCCTAAAAGTGAGACCACATCATTATTCTCATTTGGTAGAATTTGGCAACCCAAACAGGGCAACGGGTGATGGCTGAGTGTTTGAATTCTATACAGTTATTTGTATGTATAGCAGTCTAGCGCACTCTGGCTCTATTTCTATTTTTTTATTTATCCCCACTTAGCTGCTGTTGCATAGTTCTGAGTGTTTCTTATTTTCCTCACTGTAATGTTGTCAGATATTTTGGTATTTTTCTGCTACTTTTTATTGAAAAGGGATCTAGAAGAAACAAATGTCAAGCGAGAAAGATGCATGTTCTCAGCTGTACAGAGGCATAAGAAGGCAGGTTGTGTAGAAGGCCAGTCCTAACCAAAAAAGAAAAAAAAGAAATGTGTGTGTGTGTGTGTGTGTGTGTATTTTTTCTTGTTTCCTTTGATGCCAGTCCTGAGGCTTGAACTCAGGACCTGGGAGCTGTCCCTGAACTTTTTTGCTCAAGGCCAGTGCTCTACCACTTGAGCCACAGCTCCACTTCTGGCCTTTTGTGGTTAATTAAAGAGTCTTGACGATTTTCTGAACTAGGCTGACTTGGAATTGCAATCCTTAGATCTCAGTCTCCTAAGTATCTAGAGTTATATGTGTGAGCCACTGCCACACACACACACACACACACACACACACACACACACACACACACCACACCACACCACACCACACCACAGTATATAGAAGGAGAATTTCTCCACTCAGTATTCCTGCAGTTCTCTGGTAGCTAGTATAGATGGCGGAGGAAAATGAAAAGCAAGTGGGTAAATCCTCATTATGGCATTATCAGGATTAGAAAAGACAGCATCACAGATTCTGAGAAAGTTGAGTGACAGCTCCCTGGTGTTCTAGTCCCACCTCCCTTACCCCTCAGCTGTGAATGACGGAAGCTAGAGAAGGCAATTGACTGGTGCATGCTTTCATAGCTGTGACCAAAACTACTAATGCTATTTAGCACCCTTGTGTAATATGAAATCGTGAAATACGGCAGGGCACACTCAGTAAGTTGCGTGGCTGATTTGTATCAATCAGCATCCACGACTGTGAGGTCAATATACAGAGATTCTATTTCAACTCAGTATGTGACAATATTCAATATCTTTTGAAATCGGATGACTGAACAGAACATTAGAAATGTGTGAAAGTGTAAAAAGTAACATTATTTCTTTTTTCTTGCTTTCTGATTGCACTAGGGTTTGAGTGTGGGGCCTCATGCTTGCTGGGCCTGCTCTGTCATGTGAACCATGCCTCCAGCCCTTTGGCTGTTGTTATTGTTGAGATAGGTGTTTGACTGGGTCAGCCTGGATCGAGGTCCTCCCGTTTGTTTCCTGACGGAGCTGGGAGAACACAGTTGTACGCTGCCATGGCTTTGCTGTCATTGGGTCTCCTGAACTTTTTGCTATGATGTTGCTACTGCTGCCTCTCCAGCCGCTGGGATTCATATGTGAGCCCCTGCACCCCGCTCCCAGAAGCACACTGCCATTCATAGGTGAAACAGTAACTGTTGGGGCAGAGCACCCGGAGGTGCCTTATTAGAGAACCGGAACCAAGCTTATTAAAACACAAAGCATTTACATACATTTTGATGCCACGGTTCTAGAAGTTCTGAGATTTGTCCTCAGCCAAGTAAGGAGAATCAAGCCAAGAGGAAAATGCTCCCGTAAGAGCTGCTTTCCACCGGGGCAGACCTTCCAGTTTGGCTGCCAGCCTTCTTCCCCAGGTCGCAGGTCGCAGGCCTCTGGGGAGTAGCCTGGCCTTTCTCCTTCCCCAGCCCACTGTCCCAGTGTGTTCAGATTACCCTCAGACCCCTCCCTGTATGCAGAGTCCCTGACTTGAGAGAGCCTGTCTCATGCCCTGCCCTCTGCCCCTGTGAAATAAATCAGTGCTCCATTCAAAGAGAAAGGGATTTACTGTACCTCACTTTTATTTTATATATATATATATATAATATTATATATATATATATAAAACATACAACCTTTTCTATGGGGGTGCTGGGCTTGAACTCAGGGCCTGGGCACTGTCCCTGAGCTCTTTTGCTCAAGGCTAGCGCTGTATCACTTGAGCCACAGCTCTACTTCCAGCTTTTTGTGTAGTTAATTGGTGATAAGAGTCTCACAGTCTTTTTTTCCCCAGGCTGGCTTTGAACCATGATCCTCAGATCCCAGCCTCCTGTTAGGATCACAGGTGTGAGCCACCAGCACCTGGCTTATTTTAGTTATGAATACCTGTATCATCTGGAATTGATTTTGTAATTGTGCTTTTTTTGTGGTATGGGGTTTTAACCCAGAACCTGGCACGGGCTAGGCCGGCTCGCCACCATTTCACCCATGCTTCCTGCCTTTTTGCTTTAGTTATTTTTGGAGTATGGTTTTGTGTTTTTGCTTGGGCTGTCCTGGATCAAGATATTCCTGTTTTTCCTTCCCAGGGTGAGATGGAAGATGCATGCTACTGTGCCCAGCTCATTGGTTCAGATGGAGCCTCAATGGCTTGTTGTGCCTGAAGCTCTTAACCCTAAATCAGTCCTAATCTCCCACAGAGTAGCTGGGATTACAGGCATGAGAGCCACTGTGCTCAGCCTCAATTTCACTTTTCATATCCACACTATTTGTCTTAGTTTTCTGTTGCCAGGTAACAAATCAACACAGACTTGGCAGTTTACAATCATGTTCACTTGCTGTGAATAATTCTGTGGGGCCGAAGTTTGACATGGTTTAGTTAATTTGCTCAAGGCTGCAATCAAGGTGTCAGCTGGACTGAGCTGTCTAGGGGTTTGCAGGAGAAGCTGCTTTCAGGCTGCTTCTTGGTGGAATGCAGTTGTTTGCAGTTGCAGGGTTGAGGTCTTTGCTTGTCTGCTGGGTGGCCAGTGAGGCCTTCCTTCAACTCCTAGAAGCAGCTTCTTCTTCCTGACCCCTGCCCTGTTCTGTGTCACCACTGCAGGGCTTGTCCTGAGTCCTGGCCTCTCCGTGACCGGCCTCAGGAAGCTGCACTGTGCACTTGCCCAGATATCTGTGTGCTCCATGCTCCACGCTGGCAGGTGTGATGGAACCAAAGTTGAGTCCTTGGAATTGCAGTCCTGTGAATATCAATACATTCACACTAGAGGCTGCGGTGTCTTGGGAGCCTGTCTCCAAAATCTACCTCCCATGCTGATTTTACTGCGCGTGGGGGTACGCGTGCAAGCACAGTTGTAGGGACTGTCTCTGGTCACTAAACAAGTTGGCAAGCCTGTCACTGCAGAGCAAAATTCAGCAGCTGTTCAGAGAACACAAAGAGAACATCCTCTTCATTAGGAAGTAGGTAACCAGAGGAAGAAGAATCAGCTTTTCTTTTCTGTCCTCAGTGAAGAATCTTTCTCTTCTATCATAGAGTTGCTATTCACTCACAAGAACTCTATCTTCCAAGGCTCCTGTCCCTTCCAACAAGTCCCATGCAATCCACTTTTGGATTTATTTTCCTCTCTCCCTTTGGTGTCTGTTGCTCTTAGACCCCTCCACCCACCCATCCCATTCTCATCTGAAATCCCATCCTTCCTCTTTGCCTTCATTCTTTTGTATTACTGTCCGTTTCCTTCTTTTTGTTTTGCAACAAACAATCCTGACTTCCAGAGTTTGTGACTTAGTATGGCAGGCATTTAGAAAAAAAAATTCAGTGGCAGATATGATCATTATCGTGGAGAAAAACAACAAGATTCCATAGGATTCCAGTGGAATTTCAAACTGCTTGAGAATGTGGGAATATTTCCAAGAGGAGTGAATGCTAGAACTGCCTCTGAGAAGCTGTGGAGATGGGCTAGAAGCATGGGAAAGATGCCTAAGTGAATCTCTAAATGATTGCTCAGAGTTGGAAATGAAAGAGTTCTCAGGCTGGATGAATTGATCAAATGCTAGGAGCCAGGGGGGGACCCACTGTGGGCCCTAAAGACAAAGCAGAGAAACAACGCAAGTGGAGACGGAGACTGTGGGAACTTAGAAAAAGTCTAAGGCCATGAGCCTTTAACATTCCAGAAAAGAGAAGCATGAGACACCTGAGCCTGCCTGTGTCCGCAGGCCGAAGAGGAGCCGGAAGTGGCAGTGTGGGGCGGGAGCACTGTCCAGGCAGAGCAGGTGCAGAGGGAGGATGTTCACAGGGCTGGCTTACAGTTGGAGTCCTTGTTTTCTCTGTGGGGTGAGTAAAAGTGCACTGATTCACTGCGAGGAGGAGGCTGCGAGCCGGGGTGGGGAACACAAAACAGCTCTTGCGGTGGTCTGAGAGTGGCGGGTAGGAGGCACTTGGGGAAGACATGTTGAGTTGTGAGGACCAGGCGTGCACGGCAGTTGTGTGGACCAGCCCATGCTTGAGGGCCTGTCTGGAGCACCACTCTGCTGCAGAGGCCAAAGACAGGAGAAAGCAAATCTACACAGATTTGGAGGTTTTCAGACAGGGTCAGATGAAAGAGAAATAGGTGAGAGTGAAGTTGTTGACAGAATGGATAAACTGTCTCCGGAGCCAGGCACTGGTGGCTCATGCCTGTAATCAGGAGGCTGAGATCTGAGGATCATGCTTCAAATTTGGAAGTCAGCCCTGGTAGAAAAGTCTGTGAGACTTATCTCCACTGAACTACCAACAAAATTGATAGTGGGGCTGCGGCTCAAATGGTAAAGCACTAGCTAGCCTTGAGCACTGAGGCTCAGGGCTGGTGCCCAGGATCAGCAACAGACAGACAGACAGACAGATAGATAGATAGATAGATAGATAGATAGATAGACAGACAGACAGACAGACAGACAGACAGACAGACAGACAGACAGACACTGTTCTCTCCATTTAGGAATCTGGAACAACACCACAAACATGTATTCACATAGAATTCCAGACCACTTATCTTTTATAAAATAGGACCATTGGAAGATACATGCATGCAGTATTGAGGTTATGGATGCAGTTCAGGCATAGAGTGCTTGCTTAGCATGTTAGAGGCCCTTGGTTTGATGAATCCTTTCTTACACCTACCATGTTTCCTAGTGTCGTGATGCAGTGCGTTGCATTGGATGCCCTCCTGCTGCTGGGTGCTGGGCTGTCTGTTGCTGCCATCTTAGCCAGAGTGTCATGCCACACAGCTAGCTCAGGAGCCAATCAGAGTTCACCACTGGATGTACAGCTTTCCCACAATCATAATGCCAAAAAATTGTAACTGAAACCATTTTAGATGGAGACCCTCCAGATCACCTGTCCTGCCAGTGCAGATGCTTTGGTATAACTAAACATTAGCTCTACTCCCAGGCCTCAGTAATATCCACATTTTGTGAAAAATATGAAGTGTGTTTGTATATGTGTGTGTTGGTCCCTGGGGTTTGAACTTGGTGCCTGGGCACTGTCCCTGAGCTTTTGTGCACAAGGCTAGTGCTCTACCACCTGAGCCACAGTTCCATTTCTGGTTTTTGTTTTTTGTTTTTTTGGGTTTTTTTTTTTTTTTTTGGTGTTGAATTGGAGATAGGATTTCAAGAACTTTCTTGCCCAGGCTGGCTTTGAACCATGGTCCTCAGATCTCAGCGTCTTGAGTAGCTAGGATGACAGGTGTGAGCTGCTGGTGCCCTTTGGTGCCGCTGGCATCATTTTTAATTTCAGAATATAGTGGAGTCAGCTTGGGTAGGGAAAGGGAGCGTTGTTACAGAACACTGAAGACCCACTGCCTTCTCCACGGTCCCAGGAGAAGGCTTAAAAACTCATTTCGAAGTGGAAATAATTTTGGTTACAATAGAATGTTCTGTGTTATTCAGTGAATTTGCTTTTGTTATAAAACGTGTTGGTAGTGTTATGGAGACAGCATGAAGAAAGATGAACATTATCTTCCAAATCTGTTTTGAGAATGAAATAGAGTGTAGAGGTTATGAGAAAAGTTTGAACTACAATATAAGAAAAAAAAAGATCCACATTTTGATATTGTCCTAATTCTCACATGAAATAAACATAATATAAGGCTTTTCAATGGGCTATGTAATACACTTCAAATATTACCATGGTGGCTTCCAAACATGATCCTCAGATCTTAGCTTCTGAGTAGCTAGGACTATAGGCATGAGCCACCCATGCCTGGCATGTAACTTTTTTGTGTGTAAATTTTTGTTCAGTCGTGTGTGTATGTGTGTGTGTGTGTGTGTGTGTGTGTGTGTGTGTTAATGTTTCATCTCTAATTCTAGATTTAAAAAATGTGAGCCACTTCTATGCTAAGACACTTGAAATCTCATTATATTTCTAATCAGGGAGACATTCCAGTAAGTGTGCAAATTCCCCTCAGTGTGAGTTCAGGTGCGTGACATTACAGACTAGCCCTCCACTGAGCTCTTTTGAAGAACAGGCGTTTGTCATGAATGAATCTCTCCTCAGTCTAGGAGATGCAAGGTAGCCAAATGGCGCCTCCATAGAAGCTGAGCTCAGATCTGCTTGTAATAAATCTTGCCAAAATTAGCGTTGATCTTTGGCACTATTCATTGTCATTCATCTAAACATGATTCTGTCTCCTGAGACTAGATACTTGGAAAACCTTGGCTAACTCACCATTTCCTCAGATATCCTTCGATAGCCTATTGCCAATATTGCTCATCATATATTGCCAAGAACATCGTGCATAATGTGCCGTTATTTCTTTCATATGTCGCGAGGAAGCTGTGTGTAATAGCTTCAGTCTGCCATCCTAGCTTCTTGGGAGCAGAGGTTGGGAGGATCCTGGAGCAAGACCAGCTCAGGCAAAAATATGTAAAAAGTTCTCCCATGCTAGAACATGGACAGGCGTGGGGTTACAAAATGTGAGCAAAATCATGCTTTGTGTGTGCATCTGTACTGAAGAGTGGACAGGTAAATAGAGTAATTTTCCATAGCTCTATAAACATGAAGATGACAATGTTAGAGAAGTCCTGTTTAAGGATTTAAGGAACTGAAGCCTGAATGATAAAAAAGAAAGAGAGAGAGGGAGGTGGGGAGGGCAGGAAAGAAGGGAGGGAGGAAAGGAAGAGAGAGAGGGAGGGAGAGAAGGAAGGAAGGAAAGAAGGGAGGGAGGGAAGGAAGGAAAGAAGGAAGGAAAGGAGGAAAGAAGGAAGGAAGGAAGGGGGAGGGAGAGGGGAAGGAAAGAAAGGAAGAAGGAAGGAGGAAGGGAGGGAGGAAGGAAAGAAGGAAAGGAAAGGAAGGGAGGAAGGGAAAAGGGAAAGGGAAATGTGTTTTGGGGCCCAGGGGTGATCACGAAGTTGGGGATCAGTGTCATGAGCTTGGTGTTGATGAGGTTTATCATGGAGGAGAAGGAGGAAGAGGAGGAGGAGGGGGTGGGGGAGAAGGGAGGAAGAAGAGGAGGACCACTTTGAGAGGCCAGGTCAACAATGGGCAATATAGTTGAGAAGTCAACTAAGATGAGAGTTGAAAACTGACCGAATGACACAGAAGAGCACCTAGGGATAGTGTCAGATTTGGGTAATCAAATGATAAATACCTGGAAAAGAAGTGACATGATAGAAGTCAGATGACTCTTAGGAGGGAATAAGACATTTCTGGGTTCTAGGTAACTGGCAAGATTCTCTGTTTAAATTGATATGACATGGGAAGGTGAGTATAATAGTTCATCAAGCTAGACTTTTGTTATATGTGGACTTTTTGAGTTATAACAATGCTAAAATGAAACTTTTACGTGGGACTTTGATAGGCAAAGCTTTTGCCTATCAAAGGCAATGTCCTGGGTTCAATCTCCTGTACCAAAAAAAAAAAAAAAACAACTCCCAAACAAACAAACAAAAACCTGGACAGGCCATCTTCCAGACTTCCACTCTGGCCAGCTAGCTGTCATCCTAGCTACTCAGGAGGCTGAGAGCTGAGCATCACCATTCAAAGCCAGTCTGGGCAGAAAAGTCCATGATGAGATTCTTATCTCCAATGAACCACTCAAAAGCTAGATGTGGAGCTGTGCCTCAAGTGGTGGAGCCCTAGCCTCGAGCACCAGGGCGCCCTGAGTTCAAGCCCCAGTACTGGGAAAAACAAAAACCACCAACAAATTTTATGTGAAGATTTAAAGTATTTAATTTTTTTAAGGTATAAAGTTACTCGTTAGGCTTTTGTAAGAAATGGAGTAGGCAGATGTGTTAAAGACATCAGTTGAGTTTAATTAATAGAATTGGAGTAAACAGCTTGAGCCACAGGTTCAAAACAAAACAAAACAAAACCTAGTGAACTCCTCCCAAAGGATGCACTCATTTTCTGTGTTCTGCTGCATACAGTGCCCACTCCTGGGCTCATCTGCTCAGTTTTCACAGTGCTTTCACATACATTATCTCATTTAATCCAAGAGTAGGTGACTATGAAAGGAGTTGTAAGGTTCTTTATAGTCCATCTTTAAAAATAGTGAGTTCATTACTCATATTATTTTAAACTACCTAACATAAAAATAAGCTGATCTTCACTGTGGATGTCAATGCATTGTTTCATTTCTTCATTCCCTGGAGGAGTCCTAACCTTTATGTAAGGAAATGGTTTTTCCCAGTTTAGTAACCATAGAGGTATATTAATATTATTTTGAAATAAGTAAATGTAGCTGCGTGCTGGTGACGCACAACTACAATCCTAGCATTTAGGAGACTGAGATTTGAGGGTTGCAGTTAAAAAGGAAAGTCCCTGAGCCTCTTAACCTCCAATTAACCACTGAAAAGCCAGAAGAGAAGCTGTGGCTCAAGTGGTAGAGTGCTAGTCTTGAGTAAAGAAAGCTCAGGGACAACACCCAGGCCCCGAGTTCAAGCCCCAGGACTGGCACCAAGAAAACCAAATAAGAGAACAAGTAAGTGTTTGTGAATTTGAAGGTGGGAAGTGAATGACAACGCCTCCCTTCTCTCCACAGAGGCCTCTTCATCAGCATTCATGACCAGGGTCACATTGCTTCGGTTCTCAACGCCTGGCCGGAAGACGTCATCAAGGTGAGGCGGCGCCCAGCTCCACGGAGGCCATCTCTTGTCCTTCTGTCCCATGGAACAGTTTAAATCACAGCGATGATTCTTAATAGAGCAAGCAGCATTCACTAGTCTTTCCAGTGAAAAGTGCCTGTTTTTTCATAATGTATTATTATTAATTTAGTTTTTGCCTGTCCTGGGGCTTGAACTCAGAGCCTGGGCACTGTCCCTGAGCTTCTTTTGCTCAAGGATAGCACTCTGCCACTTGAACCACAGCACCACTTCTGTTTTTTTCTGTTTATGTGGTGCTGAGGAATCAAACCCAGGGCTTCATGCATGCTAGGCAAGCACTCTATCACTGAGCCACCTTCCAGACTTTTCTACTCTGGCCTCGAACCATGATCTTCTCATTCTCAGCCTTCCAACTAAATTTACTTTCAAGGCAAGTTTTAAAGAGCTTTATAATATAGGTAATCAGAAAATTAAAGGAAAAGATCTCAAAAATGTGTTTTAAAATAGCTGGGTGTTTGTGACTCTTGCCTATATTCTTAGCTACTTAGGATGCTAGGATCTAACAATCTAGGTTCAAAGCCAGCCTTGGCAGACAAATCCAAAAGACTCTTATCTCCAGATAATCAGCAAAAATCAGAAGTGGAGGTGTGGTTCCAGTGGGAAAGCACCAGCTGTGAGAAAAAAAAAAAAGTCATGAGCGAGTCTGAGGCCTTGACTTCAAGCCCCTGTACCTTCAGCGGTATGCATGCTGTAGAGTGCTTGACTCAGTTAACGTAGCCAGGTTCTCCTCTTTGATATTAAGTACATCACTCACCATTAGATGAATGATTTCAGCTTTCTGATCTCCATTTCCTATTCTGTGGCATCAGAGGAGCAGAATGGATCTGCTCCCGATCTGCCTTCTAAAGCCCTGTGCGCCTGTGCACATTAGATCTGGGAAGTGATGGTGATAGTATTAGCAGCCACAATTGACTGTAGACTTTGAAACGTGCCAGGTATCAAGTACAGCATAAGTTCACTTCATGGAATAGTGGATTTACCCAGCTGACTAGTATTTATCTCTCATTTACCATGTGCAAGGTGCCAATATCTGGTAGTAAGCAATACACGGTGGATTCCTAGTTTGATCCAGCAACTCTGAAAAGGATAGTTATTAGCCTCTTTTTTACAAGAAGCACACTTAAATTCACAGCTCTATCCAAGGCCAAAGAGCTGCTATCATCCCATGGATTGTTTGAGTCGCAGCACTTTGTAGATCATCTGCTAAGTTGTTTCTCATCAACTCACAAAGGGACTGTGAATCACAGAATGAAGATGTCAGATGCATTGGTTCTAACAATGATGCTCAAGTGTATAGCGGACCCTGGCAGTCCACATTCCATGAGGCTCCACAGGGTAAAACCTGGACTCTCAGAACACGTAGAGTAGCACAGTCCTGCAGGGTGGGGGCTCAATTCATTTCCAGATAAAGCCACCTAGCTTCCACCTGAGATGGGCTTCCTCTCAACGAATCTAAACATTTCACAGTGTTGTTTAAAGCACACACATGAATGTCCCCTTTTTAGCTTGCTTTTTGAGCACCATTCATTTTGGGGAGGCATATTTTCATGAAACTAAGGGTAGATTTTTAGCAGATCACATAGGATTTGAACACACAAGACAATAGTAGAACTGGCTGAGTTTGACCACATCAGTTGAGCAGAGTGATGTGTGCAGAAGAACTTGAAATTGCTGTTGTGAAGCATTTTGATTTAAGAAAAATGTATTCCATTTTTGACTATGCTTAGTCAAAACCATGTGCAATAGATCGGATTATTAGACAGTTACAATTAAGGCTAAAATCTCTGCATGATTGAAATAATAGGCTTTGTAATTATTCAGGGTGGTTAGAAATCAGCTAAATAGGGTAAGAGTAGTGGCTCAGGGCTGTAAGCCCAACAACTTGGCAAGTGGAAACATTGCCCAAGTCATGTTTGAGTAAAAAGCATGAGACTCATTCTGAAAAATAAAAGCAAAAAAAAGGGAGGGTTCTGGAGGCATGGCTGAGTGGTAGAGCACTTGCCTAACAAGTGCGAGGAGCTGAGTTCAAAAATGCCAGTACTGCTTCCCGTGCAAAAAATGAAAGAGGCCACACAAATCTGTGAAGTGTAGTGGAAGATGAGCAGGTAGCAGATGATGGTGGTAGAAGCAGTGCTAAGTATCCAAGAGTGAGACAGGACCAGGAGATTGCAGGAGTTAGAGAGCAGAGGCCCTCAGTCTGCCAGTCCTGCGGCTACTGCCATCCATGCGGGATCTCAGGGCCAGGTGAGTGCACTCAAGCCACCTGATGCTTCTTTGGTTCCCAGCATGAGCTCTTATTTCCCTTTTGCCCACCTGGATTGAAGACTAAGGTTTTGAGCTGTTTGAATCTTTATGTGTTCACGTTCTTCTTTTGACAGTGACCTAATTAAGCATGTAGAGCTCATCATTAAAATATATAAACCTCCAGGTGCTGGTGGATCATGCCCGTAATCCTAGCTACTCAGGTGGCTGAGAACCAAGAATCAAGGCTCAAAGCCAGCTCAGACAGCAAAGTCCATGAGCCTCTCATCTCCAGTTAACCAGCGAAAAGCCAGAAGTGAAGCTGTGGCTCAAGTGGTATAGTGCTAGCCTTGGGCAAAAAACGCTCAGGGCCAGCACAAAAGAATACGTTAAATAAGTGTAATACGTAAAATATATATTATATAAATCTACTTCTTTTTCCCCATTCTTCTACAACAACCAGTATACAGTCTTTCCCAAAGATGTTCTCGCTGTGTTGTCTGGCGGCCTGGTATTTCAGTTGCATGCGCGTTAACGAGCTGCAGCCTGGAGCCCGGGAAGCCGGGTCTGAGCGTGTGCGTGCCATCCACACGGGCGGTTGTGTTCTTTTGCAGGCTGTGGTGGTGACGGACGGGGAGCGCATCCTGGGCCTGGGTGACCTGGGCTGCAACGGCATGGGCATCCCCGTGGGCAAGCTGGCACTGTACACAGCCTGCGGGGGTGTCAACCCGCAGCAGTGCCTGCCCGTGCTGCTGGACGTGGGCACACAGAACGAGGTGAGTGTGTCCCGGATGCCTCTGAACACCACCACCCATGCTGGCGTGCTCACCCGTGTCTCTAAGTTATTCCGTGAACTTCCCTAGAGTTTGTTCTTTTCTGTGTGTGTGTGTCTCTCTCTCACACACATCTCTCTCCAACTTTGATAAGAACATTATTAGTTAATTAATTAATCAGCCCGGCCTTGCCCATGCTGGGCAAGCACTCTCCACCCAGCCCTTTTTGGTTGTGTATTTTATTTAATTTCTTTCAATATTTATTTTCTTTTTGAGATAGGGCTGGCTAACTTCACCCTAGTTGATCTTCCTGCCAACCACCTTCTAAGTAACTGAGGTTACAGGTGTGTGCTACCCAACCCCACTAAACATGATGTTCTCTGTTCTCATTGCTCTCCTCTGTAATGTGATTATGTTTCTTTTCTTTTCAAGCCCCTATACTTGGGCTTGAGCTCAGGGCCTGTGTGTGTCTCATGTTTTTTTCCTGATCAGTATTGATAGAAATGGTTCCGAAATGATCAAGGCTGATTTTTTTAAACAGTTCTTCTAAATAAGTCATAGGTACATTGAGCATGAAAACTTCTTCATTTTTCATTTATTTTAAAACATTGTTTCATGATAAGTTACCTCGATGTCAAATCAGTTAAAAAAAGATGTCACAAATTCAATAATACACCTTGCAAATCCTAGGAATGAAGAGTCATCAGATCAGCATGTAAATCTTTTTTTTTTTTTTTTTTGCTGGTCGTGGGGGCCTGAACTCTGGGCCTGGATGCTGTCCCTCAGCTCTTCAGCTCAAGGCGAGCGCTCTACTGCTTGAGCCACAGCGCCACTTCTGGCTTTTTCTGTTTATGTGGTGCTGAGGAATCGAACCCAGGGCCTTATGCATGCAAGGCAAGCACTCTACCACTGAGCCACCTTCCCAGCCCAGCATGTAAATCTTTTTCAACAATTCAGCTTTAAACCTGGGCCTCTTCTGAGAGATTGTCAGTTTAATGTAGGGGTGGAAAAAGTTGTGCACCGGTGAATTTTTTTTGGGGGGGTACTGGTCTTGGGGTTTGAACTTGGGGCCTGGGTGCTGTCCCTGAGCTTCTGTGATCAATGCTAGTGCTCTACCACTGAGCCATAGCTGTACTTCTGGTTTTTTGGTGGTTGATAGGTCATAAGAGCCTCACAGACTTTTCTGCTCCCTCTGGCTTCAAACTGTGAGTCTCAGATCTCTGTTTCCTGAGCAGCTGGGATTACAGGCAGGAGCTGCTGAGTCCAGTCACAGATTGTATTAGTTGTAGGAAACAATGACTCAGCATATAGGCCTTAAAATTGTCAAGTTGACCAGCTGTCTTAGAGTTTTTCATTGCTGCTTTTTTCTTAATGAAACACATTGCCTTGTAGAGATGTACTCGGTGTCTCATTCTGCCATTCACCTCCAAATTTCTTCTTCTGTGACATTTTAAACAGTCTAAGTTTTGTTTTCTAAACCAATGACAGGTGCTGAACATAAGGTGGTTCTTTCCCCTTTAAGGATCCTGATCTAGTCAAACATATACACTACAGCCCAAACATTTCAAATGGGATGCTACAATGTGAGCTGAACTTCAGTCGCCTCTCGGTTTGTGTGGACTGGGAATTCTGTGCTGTCATTCACTGGGTTAGGGGCAGGGGTAGGGGCAGGATACAGTTAGTATTGAGGAATCAATCAGTGCCTTGTTCAAAGGCCATAATCTGTTGAGAAGATCTCAGTGGCTCAGTTAGGAGGATCACTAACTAGACTGTTAACCCAGGCAAAAGCAAAACCCTCTTAGAAAAACAAGCCAAAAAAAGGGCTGGAGGTGTGGCCCAAGTGGTAGAGTGTTAGAATTCACCAGACTGAGAACAGAACATCTCAAGACCTGCCATCTGAGGTAAAAAGTAATGGCAGTGATAGTACATCCATCTAACAATTTCCCAGCACCCTCTGAAAAGGATTCCAGAGTCTTCTTTGCAATGTAATATTTCTGCCATCAGAAAAAAAGCTGGATTTATGGAATTTGAGATTGCTCTTGCTGGCATTTACACAATAAATCTCGCCGGAGAATAGTATTAAAATCAACGCTCCCACTTAGAGCTCGGATTTTCCATCATCTGACATACTGAATCCATGTGACGCATTTCTTTTCCTGGAAGTCCCTCATGTGTGCACAGGTCCCCTGGTTTGCTAACCACAGTTCCCATCTTCATTTCCTTTATGCCTTGAGGGAAAGAAGGAAGAGAGTGCAAGAAAATGGAGAGGTTCCCAGCTACCTTGATGCTTTGGAGGCCCCAGAGACACCCCGCCCTTCTGAGTTCCTTTCATATGAACCCTGAACCCAGTACCCTTAAATCTCCTTCCATATTAAGGATTAAGAAACAGGTAGTGATCTGGCTGAGAGCGTCCTACCTTAATTACTGCATCTTCCCGACCCTCCACCTCTGAGGCTGCCGACCCTCTAGGCAGGCTGGGGGGTCCAGTTGCCTAGGTACCTTTAAAACAAACAGGGAACAAAGAGAATAGGCCCAGGATATCCATTCTTGTGTGTGTGTGTGTGTGTGTGTGTGTGTGCGCGTGCGCGTGCGCACGCCAGCCAGTCCTAGGTCTTGAACTCAGGCCTGGGCACTGTTGAGTTTTTTCACTTAAAGCTAGCACTCTGCCATTTCTGGCTTTTTGGTGGTTAATTGGAGATAAGAGTCGTAAGGACTTTCCTGTCAAGACTGGCTTTGAACCATGGTCCTGATATCTCAGCCTCCTGGGTAGATCACAGGCAGGAGGCACGCGCGCCTGGGGAAAGGGGCAGACTTATGTCTCCATCAACACCACCAGTGCCCCGCCATCTTAGGAGGCACACAAAAGGTTAATTACCCACAAAAGAAGTCAGACAAAAACAGAGATGGAGAGAAAGGCAGCTCCAGAGCTCAACAGATGCCTTCCACACCTGTGAGACTAAACTCCTTGCTCCCGCTGGCTGGGTTTTGTCACTGTCCCTGGTCCACATGTGGGGGGCGTTCCAGGTTCTCACAAGAGTCTCACCGGTGGAAGCGCTAGCAAGAACAGGGCTGAAGTAGGGGCCAACGGAAAAGAGAAGCGCGAGTATAAGACTGCCCTAGAATGTAGCTCGATCCAATCCACCCCCTACTCCCTCCTTGCTTCTGCCTCTTTTAGACAATTTTCAATGGGTCTCGTTGTCCTGCTTTCATTCATGTGTATAAATTACTTCATTCATATTTACCCAGCACCCTTTCCTTCCACCCTTCTGCCCTTCCTCCCCAGTGTACATTCTTGTCACTTTTCCTTGTGTTGGATCTAAATCCCATATGTGATAGAAGACATGGTTGATTGATGTGTGTCATTTTGAATTTGGCTTATTTTGCCAAACACGATGCTCTCCAGTTCTGTCCATTTGCAAATGACACAAGTTTATGCTTCATGGCTGAATAAAATCGTGTATACACACATAATATCCATTATGTCTTCAGCATATATACTTCTTTACTCATTCCTCAGTTATGGGAGCACTGGCTGATTCTGTAGTCAGGCCTTGTGAGCAGAGCTGTTACAGTGTAATGTGTGGTGCGGGTGTTGATGCTGTATGTTGACTAGCATTCCTTTTATTATATGCTCAGGAGCGGGGCTCATGGCTCACATGGAAGAGAACTTGCTTGCCTGACGTTCACTGTGTATTGGCTTCAATCCCCAGTCATGCCAAAAAAGTTGTTCTACTTAATTAAACTTCTTCCTCAGGTGCCAGACTGCTTAGTCTGTGAAGCCATTATAAAAATTGAGTAATCTTATTGAATTACTATATATATATATAATATATATATATATATATATTTCAGCATTTATAAGAATGCTCTCAGTTTTTAAGTCCTGTCTTATTTTTCTTAATCTTGTTAGATTTTTGAAGAAGTCCTTTTTGGCAGGGACACTTACTGAAGGAATGTTACAGGTTTCTGATTCAATTCAAAAGCTTATCTTGTTCATAAATTTTGTAAGTTGAAATTTACATGGTAGCTAGACTTCTGGGTAGTCTAGACTTCATTAGCATGGGAAAGAATGGGAGAAAAATGTGACATTTTTCCCTCAACTGTGTTCTTTCTCTAATTCATTTAGAAGTCTAAATATATTCCAGACAGGGAGAAAGTATTTTAACGTTGGCAGCCATCAGTAGCATATTGGCACTTCAACCTCAGCAGCTCAGAAGCCTGCCAATACATTTTTTTTAACCTTTTTCTTTTTTAATGCCTTAAGGAGTAGCTGGTTTTTACCACACTTGGTCATAAACTATATTTTAGCTGAAATATACTTCTGTGACTTGCCATGTTCACATCTCACTAGCTAGAAGGCTTCTCCCCTCATGATGCAGAACACAAGTAACCCAGAGAATTTCACAAGGAATGAGAAGGCCATTGAACACTTACAATGGGAGAACATGGCTGGGCTTTCTATTGGCTGGGAGTAGTAAACCCTACTCTCAGATGATCCAGACACATGGACCTGGTTGACAGCACCACACCTCCAAAGCTGTACAGATTCCTCTTTTACAGGAATGTTTTGGTCTTGTGTGCTGGAGGTCAGTCAGCTCTGATTCCCTGCCATTGGGAGTTCCCACTGCCTGCTTTGATCAAGGCCCCGTTTGTCTCTGGGGCTCCTTCTGTTTCCTCGGTGGGTCTCCGAAGATCATTGTGCTAGTTTTGGGGTCTGCCCTGACCTCCTGGCTCTGTCCTCCGAAGTGCCCTTCTCCTTCCCTTTCTTTGGCTGCTTCCCGCCTGTGGGCAGTCTAGGGTCCAGAGTGGCCTTTTCCATTTCTGTGTCTCTGTCCTCCTCCGCCTAGGAGCCAAGCGCCCCGCTGGCCTTTTAGGCCCCAGTGTGTGCCCAGCGTGGTCAGCCCTGCTGGACACAGACGGCTCTCACAGTCCTTTTCAGAACAGACTATGGTGGTGGGTGTGGAAACTCGGAAGGCTGTTAGGAATGGAGTTGCATGTATTTATTCCATTTTCAACTATCCACTACAAGTATGTAAAGGCAGTTGTGTGACCTTTGTTCTTGGCTTTGGTTCATCTTCCCTTCCTACTCCCTCCCACTTTCTCCTTCCTGTGTGGTCGTCATGGTGACAGCCTCCGAGGTGAGGAGGACAGTCTATGCTTTGCTTTTCCCCCCCCTACTGCTAGCTATGATGGGAACGGTGGGTTGTGTGCAGATCCCCTCTACTGAGTTGATTATGCACATTTTTGTTCCAGTTTACTAAAAGATTTTGTTGTGAATGGGGGTTCTTTCTTATAAATAAGTTACACCTCACAAGCTGGTGTATTAAAATAATATCAAATTGTATATATTAAAACCTGAACAGAATAACATTGTCTGAGACACAGCAGTTTTAAGAAACACCTTAAGCCTGGCACTGTGGCTTATGCCTGTAATCCCAGCAACTTGGTTGGAAGTGGAGATAGGGAGAGTGCTGGTTCAAGACCTCAAAAATAACCAAAGCAAAAAGGCCTAGGGTGTGACTTAAGTGGAAGAGCACCTGCCTGGTAAGCACACGGTGCTGAGTTCAATCTCTGCTACCTCAAAAAGGGAGGGAGAGGGGAGATGGGAGGGAGGGAGGAAGGAAGGAAGGGAAGAAATGAGGGAGGAAGGGAGGGAGAGAGGAAGGAAACTGGAAAGTTTAAAAAAATAAAAATCTTGTCAAAGTTAAAATTTTCTTTTTAAAATCAGTTATAGTAGAGAGAAAATCTAAATGCTTTCTGAAAATTTTGCTTTTGCAAGTGGAAAAAAGAAGAGAATTACCCTTTCCATTTCTAAGCTGATATAGTACTTTAGACTTAATTATGTTTTCATGTGTAAAATCTGAGTTGATAGTTTTTCTAATTAGCACCACTGAGAGATCATAATTCCTTTCCTTTTACTCAAAATAATTCAGAATTTTTGACGGTAATATAGCTATCTTATATATACTATACATGTCTGTGTATAACATGTTGCATGTGTGCATATTTGTATATATATGCACCCTAGATGTAATATAAATGACATTAAGTAGTAACTGAGTTAACTGTAAATCATTTTGTCAGGATTGACTTTTGCCTCCCATGGTGGCACATGCCGGTGACCAATGGGAAGAATGAGGCAGGAGAGTCTTGAGTTTGAGACAAGCCTGGGCTACACCTTGAGTTTAAAAAAAAAAAAAAAAGGATTTTTTGTTTTTTGTTCCTTTTCTATAGATACAGAAACGAGCTAAGGGAGAACTTGCTTGTGATTATCTCTGTTCTTTCTCTCTTGTTGCAACAGGCATTACTTAAAGATCCACTGTACATTGGACTCCGGCAGAAAAGAGTGAGAGGCCCAGATTACGACAACTTTTTGGATGAATTCATGGAGGCGGTTTCTTCCAAGTACGTCTATCTTTATTTCCTCTGTTCTTGGGCTGAACTTTAACAACCTAAAGATACACTAACAAGATAATTACTTAAAAAAAAAAAACAACCCTCCTCTTTTGCTACAGTATGGTTTAATAGTTAGACACAATGTGAATGGAAGTGCATGTGTGCGTCTGTCTGTCCTCTCTGCTCCTGACCCTGGCTGGCCAAGCAGCCTCGTCACATGTCAGCCCCTCAAAGAGTTCTCCGTGGCCATCCTGAGGACTCTGGTTCGTATGAGAATTTCTGGAGAGTCCTGGCTGTTGGGATGCATGGCTGTGGTCAGGGGGGCAGAGGCCGTTCCTTTAAACATTTGCTGGCATCTGCGCCCCTCCCTGGCTCCTGATACCACTTTGTCTTGGCATCTGTGCTACTTTCTGACACTTCTGGGCTCAGAGAAGAAGGAGGGCAGGGCGAGGGAAAGGGAGGGAGGGACTAGCATCAGTGGCTAAGTCCTAAGTCCAAAGGTCCAGAATAAAGCAAGAACCAGGGAATCCAATCAGTTCCCGAACTTCCCATTTAATTACAGTATTTGTTTAAAGTGTAGTGCCATATTCTCATCGAACCGAGTTAGCCTTTGGTTCTAGGCTAAGAACCAACTATAAAAGTTTCCCTTCTTGGGCTGGGAAGTTGGCTCAGAGGTAGAGCGCTTGCCTTGCATGCATGAGGCCCTGGGTTCGATTCCTCAGCACCATATAAGCAAAAAGAAAAAAGCCAGAAGTGGCGCTGTGGCTCAAGTGGTAGAGCGCTAGCCTTGAGCTGAAGAGCTGAGGGACAGTGCTCAGGCCCAGAGTTCAGGTCCCACAACCGGACCAAAAAAAAAAAAAGTTTCCCTTCTTTTCTCCTTCCAAACAGAGACTCCCACTATTATTTTCTTTTCCTTTCCTATTTTAATTTTACTACTCATCATGCCACGCATCTGCCCAGTTCAACACCAATGGTAACACAATGGCAAGAAGAGAATGTGCACTACAAGAATGGGCAAACCAGGGTTTTGTTGATCATTTTATTGATTAATCTAGACTTAAGAAAGTGCCAGAGAAAATGGTGACAACACTGACTCAAAAGCATGTTGGATGCCTTATATGGAGCTGGGCATGAGCTTCACATCCTTGGGACCTGGGTTTGAGTCCCAGCATCTGGGGATGCTTGGTTTTTTTTTTTTTTTTTTTAAAGCACAATGAAAAGCCCTGGTAAAAAACAAAAACCAACTCCTGAAGTGGTCTGTTTTTTAAGGACTCTGAATTGGTAAAGATGTTGCACATGCGATATGACAGATGGAAACTCTGACATTAAAATAAACAATGTATCTCACTAGTATAAACAATATTGCTAACATTCATATTAGACTTACAGTAGTTGTCTTCACACTAGTAAATATTTTTCTTACTTGAGAGTATTCTTATTTAAAAAGTTATTTCTGTCAGCCTTCCTCCTCTACAGTAGGTTTTCAGACATTCATTTCAGCTGACCTCTGTTGTTAGTAATTCATACGGCAGGAAGGGCTGTGGCCCCGTAGACAGTGAATGAGCGCGTCCTTATGGCGATGGCCCATCTGACGGGTGTGAGCAGAGCAGTGGAGTACAGGGAGAGGCCCATCGACCTTCTGTGGTGTCATGTGACATCATGCTGGCCATTTCTAAAGGGGCAAATAGTACTTACTGTCTGTATCTGCACAGTCTTGATACCGATAATTTATCTATTCATCTTTCCACTTTTTTTTTAAAGGAGAGAGGTTGTTATGGGACTTGAACTCAGGGCCTGGGTGCTGTCCCTGAGTTCTTTAGCTCAAGGCTAGCACTCTACCATTTTAAGCCACAGCACTACTTCTGGGTTTCTGGTGGTTCATTAGACTTCCCTGACCAGGCTGGTTGGCTTTAAACTGTGATCCTCAGATCTCAGCCTCCTGAGTAGCCAGGATTACAGACATGAGTCACCAGCACCTGGCTGTTTTGTTATTTTAAGAGCCTGATTATATTCTGCCTCTTGTTTAGTTGTATTATATTTGAAATGACATTCATGAAATGTCTGTATTTCTGATAAAGTCTCATAAAGATCTTTAGGTACTTCCATGTCTCCTAGTTTGTTCTAAAGTTTCCCACTTTTTTTTTAATTGCCTTTTGCTGGGCACTGGTGGCTCACACCTAGCCACTCAGCAGGCTGAGATCTGAAGATCGCAGTTCAAAGCCAGCCTACACAGGAAATATCACGAGACTCTTATCTCCAATTAACTACCCAAAAGCCAAAAGTGGAGCTGGGTCTTAAGCAGTATGGAGGGTTAACCTTGAGTGAAAAAAGCCAAGGTATAGCACCCAAGTCTTGAGTTCAAGCCCCGCTACCAACACCAAAAATAAAAAAATAAAGCAAAAACAGGCACAATCATAAGACCCTGTCTCAAAAATAACCGAAGCAAAACAAACAAACACACAAAAGGCTAGTGGTACAGTCTTAACGGGCAGACTCCTGCTCACCAAGCACAAGGCCCCAAGTTCAAAAGCCACTCACTCCTCCGACCTTGCCATGTAACTAAGCTCTCTAATGTCACTGCTCATCTTTCTTTTACGGTCATTCCTATCAGCTAGGAAGCCCTGGGATATAGATGATGTTAGGATAGTTCCACTATGGCTTTAAAATTTCTTAAGTGTTTTTGTTGATTTAATTTGATGAAGCCCTTGCGTTTTTATTTCATGCCAAAACAGAGATACTTCTCTTTCTTAGAACTTGGTCTGCAGTTGCATGTGAGCTGGAAGCCACCTCGCTTCTCATGTTGCATTTTGGGCCATCTTCACTCCCACAATTCTGCCATTATTTTAGTAATATATTCCGAGGGAGTTTTGTCACGCCAGCTGGCAGACTACCATTTTTTATTGTATAGCCACAGAAACCATTACTACTTAAAAACACATGGGTAGCTCAGTTCTCTGTACAAATAATCTCATCCCTAGAATTAACTGCAGCTGGAGACATACTTGCTTGTGTTTTCTCCTTATAGTGTTTATTTTTAAGAAGTTGTACCAACAGCAGAAAATGAAGTTTTCATCCATTTGAATAATATTTGCAGTTGATCAAATCTCTCATCATTCAAGTTCTCAATAGAGTATATTTGCCAGTTAACATGAGCTACTTTTAAACATATACTTGAGTTATTTGTTATCATACTTCAGCTATACTTATTCATAGAAATAGTTGAGAAGGTCTTATGTTTAAGATTGCGTAGGTGCAGTTGTTATTTAATTTAAATGTTCTAGCCTGTAAACTCTTAGGTAAGGTTTAGATTGTGACTTAATAGCAAGAGCAATCAGCAATTTGTATCGCTAAGCCAGGCGTGGCTGTGTGCACCCCTGTGCCTCACTGTGGGGAGAGGCCATAAATAGGAGGACTGAGACTAGCTCTGGGCAAAAATCCAAGAGCCTATCAGAAAAATAACTGGGGCAAAGGTGGGCAGGGACGTGGCTTAAGCAGTACAGCCCAAGGTAGCTAGCATAAGGCATCGCCAGATGACTATGCCCTGTTACGGCCATTGATCTTTGGGTTTTGTTGCCGTTTTGTGCTGATGTTTGAACTCAGCCTGGGCTGGTTCGATAGGAGCCTAGCTCTCAGCTACACGCTCAGTGTCTTTTGCCTGTAGCTGGCTTTTTTTTTTTTTTTCTGATAGTATCTTGAGATGTTGGCTAGAACCAGCCTAGGATTACTAATCGTTTCTAATGAAAGGGAAATAAATCCTTTCGGACAAGACTATATTTTAAATTTTCTTGTTTCTCTTTAAATGGTTAAAATAAAAAGTTATAGGGAAGCACTAGTGTCTACAAAGATGGTTATTTTAATATTAAGGTATACTACTGTGATCGTGGCCGCCGGCACACATGTTATTTGATCTGTCCCGATACATTTGAGAGCAATAGCCTTGATCCAAGGCTGAGCAGGAGCTACAGGGGTGGAATGTGGTCAGGTGAGGGCTGCAGGGGGCTGCAGGGGTGGAGCGTGGTCAGATGGGGGCTGCAGGGGTGGAGTGTGGTCAGATGAGGGCTGTAGGGGTGGAGTGTGGTCAGGTGAGGGCTGCAAGGGTGGAGTGTGGTCAGATGGGGGCTGTAGGGGGCTGCGGGGGTGGATTGTAGTCAGATGAGGGCTGTAGGGGGCTGCAGGGGTGGAGCGTGGTCAGATGAGGGCTGCAGGGGTGGAGTGTGGTCAGATGGGGGCTGCAGGGGGCTGCAGGGGTGGAGCGTGGTCAGATGAGGGCTGCAGGGGTGGAGTGTGGTCAGATGGGGGCTGCAGGGGTGGAGCGTGGTCAGATGGGGGCTGTAGGGGGCAGCAGTGGTGGAGTGTCCTGTGGTCCTATGTGGCTGTTGCTGCCACTGAGTGCCTGTTGAACTAAAGCCTTGGCTGCGTGCCTGAGTCAGACCAGGCCATCCAGCGGCTCGAAGGCGGTCTGAGCTCTGGAGGTTGCCTGTCAGGACTCAAGAAAGTAATCTGCATGGCTCCAGAGTTATCTTGGCCAGGTTTAATGTTTTTTGTTAATTATTAAGTGTCTTTTTTTTTTTTCTGAAGAAGTCATTAGTTTGTGACCTTGATTGATGTTCCTCACACTCACAGGGTTGATTTTCTCCCCTCTTAACCTTCTTCTGCATTTTGGGATTTGGGGGGTGCCAGTCCTGGGGCTTGAACTCAGGGCCGGTGCACTGTCCCTCAGCTTTGGTTGCTCTTATCATGTGAGCCATACCTCCACTCCAGCTTTCTGGTGGTTATTTGGAGATGAGGCCCCTGGAATTGCCCTCCCTGGCTGACTTCAAACTACCATCCTCAGATCTCCGCCTCCTGAGCAGCCAGGATTTCAGGCCTCACCACTGGCACTGGCCATTTTTTCTTTCTGCCAGTTCTATTGCGGTTGATTTCAAGATGAACTGTGTTACCTTCTTCCACCTCACGGCCTTTATGTCTGCTCCATTTTTCAGATTAGCAGGACACATCTATACTTGTGTGGTTTCATCTATAAACATTTGAGGCCTTTTTGTATACCACTGGACATTGTGGCTAGCTTATTTAGTTTGGTTTTCCTAAAAGTTTGATGAAACCACAAACCTCTATGGGACACGGTCAGCTGTTCTTCCTTGTGGCCCAAAGGTAAAAAAGCCACACATAGAGGAAAGAGCATCCCAGTGGGAAGTGGGCCATTGCATTACCAAGGCATATGAGGTTTTCTTTTTTCTAGTCTCCTATCCAAGGAAGATCAGATTCATTGTTTCTGTATAGCTATTTCTAATGCCAGCTCGCTCCCTCCCTCCCTCCCTTCCTTCCTTCCTTCCTTCCTTCCTTCCTTCCTTCCTTCCTTCCTTCCTTCCTTCCTTCCTTCCTTCCTTCCTTCCTTCCTTCCTTCCTTCCTTCCTTCCTTCCTTCCTTCCTTCCTTCCTTCCTTCCTTCCTCCTCTCTCCGTCCCTCTTCCCCCTTCTCTCTCCAATCATGGAGCTTGAACTCAAGTCCTAGGTACTATCCCTGAGCTGCTTTTTTGCTCAAGGCTGCATTCTACTACTTGAGTCACAGCGCCACTTCCAGCTTTTTCTGAGTAGTTTATCTGAGCTAAGAGTCTCATGGACTTTCTTGCTTGGGTTGGCTTAGAATCACAGTCCTCAGATCTCAGCCTCCTGAGTAACTAGGATTATAGGCGTGAGCCACCAGTGCCAGGCTATGCCATCTCTTTCTATCTTTCCACCTTGCCAGTGAACACAACAGGTAGGTCATAAAAGGACTACAAGTGATAGGTATTAGTATGTGTGTATTTATCTTCCAAAGCACATTTGAGGTGAGTAAATACATGTTAGATTTGTCTTTATCCCAGTCTAGCTGTGGGTAAGAGAGTTTCAGCAAGTCCCATCTGCTGTTTGTGTCTGGATGCGGTGTAACACTTTCCTGCTCTCTGTGCCTGGTCCTATAGTACTGTAATCAATGACATGAATTCCAGCATTCTGAAACATGGGTTTATACTGGCTATGTCCAGTTTTCATGAGTCTTGTGAATGTATTCTGCCATGATTACCTGTTTTCATTACTAGAATGTACTGCAAGGCACAGAACTTCATTGTCAAGGGAGTATTTTTGTTTGTTTGTTTACTATACCACATTATTTTGTACTGAGAAGTAGATATAAAGTCACTACTGTTGAAACCATTCTTTAGACATCAAATCTGACCTTTATCAAGCTACAAGGCCCTAACAATCCAGAGAAACATAATTTCCCAAATCCATGGCTTTACCTATAGTAAACTAAAGATTTGATTTTTAATTATTTAGACAGTTTAAGGTTTAGTCTGAAGTGTTTCTCTGCATGTATGGAAGGTGTATTTAAGAATGTCGAGATTTTTTCCTTAAGTGGTAAAGAGCCTGAAAGTTGGGGTTCTGTGGCAGTGTTGGGAATGTGCACCCTGTGCCCACATTCAGAGCTAGTCTGGATCTCAGAATCCAGTGATGGCATGATGCGTCACTGTGAGGCAGAGAACGTGTTTAATCGCCACATTTTATAATTACATTTGACATATAATTACACTTGAGGAATAAACTTCGTGTTCAGCATTTAAAATACCTTTGTTTTGGCTTTACATGAACTTTAGTTTTCCGTTGCTCTAAAAATTTTATTTCACAGAAACTTGAAAGACAAAAAATATTTTTACAGTTTTGATTTGCCTTGCATTATATTTGTTACGCTACATGTTAATTGCATTGTCAACCTCAATGGAAATTCATAGTACAAAGTACTATCAGAGGAAAAATAGTGCATCGTAAAATAACTGAATGCTTGCAAGAACGAGAAGATGGAGGCTGACATAAGCCATTCACACCACTCAACTACACCGACTTTGATTCTCTCCTTTTTCTCTTATCAGTATCACCTGATGAATCCCAAAGGAAAGACGGGTATCATTGTTTAGCATCTTCTGTGATCTCCACTGTTGTCCCATGTATTTATATATTTTTAATGCTTATTTTTTTATTTTGTGGTTTTGCATTAATTCATAGGAGTGATTAATTAATAGGATGGATTTTTTTTCCAGCTGGAGAAACTTTTTTTCTTATTGTCCTTTTAATTAAAAAATTTAAATGACTGTAGTTATTTAAATTATAGTGAACAGGGATTGCTGGAGTCATTACAAAACTCTAGGCATGGTTTCCAAGGTGGTGTTTTGCTACTCAGTCTTATTCACAATTTGTAGTTTGTCCCCAAACCATGTATTTATATTTAAAAAACCAGATTAATTACTAAATCCATCCTGGAAATTCCTCTGTAATCTCTTTCATCCACTTTGGCAAGCATGGCCCAACTCCTGGGACCTGAGCCTACCATTTGCTGTCTGTCACCACCGCAGTGAGGACCGGTCTCCCTTACCCCTTCCTTAATGGCTTCTACCTACATGCACATCTCCTTCCGACTCAATGTGTATGCCTCAACTTCCTGCCTTTCCACCTCCCACCTCTCCATATACAGAACAAATTTTATAAAGAACATTTAATACGGAACAAATTTTAGTTTCTGGGTGTATGTGGAGACAACTGCCCAAAATGCCCAAAAGTGATTCTGAACCCTTGAGTGTTTCAGTTCCCTATGGATTTTCAGAGGGTCAAACTTCACATTGCTTCATAAATGAGTAACACAGAGTGATTGTATATCTACTTAATTTTTGAAGCATAAATATTTCCATGAAAAATATTTTATGGAAAGTAAAATGTTAGCCATATATATATATATTTCATATTTAATATAGAATGTAATCTAAAGTAAATTTCAGGGTAACTTGATGTTAATTCTTTTACAGCTGTTTTAATGGAAAAGTTCTGGCAATGATGTAGTTCATAAAGGCCGTTTTTGTTGCAGAGAGCACTCTGAGTCTATGAGCACTCTGAGTCTAACTTCTAATATAAACACATTTTCGGAATATTCTGTTTCATAAGAATTCAATTTCCTTAGAATATCTGACCTCCTTAGTTGATCGTTTGTATATTTTCCTATTATAAACACAAGAGAATTTGCTTTTAAGTGTACCTTTAACATGAAACTTAGCCGGCATAAATGTTAGATGCTAAAGAGAATTCTTTTTTAGGGAACTCTTTTTTCTTTTTTGTCTTTTCTTTTTTGGTACTGGGGATCAAACCCAGGACGTTGCACTTGCTGAGCAAGCGCTTTGCCACTGAGCCACATCCCGGCCCTTAAAGAGCACTTTTTAAAACAAATGCTCAGCTGCCTTGGCTTTGAATTGTTTCTCAACATTCAAAATGATCTCTCAATAAACAAGTTAACCTTCCATGTGCATTCCTGTGAGTAGACTCCAGTCTTCAAAACTTGAAGCAGATCTTTCTCTGTTGCTATCAAGAGAACACAGTGGATTAAAAGCTAAAGAAGAATGATTTCTTCTCACTTTGACTATGACACATTAAAAAAAAATCACCTGGTCTCTTTCCACAAATAAAATAACACAAATAACTACCACAATAACTAGTACATTTTTCAGATAGGTACCAAGATCAGTTGTAAGACCCCTCTGTGAGATTCCTATCATTACTCACCCATTCTCACAGAAAGGAAAATGAAGCACAGAGAGATTAAGTAACTTCCTACCACCACCCAGCCAGGAAAGCCCAGGCCAAGATTCATTGAAGCTATTTCTTCTCCTCCATGATGCTCCATGCCTCTCTTCCTCCCTCCTCTGATCCAGTCTTTCCTCTGGGCCTGCCTTTCCTAGTTCAGCTTTTTCTCCTGCAAAACTCCATCTTGCTGCAGTGGTGTCCCTTTCTCTGGTTTATTTTTCTCCATATTACCTCTAACCTTAAAACTTGTTACTAATTTAATATTATGCTTGCACAAATAGAAATGAAAAGTATGAAGGCAGGGATTTTTATCTATTCTGTCAGGGCTGTACCACAGAGCTTGAGTTCTAGCAAGCACATGGGACATATGTGTTGGATGCATCCGGGATTTTTTCTGTGGAAGAGTAGTCTAATATTCAATATGCCTTTTCTTCAGAGCCACACTCTAG
Organism: Dipodomys spectabilis; assembly: GCF_019054845.1. Taxonomy (NCBI): domain Eukaryota; kingdom Metazoa; phylum Chordata; class Mammalia; order Rodentia; family Heteromyidae; genus Dipodomys; species Dipodomys spectabilis. The sequence continues at coordinate 679,977 of NW_024871277.1, forward strand.
GAGGTCACACTTGGAGACAGAGGTTTTCACTCAGCTTATTTTGATTCTCTTCCCTCCTTCCTTCCTTCCTTCCTTCCTTTCTTCCTTCCTTCCTTCCTTCCTTCCTTCCTTCCTTCCTTCCTTCTTTCCTTCCTTCCTCCCTCCCTTTCTCCCTCCCTTCTTTCCTCCCTCCCTCCCTGCCTCTCTCTCTTTCTCTCTTTCTCTCTTTCTTTCTTTTTGTCGGTCATGGGGCTTGAACTCTGGGCCTGGGCGCTGTCCCTTAGCTCTTTAGCTCAAGGTGAGTGCTCTACCACTTGAGCTACAGCACCACTTCTGGTTTTCTGGTGGTTTATTGGAGATAAGAATTTCACAGACTTTCCTGCCTGGGCTGGCTTTGAACTGCGATCCTCAGATCTCAACCTCCTGAGTAGCTAGGATTACAGGTGTGAGCCACCGGTGCCCGGCTCACATTATTTCTTAATAATTAGAAAATTGTACTAAGTATCCACTTTTATCGAGCATCCAGGATGGTTAAGTCTCCATCTATGGCTGCAAAGCTTTCAAAGTATTTTTTCCACAAGTAAATAAATGTGAAATAAATGTTCCAAACACCTATATAGCCCCTTCAAAAATCATTTTGAAGGGGCCAACTGTGAGATAGTTTCTTGCTGTGCTATTTATTTATTTATTTTGGTGCCAGTTCTGGGCTTGAACTTATGGCCTGGGCACTGTTCCTGAGCTTTTTCTTTTTTTTTTGTACAAGGCTAGTGCTCTACCAGTTAAGCCATAGCTCTGCTTCTGGCTCCTTCACAGTTAATTGGAGATGAGAGTCTTACCAATTTTGCTGCCTGGACTTCTTTTCAACCATGATCTTCAGATCCCAGCCTCCAGAGTAGCTGGGATTACAGGTGTGTGCCACCAGCACTGGCCCTTGCTGTGCTCTCAAATGCTTCCATGAAGTAAGACTTCACAAATGCAAATTAATACAGGACAGTGCATTATATTTGTGAGATGAATGTTAAACCAAGCCCAAAAATAGTTCCAAGTGTTTCCTGATCTTTGGCAGGTATTAAATACCCTTCCTGTTTTTTTGTTTTTTTTTTTAACATTGTTTCATTCGACCAGCAGAGAAGGAGCACTTGAGTGCTGTGTAACACCATAATGGTTGGGTTGTCCAGTGGCCTTGTAGCATCCTGAGTGTGTGTGAGCACAGGTGCATGCCACCGTACAGTGACTACAGGATTGCCTTATGCAGCTCCCCTGGTCTCGAGTGATAGACACTATATACATTCAGTGTGGAAGAGACTATGAAATTCTGCCCTGCTTCCACCTGTTTAGCCAGTGTGCTCCTTGTTTTAATTCTTCCACTAATGCGGATGGCCTTTTTTGGTTTATTTAAAAATTTTCACCATCTTGCCAAAGGACAGCAAAAAACCGCAGTTAGACCAGGTGCTGGTTGCTCACGTCTGTAATCCCAGCTACTCGGGAGGCTGAGATCTGAGGATCAAGATTCTAAGACAGCCTGGGCAGGAAAAGTCCTTGAGACTTTGATCCCAATTAACCAGCAAAAAGACAAAAGTGGAGGTGTGGCTCAAGTGGTAAAGTACCAGCTTTAACTGAAAATGCTAAGGAAAGGGCATAGGCCCTGAGTTCAAGCGCGTGCGTGCACACACACACACACACACACACATACACACACACACTCACACACACACACACACTCACTAAAATAGCAGTTGATGAAGCCAAAATATAAACATACATACCTCCTAAAGACAAGTGTGTTAGATACCGAAAAAAAAACCCAAAAACCAAAAAACATCAAAGGACTGAAAGTTAATTCGGGTAAGGAGAGGCAAGCCTTAGATTTATTTTCTCCCTGTCCTAGCCTATCAGTTACATTTTCTCTTTTTTTTCTTTCTTTCTTTCTTTTTTTTTTTTTTTTGGTCTGTCATGGGGCCTGAATTCTGGGCCTGGGCACTGTCCCTCAGCTCTTCAGCTCAAGGCTCAAGGCTAGCGCTCTACCACTGGGCCACCTTCCCAGCCCCAGTTACATTTTGCTTTAACAAAATGTTTAGTAATGACCTAAGAGTTTGCAGTATTCATCTATAACAAATCTGTCTTCTGATAATACAGAGCTGCTTCCTGGATATTACAGGCGTATGTAACCATGTGTGACTGCATCACAGCTCTGCGTGCTCTCAGCTGATCCACCCACCAGCCTAGCCACCGTCACCAGTGCACTCTAGCCCTCATTGTTTTCAGTAGATTGTTGTCTATGAGGCCATTTAGAAAAAGGGGATTTCTTTTACCTTCACTTATTCCTTCTCTAATATCCTTTTATGTATTTTCAGTACCCTTTATCTTTTTCAACCTCTGTGATTTTCCTTCTCTCTGAAACACTTCTCGTAACACTTCTTGTGAGGCAGTTCTACTGACAATACATTTTCTTACCTTTTGTCTAAGAAGTTATTATTTCTTTTATACATTTGTGTGTGTATGTGTGCATGTACGCTCCAGTCCTGGAGCTTGAACTCAGGGCGCAGGTGCTGTGTATGAGCTTTTATGTACCTCTCAAGGTTAGTGCTCTACTATTTGAGCCTCAGCTCTACTTCCACTGGTTAATTGCAGATAAGAGTCTCAGGGACTTCCTTGCCTGGGCTGGCTTTGAACCATGATCCTCAGATCTTAGCCTCCTGAGAATCTAGGATTACAGGCATTAACCACTGGCATCCAGCTTTTGTCCAGCTTATTTCTCCTACTCTTTTGAAGGTTATTCCATGGTTAAATATCTGTGTAGTGAGATTTTCTTGCAGCACTTTTTTCATTTTTCGTGTGTATGTGTGTGTGTGTGTGTAAGTGATTTCTGAAGTGGTTCAATACCATTTTCCTTCTCGCCCTGGTAAATATTTTTTTTTAATTTGACATATTTCAAGATTTTTCCTCTTTGTCTTCAGTTTTCTGCAGTTTAGATTTTCTTATTTGATATTTATTCTTTCTGATCTCTGAGCTTTTGTGATCTACAAATTGGTATGTCATTAAATCTGTACAATTTTCATCCATTATTATGTCAGGCAGTCGCTCTGTTCATTTCTTCTCTTGGTGTGTTTCATGTTCTCATTGTCCCCAAGTTCTTCACTAGTCACTGTTTCCTCTACCTTTCTAATTCTCTTGATATTTCAATTTGGGGAGTTTGCATTGACATTTTTTTAAAGCTTACGTATTCTCCTTCCCTTGTGTCTGGTGTGCTGATGATTCCGTCAAAGGCAATCTTTAGGCCTGTTTCTGTGACTTGGATTTTTAGCATTTCCTTTTGGTTCTTAGATTTTCCATCCCTGTTAACATTACCCATATGTTCCTGCATGCTGTCCATTTTTCCATTAGAGTATTTAGCATATTAATCATAGTTATTTTAAGTTCAAAGTCTGATTACTCCGAAGTTTCTGCCATGTCCCAATCTTGTTGTGATTGTGGTGGTGTCTTTTGGACTTCCTCCCTGTCCTGTCGCGTGCTTTGCACTATTGTTAAAAGCTGAACACAGCGTTAGGGGGTGAAAAGAGCTGAGGTAGACATATCTTTGGGATGATGGTGGTGTTTGTTTGTCTGGCTGAGGGTTAGGTTTGTGTTTGCTGTTTGCCTTTTCTATGGAGTCAGAGGATAGAATTACTCCCTGTCCTCAGTATCAGCCTTACAGATGTTGGGTTGTTGTATTGTGGGGCGTTGAAGGCTTGTAAATTGACATTCCGAGATTGCTTGTTATCCAGGAGGCGGAGAAAGTGACCATCAGGTGTTGGAGAATGATTGAATTATTTTTTATGGTTAGATTTCAGTCTTCTAGTTAGCTGGAAGTGAGTATGGTCTTTCCTGTATTAAAAGGTAGAAGAGGCCAGGTGCTGGTGGCTCACACCTGTAATCCTAGCCACTCAGGAGGCTAAGATCTGAGGAATGCAGTTCAAGGCCAGCCTGGGCAGGGTCTTAGCTCTTATTAACTTAACTCCCATTAACTACCAAAAAGCTGGATATGGATCTGTGGCTCACGTAGTAGAGCACTAGCCTTGAGCAAAGAAGCTCAGAGACAGGGCTCGGCCCTGAGGTCAAGCCGCAGAAATGGTGCACATATGAAAAAGGTAGAAAAGGCTGACATTGGATTTTTTCCCTTCCCAAGTTTAGATTTTGGTAAAACTGTGTTAAATTAGGTTCTGGTAAATATATAACTACTAGTTAGATAGTGGAGAGGTGTTGGTAAGTGGAGGAAAGGGGAGTTTCAGGACAGAAAGGCTGGTGGAGCCCTGGCAGCGGCGAGTGGCGTGGGAAGGCCTGGGAAGGTTGTGAGTATGAGCTGTGGTATGTTGACACAGCCAGAAAACCAGCTCCTCACCTGTAGCCTTGGAGAGGCATGGCAGAGTGAAATGTAATAGGAATAGACGGGGTTCTTAACTTTCAGGTAACCTCAGGAAACAGATTCTTGTCAGCTGATACAAAATGAAAATGGGAACAATTTTACTTGATTTGGCACTGTAGAAATTAGTCATAAATATATTAGGATGTATTCATGACTAGATTTCAGTCTTCTAATGAGCCATATGTGTGTATGTCTATCTATCTATCTATCTATCTATCTATCTATCTATCTATCTATCTATCTATCTATCTATCTATCTATCTATCTATCTATCTATCCATCCATCCATCCATCCATCCATCTATCTATTCCATCTATCTATCTATCCATTTATCCATCAATCTATCTATCTATCTATCTATCTATCTATCTGTCTGTCTGTCTGTCTGTCTGTCTGTCTGTCTGTCTGTCTGTCTGTCTATCTATCTATCTATCTCTATCTGTCTGTCTGTCTGTCTGTCTGTCTGTCTGTCTGTCTGTCTATCTATCTATCTATATCTATCTATCTATCTATCTATCTATCTATCTATCTATCTATCTATCTATCTATCTATCTATGGCAGTAGTGGGGACTAAATTACTGGCCTTGTACCTGCTAAGCAGATGGTTTACCCTCAAGCCATATCCCCAGTCCCCTCCACCCTTTGAGTTTTAGTTACTGTTAAATAGTATCTTTGTTTACACCCAAGCCATCCAGGATTGCAGTTCTCCTACTAACTTCCCCTGCAGCTAGAATGAAGTGTGCACACTACCACACAGCTTTTTTTCATTAGTTGAGATGGGGTCGCATAAATATTTTTGTTCTGGCTGGTCTTGAATCACAGTTCCTACTTACCCTACCAAGTTGCTGGGATTACAGGGGTTACTTACCCGGTCCAGCTTCCAGGATCATTGTATTTGAAGAGCACAAAGGAAAACCTCTGTCATTTTATTGATGAAAAATACTTTATTTTAGGAAGAAACCTCTTACCAATCATGGAATGTTCTTTTTGGTGCCAGTATTGGATCTTGAGCTCAGGGTCTTGCGCACTCATTTGTGTTTTCTACTCATGTTTGGCACTTCAGTACTAAAGCCTCTTTACTTCTGGAATGTTCGTTTCATTCATGAAATAATACTTGGTTTTCAAGGTTTTTGCTGAAAATGCAAGTTATAGGTTAAGGTAGCTGATCATTTTACAGTTTTTAAAATATATTATTAGGGCTGGGAATGTGGCTTCATGGTGGAGTGCTTGGCTACCATGCATAAGTCCCAGGTTCAATTCTTCAGTACCAGATAAACAGAAAAAGCTAAAAGTGGCACTGTGGCTCAAATGGTAATACAGTAGCCTTGAGCAAATGAAGCTCAGAGACAGTGCCCTGAGATCAAGCCCCAGGACTGGCAAAAAAGAATTATTAAAAATTAAGAGCAGTAAAGAACCTGGAAGCAGTCTCTCAGCTTAGGTTTCAGCTAGAACAGCCTAGAAAGAAGAGCACTTCTGAGGCTCCTCAGGATTTTACAAAATGTTTTCACTTCTTATTTGGTGTCTACTTCTCCTTGGGTACTGGGTATCGAACCTGGAGCCCATGTCATTCAGCTAAAGCCCTGTTTGTGTCATCTATAGAAGGCACAGTTTGAAAGTCCCTAAAAGTGCTACTTGATGGCAGTTATTTTGCCTTTGTTTCAAGGAACTATTAGTTGCTTTTACAGAATGAGTCTACACATGAAGAGCAGTCCTTCAAGCATTTATGTAAATACCATTCCCATCCAACAGATGTGAGTTTTGTAACCACAGTAAACCATCCGCATACACCTGATACTTCTGTAAAGAAAGATGAACTCCATGATGTAAGATGCACGTCTCCAGTTCTGAGGAATGCTCTGACTTGGAGTTTGCTGGCTTTGAGAATAAGGAGCTGCTGGCATTGTCTTTCCAGTCACCCCAAGTCAAGCAGGGCACAGCTGGCCTGCTGCAGGGAAAACTGGGGGATTACTTCAAAATGTATGCATCTCCCCAACCTTTCATCTCATGTCTTTTGTTTCATTTTCAGAAAGTTTTTGTTTTTTTTAAGAACACCTTATGTATGTTGGTTTTAAGGCCTGGAATATTGCATTTATATACAAACTAAAGTATATTGCTTCCTATTTGTTTCATATAATGCTGGAAATTGGTGCTGTTAAGATTCAGTGCATTGACCGTATGGTGCCTATTATTTGAAGGAAAAATGTCTTGGATTTGTCTTTTGTAGACTTATCAAGAATATTTCATCTCTTTATCTGGCGACTGGTGTAATGTACTTGGCAAATATTGCCTTTGCTGGTGCCTGGTTGGGAGAATGGAACTTGGGCCTGCCGTCCTGTCTTCGCTGACGATGTGACAGATCCCTCTGCCTCTGCTTTTGCAGTGACTGCCATGCTTCTTCTGGACTGGGGGGTTAAAATTCACGAGCCTTGCTCTTTCTGGGTACCACAGAGTCCACCAAGTCCTGCTGCTTTCTCTATGTGGGTGGGACGCAGACATGACTCACACAGCTCCTATGGGGAGTGCTGCGTGCACGGCACTTGTAATGCGAGAGAGCTCTGCTAGCTTCCAGGACAGGGACGCTGAGCCAGCATCTCCTGCCTTCCGCGTGGCTGCACATGCCCACTTCTGTATGCTCAGACAGAGCAAAGCCTACAAAAAGAGATTGGTGGGGGGGAGCTATGGGTGTGGCTCAGTTGGTAGAGCACTGAACAATGAGCAAAAGGTGTCAGGTGCCAGATTCGAGTCCAGGTCTTGGACCAAAAAGAAAAAGAAAAGAGATTCTGGTTCTTTCACCAAACTGTGGCAGTTTGCCACTCACTTAATTTCAGTTTGTCAGTCAGTTAATGTCAATTGTCTCTCAGTTTCATGAAAAATTTAAAGACATGGTTAAAAAAGAAAGGTCCTTTCTGAATTTTGTGGAACAGTGTAAAATTATTTATTGTTGAATCTAGCTTTGGAAAGAGAGCTCCTGCAGGGTCTTGAAACAGGAGTACCACAGACTCTGGGCCCATTCCTTCTTTACTTTGTATTGAACTGAAAAGATCTGTCCTTGACATTTTGGGGTTCGATATTTTCCCTCTACTCCTTAGCCAATTAAAATCCAAATTTGTTTCTTAAGAGCCAAAAATTAAAGTTTTTGGCTTCGATGGAGCATAAACTTGGGTCTTTAAATTTTCTTTCTCCAAGAAAATGACATCCTCATTTTATTTAGTAGCATAGAATAATATTTCCCACATTCCATGATCCTTATTATAAACTGCTGAGCAATTTTGAACTTATCATACCGTATTTCAAGAGTTCCTGAGGCAGGGTGGTTTCCATATTATTTTCAACACTTGAGGGCTATGGAATTAAACAGGAACGAGAAACCCCGTATGCCACCCCCTTTTCAGAGAGCATTGGTTTACAGTAGAACGTTGGGGTTGTGAGCTCTCAAATGCTGAGTACAGAAACACGTCTGTTCTGCTTTGCTTAGTATTTCACATGCCATTTGGTCAGCGTTGCTTGTTTTTGTAGAATGTCAGTCTTGAGGAATGGACGTTCTCAGATGTTTTTGATCACTGAAGGGTAGAGTGATAGCTTTGGACGGTATGGTGATAACTTTGGCAAGAGGACAGTAAGAGCAATAAGCAAATAGGATTTGTCTTGAATAATACTGAGCTCTTAGTTTATTTCCCTGAGGTTTTAGAGAGGAGAGGATATTTGAATTCTGGTAGTAGGTCATTGAATCAGAAATCTGGGCCTTCGTCCCTTCTGGATGGCACTGAGCAAAGGAATACAATAAGGAAAGGGAAATGGTATCTTAGAAAAGCAGCTGTGGTTAGATGAGAAGTCTGCGGGAATTTGTTATGCAAATCACGTAGAGTATGATAATGTCATGTATTGTACACAGAAGAAGCTAGGACAAGCCTGCTCTGTTCCACAGCATGCTGCAAGGTCTTTTATTTTGAGGAACTATGATTTTCCCTTCCCTTTAGGTGGATTAAAGAATGAGACACTCGATACTTGTACACAGGGCTGACAGCCCCTCTAGACCCCAACTCGGACTCGGGGGGTCAGGTGGGGCTTGGGAAGCACAGAGAGGTTCTTTTCCTTGCTTTGGAGATAGAATGTGTAGAGTGAGACAAAAGATATTTGAAGAAATGCATGGAGACTTTTATTTTTCTGAGTCCCTCTGCATTCCAGAAGCTTCCATTTGGCCACACTCCTAGTTTTAAAACTGAAGGTAAGAATTATGATCTATTTAAGATAAATCTGTTTGACTAGGTCATTCTTGAAGTCTCACTGCTTTCTCCAAAGTCTCACCAACCTGCAGAACAATCCAGTAGTTTCCCAGGATTTATGATAAGCAAACCTCAAACCCCGAGTGGTAGAGGGGAAGGTTTAGAACGTGCACTAGAAGCTGACGGAAAGGTCAGTGTTGCATCTGAGATTCTGCTGGCCTCAGCTGCAGCCATGATGTTAGGAACTCACCTCTGAGGAAGCGGCCGGTGACCGTGGCGGGGTTTCCCACTCGGGCAGTCTCAGACACCGGTCTGGTGACAAAACAAAACCACACTGGGCACACGTTGGCTCTTCGTGTGCCAGAGGCGCTGCACACCTGAGGGAGGGGGATGGAGGCCTTGCAGAGAGGGTTTTAAGTCGTTGCTGCTATTTTATTTTAGTTTTTAAATTTGAAGTAAGTGTAACACAATGTCAGTCTTCCACAATCTTGGTCTCTGGTGATTTTCTTTTGGGTTGGGGGTGCTTTCAGGTTGGGGAGGGCCTGTGGTTCCATCTGCAGCCCCCACCCCCTTGAAGAAAAGTCCTCTCCCGTGACCAGTGGACCTGCAGCCTGTGCTGACCCCGTGTGCTTGCCTTGTGAGGTGATTACACGGGCACATTACCCTCAATTTGAATCGTATGGACCAATTTCCATGACTCTGTTGTCTAATGGTGGTTATTGACTTTCAACTTTGTTTTTTCTTTTCTTTTCTTTTTTTACTTGTGTTGGTCCTGGAGCTTGAACTCAGGGCCTGAGAGCTGTTCCTGAGCCTGTCTGGCTCAAGGCAGGTGCTCTACCACTTGAGCTACCATAGCGCTGCTTCCTGACTTTCAACTTGTTTATTTTAAGAAGTTATGCACACAAAGCACTGTTTTATTTTTGCACTTTGTTTTTTGTTTGTCTGTTTTTAGACTAGTAATCAAATCAGCTGCCTGTTGTTCACTAAATCTATAGGCTCTGTCTTCGGTAGCTGCTCCTGCTCTGAATTTACTCTAGACCTGCATTATCTCCTCCATGGCCTCCTTTGCTTTCATATTTCTGGCAAAGCTAGTGAGCAGGATCCCAATGCAGAATTCATGTTTTTTTTTTTTTTTTCCATACCGGCTTTTCTACCTGAGGTTTCCAGTCCTTCCTTCCTTCCTTCCTTCCTTCCTTCCTTCCTTCCTTCCTTCCTTCCTTCCTTCCTTCCTTCCTTCCTTCCTTCCTTCCTTCCTTCCTTCCTTCTTTCCTTCCTTCCTTCCTTCCTTCCTTCCTTCCATCATACCCTGTACTTACCAAGTACAAAGCTTAGAATTCACCTTTCATTTCTCCTTCCTCGCCACCCTCTCTCCTCACTTGGAATCGCCGGTTCTGTCTTCCAAACCCATCTCCCATGCTGTCTTCTCACCTCCATTGGTAGATGTGGGCATGGCGTCTGCAGCAGCCTTGTATTAATGAACTGCCCGAGTGTCCTTGTGCACCTTGATTGTGAAGAAGTAGTGTGGAATGCAAATTGCCCCTGTCGCCCTCCTGCTGTCCGCCTCCTTTTAGATCCAAGTGGACCCTTTGAATCCTGATGACAGGCACAAGGCGCAGTCTGCCCTGTTTGCCTCCTGCCTCAGTTCTCGCCTCTTTGCCTTTCACACTCTGTGCTGCAGTTGCTTTTCATTTATCTCGCTGCCTGCAATGTGTGAATGTGTTCACTGCCTGGAAAGTCTTCCTCAAAACCAGGTGCTCTCCTGTGTGGGCGCAGCCTGGCACCATGAGGAAAGCCTTGCTTACCCTCTCCCTGTGCTGTGTCCTGGTACCAGCCTCTCCTCCGCTTTGGCCCTCATTCCATCACCCATGTACCTTCCACAATACCATGAGCTCCGTGAGGGGCAATGTCCTTAAGCGGCATGGTGGTATCTACCAGTAATCCAAGAGTTAGGGAGGCTGAGACAGGAGGATCAGGAGTTTGAGGCCAGTCGGACTACATAGTAAATGAAGCATAGTCTATCCAGTGACAACAGACCAATAAAACCCAGACCAAAAGTGACATAACTCAAGTGTTCTCATCTCCAAGCTCACTTAGGAAAACATTTCATTGCCGATTCTCTTGCTGGAGGGGTGGAGCTTGGGAGAAGAGTAGGGCTCACCACAGTGTCAGCTTCGGTGCCCCGTGGGGACACCGGGGGAGGGGATGGGGGAAGGCATGTCGGGAGGATAGAAGAGGAGGGTGACAAAAGAAGCAGTGTGTACATATTACACAGGAGTACAGCTGCAAGTAGTACACACAGAGCACTGTGGTGAATGAATTAAGGGGAGCGTAACAGAGTCTCCCTCACACCGAGGGTGGATGTGGGCAGTGTCTCTCTCGTGGCTGAGGGTTAGATGTGGGCGTTGGTCATGCCAGGAAGGTTTTGGCAGATTCATCGATGCCACAGAAGCAAGTCTGCATGTTTAGATGTCCATGCTATGGGCGGTGTTTCTGTTACCTCTAAAGACATTGACACCCACTACTTTATGCCATATTTTGATCACTAAATAGTAGGTTCTTTTCAGGGCATGTAGAGTTGCCTCAGCTGACGTTCTGGAGTTCTCTTTCATATAATTTCACAGTGAGAGGCACCTCCTCTCATTACAGGACACGCACCCGTGCATGGGCAAGTGGATCCATGCCCTTGTGGAATCCCGAGGTACTGGGTAGAGAGGGGTCAGGAGGTAAACTGAGGCCGTGTGTCCCCTGGGCAGTGATGGAGGAAGCGCTGTGAGTGATGACTGACTGCACGCGTGCTGGCAGAAGGCAGAGCGCCCGTGGATTTCACGTTAAGCACAGGGAAACGTGGCCCACCGCAGACCACCCGCCCGAGGGGGCGGAGGCACTGGGGTAGAGTCAGGAGACTCTCGAGTCCTGAGACTGGAGGCCTGAAGCCACTCCTCCGCACACTGAGGCCGCAGGCTCTGCTCCTCCTGAAGGCAGTAGCGGCCCACCTGCCCTGCCCTTCTAGAACGTGCCATCGGGAGCATGCCCATGGCCACTCTGCAGTGACTGACAGCTGGCCCAGGCAGATGACAGTGGGTGGACACTGTGACAGTGTCGTGGCGTCCTCAGGAGTGGGTCGAGGGCTGGGCCGGTGCCCGTGGAGAGGCAGTCTGCCTGCTGCGAGGAAGGCACATACACACACCTCACACACACACAACACATCCATCCACACAATCCACACACAACCACAAACATACACCACACACAACACACATATACAACTCATGCATACTCCACACACATATACAAACACATCCACACATCCATCCACACACATCCACACACAACCACACACATACACCACACACAACACACACATACAATTCATGCACACATCCACACAATCCACATCCACACATATACCACACACACATCCATCCACACAATCCACACACAACCACACACATACACCACACACACAACACACATATGCAACTCATGCACACCTCCACACACATATACAACTCATCCACACATCCACACAATCCACACACAACCACACACATACACCACACACACAACACACATATACAACTCATGCACACCTCCACACAATCCACATAATCCACACACAATCACACACATACACCACACACAACACACACATACAATTCTGCACACATCCACACAATCCACATCCACACATATACCACACACAAATCCATCCACACAATCCACACACAACCACACACATACACCACACACACAACACACATATGCAACTCATGCACACCTCCACACAATCCACACAATCCATACACAATCACACACATACACCACACACACAACACACATGTACAGCACATGCACACATCTGCACACATCTACAACACATGCACACATCCACACATATCCACCTCCACACATATACCACACACGCATCCATCCACACACATTCACACACAACCACACAATCCACACACAACCACACACATACACCACACACACAAAACACACACATATAACACATACACACACATATACAACTCATCCACACATCCACACAATCCACACACAACCACACACATACACCACACACACAATACACATATACAGCACATGCACACATCTACAACACATGCACACATCCACACATATACCACAGACGCATCCATCCACACACATTCACACACAACCACACATACAACACACACAACACACATATACCGCATACACAACACATAAGCACACAATACAACACACACACACCACACCACATCCACATCCACACATATGCCACATACACATCCATCCACACACATCCATACATCCACACAACGTAACACACATACATATACCACACACACACATCCACACACAATATAACACACACACGCAACATCCGCACACATCCACATCCACACACAACATCCACACCACAATACACAATACACCATATACACAATACATACCACACATACGCAAATAACACATCCACACAACACATCCACACACATCTACACACCACATACATACACCAGATACACACATACACATACATACGCATACACAATAACAATAGATAAACAAATAGGAAAGACTCCGTAGCATGAATTTCTCTGCTGTCTTGGAGAGAGGCTGATTTTTGGAGCAGGAAGAGGAAGTGAGGAGGCAGGGAGTTTGCTGGCACGTGATTGAAATAGCTGCCCTTGACAAGCAGAGAGAGGCGAGGACACCTAAATCAGGACCGAGGCCCCGAATCGCGACACACCCTCATTTTTGACTGCACTCTTGTTTGCCATCATATCTTAGCTCAGTAGGGTTTGACACATTTTGTTGTTGTTCCAGTCCTGCTGCTTGAACTCTGGGCGCCTGGGCGCTGTCTCTGAGCTTCTTTCATTCCAGGCTTGTGCGCTACCTCTTTGAGCCACAGCGCCACTTCTGGTTTTCTAGTGGTTCATTGGAGATAAGAATCTCATAGACTTTCCTGCCCAGGCTGGCTTTGATCCGTGGTCCTCAGATCTCAGCCTCCTGAGTAGCTAGGATGACAGGCGTGAGCCACTGACCCTCTGCTGGGTTTGCCGTGTTTAAACAGTTCTTTTCTCCCCTGCCTTTTGCCTGTTGGCATTGCTCTACTTCTCCTCGGCGTGGAAAGCACCACAGGTCTGCTTTGGGGATCACAGCTGTCAAGTAAAATGTAGTTCAGTTGTCATTTGCTTTGTGACCCCCCCGCCCCTAAATTCCTTGTGCATGTATGCACACATGTGCACACATGTGCACACACACGATTTGTTTTTACTAAATTTTAAATTCCTCGAGGAAAAGGATCCTATTTTGGACCCAGTTGTTGCCATTTCACATGATTTCACAATGCTAGTGTAATGACTACTTACTTTTCTGTGGTAGCGTGTGGTAGATATGTGCTGAACAGGGATTGTATTACACTTTATACTAAACATCTGGATGGGGCCTTTGAAAGAAAAGAATATTGTTTTGCCTTTTTGAAAGCAATCTAGAAAGACGCTTATTTGCACTTGAGAGATTTGGGAGGTTCTGGGGTCTGCCTGGAGCTATGCAGTACTTGTCTCGGTGGAAGGTTCTAGAACGGGTTTTCACAGGCATGACTTCCAAAGAGTTTGTTTGCCCACATCTTGGCTGATGATTTGAAACATTGATGCCTTGCAGTGTCATTTGTATGAAAGCAGGGAGTAGGATTTCTTGTTCTAGGATCTGGTGGCGTTGTGGCCTTGGGCCAGTGCTTGACAGGCAGGTGGATAACTCTGCCTCACCAGCACACCCTGCGCCTTCTCACCCAAGTGGAACCCAGTTACCAGGAGCTTGCTGGCACCTCCACGTCCTCGCCAAGACTGCTCCATCCCACCCAGGTCCCAGGGATGCAGCACATGCCGTTCTTCCTTACTCAACCACATACCCAGGGCTTGGCCCAGACAGGGCAGGACCCAGGTGTGCTGTGCACACTGGGCGTGCCTGTGCTGCACTGGGGCCAGTGCTTCCCCCACGTGAACAACAGGAACTCGACATCTAGTGTTCCTCAGAAGCTTACCAAACAAAGACACAAGAGAAAACCCGAGAACACAAGCTTTAAGAACAGTGCTACATATATAATACTTCATGTTCACTTTAGAGTCTTTTTTTTTTGGTCAGTTATGGGGCTTGAGCTCAGGGCCTGGGCGCTGTCCCTGAGCTTTTGCGCTTAAAGCTAGTGCTGTTCCACTTTGAGCCACAGCACCACTTCCAGTTTTCTTGCAGTTCCTTGGAGATAAGAGTCACATAGACCTTCCTGCCTGGTCTGGCTTTGAACCACAATCCTTCTCTTCTGAGTAGCTAGGAATGTAGCTAGGAATCACCGCAGCCTAGCTAAGAACAGGATATTAAAGTCAGCCTTGTAGTTACAGACAGAACTTTAGGTTTTAGTTTTGCATCACTACATTCAACTTGACCTTAGGAAAATTTAGAGACTCTTAGACCATAGCCAAGTCAATCACTTGCATAAGCATTTGATAAGCACCATCTTTCATATACTTGAGACCTACTCATACATTCTGCGACTTAAACTTTCTAAGTTTTATCTCGATCCTTCTCTGTCCATTCAGAACCATCCTTCAGAACAAACTGTACTCCTTGGAGGCTCTCCCCATCCCAGAGCGCTCCGTGTCCCTCCAGCTTCCTTTCCCCACACCACATGCCCACTCCACCCTGGCACAGCAGTACACATTTGGCCAGCCCACCCAGCACCCTGTACCAGCAGCTCGGTGCCAGACAACACGGGCAGGGTGGAAGAGAAACAAGTCTTTGATGCCTGCTGGACATCAAGAGCGAGGTTCAGTGGGCTGACCAGCTTAGCCAGACCTTTCTGAGTGAGTTGAAGAGGCATGGTGCGGGGTGTACCGCTGGCATCCCCTAGCCTCCACACAGGGTACGGGATCTACGGTCCACCCTCTCTATAGGAACCACACGTTCACTCTTCAGTCATTGCTTTGAGGAGCCTGATTTCTGAGATCAGAATCTGCAAGTCAGATGGGAAACCACCAGACCCAATGCCTTGTTAGATCCCAGGGGACTGACCTCCACCTCACAGCAAATGCCAGGGCGTGGAATACCAAGATCCCGATTGCAAGTGTGTAAGGAATTTGTAGGAGATTAAAAAAAAAAAAACTTGGCCAAACACCAAGGCTCAACCCTGTAATCCTAGCTACTCAGTAGACTGAGATCTGGAGGATCACAGTTCAAAGCCAACCTGGGCAGAAAAGACAGTGAGACTTATCTCCAAAATAACCAGCAAAAAGCAGGGCTGAAGGCAAGGCTCAAGTGGTCGAGTACCAGCTGAGCAAGCAAGCCAAGGGATTGTGGATATTTGTTCAAACCCCAGTATGACCAGAAAAAAGAGAAGACTTCCTCTTTGCAACATGCCAGCCCCATCCCCCCATCTTGCCTTTGCTGTGAACAATGTGAACTGTTTGTTTGCCAATGTTACTCGATGACCTTCTTCTGTAACTCGTGTTTTTGTCCCATAGATACGGCATGAATTGCCTTATTCAGTTTGAAGATTTTGCCAATATGAATGCATTTCGCCTCCTGAACAAGTATCGAAACCGGTATTGCACATTTAATGATGACATTCAAGGTAATAAAACGTGCCTTGTGCATAGCACATCACATTGGTTCGTAGGTTTGTAAGGACCCCAGTGTATGATCTAAACCTGGGGCTCCTAAAAGCCAGACCCTGTGCCTGGTGTCACATAACTTGCCATTTAATTTCTTGTATTGGAGAAGACAAGTTGATGAAATCTCTGGAGCTGATTACTAAGCCAGGAGGGAAATGGGCAGAATCCATGGCCCATCATTTGGGGATAAAATTGTGTATACTTTTCCGCTTCATGTTAGCCACAGCTTCTAAACCCATGCCAATATGGACTGTCTTAATGCCATATCCACCTTACAGCGCAGATGCCTGCGGCCCGCCTTCATCCAAGCTGCCTGTGGCTTTCCAGTTCAATCCTCGCTTTTTAATTTTTAATTTTTTATTGTTATTGTAAAGGTGATGTACAGAGGGATTACAGTTACATAAATTAGGTAAAGAGTACATTTCTTTTGGGATAGTGTCAAACTTCCTCGCTCTCTCCCAGTTTTTCCCTCCCATTCCCACCCACAAATTGTGTAGTTCATTTTCAACATAGTGTCTAGTGATTGCCACTGCTGCATTTGTCACCCTTTGTCCTTCCATTTCTGTGTCCCCTTACCCTCCTGAAGGCAGATAAACAAATAAACAAGACAAAAAGAAAAGAAAAAAAACAACAAAGAAAAAAAATCCCTGTTTCCATTTCCTGGAGAGCGTTCTCTCTCTCTCTCTCTCTCTCTCTCTCTCTCTCTCTCACACACACACACACACATATATACACACACACATATACACACACACACAGATGCACACACACATAGCACCTTACTCTGAGAGTCCTGGGGCTGCTGTTTGGTTACAGGCAGGAGTCCTGACCACAGTTGGTTCTAGCAGCATGAAATCAAATCTCAAATGATTTCCATTTCACTAGCTGCACCGAGTGTCTGTCTTACTTGACTACTGCACAGCCTTTCAGCCCTGTGGATTGCAGGCATTCTTTCTGCTGCAGTCCCCTCCCGGCCTCGGCCTTTCCCTCCAGCCACTCAGGGATAGAGGCTTCCGTGCTCAGACCCAGCCACTCGGGTTTTGTTCTGGGGAAAACTTGGTGTCCCCACACTCAATGAGCATATTTCCAAGTCCAGTCCAGATGTCTTGCATTCCAGGGCCCTCTGCTCCCTTCACATCTGCTCAGAGTTCTCTCCACCTACCCCACACTTTTATTTCTAAACCAAGCCTGGCCTCACAGAGTTCTCAGTTC
The DNA here is from genome assembly GCF_019054845.1 of Dipodomys spectabilis. Taxonomy (NCBI): domain Eukaryota; kingdom Metazoa; phylum Chordata; class Mammalia; order Rodentia; family Heteromyidae; genus Dipodomys; species Dipodomys spectabilis. The sequence goes on from NW_024871277.1 coordinate 697,465, forward strand.
CGCATAGCTCCTTCCTTAGCATTCCCCACCAAGCCTAACCTCTCAGTCCTCCAGATTCCCTGCCACAAAGTCTGTGTCTGGTTCTGTTTATCACTGCAATAGGCTATTGTCTATCATCTTTTAAAATTCCCTAAGCAACTGATATTTTTTTTTGGAGAGTTTGAACTCAGGGCCTTGTACTTGTTTGGCTTTTGGTACTCTACCCCTTGAGCCACACCTCCAGCCCAGCTTGTTGCTGGTTATTTTGGAGATGGCTATCTTCACGCTGTGACCCTCCGGCTCTCCTTCTCTCATGTAACTGGGATGACAGGCATGAGCCACTGGTGCCTGGCTGGATGGCAGCCTGTCCACGTCCACTGTTGCGTCGCTTCTCCTTTGCGTGTTTTCTGCACTGTGTGTCTGTAGTTCGCCAGCGGCAGATCCAAGTGCCACTGGTCTAAAGGCTTGCGTTTGAAGCCTTCAGAAGCCTTGGGAAGAGCCGGGCTGAGGAGCTGGGTTGGGGAGGGTGAGTTTGCCCTTTGGAAAGATCGCTCAGACTCCAGGACTGGACAGGCGTTGGTCCGAAGGCTGCTGTGGTCAGGGGTGATGAAATGCTCTGCTGTCGTCTTAGAAAGTCCCAGTGGGGGCAGAGGGCATGGCAGTTGTAGCTGGTGGAGGTGATGAGAGCCACGGATGGCACTCAGTGCTGCCTTGAGGAACTAGATGACTGGCAAGACCACAGCTGAGAGACATGACTGTCTGTAGCTGGGCAGGGCCTGCGTGGAGTACCCGACTTCCTATGACGCCAGCCGCAACTTGATTTCGCCTCTGGATGGGGTTTTCTCACCGATGCAGGAAGCTATGAGCCTCCTCTTCCTTTGTTCATCAGTGTGGCTGTCTGTTCAAGAATAAAGCAGGATTGGCAGAGACAGCTGAGGAGGACTCGAGCACCGGAGTCTGCCTGCCAGTGGATGGATTCAGTCCACATCTGCTGAACACAGCATTGTCTGTGTCCGCATGGCCTGCGGGCAGCTGAGGGGAGCAGGGCCAGCCTGGACCCCACAGCTCATCGTCCTCGCTGGGGCGTGGGGTCTGCTAAACACAGAGGCTCAGCCCGCCCGAGGCCAGAGGGGATGGAGTGACATTGCTAGAGGGAAACAGGTTGGGAGATAGGCTTGGAGACCACAAATGAGGTCTTCTGGTGCTTCTTGGAAGGGTTCATGCAGAATGGCGGCCGGCGTGGAGAGGACTTTTACGAGGAAAGTGTCCACAGAAGAACAGAGACAGATGTCAGAAATGAGCGAGGCGTCAGTAGCTTTCCCGTCGGTAATCCTAGCTGGATCCGAGGCTGAGATCACAGGGTCACAGCTGAAGCCATCCCAGGCAGAGAAGTCTGGAAGACTTGATCTCCAGTATAATTATCCAACCATAAAAAGTAGGCTGGATGTGTGGCTCAAATGGTAGAGCACCTGCCATAAGCAGCATGAAGTACCGAGTTCAAGCCCTAGAACCAACAGCAACAAAAAATTTGATATGAGGTTGGCTCAGTGGTCGAGTGCTTGCCTTGCATGCATGGGGCCCTGGGTTCGATTCCTTAGCACCATATAAGCAGAAAAAGCCAGAAGTGGCACTGTGGCTCAAGTGGCAGAGCATTCTCCTTGAGCTGAAGAGCTGAGCGACAGTGCCCAGGCCCAGAGTTCAGGCCCTGCAATGGACAAAAAAAAAAAAAAGTTGATATGAATACATACATACAGATGTATGTATGAATATATATATATATATATATATATATATATATATATTTAAAGTTCATTGTGCTTAAGTATGAAATGAGTGTAAGTCCTTAAGTATGAAGTAGTTACTTAAATGGAATATATGTTAAAATAACAAGTTTCAGCCAGGATCGATGGCTTATACTTTACTCCTTGTTACTTGAGAGGCCGAAATCAAGAGATCAGGGCAAGCAAAAAACTTTGAGACCTCCATCTCAACCCATCTGTGTGTGTGGTGGTACATGTCTGCCATCCCAGTTGCAGTGTAAAACATACATAGTAGGAACAGAATCCAGCGCAGGCTGGGTAGAAAGTGAGACCTGTCTCCAAATACAACCAAAGCAAAAAGAATAGGAGCTATGCCCAAGTGGTAGAGGGCCACACAGCGCGCACAGTGAACATGAAGCCTTGATTTCTATGCCCGCCCACCCCACTAAAGAAAAAAAGTGACTTTTGAGGCACCCTAAGAAAATTGGTAACCTCTTTTCCCTAAATCCTTTGTGATGTTAATTACACTGTTCACATCTTTTCCTGTTTTCCTGACAGTGACACTTAAGTTATTTAAACTTTTAATTAAATTTTAAAATTCCTTGTGTATTTATTCATGAGAAGGGAGCATTAGAAAATTTCACAAAGGAAATAAACTAGGGATTTCTAGAACTGTAAATGTGAGCTGTAGAAAGACAGCTTAATTTAATTGTATGAATGTATGTATGTATGTATGGTTTGTTTGTTTGTTGTGCTAGTCCTGGAGCTTGAACTCAGGTCCTGAGTGCTGTCCCTGAGCTTTTTTGCTCAAGGCTTCAGCTCTACCACTTGAGCCACAGCTTCACTTCTGGTTTTCTGGTTAACTGGAGATAGGAGTCTCACAGACTTTCCTTCCCTGGCTGGTTTTGAATGGCGATCCTTAGATCTCAGCCTTCTGAGTAGCTAGGATTACAGGTAAGAACCTATCCTTGACCACAAAAATTTAGAAACAGTGCCCAGGCCTTGAGTTCAAGCCTTTGGACTGGCATACACACACAGACACAGACATAGACATAGACATAGACAGACATAGACATGAACATACACATAGACACAGACACAGACAAACACACACACACACACACACACACACACACACACACACACACACACACACACACACACACACACACACACACACACACAATCCAGTTGTGCTGAGAGGAGACAGTTGGGTTTCTGGGGCCTGGAATGACCAGGCCATCATTGGTGCGTCTCTCCATATACCAACCCTGTCTTTAGGACTACATTTCTTTTTTACCCTTTTAACCTAATACTTTTTCCATTCTGTCCATGGATGTAATACTTTCCCCTCTGTGGGCACAGAAATCCCAGTCCCTTGCCAACAAAAATAATATTGTAACCATCAAAGCCGCACCATGTAAATACATGCTTTTGCACTGGGCCTTGGAATAGCTTCTTCTTTTTAAGCAGATGTGTTATTTTAAAGCAATATTTTATGAAAAGCATTTGAAAAAAAAAACTTCTTAAAATCATTCTATGGCTGATGTAAAATAATCTTATATAGGTTGGGGTTTAAAGTTCATTTTAGATTGTTAAGGCTGCAATTCCTGAGGGAATGCCATGTGCCAATCTCTGGATTTTTTTTTTTCTCTTTTTCTGCTCAGATTCCAGGGAGTGGGTTTTCCTAATTTCCCTCCTGTTTATTACATTTCTGCTAGGATTAGCTTTCCTTCTTTGAGCCAAGAAAGACATTGAAGGTCTCTATACTGAATCTGTAAATCGAAGTCTCCATATTGAATATAAATTTCATTGCATCCTCCTAGCTCTGCCTGTTGTTTACAGTTCGGAGTTGTGATTATTTTACAATCTCTTTCCTGTGATTTGAGTTGGGCGGTCAGGAATGAGGAATTCAGGTGTGTGTTGGTTCTTTGACGCTTGTCCTGCTCCGTGAGTTCTTGCACTGCCCTGCTTGGGCCTGCCCTGAATGCGTGCCCACAGCTGCTGGTCCGGTCGCCTGCCCGGTGTCTTTCACAGCACGTGAGGATTGCAGTTGTGGACTACATGTGGCTCTCAGTGATGTGTATGGAAATCTGCTCCGATTGAATAAAATACTGCATTAGTCATTAGTAGTCTCATTCTCATTCTCAGGTCAGGCTGAGGTAACTTCACAGAATACATTTAGTGTATCTGCATTCTGGCTACAACTCATCACGTAAGTTCAGTCATGGTGTTTTCTACTTGTGATGTCACTTAAGCAGTCAGAAGATTTCAGATTCTTGAGCATTTTGGATTTTGGATTAGAGATGCTCAACCCATGGCACAAATGGGATGGGAGGGCCAGGCCCGATGTGTTTGAGGCTGGCACGATTCTGCTGAGCTGAATCTCCAGCCTCTTTCTTACTAGTTATTTATCAGATAGCATCTTATTTCCCACCCAGGCATGTACCTGATGCACGATGCACCTACTGTTGGCTCCCTGTCCTGTGATCCCAGAGATTGTGTACCACGTGTCTAGTTTTCCTTCTGTGGAGATAGAGTTTCAAGACTTTTCTGCCTAGGCTTATTCTCACAATTTAGCCTCCCGTGTGTCTTGGGATGACCAGTATGTACCAGACTGCCCAGGAATGGCTTGAGAGTGGGGCCCTGCTACCTTTTCTGCACCAGCCTTGAACTGTGATCCTCCTAGTATCAGCCTCTCAAGGAATTTGGATTACAGGAATTTGGTTCACTGACACCCAGCAATTCTAAACACAATTTGTCCTATTTAGTGCTTTAATAGCTTTAAGTCTTCTTCAACACCAGTAGTCCAAGGATAAGCCCTCTCTATCTTGTTCACTATAATTTTAGTTTTTAATCTCAAAGCAAAAACTATTGCGGAATAACTTAGTAGATGAAGTAACATTTTAGTGAGATCTCAGTTTTCTACATTTCTTCTCCACAGTGAAATTTAAAGGTGGAGGGTAGCAGGCCAGGTACAAATATCTTGTTCAAGTGAAATGTTTGGCTGTGCAAAGCCATCTTTTTTTTTTATTTTAGTGGATAATTCTATGAAAACAGGGCTTTGATTTGCATGTAGAAAAACCAGACTTATGTCCGTTAGTTGGGGTAATATGTCTGAACCTAAAGCACTTCGAGTTTTAACAAGAGTGATGCATCACTGCCACATGAGAATTAGTTACCACATTATGGTTAGATTATTTTGGAAATTTTTCTATCTGTCTGCAAGTGTCCAGTTCTGCTTCAAATCAGCATAGTGGTACAAAAACGCTGACTGCTGCTAACACTTCACCTTTGACTCTTCAGCTGTTGAGGTTTTGTGGTGTGGGTAGAATCTGTACACAGCCTCAGATGTGGAAGGAAGCTTCGAGTTCCTCTAAGCTAGGTTTTTGACTGAGTTGACAAGCAGGTGAGACTCTTATTCCGTTTACCTCAAAAAACTTGAAATAGAGACCGCTAAAGGTGCTATGTGTGAGTGTTTGCTTATTTAGGCCTGGTATGTCTCCTCTCTGACTTCAGCTGTCTTTAATCTGTGAAGGGAGCCTGTGACTCTGCCTTGGTGCATGGGACCAGCAGAGTTGCCACGATAACTTCCTACAGAGATCACCTCTGTTCTGCACAAGCTTCCATTTAAAATCACATATCTAGTCGGTAGGGTTTCCATAAGATGGGATTTATCTCAAATGATCATCTCTGCTGTGATAGTTCCAAATTGCAAGCACTTTATTTTTGCAGTCCACATTTGTGTTTCCTGATAAAACACACAGAAATGCGTGGGCCCACAGCAAGTATTATTTACTATGTATCAAGTATTCATTATTTATTAAATATTATAATGATGACTCCCAGATTATTCAAAAGGAAACACCCCACAAGTTTGAAAAGAAAAAACACACCAAGTGGTATGGTGCTTACATCTTTTAGGTCAGAGTATTTAAGCTTTAGCTTGGCCTCACTGCTCCTGATGGGTGTGGCTTGAGCCCGCGGCTCACCTGAGTGGGCGTGGCTTGGCCCCATGGATCTCCTGAGTGGGCGTGGCTTGGCCTCACTGCTCCTCTGTGTGGGCGTGGCGTCATTGTAGGTAAAATAGAGATGCAGCTGGAAACCAGGGCAGGACTCTGCAAAGGTTTTCTTCGGGAATGAACCAACAGCAGTGGAGCTGTGTAATTATGTCCACAGCAGGACCTCAGTTCTGCCCTCCCTGAAAGCCTATGTGGTGCAGCCGTGTAGTTAGAACTGATGCCCTTTCTATGCTGGAAAGGCGATGAAGACCAGGTTTTGCCCTAAGTAAACTAATTTTATCTGGCACCCATGGGGCCTACCCGGCATCATCACAGGTAGAAAGCCAGGCACTGGCGGCACATACCTGTAATCCTCACTACTCAGGAGGCCGAGATGTGGGGATCTTGTTTGGGTGGCCATTTCAGGCAGGAAAGCCCCTGAGACTTTTATCTCCAGTTAACTACCACAACGCTAGAAGTGGATCTGTGCTGTAAGTGTTAGAATGCTAGCTTTGAGCAAAAAAGCTCAGGGACAGCATCCAAGCCCTGAATTCAAGTCCCAGGACCAGCACATGTGCGTGTGCATGTGCACATACAGTAAAATCAGATGTCCAACTGTAAAGCCTTAGCTTAGCCTCACTGCAAAATTTAAAACAGTAAGTTCCAAACATATCCAAAACTTCACGAGCTGCGTCGCAATTCTAAGCAAGCATTTCCTGAGTGCCTCATTTATGGAATGGAGTTTTGTCATAGATTTCAAGACTCCAAGAGTAATTAATTAGGTAGAAAAATCTAATGGCATTAATGACTCTTTTGTCTCATACGGTATAACTGAGAGGAAAATGATGCACAAAATCCCTTCTCATTGAGTTGCAATTCACAGGTCGGGCCACACTCTGTTCTCTTATTCTTTGCAGCATCAGATATGTCACAAGATGTTCTGGGAACTTCTGTAACAGCATAGTGAGCTTTTGTGGCAGAACATTGATGTCATAGCTTGCGAATGTCACCTCCTCCATGCCGGGTGGAGGGTCTTGTGTGCCAGCTGACCTAGTCTGTGATAAATTCAGGACCTAAATAAAGGCCTGGAGCTTGGCAGAATCACTCAAGGGTGTTCATTACTTGTTGCAGGAACGGCATCTGTTGCAGTGGCTGGGCTCCTTGCTGCTCTTCGAATAACCAAGAACAAGCTGGCTGATCAGACGATACTGTTCCAAGGCGCTGGAGAGGTACCTACTTTGCACAATGATGCCTGTGGTCTCCTAAACGAATGAACACGTAGCCAGTTGTAACTACTTCTCCTCTCCAGGGTGCATGTGTTCTTTCATGGTTTCATGGATTGTAAAATCTAGGCTTAACTATGTGGTTCTCAAGTATTGAGGCTTATTCTGAGTATAGCAGTAGAAAGGTTTTACTTTTTGATTGTTTTGTCATTTCTTTTTTATTCTATTAACTTGAAGCAGTTGTACTAAAGGGGGTTACTGTTCAACATGTCCCCATATGAGTACAATGCATCTCGATCAATAAGGAAGGCATTGTTTTACAGGGTTACATTGTAGTGTTACCAGATGTTGCCATGGATTTCTGTTGTGCACATGTAAGGTGTCCTGAGAAGCTGTCAGTGGGAGGCGAGATGAGAATGGGTTTTCATCGCAGCTGGGGCAGCTGCTGCTGGCTGCACTGTCCTCTCACCACATCTCAAGTTTCCCACGTTGTTCAATTCAACCTGCACATCTGCAACTCTGTTTATCTTCAAGAAAAAGTATTTGCAATTAAGAGACTTACAGTACATTATAAACATTCACGTGAAAAGAACTGATTTATAAGTGCTACCTTTGTAAACTGCATATCACCTGCACTTACAGTTCCTGGAAGGAGGTGTAGCAAGACCAGATTATGCTGTTTTCTGTTGTCATTGTCTATAATCAAATCATTTGAAAAGAGAAAACTAGACTCCATTAGTAGTAATTCACTTCCAGAAATAGGAACGATGTTATACATTTTCTTGTAGGAAAACTGTCAAGATCTCTCTAGAGTTACAGAACATAATAAATCAGAAAAAAAAAAAACACTTTTGGAAATATCTGCCTGTATCTATATGCCTCTCTCTATAGATAGATCACCTGACAAACTTTCAGACTTCACAGCCCTTTCTGTGTTCACATTAAGAAAACAAGTAAATGGCAGGGAGCATTATTTTGGGGGTCACTTTCACCCTTTGGCCTAGTTGGGCAAGTTCCCACCCAGGTGACCAGACTCCCCTCATCACCTGAGACGGAGAAGCTTGAGCCTAGTGAGCAGGCCTGGCTGAAACGTGCTTTATTTCCATTCAGTCATTTCCTGTTGGAGCAAGTCTCCTCTTAATAGGATTGAAATAGTGATAACCAGGGATTTTGTTGACTTATCTGTTGCTAAATTGCAAAATGTGAAATAATGGTTGTGCTGTGGTCTGAAGAACTCAGTCCACGTGTGATGAAATTACTTTGTGAAAGGTCACTACAGCTCTTAAGGTCAAGAGAGCCTTTAGCAATGTTTTATTAACAGAGGCAACATGAGGTGAATGAATGTAACTCCCGATAAAATCTGGCGTGGGATGGGTTTTGAAATCTTTGCTTCCCTGACCCCATTCTCAGGCCGCCCTGGGCATTGCTCATCTGATCGTGATGGCCATGGAGAAAGAAGGTTTGCCAAAGGAGAAAGCGATCAGAAAGATATGGCTGGTTGACTCAAAAGGATTAATAGTGAAGGTAAGAATATGGCCCTTTAATCATCATGAAGATCAGTTATGCCTTTCTGAGTAACAGTCTTTTTTTTTTTTCTTTGTTGGTCATGGGGCCTCAAACTCAGGGCCTGGGCGTTGTCCCTGAGCTCTTTTGCTCAAGGCTAGCACCCTACCACTTTAAGCCACAGCACCACTTCTGGTTTTGGAAGGTGGTTAGCTGGAGATAAGAGTCTCTTGGAGTTTCCTGAACAGGCTGGATTTGAACTGTGATCCTCATTTCTCAGCCTCCTGAGTAGCTGGGATTATAGGTGTGAGCCACCAGCAGTGGGCCTGTGTGTCAGTCTTAAAGACTCCTAGTGGTCCTGTCCCTACCTATACACTGTGTTGAAAGAGTTGTTGTTAAACATGAACCATGCTGCTACACAAATAATTCTGACACTAATTTTAGGTGCATGAGAGAACTATGGCTTAGGAAGAGATTCCATTTTGAGAGTACAGGCCTTTGTCTCTTTGAAGTTACTTGGTTTCCAAGAGAGGCAGTGCAATGGAGGCAGACGAAACGCAGGCGGACCCTTTAGTGAGCATGCTCTGTCAGGCATGCGTTGGTGAGAAGGGGAGGAGGGGAAAATGAAATGGCCCTCCATCTGCTACGTTCTCAAAGAAAAAAAACAAAACAGCAATTCTTGAGGGGTTGAAAGGGACTTTGTGAAAGACTTTAGTAAGTAGGCCATTTGAATGTTAACTTTCCTGAGCTTCATATTCCCAACTTTAACAGAGATAATAAATAAGACCAGCTTTATTCAGTCATTGTGAGAACTATGTAAGAATATGTATGTAAGAATATGTGAGCACGTTGCAACCCATGGCACTGGTATATTTATACCACTCGTGTGTGTGTGTGTGTGTGTGTGTGTGTGTGCGTGTGTGCGCGCGCGCGTGCCAGCAAGTCCTGGGGCTTGAACTCTGGGCCTGGATGCTGTCCCTGAGTTTCTTTTGCTCAAGGCTAGTGCTCTACCACTTGAGCCACATCTCTACTTTCAGCTTTTTGTTGTTTAATTGGAGCTAAGAGTCTCCTGAACTTTCCTGTCCAGGCTAGCTTCAAACCAAGATCCTCAGATCTCAGTCCCCTGTGTAGCATAAGCCACCAGTGCCTGGCATATATCATTCTTTTTTAAACTGATAGAAAAAAAAAAGATATCAATCCTCCTTCTATGCAAAGACATCATGAATTGTGCTGACCCAGGAGTATAAAACAGTCCTGAAAAAAAGTCCAGAAATATGTTTCTAGTGATATTTTAATGTGAAATTTGTATATACACATATAGATTACAGCATAAGTTTAGCAAAGGTTTCAAGTTCCATGGATTATAATCTATGGAATAAAGTTTTTGGCCAGACCTAATCAGTCATTCCTCCTTCATGTCTTTTACTTGCCAAAATAAAAAAGTGCAAATATGATTGCTAAGAAAAGTACCATTTTAAAAGCTTGTTATACATCTAATAGCTTGTTTACTATTTGACATAGGACAGTAAATTTCAAGTGATGGATTTTTTTTCATGTCTTTGAAGTCAAAATTCTTACATTGAGCTTTGTTACAAACTAATATCTTAGAATAACAAAAATTAGGATAATCTTGCTTTCAAATTGACATGATTCTTTTAGTTGTTATTTTTTGTCCTTAGACAATATCTGTCGAGAGCCAATCATAGCCATTTTATGAGCTTAAAGTGTGATTGTTTGTAATATATTAAAAGAATCATGAAGTTTTAACCAGAACATTTTCTTGGGAAAGCCCCTTCACATTTTAAAGATATAAAAATCCCAGCCTCAAATGCTAACCGTAATGGACTCATCCTTGGAACTTTATTACTAAGGAATGGTGATTACTAATGTTGCGCATGCTTTCTGTGTTTATTTCAGCACGCATTATAGCATTTCCCATAATTGATCTCAGAACCATATCAGCAATGGAAGGGGTGTGATATACAATATCAGTATTGTCATTGATAACCTCAGTGCTAATAAGTTGATTGAAATCAATCACTTGGTCATTGATGATATGCAAAAATCTTTAATATTTTGTAGCAGGAGATATGGATATATCAATTTAGTCAACGAGTATTCTTTTTTTTTTTTTTTTTTTGTGGGTCATGGGGCTTAAACTCTGGGCTTGGGCGCTATTCCTGCACTCTTCAGCTCAAGGTGAGCACTCTATCACTTGAGCCACAACACCACTTCTGGTTTTCTAGTGGTTTATTGGAGATAAGAGTCTGACGGACTTTCCTGCCCGGGCTGGCTTTGAACCATGATCCTCAGATCTCAGCCTCTTGAGTACCTAGGATTACAGGTGTGAACCATCGGCGCCCGGCTTTAAATACATTTTAATAGAAACAAGTCAATATTTAACAAGTAGAACCTCCTCAAATAAAAATCAGAGGGAAAGGAAGGTAGAAAAGAGAGGAAAGAAGAGGTATCAGCAGCATGGTAGTCTGCACATTGTGCAATGGTGACTTTGGAACATTTTCAAGTAGGACAGGAAGTCACAGAACAAACTCATCCATGCTTAACTTCTCAGATAAATATAATTTTGCTCCCACCAATAAACCAAGTTAATGCTAAGATAGAGCACTTCTGAAGTGGATTCCACTCAGCTCTGTTAGGATGTCCGATTCTCACCCAGAATAAGATCAGAAATTGCTTTGAAATTTGCTTTTTTATTTTGCTCCGTTGCAAAGAACAAATGTATAATGACTATAGTGATCATGAACCAAGGCACGCTGTGTGCTGCAGTGGCAGTTGTGTAAGGCTATCTTCTCCCCTGTGGTGCACAATACCGGACTAGGGCTCCAAAGCCCAGCCTGGAGAAGAGTTTCCTCCTCCCATTGTTATGCTAGCTATTTAACAATGGAGCTACCACTCTTTGAGTGACACCCAATGCATTTCTGCACACACACTGAACAGACTGCCTCCCAGGAGACTTTGCGGATTGGAGAGAGCTGCAGAGAGATGGTTTGCTTGTCATTTCACGTGGTGTTTGACACCGCGTGTGCAGCCAATAAGAAAGGCAGAGGCAGAGAGCAGATGTCCTTGTCTCTCAGACAGTCAGATGCACATTAATATCACTGCCTACTGCTGAAACAAAAGCCCTCATTCAGTCTGCTGTGTCTCCTCGCTCGCACTAATTGAGGAGAGAAGGAAGGGGAAAAAGGGGGAAAGGAAACAGGGAAGGAGGAAGGGAAGAGAGAAGATAAGGAAGGAATTTGGGATATCCGCGCATGAAGAGGTGTTCACAAGTGCTTTGCCAAAAGAAGGTGGAAGGCATCTCAGCAGAGAATCCTGGAAAGGGAAAAAGAGGCAGAAGAAATGATTTTGCTGTCGGGTTTAAGTCATCAGCCTAAGGGATTTGTGTGTCACTCCAGGTTTCTGAGAGCTGGTGAGCCATGAGTGTGCAAAAGTGGAAGTGTGGAGGCAGCTGCGGCGGTCTTACGAGCGTGAGGAGAGCGGCCACACGTAATACAGTCAGCTTGGAAAACGGGGTGGAAAATCCTTGGCAGGCCTGTTCTTTTTGCCCTGGATTCTTCTGCCTGTGTGCAGTGAGCCCCGGTGCTGCTCATGCTGTCTTTTGGGGTCCTGGCTCCTCTGGGTGCTCTTGGCAGCCTGGGGTGTGTGCTGGGGGGACTCACAGCGCGGGCCCCGAGTTCCGTCTTCTCTCGCCAGGGTCTGCGGGCATCGCGGTGATTTATGCGATGTGATGTTTGTGATAGAGCACACAGCTTTTCTAGAGAGATCAGAGGCAAATGTATTCAAACTGCATCCTGAGGACAGTTTGGCGGTGCTTCCTTCCACCCGCCTTTCCCTGTCTCCTTGATCATTTATTTGCTGCCCTTCCAAGCTCTTTAGAGGTTTTGAAGCGCACAAAGAAGGAGATTGTGAATCACAGAGAGAAAAAAAAGAAAAGGAAAGAAGCAGTAGAAGTTTGTGACTGCCCATTTATTGTTCTTTAGCTTTCCTTTCCTTCTTCAGAGCATATCATTTTATACTTTTTTTCCCCTTGAAAACATGCAGCTTTTTTTAGCCTATATCTGATAGGAATCTGGAAGGCTCTTTTAGGGTGATGATTCTCAAACCTGGCTGATTGTTTCCAATCACCTGGAAGCTTCTTAAAATCCACTCCTAGGTCCTGGGCTCACCGTGGAGTAGAGCAGAGCTAGCTCTGGACGTGGGCTCGGGATCCGCCCCTCCATCGAGGACTGGTGCCCACTTAGCTTTGGCAAGCCGGCATCTGCTTCATCTGTACCAGCTTCGCCACCGAGTTCCGGGAAGCGGGGTGCAGGGATGGGAGAGGCCGAGTCCGGCCCATGCTCCATCTTGCGTGTGCATGCCACGGTCAGTGTCTCCTTGCAGCACTTCTCTTTGTTGGGACCACAAGATCCTCTCAGAAAAAAATATTCATTTATTTGCTATCAGCGATGAGAATATGCTCTACTTCTTGTCCTTTCTGTCTCTACCCAACCAAAGCTGTCACAAACTACTAAAATGGCGAGGCCATCGTTAACGGATGGGGCCAGAACTATGCACTAAAATACTTTAAATTTGCTGGCCTGACAATCAGGCATTGCACGGGGACAAATCTTTGGAAGCCCTGCATGAAGGAAAATGAAGACTATCTTCTCGTCATTTTCAGCTTCCTTCACATCTTTCAAAATCATTTTGCATTTCAGATGACAGTCTGCACTTGATATAAACCGACTCTTATTTCTGTGCTATTTGAAGCAGCCAGGCTGTGTTCTGCCAGGTTGGATTTGGTTATTTTCAGCTGCTAACACAATCATCTCTAAGATTTCTTTGGTAGTTTTCTTGTCTCATGTGGGTGATTACTTTGTGGTTTGGTAATGTAATGAAAAGGCACAGATTTCTATTTTTATGGACAGCTTAGGCACATTTGTTCGCTACTCTGTGCTGTTGTTAGTCGCTGGCTGTGGGGTAACTGCTGCTGGTCGCACAGTTTTGCTAATCTTCTTTGGATCACGTTTGGTGCCTAAGCACCTTTTTTTTTTTCAAAATAAAAGGACACCAATATTTACCTCTTAGAATGTGGCATATATATATATATATATATATATATATATATATATATATATATCACCATTTACAATTTCTTCTTTGTTAATAATTCTGAATCTCTGATATATATTTTTCTCTCTGATCCTTTCAGTAAGTTTCTTCTTTTCTGTTTTGAGGTAAACCATAAAGTAGAGATGAATTATAAGACTTTACCGTTATTAGGAGTGAAACCTGATTCTGGGAACAGGACATGGAACAGGACATGCTCCAGGGACTGTCCAGTATCGGCCGTTTCTTTGACAGAGTGCCACTCCAGCTCTGTGGATGGGCAGGTGACCGGGCTATGGGGAAGAGACATGGCCCCAAGAACAAACTAAACTAGCTTCCTCTTATGACCTCATGTGTACACAAAATTACGTAACTGCTGGAGACCTGGCTCAAATAGCAGGGCACCTGCCTAGCAAACATGAAACCCTGAGTTCAACTGCCACGCCCCCAAATGGTTGAATGGTCACAACATAAAATTCAACAGAACGAAATTAGATTAAACAACAGTAAGCAGATATTTGAGAATTAAAAAGTAATTCCTTAAATGTGGCATGATGGTTGAAATTGTCAATGATAGATCTTTTGAAACCGTGAGCACCTTTGATTTGAGACAGGCTCTCACTAGGTAGTCCAGCCTGGCCTCAAACTTGTGATCTTCCTGCCTCCATTTCCCGTGTGCTGGGATTTTAGGGACCACGCTTGGCCAAGACACTGTCTTAGCGTTGATTTTGTCACTGGCTTTCCTGGAAGGTAAGGACTTGCTAGGTGAAGTAAGTCTTCTGGCTGCTTGTCTCGGATTCTGGAACAGAGGAACTTTGTTATAAAATTGTACACAAGCAGACCTCCAAGTATGGTGACTTAGATAGTTAACATATGGGGGGTGGGGATCTTGCCGAGGGTTATTAAGGGCTGTAGTTGTAGGTGGGTGAGAGGCTTAAGGTGCATCCGGCATCCCAGTGTCCATAGGCAGATACCCAGTCATGGCTTCTGCAGCCAGCTAAGGAGAGCCAGCTGCATCCCTGGGAAGCTGGCCCATCACTTAGCTCCTGTCTGCCTGTGTACACTTAGCTCCCATCACTTAGCTCCTGTCTTCCAGTGGTTCACTTAGCTCCCATCACTTAGCTCCCATGGGGCAGTGGAACACTGGATGCTGAAGACTGCATTGTCCACCTCAGAAGAACCGAGCACCTCCACCGCCAGCTGGCAGGCAGGCCTCGTGGCCGCTGCTCCCTGCGTTCCTTTGTCTGGCAGGTGTGAAGGTGATTGGCCTGAGTGCGTGAATGCGCCAACACTGGGCAGCTAAGGGGGAGAAAGCTGGGGAAGTCGGGCAGTGCGGGGAGCCCTCTCGCTCTAAAGTCGCCGCTGGATGTGTTTGCCGTTCCGTGGGATTGTCTGATGCCTCTTGGGTGCGAGGTTCATTTCTCTCCCACACCCGCTACAGACTATATTCGTTTCTGGTAAAAAGTGCTAAGCTTGTGGTTTGTTTGGAACAGATGTGGGGCAGTCTCTCGTATCCGCCTTGGAATTTCACTCTTGCAGAAGAAGCAAAACAGTCGTGATCTTAGCCTGCACTGCTTCCAGAAAGTGTGGACTGAGCAGAGTGACAGGGAGCGAAAATTGGTGGAACATAATGAACATTAAAGCATTGCCTATGGCTTCATTGCTAGCCACAAACTCCCATTGCTGGACCATAACCATTTGTCCTTCATGCCTTCCTGGGCCAGCCGGGGAAGGGCAGAGTCACATTAGCCTCTCGAGGCCAGCAGCTGGCCAGCTCTGAGGCTTCCAAAGCCAGGCAAAGGCACAGGAAGGCTGCTGGGAGCTTTGCTCCGGGGCTCCCACAGGCCCAGGCGGCCCTGGCTCCCGCCTGCTCCAGCCCCAGCTCCTCCACCTGATGACCATCACGCAACCAGGGCATGCCTTCCCAACTGGGTGGATCGATTGCCATTGGTCAGCGTTTTCATGGTAACAAGGGCTCCTGAACTCAGTGCCAGGATGCAGTGTACTTGGATATATCATGAGAGAAAGCTGGAAAATGATCTCTTAGAAACCAGAACTGACAGGCGGTGAGCTCCATGCTACGCAGCCACTCATGGCAAGAGCCATCCACGACAGACGAGAAGGACACAGAGCAAGCTCCTCACTGCTGGAGTTGGTTTTGTTTTGGTGTTGTTCAGAAGAATTTCAGTTAGTACTGACCAGCCTGCTCCTGGGTGCTTTCCATGCCTTGCTTCCCTGAACCCACTGTTAGCCTCACAAAGAAGAAATTCCTATTATTCTTGTTAACACACAAGCAAAGAAGCACGAAGAGACTCACATGGTTCTCGTTTTCTAGAATTCTCCCTGTTGGAATCCCTTATGGCTTAAAGTCTCCAAACCTAAACCAAGGTTCACATGAAACACTCTTAATTTATCCTTCCCCAAACTGTTGAGATCAAATGAAATATGTAACTCCAACTTGTAAGTCCTAACGGACCACGTAAACTTAGGTAGTGATCTATTATAGAGTCAAAGGTTAGAAAACTCACCACCGGCGTGTTGACTTAGATGTTTCCTAACTGTAGACCTGTAGAAAACGGTCTCACGTGAGTATCTGTTGAAGAAATGAATGAAATAAATACTCTTGACAGTGAGTGAGAGAAGGGAACTTGAAGAGACTGTAAGAAAGGTCAGCAGAAGCTCATGCCTGTCTTCCTAGCTACTCAGGAGGCTGAGATCTGAGGATTGCGGTTCAAAGCCAGCCCGGGCAGGAAAATCCAATTAAACACCAGAAAACTGGAAGTGGCGCTGTGGCTCAAGTGTTAGAGCACTCGCCTTGAGCTGAAGAGCTGAGGGACAGTGCCCAGGCCCAGAGTTCAAGCCCTCAGCTCTTCTGCAGGCTGAGAACTGGAGGATCACAACTCAAACTGGCCCATCCCCAGTGAGCCAGCAAAAAGCAGGCCTAGAGGTGTGACGCATAGCCGAAGGTGAGGCTCCGAGTTCAAACCTGGGTTCTGGTAAAAAAAAAAAAAAAAGTGTACAAAAATGTAAGCATACGTACTCATCACAGGTAGAATATTCTGGAATGTCTCTACCCCACATGTTGGGCAGCTTGTTCATTTCTTCCCACCTGTGTCACTTAGGGACGTGCTTCCTTAACACCAGAGAAGGAGCAGTTTGCGCATGCACACGAGGAGATGAAGAGCTTAGAAGCCATTGTGCAAGAAATCAAGCCGACTGCGCTCATTGGTAACCCCCTCTCCCCTTCCCCCTTCCTCCACCTCCCTTCCTCCTCCTCCTCCCTCCTCCCTCTCCCCTTTGCTTGCTAACTTGAACCCTGGGAATTCAGACGGATGAGCATGCTCTTGAGCAACAGAGCCTTCTCCAGTCTCCCAGATCCGTAGGTGCTTGGTACTGTTTGAGCTCTGGGCCCTGCTGGAGAGCACGTTATGCTCAGCCCTCTGCTCACGCCTGAAACCCCTGGGCTTTGCATGCTGGACTCCCCAGAGACATGGACGGTCCTGTGCCCAAGGACAGGCTCCACCACAGGCTATGGCTAGGACGGAATTTGGAAGTGGGGTAAAGCCATAGGTCAGGTGGCAGCCTGTGTGCAAATGCCAGCCAAAGGGCGGGGGGGGGGGGGTCACGCACGCTAAAAAAGACCTCAGAGGAGGTGGGCATCAACGTGCCTTCCTGGCCCCCAGCATGCAATGTGGTGCCTACACGCAGGTAGTAGGCTGCTTTTAGATGTGTCCACATATCATGTGTTTTAAAAACATCTCAAAAGGAGTTGTCAAAGGTGATCTTGCGGAGGGTTATTAAGGGCTGTAATTGTAGGTGGGCGAGAGGCTTAAGGTGCACCCAGCATCCCAGCGTCCATAATCAGATACCCAGTCATGGCTTCTGTAGTCGGCTAAGGAGAGCCAGCTGCATCCCTGGGAAGCTGGCCCATCACTTAGCTCCTGTCTGCCTGTGTACACTTAGCTCCCATCATTTAGCTCCATGGGTCAGTGGAACACTTAGCTCCCATCACTTAGCTCCTATCTTCCAGTGGTTCACTTAGCTCCCATCACTTAGCTCCCATGGGGCAGTGGTTCACTTAGCTCCTATCACCTAGCTCTTGTCTTCCAGTGGTGATCCCGAGGATGTGTGTGCAGGTCTTGGAGCTTGAACTCAGGATCTGTCCCTGTGCTCAAGGCTAGCACGCCACCACTTGAGCTATAGCTACATTTATTTCTTTTTCTTTTTTTTTTGTACTTGTAGGAGTTCTTGTTGATAATATTGAAGTAAAGCTGAAAGCGTAAGGACAATGACCCCCCCCCCCCCCCCCCCCCGCCCCGGTACTGAGTTCTCAGTCCTGTTTCTTAGGCCACGGTCTCATTTCTGTTAGATTCTCCTCAGAGCGGGTTGCTTCTCCCCATGGACTTAGATCATCATCTTAAGTGTTCACACTGTTTATAAAATGTCCTTGCGCTGTACCCTGAACAGGCTGAAATATATACGCAGAATTGCTTACAAAAGCAGTCTGTGGTTGGGACACGGTTTAACTTGCTGATTAATGAAGAGGCTAACGTTGGGATTCACAGGCAACTCCTTTCCTCCTCGTCCTTCAGCACAAATATCCCTTATGCCGTGTGTGGTCTCTTGGAAGACGCCTGGGATATCTCCTGGTTTGGTACCCGTGCTCCTTGGAAGAATTCAGCCATGAATGTCCTGACCGCTGGTTTCTCTGCTTCCTTAGGAGTGGCTGCAATCGGTGGTGCATTCTCTGAACAGATTCTCAAAGACATGGCGGCCTTCAACAAGAGACCTATCATTTTCGCCTTGAGTAATCCAACCAGCAAAGCAGAGTGCTCCGCGGAGCAGTGCTACAAGTTCACTCAGGTGAGGCGATCCACTGAGGGAGTAGCTATGGTGCTTACTTCAGTACAGCCAAGGTTAAAAGCAAAGTGACCAAAAGCCAGAAGTGGAGCTGTGGCTCAAGTGGTAGAGCACCAGTCTTGAGCAAAAGTGCCTAGGGACAGCACCCAGGCCCTGAGTTCACAATGCCACAGTGGACAGACAAAGAGATGAAAAGCAGTGAACATAGCAGGAGAACACTTTGATTTCCCTGGATATTATTGTCTCTTCCTCCTCTTCTATGGAAAAACTAATCTTGTCATACTTCAGCGATGACCATCTTCCCTGAGGACTTGGAGGAGTATCTGCGATTTACACATAAAAGTGAAAGAAGAAAGGAGCCCTGTGGTTTTCAGATGGTCATTAAAATAGTTCTAACTAGCTCTTCCCAAACACTGAAGCACACAGTATAAAACCACAGCCTCATTTTTGCTTTGCTGAGTTCTGGGTTTGGATTTCCAGGGCTCGGGTGGGGCCTGTGGGCCGCTGTCCCCACGCCAGCCCAGCCACACGCTCCGTCCTCTGGCGGCAGTCCTTTCCTGCTTACAGAAATCACCTATCTGATACTGTTTTGTACTTGTGCTCTTCAAAGAGGTGAAAATGCCAGAATAAGAGAGTAGGGACTGAGTTTTAGCTACGTAAAACTATTTAACTTTGGAAATAAATCCAAACTGGAATAGAGAGGGGAAATCACAGTGACGTCACTCCACAAATTGGAGTCTGGTCGATGCTGTGCTTCTCATTGCTAGAGCTAGAGATGATGTTTTCGGGGACAAGGAATCACTACATGGCTTATGGCTCTTATTTGGGGTGATCTTGGGGTCTTCATTAAGTTTGATTTTATCCTGTCTGATTGGGGAGTTTGCCTCCCATTCCTCAGTGTTCTTTAACTTGTGTGTGTGTGTGTGTGTGTGTGTGTTTGGTGAGTGTGTGTGTGTTGTGTGTGTGCATGGGTCCTGAAGCTTGAATTCAGGGCCTGGGAGCTATCTCTGAGTTGTTCTCAAGCCTCGTGTTCTGCCACTACAAATCCATCTCCGGCTTTTTGGCAGTTTATTGGAGATCATAGTCCCATGGACTTGGCTGCTTGGGCTGGCTTTAAACCTTGATCCTCAGATCGCAGCCTCCTGAGTGGCTAGGTTTATAGGCATGAGCCACCAGCATCTGGATAAATTCTTGGAGGAGAGAAAAACCCCCCACAGTCTTTTGTGCAATCACAAAGTTTTAGCATATTACTATGTAAAAACAGGAGCACAGCAAACCAGTGTTTAGTGATTGTGTCTGCATCTAAGCTCAGCAGGCCTCAAGAATTGACAGTCTGTGGTTCACATGTGTGAAATTAGCCAAACTTGCATAAGTATATTTTAAGATTGGAATGCGTCAAAGATATGTGGTCTCACCTCTTCTGATCTCCCCTAATGCTCTGTATTGTCAGACAGAAAACACTGGAAGTCATTTTGTCACTAACAGTTGTGCCTTGAACTCAAATGTGATTGCCAGTACGCCCTTCCTGCGTTCAGAAGTGTGTCCCGGGAGCGTGTGGAAATGGCTGCTGGGGCCAGAGCGATGATACTTCCCAGCTTCGCTCATTTTGGGGGTCAAGGACCCCCACCATTTCAGAGCCCACGTCCACGTCACAGGGCCCTCCGGTTTTCACAGGGGTTGAGTACTGCGGCCTGAGACCGCAGCGCTGCCCACAGCCCCGTGTGTCATCTGGTGCTGTGTCTCTGTGTTGCAGGGCCGCGCGATTTTTGCCAGTGGCAGTCCTTTCGATCCGGTCACTCTTCCGAGCGGACAGACCCTGCACCCCGGCCAAGGCAACAATTCCTATGTGTTCCCTGGCGTGGCGCTGGGGGTCGTGACGTGCGGCCTGAAACATATCAGCGACAAGGTCTTCCTCACCACTGCCGAGGTTCGAACGCCCGCACCCCCTGCACGCTGCCTGACTCCTGGATCAGGGGAATGGAGAGCAGGAGGTGTCCCCCCGCTTCCCTCCCTCCCCCGGTGGCAGGGATGCCTCAGGGTTTCTGTACTCCCCAGGGGAAGAGAGCAAGTCAACATTTCTTCCATTTCCATCATCTTCCAGAACAGGCACATCAGAGCAATCATGACCTTTCATTCCTTCCTCCAGTCTAGTGCCCTGTTCCTGAATGCCTCTAGCGCCCCCTGGTGACCAATAGTGTGCAATGTCCTGTAGTTCTCATTCAGTGAAAATGACTGGGAGTTGGGGGGGGGGGGGGCGGTACCAGGGAGAACGGGTCTAGTCATCTGAAGGGTGCTCTTGGTATCCTGGCCATGCCAGCCACGGCCACGGCGTCAGTGCCACTCCCCTGTAAATCAGTTCTGTGTCATTTACTGTTTGCTTTCCTCTTTTTATCTCTTTTTAACTAAGTCTATTTCCTGGCTTTCATTGTTTTAATCCTACTTTTTCTTTCCTTTTCACACGCTTTCAATGATCTTAGCTCTTCATTTCTGTCATCTTTATTCTAATAATCCACCAAATCTGTGTATTTCTCATCATCTGCCATAACTCCGGTTACTTGCTAGATAATTCCACTGAAAGGCCCTGCCATATTCTCAAACACAACATGCTTAAAAAGCAGCCTGATCGTCAGGAGGGCGCCGGCGGCTCATGCCTGTCGTTCCCGCTGAGGATCTCGGTCTGAAGCCAGCCTGAGAAACTCTTTAATCTGTAAAAGATAGAAAGTAGAAGTGTGCTTCAAGTAGTAGAGTGCCATCCTTGAGCTACAAATCCAAACGGGAGCCTGAGGCCCGAGTTCAAGCCCTCCTACTGACACGAAACAGAGCAAAGCCCAAATGTATCAGTCACCTCTCACTGTCAGTATTGGTGTTTCTAGTGGTGGCACTTTTCCAAGCAGGCATCAAAGTATGCAAGCCATAGCACCTCCCATCCGCCCATCAAAGTGTGCAAGCCATAGCACCTCCCATCCGCCCTGGAAAGCCAGGAAAATTCCTGTGCCCTCAGGGCACTTCCAGAATCCAGCCTAGTCCTTAAGCTCTGTTCCTGAGAAGCCTGACCTTGATCTCCCGCCCTGCTCCTCCTCTTCAGTACTGGCTGTTCCTTACACACATCTCCTGCTGGTGTCCCCGTCACCCCACACCCGCCCTCGGGATCACTTCATCCCCCTCTTCTTTTCCCTCCCGTCCTTTCATCTGGGTTTTCTCCTCCTCTCTCTTTTCCTGCTCCCGGGGTTCAGTGGAGTCTCCCCATCTTTTCCCTAGCGGTGTGATTCCCCACACAGGGACAGCGCGCTGCCTTTGCTCACTGTGTCCACAGTGAGAGGAGGTGAAATCAGCGGGTGGCCCACAGGAATGGCTTCTGCACGCGCTGGTTCACTCAGCTGAGGGCCTGCGCGTCTGGAGGGCTCCCCGGAAAGCATTCCTTCCCCTTTTCTTGTTCTCAGGTCATCTCTCAGCAGGTGTCAGACAAGCACCTAGAGGAGGGCCGGCTCTACCCGCCTCTCAACACCATTAGAGACGTGTCGCTGAAGATTGCAGTGAGGGTAAAACCACACGCACTCTGTTGCCTTCCCTCTGCTCATTAAGCGTGTGTGTGTGTGTGTCTGTGTGTGTGTGTGTGAGAATTCAGGGCCCAGGCACTGTCCCTGAGTTTCTTTTGCTCAAGGCTAGTGCTCTACCACTTGAGCTGCAGCTCCACTCCCAGCTTTTTCTGTGATTAATTGGAGATAAGAGTCTCAGGGACTTTCCTGCCTTGGCTGGCTTTGAACTGGGATCCTCAGAACTCATCTTTCTGGGTAGCCAAGGTGACAGGCATAAGCCACTGGTGCCTGGCTGATGAAGTATTTTTATGTGAGAGTCTTCCTCAAAATGCATGTTGGGGGGGGTGGGGGCTGGGAAGGTGGCTCAGTGGTAGAGTGCTTCCCTTGCATGCATGAGGCCCTGGGTTGGATTCCTCAGCACCACATAAGCAGAAAAAGCTGGAAATGGTGCTGTGGCACAAGTGGTAAGAGTGCTAGCCTTGAACTGAAGAGCTGAGGGACAGCGCCCAGGCCCAGAGTTCAGGCCCCATGACTAACCAAAAACAAAAAATGCATGTGGGTATTGCTCACTGGCTCATCCTAAATCGCCCCTGCGGCCATCGGTTTGCTGTCAGTTGGCCGCATTCTCCCTCGGCCTCTCAGCGCAGCTACGCCTTTCCCTGCCACACATGTAACTTGTTGTAACTGTGGACTCCACACAGAGATGGGGGGCACAGTTCTGTGCAGCCACCTGTCATCCAGGCCCCTCTGATTTATAGATTAACAGACCAAGAACGCAGTGAGATTTAGGCCAAAGTTCAGGGACAGCGCCCAGGCCCTGAGTTCAAGCCACGCAACCCCCAAATTAAAACAAAACACCAAATTCACAGCCTCACTGAACTCCTACGTGCTTAGTGGTTAGGACTTCAACATAAGAGGTGGTAGGGACAAAATTCACCCCACGACAGTAGTTCTGTGTTTATTGTGGGGATTCTACATGGTCCCTTGGGCATTTAGAGGGCTCTAGGCAGAAAGGGCCTTTAGCAGCATTTATAACCACTGCCCATTAGATGGCAGCCTCCTCTAGATTTGTGACCGGAATATTGCAAGTGTCTCCTGAGGCCTGCTCATACTGCTACCAGTTGGAAAATAACGCTTTCAGGTTAAGCAGAAAACACGGCCTACTATGCATGTATCATTATGTCTTGTTATGAAGCAGATTCTTTCATCTGCAAAGTGATCTACTTATGACAGATTAGACTCCTATGTCGTACCAATGTTGCCTATTGGTTGAATTATTAATTACTAATAGCATATCATCCTTGTAAGTTTATCTTGACAAAATAGATGAGAAGGAGTTAACAAGTGATTGGAGGAGAAAGTAAGAGAGCAAAGAACACCAGAGGGATACAAAACTGTCCAGGTGGTTCCTTTTATCATAGATATTTGTTTGTAATTTTTCATCAAGAGGAATTTTACGTTGAGAGGGATACTTATTTACTCCAATAGTCGAAATCCAACGTACCCAAGCAAGTCTAGTGTATTGATCGCGCCTCTGTGGTCTACTTAGAACTCCTGAGAATGAATTTGAAGAGAAAGAAACCCATTTTGTTTTTCTTCAAGAAAGGTGGAGCAGGCGGCGTGGGGCTGGGGGGGCTGAG
Organism: Dipodomys spectabilis; assembly: GCF_019054845.1. Classification (NCBI taxonomy): domain Eukaryota; kingdom Metazoa; phylum Chordata; class Mammalia; order Rodentia; family Heteromyidae; genus Dipodomys; species Dipodomys spectabilis. Next base: position 721,076 of record NW_024871277.1, read on the forward strand.
CTTGTGTCCTCTGAGTGGTGAGAGGCAGAGAAGGCGTGACGTGGGCAGGGCTTGGAATTGCCTTCTGGGGACTGTGAGGCGGTTGGATTTGAAAGGATGAAAGTGTAACGTGCAAGCCAGATGGGGTGCCTCGCACCTGTCATCCTAGCTACCGAGGAGGCTGAGACCTGAGGATTGTGGTTCAGAGCCAGCCCGGGCCAAAAAGCCCGTGAGACTCTCATCTCCCACTAATCAGCAAAAAAGCTGGCGGTGGAGCGTGGGGGGTGTGGCTCATGTCTAGGAACACACCAGTCTTGAGAAAGTCAACAGCATGAGGCCCTGAGTTTGAGTCCTAGTACAGTCATACACACACACACACACACACACACACACACACACACACGTGTGGGCACACACAGTACAAGCACCCACACCTGAGCACGGAGCGGGGGCACCACAGGAAGTCCACGTACCGTTGTTTGGCCGTCTATCTCAGGACAAGAACAGCCTTGAGGCTCCTTGGAAGAGGCGGGGGGAGGGGGGGGGCGCCGGGCTGTGGAGTGGCCCGGTGAGCCACAGGTGCAAGTGCTTTTGGTGACAGCAGCCAGGAGCACTGACCCGACCCTGGGGTTGGGATGCGTGGGAGCTGGACCACAGGCTGCTGCATTGTGTGCGCGGCGTCAGCCTGGGGGCTGTGTGGGATTCTGCACTCAGCTGCAAGCTGCACGCTGAGCAGGGCAGTGGAGGCCGTCTGTCCAGGCTAATTAGCATTGGGGTCACATGATGGCCTCTCTGCACACGTGGCATTCCCAAACATCGCATTACCCTCGGCCCTGCATGCTTCACAGCTGCTGGGGTCATTTCCGCCCCTGCTAATAGGACTTGTCATGAGCCTTTGAGGGCTGCGTCTTCGTTTGACTGTGCATTTCTGTGAGCAGTTTGGTTGAATTCATTCTTGGAATGGACGTGTGCTCACCGTGGCCCTCTTATTTATTCCAATAGTTAATATTCTCTTCTCCCTTCTAGATTGTGAAAGATGCATACCAAGAAGAGACGGCCACGGTTTATCCGGAGCCGCAGAACAAAGAAGCGTTTGTTCGTGCGCACATGTTCTCTCCCGAGTATGACCAACTGCTCCCCGAATGCTACCCCTGGCCCGCCGATGCCCGGAAAACACAGACCAAAGCCGACCTCTAGCCACAGCCCGTGCTCTCCACAGCAGCTCAGAGAGCTGGAAACAGTCCTTCCTAGTTTCTGAAGGTTGGAGTCTTTTACGATGATATGCTTAGAATAGGGTAATTTTACTTTAAAAATTGAAATTTTCCTGGAAGATCATTAATATAAATGAAGACAAACTTCACACTGGATGATTTCACTTGATTTACCTTTTGGTAATTTATGGTTTCTATCTTAATTATTTTACCCCAATTCTCTTTAAAAAGCGATTGCTCTTACTACTGAGAAACTCATCTTTTTTTGTATAGAAAACTTAATGGGAAGACCAAAATTAGAAATAGATATGATCAACATTAGACCCCACAATTCCTTCGTTGACCATTTTGCTAAAAATCCACTTTCTAAAAATAAAAGGCAGATGAATTTAGGAATACATGCACTTTTGCTAAACAGAAACAACATGACTCTATTGCCTAGAGAAAAGAAGCAGCTTTTCAGGTATTTTTATTCCAGTCCCCTATTAGATTATATTTGCTCCTTTTCTCTCTCATGGAATCTACTGTTTCTCAGAGAAGAAAGATCACTGCTGTTTACAACACCTTGCGCAGTTGGATTTTCATGTTCTTCGGTCATTGTGACACCTCATAGAATAAAGCTCTCACACTGGATCCTCACTCCAAAGCCTTGCTAACCTCATTTTCGCCCAACCACACGCACCAGCCTCCGCCCTGCCTGCCTTGCCCCTCAGTTCAGCACAGCCTGAGCTGCAAGGTCGGGAAGGAGAGGCGAGCCTCTGCGCCAGGCCTCAGGGCAGTTCCCGGATGAGCTCCTGGTCCACCGGAGTGTTCTCCCCCAGTGTGCTCACCCGGTTCCCTAGGCTCTCTCTCATTCCTCTGATAGAGCCACTGTGACTCCATCCTGGATCAGATAGTCATGTGCTTTGATTACCAAGAACTTTCTGTGAGGAAGAATGGCCACATTCCCAGTGTGTATGCTGTGACTTGAGAAGCCAATCATGGAACTTGTAGAAGCAGTTTCAAACTCTGAAGCTCAGGTGCAGCCGAACACTCGATGTGTATGGTAAAATATAGTGGAGAATCTCCTGGGTCTGAAGTCATGTTTTAAGGACAAGATGCTCACGATAAGTCAACTGTACTATGAAATGATTTTATCACAAGGCGGAAGTTACACAGATTGTTTCAAGTGTGAAAGGTAACCTTTGCTTAAAGCTTTCTTCCATAGAGTGGTTTAGAAAAGACACACAATGCCTATTTCTCGTCTGTTTCTATGTTGTCAGATTGCTCTTACTAAATGTATTTGCCTATGCAAAGGTCTATTAAAGCTTAGAAAAAAATTAATGGTAAAATAACTTATTTAAAAGAATTATTACACTTCAAATGGTAATGGGTCTTGGGGGGGCATGTAACAAGGTATTCTGAAATAATATGCTACTGTACAATTCTAATATTCTCACTCAAAAACATTCTAATCTCTGCTTCCTCCAGCATAGATTTCATTATGGTAACACTGATGCATGGTATGCTTTGATATTCTCAGGGAGAAATGATGGTTGCTTCCTGGTGTTGAGGGTTTTACCTCCTTTATCTTATTTTATGCCATTCGGTCTCCTGAGTAGCTAGGATGACAGGTGTGAGCCACTGGCACCTGGCTAGACTTGGGATTTTCAGGAGATAGTAGTGACTTATAGCCAAAATACAGTGTGACCTCTCTCGCTCCCTGCCCCCACACACCAAGATGGCTCAGCCCTCCACTGAGGCCACATATCCTCCTCTTGGTGCAGACGGAAGGCACACTAGCACAGGGGTAAAGGGTGGGACATTGCCACTGCTGTTAGTAAGAACCTTAAAAGAAGAACTCAGAAAAGTGCTCTCATAATTACAAGCACCTTTAACCAACAGAACAGCCAAAGGAAGCACTGACAGGATGTTGTGGTACCTCTGTTACGTGTGTGTATGTGTGTGGGTGTGTGTATGTATGTATGAGAATGTGAATTTGGAGCTTTGCCTCGGGGTCTCATGCTCTCTCATTTCATTTGTGCTAATGCTCTGTCACTTGAACCGTACCTCCACTTTCTGGCTTTTTAGCTTGGACTGGCTTCAAACTGTGATCCTCAGATCTCAGCCTCCAGAGTAGCTAGGATTACAGGGGTGAACCACCGGTGCTTAGCCACCTGGGGCTTGAACTCTGGGCCTGGACATTGAACCTGGGCTATTCAGCTCAAGGCTGGCACTCTACCACTTGAGCCGCAGCACCACCACTTCCCTGTTTTACTATTTCTGAGGACTCACTGCTATGATTTCTCAGCCACAGATGTATCTCGTTTTTCTACAAAGAAAAAACCTTGAAATAAGGGGTTCAACTTCAGTAAGAAAGGAGGAAAGAAGTGCTCGTATTTTATCCTTGGTTTAGAAAGAGATGAAAGGAAAAGGTGTGTCACCTATGTGTCTTTATCATGAAAGGGGGAGATTCGATTCGGTGGATGCATTCCTAACTGCACCGACAGCCAGGCTTTGTCCTGCTCCTCAATCAGATCAGCTTCTGTGGTTAAATTGTTTTTATTAATTTACAAGGAAATAGTATTCGAATGACAACATGGGAAGCGGAGGGACATCACAATGGCGCTGACAGCAAGGGGGAAAAGGCCTGTTTGTTCCACGAGCAGTGGAGAAGTCTGGGGCTGGGCAGGTTTCTGTCTCTGGGGTCCAGATGGCCTTTCGTCGTGGGTGTGGGTGGCAGACGGGCTGGCCTGGGGTGGGGGGGACCAGCCCGGCCTCTGCACCTGCGTCCCTAGGCGTCCGAACTTTTGCTCTCAATGCCAAACAATATCTGGAAGACGTGCTCGCTTTTGTGCTTCTTGAGGAACTCCAGGAAGCGGCCCAGGTCCATGTGGTAGTCCTTCCGGAGCCCGTAGTCGCCGTGCGCCTCCAGCAGCAGCTCCCCGAAGGAGTGGAAGAGGCGCAGGTCGTGGCCGTCGCCCTCGGTCTCCACGCTCTCGGCGTGCTTGCAGGAGATGTGCCTCCAGCTGGGGTAGCGGATGGTGCGCCAGAACTCCTCGCAGCCCTCCTTGAAGCCCTCCACGCAGATGATGCCCGGCTTGCCCGTCATGCAGAAGCCCGTCACGTCCAGCCGCTTCCCCGCTTCCAGGATCTTCTTGCGCAGGTCCTGCTGGTAGATGTGGTGGCTGTAGATCCACATGCGCAGGAAGGTGTTCTTGACGGGCTTGGCGCGCGGCGACGGCGCGCTCTCGGGCTTCGGGCGGAGGAAGTAGGCGGCGCCGTGGTCCCGCAGCCACTGCACGGCGGCGCACACGCACAGCTCCCCGGGGTCGAAGGCGCCCAGGTAGGAGGTGAGGTCGTCGTTGAGGAGCAGCTGCTGCGCGCGGTCCAGCTGCGGGGACCGGACGAACAGCTGCAGCGCCGCGAACGGGTAGAGGTGCGGCATGGCCACCTGCAGGTCAATTGTCACCTTGAAAGCAAGAGCAAGTGGATTTAGTCCCCGGAAGTCCCCCCACGGCGGCCGCGGGACCCGTGGAGGGCTCCCCGCGCCGTCCCTTCCACGCATGCGTGCGCTGGCAGGAAGGAGCGAGGGCCAACGCTACCCCCTGGCCCGCCACACGCGGGGGGCCGTGGGGGAGGACAGGCGCACGGAACCAGCAACCACTGGGCATTCCCAGGGCAGCCCAGGCTCCGAGGGGTGACAGCTAAAGGGCGAAGTGGACTCCTAGAGCACGTCTTGTGTTTGGTTGGTTCTGGGACTTGAACTCAGGGCCTGAGCACTGTCCCTCAGCTCTTCAGCTCAAGGCATGCGCTCTACCACTTGAGCCACAGTGCCACTTCCGGTTTTCTAGTGGTTTATTGGAGATAAGAGTCTCACAGCCTTTCCTGCCCCCGCTGGCTTTGAACCGCGATCCTCAGATCTCAGCCTCCTGAGCAGCTGGGATGACAGGCGTGAGCACCCGCGCCCGGTGCTAGGGCAGCTCTTATGCGGCCTGTCCACGTGCCGATGCCCGGGGAAAGCAGACCCAGAGGCACATCCATTTACATTTAGGATGTATATAGGATGCGCGCCAAGGGTCCCCAGGCCTCTGCTTGGACAGCGCCTTGGTCCCCGCGCCTCTTGCAGGGCGGGGCGGGAAGGAGGCTGGAGGCAGCGCAGGTGCAGCAGCCGGGCTGCGAGATGCACGGGGCCGTGGCAGCGCGGGGCCCTGGCTGACTGGCGCCACGTTCACGGGAAATGCCGGTACTGACGGAGCCCCAGCTCCTCGGGTCCGCTCCCCCCCTGCTGGGGCCCCACGCGTTCCCCCACCGCCCCCGGCCCGGGCACCCACCTTGGGTTCCTCCATCTGGAGCGTGATCTCAAACTCAATGCGCGGCGGCAGCGCCTCCCGGGCTCCGCCCAGGAACCTCCTCACGGCTGTCAGCGCGTTCACGTCCTCCAGCCGCACCTCGCCGGGGCCCGGGAACATGGACAGCAACATCTCCATCTCCACCAGCTGCAGCTGCAGGCTGTCCCGCACCGAGGACTCCATGGCGCCTGGAGGCGGGGCCGGGGCACGGCGGGAAGTCAGCGTCCGAACCCCCCCACACCCCTCTTCCGCGCACACAACCCCCCCCTGCGTACACGACACGACACCCCCGGGCTGCGCGCACACGACACCCCTGCTGCGCACACGACACCCCCCTGCCGCGCACACGATGCCACCCTCCACGCACCCGACCACCCCCCCCGCCCCGCGCACAGGATGCGACACCCCCCTACACCGCCGGCCCCGCTCCCACCTGTGGGCCTCACCCCTGCAGCAGGTGGATGCAAGCCAGCCCGCAGTGAGCGGCTCCGGACTTGGGGGGCCGTGCTCATCACCAGCCCCCCCCAACCCCACCCCGGACCCTCAGCCCCACTCCGAACCCCAACCCCACGCTGGCCCCTCAGCCCCACCTGGGCCTCCCAGCCCCACCCCAGACCCCAACCCCACCCCGGTCACCCCAGCCCCAACTGGGCCTCCCAAGCCCACCCCAGACTCCCAACCCCACTCCGGACCCCCAGGCCACCCCGATGGGCCTCGATGGTGCAGCACCATCGCGGAGGTGCGGGCTCTGCGTCCCCAGCTCCCACAAGCAAGGCCTCCACCTCTTTGCCTGCCCTGGGCAGCACCAGGCCGACCACCAGGAGTCGCCGCCTCAGGGCGGCAGGGGAGGCGCCGGGCCCAGCGACCCAGCGATGAAATCCAGCGAGGTGCGGGGCCCAGCGGCGAGACAGGGGTGGAGGGTGGGGGGAGGCGTTGCGGGGGTGCGGGACCCAGCGACCCAGCGATGAAATCCAAGGAGGTGTGGGGCCCAGCGACGAGATGGGGGTTGGGGACAGGGCCAGGCGCGGGGCCCAGCAATGAGACCCTGGGAGGTGCGGGGCCCGGAAACCGGACCCGGGGAGGTGCGGGACAGTGATGAGACCCGGGGAGGCGCGATGTCTAGCGGAATAAAAGCCCGGTAGACGCGGGGCCCAGCGGAATGAAATGCGGGAGGTCCGGGCCGAGACCCCGCAAATCGGGGAGGCGGCAGCCCGGCGGGAGCTTGCGGGATCGCTGCACCAGGCCCCGGCCCTGCGGTTCCCAGCACCCTGCCCGGCCCCCGGGCTCTCGGAGAAGCGAGGCCAGGCTTCCCAGGTCCACGGGCTGGGCTGCCCGGCCCCAGCCACCCCCGGCTCGACACCCGGCCACCGCGGGCCTCACCCTTCCAGTCGTCCGGTCCAGGGAGCCGGGCAGCGGGGCCGAACCGCAGCCGCAACTTAGAGGGCGCGCGCTGCGCGAGCCCGGGGCCGAGGGCGTGGTCAAAGGGCCGTGGGCGTGGCCAGAGCGAGGGGCGGGGCGGCAGGGTTCTGGGCGTGGCCATGGCGCAATGGGCGGAGACAGATGCTCTCCCCTGCCGGGATTGGCTGAGGGGCGTGGCCTCGTTCCGGAAGCCACGGGGAGCCACGTCCGCGGTTGCGAGCCCTGCGGTCCGGAGACGGCGGTGCACGGAGCAGGCTCTCGACCGGTGGAGCAAGCCGCGACCGGCAAAGGTGAGGGGGTCGGGGCGGGGAGGGGGGGCGTCCGGGCGTTCCGGTCCGGCGGGAGCCCGGGGGCGGCGGGTCTAGGGGGGACGGTGATTGGGAAAGGCCGGGGAGGGGGCACGCGTCTCGCGTCCGGGGCCTGAGCCTCCCGGGAGGGCGCGCGCGGCGCGGGCCCCGGGCGCCAGAGAGGTTCGCCGGGTCCCCGCGTCGGCGCGGATCGGGGCCACAGGACGCGGGCAGGGATGGAGCCCGGCCCCGAGGGCCTGGGTGGGGCTCCCCGCTGACCGCGACCGGACCCCCCTTGGCGTTCCACGGAGGGAATCGAAGGTGAAAGGCGACAGACAGCACCCCGAGAGGACGCAGCCGCTGCTGGCGGTACTGGGGCTCGAACTCGGGGCCTGGTGCTGCTAGGCCGGCGTCTCTCCACCCAGACGCCCACCTCCAGGGGTGTCCCGGAGAACGTGCAAGCTCCCCGGCCCAGGGGTTTAAGGGAGCTGGGCGGGCTTGGGGAGCCCCAGCTTCGGGGCTGTCAGATTCCGCGCCTATTGCTGGGAACCTGACTTTAGGATCCCTCCCACCAGCCACAGTGGGGAAGCTGGCCTGGTGGGGAGCTGGCCTGGTCAGTCTTCTTCCTTTTGTAAGACGAGCTGAGCTTCGGCCTTGTGGGTCTCTGAGTCCAGGTGTGAAGCCTTCCTTAAGGCTGGACTTGAAGGGGCGGGGTCCCCAGATTGCTGCCCCCAGCCTGCCCGGACCTTCGGGGTCCTTCTTCTCTGCGGTTCTTCAAGCCAGATGCAGCTCACAATGGCCCTGCTAGGTCCGGGCAGCAGGTTTTTGAAGTGGTGCTTGAAGGTGGTAGTTGTGGCTGTTTTCTTTCTAGTAGTACTGGTGTTTGGACTCAAGGTCTGGTGCTTACCTACACAGGCACACTTCCAGTCCTGAGTTTTGCTTTTTATTTTTTATTTGAGACGTGTTACTTCCTACTGGAGTGTAGCCTAGGGCTCGGTCCACCCAGGAGGCTTCTCTGTGGCAGGGATAAATAGGTGCACCATTGGGTAGAGCTCTTTCGTGAGAAGAGGGTGTGTGGGGGGGGGGGGAGGGGGGGAGGTCTCACAAACATTTCTGCCTAGGTTGGCCTTGAACCTTAATCTGGAAACCTTCCAAAGAGCCAGGGTTACAGGTGTGAGCTGTTGATGTTTTGGTTGGTTCTTCAGAGATTTTTTTTTCTTTTTCTTTTTTTGGTACTGGGGTTTGAACTCAAGTGGCAGGTACTTTACCACTTGAACCATGTCCTCATGCTTTTGTTCTTTGTTAGATAAGTTCTTGCAGGATCATATGATTTAAGAGTTGAGATGAGGTCTCTATAACTTTTTTTTTTTTTTTGCCTAGGCTAATCTCAAACAGTGATCCACTAATTTCTCCCTCTTAAATAGCTGGGATTACAGGCATGGCCAAGCTGAAATAACTTACTTTGTCTTGATTTTCCTAGACATGGACTTGGATGCTATTACCAAGCACTCAGCACTCCATGCGAAGCCCCCCGGCCTCACCTTCCACTATGGGACTGCTGGATTTCGGATGAAGGCCGAGCTTCTGGACCACATCATGTTTCGGATGGGGTTGCTAGCTGCTCTGAGGTCCAAGCAGACCAACGCCACCATTGGGGTGATGGTCACAGCCTCGCACAACCCTGAGGTATGCACAGCTCCAGCCCTGTGCCTTCTCTTTTACGTGTGATTCGAACCACTGTCAGAGACAGTCCCTACTAGAAAAATAGCAGGCTGTCAGTAGTTGCTGAGAGAGAGGTTCAGTAATGGAATGAGATGAACAGTGATGGGAAGGCAGGGGGGTGAGAGGCAGACTCTCGAGACAGACCTTGAAATTCTCAGACTGGGATTCTTGCAGTTGTTAATCACTTCCTGCTCTGAATAAATAGCCAAGCCAGGAGGCCTGGGGTCTGACAGTGAGCTCAGATTTGAGTAGGAATGAGGTTCCAGTGCTCAGGACAATTCAGGATTCACTGCAAGTGTTCATTCCTTTTAACACTTTGCAGTTTTTCAGTCTTACTGAAGTACAGTTTACAAAATCTTGCAGGTACTTGAGTTACACAGTGTCACATTTTGATGGTTGTATCCATTGTGAAGTGATTGCCATCATCAAGTGAGGGAACATACTCCTCACCTCGCAGTTGCCTTTGGAAACTTAAGATTCGCGCGTAACAACTTGGAAGTACGCGATCCATCACTGCTAACTCTAGGTGCCATCTTGTGATGATCTAGTCCCAGAGCCATAACTGCAGGTCTGTTCCTTCCACCTCTGTCTTATTTCCTTCCATCCCATGCTTACAGCTGCCTCAGTTTCCTCTCAGTGAGTGCACCTGGGCTGGGCACTCTGCGGAGGGGCGGGGTTCGCGCTTTATCTCTCTCTGCCCCGTGTCTTCTCCAGGGCCGTCCGTGCATGTGCCAGGACTTCCTCTTCCTCTCTTGATGCTGAATAGCATTTTTTTGTCTACCACTTATCATGTTTTCTTTACCCATTTATCCACAGACATTTAGTTTATTTTCTGTACCTTGGCTCATCTTTTGATGATAACGATTAGATTTTATTTTCTATTAGCTGTTGTCTCCGCAGTGGCTTGAATGCTGGGCTTCTCTCTGTAGGACATACCAAGCTTGTCTTGGGAGCTAAATTCACAGCAAGTTGAAGCCCTGTAGGTTAGTAACTGATTATAATCTCTTCTTACCCCAAAATGAGCACAGTTCTTGTCCAGCCTCTAAGTGTGTGATCACTGTAAATGTGAAAATACCCACCTGTCCCTCTTCAGTGTGATTGACTGATGGGTAACTTAGGAAAAGCCCTCGCTGATGGCTTCTTCCAGAACAGCTCACAGCCGTTTTGCTCAGCGGGCACTCACTCCGAGCTGTGCCTTTCCTTCTCAGAGCTGTCCAGAGGAGCAGTGAGAAGGGATCTATGTGTTCCGCTTCATGGCAGACATGCAGCTGATGGCCAGGCAGAGATGTATATGACAGCTTTTTTTTGGGGGGGTCTGCTGTGGGGCTTGAACTCAGGGCTTGGGAACTGTCCTTGAGCTATTATGCTCAAGCTAGCACTCTGCCACCTGAACCACAGCACCACTTCCCACTTCGTTGGTGGTTGAAGATAAGAGTCTGACAAACTTTCCTACCGGGGCTGGTTTTGAACTGCACTCCTCAGTTCTCGGCCTCCTGAGTAGCTAGGATGAAAGGTGTGAGCCATCAGCAACTGGCTTAAACGGCACCTTTTAAAAACCTGTTTGGTGGCGTGGTGGGTAGTTGTAGGAGTTGGGTTGATGTGCTGTTTTCATTGCACTATTGACACCTATCAGCTGTCTTGCCACGAGCACCTCCTTTAGGCCAGTTTTCTCTCTGTGGTGTGGATGTGTGAGGTGTGCACCTGGGCCGGTGTTGGTGTGTGGCGTGGGGTGGTAGCCCAGGCAGCCGCTCTGCCGTGCCGGGGAGCATCAGCCAACGCGCCTCCCATCTTGCGGTGCACACACCGCTCATGTTTCTCTTGGAAGGAAGACAATGGGGTGAAACTGGTGGATCCTTTGGGGGAGATGCTGGCGCCCACGTGGGAGGAGCATGCCACACGGCTGGCCAACGCCGAGGACGGAGACGTGGCCCGTGTGCTTGTGGACATCATGGAGAAGGAGGCGGTGGAGCTGCCACAGGATGCTTTTGTGGTGATCGGCAGAGACACCAGGTGACAGCCTGGGGGGGAGGGGGAGAATGGGGAGGGTCATGGGGACAGGTGTGTTCGCACTCACCACCAGAGGGCGTGCCTACGCTGACTGAGTGGCCATCCTCATATCCGCCCTGGCGTGGTGCAGCCCGCAAATGTGTAATGGTGGCTGAGACGTGGATTAAGGTCAAGTAATGTATACAAAACACCGTGTCCACCGTGTCCCTCGGTAGGTGCATCTCATCTGCTGCAGAGCTGGGGTGTTGTTGAATCTCTTTAGAGATTTTTTTTTTTTTCTGGCCAGTCCTGGGGCTTGAACTCACAGCCTGGCGCTGTCCCTGAGCTGCTTTTGCTCAGGGCTAGCACTCTACCACTTGAGCCACAGCTTCACTTCTGGCTTTTTCTGTGTATGTAGTACAGAGGAATTGAACCCGGGGCTTCATGCATGCTAGGCAAACACTCATCACTGAGCTACCTTCCCAGCCCCTTTAGATTTTTTTTTTTTTAATAAAGTTATCATTGGTTGAGCTACCTATTCCATTTCCCTATTCGGGAATTCACTGTAAACCATTTTCTATAAATCTTTGTCCTTATAGAAAAATACTGGCTTTTACCTAACTATATAGTACGAATTTTTTGTATATATAGATCTGTAATGATCTGCCTGATGTGTAGTTTTTGACTTTGTAGGATGGCACTCAGGATTTGTATCGTTGATGGCGCTAGCTAGCTCACGGCTCTGCACACGCTGAACTGTACCGCACGGGACATGCGCCCAGTGGTGCTGCTCATTTTAGCACCCAGGTGGCTGGAGTTAGGATATCCTTTTTTGTCTGTTTTCAGAGTTCATTTAAGAGGCAGACATTTCCCAAGCCATTATTGTGAGAGCTGGGTAAAGTGTTTCCGGGCTGCTGGTGTCTCTTGTTGGAGGTGGTGGCTTCCAGCCAGGATGCGGCGGCCTTACCGCTTTAGGCTTGGTAGCACGTGGTTCTACCTTAGCTCTGTGCCAGCTGGTCCCTGAGGTCAGCCCGTCCCTGAGGTCAGCCTGTGTGTGTTTTCTCTTGGCCAGGCCCAGCAGTGAGAATCTTGGCCAGTCCGTGAGAGAAGGCGTGGCTGCTTTAGGAGGCCAGTTCCACGGTATGTCGCCATTCGGGATCAAAGTTCAGCATTTTAAAGTTATAAAAGTAGTGCATGTCTGAGGATATGAATGAACAGAAAAAGTTAAACATTAATTCTTAGATATAAAGGTGAACTTTTTGAGTCTTTTGTATATTTTTCCTGTGCAGGCAATATGCTTTCACCTGTGGGGTAAAACTACCCGTAGAGGATTAGCCACTGATAGAAACAGCTTCCTTTTCCTTCTCCTCCTCCTTTTCTTTTGGTGGGTCGTGGAGCTTGAACTCTGGGCCGGGGCACTGTTCCCCAAGCTTTTCAGATCAAGGAGAGTGCTCTACCACTTGAGCCACAGTGCCACTTCTTTTTCTGCATGGTTTATTGGAGATAAGAGTCTTGCCCGGGCTGGCTTTGAACTGCAATCCTCAGATTTCAGCCTCCTGAATAGGTAGGATTACAGGCCTGAGCCACCAGCACCCAGCTCCTTTTCCTTTAGTCAGGCTGAATTGCTTATACAAACCTTTGAAGCTACTTAGTCCAATTTTGAGAGTCTATTTTAGATCGTCCCTAATAGCTCTCATCTGTGGAGTTAGCTGGTCCTTGTGTCTTTGACAGGTGTTTCTTCCCATGTTATGAAATGAGAGGGATTTAGAGGCAGAGGGAATTGGAGGCAGCAGAATGGAGGCTGGGCTTTTCTTGGCACAGAGTTCACACCATTTGTGAAGGCAGGGACGTCACTGTGGTACGAGGTGAATATCTCCCTGGTATCGCTCTTTCTCATTAAAAAAAATGTCAGCTGGGCACTGTGGCTCATGCCTGTAATCCAAGCTACTCAGAAGGCTGAGATCTGAGGATCGGAGGTTCAAAACTAGCCCTGGTAGGAAAGCCTGTGAGATCCTTATCTCCACTCGAGCCACAGCTCCACTTCTGGCTTTTTGGTGGTCAGTTGGAGATAAGAGTGTCACAGAATAGTGCTGGCCTTGAGGGAAGAAAAAAAAAAAGCTCAGGGATACTGCACAGGCCTTGAGTTTAAGCTCCAGAACTGGTGTATACATGTGTGTGCATGCATGGGCACATACACACACACACAAGCTAAGTCCTCTCTCAACTTTTGATGTCTGCTCTGAAGCTCTGGCTGTGTTCCTTTTTTGGTTAATTTGGCCTTTGCTTGCCTTCTCTGTGCTGCAGGCGAGTCTCTGTTTCTCTGTCTTTTGGTCAGTTTCTGTCTCTTTTTCCTGAATTCTGGCAGCCAGAATGCTGAGCAGAGATGTGCACTGGAGCTCAGGCCCTGGTCCTGGAGGAGCCTTGGGGCCTCCTCGCAGGTATGCCTGGCCTGTGACCTAAATGAAGCCTGTAAGAATTCACAGCTCTGTTACGGAGGGTGAGTGTGCAGCTTTGTATGCAGATCCGTCTCAGCTCAGCTCAGCTTCTTGTTTGGCTACACTCATCCCATGCCTTCTCCTCCCTCTCCCTGCAGACAGGGCACTTCTATTCTCTGTGATCACTCATTCCTTGTGGTTTCTGAGTAGCTTGGGTTACATTTTTTGTTGTTGTTTTATGTCAGTTCTGGGGCTTAAATTCTGGGCCTAGGCACTGTCCCTCAGCTCTAGGCTAGCACTCTACCACTTGAGCCACAGCAGCACTTCTGGATTTCTGGAGGGTTACAGGGGAACAAGGCTCATGGACTTTCCTGCCTGGGCTGGCTTTGAACTACGATCCTCAGATCTCAGCCTCCTGAGTAGCTAGGATTACAGGCATGAGCCACCAGCATCCAGCTCACTAGGCTACCTTTACTCATGATTTATTTACTTAATTTTTTTTTTTCCAGCAGCACAGAGTTTTTAATTTGAGACCTTGCACTTCCTAGGCAGGTACTTTACCACTTGAACCATGTCCCTAATCCTTCAGATGTGTTTCAAATAGGATTGTAGGCTTTGTCCACGGAGCTGGCCTTGTGCTCAGCCTTTTCACACATTTTTGATTACCTAGTCTGTGTACCACCATGTGAGAAACACATTCTATATCCTGCATGTGCAGATTATAAGAGGTAATAGTTTCAGTAAAAGCCACTCACATTTCTCTATCTCACCAAACACATTCAGCAAGTCTGGTCGTGTGGACATTTCCCTGAACCCCTGGGGCTGGGCCTGCCCGCGTTGTACAAAGCCCTGCAGACCAGGGAAGACTTTGTTCCCTGAGTCCCAGGAGGAATGCGCTCAGCACATAGTGCTCACCACAGAGCACTCAGCACAGCACTCAGCACAGAGGATAGGGTCACCTGCACAGGAGTCTGACTTAATGCCTTGGAAACCTCTTGCAGTTCTGTTTCCAAAGAGGTTGTTTCTCTTCCCTGTCGTCTTTCTCTTGTCCAGAGTGAGTTGTGTAGCTTGCAGTACCACGAGGAATTACTTGTATAATATTTGATATTTATGCTGGCGGCTCTTCACTTCCTGTCTGTTCCCGGGGCTGCCCGGTTCTTTCAGGAAGGGGAGACTTAGCCCGGGAATGAGTTCAGTGGATGTTCGCATCTGGGTAGTTAGAAAGTCAGCTTTTGTTTTCTGAAGTGCTGGTTTCAAGAGCTCTGACACTTGCGGTCCCTCCGGTGTGAATATATGTAAGCTGCTGTGGTTTTGTGTCTGCATCTCGTGACAGATTACGGCCTGTTAACCACGCCCCAGCTGCACTACATGGTGTGCTGCCGAAACACAGGCGGGCGATACGGCAAGGCCACGCTGGACGGCTACTACCACAAACTCGCTGCCGCCTTCCTGGAGCTCACCAAGCAGGTGACGGACCCCTTACAAGCCAATCACCTCCACAATCGGTTGGACAGCTTAGTTCATCACCCCCTACCCCACTCCAGCCCCTCCTTTGTCTCTGGCCCGTGCACACAGCGAATGGTGTGTTGGTATGGAGGGAGTTGCCGGCGAAGCACAGCATGGCTCTTGCTTGAGGCCATCCTGAGTAGGTGTGGCGATGCACTGGATTGTAGAGTTAATGTAGGTGCTGCTGGCTTGGTATTGGAGAGAGTTCTAGCAAGAAAGATTTTCTTTAGCTAGAGAGAGATTCCAGGGGTGTGGTTCCTTAGGCTGAGTTGATTCACTGATAGTCACAGCTAGCCAAAATGAACCGTTTGGGGGTTGGAAGTTGAGAGAAGAGAAAGACAATTGATAAATCACCCCAACCCCCCCCAGAAAACACAAATGGACATGCCGAGTACCACACCCTATGGGGAGAAGAAAGGTGATGGACGCCCATCTCTCTTCTCCTGTTGGGTGACTGGCAGCTAGTGACACACTCAAATTTCTAAGGGATGTTATTCAAGGGTAAATTCTAATAAAACTTCATTTCCATTTACTGCCTCACTGTCCAAGGTGTTGTCTGTTTTCCTCTGGTGTGTCACAAGTTCCTGGGTTAAAGTAGATGCATATGCAGACGTAATGGAAGGTGTTTACTTGTGCGCGTGGCTGTGTGTATATGTTCATGCCCGTGTGTGACTGGGAGTTTCCTCCCGTGCTCACCCCGGAAGGCTTCCTGCAGCGGAGATGAGAACGTCTCGGTGAAGGTGGACTGCGCGAATGGCGTCGGGGCCCTGAAGCTGAAGGAGATGGAGCCCCGCTTCTCCCCAGTGTTGTCCGTCCAGCTGATTAACGACGGGACCAAAGGGAAGCTCAATCATCTCTGCGGGGCCGACTTCGTGAAAAGCCACCAGAAACCTCCTCAGGGTAGGTGGCGTGGGCACGTGGGCATAGCTGGGTCTAGAACTGCTTGGGGCCTGTGGTGAGTGGAGGTGGCCACGTGAGCTGAGAACCGCACAGCTGATTTCACACATTTAGAAATCAATGGTCAGTGCCATTCGACACACGACTGCTGTGTGCCGGCCTGTGTGGGAGCCTTGGCTCCCAGACTTAGGGTCACATCAGAGTGGCCTTGTGAGCACACACATCTGGGGTAGGATATGCATCAGAATTTGAATAGCAGTTGGCATTTCCATTATGTGCCCAGATGTAGCTGATGAGTCAGTCCTAGTGGTTAAAGCTGGCCAGGGTGTAGCCTCTCCCCTGAGCTTAAAGGGGTACAGTGTGGCGGGGGAGCAGAATGAACGTCCAGAGCACAGCAGCTTGCTGTGTGTGAGTTGGGACTTTGCCCAGCTACGAGCTGGGTCACTGTTGGGGAAAGAGCTGGTTGCTGAGTTCTGGGGTCACCTGCATTACTGATCCTAAGTTACCAGCCTGGAACCAAACCTGCTGACAGTTAGCCATCAGAGTTGCCACCGTTTGGAAATTCCCTAAATGACTCAAATACCAGAGTCCCTGAAATCTCTTTAAACATCACAAAATAGCTGCACCTGTGGGTCACACCTGCAGTCCTAGCTACTCAGATCCTCATTGAGATCTAAGGACTGAGAAGTTCAAAGCCAGCAGAGGCAGAGAAGTCCAATTAACCAGTGTTGGAGGCGTGGCTTAAGAGGCTCAAGATCTGAGGGGGGAAAAAAAGCCGATTAAGAGTGAGAGGCCCTGAGTTCCAAGCCCCAGAACAGGCAAACAAAACACCCCCAAACCCCAAAACAGTGACAGTGACAAACATTTACACAGGAATCTGTGCCACCCCATTTAACCACATCCTAGAACCACTGTCCTTTGTGTTGCTCCCGCTCTCCTGCTGTTCTCCCTCACTGTAGGAAGCTCCTAACCTTGCAGACTCTCCACTGAGTTGCTCAGTTGATATTGACTTTGCAGACTCTTCAGTCTGGTATTACTCATTTATTCATTACGGAATATTGAGCCCCACTCCCAGTTTGGCATTGGGACTGCAGTGTGAACAAAACAAAACCTGTCAGTCGTCCTCCCCCCACCCCCCCCAAATCCTCTCATCTCTCTTCATCAGGCTGCCATTACACTAAGGAGCAGCCAGACTGCTAACAAATTTGGGCTAATGGTTGCTAGGGTTCCAATGATTTCATCGGCCAGTTTTCTCTCACAGGCTGTAATTCACTCTTAATTGCCAGTGTTATTAATCATTGGTGGAGTTAATAAGTGAAAACTAACTTCTGGTAGGATTAAAGCACACATTTTATCCATTGATTTTGTGCGTGCATGATGTGTGTATATGCTGGTCTTGCGGCTTGAACTGAGGTTCCGGGAACTGTCCCTTAGCTTATCTCCTTTGCTTGAAGTTTGAGCTCTTCCATTAGCCACAGCTGCACTTCCAGCTCTTTGGTGGTTAATTGGAAACAAAAGTCTGACATTTTCCTGCCTGGGCTGGCTTCAAACCACAATCTTCAGATTGCAGCACTCCTGCGTAGAGCTAGGATTACAGGCATGAGCCACTAGTGCCTGGCCTTTTTTTTTTTCCCCCCAAAACATAAAAGACAACTGTCATTAGGTGAGTTATATTTGGAATCCCTGTAAATCTAAAAAAAATCATCTCAAGTCTCAAAACACCTACAGCAAATTTGTTTAGGCAAACTGTCTTAAAGCCAGTTTATGTGAAGCTTGCTATAAGTTTCAGCATAACTAGATTTTGGATGCTCTGTTTTGAAAGAATTTGACCACCTATATAGTGTATAAATTAGACATTTTTTTTTTCTGGTCCTAAGGCTTGACCTCTAGGTCTGGGAGCTGTCCCTGAGCCTTTTTGTGCTTGAGGCTAGCTCTCTACTACTGGAGACACAGCACCACTTCTATCTTTTCCTGAGTAGTTTATTGGAGATAACAGTCTCACAGACTTTCCATCCCAGGCTGGCTTGGAACTGTAATCCTCAGATCTTAGCCTCCTACATAGTTTAGGATTGTAGGCGTGAGCCACCAGCCCGTCTGTCACTATTTAAGATCAACACTTTTTTATTTGCAAGGAAAAGTTTTAAACATGTTTTGAAGTATTTACAGTGGACATGCTGTTCTGAAACATAATTTTTTTTTTTGGGTCCGGTCGTGGGGCCTGAACTCTGGGCCTGGGCGCTGTCCCTCAGCTCTTCAGCTCAAGGCTAGCACTCTACCACTTGAGCCACAGCGCCACTTCCGGCTTTTTTCTTTTTGCTTATGTGGTGCTGAGGAATCGAACTCAGGGCCTCATGCATGCAAGGCAAGCACTCTACCCACTGAGCCACTTTCCCAGCCCCATGAAACATAATTCTTATTCTGATGCTTTATTGAAAAAAATAATTGTAGTTACTAGTGCAGAGGAAAGCTGACTGCAGCCTTTTTATTTTGGTGCACCTGTCTAGGAGCTCGAACTCTGGGCCAGCATCTGGCTCTACCTCAACTTTTTAGGTTTTTATTTCCACGTCTTTCTGTTCTGTGTCCTAGGACTGGAAATGAAGCCCAACGAGAGATGCTGCTCCTTCGATGGCGACGCGGACAGAATCGTGTATTACTACTGTGATGTGAACGGTGCCTTCCATCTCATCGACGGGGACAAGATCGCCGTGTTGATCAGCAGCTTCCTGAAGGAGCTGCTCCTGGAGGTGAGCTGGGCCCGGCGGCCCGTGCGGCCAGACGTGCGGATGTACTTACCATCGGTTACTCAGCCATGCGAATGTCCCCCAGAGGCACAGTTTATGGGAAATTCCACATATTTGGGGCCAGAAAATACAGGAAAGAATTCCAGTGATCTCAGCCAAGATGAAAAGGCCACGCCTTGGTTTTGGAAGATGATGCTCATCTCTTCCTACATTCACTGGCTGAGGCTTAAGATTTGGGGCTTTATGAAGCTGTAGTTTATGACTGACATATTAGAATTCCCAAGTTGTGATAGAAAAATAACATTTTTAGAGATTTATGATTATAAGATTTGAGATTTATTTTTATGATAAGCTAAATAGTATGAAAATATGGGGGTTTCCTATTTGGAGACTCTCTCAGGCTGGCTTTAAGATGTAGCTGGAAATGATAATCTGGAATAGATACATTTTAAGAATTCAGTAATTACTTTTTTTGATCTGTCATGGGGTTTGAACTCAAGGCCTCGGTGCTGTCTCTGAGCTCTTTTGCTCAAGGCTTGCACTTTACTACATCGCCACTTCCAGTTTTCTGGTGGTTAATTAGAGATAAGAGTTTCATGGCTCTTTCCTCCCCAGGCTGGCTTTGAACAGCCATCCTCAGATCTCAGCTTCCCGAGTAGCTAGTGTTACAACAGGAATGAGCCACCAGCGCCCAGCTAGTAACTAATTAAGTTAAAAAATTAAAGATACAAAGATCAGAGATCACTGCTTCTTTAAGAGGATTCATTGTTAAATAGTGCTCAAAAGTATTTTAGCCATTTTTTCTGAATATTCATGAGTATTTTCAATAATTATACAAACTAATGCACATCTGAGTTGGCTGGAACTATTCTTCTACACTCTCCTGCGTGAGCTTGTCTTAGACTATTTTGATGGCAAGTTCAGTGTCATCATTTTTTTCCCAGGTTGGAGAAATTTTCAATATTGGTGTTGTACAAACTGCCTATGCAAATGGAAGTTCCACGCGGTATCTTGAAGAAGTTATGAAGGTATTGAATTATTTTCATTTGCTGGTAGTCTCTTGAGTCTAAGATACTTCTGTGAGGAAAATAATGTCCTCATAAAAGTGGACACAGTGTAGAGCAATCTGAACTGTTGTACAGATAAGTATAAACAGAAATAAAAAAACAGTTCTCTGGTACAGACAGGTAGAGAAACTCCCTCTTTTTTCTTTCATTTTGAAAACTTGTCAATTCCTTCTGTTGTAATATAAATACAGATATTTGTAAGGGCCAGATCAGTTTTATAACTGAGGATTTTACGTGTGTGTGCATGCAGCTCACATGTGCATGGTAGCTCTGGGGCTTGAACTCAGAGCTCTTGTGCTCAACAGCTCCACTAGGAGTAACTTTTTTAAGGAAGACAACCGGACACTCAGTGTCAGGCAAGTTTAACTTGATGCCTGGCTCCAGGTTGTGAAAGTCTGCCTGCCATAGATAGGAAGCATTTGTTCTTTGAATCAAGTCAATAGTGCCATGAGAAATGAGATGTCAAGTCCTTTTATTGAGGACAAATGTGAACGAAAAAGTGGCCATGATACTTTTTTAATGGTAAGGCAGGTTTTTTTCCAGGACTATTATGGTAGGTACAAGTACTACTGTGACAGAATTCTGTCGAAAAGACCTGGGTTTTTGGTCTGGCAGGATTCCATGCTAAAGCCATGTGTGCACTTGTGGTCAGTAATGGAACATTGCTGAGAAGAAGCCTTGAGTGTACTGGTGATACATGGATTCAGCTGAATTCTGGATAAATAGGCTATTTGATGAAGGCATGCCAGGTGATCATTTGCGCAGGACCATGTGTGGAGGTGGTCAGATGTCGGGTGAGGGGTTCTGTTAAAAGTGGGCTCTGGGAGGCCATGCCGTGCAGTGTCTAGGTGAGCTTGGGCTAAAGCTTGATCTAGAGAGGATCCCCCTTGCTGACTTCTTTTTTCCCTTGTCCTGGGGCTTGAACTCAGGGCACAGTCCCTGAGCTGCTTTTGCCCAAGGTTAGCATTCTACCACTTGAGCCATAGCACTACTTCTGGTCTTTTCTGGGTATGTGGTACTGAGGAGTTGAACCCAGGGCTTCATGCATGCTAGGCAAGCACTCTGCCACTGAGCCGCCTTCCCAGGCCCTCCCTGACGTTCTATGTTGAGAATATATGGAACGGGACACATCTGCTGGGCTCCATGCAAGCAGCGGAGGTGAACTTTGTGTTTGCAATTTCTTTAGTATAAAGTCTGGCCTAACAGAACTTGTTCCTTGTTGCTTTTGTGGACAATGTGGACCCATGGTCCACATTGCCTCTTCTCAGAGCTGAGGGAAAGGGGGGCTCATGGATAAAATTGGAAGCTGTTTACCTTTACTCTTTCTCACTGGCTACTTTAATATTTTCCATCTTTTGCGTAACCCATTTCAAAGTGCTAGAGGGTGTGGTCAGGTAAAATGATGTGAAGGGTGGGTGTACATGCAGGTGAGGTCCTGCCAGGGGTTGTGAGATTCAAAAGACCTGGGAATCTGAATCTTATGGGAAGTTTTTGCTTTTTAATAGAAACTGTGGATGGGCAAAACAAAAACAGTGCAGCTAGTGTATGCTGACTTAAATGTGGTTACAGAAAGCTTACTGTATCACAGCAATTCTCCAACTTCAGGTTGTTTTAAAAAAATAATGGGGGGGGTCGTTGTGTAAGACAGACACATGTCAGTGGATAACTGTGTCCTTGGCTGGACACATGGAGCACTTAGTGCAAACTAAGATGGCTACAGCGTCATCTGACAATCTCTGGGGGCATGTCACAGACCAGAATAGTGTTACATAACTTCATTTTTTTGCCTTAAAATTTTCTTCTATTCCGTGTAAGAAACCAAATTCCCATCTT
Organism: Dipodomys spectabilis; assembly: GCF_019054845.1. Taxonomy (NCBI): domain Eukaryota; kingdom Metazoa; phylum Chordata; class Mammalia; order Rodentia; family Heteromyidae; genus Dipodomys; species Dipodomys spectabilis. Next base: position 742,490 of record NW_024871277.1, read on the forward strand.
TTTGGATGAAGTCCTTTTGGCTCTTGCCATTCCCGAGTTAGTCCGGTCAAGGGCTGACTCGGCTCACTTGCTCTCTAGATTTCCCTTATGCATTCCTACACCTCCAGCCCAGGCTTGACTTCCCTCCCCTTGACTGCTGGTCCAGCCCTGGTGACATCTTTCTGGGGTTAGTGTGGGAGATCTTGTTGGTCTTTTGTTACCCATGTTAGGCCGGAGGTTGGCAAATAGTGGATGGGCCGAGGACCAAATCCAGACTGCCAGTGTTCTTATAGTTTTATTGGAACAGGACTTGCCTGTTGATGTATGGCTGTTTTTACACAGATGAGGGAGTAATTTGACAGCTCCTGTGGCTTGTGTAGACCTTTACAGGAAAAGCCTGCAGCCCCCTGCGGTTAGCCCTGCTGAGTACTGGCTGTACTGCACAGTGGTCTAAGAGAGGTGATGTCGTATCCTGACTTGCAGTTATCCATTGTGCTATAGAGGAGACCTGTGTCTCCTGATCTTCTCGGGCTCTGTGCTTCCAGCATGCCTATGGTATTCTGTCTTTTCATTCTTAGCCATCTTCCTCACTACAGTAAGCTCCAGGGTTTGTTTCTTGTATCCCTGTATACAGCACCATCTTCTGGCTGAATGACTGCTGCTGTTTTTTTCTGAATGTGTGTGTGTGCTACAGGTTCCTGTTCACTGCACTAAAACGGGTGTTAAGCATTTGCACCACAAGGCCCAGGAGTTTGATATTGGAGTTTACTTTGAAGCAAATGGCCACGGCACAGTAAGTTCTCCACTAGATCACCACTGGCTTTAGCCAGCACTTGCTTATAAAGGGAGCTGTTCTGTATCTCGGTAGTAAGAGGTGAAACTGTACAGCATTGGTAATAAGCTTATTTGGTTCTTGTCTTTCCGCTAATGATTCCTGTATGGCTGCAAAGAGCTAAACTAGTTTCGTCTTTTGATAAATTCACTGAAGTGCTGTTCAGCTTGTGTGTGCCTTTTCCTTCCAGTGGCCCACAGGAGGGAGAGTTCAGCAGTTGTAAAAAAGTGCTGACATGTTGAGTTTAAAGTAATTACTGATAAGCATGTTGCGCTTTTTATGGCTTTATTTTGAAGACAATTGAGATACAACTTACATGCCATAAAATACACATTTAATTTGTCTATCACCTCATTTCATGGATTTGAGGTGGTCCAGCAGAAAATTTGAATCTAGGCCAAATCCTGTTCCTTATTAATGCAAAGGTGATTTGGAAGCTATAGAAACAAGGCAAATATATTCCTACAAAATGTGATTCAAATATAACTACTGATCTTAATGCAAGGGTGGCTAGATGGTTTTTAAAATAAATACATTAGGGCTGACAAGCCATCATATCTGGGCCAACTCTTGCTTGTTTCATGGAAATGAATGGATATGTCTATGCTAGTAAAACTTCCTTTACAATAACAGGTGACCAGCCTGCACCTTCTTTTATCTAAAAATACGTATTTCATCAAACCATTGAGCATAGTGAGCTGCTCAGTAATGGGCCTCTTGAGTGTATCAAGATAGGGAAGGCATTTCAAGATACTCTCCTGACTACGACGCACTTTCTGCCAAACAGATGAGCACGCCTCGCATGCATCCTTCCAGGGGTGCAGCAGGTGAGCCTGCCTGCACCCCGATTCCGCTGGCGTGTGCGGGGAACAGGATGAATGGTACTCGCCTCTGTCAGAGTGGTGTCTTCTTTGATTTCAGCTGTTTAATAATTGATAGTTTTACTAATACCGTTTAGGTTTTTCTCCTGTGTCTTTGGACTAAAAGTGAAAGAGGTTTAGCTAGGAAAACAGTCTGACTGGGGCTTTGATGCTATCTTGTGATTGACTCCCTGTGCTTCCATGCAGGCATTGTTCAGTAAAGCTGTTGAAGTGAAGATAAAACAACTAGCAAAACTGGAAGATAAGAAAGGAAAAGCCGCTAAGATGCTGGAAAACGTCATTGACTTGTTTAACCAGGTCAGAACTCACTGGGTGGTAGGCTCTGGCTAGGTCTACATTGTTCAGAAAATGGACAGGACAGGGTGTGGCATGAACAAGTGGAGAAGGTGAAACGGTATTTACACTTGGTATTTTAGGTTAAGGTAAGAAAATTCCAAACACATTGAAAGGGTTTCACCTAGGATCGGCATTTAGTTACATATTGAACATGACTATATATGGTGCCAGTTTTAAACCTGCCTTCTTGAGGAAACTACTTGCTTGTCAAAGGACGTGGATCACCTGAGATTGGCGTGGAGGGTGGCTGTGCATGAGCAACAATGACACCAGGGAGAGGAGTGGGAACTAGTATTGAGCATTTTGTATCTGTACCGTGCACTTTAGGTACCTGTTGTACAATCCTAGCAGCAATGCAGAGAAGGGGTGAGTAAGAACCACAGGTCCTCAGAACTGCAGGGCCACTCGAGTCCAGCCAGGGCAGCATTAGTAATACCTCTTCTCAACAGTAAGTTGGGCATGGTGGTACACCCTGGGACTAGCTATGCAGGAGGATCGAGGTCCAGGATGCCTTGGGTAAACCATGAGGTCTGCCTGAAAGTGAGAAAAACATGGCTGGGTTGTAGATTAAGGTCTGTTCAGCAAGTGTAAAAGTTCAAAATCCAGTACCATTTAAAAAAAATAAAAAAACCAAGTGTAGGGATGTTATACCGGACATGTTAGATCTCATCTGTAATGAGGATAGAAGGTTTTCTTTCCCCGTGTTGTTTTCCCTCATCTGGTCACTGCTTGGGGGTGGGTTGGGGGAGAGTAACTTAGGGAACCCGCCTGAGGTGAGAACATCTCAGACCCAGGTTTTGCTTCTCTCCCGCTCTGCAGACAGCTGGTGATGCGATTTCTGACATGCTGGTGATTGAGGCGATCCTGGCTCTGAAGGGCCTGACCGTGCAGCAGTGGGATGCGCTCTACTCCGATCTCCCGAACAGACAGGTCAAAGTGAAGGTAGGAAACCCACCTCGACCTGTTCCCAGGCCTCACTGTCCACACGCCATGCACCTCCAGAAAACTCTATGGTTTCTATTTTTTTCTGACATTTCACAAATTACAGAATGACTTGTATTTTACTTACCAGTATTTTACTTACCAGTATTACTGAGAACAGTCTGCCTTCCACTTGACTACACAAAGAATGGTGTCACACGTCGCTGCACGGCATTTTTTTTGGTGCTGGTCCTGGGTGCTGTCTGAGCTCCTTTGCTCAAGGCTAACATTTTGCCACTTGACACACTGCTCAACTTCCAGCTTTCAGATGGTCAGTTGGAAATAATCTCAGACTTTCCTGCCCAGACTGGCTTCAAACTGTGATCCTCAGATCTCAGCCTCCTGAGTAGCTAGGATGACAGGCATGAGCCATTGATGCCTGGCTGCACATCACTTTTTAAAAAAAGATTTTAGTATGGAGGATTCATACCAGAACAAAATCAGTGGCCCTTATGAACTCAGCCTTAGTAGATCCCTGCTGCTGCTCTATTTGCTTTCCACACCACTCCCTGTATTATTTCAAGTGAAAATATTTCTTTTGCATTACTTTGAATCTCCTTCATGAGTTATTTGTTTTTGAGCCAGGGTCTGCCTGTGTAACTTAGCTAACCTCTATACAGGGCCAGAGTATTCTGCATTTCAAACAAACTGCTATTTGGTTTGAGTAAACCTGACATTGGCCATTATTTTAATGATAGAATGTGGGAATGTTTTTGTTTAGTCTTATTAACACTAGCCTTGGAGAAATAAAACTTGCAAAGCAGTAAGACAATTTTACCCCACACTTATTCTGGGTGTCAGTCTGTTAAACACATAAAAGAGCCATAGGCATGTGTGGGGTGAGGCTTCCACAGGATGTCCTTGTGTGCAGGTTGCAGACAGGAGACTGATTAGCACCACGGATGCTGAGCGGCAAGCAGTTACCCCACCTGGACTGCAGGCGGCAATCAACAACCTGGTGAGGAAGTACAGGCTCTCCAGAGCCTTCGTCCGGCCCTCGGGCACGGAAGACGTTGTGCGGGTGTATGCAGAAGCAGACTCACAGGTAAGCTGGAATAGTTCTAGTGAGAAAATGGACACTGAGAGGCTAGTAGTTTAATATTGTTTGGTCAAACTAAGATCCAAATCATGGCAAATTTAAACTCTTGGTTTTTTCCCCATATATTTTAAAGTACTATTTTGTGGTAGGAATGACAAATTCTTAGTTTGGACATGTGCTAATTTTTATGCATGGTGAGCATAACCCACCCCATGTCTTTATAAAACCAGCCTTGTGCATTTTTGAATGCACATCTAAAGGAGATGTGTTTCTCCTTTAATGGCAGGTTGTTTTCTGGATACAGTAAAGACCTGTGGTCTGTATTTCCCTCTGCACAAGCTCTGCTTTGTCTCTCAACACTTTCCCAGTAGTGTCTCTGATGGAAGGCAGTTGTGACCTTTAAAGGATCTCGGATGGAAGGCAGTTGTGACCTTTAAAGAATTTCGTTTTATGAGTTTACTCATTTTGAAATAGTCTATAACCTCGAACTGAAACTTACCTCATTTAGAAGTGTCTGGACTTTTCATTTAAATGTCTTGTTTCTGAAAAGTGAAAAGAGAAGTTTGTATTTAAATAGGGCAGTGGGAAAAGAACAGGAACCACTGCCCCACCTCACCACCCCGAGCTGCACAAGTACATTGTGTGTGTGGGGCGGAGGGAGGAGGAGAGGGATATGCTCATCTCATCTCATCTCTTGTGTGATTGCAGGAAAGCGCGGATAGCCTTGCACATGAAGTGAGCCTGGCAGTGTTTGAGCTGGCTGGAGGAATTGGAGAAAGACCTCAACTGGGTTTTGGAAGATAATTTTTATTTTCTAAGAAACTGAATTTGTGAAGTTTCTATATGCCTGTCACAGCGATGGCAGTATTAATCCTAATGTTTACAGTGCACATTACTGGACTGTTTCTAGATCTGTTTTTCTTAAACACTACCAGAATAATTTTTAGAATTAGGTAAGCCTTAATACTTACTATGTCATCCAGCCCTTAAATTTAAGGTGTATGCAGAATGCTACAAAATTAAATTTTATGGTACTAGAGGAGGTGGTAATTGCTGCGGCATCTTCGGTGTGACCTGAGCACGTTCAGCATTCGCCTGCTGGGAGGGGAGGGAGCCTGTCCGCTACTTACCTGGTATCTGGCTTCAGCTCTTCTCCCCAATGGCACGGATGTGGAGGACCAGTGCCCATGCCTCTGGATGCTGAAGTGCTTCCAGAACATGGTTAGCAGCGGAAAGCAAAATCCCAGCCTCTAAAATAAACCAAGCCTGAAGCCAGTAGAAAAATGTGCAGTGTGTATTTTGCAGGTTTAAAACAACTCATAGATCTCTCCTAGGCACCATAATCAATAGGAGCCAATAATATTTAAACTTGATTTAGGCCACATTCAGACATTAGCTCTTATTTACAAACATTTAAATACAACCTGAAGTGTGTTTTACATACAAAAGAAAAACAACTATACACCTCAGAGCAGTGTGTCCCGTTTTACATTACATTTAAATGGAGCCACCAGTGTGGTCAAGTTTTTATCACCCCTTCCAGAAAATCCTTTTCTACCATTTCTTCTATTTTTTGTCTGGCTCTGGTAGAAAACGGTTTGTGGTTCTCGAGTTTCATGTCCTTGTTAGAGAAGGTGTTTGAGGAGAGGACGGGGCTCCCTGAGCGGCCTCCGCACCGGCTTGTGACCTTGCTGTTGAAGACCTGGCTGAGGACATGGAAGAAGGGCAGCAGCTGCTCCATGCTGCGCACGGAGCCCACGGTGAGGAGCAGGTGCCCCGGTTCCCAGCCCAGCGCTCTCCCCGACGTGTCATCCTCTGGATTTTTCTGCAGGGGAAAAAATATTAACAAATGATGTAGGTATGTGAAGGCTCAGTGCAGTGGCTCATGCCACTAATCCTAACTGCCCGGGAGGCTGAGAGCAGAGAACCTGGAGTTCAAAGGTAGCCAGAGAGAACAAACTGAAGACTCTTACCTCCCATTATCCCGAAAAAGGCTGGAAATGAAGACAGGGCTCAAGTGGCACAGTGCCCTGCTTTGAGCAAAAAAGCTAAGGGAGCACCCACAGGCCCCGAGTTTAAGCCCCAGAAAAAGAAAGTTAAAAGAACATAAGACATTAGCAATCAAGGGTTAAATGAACAGAAATGAGGGCATGTCATTTCAGACTTAATTAAAAACCTTTCACATCTACGTCTTTTTAATGCCGTTTGCAAATCTGTTTATAAAGAGGGAGTAACATGATATGTTTATAGATGTTTATTTTGTATTTTGCATTTACTCAATACTCTAGACTTCTGGACTTACACATTCCAGCAGTATTAAAATGAATTCCCTTTAAACAAATGCCCTAATCTTGCCACAAGATAGCAGTGTCCAAAAGTGAATTGATTCCTCTTGATACTGCAGCACAGAAAGGGGGAAGGAAGATGGACTGAGTCAAGGAATGGGGTCTATGCTCTGCCATTTACTATGCTGCACCCCGGGGAGATAGATAAAGGGTCCTCAGACAAAGCCAGAAATCTTATAGTACGTAAGTCAGAAGGGAATGCATGTAAAAACTCATGGAAACCCAGTAGCAACATTTTCTGTCCAAAGCAGCTGTCATCACAGCTGTGGTGGAAGAGTATATAATTAGCAAACAGTCTATACTGGCCTGCATTAAAAAAATGAGACCCTCTTTGAAAAGGGTCTCAGGAGTGTGGCTCAAGTGACAGCACTTTAAGGCCTCCTGCTTTGGACTGGGGGCAGAATACCTGCTTCACACATGAGATCCTGGGTTTAATCCTCAGTACTCAAAACAGCTTTTAGCCCAGGTGGGGTGGTACACTCCTGTAATCCCAGCACTGCAGAGGTCACGGCTTCACCACAGTCTAGCACTCCAGAGCTAAAGCACAAGGATCTCAAGTCCAAGGCCAGTCTTGATTATATAGCACATTCTAGGACAACCTGGTCAAAGTAGTGAGACCTTGTCTCATGCATTGTGTGCGTGTGCGTGCGTCCGTCTGTCCATCTGTGTCTGTGTCTCTGTGTTTGTGCTGTTCTCTACTACTGGATTTTGGTTTCTGAGATAAAGAATCTCACAGATTTTCCTTCCCAGGCTGGCTTTGAACCATGATCCCTAGGATCTTAACCTCCTGAGTAGGATTACAGGTATGAGCCATCAGGACTCAGCTAGAAAATTTTTACCAGGTACATTTTACTACACATGGATAAAGAATGAATGCTTATTCTGATCAAGGTATGGTTAGTTCAGTTTTGGTGAGCTATCCCTCTGGGATGACAGTTGTGCATTACCATGGCTCGCCATGGCCATTTCATTTAAAACTTAAAAAGTACAGTTACATTTGCTGTTTATTCCTTCTTACAATTTGACAAATTCCCTCTTTGCACTGCATTCTTTTCAGCTATCTTCCATTTCTCATGATGGCGTAAGGTGAATATTGTGGGTGTTCACAAGGTTTTGACATGAAAACCTTGTTGGACTAAAGTATTAAGTCTTCACCTGCACAGCTTTTTACTTTCGAGAAAATATTTAGAATAATGTCACGGATGTAAAAAAGCATTTTCTGTGTAAAACAGTTAATATGTTAACCAAATATTTCTCTAAAATACACAGTATCTTAACATATTCGTGGACATTGGGGTTATGGACACTGTCAAAACTGGAGATATATTTTCAAAATATTTCAACCTGATAATATCCTCAGTTCCTCAGGAAATACTTGATAAGTGACTCACTAATATACCAGCTAATACATAGCATTTACATAATATATCACAAACACTGAGTACACAAGCAGCACGTTACATAATAAAACAAAACCAAAAGTTTAATACCTTTGCCCTTTTCCTGAGAAGTTTGGCCAGTCGTACCACGTAGGGTTTAAATTCTCGTTGATGTATGCCCTGCCTCCTGACTTCTAAACCCGAGTCATCGGAGACTTCTGGAATAAAGGCCCATCGGTACCTATGGATGTAAGGATGACAAACTATAAGATAGGGCACATAGGATGACCATGGTCTAGTCTTAAAAATTCTGCCAGCTTTGAGCTTCATCTTAGTAAAGATGGCATTACATATCATAATGTTGCAGGAGATAATGATGTAAACCTGCAAAGTACAATCACTAACTTTTTTTTTTTTGCAGAACTCAAGTCTTTATTCGCTGGACAGGTGCTCTACTGATAGGACCAAATTTCCAGCTCTTTTTGCACTGGTTATTTTTGAGATAGGGGCTCACTTTCTGCCCTGGCCAGAATTGACCGTAATCCTATTTATACTTCCTGCTGCTTTCTTGGTCTGGCCTGGACCCATCCACACTTTTCCAACCTTAAGTACCTGGAATTACTGGCATGAGCCACTATGCCTGTTGACATTGCTATTTTTTTTTTCCACAGGCGCACAGCAAGTACTCAGTGTGCAAAACTTTGGTTGTTAAAGGACTGTATCTGCTTACTATACAGTCCAGGATGTCTTTGAACTCATGATCTCTTCCTTGAGCCTCCTCAATACTGTGATTACCGGTGTAATCACACATTGCTTTATTTCACTTATCTGTCTTAATTGTACTTGGTCTGATGATGAGTTTCCAACATAATGGGCTGAGAGCGAAGAGATTTGAAGATTTAGGACCACTCTCCTGCTTCCCTTGTATTTTGCTCATTCTGCTTTTGCCTTAAATAAGTAAAATATCTGACAATGGAAAGAACACCAAAGAGAGGTAGTTTTGTTCTCAACACAGAAGCTTTTGTATATGTGCCCATCCTAGGGCTTGATCTGGGCCTGGGCGCTGTCCCTGAGCTCTTCAGCTCAAGGTGAGTGTTCTACCACAGCGCTACTTCTAGTTTTCTGTTGGTTAACTGGAGATAAGAGTCTCATGGATGTTCCTGCCCAGACTGGCTTTGAACTGCAATCCTCAGATCTCAGCCTCCTGAGTAGTTAGGATTACAGGTGTGAGCCAGCCACCAGCATCTGGCTCACATAACAGCTTTTTTTTTTTTTGGTCATAGGGCTTGAATTCTGGGCCTGGGTGCTGTCCCTGCGCTCTTCAGCTCAAGGCGAGCACAGTGCCACTTTCAGTTTTCTGGTGGTTTATTGGAGATAACGAATCTCAAGGACTTTTCTGCCCAGGCTGGCTTGAAATCAGCCTCCTGAGTAGCTAGGATTAGGCAGGAGCCACTGGTACCTAGCTACTTACAGCTTTTTTTGGGGGGAGGGGGGTCCGGTCGTGGGGCCTGAACTCTGGGCCTAGGTGCTGTCCCTCAGCTCTTCAGCTCAAGGCTAGCGCTCTACCACTTGAACCACAGCACCACTTCGGGCTTTTTTCTTTTTGCTTATGTGGTGCTGAGGAATTGAACCCAGGGGCTCATGCATGCAAGACAAGTGCTCTACCACTGAGCCACCTTCCCAGCCCACTTACAGCTTTTTGATGGTCAGTTGAAGACAAGAGTCTTAAGGACTTTTCTGCCTAGTTGGCTTCAAGCTGTAATTCTTAGATCTCAGCCTCCCGAGTAGCTAGGATTGTAGGCATGAGCTACTAGTGCCTCGCTAATTATTATTATTTTTTGATGCCAGTACTGAGGCTTGTGTCTTTTGAGATTTTGCATGGCTTTTACTGTTCATAGCTGGCACTCCTCTGCTTTCAGCTTTTTGGTTAGCTGGAGATAAAAGGACTGGGTGGCCTAGGTGTTAGACCAAGCTCAGTGTCAGTATGGCTATATACCCCCCTACCAGCAAAACCCAGAACAACAAAACACCCAAGCCTATCTGTGCTGTGGGATGAAGCTCAACATACAACACTGGCCTGGCAGGTGATAGACCTTGGGCTCTAGAAAAAGGAAACAACAAAAACAAAAGACCTGGGCTGGGAAGGTGGCTCAGTGGTAGAGCACTTGCCTTGCATGCCTGAAGCCCTGGGTTCGATTCCTCAGCACCACATAAGCAAAAAGAAAAAAGCCGGAAGTGGTGCTGTGGCTCAAGTGGTAGAGTGCTAGCCTTGAGCTGAAGAGCTCAGGGACAGCACCCAGGCCCAGAAAGTTCAGGCCCCATGACCGGACCCCCCCCCCCCCCCCCAAAAAAAAAAAAACACCAAAAAGAACAAAAGACCTCAGAAATGAACAGAACAACCAGAGATAGATGCTACTTGTTTTAATTTAATTATCTCAAAATTCATCCTGTATCAAACTAAACTTCATTCTTTCTATAGCTACATAGTACTCCAGGTAGTAATTTTTTGGGTGACACTGGGGTTTTAAACCCAGTCTTATACTTGCCAAGCAAATACTACTAAGCCACACTGCTTGATAAGGAAGGAACTGATTTAACCAATTATCTAGATATTGCAGTCTTGGTAATATAAAAATGCTACCTTTATCTTCGTGTAGCTCTGTGCACACGTCAGTATAGTGGTTGGATAAATCCGTGGCTGTAGAGGTTAGTTAAATGTGACTGTGTGGAGACCCAGCAGACATCATTGCACATGTCCACAAGAACAAGAGTACTTCTGGATCCAGGATAATACATTTCACCATTCACAAGTGTAATTTCTCTAACGGATATAGCTCATCATATTTTCCTGATGTTTAGAAGCTTTTTTCCTTTGGTGCTGGGATCTGAACCCAGGGCTTCAGTTACAGTAAGTGTGGGTTCCACCACTGAGCTGTGCCCCCAAGCCCTGTTTTTCTTCCATGTATAACAATAGCTTCCTAAGTAGAGAGGAACTGGTTCTTGTGCAGTGTACATCGTGAGTGTAGGAATCCAGGTTTTTTGGATGCTTCGCTACAATTGTGGTTAGTGCCCTTCCCAAACTTCTTTAGGAAGACCTTCCATTTTGGATACCCAGTACTGAAACTCATCAAAATACACATGCAAGTTGAAAAAATTTAAAGACCTGAAATCTAAAAATAATTTCTAGTTCTTAGCATTAAATTTAATTAAAAACAAGCTATTTTTCATGGTTTAAGAATCTCTAAATGTAAAAGATTCTGGTATGTTCTTCTTTATCCTATTGATATTTTATTCCAGAATAAAATAATACCCTAAATAAATGTATATTTGATCCTGTGCATTCATTCTCAAATTAGCTTGGCTATTTTAAAATTTAGAACTGTACGTAATAATTGGGGGCAGTTAAGAACAAGGTACTAGGAGAATTTACTCTTACCAGTTTTCTTTTCTTTTTTTTTTTTTTTTGGGTCCAGTTGTGGGGCCTGAACTCTGGGCCTGGGTGCTGTCCCTCAGCTCTTCAGCTCAAGGCTAGTGCTCTACCACTTGAGCCACAGCACCACTTCCGGCTTTTTTCTTTTTGCTTATGTGGTGCTGAGGAATCGAACCCAGGGCCTCAGGCATGCAAGGCAAGCACTCTACCACTGAGCCACCTTCCCAGCCCCGTCTTGCCAGTTTTCTTTCCATTCCTTTCCTGTCATCGTCCCATCCTTGTTTCTCTGGTCCTTTTCCCACACTGCACTGCCAAAATAAGCTTTCTAAAATGCCAGAGTAATAGCTTCCTTAAGATACTCAAAGGCTTCTGTTTTTCTAGGCTGGAATCCACATTGTATCCTATAGATGACCACAACAATGCTTTATGTAACGGGCTCCTTCCAGCTCTCCTCAGCATTGTGCTCCAGCAATACTGATCTTTTCCTGCCCCGGACCTGTGAGGTCTGCTTCCTTCTGTGCATGCCTTCACACATGGGCCTCAGCCCTCACTTTTCACTGCCTTCATTTAAAACTCCCTGCAGAATCTGCTCTGACCCTCCATGTTCAAAGAGGGGCCTACCCCATGGGCTCAGAGGATCTTGTACATGTGCAATCACAATATCCATTGTGTGGCTATCTCCTCCCATGTCTCTATTAGTGGGCTTCAAGCTTGGAGTCACGTACATATGCCCTGCTTTCCATCCAGAGGGTACTCCCACGATGGGCTATTATTCTGAATATATCCACATCTACTATTTATTTCTAAAAACAGTACTGCCCCACCAAAATAAGTTCCTTCAGTAAAAATTACATTTCTACTTACATAAAGAATGTTTTACTTAATCATAGATGTCAGTGGTCAAAACAAATGCATTTTCCAAAAATATTTACTTAGTATCTTTGCTTGTACTTACATCTGAAACTGAGGGAGATTTTCGGAGGGCAATGCCAGAGCCAAATCCAAAAATTTGCAAGCAGAGAGATAGAGGTTTAACCACCGCTGGCTGTTATAGGAAGTAGAGAAGCCATTACCTCCTGTGTAGGTTGTCTCCAGACCGGCCACGGAGGGGCCTGATGTCCTACAGGGAAACAGGAGACAATGCTGTCAGCAGCTGGGACCATCTGCCTATAGGGAAGAGCTGAAGGGCCAGCGAGTATTTTCCATAGTCAAACTGCATCATCACTAATTGCTAAATTACTGGTCATGACTAAATTTTGTCGCCTTCAAAAGTGTTACTTTTGTTCTTTAAAATTTAAGAATACACAGAGTTTGTATTGTACTAAAGAAATATAAAAATGAAGCTGGGGATGTGGCTTAGTGGTAGAGTGCTTGCCTAGCATGCATGAAGCCCTGGGTTCGATTCCTCAATACCACATAAACAGAAAAGCCGGAAGTGGCGCTTTGGCTCAAGTGCTAGAGTGCTAGCCTTGAGCATAGAGAGGCTCAGGGACAGTGCCTAGGCCATGAGTTCAAGCCCCAGGATTGGCCAAAACAAAACAATATAAAATACAAACTTTATAATCAAGAAACCTTAATACTATTCAGTCACTCGGAATAGTTGGTGCGATGTTTTCTGTAATAAACTGAGAATAGGAGACTTTATAAACTTTGCACTCAAGAGTAGGCTACATTAAAAACACACGGCTTTAAAGGAACTTTTCAGTATGTAAATTGATAAATTCCTCTAAATATGAAAATCATATCCATATTAGAAAACTGTGCCTACTCTAAAGAGTAACATTATATAGGCATTATATTAGCCACATATGGCTACTTTGGTTACAGGTAACCTGCTGGAACAGGCCTGACCAGATCTAACCTTCTCAAAGCAACATAACTCACCTAGCTGAAACAATACTGCACAGCCATGAATGCTAACAGTTTGTTTCATGACAAGTGAAATTTCATCATATATGACTAGTCATATGAAGTTATATAAAGTGTTATCTATATTTTCCTAAGGTATTGAGTAGCATTCTAGATAACCTCAGGTTATTAAGGACTAAAATTGCACTAAATAAATTACATGTTACCGTGAAATATCTTCATCAGCAGTGAGTTCCTGCTCCATCAATAAAAATACCTGTACCTGAAGACATGAAATAAAGTTAAATGTTTATTAAATCTGTGTATATAATCTTTATATTATCTTTAGGCTATATTTTCATTGATAGAAAAACAAGTTTTCTGATACATATTCAGAATCTTTGAACTGGAAGTTAGTTGGGGAGGACAAAATCACAAGCTCAGCACAGAGGCTTGCAGGCGTGTGTGAAGAGTCCTGTGAGATGGTACTGATCACTGACTTTGGAACAGAGTAAGTTATTTTTTCTTAAGGATATAGAGGAAAACAAAGCAAATTTTCTTGGGGGCAAATTGTAAAGCTGGGGTTCTAGTGATAGAACTTGCCTATTATACTTTTCCCCAACTCCCCAAATCATTCCTATGTGGATGAGGGTGACTGCAGAGAGGAGGAGTCTGAGGACTTCTGAAGCATTCACTGTTTGGCATTTAGAAAATCTCTTAATCTCTCTAAAGCAAGTTTAATCCAGATGTGAATGCGCTCACTGCCTTATGTCAGTCCAGAAAAGCCAACTCATCTACTTCCATTCCTAAGGGGTTCTGCTACACTAGGTGGGGGAGTACACCTGCTAGCTGTGACAAAGTTACAACTGCACCAAAGAGAAGGAACCATGAGGCAGACAGAGGAAGCGGCAGTCACAAGCGGCTGGCTATTACTCTGAACAACTGGAGGTTAAACGGTGAGGAGATGGAATCTGGCTTGCTTTTTATTATCGTGGACTAGAACAACTGTGAGATTAGATGGTTTAATGGAGTTCCCTTTTAAAATTAGTTTTATCCAGTAAGCACATAGAAATTAACGATGTCATGTTGACATAGTAACTAGCGTTAACTGAATTAAAATGAACTCACCAGTTCGGTGATCATGGTCGGCCAGAGGGAGGTCAGATGCTGTGGAGACATTCGTAAAAGTAACACTCTGAAAAACAGGAACACTTGAGAGTGAAGAGTTGGTACCTGGGGCAAACGGAGACTTTCCACCAATCTCTCTGAAAGAAATGTGGTGTATGTTCAATGCCTAAATAAGTTCAGTTACTCTCTTATACACATTTCCATATAGTCCGCATTGAAAATAATTCCAAAGTACAGACTACCACTTTCATAAAGATATTATAAAAACTAGAGAAATATATTGAAACAAAAATATTCTCAGTAAATTCTGTCAAATGGCAAATAGAAGTGTAATGTGCTCAAAAAAATCTGGGCCTGGGAAGGTGGCTCAGTGGTAGAGTGCTTCCCTTGCATGCATGAGGCTTTGGGTTCGAGTCCTCGGCACAACATAAGCTGAAACAGCCGGAAGTGGTGCTGTGGCTCCAGTGATAGAGTGCTAGCCTTGAGCTGAAGAGCTGAGAGACAGCGCCCAGGCCCAGAGTTCAGGCCCCAAGACTGACAAAAACAAAAAACAAAAACAAAAACAACCCTAGGCCTGGTGGCTTACATCTGTAATCCCAGTACTGAGTGGGCATGAGTCTGAGCACAGCCTGGGCTGCACAGTGGGTTCCAGGGTATCCTGGGCTATGCAGTGGGCCCCTGTCTCAAAACCAATGAATCTCAGGTCAGTTTCATGTTGTATGTCTGAAAGGAGGAATAATGGGTGAAGAGCCTTCTGAGAGAAAATTCTTGTTGGGAGATGACTGCCATCGTGTCCCGTATGGACTCCTGGGCTGGAATGGGGCAGCACACTAACCAGCAAACACTTCCCCTTGTGGAGTGGCTGAGGCCTAGGGCAGGAGCACACTGCTGCCCTCTTCTGGACACGGAAGGCCGCCACATTTACTTGATGCAACAGCCTCATGCACCCCCAACACAGCCCCCAGTGTTCTTTGCAGCCATCATTGACTTGCTCAGGCATGCTCTGTCCGGCCCTAATGGGCATCTGACCTGTGTCCACAATGAAGAAACGCTGACATGCTCATCTAAAGTGCAAGTTACTCCTCATCCTCAAAGACCAATTCCTACAAAGTCTGAACTTAATAAAATAGACTACATTTGGTTAAGTCCTACACATTGACTGATACCTTTTAGATACTTAAAGATAAATTTTTATTTATTACAAATCCTAATTCTATACCTTTGGATCATTTAACTCCAAATTATAATTTAGAAAGCGTATTCTCTAAGGAACAGGAACAATACTATAAATTCAAAGGATACAGAAAATAAAAGTTTAACTGCTTACCTTGTATATCTGGGAGGTATTTCTGGTACTGGTCAACCTCACTGCTAAAAATAGCAAAGGCTAATCTTTTGAGAAGCATGGCTCTCTGCTCTAACTCCACATCCCGGTTTGCAAAAAGATTAAGTGAACTGCTTTGGGCCACAGCCACTCGAGCTGGAAAAAGGTGAGAGATTGACACAGATAGTCAGGTGGTCATCTGAAAATGAATTGCTTCTTTTTTTAAAGGTGATATCCCATGACATGGAGAGGGGGAGGGAGCACCCCAGCACAGAGGAGCCTGCACACCCAAATACCCAGTGGCTGCAGGCGAGATGTAAGGAGAGGACCTTCAGATTTCTGAGTTTCAGAAGGTAAAAATGACAAACAGTACCATTTTACTAGGCCCTTTAAATTGTGTATCATCTGCTTTTGTGTACTTTAAAACAATTCCCACTCAGGCATCGATGGCTCCCTTCTGTCATCTTAGCTACTCAGGAGGCTGAGATCTGAGGATTGTGGTTCAAACCCAGACCAGGCAGACTCTTATGTCCAATTAACCAGTAAACAGCTGGAAGTAGAGATATGGCTCAAGTGACAGAGTACCAGCCTTGAGCAACAAAGTGAAGGGATCACGTACAGACCCCGAGTTCAAGCCCCAGGACTGCCACAGACATTTCCAACATGGCTTTGCTCAGTCTACCTCTCCTTCTCATGCCCAACATGTCTTACCTGCTATAGATGAAGTGATCAAGTTTGCTTCCATCCCATACCTTGGCAAATTTTTTCCCCTCCCGCCCCACCTGTGCAATATTGTTCTCTATGTCTGGAATATTCTGTCCTTAGGACTTTTGATCAGTTTCTTTTTTTTTTTTGACACAGGATACAAAATCCCGAGCTTATAGCTCAAGTTCTTGACTTGTACTTGTGAGCCTTCTCCCTCTGCCTCTGGATGGCTGGATTACAGCTGTGTGTCATCTTGCCTGGATCATCTGAATTAGCTTCCTTGCACACAGGTTCTATTTTATTTCCTGCACAACTTAACTCCCTGAAATAAACTTTAATTTTATTAAGGTTAGAAAAATGCCTGGACCACTGTTGTCTTTTAATAAATATTTATTGCATAGATGAATTGGAAACTTGGAGTAATTCTATGAAGATGAAGAAAATATAGTCTTTTCCAGATGAGAACACTATACTTTGGGCTAAAGAATTTATCTTAGGTTCATAGAATTTCACTATTATTTATTTAGTTAAGGAACTTGAAAGCTTCTTTTAGAATCAAAAAGCCCTATTTCTCCAAGAATAAATGCTTAATGGAACCCAAATATATAAAGCCAATCAAGTCTAAGTAGAAAGGAGGCAGAGGGTGACTCTAGCCTTGTCTTCTTTCTCTTCTTCCCTCCCTTTTACACTCCCTTTTCTCCCTTTCTCTCCCTGCTTTCTTCTGTCAAGCAGTACCCCCTGTATTCGTAGTGCTTTGTCTCACAGGTTAGACCCAATTGTCTGCTTTTACTTCCTCACCTGTTTTCAGTCTTTCATTTAATCATTTTTTACTGAGTACCTATTATATGCCAGTTGCTCTGCTGTGAGCTGGGAAAGTGATTTACACTCAAATTAGACAGTCTCTCTTCTTTCCAGTATTTTCCCCACAAGAATATTCCTTATTGCTAAGTTATCCTCTGTAAGTTTTAACATTACATTCCCAAAGATACAATGCACAACTAGACAGAAAGCTAATTCAGTAGTTTCTAGAAAAGAGTAAACAATAAGATAGAATCACGGACAGGAAGACTGGGTTGTCATCCTATTATACTCACTCATCAGATCTCTGAATGTTGTCTTATCATGTGTCATCAGATTGTCCATAATTGCCCTCCAACTGAAAGAGATAAGGGTCATTACCTGTAATTAAGATCTGGTCTGTTAAAAAGTCTTCTAACTTTGCTGAATAGTAGTTTACTTAGGCTGTGAGAGGTATTACTATGTTGAAGAGCACAAGAGGCTGACTTACTGATTAACACAAGAGGCGTCCATCTGAAAGAAACTGGGATCCATGAAGAGGTCAAAGGCTTCTTTTTTCCAAGCTCTCCGTGTGTACTGGTACCCACTAAGACTGCTCAGTAGCTGCACACAGGCTCGGTAACTAGGAGCATTATGTGCACTGTATGGAAGAAAGGCACCTTAATCTCTGTTCTAACATTAATCATATTAAGTTATGTGAGTGGTCACATTTACCTAAGACAATGACATGAAGACACAAAACAGCACCATACAAAATAATGTCTGAATAGTTTAACCATTATCATGCATGGTAAGAGCAGTGCCACTCTGTGATTCAGTCCAAAAACAGCAAAAGAACTTATTTCTAATAAGGCCATGAATTAATGCAAACCTGTTTAAGTCACCACAGTACCTGTGATTTCGGAGGTAGGGCACGACATAATGCATGATGTTTACAAGTAAGGGGATAACACGCTCCTTTTCATCACTATAGAAAACCATGTCCAAAAGATGGGCCAAGACCTGTGACACACAGAAAGGAAACGGGAGAATCTCTGAGCGAAAACTGACACCTACAGGTTACTATTGGTTGTTTGTAAGAAAAACCTAGATACTTTAAAATCGTGAAAACCTGAATTGAAACTTTCCTAAGTCATTTATAAATTAGTGGTTTCTGTCACAATCTTCTTTCTCACCATGATACAAATGTAGATACAAAAATGCCAGCTTAGAATTACCATATAACAGGTTATGAAAAAGGCTGACAGAGCCAGGCACCGGTGGCTCATGCCTGTAATCCTAGCTACTCAGGAGGCAGAGATTGGAGGATCTTGGTTAGAAACAAGCCTACTCAGGAAAGTCCCTAAGATTCTTGTCTTCAATTAAACACCAGAAAACTGGAAATAGCCCTGTGACTCAAAGTGATAAGAGTGCTAGCATTCAGCAAAAAAGCTCAGGGATAGCGCCGGGACCTTGAGTTCAAGCACTATGATCAACACACAAACAAAAAAGGTTGACAGAAAATATATGTTTCCTTACCTGAAAGTGTTTCATAGTAAAAGTATCTTATACTATTTCCACCCATCCTCAGAATAATGAGATACAAAAACACTTTCTTAAAAA
Organism: Dipodomys spectabilis; assembly: GCF_019054845.1. Lineage (NCBI taxonomy): Eukaryota > Metazoa > Chordata > Mammalia > Rodentia > Heteromyidae > Dipodomys > Dipodomys spectabilis. The sequence goes on from NW_024871277.1 coordinate 761,097, forward strand.
CACATACTTTAACTGGAGGCCAATGGCTCATGCCTGTAATTCTAGTTATTTAGAAGGCTAAGATAGGAAGATCACAGATTCAAAGCTATCCAGGACAGAAAGGTCCATGAGAATCTAATCTCGAGTTAGCACCCCAAATGCTGGAAGTAGAGCTGTGGCTCAAGAGGTAGAATATTAGCCTTGATCTATAAAAGCTCAGGGACAGAATTTGGGCTCTGAGTTCAAGTCCTGGGCCTAGCACATACATACAAGCAAAACCAAATTCCATATATTTTAAAAAGTATGTATCTAAAGTTACTGCTCATGCTTAAATTACCCAAACTCATATAATATCAGACTTTATATCTGTTAATTTTTATAGTAATTTCTAGAAGTATGAAATGATTTTTGAAATAAAAAATGTGTAAGAACAACTTGCAAATGTTTAATTATGAATCTGTTGAAATTTCGCATGAACAAAGATAACATGTTTACCTCAGAGAGCAGTGTCAAAGCATGGACACTATATACAGAGGGAGTTATATTTGAGGTTTCCATCGCAGGTGATAACATATCTAAGTGAGAGAAAAGACAGGTAAAGGAGATACTGGTTAGTATTTCCATGGAAAAAACACCTGCTAAATAAAAAAAGGGAGGAGTTTATTCCAATGATGGTTGAAATGATTTCCTAGTGAATACATGCTTACAACTAATAATCTAAAAGTGAGCCATACCTTCAATGTCAGATTCCAAGTTGGCTCCATCCACCACTATTTTGGGAGAAGGCTTCACCTCCAGATTTCGTCGCAGCCATGTTGTTTGTTCCAGAGAGGAGCCAGCAATTGCACCGACAGCATCCACTATTTTATGAGTCACATCCTAAAGACAAGAGAAAGGGCCACTGAATATGTGGGCATATACACATACAACAGATATTCTACAGTAGATGATCCTGACTGTCATAGAATGCTCAGAGCTGGAAGAAATTCAGGAATTACAGGACTCCTATTTTCAACAGGATGCCATCGGTAAACATGGTTTTGGCAATGGCCTTGAATTCAGAATGGTCTTACCTGAAGGTCTCTTTGGTCTTTCTTATTTTCCAAGCTAGGATTTTTCATAATAAACTCATTCAGAACCCTAGAAGGGTCATAGAAAAAAGCAAGCAAAAAAGCATTAGTTTAAAAGAAAGATGGTATTAAATTTCTGGGTGGCAAATGGTTTTGTATACTCAATTTCTAATTCATTAAATGTCTAATATGTATGCACATATTCTGTGACTCAGGTGACATTCATAAACATACACATGAAAAAACAGACACAACAGTATCGAAAGCAGTATCGTTTGGAAGAATCACTAAGTGGAACTCAAATATTCATCAACAGAAAGAGAGAAATTTTTGCATGTTAATTTATTGCAGAAAAAAAAGCAATCACAACAGCATGAGTAACATGGCTCAATCTTCATAAAAGTAAGATACTGGCTACTAGTTTTCCTCTTAAAAAATCTAATGGCTAACAGTGAAAGAAGGGATAGATTTTGTTTTTCAACAGTGCTTTTACTCAATTGCATATGTTGAATGAAAAGGCATAAAATACTTAAAATACTCATATACAGATAGTTAAAACATGCAAAAATCCATTTGTGGGTTATTAAAATAGTGGTTATCTTTGAGAAGATAGGATAGTAATTGAAGATAGTTCAAAAAGGATACTTGGTTGTTGTTTTTTTTTTTTTCTTTTTTGGCAGTACAAGGGTTTGAACTCAGGGCCTTGTGCTTGCTTACTGTAGTCATGCCCCCAGCCTTGCTTTTTGCTGATTATTTTGGAGATGCCTATCAAACTTTACTGTATTGATTGGCCTTCAAATCTCAGTCTCTTGAGTAGCTAGGTTTATAGGTGTGAGCGCCAGCTCCTACCGGGTGTTTTATTTCTTAATTCACCTTTGTGAATTGTAGGGTTATTTGGGGATGAGTTAAACAATAGTACATATAAAATTCCTTTCATGAGCTTTCCATCAACTCTAAGTTAGGTAGGCATACGATAGTCATGCCCAGCAGATGGCAAAATAGTCTGCTTTCTTGATTTACTGGAGGTCACTGAGACAAGGTCAAGAGTAGAACTATCATGAAAATGTTGCTTGATTTCCAGCATCTAAATTTACATCTCATCATTAAAATTCATGCACATTAGTTGTCTTACTCTTTTATCAGGGAATTATACTTAGTCTGCTTACACTTTTACTATCTAAAATTCTTCCAGCTTTTGAAGAGAATCTTCAAATACACAACTTGAAGATTCAGGCATCATCATGATTCCTGACATTTCTGAGTAGGTCCAGCAAACCATGCACCATGGACCATGGTCGAGCAAGGCCATGCGTGTGACTCAGCTACCACAGGCTGGTCCTAAAGCTTCACTCTTTACCACTCCCTCTCTGACTCCTGGTGGAAAACTAACTCCACATTTACTAGAAGTCTTCACCTTCCTCTTTAATTTTTTTTTATAGATCATGGTTGGTTGCCCAAGTTAAATAGTCAATTCCTTAAGGACAAAAGGGTAGGAGGTAAGTCTATGAATGTACAACCACATTCATGTCTATAAAATCACCATCAGAGTGAAACAAAGGTGATGTTCTCATGTAAAGATCTGTATAAATGCATGTGTGTGCATCTGTTGCTGGATGTTGAGACCAGCATCAAACATACACACACTAGCCACAGCTTTACCTACATTTCTGGATCTTAAAAAATAATACTTGTGAGACTACTTACCCCAGGATAAGAAACTGCCCCGGGGCTGGGAGACTCAGTTGTATAGAGTCTTTTAGAAGTAGCAACAGTGATGCCCAGCTATCCACTAAATTGGGCACTGGAATTCTGCAAGACAAATGAGTTTGTATATGTGGAAAGCCACAGTAAATTTTATTTTTGTCTCTGCAGTCTTCAACACATTGCTCTACTACTTTCTTTAAAAATGTTCTAAATTTTTATAGATTATGACAGAGCAGAATTTCTAAAATATTTTCATTTTCTACTAATAATGTGTAAAATAAAATTTACAATAGTCAATGCAATTTCTTAATCTAGAAAGTTTGCACACAAATTTTGTATCACATGGACTTTGAAAAATAAAAGACAAACTATAATAATTCTTGGTAATTACAACATATCCTCAATACCAGTCTCTCACTTAAAAAAAAAAACAAACTTTTTTCAGTTGAACCCCAATCTCTGTCTGTACCTATAGCTAGAATTTAGACAGTTATAATCAATTTAAATATAATAAATAACACAATTTTGTTACTATTAGTCACAAATTACAAACAGATGCCCACATTATGATTAAAGTGGAATTACCCTTTGCAGGAAGATCAAGAATTTTTTCACAACTGAAAATCTGTACTCAAGGCTCAGTTCAATAGGAAAGGAAATGCCAGCCAACAAGGAAGGTATATTTTTGTTCTTCCTAACATTAAAAGAACCCCAATAATTGGGTTGGATTGCTACATGTCTACTTGTACCAAAATAGAAACTGATTCAGTAGCAATAAGCATGATTTTAAGAGTAGGTTTTATTTTTCTCTTATATTTAAATGATCTTCTTACAATTTCAGTGTTCCATTTCCACATATCTTTAATACCCTTATGTCTTTAGTTTTGTAGGGTTAATATGTTAAATCACTGGTATACTCATGATTTCTATTAACAGTCCAGAAACAGCGTTTCTATTGCAGCAAATTTGTTTTTCTAGGTTTAGGGAACTCTTTTCTTAGATACTTTTTGAAAGAATTCAAGTGATTTTCCTTCTATATTTCCTAATCTTTATATAGTGTGATTGTAGTAAGGGAAGACCTACATCAGCAATCTTACCTTTGAATATAAGCATAGAAAAACTGAAGCATGCAGACTTCCAAAGAAAGATGTTTCTATAAACAAAAGAAATCAATTTATAGAGAAGAAAATTGCTTCATTTATTTTTTTCCCTGTTGCAACTTTCTTGTATCTTAATTTTTACTAAAAAAGAAAAACAAAAATATCTACTTATTTAAGAAATGTATCTCTATTCCATCTTATCCTATCAGGGAAAATTCACAGCAAAAGAGCTACTTAAAAAGTTGAAAATAAGCTGGGCACCAGTACTTCACACCTGTAATCTTAGCTTCTCAGGAGGCTGAGATCCCAGGATGGTAATTTGAAACTAGCTTAGGCAGGAAAGTCTGTGAGACTCTTATCTCCAATTAATCATCAAAAAGCCAGAAATGGAGCTGTGGCTCAAGTGATAGAACACTAGGCTTGACCAAAAAAATTCAGGACAGCACCCAGGCCCTAAGTTCAAGCCCTAGAATTGGCACACACACACACACACACACACACACACACACACACACACACACACACACACACACACACACACACACACACACACACACACACACACATATACACACAAGGTACATATGGACTAAGGATACTGACTATTCATATACACAAAAATCCCTTTTTCTTCTTGCAAATCAAGATTTAAAAAAGAATTAAAAATTTCAGCTATATGTAATAATTCTCTTAGGGATGTAATAAGGTTAGTTTTAGTATGGTTTCACAGTCTAGGTTTGCAAAACTTTCCTTAAGAAGATGTGATCTCTTGGTACTGCCTGAGCAAAGAACAGAAAGTAGAGAAGTTCATACACTTCTCAGCCTGATCAGACAAAGCAATGTGAGTAGGGAGACTATATTGCTCATTTCCAGTAGTCCTGACAAAGTACAGTACTGTACAGGGTGAAAAAATAACAGTGTTTAGAACTAAAATCATATAGCCAATGACTGGCAAAATTTGAGTTTATGAAACAGAGATAGAATCTGGTCAGCCTGTTCCTGACTGCCTCTGACGTACGCTGGAGACATGTTCAGCTAACAGCTCTTCACTACCTGCAGGAATGAGAGATCTGAACAGAAAGTCACTGCAGAGATTGTTTTATTAAAGGAGTGACATCCAGTCACCTCTTTTATCTGTATCATAGGTCAAAGGAGGTAAGTTTTCCAAAAATCTTTTCTATCAGCATCCTTTGGACACGGAATTATAAGCAAAAGCAAAGAAACTCCTCCTTACCTTGTCTTTGGCTATGGCTGGAGGCTGCTTTAAAACTTCTTTCACAGTCTGGATGACAGTTTCTGCTCTCATGACACTGATGGAGCGAACCAGCTCCACCAGTAACAGCTGCTCTTCACTGGCCACAGGAATAACCTGGACAACACATTACTATTTACCTTCTGGGTACACATATGAGCTTTCAAAAGAGTCAGAGTTAGCAGAATTAATGATAGCTTCTTTGTAACATAAAGAAGTCCTTTGATCCACTTTGGGTAAATTTTTATTATTTTCTTATCAATACAGTATATGTACATCAATTCGAAAAAGTCAAGTTAAATAGGACAGTAAGTCTTATAGGGAAAGATAGAATTACCTTGGCCTTCCCATCCTACATCCAAAATCAAATTATATTCCATTCTTGCAGTTATTTTCTATTATTTCTAAACAACACATACTAGTTTTCCTCACATTTAAATTTAAACATTTAAACATCTATTGAATTCGTTAGAATAAAAGTTTAGCTCTTCACAGTTTTTGCCATCTTCCTAGTAGTTATTCATAATTTTATTTAAATTATCCAGTGTCCACAAGACTATTTATGTGCTATATATGTGCTACATATATAGTACTATCAGTGCATTTTGTATACAACCTGTCTATTTTCTAGAGTTAATAAACTGCTTTTCATTTTGGCTATGAAATTGTAAGTTCGGACTCCTTTCCATCAAGATTGCCAGTGTTCCTATTGGTAATTCTTATAATCATTCCTTTTCTTTTTCATCTGAAGATTTTAGGATCTGAAATAACAGGTTTATTTTTTGTTTGGTGCTGGTCCTGTGGCTTGAACTTAGGGTCTGAGTGCTGTCCTAGAGCTTTGTGGATCAAGGCTAGTGCTCTAACTACTAGTTCACAGCTCCACTTCTGGCTTTTTTGGTAGCTAACTGGAGATAGTTTCCAGGGCTTTTCTGCCACTGCTGGTTTTGAACCACTATCCTCAGATCTTAGCCTCCTGAATAGCTAGGATGACAGGCCTAAACTACCTGTGCCCAGCTAACAAGCTTATCTTTATGTTGGCATTTTTATACAATGCTGGGAATACTATCGAAATTTATTTTCTTCATTTCTGAGGATTTTCATGTTCTATTTCTTTAATATTTTTCTCCTCTCATGGATTTTCTCTTGTCATGTTGGTTCTGGGGCCTGGGTACTGTCCCTGAGCTTTTTTGCTCAAGGCTATTACTCTATCACTCTAAGCCACAGCTCTACTTCCAGTCGGTCGTGGGGCCTGAACTTTGGGCCTGGGTGCTGTCTCTCAGCTCTAGCTCAAGGTGCTCTACTACTTGAGCCACAGCGCCACTTCTGTCTTTTTCTGCTTATGTGGTGCTGAGGAATCGAACCCAGGGCCTCATGTAATCAAGGCAAGCACTCTACCACTGAGCCACCTTTCCAGCCCTACTTCCAGTTTTTTAGTGGTTGATTAGAGATAAGAGTCTCAGGGACTTTCCTGCCCCAGCTGGCTTTGAACATGATTCTCAGATCTCTGGGTCCTGAGTAGCCAGGATTACAGGTGTGAGACATCAGAACTTGGAAAATTGTATGTATCACTTCCTTTTTCAGTTTTCCTTATCTTTAAACCTATATTTCACTTCTGGTACTTATCTACTTTTTGTTTCAACCATTTTCCCAATTGGTACTGCTTTGTTTTTGCTACAGAATTAAAATCCAATAGCCTCTACAGGCTCTTACTTGTAATCCAAGCTATATGACAGAAGGATCTTGGTTCAGGCCAGCCTAAGCAAAAAATTTAGTGAGAACCTCTCTCAAAGAACATGTCAGGTGTGATGATTCATACTTGTAATTCTAGCTGTATGAAAGGTATCGGAGGATCAGATCAGTTTGGACAAAAAGTTCTATATTCTATTTGAAAAACAACTAAAGCAGAAACAGGACTCAAGGTTGAGCAGTTACCTACCTAAGTACCATCAAAATAAATAAAAAAACATCCAAAAAAGTTCTTCATTTTTGGAATGGCCTCTCTGTTTGATGTGATATTGACTACTAAATCTTCATATGCAAAATAATATAATGTGGCAGAAATATTTTTATTACTTTATGAATATCACTATATATTACATGGGACATTAGCACAAAAACAAATCACAAACCTTTGGGTGTGAAAATCACATATTTTGTATAAATGTAAACTGTTTAGTAGCATTTTTATTTTAAAGTCATGACTTATTTCCAATTTAGAAAAGTGTCAGAGATTTCAAGCTCACAAAGCAAGTACCTGAATTTTCCTGCATACAGTCAAAACCAATGTAAGATTTGCATTAACTATGTAAGCTGACATTCAGGAAAACTACTGAAGAGGAAGACTTCCTTCAAGTCCTTAGTTTGTGTCCCAAATACCTTCCACATGAAAAATATACTGTGAAGTGATAAGCTTATCATCATACTAATTTTGCTCTGTTTCAGTGTAAGTCATTATCCATAGCTGTGGCCAATTTGCTTTTCCACTTTCTACCTACCACTTTAGCCCAACTGTAACCTCAGAGCTCAAGATCTGTGGGCATTCACAGAGGAAATAAATTAGCATGTACTTACCAAATAAGAAACCATACCACTTGAGCCTTAAACACCTACCTTGGTTCGTGCAGTGGTTTTGTTCTGTCTTCTTTCATTCCATACAAATGCAATGGCAGCCATAAAGTGCACACCGTGATTCATTGAGATGGGGCCCAACAGCTCAAGGATTTGTTGTCTCAAGTTCTAAGTCAATTTAAGAAAATTACAATTGAAAGCATTAATTAGACAGAACATTTATTTATTTATTTTTTTTGGGTCCGGTCGTGGGGTCTGAACTCTGGGCCTGGGCACTGTCCCTCAGCTCTTCAGCTCAAGGCTAATGCTCTACCACTTGAGCCACAGCGCCACTTCCGGCTTTTTTCTTTTTGCTTATGTGGTGCTGAGGAATCGAACCCAGGGCCTTGAGCATGCAAGGCAAGCGCTCTACCACTGAGCCGCCTTCCCAGCCCCAGAACATTTAGCTCCATAGCAGTGTATGAATTTTTCCTTTTTTTCCCCCAGTGGAACTAGGGTTTGAACTTAGGATTTCTTCCTTACTAAGCAGGCACTATACCACTTGAGCCATGCTTTCAGCTGTTGTTGGTTATTTTTGAGACAGTGTCTTTACACCTTTTGCCAGGGCTAGCCTGGACTGCAACCCTCCCAATCTCATCTCACACTCTGCTGGGATGACAGGAACCTGCCACCACCTAGTCCAGCTATTAGTTGAGATGAGATTTCAAGAACTTTTGCCCAGGCTGGCCTTGAAATGTGTTCCTCCTCAGCTCCTCCTTCTGAGTTGCTAGGCTTACAGGTTTAGGCCACCTGTACCTAACTAGAGGAATCTTTTAATAGTGTTAAGAGGTGTGGAACATGCCTTCAATCCCAACAATGCAGAGGCTGAGGCAGAACGAATGAGGCCAGCATGGGCAACATAGCAAAGCAAAATGGTTATAACCATGACTTTCAATTCAAAATAAAACCTTACAAAATGACAATTAACTAAATGCAAGTCTAACCCCCAAGTTTTCAAAAAATACAATATACGAAACTAAATTTGACATAAAGTCTTTTACAATTATAGAAGATCCTGACTGTTAATTCCAAGTAAACAAAGATAGAAAAAGTATAGTTTAAATACAAACAATGCTCAGATATAATGTTCTAATGGTCTTAACCTACTCCTTTCACTCATTAAATGAGCTCCTATAGATCTCAGATCAAGCCGATCAACTCCAGGAGCAAAATGAGGTTGTTGAGGGAGGGATGACAATCACGACATGACAAATAACGGCAACATTCACACGTTTAAAGAATAAAATAGAGCCAGAAGCTAGTGGCTCATATCCATAAATCTGACCTATTTAGGAGAGTGAGGTTTGAGGATCAAGATTCAAAGCCAGTTTCAGCAGACAACTCTGAAAGACTCTTACCTCCAATAAACCAGCAAAAAAGCCAGAAGTGGAGGCATGGCTCAAGTGACAGAACACCAGCCTTGAGTGAGAAAGCTAAGGCAGAGTGCTAGACCCTGCCATCTAAGCACTAGTACTGACACAAACCAAAAACCAAAAACCAACAGAGCACTTGAAAAATACTATTGCATAAAGAAAATAAACATTTATCCTATCATTCTGAGATTACCTTTACTCTCTTGTTTTCATAGTTAACGTTTTCACATACTATACTTACTTAATTATGTAATATTTGCTTCGCTTTTGGGTATAACAGACCAAATACTGTATTAACTGACTTCTATGTAATGCCCAGAAAAATCAACTCATATATAGGAACTGGATTAGCAACCAGTCGGGTTTGGGGCTGGGATTGAGCGACTTCAAGTGGGAATAAGGAGTCTTTTGGAGGGAAGGACGCACTTGAAAATTGGACTGTGGCATTTGACAACTTTACAAAATGTACCAAAAAAAATCACTGATTTGTATACTTGAGAATTTGATGACTTGTCAATCATATCTCAGCGAAATTTTCACTTGATCATTAATCTATGCAAAATACTGTTCAAAGTATCCATAAATTTAGGAAGAGAATTTTGGGGAAAGTTCTCAGCCCCAAGCTCTACAGATGGGGCGTGAGTTCTGCAACCTTTGTGGCGCCGAGGTTGATGGTGGTGACGGCGGCGGATGCAGCGGCAGCCATCTTCTCTGAAGCGTCAGCCTGGTGCAGTATGCTCCACAGCAGTGTCACCGAGGACAAGATCATGTGTAGGATCGACAGGATTCCACTGCGGGCTTCAAACAAGTGTTTCTGGTCAACATTGACCAAGAGCTATAAAGTAAAAAAGACGCACGATCACTGAGTTCTGAGTAGGCAGTTGCTGGACCTTATAGTCTTTTAAAAAAGGAGTCACAACCAGGCATCATTGCCTCACACCTGTAATCTCAGCTACTCAGTAAAGCCCGTGAGCCTCTTAGCTCCAATAAACTACTTGGAAAAAGCCAGAAGTGGCTCTGTAGCTCAAGTAGTAGAGCACTAGCTTTTACCCTAAGACTGGCAAAAAAAAAAAAAAAAGGAATCATGCAGGTTGTTTTGAAGTCTTACTTGATGGTACTGTGTAGTTGGATCCAATAGACAATAATGGATAATGGCAGTGATCCCTTCCAAGAGAGTGAGAATCATGTCTGGTGGGGTAATCGATGCCATCCATGGAGGCCTGAAATAAATGCATGCATATCAACAATGGTTCTGTGATAGTGAAGTTTGTGCTGCACCACTAATAAATATCCATCACAAGCCAGGCACAGACTAGGTGTCAGGGCCCTTTTGCTTCCTAAACAATTGGTCTAAATGCACCAGAGTTGTTTTGGGCTCTCTAATTCCATAGAGAATAAACAACAGCCAGCAAGGCTCTGACCACTGGGTAATGGCAGGAAAACCATTACTAAACACCACAGTTTACTATTTTACAGGAAGCCACTGAGTTACATGGGAGATAAGCCAGGCATCTGTGTCCTAAACTTTTGGCCTACTTTTCAGAGATCAATTTTGAATTTTGTGGTCTAAAGACACAGGTAGAATTTACTACCAACCTAGGAAAATCCAAAACAAGAGGCAAAATTCCAATGGGAGAAGGATTTATGAATTTAAATTCCAGCTTGCAATTAATTTGCACTTAAATAACACACTAAATAATACGGAAAAACCCCACTGGGTGCTGGTGGTTCAAGCTTGTAATCCCAGCTAATTGGGAGGTGGCGATCTGAGGATCACAGTTCAAAGCCAGCCCAGGCAGGAAAGTCTGTGAAAAACTCTTATTTCCAATTAATCACAGAAAAAGCCAGAAGTGGTGCTGTGGCTCAAGTAATAGAGTGTTAGCTTTGAGCAAAAGGAGCTCAGGGACAGGACCCAGGTCCCACCAAAAAAAAAAAAAAAGGAAATCTCTTCATGGAAAGAATCCTATTTTTGTCAGTTGAGTTGAAAGATCATCAAAGTCAATTTTATCCCAATATAAGTATTCCTTGTCTTTTTTTTATCCTAGATTCTCTGATATTCTTCTTCAAGCTAAGTTTTCTTGTGAAAATGCCACACGACTTGTGAACTACTGCAAGCTGGTAACTTGTCTATTTGATCTTTACCCTGGAGGTATTAGGGGCTGATCTCGGACTGAATGCACACTCCAACCACTCCCTTATCCCCGCTCAAAGTCTGACTTTTTGGGACATTTCAACACTTACATATGTGAAAAACATCAATGGTAACCAAGTTAAAAGGCACCCTTACCTACTATCAGATAGCCCTGTCTCATATTTGTACTGCTGAATTAGATTATCCAAATTCCTGCACAGCTGTAGAGTCACAGACACAACTACTCTCTGTAGAACTTTTCCCATGTAAGGCAGAGTGGATGTGATCAAGCCAATCCATTGTGGGTGCATCTTACACGCGCAGTGTTGATGCAAAGCTCGGATCACTGCACAGAGGAACATGCCCTGACAGGTGATTGGCTGGGCGTGCAAATACTGAAGAGAGGTCATGGGCTGATGGGGGCTGATGTGTTCCAGGTCAGAGACGACAAAGTCAAAACCTGTTTCATTCTCTTCAGGAATAGTCATCACCCGGTGTTCCAAAACAATCAGCCTCTGAAGCACCCGGAGAAGCTGCGACTGGAGTGTGCTGCCATTGTCAAATTCATCCTCTGAGAAATTGATAAGGCTGTCCTCTGAGAGCCCTTCTTCCACAGCAGCCATGTTCTTACCTGCCATTTTTTCACTATGCCATTTCTGAGCACTAAAGATAGATGATAGCAAACAATGAAGAATCACTTTTTGAACTTTGCATTTAGATAACATATCAGAGATGAAACTAGGAAAACCTTTCGCAGAGCTTTCTATTACTTTTGCCAGCTCAGTGAAGAGGAGAGTCAAAATTTCTATGCTCATCATCTGCATGTTTCGATTGCCTATTAAATCTTGTGTAGAGACCTTGACGTGAGTTGGGTAATGGCTACGCATGTAATATAAACAGAGAGAAATGAGAATTTCTATGTACATAGAACTCCGGAAGTTGTGATTTGAGTCCACTGGAATGTGACTATAAAAGTCCTTTCCCATAACAGAGATGCGGTGTCTTGCCAGCAGATTCTGAAGCAGAGACAGCTGAGGGGTGTAGGCATTATTTACACTTGTGGTTGAAATGGCATTTACGAAGGAAATAGGGTTAGTTTTCAGGATGGCTTTGATGGCAGAGAAGGCATAGAGAGTCCTTGATGAATCATATAATTGGAGATAGAGGAGCACATGCTGATAGAGAGGATGAATGTGGAAATTGGGAGATTTCCGGGATCCCGGAGATCCCATGTCACTCTCAATTTCAGAAATTTCTCCCTCTCCGCAGCTGTACCAATTCTCCAAATCAAGACCATCACTAAAGAAGACACTGGTTTGTTTCAGTTTTTCATTTGAAGTTTTTTTCTTGTCATCATCCTTTTTTCGGGCAAGCTTTACTTTGGGTTTTGCTCCTGGTTGTTTACCGGACTCCTTAACAATTGTTTCTTTCTCAGAGACTTTTTCTGGTAACTTTTCTTTGAAGCTGAATTGGATGCTGCTGTGACTCCTTTGCCTAGACCTGGTTTCTGCGGCAGCCACCGATGAGTCATAGGGACTTTGTGTGGTTCCTGAAATACAAGGTGAGGAGCTGTTTCTGGAGATTCCATTTGCCAAGCACTCTTGGGCTTCCTCTGAGGACACAGACAGAAACTGAGGGCTTTCATGACTCAGCAAAGCACTCTGACCTCGTGCAGCAGACAGATCCTTGCTTTTCACCACTTCCTCTTCGAGATCCAAGTCACCACCATCTGGGGGAAGAGCTTCTGTGTCCATCTCGGAGGTTACCGGTGTCGACTCTGCTTCCAGGCCACTCACAACTTGGTGTATTAGGTCAAACACCAACTGCTGAACATCGTCATCGGGGGAGCTCGCTTTGAGCATGTGAGACTCCTCTGGGGCATTCATATTTTCTGCATCAACTTCGTAGCTCATGTTGTCCCCAGCTGAGGACTGTGAACACCCAGAGTCAGAACTCTGAAGGATTTCTATTTGCTGGTCTGGAAGATCGAAGTCAGAGACAACCATTGGGATTGTCTCACTGCTGGTACTCAGGAGGGAGAGCCTGTCGCTCAGTGGGTTAACCGTGAGACTGAAGTTCTCTATTTCATCCATGGTAAGTGGTTTCTCACCATTTCCTTTCGATGCCATGAGCTGAGCTTGGCTTACTGGCATAGGACAAAAACAGTAAAGGAGGAAAGACACAAAATGGATTAATTGAAACGTGAAAAGGTAGATCAAATTAAAATTTTGATCATTATTCTCATCACCAATCTATATTTTATTATTAGAAGTATACTCTACATTATCTTAGATCTTTTAAGAAAATCATATGGAATTTATATCAGAAGTCATGTGGAAACTATTAGAATATATACCTTCATAAGAACAGGAAGAGGCAAATATAACAATCTACCCCCTTTTACCCAAAATAAGCCATAGAAGACAATCTTTTTTATGTGTGCCAGTTTGGGGGCTTGAACCTAGGGGGCTGTCCCTGAGCTTTTATTGCTCAAGGCTTGAGCCACAGCTCCATTTCCAGCTTATCAGTGGTTAAGAGATAAGAGTATCATTAGTTTCCTGCATGGACTGGCTTCAAACCTTGATCCTTAGAGCTCAGCCTACTGAGTTGCTAGAATTACAGGTGCAACCCACCAGTGCCCAGCTAAGATATTCTTTTTATTATTGGATAAAATTTTATTTTTCCTCCCTGTGATACTGCCTTTAGTTATGCAGTTTACGAGAATGCAAATAGTTTGGAATATAGTCAAACATAAAATTTTAACAAAAATTCAATAAATGTGAATGAGTTATCTAATTAGTGTAAGATCCTAAACTGGCAGACAATGATGGAGCAGGAAAGAGATAGCATGCTCCATACTGACAGGAGACCACAATCACATCCACCCACTTCTGCACTTATCTGGAGCATATTTATTAAAAGAGGTGGAAGCTCAGTGTCATATTAGCACACTGCCAAGTTCATGAGAAAACTTGTCTGAGACTGATTTCAAAGAGGAGGTAAGAATTCAGCAATAAGCAGGGCTGTGGAAGGAAAGGGTTACCACCAAGACGTTAAGGCAATTATTTAGAACACACAGAGGACACAGTAGGAAGGAAGCTAAACAACGGCCTCTTACTATAAAGTCCACACTTTACCAATTGTCCAGGGATCTCCTCTGTGCAGGGATGATGACTATTTTGTAAGAACAAAGAGTACCATACATCTTGACATCCCTCTGAGGTCAGAAATAAAAAAGGTTATTTTTTACTAAGCAGGTTGCTCATGTTTAGAAGCCTTTTACACAGTCCAGTTACAACACTGGTGAGCTCCAACCAAACCACTATGTATGGCTCCCATCTCTATGTGTGTCTACAGAGTCTTGGCTCCTTTCTTTAGCTTCCTTTCTAATTAAAGGTGCTCTATTTTTGTGTGATATTCACCACTGCTGCAGGTAAAATTCTGCATGAAATGCTTGTCATTCTCCTCGCCTAGGTAACAGGGAGTCTTATTCCAGTAGCGTTCTGCTTGTACTCGTTGCACCGAAACCCTCTGTGTTTTTGGATGGAGCAGGAGCAGGAGCAATGGCTCCAGCACTCTGGCAATGTCGTGTCTTTGTAGGACTTGGTTCAGCCAAGCCTGGCCCACTGAGCTCGTGGAGCCATCTAGGCTGTTAAGGCTGTCCAACATGATGAACAGAGACCTGTAATACACACAAACAATTAAAGAACAAAACATCTTCAAGTCCAACCATTTTTTTCTGCAATTAGCAGTTGTGTTTATTTTTGACTACTTTAACTACTTAATCAAATTTCAAGATCAATTTTGACCACAGTATTTCTAGAATCAAAATCTTATTAGATTCAACGAAAAAAGAGAAAAGTATTTTTCCCATTCTAATATACTTTTGTTTTTGAAACGAACCACATTACTTACTAAAGAATAGAAATAAACTTATGTCTGTTAACAGATGCACTAATATTAAGTACCAAGGCTTTTGTCAGTCAGCAGTATTTCATGATTATCAGGGGTACTCTGTTTTCTTTCTCTTCAGGTATTTAAAGATATGTGATGAATTCCAGGAAAGACCTTCTATGAAAGGTATGGAAATATGGTTTAAAATCAGAAAACCTAAGATTTAAATTTCTTGTGGGATCTGGCCAAGCAACTTAACTTCTCTGAACCTTCACTGTATCATTGGTAAGATGAAGAAAGATGTGAAGTCAAGAGTTGTCTATTTGAGAAGTACCTAGTTCACCATAGGAGTTCAATATATGGCTCAATAGAAAATCTCTTAAAAATGGTTATGTATTAATTCAGTACTAGCTGAACTGAAGTCCCATACAGCACGTATCTCATCAGAAATGAGGCTTTCCGCATCAATTTGTAGCCACCTCTGTAAGACCTGCAGATGAGACAACTATCTTATAACAATTCATGTACCTACCTACGAACAGCAGTTCCTTGGAAGTTATTTGAGATATAAATCACTTCAGTTGCTTTTAGATCCAGATGAAAAGCTAAACTAATCTCAGGCAACTACATTTTCAATTATGGAATACTGTAAAGTTCAGTGTAGGCTGAAGATTAAAAATATACTTTTGATATACAGTATCCAAGAAAGGCTCAAGAAAGCCCTGCCCACTGCTGTATCTAGAATGGAGCCACCTGTCTTGGCACTCAGAATGGTGCTTGGTGAATAGCAAGGACTTGATGAATATTGGTTCAATGGAAGCAAGAGGCACTGGGTGCTCTGAGAGATTCCAAGGGGAATCTTGTAAGTGAAGCCAACATAAAGTTTCAATATAGCTTGGATTTTCTAAAGAACTAACCAATTCCCTTCATAAAATCTGTAAATGTATACCTCCTGCCCTTGCCAAACTAGAAAGAGGATTCAAAAGGAAACAACAATAGGACATTTGACTCTAAAATCTGAATATGAAATATAACCAACCTGTCAAAAGAGCGTGCAAAAGATGACTTATTTATATGGAGATCCCGTGTGAGGTGCCAGAGAACGGCGAACTTTGCGTGTGCTTCCATTCGTATTTTCTGAGGAGGAATGGGAGAGATTATTTTGTTCTCTCGAAGATATAAAGCAATTTTAGTAAAATTCAGGAAATAATTGAGTAGTATGTTCAATACCTACAAAACTCAACTGCAATAAATGTAAAACAAAGTACCTGTATGTAGAAAGAAATATCAAAGACTCATCTTCCCCCTTAGATTTTCATCAGTCTGTGTATTACATTAAAAAGGGTCACACTGCTAAGAATTTTCTTTCCTCATGTTAAATATAAACATTTACTTTCAAAATCACTTTTTCCCCAAGAAAGTATGCATCTCAAGTAAATTTCTTTAAGAAAAATATTTTAAACAACTTTGGGACTATTGGGAAGAAGATATTTGGAATAGTCAACATATTTTAATATATGGACAGTAGAAATTAGGACATTATCAGATTTTTACACTTTTCTTCTAGCATTCATGGAATCTTTCAAGCAAAAAACAGAGTCCTGATTAAAACTTTTAAATTGCATCTTAAAGGTTAGAAGCAAGTTTGCTGTTTCTGGTAAAGGTTTTCTTGTGAAGCATTTGTTTGTTCATCAACTAATAGATATTATATGCAAACAACAAATTGTTTAAAACTTATTTCTGAACAAATTTGAAAGAATATGGTGGAGAAATAGAATTTAACACTTTTCTAAGAATACTGTTACTATCATTACTCCACTCACCACTCTGCTCTTTGCTAAGTCCCTCATTTACTCAAAACAATGCCTCTGTAAATATGTTCCCAACCCAGTAGCATTCCAACTTTTTAAAAACAGGTTAATCCACTTCTAAAAGCTCTCCAGTAAGATTAAATTTATATTACTCAGAAGGCATAAGGAAATAACAAACTTCATTAAATTAGCTAGCATTACCATTCAAAATCATCTTTTCCACCTGGTCCCTCGGTCATAGTCAACAAAATTGATTCATGTATCACTTCATATACATTAGGAACATAAATCTTATTTTCTATATTATTATGAAAATAATATAATCTTACATGTTAGCACAAGAACAAATAATATCCACTTATAAAGGTAACTTGCATATTATTTAATTTCACATACATTAATAGGTGTATCTATTCAATCCACAGCCACTAGCTCTTCTGTAAATAACCCAACAATTTAGACCAGCAAGGGCTTTAATCATCATTTCCTACACTGCTTAGTTTTTCATACTATTGATGTAAAAAGGTCTTTACACAGAGCAGAACATAGTATTGTAAAGATATGAATAACACACTGAACCAAGTGGTATCAGATGTGATTCAGACGCCAGGTGTAATAATTTTCCTAGAGAGTTTTTAACATTTTGGAATAGTGTGCAGGTAGGTATGTGTAGGTGCAGGATAGGAGAAGGATTTACCTTGTTTTTATGGGTTAACTGCTGACTTATAACATCCTCACAGATGCTAGAAGAAGGTACTAAGTTATGTAATTGATAAAATAGTTCCACACTCTTCTGGTGGTGCTGAGGTGTCCTGTCTCCTAGTTGGTCCCACAGCGTCAGGGCTACATGCTGCCAGGAAAGATATAAAGGTTACTGGGTTATAAAAACAGGAGACAAAATCTTATTTAGCATATATTTCTTAGTATGGACAAGCTAATACCTAGTTTCTGACTACCATACTTGGGAAGTCTTTAATATTAAGTATTTAATAAGTATTACTGGTATGAAATTTAGAAGTAAAGCCTTCTATCTGATCATTTCCTGGCCACCCAGACCCTCTGAACTTTTTAGTACTTTCATAGTACTTCTTTTAAACCTCTGAAATGTAATAAACTCTTTATGCAGGTAAGATCTCATTTTACTATTTTAGTAATGTTAGACTGCATTATCTTTAACAAGACAAACATTTCATGTTGAATTCTTGTATGTCACCGAGTAAAATGCAGTTTTGCATTCTGAATACTGAAATTACACAAGAGTTTTGATTTTCTTCAAGTGCTGGCAATTGAACCCAGGACTTGCACAGTAAGTACTGTACCATTACTAGGCCAAAGAGGTTTATAAAATCACTTATAAGTGTCATACGTGTGTTAACATAGCACTTAACACGAAATAAGAAGAATAGGAAAAAAATTTTTAGAGTTCACCAGAACGTTAAAACTCATTTAAGCAGGAGAAAATATCTAGAGGGCTATTTGCAGTGCATGGGTTCAAATCTAGGTCATTGCATATGCTAGGCAAGCGTTTAACCACTAAGTTAGATCCCCAGCCTTCATTTCCTTCTGCTTCCATCTCCTGAGTTCTGGGATTACAGATGTGTATCACACTATATTTGACAAAACACAGTTAAAAGAATAAAACCCAAAACAACATTTTAAACACATAAAGATGCAATATAACCTGTTAAGATGTAGTATAATTCAAGTTCTATGTAGAAATTATACATCCATGTACATATAAATTTATATATACACATACATATATACACATTTAAACCAGTGTGTTAGAAATCAAAGGCTACACGATTTTTTGGAATGTTATTATACAATTCAGCAATATCATGTATATATGAATATATATATATATATATATATATATACATATATATATATATATATATAATCACAAAACTTTTCATAAAAGTTTTGGACCCTATGAAAAGCTAAATTGTCACAGATACCTAATATGGAAATAGTCTATAGAACGAGTTTCCATCTTTTTCAGTTGGCATTATTTCCTTCCTGGCGTTGGTGCCCTCAATCAGGTAGCATATGTGCAGTGATTATCTTAGTCATGTGGAATCCCAGAATTTACCTTGAAAAATTCTGTCTTCTCTGCTATGTATCTTAGATTGCCCTGTGTGAGGGGTGGTCTGATGACCACAGCTACTCTGCCCTGGTTTGGACTCAATGGCTGTGCAGGCTCCATGCTGTTGACGTTTTCCCCAGTGACCATGGCCACTGACTGGGTCAGCCCCACCAGGTCCATGACCAGGGAGACAGCCACACTCTGAATACTGAAGTCATTTGCTTGGCTGCAAGCATTCATCAGAGTCTGCAGCCACTGTGGCGGCTGCACATGTTCACAGTCTGAAAGAGAACAGAGACAGAAGCTGTCAGTGTTAATCACACTGGCCTTTCGCATAGACATTTAAGTTAATTTCAAAGAAATGAAACAACACTACTTCCTGTCCTTAGTATGATCTATTAACAAAATCAGTCTCTCCTACATTTACAGTTTTGAGAAATATAAAGCAGCAGCAAGACCTACATCAACTTTTTTTTTCAATATAGGTTTTTTTCTTATTTAAATCATATAATTCAGTCTCCTGTCTGACCAATCAGATTACTAATTAAAAATGCTACCCAGTTCTCATTGTGCTGTGTGCACAAAAATTTAAGTCCAAGTAAACAGAGATGACACTGTTATGAAAAAAGGGAGTGAAGCCAGTGTTACATTTCCTGCAGGTGACTAAGAAAGCCTCAAATCACAAAACCTTCTAGTATGGAAATTTCCCTCTGGTGACTATAGGTAGTCATTAAAACATTTTATAAGCAGGCCGTTTAAAAGTCAACAGGCTAAAAGGTATCCCTGTTTTAATATCTGAACATTTCTTAAGGAAAGTGTGCTATATAACATAGTGAACATAGAGATGACCTTACCAGTCTCCAATTTTTCAGAACGTAACTCTGATGAATGGGTCCCCTCAGCAATGTAAACAGGGAAACTTGAGCACTCCAGGAAGAGCTGACAGGCAGCAAGGAAGGCAGGCAGGTGTTCTTTTGAGGTTTTTTGTGTATTTAAGTTTCTCTCTTTTACATCTCCTTGTGAATCCCTGTCCCATTTTGAAGTCTCCCCTTGGGTTCTGCCAAGATCTCCCTGGGGATCCATAGCCAAAGCCTGAGAGAGCGTGCTGCGGGGAATGACATAGAGGTTGATGAGTCTGGTAAGGAAGGGCTGGGCCTGCTCCAGGCAGCACTGCATGGCCGTCTTTTGTGCTGTCTTCCCACGCCGGGGTGCTGTCCCTTGACCGAGTCTGGATGGGGGCTGAGTAACAGTTTCCTCGGATTCCACCGTGGAGGCTGTCTCTGTTTCAGAGGATGTGCTCCCAAGTGGGATAGTAGCTGTCCCCTGTCCTTCACTCAGCTCTCTGTCAATGTCATCAGTTCCGTCAGCTTGATACTGTATGAAGTCAGTAAAGCCACTCTCTGATGACTGACTGCTAGGTGGGTTTTCTCCATCCTCAAACACTTCAGTGGGATTTTCCAGTGAAACTGTTGATACCTGTAGAGATTTTTCAAAAAGCAAAAATTCGAGTAGGTACATGTACCTATTAGGAATTAGAAATGGTCATTTTCTTGAGAGAATTTTTAGATTAGACTGTGTACAACTTAACTTACATTCTGTTGACTCTTAAAAGATGCTCTGCATTTACTCATGTTATAATAATAGCACTGGTAAACTTACAATAACTATTATTAATTCACATTCATTCACTAAGTGTTTATCATTCACTATATATATATCATACACTTAGGATCTTGAGGTAAAATACATAGATATGAATAATTAGGATACTGTTTTTATTTTCAAATGAATATATTTAATCTAGTTTGTGGAATCACTTTCCAAATGTCTAAACATGGGTAAATTCTAAATAATGAAAGGAATAAGATGTTAAAAGGTTAAAAGATGACATCTTAAAATTAGAAACAAAATCAACAGGTTATCTGCTCAGGATTGCATGAATGTGAAATTTTGTTGAAGTATGTATCAACTAAATGCTTGCCACTGACCCTGAATGCTTTCAGCCATCACTGAACCATATCATACACCAAATGCTGTATTAGGTGGTAGGAATAAAAAGAAAAGCTTATGATATACAGGTGAAGAGATAATATAATTATATCAATTATAACACGCAAAAGAACCAGCTCCTGTAGCAGGGTTGGAATACATTAAGCTCCCCTTTGTTTAAGGAGACTGACTAAGGAGCTGGGACGTTGGCTCAGTGGTAGAGCGCTTGCCTTGCATGCCTGAGGCTCTGGGTTCGATTCCTCAGCACCACATAAGCAAAAAGAAAAAAGCTGGAAGTGGCGCTGTGGCTCAAGTGGTAGGGTACTAGCCTTGAGCTGAAGAGCTGAGGGATAGTGCTCAGGCCCAGAGTTCAGGCCCCACAACCGGACCAAAAAAAAAAAAAGAGGACTGGCTAAGTACAACCATTAAGGGTATTATCTGGCTTAGTTTATGTAAATAAAATTGTGCAGATCATGAATTCCTTGGGTGACTGTGCTGGAGTATAATTTGAATAAGATCATAAGAAGTGATAGTATATGAACTAAACACTGTGATACCCACAGTTGGGCTTCAGCTCAGTGTTTTTTGCTTCAGTAAATGACACCACCATTCATCATTATCAAAAAAGACAGAAAAGCAGGGTTGGTTTTTGGTATTTTTTCTACTTTGCTCTGCCTCTTGGCTACCCTGCATCCACATTGGTGACTAAAGTTGTCCCAGACTCAGCTAGGGAGCTGCACAGGAAAGTGATTTAATCTCTCCACACTTCAGTGTCCTAATTCATATACACTATTCCCTGCTCTTCATGGGCAATATACTGTACCCCAAGACCTACGGTGGATGCCTCAAACCGCAGACAGCACTGGACTGTAGATATGCCATGACTTTATGCATGACATGCATGCATAGGATAGCATTTTATAACTTTTCTATGTTTGGCACAGAAGAGATTAAAAATAACAAATCATATAATAGAAAAATCATAACAATATAATAAAAGTCAGGTGACTGTGACTATCATCCTTCTCTTCTCAAATATCTTTTTGAACCCTATTTATTCTTCCAGTGATAATAGGAGAGCATTCAATGCCTCTGAGCTGAAAAGTGAGATGAGTAATATAGGCATTGTGCTACAATATTTCTCTACTACAAGAGGTAGAACACAAGCACAGGGTTATTGCCCACCTAGGAACCAAGATGGTGTATACATGCCTAATAGGTAGACAGATCAACAGCATGGATAAGATGAATCAAAGTATGATCCATATCTTAGGATAGAACAGGACAGTATGAAAATTTATCATCCTGTTCAGAACAGCACACAATTTAAAACTTATGAGTTATATCTTGAATTTTCCATTGAACATATTAGATCTTTTGTTGACCTCCAGTAACCATAGCAAAGGAAAATATGGATAAGGAATAGCATTGTAACTGAGGCTCCTAAGCCTCAGAGCCCCTGCAAATGCTCCTTTCACTTATGTGCTCTCCTTCCTCCTTGCCTGGCTCCAGCACAGCACCCCACTGAGTGAGTCCTTTCCTTTCAAATATTCCTACCTCAAGAAAGCCCTCTTCAAAGCCAGACGCCAGTGGTTCATGACTATAATCCTAGCTACTCAGAAGGCTGAGATCTGAGGATCGAGGTTCAAAGCCAGATCAGGCAGGAAAGTCCGTGAGACTCTTATCTTCAATAAACCACTGGAAAACCAGAAGTGGCGCTGTGGCTCTAGTGGTAGAGTGCTTGCCTTGAGCTGAAGAGCTTAGGGACAATGCCCAGGCCCAGAGTTCAAGCCCCATGACCGATCCAAAAAAAAAAAGAAAAAAGAAAAAAGAAAGCTATCTTTGTTGGCTGCCAGTCAGTATTAGCTAATAACCCCCTTTCCCTGATTCTAACTCTGCATACTTTTCTTCATACATTCATCACAACTACAAGTAAATGTGCTATTGTTAATATGTGTCACCTAAATAGAAAGGTTGAGAAGTGCAGAAATTGCCTACTTTACCACTTGAAAGCCAGTGTACCTAACTCTGATGAGATTGGGTGTTAAATGAAGACAGATTATCTTTTTATTTCAAAGGTAAAAAAAAAAAAAACTTGACCAAGGTTATAGTAAGTAAGCTTGGCAGTTAGAAGGACTCAGATGAGTCTAAACTTCATATTCATCTCATCACAGTATACACACGTATAATAGAAGAGCTTTTCACATTATAATGCCAAAGTCTAGAGGTGACTGTCAGATTGAATTTATTTGCCTATATTTCTCCTTTGAAAGTTAGTGAGCATCTAAAATCATATACTTTTCTAGAAGAATAAATGATAAAACTATCATTGGCTTAACTATTTTCATATTAACCTCTTTTAAAAGTATCATAAAATAACAGACAATATTAAGCTAACAGAATTCAAGCAATAAATTCAACTAACCTCTATATCTTTACAGTATTTATTGGTATGGATTATGTTAGATATCCATGCATGTGTATGTTTGTATATAAAATATTTATTGCTAATTATTTTCTAATAAAAATGTCTTTTTGAAAACAAATGTTATTTTGGGTATTTGAGCAAGGAGATTTTATAAAAAGGCAACTAATCTGTAGAACCACATAACATTTAACAACCAGCTATTTACTCAGGTTTTCAAACAATGGAATACAGAAAACAGTCTCAGCTTTTAAATATGATAACTTTTCTGACATCTAAGATAACACCATGGCAGTTCAGTAAAAAAAAAAAAAAATACACACACACACAAACACATACATAGCCTGAGAGGCAGGAGAGAATGAGAATGGAAATGTGTAAGGTTAGTAAGATATTACCTTACTTCTATTTATTTAGATGTTTTCTACCTAGTAAATCTTCACATATTTGAATGTGCTATAGAAGAATTCTAAAGGCTTTCTTCTCCTACTCTCACTAAATATTGTTCAACAAAACACATTTTCCAGCAATGGTAGAGACACTATATATCAAATCTAAATAATAAGCTGGTTGGAAGGAAAATGAAATACTGGTTTTAGTTTATGTAGGATACATATAAACTGCAATACATTTATATTGGCCACGAGTTGTTACCCCATTTCACATGCAAAGATGGACTGAAGAGAATTAATAACTGATGGGAAAGGAGATCTGTATGAGATCATCCTATGAGATCATGTTAGGGTGATCAGTCTGAAAAACAAGGCAAGGAAAGAAAAAAGAAAAGGGCAGCTCTATAAACCCAGGAATTAGATAAGAAATAAGTACTCTAGGAATTTTCAAATCTGTATTTTAATATATTGTCAATGTTACTAAATCAATCAATTGAATATTTTCATTCATATTTGCTGGTAATTTTAATATTATAAACTTTAAAAACTAATTATTGATTTAATTGGTGTTAAGAGTTTGTTCCTGGTACCAGACAGTAAAGTCACATACTTTATAGTTTACCTAAAATATAGTATAGTTTAAAAACTATATTGTACATTTATATACAATACTATCTTTATAGTCATATACGTTATATATTATATGGTATATAGGGTAGTTACATACTATATAGTTTAATTTTAGTCATTTTTACCAAATTTTAATAATTTTCCTTGACTGAGGTTGCAAAAAGATTCTGGACTTCAAGAAAATCATGGTGAATTTGATATATGTAAAAGTTCAGATACAGACCTGTAGTACAATATGTCAGCAAACAGCCATATGTACCAGATGAACTCATAAAATGTGTGTTCTTGAGGAACTAAATCTTAATTTTACTTGAGTTACAAACTATGTATGAAACAACTTGGACATGTGGCTCCAATTTATCAAATATAAATCTTATTAATTCAATGCTGATTTAGTATTTTTGATGAAAAATGATTAGTGTTTGAATGAATATATGTTATCAGGGTAAATATACTCATATTTTGAGGACTCAGTACAAAAAAGTGAACTAATTTTTATGGTATCACTTTATATATGTGATGTATTATAATAATACATTAACTTTATTGGACTAAACAAAATATAATTGAGACTATTTCCTTTTACTTTTTTTTGGCTATGACTAGACTTTAACTGAACACCTCATACTTGCTTGGCCCAGCATTTTGATGGCTATTTTGGAGATGGAGTTTTACAGACTTTCTGCCAATTTTTGTTTTAAACCTCAATCCTCCTATCTCAATTTCCTAATAGCTACAGGTTTGAGCCACCAGTGTCTAGCTTCCTTTGAATTGTGGCCACCAGAAAATCTGAGCCCACAACTGTCACTCACAATATACTTCTACTGAAAAGTACAGACAACTGAGCTGCATGATGGCCAAATGCCTACACGATGTCTGTCTACTGCCTCAGCACTGAGGTATAAACTATATCCACTGATGTTGAAATGCCTGGAGAAGTGACTGAAATGAGTCTTCTGCTGAGGGGAAATGTGACTGGTCCACACTTACCTTTTTGTCTTCCCAGTCTTTGACTGGGTTGCGCTGCCCACTTTGGAACTGCAACACGCCCCCAGTGCCCGCAGATAACAGCGGAGGCTGAACTTTGCTGAGGATCTTTGAGCAGAGCCTGAGGGAATCTGTGAGCTCAGACAAGCGCAATGTATGGAGATGACTTGTCAGGGCAGAAATCATTCTGAGCAGCAACTGTGGCAAGTGTTCTGTCTGGATTTCAATGTACGTCTCCTGACAATGAAAGCAAATTGAACAGAATGAAACAAATATACTGTTGGTTTTTAATCTATACAAACAA
Organism: Dipodomys spectabilis; assembly: GCF_019054845.1. Classification (NCBI taxonomy): domain Eukaryota; kingdom Metazoa; phylum Chordata; class Mammalia; order Rodentia; family Heteromyidae; genus Dipodomys; species Dipodomys spectabilis. The sequence continues at coordinate 786,834 of NW_024871277.1, forward strand.
AGCTATAGTTTTAGTCAGGGATCATGCTCCTTAATTAGTATATTTGTTTTATTTTGGTAACTTATAACATTTCTTTTCCCGAAATTCTCTGGTCAAGTACTTCAAGCAGACATTACAAAATACCCCATTCTTCTGATACATTAATGAAATGATGACACAACAGAAGTGAACAGAATCAATTAAAAACAAAACAGGCTGAAGGTCATACCTGACACAGCACCCTCATACTTCTAGTAGGCTTCAAAATGAGGAAGCAAAGGATTGAGGAGAGAAAACAAAGGGAAGTATTTCCAACAATCTTCATTTAATAGAAAGAATCAATAATGAATATAAAAGCATCATTAGACTACGATATACTCAGTAGTTAAAGGACTTCAACATGCAGTTAGGAAGTATATTCCATTTATATTATAAATATATTACAAATATATGCCAGAGGAAAAAATATTTGGAAAATGTTATAACAAAAAGCTATACCAAAGGGGAAAATAATTTAAACATGAAATTTACTGGTTGGTGAGATTTAACTACATGAAATATCTTAAGTATATTACTAGATCGCCTTGATTTTTCTTTTTTAATTTTTAATCCAGTGTCTCTTACCAAAGAAACTATATCCAACAAAAAATCCACCAATAAGCAGAAATTGGTCAGCTGTAACTCAGATGACTCACTACTATCTCCAGGTCCAATTTGAAGTCTGGTGTGCAGTGTCCTCCTACAAGGACAAAAGTCACCTTATCAAGTGTGCTATCAGTGATATGAGTTCATGTGACATCACTGTGTGACTCACGGAGGCAAAGTCAACAGTGGGTCACATACGGTAGTGTTCTAGGGACATTCATTCTCTTTCCCAGGGCACAATAGTCTCTATGTGGAAAATTAACCTCTGTCACTCCTGTACTGAAATGCATTCTTGATGTATCTCCCTTTGTGAGATTTTCCATTGTACTCACTATAGCTATCATCTCCTAATTAAAACTGATTATTTCTTGGTTTCTAATCTTAGGGGCTATTGCCTTTCTGGACAACTGTCTCCCCCAGCTTAATTTTCTCATATCTAGAGTACACCTATCCTTTAAGATCTGAGATCAAATGTTGCCTCTTCCTGGAAGCCTTTCCAAGTAGCAGAGATCATTCCTCCAACAAACATTTATATGTCATATTAATACTATATGACTACTCATCACCCTATACTTGGAACACACAAATAAGATGATGACAGTCCCTGATTAGTAAGAAATTAAAGCACATAGACAAATACCCAGCGTGCTTTTCCTGGTTCCGATGAGTGTCTTGAGGGAGTCAAGGAAGGCTAGTGAAAGGTGGGTGACCTCTCTGTGGACCATACCAGATGTAGGAGGGCAACAAGGGCACAGTATTTTAGGAAGAGTAGTATTGTGAAGGCTCAGCAGCAGGAAAAGTAATGTGTATTCAGGGAAGAGTCCAGATTAGCTCAAGAAACATGGATGTGTTTGTGAAGAAGTAATAAACAGAGTAAGGTAGGTTGTGCATGTTTCAATAGAGAAGATGAAAATGCAGAAAAGGGCCAGGGGGTAAGAGATACTCATAATTCATCTTCATTCTTGAATCTCCAATGATACATTTGCATTCTCAATTTAACCCAGGTACATACGTGCACACGTCTTACAAGCCCCACTATCAGGTCTTTGAAGATAGAGACTCTATGCCTAGCACCATGTTTTTCAGCTAGACATTTAACATCTGCTGAGTAAGCAAACTCCCAAATCATTAAAGGATTCATGTATAGCATTCATATTTCTAAAGCCTTCTAAACCAAAGATTGAATGTTTCCTTTTTTATTTTTTTCTCAGTTGTGGGGCTTGAACTCTGGGCCTCTGTGCTAACTCTCAGCATTTCAGCTCAAGGCTAGCACTCTACCACTTGAGCCATAGTGCCACTTCTGGTTTTCTGAGTGGTTTATTGGAGATAAGAGTCTCATGGACTTTCCTGTCTGGACTTCGATCCTCATATCTCAGCCTCCTAAGTAGCTAAGAGTACAGGTGTGAGCCACTGGTGCCCAGCTGAATGTTTCCTTTTTGACTATGTGATCCTGAGGCTGCAGGGGTTACCCTGGTTCTGAGAAGGTTTGGGTCAGAATCCAGAGCTTTCACTCAGCTTCACTCCTATCCTAGGCTTTTCCAGACTCTGCTGTAACCTTGTATCTGAAGGGATAAAGGGCAGACATTACTCCCCAGTAACAATGTAGACCCATTTAATGGCTTTGGAAACAGGAATGACTAAGTAGAGGTTGTTTATAAAACTGAGAAGACTAAGGCCAAATGTGCTGACCTAACAGTACAAATCAACTATCTTCTCTATCACAGAAAAGAGGGATTATTTTTGGTTTGTTTTTGTCGGTCATGGGGCTTGAACTCTGGGCCTGGAAGCTGTCTGTACCTCAGCTCTTCAGTTCAAGGCTAGCGCTCTACCACTTGACCCACAGCGCCACTTCCAGCTTTTTCTGCTTATGTGGTGCAGAGGAATTGAACCCAGGGCCTCATGCATGCAAGGCAAGCACTCTACCGCTGAGCCACCTTCCCAGCCCTGAAAAGAGGGATTATTGTAGAGTGAAGAAGTAAAATTTTTCATCCATCTTGGGGAATGAATAACTCATCTCCAAGCCACTTTCCAATTCTAGGATGACATGACCAACAACTTTTATATCCTACACCAACAAGGTAGAGTCATACTATGTCTGGTAAATAATTACTAGTTTTCAGAAGCATAATATATAAAAAGAACATTCTTATTAAATTGAACAACTTAAAAGAGTCAAAGGTTAGTTTTGAATGCCATGAAATTAAAAGTTTAGCATACCTACAACATTCTTCAAACCAACGAGCAATGTAATCCCACATATAATAAGGTTCAAAGGAGTTAAAGAGAAGGTTGGCAGTTTTAATCAGCTCTGCTGTTTTCTTATTTTCCCTTAATTTACTAAAGAAAAGAAAGAGAAACAAAAATATATAACACCATTGTTTCAAATTCTGTGGACTATTACCCAGTATATATATCTAGGTATTTGTTAAAAATATGCAGTAAAAAGATTGCAACATTTTTAATCTATTGCTATTCTTACCTTATATGTAATAATTTTTAAAATATGAATTTTCATAATTCACATAAGATCAGAAATTAGCCTTGTAAAATTTCTGCATAAAAAAATCACATAGAACCCTCTCTTTTTTTGCTTTTGTTTTTAAGTGTTTCGCTTAGACTAGACTGAAACTCTGTACATAATCCAATAGGCCTTGAACTCAACAATATTTTCTGTCTCTGCTCTCAAATGTTTGGATTAAAGGTATTCATCACCACAGGTGGCTTCTTTTTGAATTTTTAAAGTTAATAACTGTTAATCTGACACCAAACTTATTTTGTTTCCTTTGGCAACTATAAATTAAATAGGTTTGTGCTTCACAGTCTTGATTATGAAGAATTTTACATTTCCCTGTGCTACTCAGGATTGGGTTAATGAAAAGTTTACTTTGACTGCCAGTTTCATTCAAATTACCATTTTTAGTTTGAAAAATAGTAACAAAAAGCACTATTACTATAAATAGCCATTACTACTAAAATTCTATCAGAAAAAAAGACAATTACCTATGTTTGCCTATCTTTTCTAACACCTGTCCTTACAGAAGAGAGATACTATCAATACAACCAACAGATTACAGCAAAAATGACTAATTAGATACTCTATAGGCCAGTGTAAATTCTCAGGCAGAGTGCAGAATACAGAATCAGAGCAGTACTAATAAGTCAAATCAGTATTAGCTTCTCTAACAAAACATACAGGTAATTATATCAACAGAAATCAACAACTATATTCAAATGTTTTTATATGTATATAAAAATATTAGAAAAGTCTAAGATTATCTCTGTTACCAAAGAAATACTGAAATATAAATTATGTAAAAGAAACTATCACTTTAGAACCTTTGTCATATGATAACAACCTGATATCAGAAAATAAGTGGTCTGCGTAAATGAAGCAGAGAAATATAGAAGACAACAGATAACAGGGAACAGCACACACTGTCCTATGACTTGCCCCAGGAGCTCAAGTGTGCATGTACTTGATAGAAATAACTGCAACTACCTGCTTAGCTGAGCATGGTCCTTGCTGAAGGGCGGTTCCATTTGAAAATCTAATTCTGCTTTACACTGAGAATATAATGTTCTAAACACTTCAATCAAGACATCTTCCAGAATTACAGGTCCTAAAATATACAAATTAAGGACAATAATTAGCAGCTGCAAATCATAATTGTTTGAAAAGTGGCCAGAATAAAGGACATTTTAAAACAGGTATTTTTTTTTAAAAGCAGTACTTGTTTTCCCAAATGCCTACTTAAAGTATAGATTCACAGAAAGAACAGAATCTAGAAAACTGGTTTGGTGAAATCATATCTCTGGCACCTTAGACAAGTTAACTTCTTTGAGCTTTTAAGTTTTCTCATCCAGAATGAGAATAATAATACCAAGTTATGTGACAGTTTTGAGGATTAGGAAAAATATTTGTAAGATGTCTGCATAATTCTTAGAATATGATGACTATTTAATAAATGCTATATCATTAATTAAATAATTCAAAAATTCATGAGGCTAAATTTTGTTGCTATGAAATATAAGACTTTAATCTACTGTTCTCTATTATCTACTATCACTGATATAACCCATCATCTTCATATTTCACTTTTATTTTCTAAAATTATTGTGTTTTTAGGATACTAGGTTTAAACTCAGGGCATTCACAAGACAAGTGCTCATACTACCAAGCCATACCTCCATCCCTTTTAGTTCTGGTTATTTCTGAGATAGCACCTGCCTGACTGTACACCTGGATCACAATCCACCTGTTCTAGTATTCCCTGTATTGTTAGCATAACAGGCACACACTACTGAGCCTAACTCTTGATCTTTTCTGCCCAATCTGGTCTCAAACATGATCTTTCCAATTTCAGCCACTTGAGTAGCTGGAATTAGAGGCATGAGCCTTGCCTCTTCATTCTCTGTCTCTCTCTTTTGTCCATCATGGGGCTTGAACTTGGGGCCTGGGCACTGTCTCTGAGTTCTTTCTGCTCAAGGCTAGCCTTCTACCACTTTGAGCCACAGTGCCACGTCTGGTTTTCTGGTGAGATAAAAGTCTCACAGACTTTCCTGCCCAGGCTGGCTTTGAACCATGATCCTCAGATCTCAGTCTCCTGAGTAGATAGGATCACAGGCATGAGTCACCAGCATCTGGCATCTCTTCACTTTTAAGAGCTTGTGAGTTGTACCATATTTGCCTAAATATCTGCATATAACCTGAAGAAATTTGTAATTGTGATTTTACGAATTTAAGTTTTATAATTTCATTTTAGTTAATATTCAGGTTAAAAAATTGTCCCAACTATCACAATCAACTTTCCAATAGATTTAACATATAATACAGATTAAAAGGAAAATATACAAAACAGCACTGTTACAAAGATGGTACAATACAGGCTGGGATACAGCTCAGTTGCAAAGCACTTGCCTACCAAGTGCAATGTCCTGGGTTTGAACCTCAGTACCAAGAAAAAAAAAGACAGTATAATTGAAATATTTGTTGAAGTACTTGAATTCTGTAAACTGAAACTGTAAGTTATGACATGTCATAGAGTCCTTAATTTCTTTCAGTCATGTCATAAGGATCAAGAAGAACTTGAATTCATCTTTCAAAGTGATTTTTCGGTTAGCAGTGCAAAGGAATGAGGCATGATGATAAACTATAATTTACAATAACTGTATCTTAACTTGGTCCAGTGGACTTTGGTAGGAAATTGTTGAGAACTTGGATTTAAAAGCTACTTCAAAGAACAAGTTTCCTAATAACTTTGTCACATTTTTCTTATGAAAAAATACAAAAGCATGTGACCTATGCCTTGGGACAGTAGTATACATTACCTAGCTCAGGTTTGTCCAGTAAGCTGATTAAAATCCGAAAAGGTTTTAGATCCTGCATTAGAGTGCTCTCTTCTCCAAATCCATTCACTTGTAAGATCCCTACCATTGCCTTTACAAAAGAAAAGAACACTTGTTATTTAGTAAATACATTCAAAGAACTTCCCTTAAGTTTTCACAAGTATAATCATATATAATGGAGATTATATATTTTGCTTTTCTGAATCCATTTTCCTGTGCTCAGAAAAAAGAAAATTATATTCATCTGGCTGGAGAGAAAAAAACAGGTTCTTAATTTTCCTTGGCAGGAAGGTAGAAGAGCTAAAGAAACGAAGAAAAGTACATTTAAGAATAGTTTGGGCTCCAGATGAAGATGCTACTTAAGATATGAACTCTGAACTATGTTATCTCATCACTGTAGTATTGGCAATTACTTTTTCACTAGTGAGCTAAAACTCAGTATACTATTTCACTAAAAAATGTTTCTGATAGCATGTCTTTTATTAGTTTAATTTAAGACAATTTGGGTAAATATAACTGAAGTAAAAATGATAGGAAATAAACTATGGATCATTTCAATACTTCCACTACAGTAGCAATTTTACCACATTGAGATGATTGTGAAAGCCCAAATTTTCCTAGAGCTTTACAGTATAGGTCTTAGTCTATTTTTGGAATAGCTCCAACTTTCATAGGCAGACAAGTAAGAACTCTATGTTTTAATGAAGTCATGAAAACAGCAAAGAAAAAAAATGTATCTTGCATGGTGCCAGTGGCTCACACTTGTAGTTCTAGCAACTCAGGAGGCTAGGATTTGAGGAGCACATTTCAAAGCCAGTCCAGGCAAGAAAGTCCATGAGGTTCTTTTCTCCAACTAACCACCAAAAGCTGAAGTGGAGCCGTGGCTCAAGTGGTAGAGCATTAAAGCAAGTCAGCTTTGGGCCTAAAGGATCCGGGATAGCACCCAGGCCTTGAGTTCAAGCCCAAAGACAGGCAGACATATAAAAATATCTCTGGATTTATCTCGAATCCGACTTCTGATTACTTATTTTATTGTAGCCATTTGCTTATCATTTTTAGGGAGTTCTTAGTCTGTTGCCACTCCTTTGACTCAAGTCATGTTAAGGGTAAGACCTTTGCTTTATATTTTTAAGTATCTCTAATGATGAGTAAACATAGAATAACAAAAGCACTCATTACCTGAACCAATAATTCTTTTGAAAAGGTAGTGAAATAGTATGTGGCATGTTCTTCAGGATTACTATGTCTTGTGCTCCTGGGTCCTACGATAGCACCGTTGTTATCAAAACCTCCATGGAAATAAATCACAGAATGAATTAAAATGAAACTCTTAAAACTATTGTCCACTTAATACCAAAACAGCAAATATCTCAAAAACAGCACTAAACACTTACCAATTAGTAGCCCATTCAATGTCAGCAAAAGAGATCATTTTAGATAGTTTAATAAGGGGAAACCAATTCAATACATAAGTATCATAGTATTCTTCCAGAGTTATCCAGGTTTGTTTGTCTTCTTTTCCCCAGTCTCACCAGTGAAATAAGTGAAGACTCAGACCACTGAACTTAAATGTCCTGTCACCATAGGTACTGAGGAGTCATGAGGACAGGCTAAACATTTGGAAAAATTAGGGAAGAGCGAAGTGTGCGCAGCTTTATTAATGCCTGAAAGGAGACTGATACAGTGCATGACCGAGGTGCTTGCTAGTCCTGATTCCTTTCATGACTTGCACACTTTGCAAAGCTTGTCATTCTTTTGATTTTAGTACTTTCAGTACAACAATTTCAATGTGTGAGATGGAAAATTATCTTGTCAAAGGGACCATGACCTTGTGGATTTAAACAGCCTTTTGGACTAAAAAACGTTATGAAATTTCTTCATATAATTTACCAATAGTTTATGTATTTATTGCCCATTTATGTAATTTGTTAAAAAGTTTTTCACTAAAGACATACACACAATTTGATACCTTATGTACAGCAAGTATCTCTCCATTTATTCCCAACCATGAGCATATACATCCAATATTTACCCAGAAGCCATGCATAAAGTCTTCGGTTCAGGGACATATCTCTCCGCAGTACTACATGTAACGCTGCTGACAAGATCCTGATCATGTCGGGTCGAGTGGCCTGGAAAAGTTAAGAATGTGGTTGTAGTTAAAGCACATGCAAAACATGCCACTGTTTTTTTCCTCTTAGAAAAAAAAATGCTGTTAGTACTCAGAATATTAGGGTACACAAGCTATTTTCACTGGCATAGTTTCATTTGATTTTCCAAATGCAGGTATTACTTCCATTTTACAGATTAAGAAATAGAAAATTAGGTCACATGACAAGTTGGATTCATAGCTGACACTATACTTGAATTATTTAACATCTAAAATCTGACCTAAAACAAGGAAATCAAGGCAAGACTGGAGATCCTAGAAACCTGTGCCATTTGTCTTTCACATTCATTGTCAACAGACAAGCTAGAAAACCACCATCTTCATCAGTTCCAAAGCTGTTTCTTTTTAGAAATCCTACTTGTAAGCTTTATGTCCATGGCTCATGCTTATAAACCAAGCTATTCAAGGATACTGAGGTCTGAAGATGGCAGTGTGGTCAGCCTGGGCAGAAAAGTCTGTAAGACTCATCTCTAATTAACCAGCAAAATGCTGGAAGCAGAGCTGTGGCTCAGGTGGTAAAGTGCTGGCCTTGAGCAAAAAAAGCTAAGACACAGTGATTAGGCCCTGAGTTCAAGCCCCAGCGTATTTTCTCTCATTCTCTCTCTTTCTCTCTCTCTTTCTCTCTCTCTCTCTATCTCGGGGAGTGGGTGAGAATACTGAAAGATATGACACTGACCAAATGCATTGTCTCAAACTGCTTTGTTAAATGGCAACTCCTTTGTACAACACAAGATAATAAAAAAAATCTGAGCTGCCACCTCGAAAAAAATTTCTACTCATATATTCCAAACATACAAAAAAAAAACCCCACAAAACAATGTAAAGTGCCTTTTTGTTTGAATCATTCAGGGTTAACACATTTTAAATTTTATTTTTTTTCTAGCTCTTAAATAATTCTTCATTTCTTTCCCATAATCTTAATTAGGTATATGATTAAAGACCTGATTTCAGCTAAGAGAGGTAAAGTTTTTCTTGAAAACATGAAAAGGCAGCTCATGTTAATATTGGATTTTTGATATTGGAATCGCAGAATTAGAAGTTGGGAATGGACTAGTTTAACAACTATTTTATAATACAAGGACCTAAGCACCCTAGGACCTAAAAGACTAGCCAAGTTCAAATGTCATTATCATCCCTTCCCCTCCCTCCTTCCTCCTCCCCCTCCCCCTCCTTCTTCTTCTTTAGTGCTGATCCTGGGACTTGATCTCAGGGCCTAGGCACTGTCCCTCAGCTTCTTTTGCTCAAGGCTAGCACTCTACCACTTTGAGCTACAGCTCTATTTTCAGCTTCTTTATTAGTTTAATGGAGATAAGAATCTCATAGACTATCCTTGTTCAGGCTTGCTTTGAACCTCGATCCTCAGATCTCAGTCTCCTTAGTAGCTAGGATTAGAGGTATGAGCCACCAGCACCCAGCTCAGCATACTTTTTTCTATTCTATGCTTGCTGATACAGACATAAAATAATTCATCCAAATGGGAAATAACTGAGATGCTACAGAACACAGATTATCCAGAGCTGATAAATAAGTTCACTCCTATGAACATGAATATCTTCTATTCATCTAGGCAGTTTTCAAAGTGTGCTGCCAGACCCCTGAAGATCATGTGATAAAATTTCAGGAGGCCTACAGGGTAAATTCAGCTATACATACTTATAAAATAATCAATTATGAATATTCCTAACAATATCAAGGTGTTCTTTTTTCCTTTGTGTGCTCACTATTTCCTGATTAGGCAATGAGTAGGTTAAACAGTTGGCACCTTAATTATGAAGAGAAGCAATAGAGCAGTGGCACCTCTTGTACAGTAATCATTGTATTTAATAAAAAATGGGTCACGGTTGTAAACTAGCTGAGGGCTGGCAGATTAGCATGTGTGAGGCAACAGGTTAAATTCTCAGCACTAAAAAGAAAAGAAAAACGACATTAAAGCCAGTTTCACAATTCTTTGAGAATGTTGTTGAGGGGACAACAAAAACTTGTTATTCAAGGTCCAGTATTAAAGACAGGCCTTTGTTTCTGTGTAATGGAATGTCACGTACACTAACACACATTTGATGTGTATATACATATGATGGATGTCTCAAGGAAAAGCATTTGTGCCAATCATTAGAGCTGTGAGCTGAACAGCCAGCTTTTTAACAGAATGTCATTTTTTGCCTGAAAGAATGACTAACTGGAACTATGATTACTCAAACTTTGATATTTAGTAGTCATCAAATAAGCAAGATACATTAGTACTTCAAGGCAATGGTATGCTACAAATGATAATATGTGAGATTCTAATAGAAAACAAGAATACTGGAAAACTTGATTTTTAAGTTTTATTTTTTGAAGTGTACTGGGCTTGAAAGATTCCCAGTATTTACTACTGAGACCAACAGTTTCTAATAAATGTAATTATTCAACATTATATAATGAAATAGATCCACATTTAAAACTCTAAATCGCTGGGCACTGGTGGCTCATGTCTGTAATCATAGCTACTCAGGAGGTTGAGATCTAGGATCATGGTTCAAAGCCAGCCTGGGCAGGAAAGTCCATGAGACTCTATCTCCAATAAACCACTCTCAGAAAACCAGCAATGGCACTGTGGCTCAAGTGGTAGAGCACTAGCCTTGAGCTGAAGAGCTGAGGGACAGCGCCCAGGCCCAGAGTTTAAGCCCCATGACCGACCAAAATAAAATCAGTAAGCCAGTAAATAACTAATCAAGATGTTGGAACATATATATTAGTAAAATATAGGAAAGAATCAAGCCGATAGTGTGAGATCTGGAGTTCTGAAGTTCAAGCCCCATTTCTCTCTCTCTCTCTCTCAAAAGGGCAGAATAAGGCCCCTTCTTTAAGGATAAGAACTTAAAAATGGAAACTAGAAGTAGTTTGGGTCCCATTTAGTAACAACACAGGCAATCAAGTAGAAAAATCTTCCAACTGTTAGAGAAATATGTAAATACAGCAAAAATGTGAATACAGTAATAAAGTTAGGCAGTCATAATAAAAATTCATTATAGATTTGAACTAACAGCCATTACAAAAATCCAAGTAATAGTATTTTCTGCTAATCCCTTTTTGGAAGTAATTTTAATTTTTCAATGTTAAACTTCTCTGCAACTTATTATTTTTGTTAAGTACTATTATTTGTAAGCAAAATAATCCAACATAATGTCTTTAAAAAATAATCATACCACAAGCCTCTAATTTTCCTAGAATGACTTACATGAGCAACACCAACATTAAGGTTTACTGACTTTCCCAGAATGCCTTACATGATCAACACTAGCACGGAAGTCTTACCTGACTCATGTGGAATGGAAAGCAGAAGAGTATGAGGTCCAGGGTGCTCCTCTGCACAAGTACACTTGAGTCCTGTACTGATGTACTTACTGCTTCGACCTGAAATAAGAGAGCCTTTAACAACAGAGGTCTATTATGGTGGGAAAAATGGAAATCGTAACAACTTTTTATTTCCTCTAGTAAATAAAATTATGCTTCTAAAAATCAAGGAACTCTTAAAACAATTTTCTTAGTGTTAATACTACATACCCTGTGGAAGTTTCTGTTAACTTTTCATCATCAGTCCCAGGATATGTTTTATAGAGGTTTTGCTCATAATTGCTCCAAACTGTCTATTAATTGCTGAATGATCAAATTGTGGTACTGTCATACAATAGAGAAATGGACAACAAAATAAAGAAACTACTAGTGGCTAGGAAGGTGGCTCAGTGGTAGAGTGCTTGCCTTGCATTCATGAGGCCCTGGGTTCGATTCCTCAGCACCACATAAGCAGAAAAAAAAATTGGAAGTGGTGCTATGGCTTATGTAGTAGAGCACTTGCCTTGAGCTCAAGAGCTGAGGGACGGCACCCAGGCCCAGAGTTTGGGCCCCATGACCGACAAAAAAAGAAGAAAGAAACTGCTGATACAAAAGCATAGAAGAATCTCATATGTTCTATATGGTGAAAGAAACCATACTTAAAGGTTAATTGCACAGAATGATTCAATTTATATAACACTGTAAGAAAGTAAAATGAGAGAAAAGGAAACAGACCAGTGTTTTCAAAATCCTGTTACTTGAGGAAGTACTGAGGAAGTGTGGTGACAGAAGGGTACACAACTTTTTGGGATGATGTAACTTGCTGAACCTTGATTGTAGTAGTGGCTATGTGATTGTATGTATTTGTCAAGATTCATAAAACTGGGGCTGGGAAGGTAGCTAAGTGGTAGAGCACTTGCCTTGAATGCATGAGGCCCTGGGTTCGATTCCTTAGCACCACATAAGCAAAAAGAAAAAAGCCGGAAGTGGCGCTGTGACTCAAGTGGTAGAGCACTAGCCTTGAGCTGAAGAGCTGACGGACAGCGCCCAGGCCCAGAGTTCAGGCCCCACGACCGGACCCAAAAAAAAAAAAAAGATTCATAAAACTATTCATGTATAGTGGACTAATTCAGAGAATGTAAATCAAACTTCAGTAAATCTAACTAAAACTCTGCATGAAATACCAGTTACATCATTATTGCATGCAGAAAAAAAAATAAAGATTAAAAGATTAGTGCTCTACCACTTGAGGCAGAGCTCCACTTCCAGCTTTTTAAATAGTTCATTAGATACAGGAGTCTCATGGACTTTTCTGCCTGGGTTGGGTTGTAATTGCAATCCCGAGATCTCTGCTTCTTAAGTAGCTAGGCTTACAGGTGTGAGCCATGGGCAAAAGCGTAACTCTTTTTCTACTAACAATATCTTCCTTGGTATTACATCCTGTCATACATGTTCTCCATGGAATCTACTATTGTCACTATTTAACACACCTTTCTTACAAAGAAAACATCAAAAAGAAGGTTCACTTTGTAATTATAAATATGGCTATGTGAACAATGGGCTCAACATAGCAATACTAGTTTTCTTGAAAAAAAGATGACATTGGATATAAGTAATTTCCTCTTCATGGAAAAAAATACGCTTTTAATGACTGATTATCCCTTACTATGTGTTGATAAAAAAGAATCACATGATCCTCAAATTTATCTGGTAGCTTGCTCTAAAGAAGTATTTGTGATGTGAGACCTACCATTAGCTCAATGTCACTGCCAATAATATAAAGTTGATCTTCCATAGAGAGCTTCCTGTTTAGGTGAGCAAGCACATAAGTGATCCCAGGTAGACGCACAGCAGGGCTGGTGAGCAGACTGCCCCAGAGGGCACTGTAGAACGCTGACTGGTCAACGGCAGCAGCAACCTTTTCCAACAACGTGTTTGTTCTAAAGGACAAAATAGAGTGGCATTAGAAGGAAAACATTTATTGTCATGCTGACAAGAAAGTAAAATATCTATACACATGCATGCTGCTGAACCCTGGAACAAGCAAGCAGGAATGGAAGAAGAATTACAGTCAATGACTGGCTCCACGATTTAAGTTCTGGATCATAAAATGAAGGGAGCCACAACCAAAACACCACATATCTGTTGTAATTTTAGCTAATAGTAATTCTATCTATCATGTATATCACTGGCTTTCTATAAAATCTTAAGACATCTGTAAGTGCTTGTTTTTTAAATCACCATTATATAGTTCACAGTAACTTCAATGAATTAGATGAGAAACATAAACATATAAATCTATTAAATTTAATATGTAAGTCTATTAAATTTTAGCATAGTACATCAAAAGAGAATTTGAGTCTACATATGATCTGATTTAATACTAATTTCTTCTGAACTCAATTTATCTATATATCTATGTACATAGTACATTTATAAAACCTTTCATAGAACTTGTAGCCATAAAGATCATTGATCAATTTCTATGTTAAATTTAATTGCAAAAAATGGTGATGATTCTATTCTTCTCTGAAGTGAATAGTTTAAGAAAAATTGATTTATAAGCCAAATATAATAATTTCATAATACACTGTGGTACTAAGATTGAACTCAGGGACTGAGGGTTGGCCTTTAGCTTTTTTGCTTAAGACTGGTGCCCTATTACTTAAGCCATAGCTCTATTTCTGGCTTTTCCCAGTGAATTGGAAATAAGAGTAAAGAATTTTTCTGTCCAGACTGGATTTGTTCGAAGTGTGAGCTTCAGATTTCAGCCTCCTGAGTAGCTAGGATTACAAGTGTGAGCTACTGGCACCCTGCTATATTTATAACATTTTATGCAAATAAATTATAAGTTCATAAAACAGAATGATAAGCTTTGAGGAAAAAATTATCTTTTTTTCCAAAGTAGCCAATAAAAATAATTCAATACGTTGTTTTTGCCTTGTGATACAATAAAAATAGCTGTGATACAATAAACTTAATAAATTTAATTTAAATCATTAAGTCTTCTTATGAAGTAATTTTAACATCATCTACTTTTGCTACCAAACAATTTCTATTTTTTAAATAAGAATATCAGCAATGACATAAAATTGTTATAGATATATAACACCATCAAACACTGTCTATAACTATTAGTTTAAAAAATAATTGGGGAACTAGGTGGCTCACGCCTGTAAATCTTAGCTCCTTAGGAGATTGAGATATGAGGATCTAGGTTTGAAGCCAGCCCAGATTCCTATCTCCAATAACCAAAAGCTGTAAGTGGGGCTGTGGCTCAAGTGCTAGAATGCTATCCTTGAGCAAAAAACCCCTTTGACTCTGGGTTCAAGCCCCAGGACTGGGACACACATAAATTGGCTTCAAAACTGATCAGATCATTTTCTTTCAAAAGTCCAAATATTAAAAGTACCAGGTAACCAGTTAGTAAAACAGCATTGTACTTGATGTTGCACATTTTCTCCTGTTAGCAATTTAAAGACTGGCATATGGCCTATTTTCCATTCTTTTCATTAATCTCTATGTCCTATTATATTTTAAATTATGGGTCACAAGTTTTGGAGTGACATATTTACAAGGCTCTGGACCGAGTGCATTTCATTTTACTGTAATAAAATGAAATAGGCTTTATGCTTCTTTTATTGATGAGGAGAATAAAGTTCAAACACGTCAACTTTCCATGCTCACATTGTCCTTACTGTGCTGCTCATCCACCTACATCTATATCTAAATGATGCAGTTATATTTTCAGTATGAACCATGCACTAGATAGAACTTCGAGTCTTACTGAAATGTTGATGGGATAAGTATGGTAAGAATCACTCATTTTAGAGATGCTAAAATATATTTAAAGATGTTTGCTAGCAAGGATGATGTGGTTACACCGTGAAAACAAATATCACATTACCTCTCATAATACTCTGATCCTTCTTCTAAGCCAGGAAGAATACCAGTTAATAATCCTTGTAGACCAGGTTTCAGTGTTTTACCCAAAGGTAAATAATATATCTCATATAAACTCAGCAGTGTTGGTTTCACAGACATAGCAGCATTTGCAAGAAGGGGAAATAATCCAGAGCTGTGTTAAAAAAAAAGATAAAACAATCAAAATAGTGACAAGATTTTAATCCATATGTAATTATGTATATATAACTCCTTTATCTTTTGAATAAATTACACTGACTAGCATAAAATGATTCCTGTATGTATTAACTTACACATTTACTGAATTAGTGCTCTCACCTGCCTGAACTTTATACTTGTAAATCAGCAGTACTTAGGCTCTTTTGCAAAGCTCTCATATTTTCTAATTACAACACAGAATTCTCTTTTCTCTTCAAACCCTTCCCTGTAACTGACACTAAAAAATACAGCCTACTATGTACCCTGCTAATTAAAAGCTAGAAATCTTGAAGCTATTCTTAACCTTTTTGTTATTGTTGTTCAAGGCTAGTGCTCTACCACTTCCGATTATAGCTCTACTTTTGGCTTTTTTGGTACTTACTTGGAAATAAGAATCTCACAGTCTTTCTTGCCCTGACTGGCTGTGAACCACAATCCTCAGATCTGAGATTCCTGAATAGATAGGATTACAGGATGGAGACACCAATGCCTTGCTTATTCTTGACTCTTTTAAAGAATTTTTTTATCCCAACTTTCCATCAATCACTAAGTTTTCTCTCCAAGTCACTTGCCTAGGGTTTGGTTTCTTTGGTGATGAACTTAGAGCCACATACTTGCTAAGTAGGCATAATACCACTTGAGCCATATTATTAGTAATATAATAAATTTTCTCCAGCTCCATAGAGAGACTACCATCATATCTTCACTATCTTGTCATAACAAGTACTGCCCTGAAGTAGCTTCTCTCAGTAAAACTAACTACTCTCATTATTAAGTTTTCTGTTGCCAATGCACTTTTAGCATCTTTTAATCTTTTAAGATTTGGCTACTGGCTATCTGTACAGCCCGTAGACACTAATCAATTTCATTGCACTCTCTACTCCAGCAATATTGAAGGATTCCTTGCTCATTCCTTTCAGAAGCTCTTTTCAGTGTCTAGTCCTTTGCACAAGGTATAATCCAGATATAGTTCCCACCCCTGTACTTACATCTTCTTTGTATGTCTGAGTGATTTCTAAACTTTCAAATTTCATCCTGAATTATTTCCTGGAGAAGACTGTCCCCTAATTATATCAGGCCCCTATATGATATTCTGATAGTACTAATATAGTTTTATTAGAATATTTATCATTTTGATGGGCTAGGAAGGTGACCTAGTGGTAGTATGCTTGCCTTGCATGCATGAGGTCCTGGGTTCCATTCCTCAGCTCCACATACACAGAAAAAGCCAGAAGTAGTGCTGTGGCTCAAGTGGTAGAACACTAGCCTTGAGATGAAGAGCTGAGGGACAGTGCCCAGGCCCAGAGTTCAGGCCCCACGACCGACAAGAAAAAAGAGTATCATTTTGAGTTGTTTTTAAACACCAGAAACCAAGAGACCAGGCTGTCTTTCATTTTTGCATTCAAGTCCCTAGCACTATGTTCTATACTTAGGAAGTGCTTAACAATGGAATTGAGACTCCTGCTCCTAGTTTATATACAGAATAGAAATTACTTTCGATTTTCCACTATCCTGACTCTAATTCTATGCATAGTTTGACCTAAAGCCATAGCCACAGTTTCTGTGGCTTTCCAGTTATGCTGTTGGGGAGCATTGGGCTTTAGTAATCAAAGTCTTCTTACCTACTTCCCTCCTATCACATGCTGCATTTTCTATCGAAGATAGGCCAAAGAATCTAGAATTTGCTTTCCCCAATGTGGGTCATAGAAATTAATCTCTCCTTGTCTTTCTGACTTGAAGGTAGCCATAAAAAATTCCTTTATCTATTTTGCTTGACAGTATATCAGAAGAGCCTATTTGTGACAAGATTCTGACCCTCACCTAGGATTAAGTCATGTTATATATATAGTGTGAACAAACAGGCTTTGCTGGCATCTCCAGCTTATTAGCATTGGCCCATACTTTTTCTCAATCACATGTCTATGTGCTTGCTTATTTTTCAATCATGCCTATGAACTAAAGTGTTCATAAATCCCCAAAGTACAAAGGGGTCAGAAAGCTTCTGGGCAGCACATACACATGGTATCTTTAGAAAGGTAAATAAGAACTCGCCCTCTTACTGAGAGGATCATACATCCCAAATCCACAGGGGTCTTCTGGACCTTGTCCTATGCATCCCTCATCTAGGGTCCTTTATAAGAAGTCAGTGGATTCCTTTACCCCAGTTCAGTCAGCTTCCTCAAAAGAGGGTTGCTGAGGCCCCACATTATAGCCAGTTAGTTGGCCAAAAGTTCTGGAGGCCTAGACTTGCTCCTGGAAGCAGAATTGGAGGCAGCCATCTGCTGAGGAGATGTGATGTGATTTCCAGGTTCAGAACTGAATTGGATCACAGCATGCAAAGCCAGTGTCATTCATAGAGCTACCTGTGTGCTTCCTGGTGGGAAGAAATAATCCCACAGACAATCTGTGTATTCAGGCTTTAGTAGAGGAAATTCAGTCTGAATTTTCTTATTCACAGCCTAGTACACAAGGCCTTAGAAGCCCCAAGTAGTATCATTTGTTTAAAGTTTTAGAAAGACAATTCTGATACTGTATAGAGAACAGAGTATAGGAAGATGGTACATGCCTACAATCCTAGCTACTTGGGAGGCAGAGATTGGGAGGATTTTGATTTGAAATCAGCATGGATAAAAAATTATAAAGACTTCATTCAGCAAACAAGCAAGACTGTAGTGTGTCACTCCAGCAATCACAGCTGTGTGGAAGGTGTAGATATGTGCATCCTGGTTCAAGGCTGGCAACAGTAAAAACCAAGTCCAAAAAAAAAAAAAACTAAAGCAAGAGGGGCTGCAAGTGTGAATCAGATGATAGAGCACTTGTCTAGCAGGCTCAAGTTGGGTTCAAAATCCAGTACCATCAAAGAAAAAAAATGAAGAAAAGCGGTTGTATAAATATCAGGGAGCTAGTGACAAAGCGCAGATGATGCTTAGACTACAAACTGACAGTCAAAGTGCAGAGAAGTAAATGTGTCAGAAGAATAGTGAAGTTACTGAGCATTTTCCACACACAACATTGTTCTGAGTACCTTTCATGTATCAACTTTTTTGTCAGTTGTGGGGTTTGAACTCAGTGCCTAGGTACTGTCCCCGAGCCTCTTTGTGCTCAAGGCTACATTCTACCACTTGAGCCACAGTGCCACTTCCAGTTTTTAGTGGTCAATTGGAGGTTAAGAGTCTCATGTACTTTTCTGCCTGGGCTGGCTTTGAACCACGATCCTCAGATCTCAGCCTCCTGAGTAGCTAGGATTATAGGTGTGAGCCATCAGCACCTGGCTACATGTATCAACTATGAAGTTGGTGATCTTATTTCCCTTTTCAGATGGGGCTACAAACAGAGGTGAGGAAAATGGTCCAAGATCACAGAGCTGGTTTGATGCTATGGCCCCTAGTCTTAACCATGATGAGACAGAACTCATCCTGAGTGACAAGACTGTACCTAGGTGTGAGAAACAGGACATATGTAACTCTGATCTTAGCAGGTGTAAGCGGACAGATGGAGTCAATTACTGACTTTTAGTACAACATAGGATGGGCAAGTATAGAGGGACAGAGAATGAGTTTTTGAACAGGCCAAACTTTAGCATTTTTATGCTTAGATATAACTTATAAGTTTCACCTTATAAATTGTATCTAAATAAAAAACAAGGAAATGTCCTAAGTTTCCCTAACTCATTTAAATCAAATACTTAAGATTTATATAAAAAAACTAAAATTTTAAGGGGGTTTACATTAGTGACATTAGTGTAGGATGCACAAATTAATGTAGTGATATACTTTATTTATATTATGTGTAATTGGTACAATTATTCTTACCTATATAAAAAAAGATCTTTGGCAAGTCGTTTTGGTCCAATGATTTTGAAGATAATTTCGTATGTTTCAAGTGCCTTCCGATGAACTCCTCCTGGTAAGGCTGGATGCAGACACTGAGCTAGACGTTTGCCTATGGTCAGCTTTTTGGGTACTACCTGGTATTTGGCATTATTTTGTAAAACCTAGAAGAAAGAATTTTTATGCAATTGAGAAAAATATTTTATTTCCATTTTCCTACACAGCGTAAGAAATACATTTATAGCCTTTTGTTTCTGTCAGTCCCATCTACCAATGTTTCACTTGAAATTAAAACTTAGGAAGAGTATTAACCTGTTTAAAGCATACTTGATAACATGTTAGAAATATGTGTGTGTTTGTGTGTGTGTGTGTGTGTGTGTATAATTTTTTTTTTTTTTTTTTTGTCGGTCGTGGGGTCTTGAACTCTGGGGCTGGGTGCTGTCCCTCAGCTCTTCAGCTCAAGGCTAGTGCTCTACCACTTGAGCCACAGCACCACTTCCGGTTTTCTGGTGGTTAATTTGGAGAGTCTCACAGACTTTCTTGCCTGGGCTGGCTTTGAACCGAGATCCTAGGATCTCAGCCTCCTGAGTGACTAGGATTACAGGTGTGAGCCACCTGTGCCTGGCAGAAATATATTTTTAATAAAAACCTTATTTTGTAAAACAAACTTAGAGAGAAGCTGTTTCAGATCTTTGCAAATGTTTCCTATCTAACATAAACTAGATGGAATGTTAAATGCTTCATATACACATAAACATATATAAAATGACAACCTGAGTCTGTACAGTGGAAATGTCAGCACTAATCTCCCAGACAAAAGCTGGAGGTGTGGCTCAAAGAGTAAAGCACCTGTCCACTAAGTGTTGAGTTTTGAGTTCAAATCCCAGTACCACCAAAGAAGAGAGTATTTAGAATATTTTCAACAAATATATAAAACTTGCCTTGATAACGGGATCTAAGGTATACTTTTAAAAAGCAACAATCCCATAAAGCCCCCCAAATAGGGTCAAAGTGGGAACGAGGCTCATGTATGTAATCCTAAATACTCAGGAAACATACCTGACAACTGAGCTTCAAAGCCAGCCAAGACATAAAAGTCTTTGAGCCTCCATGTCAATTGATCAGCAAAAAGTTGGACTGGAAGCATGGCTCAAGTGGTAAACTGCCAGTCGTAAGCAAGAAAGCCAAGTGAACATGAGGTCCTGGGTTCAGTCCTTGGTGCCATTTCAGAAGCATGTGCATGTGCACATACACACATATGCACAGTCAAAATGAAAAGCTGAGACCTTATTATAATCACTACGGCAAATACCAATCACATCATAGTCAATCTTCAAGGCCCAGTTGATTGAATACAGAGCTGCCTTTGTAAAAAGTACCAAACTGTAACTAAGGGTTGCCTGGATATAGTGTTTTTGCTGCTACCTGTCATTTTCAAAAGACACAATAATTACTGCTTTCCATTTACAGTTTTTCATTGTGGTATCAAGATCTACAGAAGTTTCCAATGATCAATTATTAGGCCTCAGAGTTAGTGTATTTGCTTCCCAGACTTGTTTTTAATAGATAATAACAATGATAATTACTGTGTTTTTCAAGAAATGTTGTTTCTTGGAATTTGGACTTCTATAGTGCCTAAATGTACAGGCATACAACTCGTTAAATAAAATAGTATTAACAGAAGTAACTTAACATTTGCTGTTTACATTTTCACTTTAAGATTTAAAGAAATCTTAGAATAAATGGATTTCTGATTTATACTCTTCCTATAAAATGAATGAGACAAATACCTTGTTAAGTTTTCCAAGTGCTGATATCAAATCTGCCCATTCACTGGAGTACTCAAAGTTCTTTAGTGCCTTGTCAATTGCAGCGACGTAGTTCCTGTACTTGGGGTCACTCAGTAGCTCCAGCTCCTCTGTGTTCATCCTCCCCTACACAGTGTCCACTAGAAGCCAGCGCCAAAGTCATGCAAAACCATTCCCTGCAACAGAGCATGCCAGAGGGACCAAGTCACAAAATGAAGTACTGACATGGATTCATATAGTCTTGATACAGAGGTAATGGCTAGTTTTAAGATGTGTAAGTGAGAAGCTGTCAACATTCTGATCAGCTAATTCATAGGATGCTGACAGTAGTTGAAGACTGCCCCAGAGAGAATGACTTGTGCATTCCTTCCTAGAAACTGAGAAAATGGCCTTCTTTTTGCAGAAAAGAAATAATGTTGTTTCTGACATGTCTATTGTGAGAACATTTCTGCTACTCTTCTACATTGTTTTGGTTCTAAAATTTAATGACACTGGTTCAAATGCAAACATTAAGGGCAGAGGAGAGTAAAGAAAAAACCCTAGAAAATGGCCTATTTTGAAGATCACTTTATTAAGTAGTAAGTGGGCATCAAATATGAAGGGACATGAGATATTTATTTGGAACACGACCATGTGGCAGTTTAAAATACATCCACAGGATACAGTAAAACAACCAGTACAATTCATTATAGCACTATCATTCCTCTTAACAGATGAATGGATCAAAAATGTAGTATATATACATAATACAATTTTACTCATCCTTTAGAAAGAATGGTAATATATCATTTGTAAAGAAATGGTAAAACCTGGAAAAAGTTAAATGAAGCTGAAGTCAGGTCCAGAGACACAGAAGTTGCATGCTTTCCCTTACATGTGGAAACTAGAATTAGCTTATAAACATATAAATACAATGGGTGGTATGCAAGTGCATACACATGTATTAAATATAGTAGATTCAAAGGAGAACTCAAACTGTGTAATTCCTTAGAAAGGCAAAGTCAAAGCTCAATAAAATAAACACTAGGAAATGAGTACTTGAAAGAGGTAGAGGGGTAGATGAAGAGAAGTATGTGAGTGAAAATGTAGTAAAAATTCAATGCTATCTTCTACAAAATCAAGAAGAGGTATGTTGGAAGGGATGGGTGAGAATGTTGAAAGGGAGGACATTGATCAAGATGCATTGTGTTCATAAACTGCTTTGTTAAATGTACAAGTTGTTTATACAACTAAAAATAATGATAAAGTACATCCACAGATACTTGATGCTCCTTCAAAAAATTACGCCTAACTCCCCAGCCCATGAGCTTGACTTTGTGATTCTATTTTAATGTAAAGAAGAAGACACAAGAGAGTAACAGTCATAGTTCAACTCCCACTTTCCTCTCCTAGGTCATTAGACCTGGGGCAAGCCAGCTGCCACATAAGAACACTTGAAGGAGCTCCATGGAGCCGGTTCCTGGGCCGGGGGACAGAGGCTTTCTGATACAGTCTGAGTGAGCTATCTTAGCCTCAGCCAGGCCTTACTGCAGATCCAATGACAACTTGTTGGTCACCTAATAAAAGATTCCATATCAGAACTATACCCGGCTGAGTCTTTCAATTTATTTCCGAAAGCAAGTTTCCTGTACTATGCTACTGAGGTTGGGAGCAGCATGACACAGCAATAGAAAGTTAACAATAGGATTTATTTGGGCTCAACTTAAAAAATTGTCAATGGATTTTCTCCATTTCTTCTGTATCCTGGTATCTAACTGCCTGCATCTTTCCTTAGAGCTAGGTTCACAAGATCCAGTTTTCAGGGGCTTTGTCACCATATGATGAGGGTAGAACGATCCTCTCAACCAGTGGCATAACAGATACCCACATATAAAACAGGAATGAGTCAACCCTTAATTTGTACAAAGACTGACAACATGGATTGCAGATTTACATGTAACTAGAATTGTAAAACTCTTAAAAATATGGGAGTAAATTTTCATGAAGTAGGGGGAGGCAAAACTTCTGAGAAAAAGTATAAAAAACAAGCAACAAAAGAAAATAAGTAATTAAATTTCATCAAAATTTTTAATTTGATGGTACTGGGCTTTGAACACAAGGCCTCAATGCTTGAAAGGCTGATGTTCTACAACTTCAGCAAAACCTCGCCCAGGGGTGGCCTCTAACAGCAATCCTATAGTATGAGATACTAGTGCCCAGCAAAATTAAACACTTTGTGCTACAAAGGACATAATTAAGAAAGTGAAAAGGGCCAGATGCTGGAGGCTCATGCCTTTAATCCAAGATACTTAGGATGCTGAGATCTGAGGATTGAAGGTTAGCAGATGCAGGAAAGACTGTGGCACTGAAGCTCAAGTGGTAAGCCTTGAGTGAAAAAGCTAAGGGACAGTGCTCAGGCACTGAGCTCAAGCTCCGGTATCTGCACAGGGTTTTTATTCATACACATAACCCTATCATTCACATTTCCATCCCATCTGGGCAAAACTTAAGACTAAGTGTCCACTCTTCACGACTATCCCTACCCAGCCCCCCTGGGTGCTATTCTTTTCTGGCTGTGCCCTGTTTCTTTTTGTCATCTACAGCTTTCTTGTGAAATGACACTTAAAATGTTGATCCTTTACTTGGTACTTTGTGATTCCATCCCTGATTTGGCTCGCTCATTTTACACGAGAGTATTTTAAAATGCACAGATGCTCCAAACTCCTGAAAGCTTCATCACTTCTCCAGACTTGTAAAAATAACACAAAATGTACCACCTTAACCAAGGGTATATCTAGACAGTGTTAAGTATATTCACACTGTAGTACAATCAGCCAGTAAAATCCTGTATCAGTTACGACCCCAGGCCCTCCCTTCCCAGATCTTGGAAACTGTTACTCTGCTTTCTGTTTACCGGATGTGTTTTTGCAAAGGTGACAAGGAAGTTTATAAGAAAAATGACAGAGAAGGAGAGCACGTGGCATAGAGGTACCACACAAAGATAGCACCTCCGCCCAAATCACTGTCTTCCTCCTTACAGAACTTGCCCTAGGGTGACAATGGATGGCTTTCTAGTTCGTGGGTCTCCTTGCTGTTCCCAGGAAAGTTGTGATCCAAAAATTTACTGTCTAATCAGGCAGGTTTTGGTTTATCAGCTTTTCCTACCATCTGCAAGTTTGATAGGCTACCATTCCCCATTTGGCCGCTTTTCTACTAACTTGCTAGCAGTTTTGGGTGGGAAAAGTAGATAGGTTCTACCAGACATGATTGCTTAGAAATGCCTTTTATTCTTCTTGTCTCCAGCCACTCACAAATGAAGTTGGGACCTTTGAAAACCTTGGAATTTAACACTCAGAAGAAGGCATGCTGGGAGAGGAACTCAACTGTTTTGATTTTTTTTTTCAGTTTACTTGCCAATTTTAACTTATTATTTCTTTAAAATACTGTAAGTTCCCTGCTGTCTCTTTTTCTATCTATCCTACCTCACAATTACAAACCCCTAGTGAGCACCAGAAAACTGCAAGAGCTTTCTTTCCATACTGAGACTTAACTGGCCTAGAACATGGCCTGGGCTTTGTTCACGTACCTGACAAGTGATTCTATGTGGAGGCACATTTAGGGACCATGGACTTAATGTTCAAACCTTCTGGGATCCTCAAAATGGGTGCGTGACCGAGAATGGCACACACTCCAGCATTCATCCAGGTCTGCTTTGGTAATGCAGCCTGCCAGTTCAGTTGTCTAAATCCCTACTGCAGTATGAGTCACAGTCCGGCATAACCTGAGTGTGTTCAAAATTCAAATCCTCAGGCCCCTCTTGAAGATGGCTCCAAAGGATTCAGAGGGTGCTCAACACCTGATGGGGCACTGTAGGGCAGGGTGACATGTGTCACCCTGTTATCTGATTGATAACTCTGGGGATAATCCATAGGGCTAGTCAGAAATGACTATCCTCCAAGTTGGTCAGTAACTTCATAATCTCTACGGCATCCTGCTTTTTGTGCAGCTTTCGATTTGTGACTTTTAAAGCCCCAATCACACTCCCCTCACCCCTGCTTTGGTGCAGGGATTTGCAACCCCCAATGTAGGAATGTGCTGGCAGAGGGGGTCAGTGCGGGCGGTTTGCTTGACTGATAGCCAGTAGATCCTGTGCTAGAGAACCAAAGTTGATAAACAATAGAATTAGGTCAATTCTTGTTTACAGGAATCTGACTGTAGATATCTTCTTATAACTGAAGCCATATAATATCTGTCTTTTTAGCTGGCTTATTCCACTTAGCATAATGTCCTTAAGACTCATTCATGTTATAATGCATAAGAATTTCCTTCTTTCCTAAGGCTGAATATTCCCATATATTATGTGTATATACATTTAGATTGTTTCTACCTTTTGACTACCCTGTAATCAACATGGGCATGCAAAAAAAAATATCTCATTCTTTTGGATATATAACCAGAAATAGGATTGCTGGATCACAGGATTCATTTTATTTTTAATTTTGGGGGGAACTACCCTGCTTTTCATAGCAGCTCTATCATTTTACATTACTGTCGACAGCACACAGGGTTCTAGCTTCTGTACATGCTCACCAACAGTTGTTTTTTTATAGTAGTCATTCTAATTTCATAGTGACATTATTGGTTGACAATTTAACAATAAATGTTTATCCAATGGTCCATTTTAAAACTGGGTTGTTACTGTTGAATTGTAGAATTTCTTAATGTATTTTGGCAATTAGCCTCTTATCAGATGTGATTTGTAAATATTTCCTCCTAAGCCATAGTTTGCCTTTTCACTGTTGATAGTGTCCTTCCATACACAGAAAACTTTTAGATTTTTATAATCTTATCTGCCTATCTTTGATTGCCTGTAATTTCCGCAAACCTATGGCAAAACTATGTTCTGAAGCCTTTCTCCCATCTTTTCTCCTACATTTTATTTTAGATCTCTATTTCATTCAGTGTTAATGTCTGTACATGTCAGGGCATCAGGGGTCTAGTTTCATTCTCCTCCACGTATATATGCAGTCTTCCCAGCACTCTGTTGAGAAGACTGATAATCCTATTGGGTTATCTTGGTACTTGAGCTGAAGGTCCTTTGATCATACCTAAGGGCTTTTATTCCAACAATCTCTGTTTGTGTTTATGCCAGTTTGTTTACTATAGCTTTCTACTCTGTTTGAAAGATTTTTATCAAGAGAGTTGCACAAGGGGGGTTTCATTGCAGTAATTCCACCATTATACACTGTACTCCTAAAATCCTCCACCACTCATCCCTCTTAAGACAAGTTTAACGGGTTGTACCATTCTACTTTTACACATGCGTAACATATTCACCCTTACTCACCCTTGTCATTACCCCATCCTCGTTCACACCCTCCCAACAAAGCCTGTTTTCATTCTGGCTATTCATTGTTTTATGTGTATTAATACATAAAAAAGTGGGAATAGGGTTTTTTAAAACCATATTTCACATGCATATATAATTTAGTAACATTTATCCCCTCTATTGCGCCCTCTCTCTTTCATTCAATAAAGTTGCTTTGTGTCTAACTTCATGCCTAGATAATGTATTCTGGTATTATTCTGCCTCTATCATTCTCATTCTCTCCCATCCCCTGAAAGTTCCACAGTTACAATCATGTTCTTTATATGTAAATAAGTACATATGTCTACCTATATTATTCTTTGTATGCAAACTTATGTACATGTGCACATGCAACTTTTTTTTAGCTTAGCTTATTCAACATGATGGTGTTCTCCAGCTCCATCTACTTTCCTGAAAATGTCAAAGGTTTTTTTTTGATAGCCAATTTTTATTACTTCTACGTGAAACATAAGATCCCAATTTGGACTGGTTAATGCCTCATCCTGCTCTTCAAGTCTCAGATCTATGCCCTTGGTGGTGTCTTCCCTGACCATTCCTTCTGATATATCCAACCTCTGTCTGGGAACACTTCTCACATTACACTTCCTTGAACACAGAACTTACAGTACTTTATTGTGACTGACTCCCAGGGGCTATAATTACTCTCATCGTTTTAGTTTTCACATCTCTAGATCCTAGCAAAGTGCTTTACTCACAATGAATAATCAATAAACGTTATAAAAATTGCATGATACCATAATATGCTCAGCTGGTAAAAGAGAACAAATAAAGTCTACAAGTTGATTCAGAAAATGCTCCAAGGATACAGGAACTGCAAAAAGTATGCTATAGAACAGGGTTTATAATGCTATTATTTACGTAAGAGGATTGCATTACATATAAATATACATGTACACAGTGTATTATGCGTATTATGTATACACATATACACATGTGTATTATGTATATTCATATATAGACATATATACACAGATATACATATATATATACACATGTATATTTAGATTTGCATATAGATCTCTTAAAAGAAAACATAAGAACTGATTGTTCTCTGTGGACAGGTGGTAATTGGAGGTATAAAGATCAGGTAGAAGAAAACTTTACACATAGATATGTATATACAGACATACATACACACATATACACTTATATATTTGTGCTGGTGCTGGAACTTTCATTTGGGCTTGCACTTTGTTTCTCTGCTGGGGCTATACCACTTGAGCCACATTCCAGGGAACATGTCTGTGGGTTAATTGGTGAGAAAATCTGACTTTTCTGTCCTGGTTAGCTTAGAACTGTGATCCTCAGATCTCAGCCTCCTGAGTGGCTAGGACTGTAGGTGTGAGTCAATAGTGCCCAGCTATTTCTTTATGGTTGAAAGCACATGAATCATGCCCTACTAGGGTAATAAGTTTAAATAATAGGACCTAGATCTTAATGCTAAACCTGAACTCAGTGTTCATCCTCTTCCAAAAACAGGACATTGTAATCAACACTGGGATTACCCACTGTGGGGCCTGAGCTTCGGTGTTATGAGCATATCCAAGTAGCCCTGTAGAGAAGTTCTTCTTTTCCATCCAACACCCAGAAATGACAGGTCAGTCCTGAGAGTGAGCCACTCTGGAAGTGAACTTTCCAATTTCAAGCAAACCTCCAGCTGTCTGCACCACAGACAACCCCATATTGCAACTGCACGGGGAAACTCCAGCCAGAACCTGACAGCCCAGTAGCTCCCTTGGCCTTTCTGGTAGGAGCTGTGAGAAGACTGTTTTAAATCATTATAGTCTGAGAAATGTATCATGTGTAATACATAATGAAAACAAGCTTAAATAGTACTTTTCCTTGTTTAAATGACAACTTCTGCAACTTAGAGAAGACAGAGTACTACACAGGAGTGATCACATCACATAGAACTAACCACACAAATTATGGAATCAGTGCTCGCAGGTTGTGGTGTTTGTGGGGCATGGTACTTGACTGCTAAAATGGCAGGTGCCATAAAATAATCACATCGCTAGAACTCCATCATCTAGGTTCAAAGCTGAACTTGTAGTTGCTGGAAGAAGTCACTTAAATCTGTATTTCCTATAAAATGACTTAAAAACTACCTTGATAAAAACAGTATTTTACTTTTTTTATTCCTGGAAGAAAATCTCTCTTCAGGAATTTCTGTGAGACACTTCGTTAGACATGAGTGTGTATAAAAAAGCCACTGTTTGAGTTCTTTAATGTGAAGCAACGCAACAGGCATACTCAATGATCTGAGACCACACTGACAATATACAGAGCATTATAGGAAATTTACCTGGAAAATGTGATGGAAATGGCAAATATCCTATGGGTTTCAGACAGTTGATGTTTTTTATAGCCCTCTTTTATAGTGGATCAGACCAACCAGAAGCAACTGAAAAATACAGGGGTATCTACCTGGCTAATTCAAAGGACAGACTGCCATGCTGTGATAGTTTTTCTGATTACTGAGATGTCTTTCCTCAATGGAGACAGTTTATTCACACCTTCTATAGTGCTGCTTTATTTTACAGAAAAGAAACAAGAACCCAGTCATTTGGGAAAAGGCTCTCAGGATACTGACTGAATGCATCCCAAACAGCTCAACTTCCAATTTGAAGCTGTAAATCTGAACCTTAGATTTATAGCAACCTATCTTTGGCCAAGTAGAATATTACTGTGTGTTTTGACTATCCATTATAATCACTTGTCATTTTTTTTATGTACAGGTGTATTTATTTGATCTCTTTGCTCATGAACCTAATAGGTTTATAATCTAGATACATGGTCATTAACCTAGTAACTAGAAATGTAAGACGCATTATAAGATATACAAAGAAAAGGCAGAGAACTTATTTTCCTGCTGGTTCATATGAAACTCCTTCCATAACAGAATGTCTTTTTTTTTTTTTTTTTTTTTGGTTGGTTGTAGGGTCTGAACTCTGGGTCTGGGCACTGTCCCTCAGCTCTTCAGCTCAAGGCTAGCGCTTTACCACTGGAGCCACACCACCACTTCCGGCTTTTTCTGCTTATGTGGTGCTGAGGAATTGAACCCAGGGCCTCATGCATGCAAGGCAAGCACTCTACCACTGAGCCACCTTCCCAGCCATGAGAATGTCATTTTTTTCTTTTCCCAGGGAAAAAGACTAAAATTGCCCTTGCCAAGATGGACATATATGCAAAGTGACAAAAGTGTATTGCCTTTTACAGAGCATTCAGATAAGCATATTAGCATTTTATCACTCCAGTAACAACAGTTATTATATACAAAGTTGCTATAGGTTTTTTTTTTTAAGATTTTTTTCCTTTTAGGTTACCTCTGAGTATATGATGCTAGTGTTTTATTTATAAAAGCAACATTTAGGGACACTTTTGAAAAAGATACCTGATTCAATAATATTGTTTTCATCCTATTGTATTTTTGAAATTAGCTCTAGTACACTTCTACATGAAGCTTGATTTCGTAAACTCTGAAATCCAGATTGATCCAGTCCCTCTCCTGAAAGGACTGGGCTACATGACACTGAATCAAGCGAGCATAGTAACACCTTCTTCCCGCTCTTCCAGTTCCTCTGACTGAACCTAGACGAGAGTCTGCTTGCTGCTAGCAAGGTATCATCACAGAAATCCTGGCGAGGCTCCTTTTAAACAAAGGGCATCTCTTTAGAGAACTATGGTTTGTAGTCAGAAGCCAAGAACATTGTTTTGTTGTTTTCCTTATTTTGATCTACATGTCTACCTTTTGTTTATGGCAAGAGCTACGAGGTTTTAATATAGTTATTTCTAATTTTCTTTAAAAACTATTTTAATAATCACACTGATGTAAAGAAATGGTATACAGGAAATACACAAGGCCAGAATTTTGCTGATGATCTAAGAATAACCTAAGTTTCAGAAAGACGACATTAATTCATCTGATCAATAAATAAGTACTTGCTATGGCCTAACTATCAGAGAAGTGTAGAGAAGAATCTTAACACATAGGAAGGTCAGAGGAAAAATTAATTCAAAATGAGCTAATCAGAGTGGATTCACAGACATGAACTGATATGTAGAAAGAGAATTCCAAGAGAGGAAAGAATACAGAGGTCCAGATGATGGCATAGCCATTTGATTTTATTAATGGCTACAGGGTACACATTCCTTAAACACCCTTGAAACATACCACAAAACAGTGGCATTTTGTTGTATGAAACTTTTTCCTTTATAAATGTGATATTATCATTGACCTACAAAAGGAAAGGTTGCTGAAATTTCAGCCTCAGCTTGGTTAAGAGGAAGAATGAACAGAAAAGGGAAGCCAGCTGCTAGCGGCTCACACCTGTAATCCTAGCTTTTTGGAGATTAGGAGGGTTGTGGTTAGTGGACAATCTGGGCAAAAAGTTAGTGAGATCCTATTTCAACAGAACAAGTGAGGAGAAGGACAGATAGGAGAATCGTAGTCTGGAGGACCTGCAGATCTGGATCAAATCAAGACCCTAACTCAAAAACATCAGAGAAAAGGGGGCGCAGGTGGGAGAGAGCCTGCCTAGCAAGTCTGG
The DNA here is from genome assembly GCF_019054845.1 of Dipodomys spectabilis. Classification (NCBI taxonomy): domain Eukaryota; kingdom Metazoa; phylum Chordata; class Mammalia; order Rodentia; family Heteromyidae; genus Dipodomys; species Dipodomys spectabilis. Next base: position 817,964 of record NW_024871277.1, read on the forward strand.
AGCCTTGAGTTCAAAGCCCAGTACTACCAAGCTAAACAGTGGGAAACCACTCCCTTAAAAACAAAAATAAATAAAATAGGAGCTGGTGCTCCAGCCTGTAATTCTAGCTACTGAGGACGCTGGGATCTGGAGGATCAAAGCCAGCTCTGGTAAAAAAAAAAAAAAAAAAAAAAGCCCTCCAGATTCCACATCCAAAATATAGCAAAAAGCTGGGCTGAAGTGGTGACTCAAGTGGAAGATTGCCAGCCAGCCGAGCAAGCTTGAGGACCTGAGCTCTCACTCCAGAAAAATAAAAAATAATTAAAAAGCAGAAAGACAAGGGAATTCAGTTATTTTCATGGGTTCTGGAGTACACCAGTATCAGCTGATGTGGTATGGAGAAGCACCCCACAGAAGGCTCCCTGCTCTGATGTGTGGTCTTCACATGGTGGTGGAAACCGTAGTGCAGGTGCATAGTTGAAGTTAGCAGATCACTGGGAAGCTCTTAAGGGCTGTCCTGTCTGTCTGTCTGGGCTTCCAGTCTACCACGAGGTGACACAATAACTCTGCCACAGCCTTCTGCTGCTGGGACATCCTGCCCCACCACAATGAGTAGAGTGTCAACAGGCTGGAGAGGGGTGGGGGGTGGGGGGAGAGACCTCTGACCTGAGCAAGGCCCTGTCCTCCTTTAATGCCAAATATTTTTATCAGTGACAAAAAGCAATCAATACCACTTTAAGGAATTTAGCAAAATAATTTAAGAATGCATTCAACACTTAGATCCTGTTGTTAGTAATTTAGAAATAAGGGTCTCAGAATGCTAAATTTTAGCCTTTAGCTCCTTTTGATGACCTACTTAAAAATTATGTAGTTATGAAATATTAAGTACCTTCCAGGTAATATAGGTTTTAGTTTTAAGAATTCTTAACTAGAAGAGGGAAATCATCATCACAAAAGTAATGTGATTATCAGCATGTCTTCACTTGTTGGACTCTTAAAACACCATTCTGAATAAAATCAATAAGGATCATAAAATCAAATTCAAAGTATGAATTAATTATAGTTCAAAAAAAGCGTCAAGAGACCAGGAAGACATCCCCTTGAAAATGAACAGTAAAGACTCACAGATGTGTGTTTCCCTAATATTAAAGTTTTACTAAGGATCAGTAATGCTTTTGTTTAATGTGCTAACAAACAAAAGGAATTTTTAGAGTTGAAAATGGACTTGGCTCAAGTATAGCAATTTTTAAATTTTATTCTAAGAAATGCAAACAGGGTAGCTATACAAAAACAGGCTCTCTGGCTAGGTAAATTTAGAAAATGCTATGAAAACAAACTTCTGAAGTTTATGTATATGTAAGCACAGTCATAACTTTTGAGGAGTCCTGTCTGTGTAAGAAAAGTGTTTATGTCAAAAGTTGCACTTAACCAAGTGATCTTCCAGATCCCAAGCCATCTGCTATTACCTTCATTGTGTGTAGTTACTGAGGCTTGAACTCAGGGCTCAAGTGTGGCTCCTTAACTGTGGCACTCTACCACTTAAACCACAGCTCCACTTTGTTGTTTGGTGGCTACCTGAAGTATCACAGACTCTTGTTTTGGGGCTAGCTTTGAACTATGATACTCAGATCTCAGTCTCCCCAGTAACTAGGATGTTATTAAGCAGTCTTTAGGGGAATCCTAATGAATGCTTTAGTATTCAGTGGAAACATCAGCTTGGAAAACTCCAGTCTTTTCAAATTCCCATAAAAAGAAAACAAAAGAAGCTTACCCTGGGCTGAAGGCTTGGGTCATTGGGTAGAATGCATAGGGAGCATGGGCCAGGACCTGGAGTCCATCCCAAGCATTGCTAAACAAAAAGCAAAGCAAAGGGCACACCCCAAAGCTAAGGCCTAGAGAGAGCACACAGGTCACCAATAGACTCAGCACTTATGCAGGCCAGGGCGCTTTCTGCGACTTCTACAGAACAGGACTTCTGGAGTGACGCAGGCAAACGTGTAATTGATAACAAATCATGTTTAACACCGGTGTCACAGTGTCACATTTCCTCGTTTACCTTCAATGTGCATTAACTCCTGGCGTGCTTCACTTGTGGAAAACAAACCTCGGGATTTTTAATGCTCTGTTGAAAATTGCCACCCTAATAATGAAGTCCAGCTGGTGACTGTGATTGCTTAGCCATTTCTGAGGAATGAAGTTTTGCTGAAAGCAATCATTAAAATAAGGCCTCTACACCACTTAGGGCTTTGATTTACTCCTAACTGGTGCTCAATGCCCAATCACCAAGTGAACTATCAGGTACTGTGTTCGTTACCCTGGCACACAATGCTGACACGCGTTATTTCTAGAAGCCCAATTAACATTTACAAACAAAATCCAAATGTCCACAGACACAATAGCCAACCACGTCCAACAAGAGCTCCTTTCACTGGCTCTCCACATTTCTGGGCTTCTACTTTTGTCATCTTTGGATGGATCTGACTACCGACGGCGGCTGCTTCTCATCTGGAACTTTCTCCAGTTCCGTAGAACTTTAGGGTAACTCAAGGTTAGCACACCATCCACTCGGCTCTCAAAAAACGCACACGCCGGCGGCGTGCGGGCCTTCCGCCCCCTCGGGCAGGGAGGGTGAGGACCTGGGAAGCCGGGAGCCGCGGCTGGCTCCGCGGGCTTGGAGACCCGAGGCCGGGGCGGTTAACTCCTTCCCCGTACTCCCGCCTACCGCCCCGCGGGCCCGGCCCCTGAGAGCGCACCGTGCCTCGTTTTCCCGGGCGAAGAGCGGACTGGGCGCGCCCGCCCCGCCGTGCGGCCCGCTCCGCCCGGCTTCCCCGCCACCCCCCGGCCGCGGTCACCCTCCACCCTGCGCCCGAGGTCCCCGCGCGGTGCTCGGCTCCACGGCGGCGACACCCGACGCCACCGCAGCCGGAAGGGCCGGGCCGGCCGGGCTCCGGCTGGAACCGGAGCGGTTCGCGGCCTCGCGGGCACGGACGTGCGGGGAGTGGGGGGGGGGGAACGGACGCAGTCACCTGTCAAGGGCTCGCGGAGGGACGGACGCGGTCAGCAGTCGCGGGCTCGCGGAGGAAGAGGCGGTCGCGGGTCGCGGGCTCGGCCGCCCCCGCCGGCGCCGCTCTCCTGGCAACCGGGAAGCGAAACGGAGGCCCGGAGCGCGGGGCCTAGTGACAGCTCCCAGCGTGCACCGCGCGCGCACGCCAGCGTCGACGTCGGAGGCCCGCGCTCCCGGCTCCGCCCCCCGCTCCCAGGTCTGGCCCCGCCCCTCCAACCAGGGCCCGCCCCTCCCACGGCCCCGTCCCTGGCTGTCACTCACTAGCAAAAAGCTGGAAATGGAGCTGAGGCTCGAGAGGTGGAGCGCTAGCCTTGCGCAAAAAACGTAAGTAACAGAGTCCAGAACGTGAGTTCGAGGCCCGGAGCCAACGCAAGGGCAACTTAAAAATAACAACCTCCAAACCGCACCTTAGGAAACTTAGTGTCATTAGACACATTCAAGAACTTTTTTTCAGAATGCTTCCAAGTTATGTTTGGCATACGGCAATTGTGACCTTGAGATGAGAAAATGGAACCCCAATGGTTTGGCTTTACACGAACCATCCCTGCTGGTTATAGCCTTCTGTCTTTCGAGAAGTCCCGTTGCAGTCCCAGTGTGGTGCTACATTTTATTTCTCCAGTGGAAGTACTTGCGATCCACAAGATCCCGTGGCTTGTAACTGTAAGACTTTCAAAAATCACTTTCCAGCAGCAATGAAATGAGGGTTTCTCTGAGTTAGTTTTACTTCTGTAAAATACTGTAAGCGCGCGCCCGGGGGGAGTCTCGTCTTCGGGCCTGCGATCCTACATACTTGGCTTCAGCCAAGCTCTGCAGCAGTTTGCAGTCCAGGTAAAGCCACAGGCCTGGCGGGATTCGGACCACGCCTCCGTTCCCACGCCTCCAGCGTGGGGCGCTCGGCGCCCGGCAGAGGGCGCTCGGCGCCCGCCCCAGTTCCGGGGTGGGCGACGCCCCTGCCGCCGCCACACCTGCGGCTTCCTTCCCTGCGGCCCCGCCCCCCCACAGGACCCGCCTAACTCCAGCCCTCGCCCCTCTCGGGCCCCGCCCCGACGCTAGGACCTGTGCCCAGGCCAGGTTCCGCCCCTGCCCGGGCCACGCCCCCGCCTCGGGCCACGCCCCCGCCTCTGGCCACGCCCCGACGCCTCGCCCTCCCCTCGCGTCGCGGCGATGGCGGCTGAGGTGCGTGCGTTCCTGGAGGTGCGGAGACGGCTGCAGAGCGCGCTGCTGGTAGTGGGGTGAGAGTGCGGGGCGCGGGGCGCGGGGCGGGGGGCGCGCCGGCTGCGGGACCTCCAAGTTTTCCTTCCAGACGCTTGCCGCGCCTCGACTACCCGGAGTGGCCCCGGGCCGGCACCCGAGCCTCCGAGCACGCCCGCGGCCCCAGCTGCCCCGGAGGCCGAAGCCGGACGGTGCGGCCACGCGGCGCCGCGGCTGGTCTTGAGCGAGAAGCGCAGGGATCCTCTCCAGGGCCCGAGTTCAAGGATCAGGACCAGCACGCACACCGGGCACGGGATGGAGTCCGTGCCCGTGGCAGCTGCCTGGCTGCCGGGCTCCAGCGCACGGTGGTTCCCGCCTCGAGGCCTCCTCCTCTCCCAGCCTGCTGTGCGCGGACGCGGACGTCACTAACGCGCCTGTGTGTGCAGATGTGGACCTCTCTAACACCTGTGTGTGTGCGCGGGCATGGACGTCACTAACACGCCTGTGTGTGAAGATGTGGACCTAACACCTGTGTGTGCGCGCGGATGCAGACGTCACTAACACACCTGTGTGTGCAGATGTGGACCTCTAACACCTGTGTGTGCGCGCAGGCGTGGACGTCACTTACACGCCTGTGTGTGCAGATGTGGGCCTCTCTTAACACCTGTGTGTGTGCACAGACGCGGACGTCACTAACGCCTGTGTGTGCAGATGTGGACCTCTCTAACACCTGTGTGTGTGCGCGGGCATGGACGTCACTAACACGCCTGTGTCTGCAGATGTGGACCTCTCTAACACCTGTGTGTGCGCGTGGACGCGGATGTCACTAACACGCCTTTGTGTGTGCACGGACGTCACTTACACGCCTGTGTGTGCAGATGTGCACCTCTCTAACACCTGTGTGTGCGCGCGCGGACGCGGACGTCACTAACACCTCTGTGTGTGCAGATGTGGACCTCTCTAACACCTGTGTGTGCGCGTGGACGCGGACATCACTAACACGCCTGTGTGTGCAGATGTGGACCTCTCTAACATCTGTGTGTATGCGCACGTGGACGTCACTGACACGCCTGTGTGTGCAGATGTGGACCTCTAACACCTGTGAGTGCACAGGCATGGACGTCACTAACATGGCTGTGTGTGTACAGATGTGGACGTCACTAACACGCCTGCATGTGTGCGCAGACTCGGACGTCAATAACACGCCTGTGCGCTGATGTAGACGTCACTAACACTGCCTGTGTGTGTGCGTGGAGATGGACCTCACTAACACACCTGTGTGTGCAGATGTGGACATCACTAACACCTGTGTGTGCACGATGAACGGCACTAACACTCCTGTGTGTGTGCATGGACGTAGATGTCACTAACACCTGTATGTGTCCAGAGATGGACTAACACACCTGTGTGTGCAGATATGGACGTCACTAACACTCCTGTGTGTGTGCACAGAGATGGACATCACTAACACACCTGTGTGTGCAGATGTGGACAGTCACTAACAGCTGTGTGTGCGCAGACGTGTATGTCACTAACACTCCTGTGTGTGTGCACACATGAACGTGGATGTCACATGTCTGTGTGTGTGCACAGAGATGAACGTCACTAACATGCCTGTAGGTGCAGACGTAGACGGCCACTAACACCTGTGTGTGCAGATGTGGACGGTCACTAGATCACTAGAACACCTATGTGCAGGGAGCACAGGAGAGGCACACTGGACCTTATTGCTTCATTCATTTCAAGGAGACTACACAAACTTTGGGAGAAAGAGGCTTTCTCCCCTTTGTTAGCAGCAGTTTTAATGGTTTGGACCCCTGAGTAGATTTTGTATGTTTTTCTTGTGACAGCTGTTTCACATAGAGGGAGTGAGATCTTAATATCTTGAAACTTTATTTTTCTTGTGCCAGTATCAGGGTTTGAATTCAGGACCTGGGCGCTCTTCCTGAGCTTTTTCATTCTAGGTTGGCTCTCTCTACCACTTGAGCCTCAGCTCCATGTCCAACTTTTTGCTTATTAATTGGAGATAAGAATCTCACAGACTTTCTTGCCTGGGCTGGCTTTGAACCACGAACTCATATCTCAGGCTTCTGAGTTGTGTTACATGTGTGAGCCAACATAACAAGCTTAGCTTATTTTAATGCTGGTTTGAGGAGCAAGGATAAAAACCAGGACACAGGACTTTGGTATTACAATGGCAATAAAGGGTCCTTTCTGGCCTAGGTCCAATGAGGATGGCTTCCTTCGAGATCTTTTTGCTAGTGTTTTTCTGGGTCATTGATGTTAGGGCCTCTGTGGGAGAGGCGCTGAGATCTTTGTCAGCTCCAGTTTCTTTAAGTAATTCATATGTTTTATATTTCTATTACCAGCGAACCCAGAGAAGGAGGCCTGCCCTTGGAAGTGAGTGTGAAGTGGTCCTCCCTGCAGGTGAGAAGCCCCGAGGGCTGCACTGACATCCAGCTTCCAGCAGAGGTCAGGCTGGCCCCTTCTACCTGCGGTGGGCTGCAGTATGTACCCGGAGATGGACTGCACCTGCGCCTGCAGGCCTGCGCTGAGCCCTGCCCCAGTGAGTAATGCGGCCCCTTTGAGTTTACTAGATGAGTCAGAGGTGATTTCCCTTCAAGGTGTGCTTTGCCTAAGGGAAAGACTGCTCATCCGTGGCCTGAGAGGGCTGGAGACTGAGGGAGTCCCCGAGGCTCAGGCTGCCCTGCTAAGGCTCTGTTTAGTGTTTTAGTTTTTTTGTTTTAAATAGACTTTAAGCTTTAGAACACTTTTAGGTTCATAACACTCAGCTGAAGGTACAGAGATTTTTCCTGTCCCATGGGGGCCCTCTCCCTCTCTCTCTTTTCCTTCCTTCCTTCCTTCTTTCCTTCCTTTCTTTTTGCTTCCTTCCATCTCTCCTCCTCCCTTCCCTCCCTTTGGACTGGTGCTAGGGCTTGAATTCAGGGCCTCAAACTCTTACTTGGCTTTTTCACTGGGCTGGCATTCTGCCACTTGGGTCACACCTCCACTCTGGTTTTTTTTTTCTCCCCATGGTTAATTGGAGATGAGACTCTCACAGATTTCCTACCTGAGCTAGTTTGAAATTGGTCCTCAAATCTCAGCCTCCTATGTAGCTAGGATTATAGTCGTGAGCCACCTCCACCTGGCTTTGTCTTGTTTCTTGAATGGTAAAATTTCCTGGCTTACCAGATTGCAATTGTGAAGAATCTGACATGAGATGTCCCATTGATATAAGATCATAGTTCAAAGCCAGCATTCCCAGAGATCCACTTATTCAGCAAATACTTCAGCTCATAGTATGTGCAGAGCATTGATCTTGCCCATTATACAGAAGGGAACATCCTCTTTTGGAGCATGCCTTCTAAGAGATGGCCCAGATCAGAACACATAAGTGAAGCTTGTGCTTAGCAAAGTACTGAGGTTAAACAAAGCCAAAATAACGGCACAGGCAGCGACTCAGGCTTGAGTGAAGGACTGAAAGTCAGGATATGACGTTTTGCGACTCAGGCTTGCGTGAAGGACTGAAAGTCAGGATATGACGTTTGACCATAGGGTGCAGTGGTGGAATTTACCCATCAGGCAGACACCATTGCAGATGTATGTGGAGATGCGTGCATGGGTGGTCCTGAGTAGACAGTGCTGTGGAATTTGATTGTTGCTAAGATGGTTACAATTTCAGGGTTGGGATGACATAAAAATTCAGTAAGACTGTAGAAGAGTGTCTTCCTATAAGATCTCATGATTATTTATTGCATAAAGTGACTGCTTCCTTGAGGACACAGTTTGTGAAGGACTGATGTTGTCGTTATTAGCAGAGAGGATCTTGCATCCTCTCCCCTACCGCCTCGGATGTCATTGCTTCTGCCATGTAATGAGTCTTTCCTTTGAGCTGTGTGGAACTTGGAGGAGGGGCAAAGGACTGCCCTAAGGAGCCTCCAGGTGTTGAACAGTTCCCTGGCTTGTGTGTGTGTTGTGTGAGTGTGGGGGTGTGTGTGTGCATGGGTGTGCACGTGTGTGCTTGCTGGTGTGATCCTGGGGCTTGAACTCGGGGCCTCATACTGTGGCTTGGCTTTTTCCATTCAAGGCTGGCACTCTCCTACTTGAGCCAGAGTTCCCTTCCAGATTTTGGTTGGCTAAATGGAGATCAGAGCCTCATGGATTTGTCTGCCTGGACTGACTTTGAACCTCAAACATCAAGTCTCAGTCTCCTGAGTAGGAAGGACTACAGCTGTGAGCCACTGGGTGCCTCATTTCCTGGAAAGATAGGAAAAGATATGTAATTTTGACTGCGGTTCTGGGTTTTGGGATGACTAGTGTGAGTGGTACAGAGTGGTTTTTCACAAGGGCTGGGGAGGAAGGCTGTCCTGGTCTTCATCTGGTCTTCATGGTGTAGGTGACACTAGGAATGAGGTTGGACTTTGTGGAGAGAAGGATGGACTTTTGGAGACGCTGTGCTCTAAGGCCGAGGCTCTGGGCTTTCTGTCTTCACCTTCTCCTCCAGCAATGGTAGCCATAGCAGGAGTCTGTGTGTCCAGGCCTGGAAGCCACTGTGGGAACTTGGGAACAGAGAAATTGAGAGCACCAGGCTCACAGTACTGGGTACTGTCCACACACACAAAGAAAAATTGGAAATTCTTTTCAAAATTTAGATCAACATGCACTGTTTAGTCTTAGCTGTTGGACTACAGAATGGATGGTTCTGTGTGGATTTGCATATTGTTTGTGTTCCTTGGCCTCCTGTTTATTTTATTAGAATGTATGAAAGTAAGGCACTCAAAGGCCTGTGCTGTGGTGTGTGACAGGGTATTCAAAGAAAGTTCCGGGACACTTAATTGCTTTAAGCTTTCTGCCAATGTGTGAATAATTATCAGGCAGGTGCATGCTGACGTGAGCATAGGCTAACCTGACTTGGAATTTTTTAGCACTGTTGAGATTTGGGTTTGGGGGTTTTTAACAGTTGACTTTTGAACTGTAAGAACACCCTTTTGGCAACAGCTGTAGTTAGCATTATATGGATGTGTCCTGTTTGCCCATTAGAGTAACACAGCTGGATCGCAGCCCCTGTAGAGGGCCTGCCTCAGCCCTGTCTGATAGGCCGTGCTCACCCCCTCCCCCCCCCCCCCCCACCTCCCTCAGGCTCCCCCCCTCCCCAATCCAACCAATTCTGGCGTTCAAGCTGGGCTAGTGCCCAGCAGAGGGCAGTGTTACACTGGAAATGTGTTTATTGTCTCTGGAAGGATGATTGTGGGTTCCTTAGCTAGGGCCTCTTCTTATCTGCCCATAGATAAAGGATAATATTTTATTTCACCTTTGTGCACTAGAGATTTGTGTGGACCCTGAGAAATTATACTGTGGTATTTTCAATTATTGCCAAGGCTTAAACTTTCCAGTATTTTGTGATTTTGTGTGTGTTGGTTGTAATCCTTAAAATTCATACAAATTAACACGAATTTAAGATTGCTTGCTGCATCTAATAGCTACAGCCCTTTTTCTTCAAATTTTTTGAACATGGACAGATCCTTTAGTGTTTCATTTGTTTAGAAATGAAAGTTTAAATGGAATAGCAGAAGTGAAGAAGAGCGCCATGTGGACAGAATGCCATGCTGTGGTCCATAACGTGGGGAATACACACGTCCCACAGGTCTCACTGACACTGAATTTCACGCTTTTGGGACTCTGCTATACGCTGTCCTGTTTTCAGAGCATTTCCCTGCAGAGACCAGTTCTGCTCACCATCCCTCTGGCTTGTACAAACCACCAACAAGTGTGCCAGAGTTGACACAGATCTTGTTGAAATCAGATGTAACTTAAATTTTAGGAGTCTCTCTTTCATGCTGGTACTTATGGAAGGAGAGAAGCATCGTGCTCAGAAATACTTGGCAAAATCTGTTGTTTCTGAATGCTTTCTCATAATGTTTGCTTCTGATTGACTCATCAGATAATCCCAATTAAAGGTGTTTATCTGGGGAGATGGAATTGGTGTGTGTTGATGGTAAGTTATTGTGGCTAGTAAGCTTGTTAAATATGTTAATACATTTGTTCCAGTCATCTAAGACTTGCTATTTCATTGATTTCTTTTAGAACTGGTTTCAGTGTTTAATCAAAGCCCACAAGCCCAGGAACATTACACCTTTTATTGCCAGTCCTGCGGTGATGTCATAATAAGGGACAGGTAAGGAGTCTGTTTTAACTCTGATTAGTTCTGAGCCTGGCAGTGGCTTCTAGTTTCTCTGTGGCAGTTCTTCAAGTCATTGCTAGAGTAGCTGGCCTTGAAATGAGGGTTCAGTGTCGTTGTGAACAGAACCAGCCACAGCTCACCAGCAGTCAGAATGGTGATGAGAGAAGGGAGGATGCTGGTTTGAGGGAAGCGGGCTGTGTTTGGAGGGCCTGGGCTGATTGCCCTAGGACTGCTCACTAACCATCGTGATGGTGAGCCAGGTCTTCCATGTTATGTGAATTTTCTGTCTCACAGAGGACTTTTTAGTCAGCTATTTCTAAGACACCTACCCTGCCTTTAATAAAATCCATTTCCTGTTTCTCCTGTTCATTAAAAGTGAGCACACCTGGTACAGATGACCCTTTCTCCAGTGGTAAGGATCATCTGACCCACTACAAGAAGAAGGGGCTCTTGGCTCTTTTTCTTTGCATTCCCAAATTGACTTTAAATTGCACTTTTTTTTTTTTTGTATCTTCTCTTCCTCTTTTCTTGGATAGAAAGCTTTTCCTTTTATTCTCAGCTTCTCATCACTCATAAGCTGAGGAGATAGATGAAAACCTTATTCATTTGCTTGATTGATTGTACTGGGGTTTGAGTTGAGGGCCTTGTGCCTGTGAGGCAGGGCACTGTACCTCTGGAGCCATGCCTCCAGTGCCCTGCAAGTCCCTGTGTGAATCTGCACATAGACTCCCCTGACCCCTCCTGTTTAAGTCTCTGTCCTGAACCTGTGTTACCTAGGTAACTGACACACCTGGGGTCACATCCTGGACCAGCCCTTCAGGCCTTCCTCTGATTGGGAGGTTCCCAGGCTCTGAGGTCACATCCACAGGCAGCGTGGCCACACCCTCTCCCCTCCTGGCCAGCCACGTGCTCTCCCCCTTTTTCCATGTGTGTCTCCAACCTGCACTGGGGGATGGTTACGAGTCAACTTCTCTTTCCAGCCTGAAGACCACGTGGCAGTTTCCTTTCAGATAACCTAACTCAACTTTTTTTTTTTTTTTTTTTGGTTGGTCGTGGGGTCTGAACTCTGGGCCTGGGCACTGTCCCTCAGCTCTTCAGCTCAAGGCTAGCGCTCTACCACTTGAGCCACAGCACCACTTCTGGCTTTTTTCTTTTTGCTTATGTGGTGCTGAGGAATCGAACCCAGGGCTTCAGGCATGCAAGGCAAGCGCTCTACCACTGAGCCACCTTCCCAGCCCCTAACTAAACTCTTAACATGCTGGAGACTGTGGATGTGTCTACAAGCCGGTTCTGCACTTTCTCTACCCTTGTCTCCATAATTCCGCCCCATTCGTGGTCACCAGGTGCTGTGGCTACTTCACTTGGGAGCTGAGTCCCCATTCCTCCAGGCGGGCCCGCCTTCTTACCCCCGTGACCAGCCATCTGCCTGCTCCACCTCCATGGATTGTTCCAGAATGCCGCTGGTTCCTCCGTGCAAACCTTCCATGGTTTCCTGTTCTGCTAACTCCTGCATTTTCAGCTCCTCCAGGATCCTGCCTGCCCGGCCTCACTTTCCAGCCCTTTTTCTCCAGCCTCCTCCTCCAGCACACGGGGCACAGCTCTGGCGTTCGGTGTGCACAGCCCCAGTCTCTCCAGCTTTTCTTCACCCCAGGGTCCTATGACAGGTCCTTCCCTTCTGGTGGGCTCCTGACCGCACTTCACAGGTGTGCTGCCCGTGCCCCTGCGACGGGACCTGCGCCTGCGCTACGACCCGCGCCTGCGCAGTGCCTCCGTAGGTGCTGCCCTAAAGCGCGTCTCTGCTTTCACGAGGAACCTCCAGGCTGTTGAGAGCGGGGACAGTGCTGTTGCCCTTTGTGCCCTCCCTCCCTTCCTTCCTTCCTGGCATGCGCAGTAGTGTGGACTCAGAAGCCAGACTTGGGTTTGCAGCTGCCATTTCCTAGCAGTGTGACCACGGTCAAGTTTCTTCACACCTCGCTGTCCTCCCTGAGAACATGTGGATGATAGTAATAACCCTCACCAGCCAGGTTCTCGTCCCTCAGGCCACCGGTGTGATCTGAGGATGTGGTTTGAAGCCAGCCAGGGCAGGATGAGATTCTTGCCTCCAGTTAATCACAAAAAAGCAGGGCACTAGCCCTGAGAAAAAGAATCTCAAAGATAACTCCCAGGCCCTGAATTCAAGCTCTGGGACTGGCATCTATAAGATAAATTAAATATACTAGGTTTAATTAGGTAGATGATGAAGAGAGCGCCACGTGGTATTCAGGCAGGAAAAGAAGTATTTAGACCTGCTGCTCCCCCGCCCCACCCCATGGTGGAGAGGCATAGCATGACTGGGAAGGGGCTAGGTAAAGGAATGTGTGGCCACACACTGGATGCAGATATGACCTCAGGGCCTAGGATCCTCCCCTGGTCTAATGGGAAGAAGGGAGGGGGGAGGGGGGAATGTGACCTCCAAGGTGTACCAGTTACCTAGGTAACACAGGTATGGAGACTTAGCCAAGAGGAGCGAGAAGCCTACCTCACCTTCCCAGAGTGAACCTTACCACACCAAAAAAATAATAATGATTTTTTTAAAAAAGCCCTTACCTCCCATAGCTGGGGCTGTGGAGTGAGTCTTCATGGCCTGGCATGGGCCTCCCTCCGTGTGTGCTGGCTACTGTGATCATTGTTATTCTGATCAGATCCGAGTCTCAGGCACAGTGCCTAGTGAATAGTGTGGGCAATAAATTCCTGCTGGCTTGGGTGTGTTTATTTTGGCTTTTTTTCTCGCCTGCTTGATGCACTTGGCAGCATCCCCGGGTGGAAGAGGTGAGGTGCATGCGCGGCAGCCTCAGGGTGCTGTGTTCAGTAGGACAGGAGGTGACATCCGGGCAGGGCACCTACAGGTCAGCATGGCTACCCGGGTCAGGCCGGCTGACAGGCCCACACCACCTGAAAAGGCTGAGAGATCACCATTTGTCTTTCTTAGTCTACGTCAGGCTGGTGTCGTTCTCAGAAGTTGCTGGAACACCCCCTCCTTACGCAACACCAGGTGTTCTGAGTTTCTCAGTGTGTTCTGCTGCCCGCCAGATGCAAGGTTGGGTCCCATTTGAGTTTCATCAGCAGTGGGGAGTCTCATCGCTAGTGCTCCTTTTCTAGTGCTCACTTTATCTAGGAGCTGAGCCTTCTGTGTGCGGGGTTGAGGACTAGAAGGGTGTGGAGGCCACCCCTACTCCGTCTCAGCCTTCACCCCCTAACTCACCATGGGGAGTCCTTGGGCCTGGAGGGCCAGAGCAGGGGATGGCCCCCTGTTTTGAACTCGAACTTTACCACTTGATAGCTGAACCTGGCCTCCATCAACTCAGCTGCTTCCATCCAATTTTCCATTTTCCAAACTTGTCACGCGGGCTAAGGAATAGAGCATACGTAACAGTTGATGCTCAACCAGCTCTATTAAAATTAGATGTATGGTTTCTACTGCACCTGCCCCATTTTTTCTAGTTGTTTCTTAATAAACTAGGAGATCATTTAGGGCTTCCAACATTTATGTTCAAGGACTGTGATTCACATAGACTGTGTGTGTCAAAGAAATGAATCTGGGTCTGGGAAGGTAGCTCAGTGGTAGAGTGCTTGCCTTGCATTCAAGAGGCCCTGGGTTTGATTCCTCAGCACCACATAAGCAAAAAGAAAAAAGCTGGAAGTGGTACTGTGGCTCAAGTGGTAGAGCGCTAGCCTTGAGCTGAAGAGCTGAAGGACAGCACCAGGACCAGAGTTCAGACCCCATGACCGGACCCCCTCCCCCCCCCAAAAAAAAAAAAAGAAATGAATCCTTGTCTTTCTCTGGAAGATAAGCCAAAAAAAAAAAAAAAAGTGGACATCACCCTTCCCATAAGCAAACCTTATATGAAAGCCTGTGCTCCACATCTGTGTATGGTGCTGTGTATGGGGGCTTCCCTCCCACCCCCAGCACATGAGTGAGGAACTGAGCCCAGCCTCTCCTGGGTCCCTGTGGGCAGGCCCTCTCCCCTGAAGCCCTTCCCCAGCCCTGTTCCATGCTTTCCATTTAAAGGTGATCTGTGCTATTTCCAGTTCTGCAATAATCAGCTCCAGGGTCTTCATACTTCCCCCTCCCTTATCTGATCTTATGAATAGCATGCTCAACTTTGGTGTCCCTTAAACAAAAAGCAAAACCAAAAAAGCTTGTGCTTGTGGTCATCAACATCAACTCATTGGCCAGGTGCTGGTGGCTTGCACCTGAAATCCTTGCTACTTGGGAAGCTGAGATTGGTAAGATCATGGTGCCAGGCCAGCCTAGGTAATTGGTGAGATTCCCATCTTCACAGTGGGGGAATGTGGATGTGGTGGCTCAAGTCTGTAACCAGGCTGGGAGTGCAATCCTACATTAAAAATAACCACCTAGGCTAGGTGCCAGTGGCTCACGCCTGTAATCCTAGCTACTCAAGAAGCTGAGATCTGAGGATTACGGTTCAAAGCCAGCCCAGGCAGGAAATTCCATAAGACCTTTATCTCCAATAAAGCACTAGAAATCCAGAAGTACTGTGGCTTAAACAGTAGAGTGCTCCCCTTGAGCTGAAGAGCGCAGGGACAGCGCCCAGGCCCAGAGTTCAAGCCCCATGACTTACAAAGAAAAAAAAACAAAACACCTAGGCACACTAGTGGTGGAGCACCTGTGTACCAATTGTGAGTTCTTCCCCTGCCCTGGGCAGAGGGGTGGGGGGAGTGGGGAGTGGGACTTTTGAACCCAAAGCCTGAGCAATGTCCCTGAGCATTCACTTTCTCCTTTCCTCTACCAAACCCCCGCCCCCTACTCTCTTGCTCAAGGCCAGCTCTCTGCCATTTGAACCACAGCACCACTTTTAGTTTTTTGGTCATTTATTGGGATAGTCTCACAGACTTTCCTGCCCAGGCTGGTTTTGAACTGCAGTCTTCATATCTAAGCCTTCTGAGTAGCTAGGATTACAGATGTGAGCCACCAGCAGCCTAGTAATTGTGAGGTTTTGTGTTCAGATACCAATACTACGCCCACCTCCAGTATTCTACCTAATTATCCTGTCTTTTCTAGAAAGGTACCTAGGACTGTTGGTGGGACATGTCACAGTAGTGGTGTACATCTACTTACTTGATGGTCTTTTTCTTGAAATAGCTTACTTTAATTACCTACCAATGTCAAATGTCTGATCAGTGAACCTCCTGAAGTTGTGCTTTGGAAGTCTGTGATTCATGGTGTTTTATTTTGCTTAGTCCAAAGCTAAAAGGACAGGAAAACACAGGATTAATGGATAATAGAGAATAGTTTAACCTTATAGGCCTCATTGAATGCTTCTAATATTTAACATCAGAGCTCGTGGAATTTGCCAGGTACAACAGCCCTTTATTTTTAATGAGGATGTTAAGAACATTTTCTTATGCATGTGGTTAAGTATCACCTAAAACATTAAATCTTGCATTTTTAAGGTTATATATTTTAAGTTCTTATATTTCTCAGAAGTTTAGGCTCAAGGTGCATTAAAAAAAATCTATATCAAATTTTACTATCAACCCGGGCTGTTTATCCTAGAGTCTTAGGTTGAGAGAAAAATTAGGTAATCATTCTGTTCCTCTGAGCTCTAACAGGTTTTTATCTAAGCTACCTTGGGAAAAAAAATGGCATCCATTTTATTTTGAAAGTTCCCATGAGAAGCAGATCGTATCAAAGGCCATGTGTCAGGTTTTAGGTAGATAGACTCTCGGTGCTGTGATTAACACATACCTTTTGTTCTTAAAGGTTTTGTGTGCTTTTTCCAAACATCACAAAAATTTCTGCTGTAAAACTCCTTTTATCTTTGCAGTGCTGTTGGAATTTGGCACTTTCTGGCTCCTGATGCCGTATGTAGATGGCTAAGTATGCATTATGGCTTTCATTGTGTCACGGTCAAATCAAGTTTGAAACACCATATTTTGTGTTATGTTCCTTGGGTCCCAGGGCTCTGTGAAAGCCCCTTCTTCTCTTTGATCTCGCATGGGATTTTAGCACTGCTCTCTTTTGCACACTGTTGAAGATCTGTTTATTGGTTCTCCATGCAAAATGTTAGGAGACAGAATCTTAATGGTTGGGAGGATCCAGGAGCCCACTTAGGCCTGCCTCTTACTCTAAACTTGCGTTCTTCTCTTGTTAGTAACCACTGAAATCTGACCTGTCATTTCCCTGCTTAAAATCCTCCAGGGCTTTCTACCTCTCAGGAGCTCCACGTCCATCCCCTGGCTGGTATGTGACCCCCACACCACTGTGCCACCTTCTCCCTTCTGCCCCACCTCCCCCCTCTGCTCCACCTCCACTACTGCTTTTTTGTGCTGCCAGGGGAGGAGGAATAGGATTCCAGAGGGAAGAACTGAGTCTTGGAGCAGGGAGACTTGGAAGTTGGCCTGGCATCTCTGATCACCTCTCATTCCCTAACCTTGTACGGATTAGATAGCACTACTGAGCCTGTGCAGCTGGGAAATGGTAATTCTTAATCTCATGAAGGTGTGAGCATTAAAGGTGTGAGGGTGTGTGTATGGTGTACCAGAGAAGAGAAACTTTTTTTTTTGGTGTTGCTTCTGAGGCTTGAACTCAAGGCATAAAGCATAGGTGCTGTCCCTGAGCTTTTCTGCTCAAGGCTGGTGCTTGAGCCATACCTCCTTTTCTGGCTTTTTGCTGGTTCATTGGAGATAAGAGTCTCACGGACTTTCCTGCCTGGGCTGCTTTGAACTTGGATCCTCAGATCTCTCTAGTAGCTGGGATTTCAGCCATGAGGCACTGGCTCTCGTGTAACAGGTGAGCCTGTCGGTGCATACATGCGCTCAGGGATACCACAGGCCTCGCCTTGTGATGGCCTGTAAGCAGCATGGCATTCACACGCCTTTTGTAGGGCTCTGCTGAAGTTCATGCCAGTGGCAGCTCACACACTGACCGACCAGTGGACCCATGTTTGTCCACATAAGCAGTTCCAGGTGTAAACACAAGACCCACAGAGGCTCTTTTAGTCTACACTCTTTCCTAATGATTCTTTGGCAGTGAACATTTCTAGGGTTTCCCACAAAGGCTCCATTGAGGGAAGCTGAAAGCCTGTCTTCTTCCTCAGATGTTTACAGCTCATTCATAGTTCTTTCCAGTCCACATACAATTTACCAATCAGGGATCCTTTTTTACTGTAAGCCATGTTGCCTAGCAATATATTTGATGCTCAGGATCTTACCTGGTTTCCAGGGTAACAGAGCTAGGCGGTGAAAGCAAAGGTCAGATTCTCAAGCAGCAAGAGGAAAAGGTGGTCAGCCCTTCATCCCAGCTAGGGAGGGACCTACAGGCTGTTGTCATTAGAATGTGCTCGTTTACTCCTTCAACAAAGATCTCAGGAGCCGTGTCACTGAGTAGGAACTGAGTTGTGAGATAAACACAGAGCCTGTCTTCATATTTTTTTCTTCCAGGGTGCCCTGAAATCTCCCTGCTGCTTAGAGAATTCCCTTTTTTTTCCTATAAAGTTAAGCACAGATGCTTTCTGAAGTTCATATATAACCTCATGTCCTCACACTTGTGTGTTTGATCTTGCACAAAATTTAGAGAAGTAGGTTCTGTAAGAATTCAGGCTATCCCAAGTCCCCGAAAACAAAATACAGGCCTTGTGTTGCATATAGGGTATTGGAGAAAAGGGCTCATGTTATCATGTGTATTTAACCCCTGTACCTACTGAGTTTAGAATCTCACTTCTGCTATGAGCCTTGCGCGCGCGCACGCACGTACGTGTGTATACTGGGGCTTGAACTCAAGGCCTCACACGCTTTGTTAATGCATTCTGCTTAAAGCTGGCAGGCACTCTACCACTTGAACCACATCTCCACTTCTGGCTTCTTGCTGCTTAATTGGAGATAAGAGTCTTTTGGCTTTGTCTGCCTTAGCTGTCTTTGAACTGAGATCTTCAGATCTCAGCCTCCTGAGTAGCTGGGATTATAGGCGTGAGCCACCAGCACCAGGTTTATGAGGAACATTCTCTTTTTTTATTATTATTATTTTTTTATTGTGAAAATACTGTACAGAGGGGTTACAATTACACGGGCAAGATAATGAGTACATTTCTTATCAAGCATTGTAGCCTCCTCCTTTGTTTCCACTTCCCATCCCCTCCTCCCCCCACACCCCCACCCAACCCTCCCCCCCCCACCAAAGTTGTAAAGTTCGTTTAACGACTTGTACGTCTCATTGTTGCAATGGGTCCACCTGTATCCCTATTTAAATGATTTGTTTTTTCCCTTCCCCTCCACAAATTATAACAGCATCAAATACAGTGAAAGCAGGGGTAATACTGTGGGGGAGGGACATACAAAGCAACAAAGAAATAATCTTATAAATGTGTTAGAAACAATCGCATGAAAGAAAAAAAACATTTGAATACATATCTTAGAGTTCATTTCCCTAACATCAACTTAACTGACCTTTTCTGCTTGACTCAGACATATACTAGATATTGCAAATAAGGGAAACCATGGGTCCTATGTTTCTTTGGGCCTGGCTTACTTCACTTAATATAATTTTTTCCAAGTCTTTCCATTTCCTAACAAATAAGGAACATTCTCTTACATGTGGTTTTGTCATTTGCTTATAAGTATGTATTCTCTACTAAAATCTGAGCATCTAAAGAGACTGTATGTTTCATGTCTTAGGCCATCATAATGCCTGGTTCACAACAGACGTGAGGAAACACGAGGAAAGAGCCACTTGTCAGTGTCCTGTGTACCCAGCCACCTGGCAGATGGCAGTGGGGCAAGCTTTTCCTGGTCTGTATAGTGCACTAGACTCAGCTTTTCTTGTTCTTCACTGCGCCATCTGGAATTATTAATTAGTTGGTTCCCTCTTTGTTATGAGACCTCTTGTGATAGTCACAGTCTGTCAGTGAACCAAGGAGAAATGGGTAACATCGAGGAATTGTTAAAAAGAGAGATAGAAAATCACATTTGCTGTGAAATGGTACAATCACATTTTAAACCAAGACTTCTAATATACCTTGTTTACTAGTTTCAGTGTAGAAGCAGGAGGTATCACTGGCACAGGAGTCAAGACTCCTGTCCCCAGTGGCGAGTCCTGTTTAAACAAGGGACCTGTGAAATGGTGAGCACCTCACCTCATCTCAGATTGCTGCCCAAGGCCCTGAGATCCTATCAGATAATCCCAGAATGAAAGGGGTTGAATAGAGTCCCTGACCAGTGCTCTTGAGGTAGCTCAGCATCTGGAACAATACTGACAGGGAGAGTGTGACTGATATGTCATCATGGAGAAACAGGACTTTGTTGAGGGAAAAAGACTAGTAAAGTGTAAAGGCTGTAGTTCTGGCAAATCACCGTGATTATATAAGATACTGCTGTTAGAGAAAGCTAGGTTAGACAGAAGTAGGAAACATTCAACCTGTCCTGATAACTTTCTGTAAAACCTAAAGTTGTGCTAATGTGAAAAGCTCATTAAAATAGAATCATAGAAAAAAATTTACAGAAGAAAGTGTTAGGCAATCCGAAGTTTAAAACACCAGAACCAGCCAAACATTGGTGGCTCATGCCTGTAATTTTAGCTACTCAGGAAGTTGAGATCCAGAGTGTCACAATTTGAGGCCATCCTAGGCAGCAAAGTTCTCAAGACTTCATCTCCAAAATAACAAGATGACAAAAAAGGGGGATTGGAGGCGTGGCTCAAATGATAGAATACCAGATGAGTGAGCAAGCCAGGCTGGACTATAGCCCTAGGTATAAAACCTGTACTTCTTCCCCCTCAAAAAAAACACCTAAATCAATAATCCTGGAAAGTTTTTTTAAAATTACAAATGGTAGTAGGATGGATAATTTAATATAGCATATACTTTTGCAAATTAATAATAATATATTAATGCTTCATTGGGAAAGAGTCATTGGCCACAATTCACAGAAATGTCATGGTAGTCAATAAATACACTAGTGCAATTTCACTAGTAATTTAAACATGGCTAATTGAGAATGTTTTTACACATTACTTGTTTGTAGATGGAAAAGTGATAGGATTTAATTAAGAAAAGGGTAAGTGGAAGAATTACAGATTAGTACAGTGTTTTTGCAAAGAAGTCTACTAAATGGGTGTTGGGCTTAAAAAGATTCATATTACTTGTGCTTAGAATTTCACACAAGATTGTTTTTCCCAAGCAATAATCAGATGTGTGCAAACTTTGTATCTCCACTTTCTGTTCCTCATAGGAGTCTACCTGTAAATATCTAACAATGGGGGAATGATCTAGAGAGCTAGGAAGTAGACAATGTAGTCATTAATGGAATATTGGCAATCATGGTGTAACTAGATAAACACAATCGAAATACAGTATGCATGTATCCTCTGACCTCAGACTTTGTGTGCATGCATGTATAAATGTTCCTCTTTCAAGAAGGATAAGAAATGTGCCATCCATCCTGTGGCAAATTCACTTTTCTTTGAGGGGTCAGGATGATTTTGTCTGGGTTGCACCTCTTGATTTTGAACTTACAATGTGAGCACATACTCCTTTCGTTATTGAGAGAAGTTAACCTCAAGAGCGTGTTAGAGCTCCTTCCATCTTGCACATAAGATTTACTTCAGAAGCTGTTCCATTTTGCCTGTTAGAAACCACATCTTCTCTCTTTCCAAGCAGAAGGCTGCTCAGGGTGCTCCCACTGCCCAGCGCCAACTGGGCAGCCCTGGTTGAGGAGTGGTGCTGCCACCCGGACCCGTTCACCCAGAAGTCTCTTCACCCAGGACACGGTGACTGCTTCACTGGAGATACCTTCTATTTGGTGAACTTAAGAAGCCAACCGGGTCAGGTAAAATCTGAGGCCATGTAGATTATACGCCCTCCTTTTTGTTTCTGGAATTATTTTACTATTGATTGGTACTTCCCCATAGACCCAAGTTTTCTGTTTCCCAGAGGAGGGCTGAGAGGGAAAGGGCCGGGGAGGGGATCAGGAAGTTCTCTATGTAAGAGAGCAAGGAGTGAGTCCCTGAAGTCAGTGGCTAGGCTTACAGGGTTCCTCTTTGACAGTCCTGTTGGCTCCTTGGCTGTTCTGGCATCTTGGTTTTGTCACACCTGCCTCCTCTGAAGGGGATGGGCGTCTGTCCCTGTGGGGCTCTGCTCCAGTGTTTATGGACCCTTAAAGATGTCCCCAGAGGAGGGAGTGGCACCTGCCCCACATGGCCGTCCCTCCCTGTGCTGCCCACATGGTTCTAAATCTCCCTCAAAACTGTGTGCGTGCCAGCCTCAAAACTCTGACTAAGAGAACATGCTCTTCTACTTAGGGTGCTCACTTTACAGTTAGGACCAAGTGTTCTGGGCCTGCCTGTAATCTAGAGTTCAGTGTCCTAAGGTGGAACAAAGGGTGAACAAATACAATAGTGGTAGCTACTAGACATTGTGGAAAATGAATTGTATATCTTATGGGTGTGGATGGGAAGGAAAAACTGGGAGAGAGTGAGGAAAGGGAGATGTCATTCAAAAAGAATTGCACTCATTACCGGATTCATGTACCTGGAACCCTATGTATATTTACAATAACAATAAAATAAAATAAAGAAAGATGCTGCCAGATACCAGTAGCTTGGGCCGATAATCCTAGCTACTTAGGAGGCTGAGAACTGAGGATTGCAGTTCAAAGCCATCCTAGGCAGCAAAGTTCATGAGACTCTTATCTCCAATGAACCAAACACGAAAAAAGCCAGAAGTAGAGGGGTGGCTCCAGTGGTAGAACACCAGTCTTCAGCAAAAAAGCTCAAGGATGGCACCCAGCCCTTGAGTTCAAGGCCCAGGATTGTCACACACATACACGCATGCACTCGTGCACATATACACACTGGCAGATACTGCCAGGGGAACAGACAAAGAGGGTAGAAATGGCACTGAGCTTCCAGGTGTACCATTTGAGAGACACTTCTACTTGTGGCTTTTTGCTGATTAATTGGAGATAAGGGTCTCTTGGACTTTTTCATCTGGGCTGACTTCAGACCCCAATCCTCACATCTCAGCCTCCTGAGTAGTTAAGAATAAAGATATGAGCCATTTAACAACACATTCTGATGGTGTAAAGGAGAAAGATTGAGTAAGGGAAGCTGTGTCTCCTTGTTTAGAAATAATCTTCACACAAACAACTTTATCAGTTATACATGGCCATTCTTAAGAACTGTACCCTGTAAGCAGCAGTCTTTTATTTCTTATTCGAAAGGAAGATCTTTCCTATTTAGACATTGTAGTCTTGTCTATCAAGGAGACCGTGGGAAATGGCTATCAGGAGAGGTGGTTTGACAAGATTGTTTTCACATTGGTCTAGCTGGAAGTTGTACTTTAATTGCATGTTGTAGCAGTTGAAAGAGTCTGTCTGAGACCAAAATAGCAACAGAAATTCGGAGAGACTGCCTAACCACTGCCCTGTCGGCTCCAGAGGCTCCTCTGCTCTTCCGTGCTATTGAAAACCAATTTCTCCTATCACCTAGTCTAGCCATCTAGCAGGAGTCTGAAATGTCCCTTGGTGACCCAGCTTCATAATAGTATCTCTTGGGAAGTGTGTGTGTGTGTGTGTGTGTGTGTGTGTGTGTGTGTGTGTGTGTGTGTGACATCAGGTGTCCTTAAAAATTGAAATAACACAAAGGAAAAGAAAAAGAAAGGACAGGAGAGGATTCCTCATCTCTTGAGAAGCACTGGCAGGTCCTAGATATATTGATTTAATTAGTTCCCAACGATGTCTATCTTTGAGGTCTGCTCCTAGTTCCCACACTGGTAGGGGGCTTCATTATACAACTTGCTTTTATTACTTCCTTGCAGCTCAGGTCAAGAAAAATGCATTACAAAGCAGAGCTGCTCTTTAAGTAAAATTAATGTGCTAAAGTGTGTTAATTAAAAAGATCTGATTTTAAAAGCAGCACAGAGAGAACCTGGCACTGTCTCATTCATCTTCATTCCTCGTAGAATTTGGAGTGTTTTATTTGTGCCTCTAGTGGCAGTTTGTATTTTTTGTTTTCAAAAGATGTCTGCTGAAGAATTCTCTAGTTTGGTGACTTGTTTGCTATCTCTTGTATGGTGTGTGTGTGTGTGTGTGTGTGTGTGTGTGTGTGTGTGTGTGTGTGTGTGTGTGTGTGTGTGTGTGTGTGTGTGTGTGTGTGTGTGTGTGTGTGTGTGTGCGTGCGTGCCTACCAAGATACTAAAAAGTGTGCATGTTATAACAGGATAATAAAGATGCACCTCATCCTTTTACAAGATTCATAATACTATTTAAGTCCTAGAAACAAGACCAAGGTGCAATCTCAGGGATGTTTTGATTTGCATTTCCTCTATGGCCAGAGATGTTGAGCATTTCTTCACGAGTCTGTTGGCCATGTTTGTGACTACTATGAAGTCTGTCTTTAAGTCATTTATTAATTTAGTTGTTGTTTCTTTGAAGGTTCCATTTTTGAGAATTTAATTTTTTTGAGCTCTAAGTATATTCTGGATATTAGGTCCTTGTCTGTTTCACCTCACCCCAGTTAGAATGGCACCTATCAAACAAACAACAAATGTTTATGGGATGCAGTTAAAAGGGAACTCTAATACAGTTGGTGGGAATATAAGCTTGTTCAACCACTCTGGAAATCCATACGGAGGTTACTTAAAAAAAAAAAAAATTAAACGTAGAACTACCCTATGACCCAGAAATCCCACACCTGGGCTTTTACCCAAAAGATTACAAACCAGAATGCAGTAAAGCCACCAGCACAACCATGTTCATTGAAGTACTATTCACTATAACTGAATAGAATCTTTCCAGATGCCAATCAGAAAATTGTGGTATAGATACACAGTGGAATTTTACTCATCTACTAGAATGATACTGAACCATTTGTAAGGAAATGGAAAGACTTGGAAAAAAATTACATTTAAGTGATGTAAGCCAGACGCAGAGACACAAAGATTGCATTGTTTCCTTCATTTGTGGTAGCTAACATGTGCCTATAAATGTATAGGTAATCATGTTGGGCAGTATGCAAGTGTTTACAAAAGAATTAACTGAAGTGTAATAGGCTCTCTGGAGAGCTCAAACAGTATAATCTTTTAGAAAGATGAGTTCAAAGTCCAACAAAATCATACCAGGAAATGTGTATTTGCAGGAGGGTACGTGGGGCCAAGTGGAGAAGGGCAGAGAAATGAAGAGGGTGAAGAGGGTGATGGGGGGTAGATTGCAGTCAATAATTTATTGTATATACCACAAAGTTAAGAGAAGTAGGAAAAGGGTGGATTGAAGGAGGGGGTGAGGATATTGAAGGGGGTGACACTGATCAAGATGCATTGTATTCATAGACTGTTTTATTGTATACCACCTCCTCTGTACAACTACTTAAAGATAATGAAACAACTTTAGTAAAAGAGAGTATGAGCAAGGCATGGTAGCTTGTGCCCTGCACTAGAGAGGTTGAAAGAGATGGAGTCCAGGAGGTAGAGGTCAAGTTCAGGGTCAGCCTGGGATACCTAGGGAGACCCCAGGCTTGCTGCCTGCTGCCTGCTATGGGCATGTGATAGGTACTAGAGTATCAGTGCAGCAGCCAGAGATGGCGTGGTGTGTGGACTGCACCAAGCATGTGCTGGGTAAGAGACTGGGCCAGGTATGAACAGACCTGGCAATAGAAAGATGACAGAAATCCTGCAGCTACACAAGGGAAAATAGGGTGGGGTTTTTATCTGACTGGAGATTTCTTCCAGAGATCTTATGTGAGGAAGAGACATGAGGGTGCTTTTCTGCATTTTTACTGATAGTAAGAGTTTGAGGCTAGATGAAAGAGTGAGTCTTCAATGCATGGAAACAGCTCAGTGAAACCCTCTCCCCTTTCTGTTCAGATAATACATGATAGTAAAGATGGGAACGAAAGAGTGAGTTAGGGGCTGGGAAGGTGGCTCAGTGGTAGAGTGCTTGCCTTGCATGCCTGAGGCCCTGGGTTTTATTCCTCAGCACCACATAAGCAAAAAGAAAAAATCTAGAAGTGGCACTGTGGCTCAAGTGGTAGAGCACTAGCCTTGAACTGAAGAGCTGAGGGACAGCGCCCAGGCCCAGAGTTCAGGCCCCACGCCTGGACCAAAAAAAAACAAAAAACAAAAAGAAAGAAAGAAAGAGTGAGTATAGAAGACCCCAACATAAGTTGTGGAGTTGCTTTTGACTGTGATATCTTTAGTAAAAAATGGAATTTTTACATGAAGATCTGATCATACACACATACGCAAACACAACACAAAAGTTTCTTGAAGCAGTTGGTCATATAACACACACACACACACACACACACTCTCTCTCTCTCTCTCTCTCTCTCTCTCTCTCTCTCTCTCTCTCTCTCTCTCTCTCTCTCTCTCTCTCTCCATCATTACGGGACCTGTAATTTGTAAAACCCTTAGCATAAGCTGTAGAATGTGAGAGTTCTATATTCAAACATCACCTCTGGCCATTATTAGCGGCTTCTTGTTAATGGAATTCAGTTTGCTTCATATGTAACCTTTTCCCAAATAGTTGTCAACACCAAGGGAAGTAACTGAACTTGCACTGAACGGTTACAACTTTTTCCTTAGACGAATATATGTGTTAACCACACCAGAAAGACATTACCTTCCTAACTTTGCTCTGTCTTTTTTTCTGCCATTTTTCCTTCAAGTGTCCAGGGTTATAGAACTCCTTTTCCACTGGTTTCCCTCTCCTCATTTTTGGGCAGTACAAGGGTTTGAACCCAGGACTTTGCCCATGTCTCCAACTCTGCTTTTTTTTTCTTTTTTCTAATTATTTTATAGCAAAATTTTCTTCTCTAGCTGGCCTCAAACTCTGATCCCCCAAATTTCATTCTCCTGATTAACTAGGATTATGAATGTGAGCCACTGGCTTCTGACCCTTTATTTATTTATTTATTTTTAATTTTTTTATTTTTTGGTCGGTCGTGGGGCTTGAACTCTGGGCCTGGGCGCTGTCCCTCAGCTCTTCAGCTCAAGGCGAGCGCTCTACCACTTGAGCTACAGCGCCACTTCCGGTTTTCTGGTGGTTTATTGGAGATAGGAGTCTCACAGTCTCTCCTGCCCAGGCTAGCTTTGAACTGCGACCCTTTATTATTACTATCATTTTTATTATTAATTAGGTTATGTCAGTGATATGAGGGGTTCCTTGTTACGTTTCCACATGCTTATACTCCAATCGCTCTCGCCCCCTCTATCACTCTCTCTTTCCCCTTATCCGCTTACCGAATTTCACCAGATTTCACTGTTCGGCTTTCATAGATCTATTTTGACCATATTCACACACCTTGTTAGGCCAGCCCCTCCCACTAGTCATCCCCCGCTCAATTCTTCCTGCCTGCTGATGTCGAGGTATGTCTTGGGTTATAGAATATTACATGGCTTTAACAAACTCATTACCATGAACGTGAGAAAGAGCCGCCATTGTTTGCCTATTAGTCATTTTTTTCCTGTTTTTCTTTTTCTTTTCAGTTTATTGGGCATGTAGCTTATTTTTTTTTGGGGGGGGGGTTTGTTTTTGGGTCTGGTCGTGGGGCCTGAACTCTGGGCCTGGGCGCTGTCCCTCAGCTCTTCAGCTCAAGGCTAGTGCTCTACCACTTGAGCCACAGCGCCACTTCTGGCTTTTTCCTTTTTGCTTATGTGGTGCTGAGGAATCAAACCCAGGGCCTCATGCATGCAAGGCAAGTGCTCTACCACTGAGCCACCTTCCCAGCCCCATAGCTCATTTTTATTATAGAAAGATATGTACATGTAAGTAAAAAGACCATGTCACTTGGTCCCACCATTCATAGGTAACCAGTTTACTTTGTGTATCTTTCTAGATTTATTTCTATGACCATATACATAGGTGAATATGTTTAAAAAATGAAAACGCCATACCATGAGTACCAGCCATAATGATATCCTGATGTTCATTGAGACATTATTTGGTGTCTGTGTAGTCCATGGTAACAGTTTCCTTCCACTGTGGACATGGAAACTGACTTTAAAACTTAATTTTAATTCCCTGTCACTGAGCAGTCTTGTACTAACACATAGAACAACGTTGTAAATAATGCCTCAAGTAGCATTTTTGTGCCTCCATCTCTGGAACAAGAGATAAAAGTCCTTGAGATGGAATTGGGAGATGAGAAGACATAAGGCTTATCTTCACGATGTGTCTGTTATGTCCTGCTCCCACACAAATCCCTCTGTGTAGCCAGTGCCCGGGCCGAGTTCTCAGTACAGGTGAACATAGCCAGGAGACCCCAGTCAGTGCTCTTCCTCTGTCTCTGCCTTCAGGCCGTTCAGCAGCTGTGGCTTGACCTGGAATTCAAATATTCTTTTGGCACCGCAGGGGCAATTTGGAATATCCTTTTCTTGTGGTATGTTTTCACCAGAAATCCAGACACGCTCAATCAATACCTGTGCCATAGAATCTGCCCTGGTTCAAGGTCTATCTGAGTTGTAAGCTTCGGGAAAATGATTTTTCCCTAGATTCATGCTTTGCCATAGAATCTGTTTCTTCCTCAAGTGCTTCACACATACTCCCGATAATCTCAGACATGTTCCTTATCCACAGCTTCAGGCACAATCTCATCTTCTGTTCCTATTACAATTTCCAATTCTGGAAAAAGGAAGTTATGGTCTGGAACTGTATGGTCCCAGTTATCCAGCTGTGTACAAGCCTGCTTATGTCTTAGTCTCCAGCCTAGTGTGGATACCCCTGACTGTAGGAATGTGCCTGGTGGCCTCTTGAACATGTTTTAGGACCCAGACAGCCCAGACCCTGCAGAGATGAGCTCCAGACTTAAGTTGGAGATGCAGAGATTCTCTTGCTGCTGAGGAAGGGGTCTCAGAAGGTGGCTGCTATGAATAAAGCCAGCTGCCGGCCGGGGACAGGACAGAGCTTGGGGTTCTGGCTATCCTGCCATGCCTAGCACCCTGGCTGCCCCCTGACCTTGCTGGGGAGCAGCCTGCAGGCTGACAAAGCCTCCTCCACAAAGCCCACCTCCTCCTCCACAAAGCCCAGCTCCACCCTCCTGAGCTGGGAAGCAGCTACCTTTCCCTAAGTTTTGAAGCCTAAGAATGTTTGAGGAATTTGTTCACAACATGACCCAACTTTCCATTTCCAGTGCATATCTTAAATGGAAAGAAATAGATTTACATGAACAAGTTTGATATTTTTAACTTCTGAATTATGACTGGCTGTGAGTTATAGATTACTTTTACGTAAGTAACACTGGCCAGGGAATCAGAATAATATGAGCTCCAGTTCATATTCTCCAGGTCATATTCTCGTGTGTTCTGTACATACAAGCCAGTTCCAAATTATATGGCTATTTGAAAGTACTTGAGCATTGCATACTGCTTCTTGTTCAGATTATTTGGAAACATTTGGATTATCAAAAGTATCTAGGTTTGGAAAATCCAATCTGCATTATTCTCCCTAAAAAAGAAATGATCTCTGTGTGTGTGAATTACATATGCAAAACTAACTGCATTCCCAGTATTTAGTAGAGGGCAGAATGAAATGTAAAGTTCAATATATCCTCTGGAGACTATGTTAAAATTATATATTCCTTTTAAGAAAAGCTGAATGACATTTAAATGACATTTTTTTTTCTGTTCTACAGGACCCAAAAGCAAATACCAAAGTAATTTGTAAGCGTTGCAAGGTAACGCTGGGAGAGACTATGTCACCAGGTAAGAACAATTTTATAACAAAAAGCTAAAAGGATTTCCTTCCTATTCTAAAGCCAGAATGAGCTTTTAGTAGTATAGGAAGGGTGTAATATTAATATGTTTCATAGAATCAGTGCTTTTAGAGATAGAAATCTATTAGCCTCATACAATATTTAAAAGTTTGTCTATTTTGACCTTTTTAACTAAAGAGTACTTCAGGTTTGTTTTTTCTTTCTCCTATTGCGGGATTTGAACTCAGGACCTGGGCACTGTCCCTGAGCTTTCATGGTCAGGGTTAGCACCCTACCACTTTGAGCCACAGTTCTACTTCCAGTTTTTAAATGGCTAATTGGGGATAAGTCTCATGGACTTTCCTACCCGGGTTGGCTTCAAACCGAGATCCTCACATCTCAGCCTTTTGAGCAGCTAGGATTACAGGAGTGAGCCACCAGTGTAGGAAGTAGGCTCAGAGTAGGGAGTTTTAAGCAGTGAGAAGTCAGATCATTTCCAGTGTTTTATATTCTCTTTCTAGTGAAAAGCAATAACATAAAATTTATACTTGAGTACATCTTAAAGAATCTGGAAGTTTTTTCTCTTAGTACAACTCTTCAGTCAGAAGAATTGGTGCCCACAGGTAGAAAACCTGCTTTTCTTGGCTATTGTTCACCACTTGCTGTACTTTGGGACTGGAGGTAGGAGAGGACTTGTTGAAATGGAAGAAAAACATATTCTAAGTTTTGTATTTCGTTCCTTACTCTTTTTCCTAATGGTGTTAATCATACTTTCTGTGAAGTGTATGCCATACTGCTTTTATAATAATGAAAATCCTAGTAATTAAAATGGTGTTTAAAGATACGGTTTAAAATGTTTAGAGTGCTACAACATGCTGTGTTAGCTTAGTGGGTAATGAGTAATTGTTTTTAATATAATTAATTAAAGAGACTTTAAATGAAACACTGTACTCAAGGCAGTGGTGGGTTTTTTTTGTTTTTTGCTTTTGAATCATCAGAATCTGACAAGTTACATGCTCTGAATGAGTTGTAAAGCATGGTTGTCTCAGTGTTCTTTTAGATTTTTATTATTAAGTAGTTGCAAAGAGGCTACAATTCCATATGTCAGGATATGAGTTCAGTGTCATTTTTGAGACTAAAAAGAAGCCTCTTAAGAGACTGGGCACTGGTGGCTCATGCCTGTAATCATAGCTACTCAAGGAGGTTGAGATCTGAGGACTGCAGTTTGAAGCCAGCCTGAGCAGACATATAAAAGACTCTAATCTCCAGTTAACTAGCAAAATTCTGGAAGTGGAGGGGTGGCTCAAGTGGTTGGGCACCAGCCTTGAGCAAAAAAGCCAGGTTAGAGCGTGAGGAGAGGCTTAACTACTGCCGGTCTCCTGGAGGTGAATCTCTCCATCTCCCAAATCTCGGTAGGCTTAAGAGAATGAGGGAAAATAAAAAGTAAGGATACTTCAATAAAGAGTTATCACTAACAGTGGGTTAGCATTCTTTAATGGTCCTCTAAAGATGCTTAACTAGTAATAATGCCAAACTCCTTCCCTGGTGCTCCATGAGAGGCGGGTCCTTCTCCTGGGAAAGGGGGACCTGATACCACTCCCAAAGGCCACCACCCACTTCAGCTAGGCCCCACTCCCTAATGTTTCTAGAATCCTCTGTAATATGCCACCAGCTAGGGCCCAAGTCCTCTTCCACAATGAGCCTGGAAGGGACACTGCCTGTTCAAACCCTAATGACATTGTTCACAAGAGCTAACAGAAGGCAGGCAGTGGAAATAGAATTGTCACGCATAAACTGTAAAACAACCGTGCTCAGTATATTTAACAGTGCAAAAGCCAGATCTGAAGATGACTGAACAAAAAAGAAAACTATAATGGTATATTGGGAAAAGAGTCGCAAAAGAATTTCTAAAAGAGTCCCTTATTATCATTGGAATAAAGATACATCCAGAGAGTGGTTGATAACTGATTAGATACAGCCTGAAAGAATTCACTAAGGGAAGAAATTGAGAAATCTTTAATGCAGCCCAGAGACAAAAAGATAACAAATACAGATAAAATGAAAAACATGGAATATAGAATGTAGAAGGAAACCATCTGACATACATTTTTTAAATTAGACTTCCAAAAAGAAAATAAGAAAAAAGAATGGAGTGGGCAGTATGTGAACAAGAAGTTGTTGAGAATTTTATAAACATAATGCACAACAACACTTCAGTACAGATCCAAGAGGCACAATGAATTCCAATTCATTGAACCCAAGCAAGACAAATTCAAAGCAAGCCATACCTAGACATGTCAATGTAGAACTGCAGGATGAAAAGCAAAGAGAAAGCCTTCATAGCATTCTAGGAAAAACAACAACAACAAAAAAAACACCAGTCCCTTTCACAGGAGCAGTGGTAATGGAAATGCGAAGACAGTATAATGATATTGTCTCTGGGAACAAAGAAAGAACTGTTAGCACTAGCTCTTCGTCCTCACTGAAAATATCCTCCAGAGAGGCAGAGATAAATGTATTTTCTAGCAAATAACTGTAATAATTCACTCTGCTTTCTTATTAAGAGAAATTCCACTTGTACTCAAGTAGAAGAAAATGACCCCAGAAAGTTCAAGAAACATGAAAGACAGATCAAGTAGGACCATGTGGATGATTTCAAGTAAATATTATTTGTATAAAAACCACCATAGTTCAAATGGGATTGAAATTATAGAATTAAATTATAGATTAACAACATGTGACATCAAAAGGTCATTTTGTAATGTTAACAGGTTCAATTTTACATCTACTGATATCACTTCAAAATAGCAAAAATTGGCAGAACTTAAAGGACAAATAAGGGTCGGGCACCAGTAACTCACTCCTGTAATCTTAGCTACTCAGGAGGCTGAGATCTGAGGATCGAATTTCAAACCCAGCGGGGGGGGGGGGGGGGGGGGGGGGGAAGGAAACTCTTTATGTTCAATAAACCACCAGAAAATCGGAAGTGGCCTGTAGCTCAAGTGGTAGAGTGCTCTCCTTGAGCTGAAGAGCTGAGGGACAGCGCCCAGGCTCAGAGTTCAAGCCCCACGACCGACCCCCCCCCCCCCCCAAAAAAAGGACAACTAAGTACATTTCTACATAGTCGTGTATTAAGCTTTTTATTTATTATATTTTTTACAAATATTTTTTATTGTAAAGATACTATACAGAGGGGTTACAGTTACATGAGTAACATAATGAGGATATTTGCTATCAAGCATTGTTACCCCCCCTCCTTTGTTTTTCCCCTACTATCCTGATTTTATTTTTTGTCCTTTTTGTATATTATATTGAGGAACTTGAAAAAAATCTACCTGACTTATTAAATAATTATTTGGTAACATCATTTGTAAGATAACCCATTTTCATTATTTCTGGTTTTAATTTGGCCTTTCTAAAATGTCAAACATGCATGGTATTCTGTTGTTGAAATATCTAATTATTTAATCCAGCTTCAATTTTTAATCTGTTTTGAGTATTTTTCTACTAATGTTATGACCATATTTATAGGTATTCTGTCTGTTTTATGAGTATTCAAGATAAATTATTCAGAATTTAAAGTATCAAAATATGTATACAACATTAATGCTTTGCCAGGTGATTGCCTAGAAATCTTACCATTTACAGTTCTAAATGCTGTGTGTGATTATTTATGTCTATCTGTTTTTGCAAGTGTATCCAATGGTTACGGCTGGCACTCTACCACTTGAGCCGTACTTTTATTCCAGCTTCTGGCTGGCTAACTGGAGATAAGAGTGTCACAGATTTTCTGTTCCTGACTTCCAAACATAGTCCTCAGATCTCAGCCTCCTGAGAAGCTAGGATTGCAGGTGTAAGCTGCCCACTGCACTGGTGGTTTCCACCTGTGATCTTAATTATTCAAGAGGCTGAGATCTGAGGATCCCAGTTCAAAAGCCAGTTCAGGCAGGAAGTCTGTGAGATTCCTTATTTTCAACAAACTACTCCAAAAAAGCCGGAGGTAGAGTTGTGGTTCAAGTGGCAGTGTGCTAGCCTTGAGCAAGAAGAAGCTCAGGGATAGCACCCAGGCCCTCAGTTCAAGCTCAGGACCAGCACACTCACAAAAAAGTTGATTTTGATTTGTATTTCCTTTGTTCTAATGAAATTAAGCACTTAAAATAAATTTTTAAACAACCCAACATAGTTGTTACTTAAGTAACCAGAAAAACAGATTTGGTGACCATTGTATGGTAATTTTAATAGCCTTCCACTTGTGGGCAGAATCTGATTCTATGGATCTACAAGCTTTTCTAAACAAATCCCCTACGGTTGACAGACTTGCAAGTAACCTCTACTAGTTACGTTCATGTCTTTGTAACTAAATTGTTTGGGGGAAATGTTTGCTCAATACTATTTGACCAGTATATTGAGTTTTCACTCAGGAAAAGTAGTTTGGTATGTCATAATTGAGGCTAATCTTCACATAATAAAATATTGGTGTATTGGGAACATTTTAAATTTCTTCTGTTTCTAGAAACCACCAAGTTTTATATGACCGAGATAATTATTCAGCCATCTGAGAGAAGTTTTCCCGTCATACCAAGGTACAAATAGCAAATTGATTTCATTTCCTGACTTGAGTGGGGGATGATGGGAGGCGTGACGTCCATCAGGATGCAGTACTTACCACTGAGCTCTGCACAACTGAAGATAATAAAAGTAATTTCAGAAAACTTCAAATGTGGGGAACTGTAGGTATAACTAGCTACTCATTTTTATTCCTAACTCTTTTGTATCTAGAGAGGTGGGAGAAAAAAGCCTTTGAGAAAGATTGCTAGTTAAACCACATATGTAAATGATGTAGGATTTCTTTATTTTGATATAGACAACTGTATTCATAGAAATGTAATCCTTATATGTGCGAGATATTGTAGCCTAACTCTCAATAAGTGCTTGAAAAATTACATCTATTTTTATGTTGACATGTTTAAGAATTTTAAACTGAGGTCAGTTCAAATAACGACCCTATATCTATAATAAAATTCTACTAAATATTTATACTAAGGTTTCTTTTAATCATTTTTATTTGCAAACAGAAGTTTACTCTAATGGGTATTTATTGAAAACAATATTGTGGTTGAACATGTTCTATTTGGGGAGATTTCTTGCGTTTTTCAGTGTCTCTGTGATTCATGTTCAGTATGTCACAGAACAGATGAAATAGTGATGTGCCCAGCCTGGCCGTTTTTAAGTTCAGTAGGGGGAATTGTTTGATTTGGGGTGGAAAATACATTAATACCCACAGAACAGGTTTTACAACTTCCTGAAATCCATATTAGGGAAGATGGTAAGGAATGGTCAGCAGACAAAAACATGTGGTCTCTGCCTGTGGGTGCCCTGGGAGTATTTTTTGCTTCTGCTGCGAGTTAGGTGATTATGGGAGGCACAGGATGAAAAAACTGCCCTCTCTCCCAACAGGTCTGAGTTTGTCCAGAGCATTGTTGGCCAGCGTCTAGGGGAGCTGGCCTCTGCCCGGAGCACATTCAGATTCCTGATTCAAGGTCAGGATGGCAGAGTGTTTATCCTGGTAAGAAATTATTCCACTTGCTAATTTCTTTCTTCTTCTTCTTTCTTCTTTTTCCTCCTCCTCCTCCTCCTCCTCCTCCTCCTCCTCCTCCTCCTCCTCCCCCTCCTCCTCCCCCTCCTCCTCCCCCTCCTCCTCCCCCTCCTCCTCCTCCTCCTCCTCTTCTTCTTCATTTTTTTGTTCAGGATCTCAGAAATTCTTAGGTTTTTTTTTTTTTTTAAATTTTTTCCTTCCTAACTGAGCACCAATTACATTTCTACTATCAGTTTAATCCATGAAACAAACTCTCTTGGGGCCTGCTAGTGAGCATCCATTTGGAAGGTGGAGGCAAGAGGATTGAGAGTTCAAGGCTAGCCTGGACTGCATAGCGAGACTCCCATCTCACCAAAGAAGAAAAGGAAAGAATAAAAAAAAAAATCATACCACAAGAAAAAGATTTTTCATTCTCAGTTTTTAATAGCTTTTCTTGATCAGTATGACAGTATTTCACCTCATTTTTTTTCCATTTGAAATCCCTAACTTTGTTTTTATTGCTTCTGTTGTTTTTAATTACCTCTTGATGTCTCTAGCCGGGCACTAGAGGCTTACACCTACAATCCTAGCTACTCAAGAGGCTGAGATCTGAGGATTGTGGTTCAAAGCCAGACTGGGAAGGAAAGTCTAAGACTCTTATCTACAGTTAATCACTAAAAAGCAGGAAGAGGAGAGGTGGCTCAAGTGATAGAGCACCAGGCTTGATGGTAGGAGCTAAGTGAGAGCACAAGGGCCCTGAATTCAAGCCCTAGTGGCACATTAGCATACAATAGTTGTACAAGGCGGTTGATTTGACGTTTCTGTCACCACCTGTCACCCTCCCTTAGTCCACCCCTTCTTAAAGCAGTTTCACCTGTTTTCTTACCTGCCAACAGACTACTTCAACCCTATTTATTTAAGTACTTCATGTGGTGAAACTGCCGTCCTCTCTGCCTGATTTTCTGTTAGATTAGTTTTCCTTCATATTGATTTCTAGGCGCTCTATACATTATAGGTTGTTATTTATTTCTTAAACAATCAGTGTCTTTGTTTATTTTTTAATGCTGTGTGATACTGGTTGCTTTTTCAGATGCTACACTACTTACAAAGTATATATATATGATTTCCCTCGATTTTTCTGTTATTTTGATTTTTTTCTTTTCTCTTGTAAGAGGTCATGGGAAATTTCTACCACTGGCAATGAATGCCTTTCTACCTGTTTTTTTTTTTTTTTTTTCCATGCCTTTAGCTCTGGCTTCTAAACTCAGA
Source organism: Dipodomys spectabilis (assembly GCF_019054845.1). NCBI lineage: Eukaryota > Metazoa > Chordata > Mammalia > Rodentia > Heteromyidae > Dipodomys > Dipodomys spectabilis. The sequence continues at coordinate 853,902 of NW_024871277.1, forward strand.
CAGTTTGGTGATTGAAGCTTTGAGGAGTTCCAGAAGTGTCACAAAGTTCCCACTGCTGGAAGAGACATGGCGAACAGACTCCACTTCTGCCAGGAATGCTGTTAAGGTCCTCTACCAGCCGTGCACCAAGAGCAGAAACGAAAAGTAAGCTGTGTCCCTGGCTTCCCTCTCTAGTTGATGTCTGGGTTCCTGTTGTCCTGCTGGTGTGAAGAAATAATGATTGAGCAGGGTGCTGGTGGTCATGCCTGTCATTCTAGCTACTCAGGATGCTGAAATCTGAGGATCACCGTTCAAAGCCAGGCCCAGCAGGAAAGTCCTTGAGACTCTTAACTCCAACAAACCACCTAAAAACTGGAACTGGTGCTGTGGCTGAAATTGGTAGAGCCTACCCTTGAACAAAAAAGCCCAGACCCTGAGTTCAAGCCCCATGACCAACAATAGAAATGAAATAATAACAATAACAAAGGAATGAATGAAATAATCCACAACACTTCCCTGCCAGAAGCTTCTAGCAGTCCTGCTGCTGGTCTGGTCTGGGTACTTCACGTTGACAGAATTGTCACAGACTACTGTGAGAGCTTGCTTTCACTGAAATGATTGCTCGTCTTCCTCTAGTCTCAGCCTTCTGTGCATACCACTGTGGTACTAAGTCCTGTCTCCTTCCTTAAAATCCACAAAGTTAAATGTTTACATGGCTTTTACTCTTGATTACAAGGATCTCTGCTCTTTGCATCTTCTCGTGTCTTCTGATCCTGTGGGGTGGGGTGGAGTGGGGTAAAGAACTGCAGGAGACTAGTGATAGATTAATCTTAGTTGAGGGGAAGGGGGAACTGAAGCCAAGGACGTAACTGGAAGTTTGAGGGTGGGTGGAGGAACTTGTCAGGAAAGATATTTAAGGTATTTAAGTGGGAAATTGGAAGGCAGTGAAGTGGTGAGCCATGACTGAGGGGAAGCCATTCCCAGTGCAGACAACGAGCATTTGGTTTTGTGAGGTTGGAAGTTTTTACTTGTTCAGCATGTTCAGATGGTCACTTTTGTGCTCCAGACAGAAAACAGAAAGATCCTAGGTTGTTTTGGGGTTTTTTGTTTGTTTTGCTTTTGTTTTTTTGTTTTTGCTGGAAGTAAATAAGACACCCCAAAAATCATGTACTTTTAAAGATTATTCCAGCATTAGAAGTCATAAAAGTTCCAAGTACTTAGAGTCATGTGTAAACTAAAACAAAGGCCAGCAGAGCACTATGCACCAGCATAGAAATGCAAGTTGTGTCTTCAGATCTTTGACAAGTACCCAGCAAAGAGAGCAGGTTGGCAGGCACAAAGTCCCCGTGCTGGTGCAGAAATTCTAGTCAAGCCATCAAACATGGGAAAAGCAGTACTCTGAAGAGACATAAACTAAACTCAGCCCCCCTCACCTTTAGAAGAGCTAATATCCAAGAATCAAAGTTAATAGAGAAAATTGAAAACTTGAATTATTCTCACAGAGTTTGAGAGACTATTGTATTTTTTTTTCTTTTTGTGCCAGTACTGGGGCTTGAACTCAGAGCCTCGGCATTGTTCTTTAGCATTTTCCATTCAAGACTGGTGTTCAGCCACGTGAGCCACAGTGGCACTTTTGGCCTTTTGGTGATTCATTGGAGATAAGAGTTTGATGGACTTTTCTTGCGTGGGCTGGCTTCAAATCATGATTCTCAGATCTCAGCTTCCTGAGTAGCTAGGTTTCCAAGCGTGAGCCACCAGCACCTGACAAACTTATTTTTCATTGGCACCCAGATTCTAGTACTTTGTGATCTTACATTCCCTGAAGTAGGTGGGATATCTTGCAAGTTGGGTAAACATTCCGGAAGGTATTTACTTCTGTTTACTAAGGACGCGAGTGTCTTCTTTTGGGGACATGACTGAACACACTCAGACTCGCTGGCATATTTTTGACACATGGAGTGGTATATGGTCTATTTTAGTCCACCTGGGTAGAACTCTTTTCTAGTGGAAGTGTGGCTTTGCCAGATGGCATCTAAAAGAGGAAAATAGCAAATGGAACTATGACTTTATTTCCTTGAGCACTGGCAAAAATTGGCATGTCATATTTTTAGACTGTTCTTTCTTTCTAGCAATCTCTCTCAACATGTTGAACTGTGTTTTTTTTTTTTAATTACTCCTTCTTTGCTCCAGCCAGACTTTCACATTTCAGTGAGCACTAATGTTCTTTGTTGTTTGTGTTTTTATTGATCTATGTTTTGTATTTGGAATATTGGATCCTGTAGCTCATGTTCTTTAGTTTGCACATCAGAGTTTGGAACCTGTGTAGTGGATTTTTAGGTGGAGGCTCTTTACTTCTGGAGTTTGATTCTGTCAAAATTGTGTGTGGCCTGAATTCTCTAGACTGAAGGAAATTTTGTCCCATGAGGGGACAGTTAATTATATCTGGTACCATTGTTGAATGTTACAACTTGGGTGGGGGGATTAACTGGCATCTAGTAAAGTGAAAGGGGGATACTTAGAGCATCGTAGGGTTCACTGGAGAGAGCCTCACAGCAAGGAATTTTCTGGCTCACAGGGCCTGTGGTACCAGCGAGTACTGAGTACTTGCTCTGATTGATCTCTCTCTCACTCTTCCCCCAATTCTATCTTGAATTGTGTTTATTTTCAACTTAGTTTTTTGTTTGTTTTACTTATTTTTTGTGTCATTCTGAGGCGTAAACTAAGGGTCTTGGCTCTATCCCTGAGCGTTTTCGCTCAAGGATGGCACTCTGCCATTCGATCCATAGCTCCACTTCTAGCTTTTTGCTGATTAATTGGAGTTAAAAATCTCACGGACTTTCCTGCATGGGCTGGCTTCAAACCATAATCCTCATTCTCATGACTAGCTAGGATGGCAAGCATGAGCCACTGATTCCCACCTTTACATATGTGTGTGTGTGTGTGTTTATGTGTGTGTGTATATATACACATACATATATACATATATAATTAAGTAGTGTATAAAGGAGTTACCTCAATCAACCCGTTTCTAAGGGTAATATATCTGTTTATTTTCTTGTAGTTGAAGCCAGAATAAGATTGCCATGAGCAGGACTGTTTAGAAGAGGACTCCCACATTTATGGATAAAATAAAGGACAATAAGTCTAGAGAGAGGAATGACAGGCACGTAGGATAAAAGCAACCAAGTATGTTCTCTTAGGCACTAAGGGAAAAAAATACATGCCAGAAGTAGGAAGTGGTTCTGGTAAAATGTTGACTTTGTTGGATTAAATTATGAAGGTCATTTGCTGGGAGCAGTGACTGAAAAGCAGTGTTAGCAGGCAGAAGTTAGCAGGAATGGCCCACTGTGTCAGAAAGACTGGCCCAGAAGGGAAGGAGAGGAGCCTACCCTAGGTAAGCAAGTAGAGTCTGTCAGGCCCCAGAGTCTGTAAGGGGCAGAAGGAGATTCCTGTTGACAACACCTGAGTCTCACGTGAGGGAGGCAGAATCTAGGACAAGGCGTGAGCAGTCAGTGTCTCAGGCTCCTGTGAGCACCTAGCTTGGGAGCTGGGTCCACAGCCCTTTAGTAAGCAGAGGAAAGGAAGTCAGGATGGATGGAAATCAGCAGATGGAATTGGTGCATGGATTAAGTTTTGTGAAGAGGAAAGACTTGTTCTCCTCTGGCTTGTGTGAAAGGAAGGGTACTAGAGGGCTAGAAGTGGAAGAGAAGGTAAGTTGATTGTTATTATTCAGGTGTTTCACAGAAGGGGTTACCATTTTGTAATCAGGTAGTACCCACTACATTTCTTTTTTGTTTGGATGTTGTCACCCCTTCTGAAGGATTTTAAATGAACCTTTGGACCATGATACAGGAACTCATCTGAGGTTTGTGGTCATGCATTTGTGGGTTTTATTCTTCCCTAGGCTGTGACTTTCTCCAGTTTGTCATCTATTGAGTGCAGGCACAGACAAAGCCATAGTTGGGTTCATTAGGGGTGAATGTGTTATTGTTGCCTTGCAAAGAATATTATGTTACTCTTATGTTATCAAATGAAGGACTGAAGAAACTATGTGGTTTATTTTAATGAATATTGAGAGTTGGATTGTAGCTTCTAATCACTTACTGAAACTTAACTGTGGTTTCGGAGAAGGCTTTTAATTAGATAGCTGAAGCTTCTCAAAATGTTATTTTTAAAGATACCAATGAGTATTGATGGGAAATGAACTCTTTTAAAACATAGTAAGGAAAAACTCAAGTCTGTAATGGAATTTTAGCAGCTACTCAAAGGAATGCCTAAAGGTAAGAATTTCTTGAGAATTTTCTTGGTGAGTTTTGGAACATCCATTTTGGAAGGACCTTTGCCCTCATATGACAGTGTCAGGAAGATGTGTAATCAGTAGTATCTGCCAGGGTTTTACCGGGATGCTTGCCATGCACAGCAACTAGAATGTTCTGGTTGGTTCTGCTTCTTTAGGGTTGAAATCTGAATGTTGGAGTCCAAGGATAGCTGTAGTAAAGGGAAGACGTCTGTTTCATTTTTTGTCATTTGGGGAATTTTTTTTTTTTTTTTTTGTCATTTGTGGGGCCTCAACTCTGGGCCTGGGCGCTGTCCCTCAGCTCTTCAGCTCAAGGCTAGTGCTCTACCTCTTGAGCCACAGCACTACTTCCTGCTTTTTCTTTTATGTGGTGCTGAGGAATCGAACCCAGGGCCTCATGCATGCAAGACAAGCACTCTACCCTTGAGCCACCTTCCCAGCCCTCATTTGGGGATTTAAAAAAAAAAATATATATATATGTATATGTATATGTATATATATATATATATATATATATATATATATAATATACACACAGACTGCTATGAGAACCCTGTGGGTGCAGGCATAACTATAACATTTCATTCTTGGCATTCCCATGGTTAAACCTGTCTGCCATTGTGACTCCTATGAGGGACAAGGCAGGCCTTCCGGCCAAAGCCTCCAGCAGTGTGCAGGCCTCTGCTGGCCCTGCAGTGTGTGCCACATGGACTCTTCTGTCACCATTTCCCTCCACCGTGGACAAAAATTCTCTCCCCAACTTAGAAAAAAAGGAAGAGAAGACCGTTTCTCAGGTAAATGATAAAAGCATTTTCCTTGTAAAATCATTTCAACATCCTAGGGCCAGCCTTCAATTTTCCCAGCTTCCCTCAGCAATTCTAGTCCTGTTTCATACAGTAACGCTGAGATCAGAATGGTATGCCTCGGTCAAACCTAGCTAGACAAGTGCAGGTTTGTATTTTCTGTTTTCTTCTTAATTAAATAATACATAAGAATGTGTAATAACAAATAATGCCTTTATAGGGTTTTGTAATTCTTTCATGCTGCTTGTATCTTCTTAGTACATACAAGTGCATCTCATTTTTTAAAACCACGGTCCGATATTCCACACTGTGGTCTGATAGTCCCTAATGTCTAAACATTCTCTTTGAATTAATTTCCATTTTTCTCTATAGTGAAAACTTGTACATATCTCATGCCTCTGTCTTCAAGGATTACTTTAAAGAGGACAGAAAAGAGCAAAGTTACTATTCTTAGGATAAATTTATGCAGTCTTTAGAAATAAACATTATTTATTTATTTATTCTTGCAAGCTTGGGGCTGGAACTCAGTACCTGATGCTTTGCTCATTGCTGGTGCTCTACCAACTGAGCCATGCCTCCAACCCTAAAATTAAACTTTCTTATTTTGGAGTGGTTTTATATTTATAACAAAGTTACAAAGATAGTAGAAATGGTGTTTGTGAGCCGCACATCCATTTCTTTTTTCAGTTTTGTTTTCCTTTCACATTACCTTTAATACCTTTATCAAAAACTGGGGAACCCAGCTACTGCTCTAACTATATTTCTGTCTTTATTTAGATTTCACCAGATCTCACTAGAGAAGGGTTTATATCATAAAGATTGTATTTGTTTCTTTTTGTGATCTAACATTGTGGATTAGAATCCAACACTATTCTGTTAACTTGGTTATTTGTGCATTATGTCATTGCTCGAATCCTTCCAGCTTCAGCCCTGGGGCTCTGTTTCCAGGATGGCCCCCAAGTCTCTTTCAGATATCCCCGTCCCTTTAACCTGGAGTGCTTCCTTATTTCCTCATCTTACAAAACCAGTCCAGTCTCAACTTAGTCCTGAATCTGTTGATTAGAGAATCTTATTTACTTGTCTTCACTCATATTTTAGTTCAGTGGGTCTGGTTCAGTGGTTGTCTTGAGGGCTGTTGTGTACTTACTCTCTCCTTTTCACACCTGTTCCAGATTTGATATTAATGGCTAACTAATTTTGGCCTATTTGGTAAGATTTTATCTTTTTTTAAAAAATGACTTTCACCCAGATGCCAGTGATTCACACCTGCAATCCTAGCTGCTCAGGAGGCTGAGATCTGAGGATTGAGGTTTGAAGCTGGTCCCCAGTCAGGAAAATCCCTGAGACTCTCATCTCCAATTAACCACCAAAAAGGCTCAAAGTGGCACTGCGGCTGAAGTGGTAGAGCACACAGTAGCCTTAACCAAAAAAGCTCAGGGACAGCTCCCAGGCCCTGAGGTTCAAGCCCCAGGCCTGGTACACGTGCACGGACACACTCACAGCTTATTTAACTACTATTGTGGTTCTGCATCTTGGACATTTGAACTTACTTTTCTGTGATTAACACTCATATTTTTTTGTAGACTTCATATTTTTAGGTTATAAACATCAGTCCTCTAGTAGTGAATATTGATGCTGTATTCACCCTGTCACCCAATTTTCAGCTTTACGATTTTTTTTTGAAATATGGTTTCAAGTTTTACTTCTGTCAGAGCTAAAATTGTGTCGTGTTTTTCGCATATGTCTACATGTACTCTTACTGAGAATTGACTGCAACTGTATTGTTAAGTGAACTGATTCAGAAATAGTAAGTGAACACGTGGTAAGCAAAATCATTTTTTCTGTTCTCTATTTAATATTTTAATATTTAATATTTACCATTTTTTCTTGAAAATACTTGCCTTGGTATTTAGTTTATTTCTGTCCCTTGACATCTTCACTTTCCTCTTTTTCTTTTGAGCTTTCCATTCTTCTGTATCATCTCTTTTTTCTACAGCCTAGTAATGGAGTACATTTTTTGTGTGTTTTGTTTTGTTTGTACCTGTCCCGGGGCTTGAACTCTGGGCCTGGGCACTGTCCCTGAACTTCTTTTGCTCAAGGCTAGCATTGTACCACTTGAGCCACAGCACCACTCCCAGCTTTTTTGGTAGTTTAGTGAAGATAAGAGGCTCACAGCCTTTCCTGCCAAGGCTGGCTTCAAACCATGATCCTCAAATCTCAGCCTCCTCAGTAGCTAGTATTACAGGTGTGAGCCACCAGTGCGGGGCTGGAGTGCTCTCTTTAGATTGTTATATTCTTTGTTGAGCTCTTGGGTTCTTACAATAGAAATGAATTCTGTTGAGTCATCACTATCAAGCTCACATTTTCAGCCCTTCCTCTCACTGAAGCTCTTTGCTTTCATCTCCATCTCGTCTTTGTGCTGTCTCTGCTGGATATCCCTCTGGCTGGTCAAATTCAATGTGTCCCCAAGGGAAGAGCCTCATTAATGTTCCTGGAGGGCTTGTGTGTCTCCTCTTTGTATCTTTGCTCACCAGCTCCACGATTCTCCTTGCACCTGGGCTCAAAACGTAGGTTGGCCTTTGCTCTTCTGCTTTCTTCATGTCCAGGCTGCTGAAAGGTCATCCCATCCACCTTGCTCTCTCCCAATTTTATCAGCCTAATTCAGGTGCTTGCCACTCTATTTTAAATGTATGTAATTTTTATGGTACCAAAAAAATCTCATTGCTAAGTGTACTAAACAATGGACTTCATTGTGACATTCATATTGTGTTCACATTTTTATTTGATTTGATGGGGGTTTGAACTCAAGGCTTGGACAATTCCCTTAGCTTTTTTTTGGCCAAAGGGTGGCAATCTACAACTTGAGCTACAGCTCTAATTTGGGTTTGGGGTTTTTTTTGGTAGTTAAGTGGAGAGTTAATTTGGAGTTAATTGGAGTCTCACAGACTTTTCTGCCCAGGCTTGCTTTAAATTCTGTTCCTCAGATCTCAGCCTCTTGAGTAGCTAAGGATTATAGCCACCAGTGACTGACTTGTGTTTATATTCTATGTGGTGTTTATTTGCATCTCTTCTAAACACCTATCTAAACTCTCTAATCCCGACTGTTTCTACAGCCAGCCTGGCCTGCCTTCCTCCTGCTCAAGTCTTTCTCTCCTTGGATAAGTATTCAAGGAATCCTCTGGCCTGGTAGGCATTTATTCAAAGTTCTCAGTCCTGCCTTCTCCTGTGTCTGCCTTGTTCTCTGTCATGTCCAATCAGAATGAACTACTGCAACTTCTTATAAATGTATTCATTTGTACAGATGATACATAGTTCATTTTGTCTGTTCAGAGTGTATAACTAGTCACAAGTCTTTCCATTTCACCCAGTGTCCACATTATCTTCGTTATGTTTCTATAGGAAAGGGATTGGTGTTAAAATTCATGCTTTTTGTTGTAAGTCTTGTTGCATGAATAAGGTTTTATCAGACTTATAAAATTTTCTTTAATAGTAAATGCCTCTTCCTTATGTCCTTGGGAACTGTCAGACAAATATAGAGAAAATTGTTATATTTTTCATCCTGTGGACTTTTTCTGTGCTCCTTTCCTTCACTTGTGTCATTTTCATAAATCTTTTAGTGACATAAAGTAATGGTACCTTTGATGATAAAGTAACTTTACTTTGCTAATTTTTGTGTGTGTGTGTATATGCCTGTCCTGGATTTTGAAATCAGAGCCAGGGCCCTGTCCCAGATCTTTTTGGCTCAAGGCTAGAGCTCTCACTTGAGCCACAGCATCACTTCCCACTTTTTGATGGTTAATTGGAGATAAGAGTCTCAGGGACTTTTCCTGCCTAGGCTGGCTCCAACCACAAACCTTAGATCTTAGCCTCCTGAGTAGCTGGGATTACAGGTGTGAGCCACCAGTGCATAGCTACCTTGCTAATTTTTAATCAGAGTTTGTTTCTAAATCAATAAGTCCAAAAGAGTTTGATTCAGAGTAGATATATATATATAATATATACACACATGTATATATACACATATGTAATATAAATATACACATATACAAATATATAAAATATATACAAATACTATAGACTGCCCACTTTCTTTGGGGGAATAATATTTTTATTATCTGTATATCTATGTATTCTTTTTTTATATACTTTATATAATCCTTTTAAAGGCTTTAAGAATAAATTTTGTGGTTTTTAATGAGCTGATCCTAACTTTTGTAGATCAAGCTTTTATGATGCATCAAACTTGTGCTAAGCTCTTTAATAGCTTAACTTCATTTAATTTCCGTAACATTTCTGTGGGGAAGGTGCCATCTAGATCATCAGGTTCACTGCCCACTAGGTAGGCATAGCTTAGCTACAGTAGACTTCAAATGTAAGAAAGAGGTCTATCATCAAATTCCTTGATTTCATTGACTGTACATCCTTCTTGTGTTGGTATTTACCAACTCTTACTAAAAAACTACTGCCTGTGGACACCAGAAGAAGAAATAGAGTTTTAAAATTAATCTTAAAATCTATTCATTAACCTATCAATTTTTTAATAGAAATAAAAATAGGTTTTTTTTCATTCTGAGCTTCTTTTAGACTCTCATCAAGGCACCTGTACTCTTTTTTTGATACTAAAGAAACCTAAATTTGGCCATTGTTTCCAAACCTAATTTTAGTACCTTCTTTCTACCCTTTCCCCCCAAGCTCAATACTTAGTTGCCAACACCAGTCTTAATAGTCTGCCTCCAAATCCACCTTAGGTTATTGCTAAATGTCCATTGTTTCAAACCATCCTGTCCCTTGGTCCAATCTGTTTCTTCTTTTCACATTTGACTGATCCTCTGGGCTTCTTTTCAAATACTATTATTTTTTTTTCTCCTCAGTGCATCAGCATTGAACTTTCCTGTATGTCACCTGGTTGGCCTGCTTTCTTTAGGAGTCAGTCTTACATACTGCTTCATTTCCTTTCTGGTTGTTAGTGATCCACCTTAGCTTACCAGGTGCCTTTAACCTCTTGGATGAAATCAGGTAGTTGTATCTAAAAACCTCTGCAACAAGGCAGGACTGTGGGTTATGGAGAGTTTTTCAGGTACGTGTATATATATTCAGATTATTTGTTTCTTTTAGGTATCATTCATCAGGTATGTGCCTCAAGAGTAGAACAATACTGGAACATTGCTGTTGTCTAACTGGAAAAGACTGTAGGACCATCTTGATCACGGTCCATAATCTTCTGTTGTATGGAGGCTTTGGCACTCTGAAGTAAGATGGTTACAAGAATACTTCCTGCCTCTCTAATAGGAGGTGCTTGTTAGGGCATTTGACTGAGATGACTTGCCTCTTTGGCTGCACTTACAAATTGCAAAAGACCACCTGGCATTTTGCAATGGGAAGAGTAGGAGACTGGAAGCAGACATGGAATGTCATCCTCTATTTTCCACTTGAGTGTAGCTATGCCCAGCCAGGCCAAAGCCTCGTAGTATAGCTATATTGAACATTTTATCATTTTGTGACTTTGGGAGATATACAGGCATCTTAAAGAGTATCATCTTAAGCTCCTTTGTATGTTTGATTTGCCTCATAAACTGAAGATTTTGTTTTTCTCTCGTTGCCAAGTTCTTAACAAAAGTAGTACTTAGCTTCAGATTCCAGGAAATTCTCTTAGACTTCCTGTGTGTGCAGCTTCCTGGTGAGAGGTGTTGGAGGTACAGGTACAAATAGGCAGAATTCCTATTTCCAATCTGATACTTTATCTTAGAGACCAACAGATTACCTAAGAGCTCTGCCAGGTACATGTGCTATGCATAATGAAAAAGGTACTTCCTCAAGAACTCTAGTTGAGCAATTCACAAAGAAGACAGCACTTGTTCTGAGAACTAAGGTGTAGAAAGACAGGAGGAGCAAGAGGTGGAAGAAGAGACTGCTTGAGCAAAGGCACAAAGGTGGGACATTGTAAGATAGATTTCCAGAAGTAAAGAGGATCCTAACAGAGTGAAAGAGAAAGAAAAAATGCCTCAGTCAAATAATAGTGAGATCATCTTTGTAACACATTGCTGTTAACGTATCCTACTTGCTGCAGATAGCATTTTTGTCATTAAATTAATTGTGAATCTGTGGGCTTGGTGAAATTGGATGTAGATACTTTTTCAACTGTACTCTTCAGTATCTTAGTATTCTAAGGTTCAATATGAATTGCAAAGAGGAACATACAGTATGCTATTTAGGAATCTTGTCTGATCGTGGAGGGATTGCTTTTCATGGGCATACTAGGTCCAATACATTAAATTTTGAGGGATTACAAAGGAATATCACATGTGGATCAGAGAAAATACAAAAGGACCAAGTTGCCTGATATTAATTAAATCAAAATTGAAAAATAAAAGTTTGCTGGATGCTGGTGGGTCATACCTGTCATCTTAGCTGCTTAGGTGGCTATATCTGAGGATCGTGGTTCAAAGTTGGACCAGGCATGCTTTGAGTCTGTAAGACTCTTATCTCCAGTTAGCTGCCAGAAGAGGCAGACATGGAGCTGTAGCTCAAGTGATAGAGCACTAACCTTGAGCAAAAAATTTCAGGTACAGCACCCAGGCCCTGAGTTCAAGCCCAGTGCCAGCACAAAGAAAAAAGGTAGTTTAAGGAAGGAGATTGGAGCATGCATGTTCACCGGGCCAGGCCCTTCCCATGTCAGCAGGCAGCCTGCAGTGTGCTCACAGTTCAGCAAGGAGGAGGGCTGGGGTAGGCAGGGCAGTTACATGTCTGTGATTCCTGCGAGTGCCTGTTCATCAGCAGAAGGGAATTCATAAGAGCGTTTTTATTTACTTACAAATTTTATACTCATACTTAAAAAATTACTTTTAGTTGCACAGAGGGTTTCAATTGAGCAAATCAGTTTATATGGTGCATCTTGATCAACGCCACCCTTCTGTTGTTCTCCCCATAGTAATATGTTTTAAAATATTTGATAATTATATTTTGTAGTTTTCTGTCTCTGTCTCTATGTTTTTCTTTCTGTCCCTCTTTTTTCTTCCCTCCCCCCCCCCCCCCCCCGTACTGGGCACAGTGCAAGTACAAAATTTGTTGTTTATTCATGCATTCACCTGTTCAACACTGTATTAGTTATGAAAGTCTTGCTCTTGTGGAAACTATAGCCTGGTGACAAGAGAACACTATATCTGGTATTATTCACGTTGCAAACCGTCTTCACTTACCTGGTGACTATATGAGAAACAAGTCTTAGGAAAAGACTCCCATCAAACCAAGTCTAGGGTGGTTTCTAATCCCAAATCCATGGACGATGTCACTGTCCATCCTGGCTTTGCACATTGACCAGTGTCCGGTGTGCCAGCTTGTGAACAGAATGAACTACTACGAGATGTTATCTAAGTACACATGGGCCGAATATTTCGTGAGTGTCCATATCCAGAGAGGGGAAGAAGCCACCGTCTTCAAGCTTATATTTCCACTTGGGAATTCAGCTTCTCCTCCTTTCTTCTCCCTTCCCTGAAGAACATGATGCATTCTCTCCTGCGTACTGGCTTGAAGCACTCCCTCCCCACAACCTCTACCCTAGAGCCATGACATTCAAATGTACAGCTTGGAAAACTTACATAAATTCTCTGTACATTTGTACCCAAACCCGTTGAAACAAGAGAAAATACATTTTAACTCAAAGCTGTTGTTTTACACGAAGAAGGTATTGTCATTTTTCTTGTATTAGGGTTTCGGCCTTCTGCTTGCTTGTTTTCTTGCTTAGGCATCACTGACTACTTTAACCATGTCTCCAGTCTAGCTTGTTGCTGGTTATTTGGAGATGAACTTTGAGAAGATGGTTAATCTTCTGAACTTCTCTGCCCTGGCTGGTTTCAAACTGATCCATTAGATCTAAGCCTCCTGAGTGGCCAGGATTACAAACACGAGTCACCAGTGCTTGGCTGAAGATCTTAATTTTTGACTGATGGGCTACGTATGCGTTGCAGGTGACACTAATGAATGCTAATGGGACATGCACACCTATTTTTCTGCCTCTCTGTTGATTACAGCTGGCAGCTGTGCCTCCTCAGGCCATGTCACTTGTCAGGCTCATAGATATGCAGAGCCTAAATTAAGAAAAAAAATTTTAAGGGCAAATTCGAGAAGTTGGGAATTCAGGAAATGCTCAAGGCAGCAGTATTTTTTAGCTCACTTGGGAGGAAAATTTTAACTGGGTAGAGATTGTGGTGCTTACTTTTTTCCTTTAAAAAATTTTTTTTTGGTAATGATAAATTACTCTTACCATTTACCTGTTTTTAACCCTCTTATTAAAAGTTTTTCTTAGCCAACACATCTATCCTTAAGCTAGGCATAGCTCAGGAATTGCTATGTCTTCTTCATTACATGGTTTGTGAAGGCTAAATAATTGATGATACTATTTAGATTCTTTAAAAAATTGTTTACTTTCCAATTTGCAGGCTTATTATGAAAGCCTCCAGATTCTTCCTGACTCACTATCAGTAAATTTGGGTATTTTCTCAGTAATGCTGTGCTGAGAACAGTTAGGGAACAGGCAAATTAAGCACAATCCTCTCTCTGTACCATTTAATTACTTGTAGGTGGCGTTGCCTTTACAAGTATGTCCACGTTGCCTCTGATTTCTTTCCTGTAAGAAGTGGTGCTCACTTTTATTGTCTTGAGTATGAATAGGCCTGGGGACTTCTCCCAAATAGCACTCAGCCACCAGACAATGGGTCACGGAGACACAGTGGATTCTCTGCTGGGTCTCCAATCACTTGTTCGGAGGGAATCCAGATGGCAGCCTGAGAAGATGAGGTGAAGAGGCAGGTGGTAAGGAGTGCCGGCAGCGCTGGGAGCACATACTTCTGCACACTTGTGTAGACAGGATGATTGGCCCCATCCAGCCTCTAGATGCCTTTTGCCCCTGCTGACATCTTGACTGTAATCTTTTGAGAGACTCTGAACTAGAACCGCCAGCTAAGTTGCTTCCAAACTCTCATCCTGCAGAAACTGCCAGATGTTCCTTGTTTCAAGCCAAAATTTGGAGGCGTTGTAATACAGGGATAGATATTGAATAAAAAGTGATGACAGGAACCTTGGAGGACTGCCATAACCTCCAGATTTCAGGATACATTCAAGCCCATAAAATTGAATTTGGCTCATACTGAAATCCTAGCTACTCAGGAGGCTGAGATCCGAGGATAGCAGTTGGAGGGCAGCCAGGTTAGGAAAATCAGTGAGACTCTTCAATTAACTACCAAAAAAAAAAAAAAAAATCTGGAAGTAGAGGTTTGGCCCAGGTGGTAGGTAGAGTGATAGCCTTGAGCGAAAAAGCTAAGGGATGGTACCCAGGTCCTAGTTTCAAGCCCTAGTACTAGAGCAAAAAATAAACTGAATTTAAAGTTGCATTAGCGTATGCATATGTTGTTTTTGACAAGTATCACAGTACACACCTGTCTCTGTCTGACTGTTTTGCTGTCTCTCTCACCAGTACTGGAGTTTGAACCCAGAATCTCACACTTGTTAGGCAGGTAGTCTACCACTTGAACCACACTGTCAGGGTTTTTATGCCTTGATTGTTTTTCAGATAGAGTCTCCACTTTTTGCCTGGTACTTCCTCGGACCAAGATTCTCCTACCTATGCCTTCTGTGTAGCATTTTTCACCTGTTTCTGAAAGGAGTTCTCAGTCTGAAAGGCTGTAAGTCCTGCACTGTTTTTTATTCAGAAGAAACAGCAGTGGCTTAGATGGGAAGATCTCACAAGTAATTGACACATACCTGTTGATGAAGACTGGACTTGGGCTTTGAAAAAAGGAAAAGAACTTAGATATTCAGAAAAAGTCTCTTTCAGAGTGTGTTTGATTGCTTTAGATCAGAGTGACCAAATTATAGCCAGCTGGACAAGTCCAGGACCTCTTCCTGCCTTGGTAATTTTACTGAAATACAGGCGTACTGTCTGTATATGTATTGGCTTTGGTTGCTTTTTCCGTACAACAGAAGAGTTGAGTTGTGGTAAGAGTATTATTTATGGTCTGACCCTTTATAAAACCCTTTGCTGACATTTACTTCTGAGTATTGAGATAAGATTGGCATTCTTGGGGTCTGTAAGGGGCAGCTATAACACGTCTTCGTGGCCAATGGGCGGTAGACTGTCTTCCAGCCAAGTAATGCATTTTGTCCCTTCCCAAGTCCCATAGGAGTGATTGCTGTGGCCATCTAAGGCAGTGGCCTTCCAGAGAAATGAGATTTGTGGAGCAGAGGGCAGGGGTTGATGATGCTGGACCAAGGACCTTGAACTGCAAGCAGTGGCTCCTTAGCCACAATGGTGGCTGGTGTTTGTCAGTAGAAAGGAACTCTCACTTCCTCTGTATTCATCTCTCTCTAGTATTTTTCTCTTCTTTCTTCCTCTGTATTCCTCTCTCTCTGGCGTTTTCTTTTCTGCATGAAGCCTCATCTATAAATGACATGTACATTCTTTTTGAACTAAAGTGCTAGAGGGATGGTTTCTGGGCTATTCCAGACAGTTTTCTTTTGTAGTGTGTTGTTTTATGCCAATACAGAGGCTTGAATTCATGGCCTTGTGCTCTTGCTCAGCTTTCTTGCTCAAGCCTGGTGCACTACCACTTGAGCCATGGCTCCACTTTTAGCTTTTTGCACCTGAGCATCAGAGCACCTTAGCCATGACCTGCCTACATTCAGGCTTCCTCTTGTTTCTCGGATTGCAGGCAAAACCACCACAGCCAGCTTTGCTCTGTGGAGATGGTCTTTGTTACTTCTGTGCCCCAGTTGGTCTGGCAGCTTGGTCCTCCTAATTAATCTTAGCCTCCTATTTGGTGTGGGACAACAGATGGGCACCACTGCATCCAGCTGTGGGTCGAGAAGGGGGTCTCACAACTTTTTCTACTAGGCTGGCCTTAAACCAAGATCCTCCTATGCTGAGCCTCTCATGTACAAGCATGAGATGCCAGTGCCTGGTAGCTGTAAGCATCTTTGTTAATGTCTCTTTTGAATATGCGTGAGCTTTTCTTCTTCAACACTAAGAAGTGGATTGATTAGGTCTTAGTGCATTTTCAATATTATTAAATAATGTCAAATGGCTGTCCAAATCACCTATACAAAGTTATACCCACACCAACTTTAGGAAGATTTCCATTCTTCATGGTCAGCACTTTATATTTTGGACAGTATTTTGCCTTTATAAATCTTATTTTCATAATTAATAGTATGGTTGAGCATTGACTTTAATTGATTTAAAAAAAGTTTTTAATGTATACTATAGGTTGCTATTAGTAAAATCCAGACTGGATAGGATGAACAAACTTGACTTCTTCATTTAAGTGTGAATAGGGGAAGGAAAGACAGAAGGACTTTAGGGCTGTAGATATTTCTTACAGGTATAGATGTGTATTATAGGTACAGATAACAGAGAGGGGCGGAGTGCCTGAAGATGAGAAGAAACAGAGACTCACCCACTAGGGGTGAGGTGTGGGCTTTAGTTGGATGTTAAGCAAACTAAAGGTAAAATAGCTAAGAACATGGGAACATTTGGTGACATTGAGAACTGAATGCTTTCTTCTAGAACGGGTTTAAAATATATGGGTTCCCAAGGCACCTGATTCATAATGTAATGTAGATAATCCATAAAGTTGACTCAGCACTAAGGGACCAAAGGGTCAGTGTAGGTATACATTACATTGTTTCTGGGAAAATCCTTCCTTCCTTCCTTTTTTGTCTCTCTCTTTCTCACTTCTGTCTTTTTTCTTTTTCTTTTTTTGTATTTTCTTTAAGTAGTTGTACAAAGGGCTTTCAGTTCACGGTGTCAGTTTGTGGAGACATGTGTCACCCCTTCCATTGTTCTCCTTCTCTGTCCCACCCCACCAAATTGAAACTCGAACTCCAAAAGAAAAATGACACCGATATCTCTACAGGACCTGGTTTCTGCTCCTGGCTCAGGCGGTTGCCTTGTGCTTTGCACGAATAGCAGTGTTTGCAGCACCTGTAACATGAGCAATTCCCATTCATAAGCATTGGTGTAAGAGCAAAGATTATCTGCATATGAGTGATTGTGGCAACAAAAGCTTTCCTTCACACTTTATATATATATATATATATATATATATGTATGTATGTATGTATGTATGTATGCATGCGTGTATGTATGCATGTATGTATATGTATATGTATGTATGTATATGTATATGTATAGATAAACCTTTGAGACAGATTCAACCCCATATTTACAGCTGAAAAGATTGGGCTTCAAGGTATGTTGGAAAACATTTGGGAGTCAGTGGACTGTATTTGAGTCCTGCTTCCTTTCAGAGACTCTGTGTGTGTGTGTGTGTGTGTGTGTGTGTGTGTGTGTGTGTGTGTGCGCGCGCGCGCATGCGCGTGCGCATGGGTGCGCACGTGAGAGAGAGAGAACGTATTGTATTTTACTTCATGAACTTCACTTTGGCTGTAAATGGACCTACTGAAATCTCATTCTAGAGTGTCCCTATGGAGGCTAAATGAATTGATTCATGTGCAAGAGATGGGTAGTGTAGAAAGCACTACACCTGTGCTCATTATTTATCTCTGTTAGTAAAGATCATGGTAGGCTTTATTTTAATAATGAATCACTAAATTGGAATGCACAGTTAGACAATTAGACTGGTAGACTCAACCATCTGAGTCACTTTTGGAAGGAATGAGTAATGTAGCTTAGAAAAACATAAGGGAGGGGCTGGGAAGGTGGCTCAGTGGTAGAATGTTTGCCTTGCATGCCTGAGGCCCTGGGTTCAATTCCTCAGCACCATATAAGCAAAAAGAAAAAAGCCAGAAGTGGTGCTGTGGCTCAAGTGGTAGAGCGCTAGCCTTGAGCTGAAGAGCTGAGGGACAGTGCCCTGGCCCAGAGTTCAGGCCCCATGACTGGACCCCTCCAAAAAAAACATGAGGGAAAAGTGTTACTTTTTCAGATATTTTCTCTGAAGTGCTCTGGTCCTGAAGAATAGATTTCACTAAGTATAAAAACTGTCCTTGTTTGAGTGATTCTGTTACTGGAGTTTTTCAAGGAGAACCAGACAGCCACCTACTAGAAGTATGGCAGGAAGGGCCAAATTCTCCTCATTAACTTCTGCTCTGGAATCATTTGCAGAGGAAGGTAAAGATTGTAGGTTATTTCTTAATTGGTCTTGAAATTGGATAAAAGTCATGGAAGATGATTTGTAAGTGGATTTAGTTTATTTTTCATTATTATCTTACGGTCGGTGTACAAATCATTAAAAATCATTAAAAATGATTTTACATTTAAAACAATTCATTTGACACCTATTTACTAAGTACTTAGTATATTATGAAATAACGTACTGGGTACTGTAGCATTTGTTGAATGATTCTGTTCTGTTGGTAACGATTCTGAGTTTTTAAATATACTGTGTCAATCTTGATCTCCCAAGTCTTGTAAGAGAAGTGATAAAATGCCAACATGGCCCAGGACTCATGTTCATCTCATTCCAAATGACTTAGTTTCCGATGTTGCTGGAACTTTCCTGCACTGAGTTGAATTCTCCAGGGTAGAGTCAAAATGTGTTGAAATGACCTCTTTTAAAAAAGAAAGAAAGGGAAAATAGATCACCTAGTACAATGTATGTTTTTGCATCCCAGGATGTATTTTATCTCAGGATAAAATACATATTAAGATGAGTAATGTACCAGAACCTTAACGCTATCTAAATATACAGATGGGTGCATTGTGTGTATTTTAAATTGAGAGTTTTGTTTGAACAGTGTCTTCCATTGGGTGTATTTCATGGTGACTTATCATAATCGACTGCTTTAAATCATTTGAAATAGCGAGACACATGAATTTTAACAATAACTCCCCCAGGGCTAGAGAAGTCAGCAGGAGCTCAAACTGCTAGGTGGACATTTTTTTTTTCTTTTTTTTCAAACTCATATGCAAGTGTAAAACTTTCACAAGGCTACTTTAACAAGGCCCTTTGGGACTTAAGGTTATTTATCTAAGCTCTTATTAAAAAATGAAAACTTCGCTATGTTTAGCCCCGTAAAACAAAACGGATCCTAACAATCTTGCAAGCTGGAAGAACGGCTACAGTTCTGCAGACTTACACTCTGAAATACAATGAGGGGTCTTTGGAGCTAGTGGCTTGGGCATTAACCTTATGGTAATAATAGTGACAGCAGCGCCTTGTTTTCAAGGCTCCTCTAATTAAGAAAATTTAACTCTACTGCACTTGTGATTTGGGGCTTGACATGATTTATTAAAATGACTTTCAGCCCTCGGCTCCAGTGCACTGCACAGAGCTCTCGGACGCCTGCGTTCATCTGCGTCAGCTTGCCCCAACACACATACACACACACACACACACACACGCACACACACACCCAGCGCCAGCTCCGTGAACACCTTTCCATTTACAGCCTCTGCGCTGAGAAGCGAGGCAGGGAGAGACGTGGTTTCTTAGATTAATGGGCCAGGATCGCTCCGTACATCACGCAGCAGAAGAGCTGGAGCTGCTGCAGGAGAGATGGTGTAATCTAAAAAACGCGTTCAGCTTCTCCGTAGGTATGTTCAGGTTTTGATTAGTCTAGATCCGGCAGTAAATCTATTCTTAGACCCTGGGAGCTGCGGTTTTCAGGGATGTGTAATGCAGTACATTTGTGAGAGTAAGGATCTGTGAGGAGAAGAAGAAGCCGTGTTAGAAAGTCAAGATGAAAGTCCTTTCCAGGCTTGAGGAGCTTAGCTGGGTAACGTAGCTTGGCCCTCTGCAGCGCTGTTGGCAAAGATGAGAAGGATGTGGGGTTAGATGGAGGAGTGGATCAATGGAAAGACTGAGTAAAGTGGGAGAGGGTGAAACTCCTAGTTGAGTGTGTGCTTAGTACACACAAGCCACTGACTTCAACCACCAGCACCACATGAATAAGTATGAAAATGAGTAAATAGTAAATAGCTTAATAGAAAGGTTAAATAAATATAGATGGATTACCAGGGAAAGACTGGCTAATCATTACTGGCGATGATTGATGATTGATGATTGATGTAGGTTTCGGTGGTACAGAGAAAATGTAGACTGTAGTGCAGGCAGATATATCTGAAAGAGAGAATGATAACAAAGGCAGAATTGTGAAGGATTTTTAAAATGATTTTAAATTAAAACAATATTGTTGGACTGTCTTTAAGTGTCCCTCCTCAATCGTTAACCCTAGTAGTATTAACAGAAGTCACTGGAAATAGTATTTTTCCTACTGGGGACTTGTGAATTACCACCTCTGTGTCAACAGAATAAAAATGCTGCTTCCAAGACAATGGAGAGAAGGAGATGAGGTGCCCAGCACCCCAATCCCAGTGAGGGAAGCAGAAAGCAACCAGCTAGCAATTAGAGCTCAGAGGAAGAAGGACACAAAGGGCAAACACCAAGAGAGATGGAGATGACAGGAACGTTGGCTGGAGGTCAGAGGCAGAGGCAATGCAAGAATAAATGCTTAAACAGGTTAGAAAATGTCAGAACGCACTTAAGTATAGGAAGTTCTCTTCTGAAGGAATTTCACAGCAGTGGCAAATAGGAGCAGCTTTATATGTACTTGGTTTTTGACTCTTCAACTTGAGCAGCTGTTCTAACAGTTGAGTTGCTAGGCACTGTCAGGAATAGAACATTTTAATTTTGGAGAAACCCAACTGTTAAAACAGCGGTGTGGTCTGTTAGACTTCAGCTGGCTGTGATACGACTGTAAGGCCTAATGGGGTCAAAGCGTCAGGCAGATTGGCTGTTACTGCAACTTGACTGGACAAAGTAAAAATGTAGATGAAGAATGCTGCTTGAATGTTGGACACTTGGGTTCACAGTGGAGTTTGTTTTAGCAAATGCAGATAACCTCGGCTTTTTCCTTATTCCAGTTCATCTCCATGAACTGAACACCTTGGCCTTTCATTCCTTGGATGTGAGCTTTTCTCTATTAGCACTTTAAAAACAAAAGTCTTCTTGCTTGTATTGGCCTTTCTTTATTCTTCTCTTAATAATACATGATATGTCTGCTAAAGTCACTTAAAGTATTCTGATTTATATTATTTATTTTGTACTTCTTGTTATTGAAGGAAAGTATCCACGTAACCACCAGATTTGTCAGCTTCAAGATATTGCCCTTTTAATATCAAGGTTAATTTGAATGTTGCTAACAATGATTTAAAAAAAAATCTCCAACTCTAAATTTAGAATCTTAGATATTCTTGTCATGGAAAAATTAATTTAACTAAAGTTTAAATTACTTGTATCTTAATTTAACTAAGAATTTCAAATACTTGCTCAGATCATTTGGTTCATTTCCTCTATAGAAGCTGTATTTTACCTGTTAAAGCATTAAAAGATAGATTTTATTTGATATAGTCTCAAAACAAAAGTAGCTTTTACTTTTCCATGATCATCAAATTCTAGTACCTCTATAATGAGTCATTTGAAACAAAACAGGAAAAAGTTGAAGAAAAGCAGTGGGATTCTTACAGTCCCAGTACCCACAGATAGTTCCTGTTAATGTGTTGATATTTTCATTCGCTTGCTTAGGTATTTGTACATACATTATTAGAAAATTGTAGGTTTATGCTGGGTGTGGTAGCTCATACCTGTGTCTTGCTACTTAGGAGGCCAAGATAAGGGAGGATTACAATTCAGTGCTGCCTGAGCAAGAAGTTCCCAAGTCTCCATCTCAGCTAGTAACGCCAGGCACAGTACGCATCGAAGTCCAGGATCACTGAGGACTGCAGTTTAGAACCAGCTTGGGCAAGAAAGTCTTTTACACTCTTATCTCCAATTAACCACCATAACAGCCAGGCGTGGAGGTGTGGCTCAAACGATAGCACACTAGACTTGAGCAAAGGGATCCAAAAGCTCAGGGATAGCCCAGGCCCTGAGTTCAAGCCCTAGGACTGGCACCAAAAAAAAAAATTTTTTTTAGGAGCAGGAAATATTTCTATTCTTCCCCTTCATCCATTTTTGCCATGATTTAACTAAAACAAATCCTTGTTAAAATTTTCTTCCTTAGCCTGGTTTTCAATAAATAAAACAGACATACTATGTGTCTGTGCCAGATACAGCTGATAGCATCGTGCTTTTCGAGTGTGGAAAATGTGGCTTCTAGAGGACAGAAAAGAAAGAGGTGGAGAGTGAGTCTGGAGCCACTGTCCTAGAACTAAATTGGAATTTTTTAAATGATAGCATTCTTTCTATGCTAGAGAAATGTTGAGAATGTTATATAATGAACAAAAGCAGAAGGAATAACAGAGCCAGTCAATATAAAATAATAACTTTTGAAACTCAGATGACACGCAGACGTGCCCTTGCTGAAATCAGATGGTTTTAGGAAAGTGAGCCATGCCTATTCCAATCCAGCTCATTGGTAAGTGCTTCAAAGAAGCACTAACTCTGCCGCCCACATGGCAGGTGTGTCAGCATGATAAATGCCTTGCTTGGAGATACAGCTGAGCCATTCCCTCTGGCTTGTGACCAGAATGGTGATCCATTATGCCCTCCGCCTGGGGGGGGTGGGGGGGAAGGGGCTCTAGAAACCACTTCCATTCGCCACTAAGGTGGATGAAGTTGGCATTGCCAAGATAGGCTTATAGAAATGGCCAAAGAGTGCATTTATATAGTAGATAGGTGAGCACTTTTTGTTTGCTTGTGCCCATCCTAGGTATTGAACTCAGAGAGGGTGTGGGTACTGTCACTTTGCTTTTTCCCTCACTGGTGCTCTGCCACTTAAGCCACAGCTCCACTTCCAACTTTTGGTAGTTAATTAGCAGTAAGAATACCATAGACTTTGCTGAACACACTGGCTTTGAACCTTCGTCCTCAAATCTTATCCTTCTGTGTGTGTAGTTAGGATTACAGGTAGGCGTCACCAGCTCCTGGCAAAGTATTGTATTTTTAAAAATATGTTTTTTAAAATGTAGAACACTGATAAAGAATATTTGATAAGGGATCACAGAAGAAATACCTAAGTAAGAATTGAGTGATTAAACTTGAAAAATAGAAGAATTGAAAGCATGGAACTCATGCATCTTTCTCATTTTCAGAGAGTGATATTGTTCAAGTCTAGAATCCTCTTTTCTAGAATTTTCCCTTTACATTAGTTGCAGAGTCAGGAAATCAAGATTTGAGACTTGACCGTGTCACTCTCTGCACATCTTCCTTGTCTCAGACAGGTCCCGGTTTCTAATACTCAAATTTCCTCATGTCTCAAACCAAAGATTTTTTAACTGGGCTGTGCGGGGTTCACCAGAGCTGCTTCATGGGCCACCGCGGAGGAAAGGCAGTGTCCGCCAGCTCCGCCATCAAACAGAACAACTGGGCTTTTATTTGTGGTACAAGTTGGGCCTGTGACAAGACTTTCGAGGCTTGAAGATCATGGATCCATATGTCCCATAAGGACATGTCAGTGCCAGCCAACAGCAGGTCCTTTGCCCAGGTGGCTGAGGCCTAAGCAGGACCTTGTGCACAATGGACGGCCAGAAGTGTTTTCACATGCCCCCACTTCTCAGCCAGCCCTCCCTGCAGGTGTCCACGGTCCCTGTGACTCTCATAGTTGGAATACAGAAAGATGGCTGCCCCTGGCAACAGTGTGTTTGGACACTGATTTTGCGAATCTGTAGTTCATTTCATTTCTACTTTTGTGAGGTACTTCTACCCGCACCCTGATCTCTGCCAAACTACTGGAAGTTCTCTTTGTTCTGGCAGGCTTAAAATAATTACAAGAACACATTTGTGAAAGTTCAACTGTCTGTGTGCCCCAGGCTTGCCCGTGAATGGGAGAGTGACATCAGCATCCACGCCATCACCCTGCCCTCAGCAAGCTGCTTGGAACTTCTGCTGATACTGTCCAGGAGCACTGCCACACTACCTGTGTCCCTCCGCCGCATGAACTCCTTTCAGGTAAGATGAACACCTTTACCGAAATATGGTTTCTGATTGACTTGTAATTGTTTAGCAGGGGTCTTGCTCCACCGAATCCACTCCTGAAGGCCTCAGCTGCAGGCGGTGACAATGCTGAGCTGAAGACACCTGTCAGCTTGCTAGCTCTTCATGAGTAAAAGAACAGGCAGAGCCTCAGGATGGATGAGCAAAGTTGAGAAGGAGTAGAACTCTGCGACTCCAGAGCTTGCTCTGTGAAGTCCTTGGGGCATCAGGGGAATGATGCGTGCCTGGATGTTGCATTTGGGATGCTCATACACTCACCTTGTCACAATTAGTAATCTTTATTTGTGTCCCATCTTGAACTACAAATGATCCATGGTTCTATAGTGACAGTATTTGGTAATGGCAATCCTTCTACCTTCTAAATTTTGCCCAGTAGATTGAGCACTAAATAACAGAAGTTCATATGTGGCCACAAGCGTTTATGGAGGGAGATAACCAGAAACTTACACAGTGATTATCTCAAGAGAGCGATGCTGCAAAACAATTATTTTTTATTTCCTTCCCTCTTTTGGGCTATGTGTTTTATACCATGGGTGAATGAGCAGCACGAGCGATGACTGTGGCTCCCAGGATTTTATAGCACATTCAGGGATCTAAGACAGTCTTCCATGTGTGATATAAATTGAAAATAATTTTATTACAAAGTAATGTGAACACAGGTCTTAAAAAGACTAAAGATAAAAGTGTGATCTAAACTGAAAGTGAGGGATTTGACTTAGGGGGTGTGTGTGTGTGTGTGTGTGTGTGTGTGTGTGTGTGTGTGTGTGTGTGTGTGTGTGTGTGTGTGTGTGTGTGTGTGTGTGTGTGTGTGTGTGTGTGTGTGTGTAGGGTTAGTGGGGGAGAGGGGGCCTTGAACTCGTGGTCACATCCCTTAATTTTTGTGTTCAAGGCGAGCACTCTACCACTTGAGCCACAGCTCCACTGCTGGCTTTGTGGTGGTTCATTGGAGATGAGAGTCTCACAGAATTTCCTGTCTGGGCTGGCTAAACCCTCTCATCTCAGCCTCCTGCATAGCTAGGATTACAAGCATAAGGCACCAGCAGGGGCGGATAGCGCCAGTCAGCCCCTCCAAGCATGTCCTCTTGGTCTTGTGAGCTGGGCAGCATGAGAGACCAGCCT
The DNA here is from genome assembly GCF_019054845.1 of Dipodomys spectabilis. Classification (NCBI taxonomy): domain Eukaryota; kingdom Metazoa; phylum Chordata; class Mammalia; order Rodentia; family Heteromyidae; genus Dipodomys; species Dipodomys spectabilis. Next base: position 879,044 of record NW_024871277.1, read on the forward strand.
GCTGCTGGTGGTGGTTGTGTTCTCCCTGAGCTCCTTGAGCAGGTGGCGGCTGATGGCTGGGCACCCTGCTTGCCCCCAGAGCTTGTGCTTCATCGGGTTCCACACACTTTTGGTCTGACATCATCATCAGGGGCTCACGCCCTTTCTGACTTCTAAAGCTCAGAAAAACCTGGCAGAATCGTCTCAAGGACATCTGCCACGGACGGTTTCTTCCCTGCTTTTTCCCAAATTTTTCTTGTCAGGAATGTTCCAGAGCCCACTTCTGTGTGCAGGTCTGCTCCAGACAAGGGATCAGAGAGAACAGAGCAGCATTACGGAGTGCAGCTTTGCCTTTATCACCTACTTCAGCCTCCATTGTAGTTAAGGGGACAGGGCCGTGAATTTTGTTTGCATTGCAGACTATGTGTTTTAGTTGGAAGCTCTCTTCTACCTTTATTTTTTAATTTATTTTTTTGGTGTCAGTCCTGGAGCTTGATCTCAGTGACTGGACACTGTCCCTAAGCTTTTGTGCCCAAGTCTAGTGCTCTACCACTTGAGCCACAGCTCCACTTCCAGTGCTTTTGTTGTTGTTGTTGCTAGTTAATTGGAGATAAGAGTCTTTCCTGCCTGGGTTGGCTTTGAACCTTGATCCTCAGATCTCAGCCTCCTGAGTAGCTAGTATTACCAGCAAGGGCAACCAAAACATGGCCACATCTTTTTTTTTTTTTTTTTAAAGAGTTCTTTTGTTAAGAGTTGTAAAGTAGTGGATTGGTACTTGTTATAGATAACCAGCTTAGCATTTCCAGTTCTCTTACTTTCCAAGTTGAGCAGTTGCTGTAAGCAATGCTGCTTTTTTGTAAAACTGTTATTTGAGGTCTGGATGTCACTCCTGCTTGTTATCACTGCGTTATCTTTTTAATGAAAGACATTAAGTTATATGAAATTCTCTTAAATCACACCGCAGTGTTCCTCTTAGGCCAACAGGGGTGGCTTTGGGTGGTGATATCGTGATTTAACTTCCACTGTATCATATCCCATAATATCTCTATTGTGGTTATCTGAAATAGAATGTAGGATTTAGTTGCAGACATATTGCTAAGCATGTATGTACTATAGTCGTTGGGAACTTAAGAAGAAAGCATATAATTGCTTCTGATTTCTTACCATGTCCGTTTCTACTTAAAACCCTTCTATGGCTTCCTGGTACAATGAAAACTAAGCTAGTCTCCTTGTTCAGGCCCTGTCTCCTTGGCTGACCTCTCTCTTCCCCCTCCCTCTCATGCATTGCACTCCACACTGATGGCTCTAGGTCCTCTCCTTCCTACAAGCTTGCTGAAGCCATAGCCTCTGTGTACCGCCTCTTCTGTTTCCAGAGCACCCCGCGCCAGGTCTCGCAGGCCTGACTTCCTCCCTGAGCCTCTCTCCCCCTCCCTCCCCCCCCCCCACAAGCCTCCATTGCTCTAGAACTCCCCCTTGCCTTTCTAATCAGTCCTTCCCCTGTTTGAAGTCATGGTATTCATGTCTTTGGTGTTTTTATTCTCCTCTACTAAAATGTGTGTTGAAGAGAATGGGGGACTGCCTGTTTGTGTTCAGTGTTGCACCCACAGAACTTAGAGCAGCACCTGGGTGGAGGACACAGTTAATAAGTACTGGTGGGTGGGTGGATGGGGGTACATGACATGCAAATTAGCATGGCCCTGAGACAGTTTAGAAATCCCAAAGCCCTAGTGAGAGGGAGCAGAGGCAGCTGGGCAGAAGCCACAGCCCTTTCTCTGCCAGGGCAGCTCTGCATTTGAGATCTGTCACCAGATGAGTGTCGGCATTGGAACTGCACCCTGTGTACAAACGAGGAACATTTAAAGACCAGCCCTTGACAGCTGGGAAGATGTCTCTCATCAGATGTAGCTCACTGATGTAGCTCATCAGTGTTCAGAGCTGGGCTCCTGCGGGCAGTGCAGCCCTCTGAGGGGAGCCGGGATGCTGGCCAGCATAGTACAGGAGTCCAGGGGGTTCCCACGGCGTGGACAGGCTACCGCTGCTGCTGCCTCTATTGCTGCTGCTTCATCCCTCCCATACCACGTGCCGCAGCACTCGGGTTGGTGTTTTTATGAGCAGCTCCTCGTGCGTGTGGGTGGGCAGCATGGCCTCCTAACTCTGAAAGCCAGCATTCAGTCCAAGAAGGTAGGAAAGACCAGGTAGACAAGGGAGTATGTTTTCTGTGTGAAATGCAGACACGAAAGCAGAGTGGAGTCACCTGAGGGAGAGCGGGGAACCCTGAGGCGGAGGAGACACCAGGGATAGGAGGGCAGTGGGGTGGATGGGATTGAAGGACACAGTCTGGAAACCTGAAAATGTCCTCATAATGAAACTATTTTGTGAAGTAATGATAATAATGTGATAATAATAGAGGAACCAGAACCGAGCAAGAGACTAACCTATTCTATCTGGGAGGATTGAATAACATTCTCGTTCCAACAGGTGGGTAAGTCAAGGAAAATTAAGTGGCTGTTAGACTAAATCTGATTGGTTTGTTTGTGCTGCTTTTTCTGCTCAGAGGATACTGATTTTTTCTTTTGGAGAGAGAGGCTTTTTCTGTATTACCATCTCTGTTGTATGGGACACAGATTCCTGAAGATGGTATTAGGTATGTATTAGGTATAAGAAGTAAGTAAATATTCATCATCAGTGAATACTAATGGAAACTCATATTAATGGGGATTAGTGTCAGCCAAAATTTATTGAACGCTTTTGGTATTTCTGTGTTTTGTATATTATCCTCATTTCACAACTGTGCAGGTGAACTTGTCTAAACCTACAGAGCTCATCAGTGGAAAAGCATAGGTACAAAGCCTGGATTCAGAATGTGTTCCAATAGGTAGTGCTGCTTCTTTTAATAGGTTGTTTAAACACAGTTGTGTTTTGGAACGGTGAGACCGGTAGGGCTTTTTATGTGGTAAAAGCAGTGCAACCTTACTCACAGAGGACTGTTGGAAATATTCTTTCTCAGTGTTGTTGGCCAGGAACTTATGCAGGGGCATCGGTGCAGAGCACAGACAAGGAGACACTCCCTGTCCTCTAAAGATTTGGGGGATGAGGGAGGGTGCTGGCTGCACACCTTTAGTACTGTCTTGCTCATCTGGGTGATTTCAAACCTGATGATCAGGAAGACATCATTTCTTCCTTTAATGACTACCTAGTTCTCCTCTGTTAGGACCGCCTTGGTCCGATGGGGCAGTAGAGGGAGACCTACCCTGACATTCCCTGGTAGACACTGGATCTGAATAATGGCCCACAAGGCCCTGAGATGAGCTTTTGTGTCCCGCTCTGCCCTGCTCCGCAGTTGTTTCCATTTGGTCTCATTCGCCCTGAACACTGTGTACCTAGAGGGTAATGTGGCAGATGTTGTGCTGCTGATACATGGCGCCATCTGGCTAAACCCCGGCTCCCTCCTAATTGATGGCTTGACTCCCGCTGAGAGTGAGCCGAGAGACACTTCCTAGAACCTGAGGCCTGGTCCACTGCCTCCATCCTCAAGCTGGTGAAACCTACTTTGTTTACCTCCTTACCTGTCCTCCTCAGCGCTACCGCTTTTCCCTTGCTTTGGGCCCTCCACACCGCAGGGCATCTTCAAGAATACAGAGCCTAGCATTGATAGTTCTTTTTTTCTCCCCAAGTAAATTGCAGCATTCTACAACAGATTTGAATGTGTTCACAAACACTGCTTCCTGTACAGTTCTCGCATCCACTCTCATTTTTAAAGGTAAAAAAAGTAATCCAGGCAGGTTTATCTAAGTACCAACATGCACTGCATGTTTTAGACCTCAGGCTGTGATTTAACGATTTATTCCAGCACATGGCAGTTACATCAGACAAGGTCCAAATGGACCTCCTTGACATTCCCAGCTCATGTACATCTTACTTCACTCAATCATTGACAACAACAATAGTGCTTTTATTAATACCCTTTTAATAACCACAAACCTTTAACACAGAAGCAATGTAACGTTATAAATCATTGTGGATTCTGGTATATTTCCCTTTAACCAATTTTACTTTTATATATATGCTGATGGTTTTAGTAATATAATGAAAATATAAAGAAAAGAACAAAACGTTTAAAGACTTTGTTACTATTGGATAATTAGAGGTGTTGGCTGTGAATATTTTCTCAACAGATTTAAAATTCATTGCTGTTCAGCAGAAAAAGGGATAGCAATGGACTGAATCTGAGGCCCTGGCACTGCTCTTTTATGTTTTGTTTTGTTTTGATTTTTTTTTTGATGCTGTGAGTGAAACAGATGCTCTTATACTGAGATACATCCCTAATCCCTGACTATATTACTTACACTTAGTTTCATTTTAACCATAAGTATCTCCTGATACTTAAATTTAATGGTTTCCAATAAGAGAATAACTTTATATTCAACTTTTTAGTTATTAAGAAATCAGTCATTTTACCGCTCTCACATCCAGCTACCTTTTTGCTGCCTGTGAACATTTGTCTTAGGAGATGAAAAATTAGATGTAGAAATCTGGTGGTTTTACCATTCCTTCACTTGCTTCCCAGATGAAATACTTGATGGCACTGAAGTTGGAAGTTGTGGTTTAAAACTTAAGAACTTTTGAAAAACATAAATAATGTAATAGCACTTGTACATAGGCCTGGGAATTTTATAGATAACCACAACTATAGGCTAAAAAGAAGAGAAAGTGAAGTTTTAATTTCTCTACTCTTTTCTGGGTACTTTTAGACTTTGAACTACACAAATGGCCTCATATGTACATTACATACTATGCTTGCCTGTGGGTAAATTATAGCCATTATGGTTTTTTAAAGTAATATTTTCCCTTGACTAAAAAAAAAAACGTTATTCTCTTTATAATAAAAAATATAGGAAAATGTCAAGAAAATTATTATCACTGGAAATAACTACTGACATTTAAGTGTAGTTTCAAATTAATGGAGTTCTTTGTTTTGTTTCATCAGTATAAGGGCATAAACCTCACAGCACTTGTCTTTCTTGTTCATAGTTGATGTTTTTTCCACTTGAGCCATGCCTCTAGCCTGGCTTTTTGTTATTTATATTGGAGATGGAGTAGCATGGATTTTTTGCTCAGGCTGGCTCTGAACAGTAATCCTCTGCATCTCAGCCTCCTACGTAGCTAGGATTGTAGGCAAGAGCCACCAGTGTCCAGTTCTAAATGAGTATTTTAAGGTATTCTTATGAACATATACATACAAATATATTTTCATACAAACTTAACCTCACTGTAGGTGCTGCGGCTCGGTTACTGGCAGCCTTCTGCTCTTTCCTCCACATTATCTTCTGGCATGATGTCTCCCCAGAGATGCCATCAGGCTTTGGTGACTTGATAATGGGGATCCTCTTAGGAGGCAGGAGTGGACATGAGGGAGAGAATGGAGCCACTCAGCATGGTCAAGGCTGTTGCAGGTATAATCAGGACCAGCAGAGCTGCACAATGAGGGCAGAGCCTGGCATCACCCCATGGGCCTCCCCAGGAGCTGTGAAGAGAGGAGTGAGGGTACCCCTCAGATGCCCAGCTGTATTCACCCATCCCTTTCCTGCTAAGCCTTTGTCCTCAGTGGGCACAGGTAGTCAGGGGTTGAGTGCTGGTCTTTCTAAGGTAGTGATGGTGGCTCTAGGTTCAGTCTCCATCTTCAGCAGGTTTCTGAGTGGTGGCTGTCGTGGGGGGAGGGTGAGAAGGTATGGTGTCTTCCTTCCTTTCTTCCTCACAGGGTGTTGTGGCAGTTCGAGAAATAGAGGTGTTCTGAGTTTGTCCCTCTTGCCTCCTTACGGTGTCGTCTGCTGTTGGCTGTGTGCAGTGGACGAGCCAGGCACGGGGTCTGGAGGTGGTGGACTGCCACCTGCCCGCCTGCCCATGAAGCGGCTGTGCCTTTCTGGCCTGCTGACCCCATGCGCGCCATGCAGCTCAGACACAGAGGTCATTACCAAGAAGCGGAGGCTCTGGGCAGTTCTGGGCAGGGCACAGGCCTCCCCAGACAACCACAGGGCAGGTGGGGATGGCTCTTCTGCTTGTGAGGCCCATGCCGCCCTCCATGTGAAGGACACGGTCAGAAAAGGAAGAAGCCTGCTTGTTCCCTCTCAGCCCTTCTCTTCCCTCCTACCCCTCAGAGTTTCTTCCCCTTTCTGTCTCACACTTTCTCCCTAACACATCCCGATCCACACTGGAGCAGCTGTCATGCAGGCCTCCCCTGGTCGCTGGAGTCGGTGGTGTCCTAGATGTTTCTCCAAAGTTGTCTTCTGAGCTGTGAACGTTCTCTCCTGCCTGAAGCTTCTAACCAGAGGCCTCTTGCTGCCCCAGGCCTGGGCCTGGCTGTGCTCACCGTCTTCCTGACTTTACCTTTCCTTGCAAAGTAGGCTGGAGACACACACTGCTTTGAGAACCAGACTCCTCCCAAGATACAAATGACTGCAGTGGTCTCGCTCCCAAAGGGAGCTGATGGATTGTTCAGAGTGCTTTTTGGCCCAGAGGGGATGGAGACAGCCAGCCTTCACAGGCCTGAAGGATTGGAAGGTGAAGCTATCCTTTGCCTCGCTGAGAACCTCTGAGAGCCTTCTGGTAGTGACTGATTGCTTTGGGAAAGTGAACAGATTTAGAATAGAAAAGGTGTTGAGGTGGCAGTCTTGAGGAACAAGAAGAGTTGTTTTTGTCTTTCTGGTCTCCTCTCTTGCACACATCACCTGTGGTGTGGTGGATGAAAACCTTGGAGTAGACTGCAAGGGGGGCTCAGCCAGGGCCTTGCATGTGGCTGGCTTTGTGTCACTGCCCTGTAGAGATGCCAGCATCTTCTTTCCGCTAGCTGCTGTTGGTGTGTTCCAGTAGCTGACAGCAGGATCCGGCATTGTAAAAACCAGGAGACCGAGTCAGCCTTGTCCCAGACGCAGCCTGCTGGCCGTGTGTGGGTTAGATGTCCTAAAGGATGGAGGCTCAGCAGAGGTGTGGGGGCCACAGCCATGGGGTTCGGCAGCTTCCACCCAGGGCTCCAAGCAGCTGGCAGTACAGTTAGCTTTCAGTCATTCAGGACAGTGTGATTAATCTGTGAGGGTGTCTGGTGTGTTGTCGGAAGCTGTGACAACAGAACACAAGTGAAGTGGGAGGGAGAGCCTGTAGTCGTATGCAGATGCCAGCCCCTGGTCTCTTCACAAAAAAAATTCCATTTGTCCAGTGTTTCTGGCTCTCTTCCTGCTGGCTTTAAAGTCTTGAGCTTCTTTAGAGAGGCCTCAGCTTGAACATCACTAACAAGGGGAATAAATGCTTGAGACATTGTCTATTTAATCCATCACAGCTTGCTATCATCAGAGTCCCAAACACAGCCATGTTTTAGCACAACACAGAGCCCTGAAAACAGGAGATGTGGTTGTCAGGGTTTGTATTTTGAGTAGAGTAGGTGATGACTGATGTTGTTGGACTTGGGCCTGCCGCTCCGGGGAGTGGGATGAGGCAGAATGTGTGTGTTTGGCTTATTGAGTTTTGCTTGATTTCTTCTTGCCCTCTGTTGAATATTTTTTTTCTTTTTTGTTTATGAGTTGGCATGAAAGCAGTAGCTTACAGATTTTTTTGTTTTTTGTTTTTTGATCATGGGCTTGAACTCTGGGCCTAGGCTCTGTCCCTGAGCTCTTCAGCTCAAGGCTAGCGCTCTACCACTAGAGCCACAGCGCCACTTCTGGTTTCCTGGTGGTTAATTGGAGATAAGAGTCTCACCGACTTTCGTGCCTGGACTGTCTTTGAACCAAGATCCTCAGATCTCAGCCTCTGAAATAGCTAGGATTACAGGTGTGAGCCACCAGCACCTGGCTACAGTTTGCCTTTACATAAAATATGAAGTTTTTTAGCAAAGATAAATGTGTTCAGTATTCTCGTCTTTTTCAAATAGGTAGACACTTGCAATTTTTCAACTACCTAATGGGCATAATCTCCCTCTTACCCGTTACTGTTGTTTATTTTTACTGGCTTGCTTGAAAACCCACGTTTGTAGTTCTTAGGTATTTTGATATTCATTACCTTAAAAAAAAAAACATTGTCACTTGTGGGTTTTTTTGCTTTGTTTTGTGTCTCATATCCTTTAATATTCCTTTCACTGGCAATCTATGAATAATGAACTCTGTCTTTGTGTATCTAAGGATATGTGTTCATCTTGCTCAGCCCTGAATGATGGCCGAGTACGGATTTTGAACCCCTGTCAATGTGAAGGCCTATCACTCATTTCTCTGCCATCTAATTGGGTTGATAAGACAGTAGAGTAGTAAAACTGTTGCCTGCTCCTCTCATGATAAACTGCCCCTTGCTTTCCTGCTGCCCTGGGAGATTTCTATCTTGGACTTGACGTGCTGCAGTCATGCGCTGATGTCTGTGCTTAGATTTATTCTACTTACTACTTGGCAACTTCTCTATCTGAGATCTTCTATCTTTAATTAGTTCCGGAAAATTGTCAGCTATTATATATTAAATTTCCATTATCTGTCTCCAGTTCCTTCTTCTACCCTCCTTTTAGACATAGAGAAGTGTCTTTGTGATCTTCTTCTACCTTTCCTACCTCTGTGTATGTGTGTTGTATACAAAGTCTTCACTCAATACATTTCTCACTACTAGATCTTCCAGTTCATTCATTCTAGTTTTTCACCCCACTATTGATTTTTGTATCCGGGGATTGTTTTTATTCCTTTTCAGAGCATTAAAAAAAAAATCTTCCTGGAGATAGTAAACATTGTTGCTAAAGGTTGGATTTCTTCAGGTGTGCTGGAATTTTGAGATGCAACTTTAATTGTTTTTGTCCTCTTGGTCCCCTTCCTACAACTTGTCCTGACAGATTTGCAGGAACCTGGTCCCCAGGCCTCTGGTCCATCACAGTTCCTAAGGGTGTGTCTCTGGATACTGGAGCTGCCTGGTGGCCACGCACCAGCCAGCCCGGGGGCCACGCACTGGCCAGCCCAGAGGCCATGCGCCGGCCAGTAGTTATCGTGGCAATAGGTAAAAAGGGTAAACTCCATCCCCGTATTTCTCTAGATGAAAAGTCACAATCTCCAGTCATTGTCAGCACACATTTAGGGCTCCACTGGTAAAATCAGAGAGTCTGAGTCCAGCATTGTCCATCTCAGAGCCTAACCCTGACCATGGCCCTACCAGGCAGGTGTGTAGCTTCAGCTCTGGCCCCCTCCCCCACCCTGGTGTTCTGCTCCATAGAGATGCTTAGCTCAGCATTTGATCGTATTTATCATCTATGGCTTGAAAGTCTCTCATTTTACATTTGATCTGTCATTACTTTTTTTTTTTTTTTTTTGGTGCTAGTACTGGGGTCTGAACTCAGGGTCTGGATGCTGTCCTTGAGCTTTTTTGTTTAAGGCTGGCTCTCTACCACTTGAGATATAGCTCTACTTCTATCTTTTTGCTGCTTAGTTAAAGAGTATCACGGACTTTTCTGCCTCAAAGGATTTCAAGGGCAGCATTAATATTTAACCTTGGTCTTCGCATCTTTAGAAGGTGACACAACTGTCCTTCCTGCCGGTGACAACACTTTGTGAAGGATAAAGGCACGGTACAACTTTTGATAATTAGGGTAATCAGTATCGTGTTTCACCATTACTGCATTTGAGTAAGGACATTTGCCATGGGTGGGGAGGTGGTAGAGTACTTTAGCCATAATAGAATTAAGTATCCCCAGAGATTTAGTTGTGTGCTAAGTGCTGTCAGCAATTAGGTTATAAATTACACAGTGGTTTCTTGAAGTAAATGGATTGTGGCTTTCTTTTTATTTTACTTTTAAAGTTGCATGCAGTGAAAGAGAAATTGTGTTTCATGGTAGTATAGCTTTGCTCATTAGTTGCTGGATTTCTCTCTTTTTTTTAATTTTAACCCAACATTGGCTTCTTGGGCATAATTTATCATTTGATATTAGGTACTTATTTTTAATTGTTATTGTAAAAATGATATACAGAGGAATTGAAGTTATATAAGTCAGGTAATGAGTGCATTTCTTTTTTAACTGTGTCTTCTTTTCCCTCATTTTCACCCAGCTTTTCCTTCCTGGCACACCTGCCCCACAAGTTGTACAGTTTATTTTCAACATAGTATCAAATAAGTATCACTACTGTATTTGTACCCCTTTGTCACAAATATTGGGTACTTTCATATGCATATAAAATGGCCAGACCTGGCCTGTAATCCTAGCTACGCAAGAATCTGAGATCTCAGGATCACCGTTAAAACCCAGCCCAGGCAGGGAAGTCTGTGAGACTCTTATCTCCAATGAACCACCAAAAAAGCCAGAAGTGGGGCTGGGTAAAGCTTCAGCCTTGAATTGAAAAATCTAAGGGGCAGCACCCAGGCTCTGAGTTCAGGTCCTAGTATTGGTGTGTGCATGCCCACACATGCACACACACACACACTACACAATGCATGGAAACCAAACTTGCTGTGGTGTCTTTGTTTTTCTTTTTTTTTTTTGTCAGTCGTGGGGCTTGAACTCTGGGCCTGGGCACTGTCCCTCAGCTCTTCAGCTCAAGGCGAGCGCTCTACCACTTGAGCTACAGCGCCACTTCCATGTCTTTGTTTTTCTGATAATCATCTCTTACTTGGTGTTGTTAGGACCTGGAGAGTGGCACTGTCTTTATTCAGTCTTGTAAACCACATCCAAAACAAAACAAGCTGTGCTTCCTCAGGTGGCACACATCCAAAGGGGAAGTGACAGTTTGTCTCTTCACAAGCAGTCATCGCTGGAGATAGTAGGCTGGAGCCTGGTTTGTGCTTTTAACTGACCTTTAACAAAAAGAGAAAAGGAAAAAAGAAGGGAGGGAGGGAGGAAGAAAAGAAGGAAGGGAAGGGAAGGGAAGGAGGGAAGGGAAGGGGAAGGAGAAGGAGAGGGAGACTATTCTTGTTCCTGTATTTTCTCTTACATCCCCTGGAGTCTAGAATGCTTCCTGCACGATTGCCAGTGACAGCCATGTAGCCTCAGTCTCCCAAACTGAAGTTAAGTGTGGAAATGTGGCACCCAGCCACACTCATTCCTACTAGTACACAATCAGTGCCAAAACAACCAACAGCTATGGACCAGTAGAAACAAACAAAACCACAAGAGACTGCATTGCACAGTTCCTCTCCCATCTTCCACACGTCCACTTCCAGCGGTGTCCTGGAGAGCCAAGGTGGCTTAGAGAAACCAGAAATAGAAAGACTTAGGCAGGCAGAGCTGCCTGAGGGAGATTTGCAGCAGAATGACCAAGATTCAAGTGCCGAGAAAAGGTTCTAGCAGATTAGAGGCACAGGATACAGGATGGAAATTGAAAGTGGCGTTATTTGAGTTGAGGCCACGTTGCACAGATGTACACAGAGAAGCAGACCCTACTTAAAGTACAATCAAAAGATGGCACTGTCAGCTGGGCACCGGTGGCTCACGCCTATCATCTTAGCTGCTTGGAAGGTTCAGATCTGAGGATCGTGGTTAAAAGCCAGCCCGTCTATGAGACTCTTATCTCCAATTTACCAAAATTGGAAGTGTCACTGTGGCTCAAGTAGTAGAGCACTTGCCTTGAGCAAAAAAGCTCAAAGACAGCGCCCAAGCCCACCCATAGTTCAAGCCCTACAACTGACAAAAAAAAAGGAAGAAAGAAAGAAAAAAGATGGGACTGTCATCCAAACCCCCAGCTTCCCCTAGGAGAACACATACACTTGAGACTACCCTGAGTTGGGCGCCTTTGTTATAGTGCTTCTACTAGAAAATCAAATCGGTATTATATCTCCTATACTTAATGCTTTTCCCCTTGAGAAGATGCTGCGGCCACTATTTGCATTCCCTTCCATGTGTTTATCCAGCCTTTTGTCAGAGGGGAAACTGCCTTGTGCATAGTCTGAAATAATTGGAATAATTGGAAGTATAATGAGAACCAACAGGTATGCTCCCTTGTGCTTCTTTTCACTTTGCAAAGTAAAATTATCTCTGATGGGACTCCGATTTTAGAATTTAGGCAGACTTGGTAAATGAATTGTTTTCTAAATGTAAGGTGGTTGGTGTCCCAAAACCAGGTGTTAGAAGATCTCTTTAAGCTTCCCAGTAACATTTGCACATTTACTGTGATGAAGTAGCAATTTGCAGTATAAAGCTGATTACAGAAATCAAGCTATAGCTGAAATGTATTTTTTAAATTCATTCCTATTATTACCTGTTCTTTTTTTTTCTTGATACATGTAGCATCATCATTAGTAATGTTCTCATGTCCTTGAGAGATTTTCTTTTAGTAATTAGCAGGAATTGGTTTTAAAAAATGCTATGCAGGGTCTATATTAGCCACTCACCACATTTTACATTGTTATTCACCTTGTAAGAAATACTTTCAGATTCATAAAGAAGTCAAGAGGCAGGTACAGATTTCCCACATACCCCTTTGTGCCCACATCATTATAGCATTCAGCATGTCATCCCTACCAGAGCAAAGGCATGTGCTATAGAACTGATGTATTATTACACATTGACATCGTCATTAGCAACACAACCTGTAGCTTACATTGAGTTCACTCTTGGTGAACTTGTGTTTTCTGGTCTTGGTGTTGGGACAGGTATACAGTGAATGGGTACAGATGGTGGACACGTGGTACAGAGTGGTGCCAGTGACCAGAAAGTACCTCTGTGTGCCACTTGATTTCCAATTGCACCTGTTGATCTTTTCACTGTCCAGAATGTGTCATGCATTCACAGATACCAAGACCTATCTACCCAGGAAATCCTAAGGAATCAACAAAACCAGGATTAATAAGCAATTACAGCATAGTTGCAAGATAGAAGCTTACCATAAAAAAATGTATTGCTGGGGCTGGGAAGGTGGCTCAGTGGTAGAGTGCTTGCCTTGCATGCTCAAGGCCCTGGGTTCGATTCCTCAGCACCACATACGCAGGGAAAAAAAACCGGAAGTGGCGCTGTGGCTCAAGTGGTAGAGTGCTAGCCTTGAGCTGAAGAGCTGAGGGACAGTGCCCAGGCCCAGAGTTAGGCCCCACGACCGGACCCCCCCAAAAAAATAAAAATAAAAAAAAATGAATTGCTTTCCTCTACGCCAACAACAAACAATGGAATTTGAAGTTAAAAATACGCAACCAACATTGGTACTACCCCACATAAAATACTGTGTTTTAAACCTAGCAAAATGCATACAAAGGTCATTCTGAGAAAACTATGAAACTCAAATCAAAAGGCTAAATATATGGAGGCACGTCTTGTGTTCATGGAAGACTTGATTTGTCCCGTCAGAGCATAGATTCAATGCAATCTAAAAGTCTCAACCAAAAGCCTCCAAAGGCCCCGAGAAATAAAGCCCAGTGTTTGTCTGGGTTGTGCAGGGTTGGTGATCACTGCATTGTGTGTGAAGCTGTCTCTATGGTCACCACAGGGTAAGGTGAGTTCCCCATGCTTTCTCCTTTAGGTTGCCTTTGAGACTCAGGCCTGGTCTGGGGTCCAGCTGGAAGAGTGTGGTCACAGGAACTGCCCTTCATGGAAGTCTGTGGAGACGAGTTATCTAGATCTGAGTTGTGGAAGTGGGATGAGTAAGTAAGGGAATCCCCCAGATACTTCCAGGATATTGAGAAGGAGCTGGGCAGGAAGAACAAGAGGCAGCATTCTGGGGATGTTGACCAGGTTGCTTTGTACAAATTCACCCACATTAATTGCAAGGTACCTGGCTTGTTCTTCATATTTTACAAGTTGTTTTTGCTTATACACATGCCTGTGTTCCTTGCCCTCGTTACTCAAATTTTGTCTTTTTGTGTAAGTAATGCTTATATATGCATAACACGCATAAACATACATAGGACATTTTGTTGTAAACATAAAACTTAGGCAAATTAAACCAAAAGAGGAAAATTCATTTTCTGTATTTCTCAACTAGTACTGGCTTCGGCCATGCATCATGGGTAACATAGCCTGCTCTCCTTCAATATGGAAATAATGAAATTTCTCCTTAGGACATAACTACTACCCACATTTTCCTATCTGATTCTTTTTCTTTAGGTGTTGTTCTGATTCTTCTTGCAGATTTTTCTTTAGTTGTCATCTTCTCAGCTCAGCATTTCAGCTAGAAGAAGCAGGGACTAAATAAGATTTCTCTCTTAATTGTGAAAGTGATACAAAATGATTACTAAACTGAACAGTCTATAAACAGTCAAGTTGTAGCATTTTTTGTTTCTAACTAGTATTTTCTCTGTGTTGTTATTTTTCATTGGCTGGCGGTGGTGAGAGACAGAAACCAGGAAATTACTTTCCCAGGACTGGATTAATCCTATTAACAAGTAAATAAAACGTTGAAACCCTCTTTCTTTATTTCGTGTCATAGCACTTTCCTGTATCGTTTAATAATAGCAAATATTTATTGAACATGTCATGCAATAATCATCCTCTGAAATAGTTTAGATATGTGACATGTTTTACATATTTGGAGTTATCATGTACATCTACTATATTACTCATTTAATTGTCCCAAGAGGCCCAGATCTAGGCATGATTATTTTAGTCTAGCTGCTGGTCTAAGCATGATTGTTTCCTGCGTTTGTGGTATGGGACCAGTTGTAGGAGTATTTGAGAAGCTGCCAGTGTTTACAAGGCTGGCGAGCAGTAGAGCTGGTATAGACCCAGACCCAGCTCCGGAGCTGGTGCTCTGAACTGGCCGCATCTACTCACTGTCATTCTGAAGCATCTGTTTTTCTTTTAAATATTTATTTATTTGATTAATTATTTATTCAGTTATCTGTCGCATGGGTTGTGCTTTCTTGCCTGGTGGTGGTGTTTTGTGAGGCTTCTCTGGACCTCAGTCCTCTATGCGTACGTAGTGTTTCTTGGCAGTATTGCTGTAGCGTGCATTCATGTGACTCCTCAGTAGTGAGTGTGGCTCACTCTAGGCTCGAAGACGGCAGAGTGCAGACCACCTTTTGTGTGGGCCCAGGCAGCGGGTTCTCACACCAGCACCACAAAGGTTTCCACCCGAGGAAGCTATGCCAAGGAAAGGGGGGGTACTTCACAGCTGACGGGTGAGTGGACATGTTGATAGCTGACTTCTGCAAAGCTCAATGAAATCTGGCCATTCTGCTCCATCTCTGAAGCAGGCAGCACAGAGATGCATTTCATGGCCCATGTCCTACCTGCCCAGCATTGTGTTGCCTGGCTGAGGGGTGGGCGTAATGAGTGAGCTGGAAAGCTGGGGCAAAGCCCTAGGGGGTACGTACAGGCAGCTTCAGGACTAGAGATCTCTTGGGGGAGGAAAGACCCACGGAGAGGTGGCAGGAGGACAGTGTGGACACTCTCCATGGTGGTCTCTGTAAATGCCATGTGCTGAGGCAGAAAGGGAAAGTTACACTTCCTTAGTTTACCTAGACATGGCCTGGTGGAAAGAAGTCCCTTGCTTGATGGAGATGGAACCACTGGCCGGTTATGTCTGCACAGAACCTCGAAAGGACAAGGGGTACAGCTCAGATCCACGACCCATCTTCCCTTGGACCTAGCTCTGTTACACTATGACCAAACATTGTGAGAACTTGAGTCTTCTTGAAATTCACTGCAGGGCAGCGATGGTGTAATGAAGTGCCATTGGTATTTGTAGAGTGAGTTTCCTTTGACAGTAGTGATAACTCATCCAGTGCTGTACAAATATGGACCCTCCCTCCCCCCACCAGCTGACATGGGGGGAGGCATTTATATATCAGCCATTGTGACTGCCAAGAAGCTCAACTTTGCCACCTTTGTATTGTTACATATTTAGTCTCTGTCTCCCAATCTGTCTCTTTCTCTTTTTCCCCCTCTCTCTCTTCCCTCTCACTCTACCTCTCTCCTCTCTCTTTTCTCTCTTCTGTCCTCTCTCTTCTCTCCTGTTTGTTGGTTTGTTTTAAGGCCATGCTCTGCCACTTGAGCCACAGCATCACTTCTGGGCTTTTCTCAGTAGTTTATTAGAATTGAGTCTCATGGAGTTTCCTGCCCCTGGCTTAGAGCTGAGATCCTCATATCTCAGCCTCTGAGTAGCTATGAATGCAGGCATGAGCCTTGCTTATTTGGCCTCTTCTTGTGAAGATATGGCCAGGAGACAGATCATTCTTTCCCACTCTCCTCCACCTGCTTCCCAGCCCGGTACAGCTGTTCTACTCTGACATTGAGACTGCACACATCTGTGGGCTGAGGCGGACTTGTCTTTCTGTGCCTGACTTACTTCACAGAACATAATGATCTCCAGTTCCCTCGTGTCATGGCAAAGGGAGGGCTTCCATTCCTTTTCCTGGCCAAATAGTACTTCATTGTATGTAGTACTTCATTCATGTGTACCACAGTTCTTTATCTCATGTTCTGGCTTTGTCACACTGAATGGGGACCCTGAGGTCTGTCACCTGATTACTATAGCTCCCAAGCTGGTGCCAGTACTTACATAGCCATCAAGCCGGGTGTGTCTTTGAGAGGTGCTGCCATGTTGCCTTGCCTTCCTGAAGCTTTAAGATGATTCAGGTTTTCTGTTTCTTTTTGAATCCGTTATCATGGTTGATGTTTTTCTAGCAACTTGTCTATTTCACCTAAATTTTCATAATTTGTTAACTTTAGAATATGCCTCTTAAACCTGCTGTAGCTATTATTTGGTCTTAATTATTTATGTTTCTCTAGCTATTTGCCTTATCCAACAAACTTCTGGTAACAGTTTTTTTCCTAATCCTTTCCTTTCTGTATGGATGAGCTCTTCTTCAAATCTGCCTGTAAATTTGAAAGCAAACTTTTGCTGCTGCTTTATCTGTTTACATACCTATTCTGTAATCTTCCACGTTGAAAATAAAGTATCCCAACTTCCTGGGGCCTGTGAGATTTGAACTCACGATCTGCGAAAAGAGTCACCCAACACTCAGTCAGTCGGGCTAGGAATCTGTATTAGCTGTAGCTACTGCCCTTCACTATACAAAGACGCTGAAGAACAGCAACCAAGCTCAAAATGGGGTAGGCTTATTGGGGGGGGGGGGATAGCAGGGGGGCCACCACAGGTGGCCAGTAGTAGTTTCGCAGTTGGCAAAGAAGTAAGTTACAGAAGCAGAGCTTGCAGTTAGTGATTACAAAATGGTGATTACAATTCCAGTCATTCCGATCCCAACTTCCCTTTTTCAGTTCCTGGTTTTGAGTTTGATAGTGACCAGAACACATTCCAAACTTCTTAATCACACCCAAAATCCAACCACCTTCCATATTTTTGGCTCTTTTTGAGTTTTACTGTTATTTACTGAATTCCAGTAACCTGGTATTTAACTCACTAGTTCACTTCAAGCCTTTATCGTTGGAATTTCTCCTTTTACTGACTAGCCATGGATTTTTTTTCCTCTACAGGGAGATCCTGCC
Source organism: Dipodomys spectabilis (assembly GCF_019054845.1). Lineage (NCBI taxonomy): Eukaryota > Metazoa > Chordata > Mammalia > Rodentia > Heteromyidae > Dipodomys > Dipodomys spectabilis. The sequence continues at coordinate 896,397 of NW_024871277.1, forward strand.
TTTCAAGTCTGGCCCTATTTTTAATCATCAATGATTTTGTCCTCTTTCTGATTTCACATTGTATATTCATTTTGGGGGGGGTCGTCACAAAAATATATCCACTTTAACAAGACGAGTTCTTTAAGCCATTTCTGTTTCCTGCTGCATGGTGGGGGGTTTTATGATAGAAGCTTGTGTTGGCTTTGGAACTTTGTAAGAGTTCTTTGAAGGCTGAGTTGAAAGTATGTTCCTGCAGGGGGACTGTCAGTGAGGCCCCGTCCAGAGTGTGAGTTACAACTCCACGCGTGCCAACAACAGGCCAGCGCTTACGGCTGTCCTTAACACATTTCTTGAGCTAGGCCAAGATGGTCTACCACTAGAGGGCAGACCTTTTCCAGTTCATGTACTAGGGGCCTGTGGCAGAGAAGAGGGGAGGGCTGGAGCCAATTATTTTACAGGACCCTAGGCATGAGCCCCCAGCCTTCTGAAGGCCGGAGCACAAGCTACTGTCCCCAACTGCTCAAGCTGTAAATTTAGAAGTTTTTCTTTTAAATATTTATTTATTCGGCATTTTTAAGTCTTCTAGCTGAAGAAGGTTTCTTCTGACTTCCAGATCCTCCCATATTACAAGAAGGAAGGATTTGAATCTTTTTTCTAAAATTGAAATGTGTGTTTACTTCCTGTGTGGCACTTCTTTAGAAGTTACAGTTCTAGGTCCGTTCCATGTTTTTAGATCCCAGTCAAGGGCAGAGAAGTGGGAAATTTGCAGTAGCTGCCATTTTGAGTTAACTCTTAATAATACACAGCATGTGATCTCATTTAATCCACCATCTCTGTGAGATCTGTTCCATCATTTATATAGTAAAGATAAGGTCACTGGAGCTCTGGGAGATTCAGTTTGCTGTCTATGAGATCTGTTCTGTCATTCATCTAGTAACATTGAGGTCATTGAAGCCTAGGAGAGAGTCAAAAGACTCTTCCAAGGTTGTTGAACAAATAGTCATTCATTATGGCAGCCTTAGGTCATCCAGAAAAAGAAATCGTGCTTGATGAAATCTCTTTGTACTTGGTGTTCTGCTTTTACCAGGTGGCAGGATATGTAATCCATCTTAAATGTCCATTTAAATCGTGTTACCTTCGATGAGGGTGGAGCTCCCTTAGTAAAAAGATAAGTATTGCAAAGTTTACCTTTTTTTTTTCCTGCTTTGCTTCCTCTAAGAAAAATTACTCATAGAAAATCTCCTAAGGATGTTTCTGGATATCAAATCCCAAAATATGTTTGTCACCCTGAATGAGAGAATAAACTTTAGCCAAGAACTTGGGAGCTGAACTGATGAGCATGGATTTCCTTTCTGGCATAATGCATCTCCAGTTATTTTGTTCCTCCAGTCAGCCCAGCCTTCTGCCAACTGTGTAGTATTTAGTGGTCGTGTTAATAGATACCTCCTCCTTCAAAAGTATTGCTTTTTATTTTTTTAATAGCTTCAGATTTTCCAGTTGGCCTTTGTTGTTGTTGTTGGTCATGGGGCTTGAACTCTGGTTCTGGGTGTTGTCCCTGAGCAAAAGAAGCTCAAGGCAAGCACTTTACCACTCGAGCCACAGTGCCACTTCCAGTTTTCTTGCCTGGGCTGGTTTTGAACCGTGATCCTAAGATCTCTGCCTCCTAAGTAGCCAGGATTACAGGCGTGAGCCACCCGTGCCCAGCTCTTGGCCTTTTTTTTTTTTTTTTTTTTTTGGTACCAATACTAGGGCTTGAACTCAGGGGCTGGATGTGTCCCTTAAGTTTTTCGCTCAAGGCTGTTGCTCTACCACTTGAGCCATCCTACCACTTCTGGCTTTTTGCTGGTTAATTTGTTTGCCCAGCCTGGCTTGGAACTGAGATCCTCTGGATCTCAGCCTCCTGAGTCACGAGGACCATAGATGTGAGCCACTGGCTCCTGACTGCACTTGAACCTTACTGCTCTAAATGGAACCTGAAGACTGGACTTCCCAGTACACTGATTTTCACATCGAGATGCTTTGAGGTGTTGCATTCCTTGGGAATATTTTCAGGGAACCTGTTTTTCCCCCGTGTGACATTGTTTCCACATTCCTAGTTTGGGGGTAGGTAGTAAAACTGTCATGTCTAAGTGTTGTTCTTAAGAAAGATTTCGTTCTCGTAAAATAACCAGGTCCATTCACCCAGAAAAGTCAGGACCAGGAGAGCTAGGAAGATGCAATGGCCCTGGTGGTTCCTTCCATGCCAGGCCTGTCCTTGATACTGTGTAGTACCTTCCGGTCCCCGCTGGCATCCTCCTCTGCCTGCCTACATGCGGCCGTGCTGAAGCCCGGCACTGGAGGAGAGTGAAGGTCGCTAACACCCTGCAGTTTAACCTCCCCTTCCTGATAGTCTCTTTGCTTCTCCCTCTTCTCTTGCCTCTACCCAGAGGGAAAAGGAAGACCAGAGGAAGAGCCAGGGGTCAGGATGCCAAACTCCAGGTCTCTTGTCCTTTTTAAGCATGGAGGAAGCAGAGGAAAGTGAAAACTAGTTTCGAGTTGTTTTGTAAGTGAAACCATAGCAACAAAAGGAACAGTGCATCGTTTCTATCTTAGTAATTCATCCTGTTATACTGCATGTCGTGGCTCCCAGCCTCTTGCGTTGTCTACATGCTAGTCTAGAAAATGCTTTGGTCATTTTTTTTTTCCTGTCAGCCTTTTCATCTAGTAACTCAGGTATGTTTCTTAGTCCTGGTACCTTCTCATTGATAGAGTGACTTGGTAAAACCCGTACTTTAAGGTTAAGTCATACCCATTTAAACTGCATAAAAAGGGCAGATTGGCACAAGATTCATAGACAAGTAAACTTGGGGAAATAAAGGGTTTTTTTGCTTATTCTTGACTCCATTTCTCTTCAGAAATTAAGACAACTGGAAGACACCTATAAAGCTACTCTTCAAACTGAACAGTTACTTTCCTTCTTGCTTCAGTTCTGTCTGCATTAGGCTTGCCTTCCTTCCCATCTCCTTTCTTCTTTTCTTCTCTTTTTCCCCAATTGAGCTGTTACAGTCTCCGGAGAAAGTGACCGTTAATTTTCTTAGAAGAATTTATTTCTTTATTTGCATGCAGGGATGTGAACGGGGACAGGACTTTGTAAGCTTTTCCCCATATGCGTTCACCCACATGGATGTCACCACATATTTTAGAAAAGGAGGATCCTTTTTTGGGGGGGGCGGTCCAGTCATGGGACCTGAACTCTGGGCCTGGGCGCTGTCCCTCAGCTCTTCAGCTCAAGGCTAGCGCTCTACCACTTTAGCCACAGCGCCACTTCCGGCTTTTTTCTTTTTGCTTATGTGGTGCTGAGGAATCGAACCCAGGGCCTCAGGCATGCAAGGCAAGTGCTCTACCACTGAGCCACCTTCCCAGCCCCAAAGCAGGATCTTGAGGCAGAATACTAGTCTTTTCCCTGCTTTCTAACGGGCCTCATACATCCCTGTGCTATCATCCACATTTGTTTTCACATTCTATAAGTAGAATCGAACCTTTAATGATTTCACTGATTAACTTACATGACAAGAGTGGAAAGCTGGGCAGATAGTGAAAGGGCCCTTGAATAACTGAATCCGGTTGTCCCTCAGTGACTGTGGGATTGAATGTTCCAGAACCCACCTCATTTCAGAATCCAGGGATGATTACATACCTTGTATAAAAATGACACACTTACTTAGCTATAACCCATGCAAACTCTCCCCTAGACTTTAAATCCTTTTAGTAGTCTAATCTTAGAGCAATTTCAATACCTAATAAAATGCAGATGTGATATGAATAGTGATTAAACTATTGTTTAGGAAATAATGATAAGGAGAAAAACTCAATGTGTTTGGTGCAGACAGTCTTTGCCTGAACCTTTTCCCTCTGCTGTGAGCTGAGACCATACATGTGGAACCCATGCATACAGCCCAGCTGTTACTGGAAACTCCAGAGTTGACATCAGAGGCCCCAGTGAGCATCACCGCTTGCACGCAGCTCTCTCCAACTGGTTGCCAATCCAGACACGAGTGTACCTTCCGCTGGCTTTGTTTAAGCAGCAGATGGTACCTAGTTGCGTACCCTTTCTTTACACTGGACCTGGGTCCTGTTTCTGTTTGTTTTTCCACTGTAAAAAGACTACTCGAAGTGTATGTAGATTTGTCTGTAGCTCTTTTCTTGTAACTGTACTATTAAATCTTAAGATCTGCATTTTTTTCCACCCACCAACACAATTTAACCATTTCGGTACTGCTAAATAGCAAGTCCAGTCAATAATCCATTCATCAGATCTAAATAAAATAACTAATTTACTCCTTGTGAATATATTCTAAGTGGGCTAACCTTCAATAAGAGCTTCTAGAAACTAAATGAACTGGTCTTTTATGTCTCATAGACATTCTATAGTAATAGTAAAGATGTAATGTCAGAAGCAGAGAATTATTCTTCTCTTAGATGCTGGTAACATTTCTGCAGATATTTATGAATACTTTATGAGCTTTGCTATATTTCATAATTGAAAATTATAGGATGCATTAACACAAGTTAACAGTCTCTTAAAAACAACAGAACTTGGGGGGCAGGGCAGGGACATGGGCTCAGCGATTGGCTAGGTGTGACATGAAATCCTAACCCCATACACACTGGCTATTGAGCTTCCAGAAAATGTCTCCCATCTCTCTCCCTTTCTCTCTCTCTGTATATATAGATATAGATATATCTGATTATGTGTAATAATATGTGCTTTATGAATATTATGTTAAAGTCAACAAATGCGTAAGTCCTTCAGATATGATCAATGCTAAATATGTGGTTATGACTTTATCTCTGGGACTAGACCTTCTGTTTTTAGTTCTAAACATTCTGTTACTGTCGGAGCCAGCCCCTCTCTCCCAGCCTCTTCTCTGTGGTAAAGCACACCACAGAGCACACAGTAGGACCAATGCCTGGGCTTCATGGCTCCACTGTTGCCCGCTGTGCCCTGTGAGAGCTAGGTCCCTTCCCAAGAAGACAGCCCTTATAAATATGTTAGAAACAATCACAAGAAAGAAAAAAATACATTTGAATCCTTATCTTGGGGTTCATTTCACCCAACATCAACTTATCTGACCATTTCTGTTTGTCTCAGACATAATACTTTGTGGAGGGGAAGGGAAAAAACAAATTTTTTAAATAGGGACACAGGTAGATCCATTGCAACAATGAGATGCACAAGACGTTATGTCGAAAAATGAACTTTACAACTTTGGCTGCGGGGGGGGGGGGGCAAAGGGGAGGAAAGATGGGAAGGGATGGGAAGGGGAAGCAAAGGAGGAGGCAACGATGCTTGATAAGAAATGTACTCATTACCTTGCTCTTGTAATTGTAACCCCTCTGTGTGGTATTTTCACAATAAAAAAATAAAAATAAATTTTAAAAAAGGCACTCTCAGTTAAAGTCAGAAAAAGAAGAAGAAGACGACAACGCTGACAAGCCCTAGCGCTGAGGGAAGGAGTGCTCAGCTGAGCGGGAGGTGTGGAAGTACTGGAAGATTCTAATCTGATTTGTAAAACTGGAGAGGGAAGGGGTGATATTGCCCAAAAGACATGCACTCATGACCTGCCTTCTGCAATTGGGACCCCTCTGTACGTCACCTTTACAATAGCAGTAAAAATTAAAATTTAAAAAATGTAATGGAAAGTTTTAGAAAGGAAGACTGAAGATAAAAGGGGAGCCGCTGGATAGGAAAGAGGGGAGAAGCACAAGGCCCACTGGGGTGAAGAACAGGATGGAAGCACACCGTGCACGGGTGTGTATGAACATGTCATCCCAAAACCTGTTGTGCAATCAATAGACGCTCAGAATTCATTTTCATTTAAAGGTACAGTTTGCAAGAAAATCATTCTAGACAAGTGATGTATTACCACCCCCCCACAGCCTTTCTGGGCATGGGTCTGGTACTCTGAGAGATTATAAGCATTGTAATTCCAGAGGCACAGATTGACAAGGAGAAGATCTGGTGCTATTAAGACAGTGGGGCAGACTTGAACCTGTGATGATGGCTGCCCGACCCCGCTCAGATAGGACATGGAAGCCAAAGAGAACATCAAGCCTCTTCTATAGACAGGGCTGCGGGGTGGCATGCATATGTGAAGTCGTATATTTATATACGCATCGCACAAGGCCCGGCTGGGATATGGAGGTTATAACCGAGTGTGTAAGAGATCGCTTGCCACGCTTCCTGCTATCCGCTGCTCACGGTAGAACGACTTTCTATGATCTCTTACAATCTACTTTTGCCATATTGCAGCTCAAGGTTAATGCAACACAAACAACATTACTTAGGCTTGTGACTTGAGGGCATGAAGCTCTAATTTGGGGTGAAAATGACCCCATAAATTGCCTTCGAAGCTTTAGTGCTTTGGGCGAGTTCTCATTCTTTCCCCACCCCCAAGTTATTGAACATTCTATAAAACTTAAAACTTCTTGCCTCTAAAAATATGCCCTCAACTCTTTATTATCTGGGGGGAAGAAAGTGTTTTATAGGTTATTTTAAAAAAGGAAAATGTGGGCAGTGTGCTCATGGTTTCTGGACAGGTGAAGCCACCCCAGGGATGAGGAGGATTTCGTGCGATGTGGATGAATGGGAGGCACCATTCCCGCCACCTCGGCAGGCAAGAAAAGATGCAAGCAGGGTTTGTTCCAGCCACTTGCAGCTCTTGGTTCTTATTTCCTTTTTCTGTGCTAATACTGGGCCTTGAGCTCAGGGCCTTGGTGCTGTTTCTTAGCGTTTTCTTTCTCGAGGCTGGTGCTCTGCCACTTGAGCCACAGCTCCACTCCTAGCTTTTTGCTGGTTAATTGGAGATGTGAGTGTCTTTGGACCATGATCTTCAGATCTCACCCTCCTGAGTTGCTAGGTTTCCAGGCATGAGCCACCAGTGCCCGGCCAAGGTCCGTCCTTCCTTCCTTCCTTCCTTCCTTCCTTCCTTCCTTCCTTCCTTCCTTCCTTCCTTCCTTCCTTCCTTCCTTCCTTCCTTCCTTCCCTCCCTCCCTCCCTCTTTCTTTCTTTCTTTCTTTTTTTGATACGCAGGAAAGGATGACAGAGCAGCCATAGTCGGTCACTAGAACCTGCTCCTAGCAGAATGCTTCCCATTACCTTTTTAAAACTAGGCAGATTCCCCCCCTCCCCGCCTTTGGGGTTCACATAGGATATGGTCTAACGATGCTTCTTGCTCCCACTCCCAGAAGCAGGAGCCTGGCCTCCAGCTACTTAGCAGCAGCTAGAAAGTCAAGCTGACCTGCTAGGGAGCACTGGGCACCAAGCACAGTTCTACCGGCCCCTCTCCTCCCCCCACCTCTTCCCTATCTGCACCTAAAATCGTCTCCGCCTCTGGTCCCTACCTGAGCCCCTGCCTTTCCTGTTGTCTTGCTCACTGTCTCTGTGACTGTGCATATGCGTATGTGCGTGTGTGTACACGGCACCTGTACTGGGGCTTGAACTCAGGGCCCGGATACTGTCCCTGAACTTTTATGCTCAAGGCCAGTGCTCTACCACTTGAGCCTTGGCAAGATTCCCATGGACTTCCCTGCGCAGGCTGACTTTGAGCCACAGCCCTCAGAGCTGAGCCTCCTGAGTAGCTAGAATTGCAGGCATGAGCCTCTGGTGCCCACCTCTAATAATAGCAGTAAAAAAGCTTTGGAGCCTGTTCATGGAAGAATGCGTTCACTTGAAGTTGTGTGTTTTACTTCGGGAATTCTGTCACCTCCCCACCTCTGCCAGGTTCAAAACCTCAGACCCTCAGCTCTGAGCTGGAGTTTGTTCACACTGAACAAAGCAACAGTAACTGAAAACAAAGTAACACTGTCATCCAAGCACCGGAACACACCATACCCTTAGCATTTTAAATCCTTTTTTGGAATAAAACCACAAGAAACCTAGACTCCACTTTGTTTTGTAGCCACTAGCTCTTTTTTAAAGTAGTGAATTTTTACTATTATTAAGGCAAAGGAGTGCCTGTAGTAACGCATCAGTTTATGAGTACAGTGCAGCTCAATCCTGTCAAACCTTTCCATCATTCTCCCCACCTCTCCCAATCCCACCAGGTCAAGCCGCCTGGTTCTATTCCACTTCCCCAATGAGATAGAGTCTTAGTGACCTTCTCTGCCTGAACTGGCCTTGAACCAGGATCCTCCCCTTCTCAGCCTCTCAGGTCTCCAGGGTGACAGTACAAGTCTTGATCCTTTCGAAATTCTTGTTAGGGTATTTATACTCCATCTCCTAAAGAGTATTGTACCTCTGTCATTAGGATAAGAACCGGTCTTACATTGTGATGATTGCACTTGCTCTACAATTAGGACTGTATGCCCTCAGCCACCTTCTTTCTGCTCATCTACCCCTGACTTGTGTTCTGTGCTCAGCTCCGGTGTTGTGTACATAATTCCGCAAACCCCAGCGAGGTAAGTGCGTGAAGTCAATACTCCCCACAGCCGAGCAGGTGTTCTGTACCCGATTGTTGAGCTGGCCATGATGGCAGACAGAGGGGCAGGGGCAGGTTAAAGGCAGCGTCTGCTGTTGAGCCTGACCACGGAAGTCCTGCCCCGTGATCTCTATGCTCATCTTCACAGTTCCATCACTCCATGCCCGAGCAGAAAGAATATTGATTCCCCTTTCTTGGCCTCATTTAAAGCGGTTAATTTTCAGAGTTAAGCTGCAGCTAAGTAAGCTTGGGTGAGGTGAAAGAGTAGAGTGTGAGCAGGGAGAGGCTTTGGTGACATCGTGAAGAGGTGGGTTTTCTGGTGAGCAAGGACACAAGAGGGGCAGGTGAGTCTGGGTGACCTGGTCACCCAGGGAGCGGCCTGCCTGCCGCCTCTCCGCGTCCCTCCTTGAACACTCTGCTTTCCTTTTCCATTAGACACTGGTAAGAATTCCGTATTGGAAGTGGTTTCTGGCAGGCTGTGAAAACCCAGCCTGGTGATGCTGTACTAGAGCCACAGTTACAAGCAGGCCCGGGAGTGCAGTATTGGGGATCTCATCCCAACCGATTATCATCGCCACCCTTTGTGACTTGGGCAGACACCTCTGTTTCCATACAGGGAAACTGAGGCTTAGAGCAGCTAAAGCAAATCCAGATAGGCAGCAGGCAGCCTTGAGTCCTTGCGGCCTGCTGGCCCCGAGCACACCCGCCGGCGCCCAACTTCCCATCTGGCTGTGTCTGCCTTTGTAGTTTACTGTTCCGCTGCCCCTCCCTTTTCTGTCCATAAATGCAATTTGAGGAGATCTTAGATTTTTGACGTTAGTGGATGCTTAAGATAGCTAGGACCTTGCTGCATTTCTGAGAATCAAAAAAAAGTTTTCTTCTTAATGTTTTTGATTAGCTTATCATTCTTCCTTCTGCTTAGAAAAACACAGTGAATCTATTGGTGACGGAATGAATGCAGATATTATATAACTTTGCACAGGGCTGGAGTTTGAACTCTCAGCTCTACACTTGGTAGGCATGCATGATACCACTGAGCCATGCCTCCAGCCATTTTTTTTTTTTTGCTGCTGATTTTTTTAGCTAAGGTCCAGCTTCCTGCGCATGTGTATGCCTGGACTGTGGCTTCCCATTGTTGGGAAGAAAGGTAAACACCACTATGGTCCACTCCCCCACCAAGACAGAGCCATAACAACCTTTGCTGCCTGAGCTGGCCTCGAACCAAGATCCTTCCATTCTCAGCCTCCCAAGTAGCTAGGATTGCAGGCATGAGGCTCAAACTCTTGTATTTACACTCTTATCTTCTAAATTCCTTTGTGTGGTTACAAATAGAGCATTTTTTTTATATCACTGTCATTAGAATAAGGACTGGCTTTCCATTGTAATGATTGTACTTGCTCTGGGACAAAAAAAAATCCAACACTTTTCCAATTTAATAGCTCAGGTAAGAAGATTGTCCCTAGGGGAAGTGTGACACAATTTTACCGTTTACTCATTGTACAATTGTCCTTCAGTCCTGAAATGGGAGGAAAAAAGATGAAAGCAGAAGGGAAAACTTAAAATACCTGACTGAGCCTGAAGGTCACTAATGACAGGATGAAGAGTAAAACTGATAAAGTGTATACAAAATCATATTCTGTGAAAAATGAAATTGGTTTCAGCGAGCAAAAAGTAAAGGGAAAAAATAACAATACAGAGAAAAGGATTGAAGGGAAGACCGAGCCCAAATAAGTAATTCTTAGTTGGAACCAAAGAATGTATAGACTTTCACAAACTTGAAAGCAAATCACTTAAAAATGCTCCTCAATTAGAGCTCGTTATCAGGAGACGAGTCTGCAGATGTGTTTCTGGTTCCAACTGTCAGTCTGCAAACCCAAGGCCTCACTTGTGAGAGGGACAACACTAATTGGAGAACTCTTGAGTCTTTCTGACCAGTGTTGGGAGAAAGCTTTAACAGTCCCTGATGGCCCTTCCTGAAGTGATAGGATTGACCCTGTGTAAAAGGCACCACCCCTTCCTGTTCCCTCCACCTCTTGTGCCCGCCCATCTGCGGGGTAGAAGGCAGGGACTGGGGTGTGGTATACACAACCCAGTTCCTGTTGGCAAACTCTTCCTTAGGCTGTTGAGTTAAAGTGGAAGTCTCCGTGGAAATAATAGGAGGCCCACATGTGGACTGGGTGCAAAGGTGACTGGACCTCTAACCTTCCTTTGCTTTATTGGCTCACTCAGGTAGGAGGAAGTGTTCTAATCTATGATGGGTTTTATTTCCGTGCTCTTAGGAACAAGAACAAAAACCATTTGCTGTCTCAAATATGAGCACGCGTCTTTCTTCACATTTGATAAAGGGGCTTTTTGCTGTGCTCCTGAATGCTCAGTTCCCATCCTCTACCCTGGAAGATGATTAGAATACAGGATGAACTGGCGATCAAGTTCTGCATTGATGTAATAAATGAGAAAGACCATATCATTAAATCTGTTTGTGTCCACTGTAGGTTGGTTTGTTGTTGGTTTTTTTCACCTCAGATGTTCTTGCTGTGACCTACTTCTGCACATAAGAAAAATGACTTTACCGTCCTCTGTGACACTGTGGCTGTAGGGGTCCTCCCATGTGCGCTGCCAGCGGCCGCCTTACGAGGATGGCATTAATTATTTCCAGACTGCCGATGCATCAGCCCCGGTGTGTCTATATTTGTCTTCTGAGATGCATCATCGCTCTCTAATTATAGGTGATCTTGTGGGATTCGATCTTTTGAGTTGTTAGACTTGGCCGACAAACTGTGCATGGCAAGAAATCCCTTGAAAGGTTGGTGAGCTGGGGCTTGCTCCGACCCAACTGCAGGCCCAGGTATCCGAGTGGCACAATGCTGACACAGCCTCGGTCAGCACCTGCCTCATTCCTGCACGGGAAGTCACTTGCTTGTGAAGGTTGTCTGTAAGTTTACATTTTCAGCAGGAAAATGTATCACCTAGTTCCAGTTCTTGAGATCTTTTTATTTGTTTTGTCAGTCGTGGGGCTTGAACTCTGGGCCTGGGCACTGTCCCTGAGCTCTTCAGCTCAAGGCAAGCACTCTACCACTTGAGCCACCATGCCACTTGTGGTTTTCTGGTGGTTCATTAGAGATAAGAGTTTCACGGACTTTCCTGCCCAGGCTGGGTTTGAACTGAAAACCTCAGAGCTCAGCCTCCTGAGTAGCCAAGATGACAGGCATGAGCCACTGGCACCCAACTGCTTCTTGAGATCTTAGGATCTTAGGATGTTACTTGGACAGATAACAAGAAAGTCACCACTGAGGAATCCCCAGTGTGCATCTCTCCACCGGTCACCTCCTGGCAGGGCTTGAGCAGCGGTTAGGGCTGCAGTTCCTTGGTCTCAACTCTGAAGCTGTGCAGAAAGAAAAGCTCTTTGCAAAAGTTTCAAAGATTAAAGCTGAGCACTAGTGGCTCATGCCATAATCCTAGCTAGTCAGGAGTCTGAGATCTGAGGGTCATAGTTTGAAGCCAGCTTGTACAGCTAAGTCTGTGAGACTTTATCTCTAATTAACTAGCAAAAAGCCAGAAGTGGAGCTGAGGCTCAAGTGATAGATAGACACCAGCCTTGAGCAAGAGAGCTAAGGAACAGTACCCAGACCCTGAGTTCAAACCCTAGTACTCTCTCTCTCCCTCCCTCCCTCCTTCCCTCCCTCCCTCCCTCTTCTCCCTCTCTCTCTGTCTCTCTCTCTCTCTCTCTATCACACACACACACACACACACACACACAGGTTTTCAAGATTGGATCATTTTGGGGTCATGATAATTTGCCAGATAGCATAGACGTATTAAGGTTTGGGGGTTGAAATATGAAAGCCTTAAAAAAAAAATGTCTGTTCCACAACCAGATAATTTTCAGTGATAAGCTTGCAGACAAGCAGTCAAGCCTGGATTCTAGTTGTATAATTTAATTATGTAATCGTTTATATCATTGTGCTGTTTGTTCTTTTTCATCACTAACGACGTGCTGTGGGGACATGACGTGACGGTTCCTCGCATGTGTTTTGTTGACGCTTGGGAGTCGGTGGGCTCTAAGAACAGGTGTAAATGTCAGCAAGAAGAAGCACATGGTCGTCCCTCCCTGTGTCTTGCCTGGGCCAGGCTGGCTCTGAAGCTGTGTCACACGCAAAGCCGGGACTTAAACATCGCTGGGGCTTTGTGTCTTTCCTTGAACAGTAGCTTTCTAGAGGTAGGACCAGTGTTTTAGTTAAACATGAGGATGGTAGCCAGTTTGTCAGGTGCCTTTTTCTCCCCCCCGCTCCCCTTCTTTCTGGAACTGGGTGCCGTTCGGCAGGGGCGGTGGGGTAGGGAGGAGGGCATCTGATTTCCTTCCCCTGGGCACAGCAGATGTCCCTGCACTTGTCAGCTTTCCAGAAGAATTGAGCTAATGGCTTCAGTGCTCAGCCCTCGAATCGCAGGGAATCAGTGAGAAGCTTAGAGACAAGCCCAGAACGAGAGTTGAGGGAATGGGGGGTGTGGTTTCCAGAGGCAGTTTTTATGACTCAGGGGTCTAGTTGGCCCCCACCTAAACTGTAAAGCAGCAGATGTGAAGGCTTGGGGTCACGTTCGGTTGATACAAATGTAAGGACAAAGTTGTTGGCTGGGGAGAGGCTCAAACACCAGGGAGCGCTGGCCAGGCCCTCGGGAGGCGGGTTCGGCCGAGGTGCTCGGCCAGGTAATGGGAGAGCTGACCGAGGCTGCCTCCGGGCTCAGAGAGCAGGCGGTCCAGGAGACTGTCCGTGTTATGGATGGCCTGGAAATCACAGGTAGAAAGGCTGATGCTCTGCAGCTCAGATGCCCCCAAGGAAGAAATATTTATGAAATTCAGCTTTAGTAACTGTACTCAAGAGCTGCTTGTTTTCTGCAAACTGACATTGTGTTCTCTGATCTGATCATTTTTCTCTACATCCCCCCCCCCCCCCCCCCGCCTCCATGTCTACATTTTACCCCATAAAGCAGGTTTTTCTCATAGTTTAGAGAGAACCGTGGATGTCAGTTGCTGGTCTCTGTGGCTGTGGATGAGCCCTTTGCAGGCTCCAGGTCTGCTCTTTGCATGGACAGGATCTCACTTATGCTGGGTCAGTGTCTGCCTTGGGATGCAATCGCTGGATCAGAGTGGATGCTTATTTAATTTGCATTACTTTTTTATTTGTGTGTGCCAGTACTGGAGCTTCAGCTCAGGGCCTCCCAATCTTGCTCCAGACTGGTGCTCTACCATTTGAGCCACAGCTCCACTTCCCATGTATGAAACTTCTGATAAACTGCCAAACGTGCCTGCAAGGTGTGCAGCCTCTGGCACACTCGCTGGGGGGTGGGGGGGGGGTGGACTTGGGGGTGTGCTTACCAGATGGCAGGTGGTATCAGCTGCTTACATTAGCTGCTCCGGACTTGTGATTTTCTTTTGCATTTTCCATGACCCATGGTACGGAACACCATTTTGGTTATTTCTCTTCTCTCGTGGAGGGTTTGAGTCTTTTTATGGTTGATTTGTGGACATCTCAACTGTAAACTAGTTTTACAGGAGACTTAGAGACTGAGAAACCTTTTGCTATCTGAATAAATTGGATCACAGTCATGAAAACTATTATGAAATGTGCCTTTCTTTGTATGTGTGCAGGTGCGTGCATGTGTATGCATGTGTTTACACGTTTTCCCTTGTCTCTATCATACTGCAAGATTTAGGGGATATTTTCTCTTAGTGAGGTTTTTCAAAAGCTCCTTCTGATCAGCCAGACAAGTATGCAAAGCTACTTTAATTTTCTTTGAGCTACCCTTCCATGATCCATGGCTTCTCCATGAGGGTCAACCTGCCTCCTGCCTCCTGTGCTGACAAGCACATGCACAACTGGTACCCAACCCCCCTCGAGGCCCTCAGTCACCCTCGCAGTTGCTGCCCCGGGGAAACTTTTTCTGGAAGCAGCTATCTCTCCCCACTGCCTCTTTCCTATTACTATCCCACAGGACTGTCTTTATTTAGCTGAAAAAAAGAATTCATTTTCTATTGAGGAAGATGATTTTTAATCTCAGCAGAAAAGAAAGAGATGTGCATTGTCTTTGTTTTTAGTTTCTGTTCAGCAAAATAATCAGGTTCTGTCAATCAGGTTCAGGTGGTATTTGTGTACTTGCCGTGCTTCGCTGATCTGACAGAAAGATTCTTGTCTCTGTTGTTTGGGACACTGGAAACAAGGCAACCAGGACACGGGATGGGGGAGTCGTCACGGTGCTAGAAGCGGCAACACAGGAGCTAATCTCCAGCAGGGGTTCTGTGTCTGAAGTGACTTCTTAATGAACCACATCGAAATCTAGCTATTCAGGCACTGAGATCTTGAGGATCAAGGTTCAAAGCCAGCCTGGGCAGGAAAGATCATAAGACTCTTCCCTCTGGTTAATTAGCAAAAAGTTGGAAGTACAGCTGTGATTCAGGTGATAGAGCAGTAGCCTTGAGTGAAAGAGCTAAGGGACAGTGCTGAGGCCCTGGGTTCAACCCCCAGGACCAACACCAGAAAAAAAAGGGGGTGGGGAGTAAACCTCTGTTTTGGATACCTAGAACCCCTTTTACCCTACTCCAGCTATTTTCGTTTGTTTTGCTTTTGTTTTTGCAGCACTGGGGATTGAACTTGGGGCTCTCATTTGACAGACAGGCATACTGCCATTCCCCTGGTCCTTTGTTTTTCACTCATTTTTTCAGGCAGGGTCTCTTGAAAATTTTGCTAGGCTGGCCTGGAACCATGATCCTCCTGTCTCTGCCTCCTTATTAGCTGAAATGTGCAGCCCTGAGCCTCGCTGACCTAGACTGTGTGTAAGAGTGCCTCCCCCCCATTGTGTTTCCATGGTTCCTCAAGAAGTCAGTGCTCACGGTAAAACCACCTCCTCTTCCATGTACTCCCTTCTGCCAGTGTGAGATTTTATTTTGGTTCTTTCTACTTACAAAATGTTCAAAGAGATCTTTTTACCCTTCCTTTAAAAAGTAGTTTAATGATGATTTGATGATCCCTGTTTATTTCCAGCAAATAATAGACTTAAAAAAACTACATGGTGTTTGCTTTAAAATGGACATATTAGCATCTTTTCTTCTTGCAAGATTTGCCTGGCTTACACGTTATAAAGTATAATGCTGAAGGACAGGAATGGCTGCTTTCAGTTGGACTCCTCTATCATCAGTCTTTAACTTTTACTTGTGTTTTTCCAAATCATGTATTTTTTTTTTTTAAACAGAGCTGACTACACTTTGTCAGCATGACTTACGATGCTTTCTGAACGTTCAGACAATTCCTTTCTAAGGTTTCAGGCCAGTTTCCCAGTCTGTCCTGTTACTTTTTCTCCTCTAACCAAAGAATCATTTCTCTTTACAAGTAGGGTTTTCATTTGTCATTCAAACTCTTCTTTCTGCTCTTTACAATAAATTTGAAAGGAAACGAATTTTCTATAAGATAGGGTGCCGATATCACTTCAGCTAATAATTATAGCTTAAAAATGGAAATATTTGCCGGGTACCTAACTATAATCCTAGCTACTTAGGCAGTTGACATCTGATTACCATAGTTTGAAGCTATCCAAGCAGACCAACCCTTGAGTCTCTTGTTTCCAGTGAACCAGCAAAAAGCAGGAACTGAAGATGTGGCTAAAAGTGCCAGCCTATGTGTGAAAAAACTGAGCAAGAGCTTGAGGCCCTGAGTACAACTCCAGTACTGGCGCGTGCACACACACAATTGGCATAAGATTTCTTCTTCAAATTAAATTACTACAGCAATTTTCTCACCATAAGTAGATGGAAGGGAGCCTTTATGATGAAATGACTATTAGTAGGCTTAGGGACAAAGACTTGGTTACAATATGCAGCATTGTTACTAGCTTATGGCCATGAGCAAAAGTTACTTCTCTGAACTTCAGATCCTCACTTATAATCCGGTGGCGCAGTGCAATTAGATTGTTAACACAAGTGGATTTTGTATGGATTTAGTGAGATTGCAGTCATGCCTGTCACCTAATTTCCTTGCAGAAGGCCAAAACATCCTACCTAATATGAGAACTATGCCTCACTGGGGGAAAAAAAAAGTGCATCAAATTATAATAATACCCATACTTGTCAGTTGAGAGCATATTCCTGAGACTCGCCCCTACGGGAATAATCCAACATGGAAAAAACAAGTCTGTAAACAAGACAAGAATGATTTCAGCACTACTGATGAGCTTCGTGTGGAGCAACTCATGTTGGTAGCAGATTGTTATTGGAAGACTGTTCTGCAGGTATTAAAATAAGAATAAGAACTTTACTAAGCCGTATGGAAAAGGAGCTAAAACTGTGCACTTATAACCAATATTAAAACAGTTCTTACATGGAGAGGAGGAAAAATAGATCAAAATATTTATTATAGCATCTGTTTCTTGCATTTTTTTCCTGTTTCCTGTTACTTTAAAAATTAAAGTAGGAGTTTTAGTTTAAAAATATTCAGTCATGGAATGCCTGTTCTGTGGCTGGAAAACCTGCTGTGGCTTTTTGAGTCTAGAAAATGAGAGGATCTTTCCTAGTTTTTACTGCAAGTCAGGAAAGAAAATGTGCTTATGGTACTAAGATAAGATCTATCACCAATGTATAAAAAAATGTTAACTGTAAGGTCCCATATAGCTGTCTGCTTCCTGATACATTTCAGAATGCAGTTTCTGGATTACGGGGCTCATTGCACTAAGGAAAACAGAGTTCACTGAACACTGAGAGACTTTGGGTAATGCATTTTGAGGCTACATCTAAAGGTCACTGGAGGGAAAACAACTGGGTAAGATCATATGCCAAGCAATACAGCACTATTACTTGTGTGTGTGTAGGTGTGCACATCAGTACTGGGGCTTGAACTCAGGGGCCGAGTGCTGTCCCTGAGTGTTTTTGTACAAGCCTGGTCCTCTGTCACATGAGCCACAGCTCCTCTTCTGGCTTTTTGTTGGTTAATTGGAGATAAGAGTCTCACAGACTGAGCTGGGAAGGTGGCTCAGTGGTAGAATGCTTGCCTTGCATGCATGAGACCCTGGGTTCAATTCCTCAGCACCACATAAGCAGAAAAAGCCGGAAGTGTCACTGTGGCTCAAGTGGTAGAACACTAGCCTTGAGCTGAAGAGCTGAGGGACAGCGCCCATGTGCAGAGTTCAAGCCCCACGACCGACAAAAAGAAAAAGAAAAAAAAAGAGTCTCACAGAGTTTCCTGCTCAGGCAAGCATTAAGAATGTTTAAATTATTGACATAATTTGGTAGATCCACATGGCGTTGTACGAAATAATGCAGAAAGATCCCTGTAATCTTTGTCTTGTGGCCTGTAATGTTTATGTTATTCAGAACTTGAGTATATCCAGGCTGGTTGCATGGATATAATTCCTCTGCTCTATTTCTGATAGTCTTACAGTCATATGCGTGTGTGTGTGTGTGTGTGTGTGTGTGTGTGTGTGTGTGTACTGAGTTCTATATAGTCCTATCTCTAGTGCATGTTTGTATGCCCCTTGCCATAGTTAAGACCTAGAATAGTTCTGTGAACTCAGTGATTCCGCCTCTCACCCTGCACCTGAGCAGTGCTGGGCTGTCTTTTAACAGTGCCCAAGTGCAGCTTCTGCGTAGCATCCCCGTGGTCTTCCCTCACTGCAACCTTGTGGGATCCACAGCTGTGACCTCACAAGCTCTGCCCACCTCTAGCCTTGACAGTGGGCCAGAATGCAGTTCATCTGGATGAAGTTTGTCTCTTGCTTGCACCTCTATTAGAAGCATTACAGTTTACAGATAACAGCCATTTCAGAATGACCACCCAGATCCGTTTAAATGACAGAAACTAGCCATCTACTTGGGGAAGCCAAGGGCTTCTGGGATGAGTGGCTTCTGTTATATACTGTGTTCGTTTTCTTGATCAAGCCGCCTTTCCTCAAACAATGAAAGTATCCCAATTAATTGATGTAATAGAAAAAGACCCACGGTAGATGTGGTCAGGGGTGGAGCCCGCGGGAGCAATAGGTCAGACCTGCAATGGTGGCGCCATGGCCTTGTGCCAAGTTATTCCACAGAAAGAAGAAAACAAATGGACTTTCAGAAAAAAATGTAAGTATGCATTTATTGGGGTAGCACTGTTTTATGTCCTGCATTTTAACACCACCCACACAGTATCATTGCTTCCTCATAAATATGTGTTATGCTGGAGGCAGTGCATTTTTATGCAACACCTAGAGACTGTTGTTAGATGTATCGCTTGCCCCATGGGTCTGCTGCTGTTTGTCAAGATGCTGAATTTCCTTCGCGTAACTGGGAGCGTCGGAACTGCTTGTTCTTCGCAGTGCTTCAATCACACCACCCGGAGCCAGCTGTGTTCCACACTGTGCTTGTCCTCAGAGAAGCCGTTCACAGCTCACATCCCCAACTTCCTGGCTTTGTTAAAGCCGAGGACCAGCCTCGGTGACTGGCACATGGGTCCATATTTGCTTCGGCATCTAGAGCTGGACAGAGGGCATCTGCTGGCCTTGCTGCGATCCCATGCCTCTTTCCTATGGGAAGTATCACTCGTGACTTTAGATCTCAATGTCCCCTGAAAGCTTGCTGAGCTTCGCCTGTTCCCCAAGGAGATTAACACCAATGCTTCTTTTTTTTTTTTTTTTTTGGGTCCGGTAGTGGGGCCTGAACTCAGGGCCTGGGCGCTTTCCCTCAGCTCTTCAGCTCAAGGCTAGCGCTCTACCACTTGAGTCACAGCGCCACTTCTGGCTTTTTTCGCTTTGCTTATGTGGTGCTGGGGAATCGAATCCAGGGCCTCAGGCATGCAAGGCAAGCGCTCTACCACTGAGCCACCTTCCCAGCCCGACACCAATGCTTCTTGAGTTATATGCAACTTAGAATCGTGCATGGATAGCCTGAAAAAAATCCAAGGTGAAGGTTTAAGTTTATCTCTAGATAATCCATCTCACTTATTTTTTTTCCCTACTTAAAAAAAAAACAATCTCTTGGGAATGGTGCAGAAGCAGGATGGAACACTGCCCTGGCGCTCCCGTGTCTGATGACTGTCCCCTGTTAAGTGAACACATACTATTGCCCGTTTGGAGTTATGAAGCCCCCTCTTCCAACGACTTCTCCTTGTCCTATTGCCCCATCGCGCCTCCAGCAAGCTGCCGGCTTTCCGTGGAACAAATGTGTACCCAACTCTGCGCCATGCCAAACTATATTGCCTCTCTTGGCCACCACAAAATTCATCAGTAGGCATTACCTTCTGCAGAGGGAGTTCAGAAGTCTCTCTTCCATTTATAGCTCAAGAATTCTGTCGTTCCTCACTCGGGGTCCGTGTTCCCCTCACGCCACCTCGCTGGGACCAGCTTGCTGCACTGCTGTCCCCTGGGCTAGTGCCGTGCCAGAAGCTTCTTTCCAGGTGGTCTGCGATCAGGACATTTGCAGGCACACGGGGAGCGCCTGTCACTGGGACACAGGGGCCGCCCGCATCCCCCCCTCACCCAACTCCGGGAGCAGCGTCCAGTCAGAGCTGTGCTGAAGTCGTGGGTAACAGTTGCTGACAACTGCTGTTACTTTAAGATGTTGAGTGCATTTGATAAATGCTAGAAAAAAGTCAGAGTTTTAAAAAACTTTTGTCTGTACATTTATATTGGATGTCTTATTTTATAAATGAAGCTTGCGCCCTAGAAACTGGATTTTATAATTTATAGTTTATCATCTAAAGCACAGAATATAAATGCCTCTTCTGTGCTGTAAAGATAATCTACTGCAGGACAAAACTTTGAACATTAGCTATATTTAGACAAAAAAATTACTATTAAAAAATTAAAAATAGAACTATGCTTTAAAGTTAACAAGGTTCCTTAAAGGAGCCTTTGTGTAAGCTGTGCAGAACCCTTTCTCAAGCCTATTTTAAGATTTTATCTGTCTTGTTTAGCATACCCTAGAACTTTACATAGCCTAATTTAAAAAGAAAATTTTTATCTTGGGCAGCCAGCCTATCTGTATTGGTTGAAATTCCACATCGCCTTTAACAACTATGAAGTTAACAATATGGCTTTGTTAACTAAGATCAAGGAATAACTTTAAATGCTTAACATACTACAGGCATAATAGCACCCAGTCAGCACCACATCAAACAAATTGGTCATTACTGTTTATTATGATTTCAGCACATTGTTTTCAGTTGACTCACAGCAGGAAAATTATTTTCAGACATCTTATTCACTCGCCAGGTGCCTAGAATTCAGAGTCAAATCTTGCAGTCATAGAAAAGAGTCCCTCTTTTCTTGTGCTTAATAAATTATTTGTGCTTTGTAACTCTGCATTTCAGAAATGTAACAGCCAACAGAGCATGATGCAGCAGCTGTCCTCGTAAAGTCTGAAAGCTTGTAAAAGTTGTACTTTGGTGAATAAAACCAAAGAAAAAGAAGGAAGGCTGGAAGGAAGGAACGAGAAGGAAGGAAAGAAAGAATAGAAAGGAAAGAAAAGGTTTTTCTCAGTATAGTAGAATAAAATTATCCTCTCTTAAAATAAATGACAGGAAGAAGCCACTTTTCCTGTCATTGATAAAAGCTAAGAAACACAAAAATCAGCTTTTGAAGTATGTTAACTCACAGTGTTTTAAATAAAAAGCAATAAAAATGCATTCATTATATAGTACCTGTTTTGGATGGTGATTGCAGTTTTATTGTTGGTATTATTATCAAGGCCTAAAAATAATATACTTGGCAGGCAAAATTAAAAATTAGATTTAAAAAAATAAGAGGGTTGGGAGCTGGTGGCTCACGCCTGTAATCCTAGCTACTCAGGAGACTAAGATCTGAGAATCACAGTTTGAAGCCAGCCGGAAAGTCCTTGAGATGCTTATCTCCAATTAACACCAAAAAGCAGAAATAGGAGCTGTGGCTCAAGTGGTAGAGCACCAGTCTTGAGTGAAAGAGCTTCCCTTCAATGCTATGCCTATGCCAAGGGTGAAAGAGTCAGAATACGCTTCATAAACTCTGAGGAGTTTTCACAAGATGCAGGCAGGTCCTGTTTTGATTCCCAAAGCTGGAATAGGTTAACAGCCAGCTAGACTCCACACTGCCAGAGAGTGAAGTTTATGTTTCCAGTCACGCTCTTCCTCAACATCAGCACGTTTGACATCTGAGTGCGGATGCTTCTTTGTTTTGTTTTTTATTTAGGGGGGGAGGTGCGGGGAGATGCCTTGTTCTTTTTAGGTATTTAACAATATCTCTGCCAGTAGTGACCCCTCCCGATTGCTGGCAGCTATGTGTTCCTATAGACACCCACTGAATGCTTCCTGCTAGACAGAATCACCCCAAGTTGAGAGTCACTGGTCTGATTTCAGAGCTAACATTCTTAATGACATTAGTGATGGTATTTATTAGTGTTACCATTATACTGAGAGTTGCTCTTGGTATTGTGTTATAATATCATGCTTTGTGGAGCTACAAAAGCAATAATGAACTGTGCACCAGTGGGTCACACCTGCAATCCTAGCTACTCAGGAGGCTGAGATCTGAGGATCATTGTTCAAAGCCAGCCCAGACAGGAAAGTCCCCTAGACTCTTTAAAAAAAAAACAACAATGTTTTTTTATTGTAAAAATAGTGTACAGAAGGGTTACAGTTACATGAGTAAGGTAATGAGTACATTTCCTATCGAGCATTGTTACCTCCCTTCCTCCCCCCCACCAAGTGTAAAATTCATTTTCAACATAGTGTCTTATACATCTCGTTGCAATGTGTCAACCTGTACCCTATTTAAGCATTTTGTTTTTTTGCTTCCCCTCCCCAAATTAGAAAAGTGTATATACAAGATGTAGGGCACCAAATCAAATACAATGAAAATGGGTTATACCTTGGGGGAAGAACATACAAAAACATCACATAGTACATTATAAGTATGTTAAAAAACAATTACAAGAAAGAACAAATCACTTATGTCCCTGTCTTGGGGTTCATTTCACTTAACATCATCTTATATGGTCATATGTACATAGCTTTTGAGCTTTTCTGTTTGTCCTAGACATAACACTAGTTATTGCAAATAAGAGAAACCATGGGATCTATGTTTCTTTGGGCCTGGCTTCATTTAATATAATTTTTTCCAAGTCTTTCCTACTCCTATCTCCAATGAACCACCAGAAAACCAGAAGTGGAACTATGGCTTAGGGATAGTGCACAGGTCCTGAATTTAAGCCCATAAGCAACCAAAAAACAAACAGAATGAAAAGAGAGATAATACATGAGAACCCGTCGTCTTTTTATTTTTTTAATATAACTGGTGACATTCTCTTCTGATGCAGTGAGCTTCCTGTTGCTGGGAACTCTTTGTGTATATAAGCATGTCACCTGTCATGGGCTCTGTCTACAGCGCGCCTGATGCCAGGCCACAGCAGCTCTGCGCTTGCTCCCACGTGGACTTCTGTGGTCATTTCCTAACAGGACACACACATAGAGCTGTCTTGACCTAGTCTAGTCCCTTCCCATCTGGGCCCGTTGATCCGCTTTTAATACCTGGTAGATAACTGAGGAAAGGAAGGAGACATGGATTTTCATAACTATTTAGCTCATGTGATCATGGCGCTCAGCCCTTGAGGGTTGTGTTGGTTGACTGTGTTTCCCTTTTGCTCTGGCCTTGTCACCTTTCTCCCTTGCCTGCTCCTTCAGCCTGTGCTCCCACTGCAAACCTGGTACAGAAACGCAGCAGGAAGTTGGTGTGGAAACGCAACCATGCTTTCTTCCTTGACAGTAGGAGGAGTGGCGTTCTTCGGAACTGCTCACCACCTAGTCATGGAGTTCCACCCTCCATGCTTTTCGTTCCCTCTCCTCCCCCCAGCACAAGACACTAAATACATGACTCCTTTTACTAGACTTCTGCAGTTCTCTGAGAGTAGACTACCCTTCTCCCTATCCCCCCACCAAAATGGCCAAGTGTGGGTCTGTCTCCCAAGCCTCCTCACTCTCCCGTCATGATGTCTGAAATCAGCACCATTCCCAATTTATAATCACCTCTGAACTAAAACTTCCTGACGTTTATGATTAACTATTTGTTACTCTGTTATTAAAACCATTGGGAAATTAGATGCATTTGAGCTGGGCCTCATGAATAGTTTGAAAGTATTTCCCATATAACTTTCTAGACACTCAGATTTTCTTCAAACAGTAAGATTTTTTTTTTTTAGACGAATTGCTACTGACAGACCTAGTAAACACAATTACATGTGATTGCAGTCGGCGTGTAACGTGAGGAGATGCGGGGGTAATTGCCACCGTGCTGGGGACCTAGAATCGCCCAGGAATTGCAGCTCTCAACTCTGCTTCCTGCAGGGCCACAACAGTTTGAATGCATTGGGATATTGTCATGAACTCACAACAATAGAATTTTAATGTCAATTAAAAACTGTTTTTCTTTTCTTCCTTAAAATACATGTGAATCATCACTCTGGTTCACTTGGAAATAAAAAAAGAATTAGTTCTTGATATAATGTCTGATTTATAGTTACTTCATTTGAGATCAGCATCTCATTTGGGGCAGATTTAACCCAGTTCTGGTTTGCTGTGCATCACGTTACATCAGCAAAGCATGATGGGCTTTTCTTTTCCAGGTGGCCTTTCTGAAGATGTGACGGAGGGCACTCAGGCATTCTTGTTTCCCCAGACTGAGGGAGAACCCCAGAGGCCAGCTGTCTGCTCTGTGGGCATCAGATGCAAAGAAAGAACCAGAGCTGCAGAGTAAGAGCACTGCGTGGAAGAGTTGAGTTTCCTTGTTTGCATGTGTTCTCTAGAGAAGAGCCGACTTTGCTCTGAAAGCCCAGAGCCGGGAGGGAAGGTGTCCACAAGTGAAGAATGGTTGCTGCATCTCTGCTTCCCACCGAGAGGAACATTCAGATGTGTGCTGCGTCAGCACCGCTTGCTCACCGAGACCCATCTGTCTGAGGATGCGGGGAGGAATTGGGCCTGGAACTGTTGTAAATCCTAGGAAATAAACTTTTAAAGAGCTTCTTGAGTTTGTTTAAAGGAATTTTTTTAAAACCTGAAAATATGGAACCTTTTGTACCATACTCAGAGGAGGTGTTCATAAATGCTTGTTGAATGAATGATTATCCAATTAAAGGTCCTCTTGCTTATTCAAACCTGCGTGTGTCCTTGTACCACACACTCTCGCCAATTAGCAAACATGCCTCACTGGCTTCCTGGTGCATACACAGGTTGTCTTCATCCTTGTCTACCAGAGCAGGTGGTGAGGAAGACACTGAATGAGATCGATAGGGCTGAGTGGAATCTCGCAGGGCACGGCCAGCTCCTCATGTTGTGGAGCGGCTTTGGGACTTGGCGTGGGCTCAAAGCTGGGATGGGAGCCGGGCGACCCACCTCCCTACCTTCCATCTCATCCTGGCCCCCTCCTCTCCCGCACCAGTCGCAGCAATGTCTGGATTTGCCATGATCCCTGCTACAATGGAGCCTCTTGGACACCTCTTCCTCTTCCTCAGACACCTGAGTGTCCAGTCCCTTTGTTTCCCAACAGGTGTTCCCACAGGTCCCTTGACTGTGATTGGGCGAACCAGCCTTGATGCTTTCCTTGTAGTTCAACAAGATACTTGTCCCCCAGCAGAGCAGTGGGATGAGGGACGAGAGTGGAAGTAGGTCTCCTGAGCCTCCGCGTAGCAGGCTGGCACTGGAGTGGGACCATCACTTTGATCTCCTAGCATCCCTCTATTAAGTGCAGGTGCATACCTTAGAGTGCTTAGTGAGGTAGCCATGGCTTGTTCTGTTCCTAGACTACCACACACCACGTTGACTTCTCATGCTTTTGATTCCTGTCTGTCCTGGAGGGCAAGAGTTCTAGGCAGCATGACTTACCATATGGCTGGGGAATCCCTGGTCACAGGAGCCATAGGATGCATTGGACGCTTAGCAGTATTGCTGGTGTCTGTCTACCCGCCAGATCACAGCATCCATTCTCCCCTTCCGGCTCTGACGACCCATGCTGCGGGGTGCCTGGACAGGCTCCATCCACTGGAGCTGAGGACCACGGCTGTAGAAGACAAGCTGGAGAAACAGGATGTGCTGATTGATGCTGGTAACCACCTGTTCCTAGAGAACAGATCACTCATGGTCCTGGGCCTATACTGAGGAGATTCAGGTTTGTTTAAATGAATACCTTCTTGATGAATAACTGGTGTGTGTGTGTGACTTCCTTGGAGTTCAGTTTGTATTGATCTGATGGTGGAGACTGGAATAAATCAGGTGCATCAGAGTTCAGCCTGTATATACAAAGGATATTCATCTGTGATAGCGTCTTTCCTGGAGTAGAGAGATGCTGTGACCATGCAAACCTATGTTTATGGCTTAAATAGCAAAGGTGCTTATGATTCAAGAAAACAACTGTTCTCAAAAACAGCTAAGATTAATATTCTGATTTATTCATCTGGGATCTTAGAAGGAACTGAGTCAGCCACCTTTCTAGTGGTTCAGTGTGGGGTACAGAGGTATAATCCCTATGAGAAATGGCTAGGACATCACACAATGTACACACACACACACACACACACACACAACCAGATTTCCTATGCCTGTTTGCAGTTATGTCTGACAAGCAACTTAAAAGCTTATCATCATGAGCCAGGCCCAGGTGCCTCATCCCTGTCATCATAGCTTCTCAGGAGACAGATCTGAGGATCATGGTTCAAAGCCAGCCTGGGCAAGAAAGTCTCTGAGATTCATAACTCCATCCAGTGAACTACCAGAAAACCAGAAGTGGAACTGTGGCTCAAAGTGGTAGAGTGCTAGCCTTGAGCAGAAAAGTTCAAGGCCAGCGCCCAGACTCTTGAGTGCAAGCCCCAGACAAAAACAACCCCGTAAAGCTTACCATGGTAAAGCTTACCATGGTGAAGTGCTCACAGTCACCAGATCCATGGATCTTCCACGGTTGGGAAGGGAGAGCCCAGGCTGCTAAGCTGATGCTCCAGAGGTTCACCCAGTGGTTGGGTGGTGCCTGCACTTGTTACAGCCCTTTGGGACCACAGGCAGCAGGGAGCTTTTGTTTCTATGTTTTTTGTCCAAAGAGAAACCTTCTGTAGGTGGGTGTATGTATGAGAGAGAAAGAGAGAGATGCACCTAGAACATTAAGGGAATTTAAACAGTTAAGCAACACTAGGGGGACCGAAAGGAAAACAGGCTATGCAGTCTTAGTCAGCCAAGGATGTAGGTTTCCATTCATCTCCTGTGTCCTGGGGGTATAATTCCAGATTGACTCAGTAGCATTCCTGGAAAATAGGACCACAGAATTTTCACTTACTGTGAGGAGGTTAGCAAGGATCTGAGACATAGTTAATATACTTAAATAGCTTCCGGTCCTTTTTTTTTTTTTTAAAGTATCTCTAAAAGCAGCCATGATGAGGTGATTCCATGAACCACTTACTGTAAAATTACAGTAGCTAGATCTTGCTGAAAATTCCCACTGGCTGGCCACCAATGTTGATAAAGTTCATTATTGAACAGCTTCACCATCAGCATTATAGTAAGATGGTAAGGCAGAGTTCTTAGACCTCATGTACCTCATGCGCTCAAAAAGCAGACAAAATGAAGTACCATGTTTCATTATAAAATACCTTCTCATACAAAATGTCACGTCAAAACCAGCTTTACAATGTCGGTGTGGGGGGGGGAGGGGGGTATGATTGGGTGGGGGGAGGGGGGAGGCTGGGAAGGGAGGTGAAGGGTAAACAAAGGAGGAGGCTGCAATGCTTGGTAAGAAATGTATGCATTATCCTGCCCATGTAATTGTAACCCCTCTGTACAGTATGTTCTCAAATAAAATTAAATTAAATTAAAAATAAAATAAAATAAAATAAAATACCTTCTCATAAGATCAGAAAGTGATAAATCCAATAAGGACAAAAGCTGAATGAAGGAGGCAGGAGAATAAGATGTGTGCAGGGTGAGCATATACAAGCCTCAGATACTGTGTGGGCAGGATGAGTCCATTCTATCATGAGTGACGCCTGTCATCCCAGCTACTCAGGAGGCTAATAGGTGAGGATCCAGGTTTGAAGCCAGCCCAGGCAGAAACTCTGTGAGACTCCTCTCTCCAACTAACCAGCAGAAAGCTGGGAGTGGAGGCATGGCTTAAATGGTAGAGCACCAGTCCTGAATGAAAAAGCCAAGGGATAACCTGAGGTCCTGAGTTCTAGTCCCAGTACTCACACCACACACACAAAAAGAGTGACTGGAGACACATTATGAAATTCAAATGGGTTTTGTGTACAAACTGCACCTTGCCTGACTTTACCACAAGTAGCTGGATTAAATAAAGAGCCACCAATATTAGCAATAGTTGTGTGAGTGCACTGATTCCAGAAAAAGCATTCGACTAGATTCAGGCCCTGGTGACTTGCCTTTCCACAGCCCTTGGGTAATTAAGCTTGCTTAGTAGCCACTGTAGTAGAAAGCGCTGACAGCGTTCGATAGTTTTGTATGATGAATGAATGCGGCCGCGCTGTCTCTCTGTACATTTGTTTTTGTGCTTAATGTGAAACAAAGATTAATTAGAACCCATGTGCTGCTGGAACGCAAGAAGTATTGATGACTGGTACATCTTGGTCTATAGTTAGAAAAGCTTTTATGTCAGAGGCACAGCTCTCACTAATTGCTCATCTAAAACTTATATACACTGTTAATCAACTTAAACACAAAAGACTACCCCATGTGACATGCTATCACAATTCCTCATCGTACCCTTAAATGCTTCAAGATTCCATCTACTGAATCGATTCATCATCCCTTAATCTGGGGGGAAAAGGAGAGAGAGCCATGGAAGAAGTAAACTGAGAAGTTTTAAGAACTGATGTCAGAGACCATACTACTATTCTTGAAAAAGAAATATGCTTTCATAGTCACTAAGGGAATCAATACCAATGGGTCTTCAGTCCTGCTATGGGAAGTCAAGAAACCCATTTTAAGGGTTTCAAACATCCCCCAGGGCTCCGGGTGTGCAGGTGTGATCAGCAGAGTGCAGGATTTATAGGTTTTATGCCATTGATCTGATCCACCTCCGAGAGCCCTGGCTGTGACCTTGTTTGTGACCTTTGACAGTCTTCCTGGTCAGCACGAGAAGGGCTGCCAGAGGGTGTGTTCTCTTTCTCCAACTTCCTCCCTGATATTCAGCCTCAACAGGATTTTTAAATCCCATTTATTATCATTATTTTTACAGAGTTGGGCAAAAGGCTTATAATTTTTTTCTTTTGTTCTTTTTTCTTTTTTTGTTGTTGTTGTAGGGCTTGAACTCTGGGCCTGGGCACTGTCCCTCAGCTCTTCAGCTCAAGGTGAGCACTCTACCACTTGAGCCACAGCGCCACTTCAGGTCTTCTGAGTGGTTTATTGGAGATCAGAGTCTCACAGACTTTCCTGCCCGGGCTGGCTTTGAACTGTAATCCCCAGATCTCAGCCTCCTGAGTAGCTAGGATTACAGGTGTGAGCCACCGGTACCAGGCTGAGGCAATGTTTCTTGGGCAATTTCACCCTTTCTTTCACTGTCTTCCATTTTTCCCCTCCCATCTCTACCCTCAATTTACATGGTTCTTGATAGTTCTTACATAATTTTTTAACATAGTGTATATTGAATACATTAATTGTAGACATTAATTCATTAATGTAAGAATTCATTCATACATTCATTCATACATTAATTCATGTGTCTCCCCTTCCCCCATCTCCCCCCAAAAAAATAAAAACAAATGAATTAAAGCAAGGCAAAAACAATTTAAAAAATAAGCATGTTTCTATTTCTTGGAATTTGTCTTGATAAACTGCACTTTAGATGTTAAGAGGAGTTATGCCTTTGTATAACCTCCTTTAGTTCATTTGTTTGTAAGTTCATATCACCTTGTATAAGTTACCATGTTTAGTTGCATCTAGCTTCCACATATGAGAGAAAACGTGTTGTTTGTCTCTTTGAACCTGGCTTACCTCACTTAACATTTGTTCTAGGTCCATCCATTATCCCTGCAAATGACATAGTCCTAATTTTCCTTAATAAAATTGCATTGTGTATAGGTCCCACATTTTTTGGTCCCACTCTTCTATTATGGGGCATCTGGGCTATTTCCCTATCTTGGCTATTGTGAATAGTGCAGCAATGAACATGGATGTGTAAGTGTCTTTATCATTTCCTGGCTTGTGATGTTCTGGGTAGAGGCCCAGGAGTGGTATGGCTGGGGTATAGGGAAGATCTGTGGTTAGGATCCTCCAGGCTGTTGTCCAGAGTGCGTGTACATTCCCACCAACAGTGCAGTAGGGCTCCTTTTCCCCACATCCCTGCCAACATTGTTCAAATTCAGAGTGTTGGCCAGTGTGACTTGAGTGAAACGGAATCTCAGATTTGTTTGGCATGCATTTCTTTTTTTTAATTGTGAAAATACCGTAGAGGGGCAAGGTAATGAGTACATTTCTTATCAAGCATTGTTGCCTCCTCCTTTGTTTCCCCTTCCCATCCCTTCTCATCTCCCTCCCCTCGCCGCTCCCCCACTCCCCACCAAAGTTGTAAAGTTCATTTTTCAACATAACGTCTTGTACATCTCATTGTTGCAATGGGTCCACCTGTATCCCTATTTAAACAATTGGTTTTTTTCCCTTCCCTTCCACAAATTATACCAACATCAAATACAGTGAAAACAGGGTTATACCGTGGGGGAGGAACATACAAAGTAACAAAGAAATCATCTTATAAATATGTTAGAAACAATTGCAAGAAAGAAAAAACATTTGAGTCCTTATCTTAGGGTTCATTTTGCCTAACATCAACTTATCTGACTGTTTCTGCTTGTCCCAGACATATACTAGTTCTGCATGCATTTCTTTTGTGGCCAGGGATGGTGAACATCTCCTCATGTGCCTGTTTACCATTCTTTTTCTGAGAAGTCTATTTAGGTCTTTTGCCCATTTTATTGATTAGCTTCTGAATAAGGTTCTTTTTTTATATAGATCTTTTCATATTTTTATGTGGCAACCTTTTATAGCTTGAAACTTTTCTCACTTTATTACTTGTTTTGGAAGCAAAAGAAAAGGATTAGAACATTTTTATGGCCACAATTTGTTTATGCACATTCTACTAATTAGTGTTCTGGGTTCAAATTGCAATACATTTACTAAAACATCCAAGTCACAAGCACAATCAGGGATCATTTAATTCAAAAGTCACAGCAATAGTTGGCCCTTTGAGGGTCTGGTTGAACCTTTACTAAACACAAGAGAAAACAAGGCTTATTACAGTAACAGGAATAACAGCAAAGATTCCTGCCCAACCATTAGACACTCACACCACACATAGCTCCAGCTGGTGCCTGGAGATGAGATGGTAGTGGCATCTCTCTGGCTACCATTTCTCCTGGTTAAATAGACTACTTCCTCTATTTGACTATTCAGTGTTTGCATCAGAAACCATTACCCTGGTCCATGCCCTTTCCTCTCATGTACACTACAGTCTGTCTGCTCCTCCCCTCCCCTTCCTTCTGCCTCCCCTCCTCTCCCCTCCCCTCTGCTCTCCCTCTTCTCTCCTCTCTTCTTCCCTCTCCCTCTCTTCTCTCATCCCCTCTCCCCTCCTCCCCTCCCCTTCCTTCTCCCTCTCCCTTCCTCTTCCCCCCTCCCTTCTCCCCTCCCTTTACCTTCCCTCTCTTCCTCTCCCCTCCCCTGTCCTCACTTCTGTCTCTGTCTGAATCATTCTCTTTCTGTCTCCATGTTTGTGTGTGTCTCTCTTTTTCTCACTGTCCTGCTCCTTCCTTCCCCCTCTCCCTCTCCTTCCTTTCTTCATTCCTGCCTTCCTGACGGGGAGGTGGAACTTCCCTGGGACTCGTTTCCCTTCCCTGCCAGGGTCTTCGGTGATCCTCCAGCAGCCTTGCTTTCTGGGGTGCTGGTGCCTTCCATCCCAGTGACTTCCTCAGGCCTACTTGTTTCCAGGGGTGGCAAGAGGACAGTCCTCTGTCTCCCAGAGCCCAAGCCACAGTCTGGCAAGCTGAAACTGGATCCGGGTGGGACAAAGGTCACAGGGTGTCCACCACAGTCCAGAGTCCTGGCCTCTGGTCACAGTGGGACTCAAGTCCACCCCTCCCTTCCGGTGGGGGCCGGCTTGCTGGCTCTCTACTACTAGAACCCCAGTCTAGCTGGGGCCTTAAATACCCACCCTTAGCCCAGAATCATTTCAGGCTGGGCAAGGCCATGGCCGACTTTTTGCAGTTAAACTGGAAATGGAATTGCAGCACAAAGCCGACGTGCCACCGAACAACGGCACCTGCTGGTTCTTCCCAGGGTCTGGCACAGGAGCTGGGCCTGGGAGAGCAGATCTCCTCTCTACGGCCCCCACCCCATCTCAGTCCCTCCCTCAGCAACTCCATTTTGAGGAAAACGAGCCAAAGGTTCTGGCCTTCGTCCCTCCTGTAGCCTTTGTTTCTTGGATCTAGTCTTAAGGGCTGGCAATTATGTCGCTCTATGACAGAATGTATTGAACTCCGAAAGTATATTATCCACTAGCCTTCCTGAAAAATAAAATCACCTGGGTACAGGTACCCCCCCCCCCACGCAAATAGTCTGAGTAAAAATCCCAATACAGAGTCCTGTAAATGCCAAAGTTCAGTGCCAATGTTGAGAAAGAATGACTGAATTGGCTTTCATTGCTACATTCAAGACCCAGAGGTCGTATTGGTGACTTGATATGCCAGGGTTTGAGTGTACAATTGTCTGTGGTATTGGAAGAGTTTGGCTACTCTCCATAATAGACAGTCTTAGATGGTTCTAAGGGAGAATCTAGATATATTCTATTACAGAAAATGTTCTGATGCCAGACAGGCTCACACCTGTCATTCTGGCTACTCAGGAGGCTGAGATCTAAGGATCAGAGTTCGAAGCCAGCCCAGGCAAGAAAGTCTTTGAAACTCTTCTCTCCAGTTATCTTCTGAAAATTAAAATGGCAGAAGAAAAACTGTGGCTCAAATGGTAAGGGACAGTGACCAGGCCCTGAGCTCCAAGCAAAGAACCAGAAAAATGCTGAGTGTGCCCAGCTTTCATCAAATGTTTTAATAGAGGGATTATCTAGCACAGAAGCTCACCGAATTATAGGTTGATTAGAGTACAAAAAGAAGAAAAATGAAAGTTTGGGAAACATAAATGATGTTGGAAGCTTGTTACCATTTTCATTATTTCTTTTCCGGACAGCTGAATGTGTTTTTCTTGGCACCTCTATTTTGGATTCCTCTTTGGCAAAGCATTCTCCCAGGTGGAAAGTTCCACCAGACAGTTTTCCCTGCTACCTGCCACCCACGCTTGGTTTTGGTAAATGTAGTTTGCCTGGGAGGTGCAGAAAACCACTGTACTCAGCTCTGGTGCCAGGCTGCAAGAAACATTGCTCTCTAGAAAATCAAGATAAAGGAGGTCAGGAGGGGCCAATTTGCTTCAGAATAATGATTTTAACATTTTTTTAAGTTAACTGAAATAGCTCAATATCATTCCTTGGGTTTCTACTTAGTCCTATCGTCCTATTTTAGCACAGTTCTGTAACAATATAATGAAAATAACCTTTATCTATCTATCTATCTATCTATCTATCTGTTTATTTATTTATTTATAGCCACAAAGAAAGAACTATAAATTATTCCTTATCCAAGTGTCCCTAGGCACATAAAATAGCTGGGGCTTGCTCTGCTCCAATAAATCAAAGCTTCAAAAAAGAAGCAGAAAGCTAATCAGAGGATACAGATTCCACTAACTAGACAATAAAATCCTGAGTCTGTCATCTTTGGAATTCATAAGAGATAAAGAGCCACTACACTCAAAGTTTCCAAACTAAGTCAAAACCATATAGACACAATGCATTTGTAATCTTGGTCATTATATTCCCGAAAGATCTTCTAATTTAATAAAGCTCGCAAGTTTATTTGCATTTTATAATCATAAATAAATGCCTTCACTATATTTATAATTTCTTCAAGGAAAAGAAAAATATTGAAAATAAACCATGAAGGATATAGAGCATCTTAATTGATGCGGAAACATTTTGTAAAAATGGATTGACTTACATTATCATCTATTGACCCAGCTTTTCTTGTTTTACTTTATTAATGTCATTAATATAGTAATAAATGAAGCCAAAGTTTAAACAATTCTTTGCCTCACTAAGCACAGGTTTAAGAAAATGGATAAAGGGGCTGGGAAGGTGGCTCAGTGGTAGAGCACTTGCCTTGCATGCCTGAGGCCCTGGGTTCGATTCCTCAGCACCACATAAGCAAAAAGAAAAAAGCCGGAAGTGGCGCTGTGGCTCAAGTGGTAGAGCACTAACCTTGAGCTGAAGAGCTGAGGGACAGCACCCAGGCCCAGAGTTCAGGTCCCACGACCGGACCCAAAAAAAAAAAAAAATGGATAAAATATTGGGTCTACTCTCAGAAAGCTCTCACTCTTCAAAAAGTTCAGTTGTTGCTTAATTTTGGAATCCCAAAATAAAACGTGACTCACTGATTTTTTTAAACTTAAATTTTATTGTGAAGGTGATGTACAGAGGGGTTACAGTTACATAAGTAAGGTAATGAGTATATTTCTTATTGAATAGTGTTACCTCCCTCATTTTCTGCCACTTTTTTTTCTCTTCCAGACCTCTGTCTAGTGAGTATCACTGCTGAATTGGTTCATCTATTGTCCCACCATTTCTGATTCCTCTTCCCCTCCTCAAATCAGATAAACTTGTATACCATACAAAAGGTACAGAATTAAAAAACAGTGACAAAGGGAATGAACCAAAGGCGAAAAATAAAGAAAAAATAACTGCAAACAGTACAATAAAATAAAAAACCTCTTGGAGGTAGTTTTGTAGCTCAAGTAGTAGAGTGCTAGCCTTGAGCTGAAGAGCACCCAGGGCCAGAGTTGAAGCCCTATGACCCCCTAAAAAAAAACCAAAACCCCCCTCTTATTTCCATTTCTTGAAGCTCATTTAGATAAGTATCATTTTATGTGGTCATATGCACATAGCTATTGAGCCATTGTGATCCTCTCCTGATTATCCTCCTTTGTTCTCACTGTGCCATGCTTAGAGTGCTGTTTAATTAAGCATGTTCAAGTGTGATTATTTGTCTTCTACTATCCATTGTATTAACTTGTAGATTTATAGACATATTCCAGGTATTACAAATGAGGGAACCATACAGCCTTTGTTTCTTTGGGTCTGGCTTACTTTGCTTAATATAATTTTTTATAAGTTTTTCCATTTCCTTACAAATATCGTAACATCTGATAGATGCATAGACAACATTTTCTTGATCCATTCATCCACTGAAGGGCATCTAGGTTGATTCTGTATTTTAACTTTGGTAAACAATACTGCAATGAGCATGGTTTGCTGGTGGCTTTAGTGTGGGCTTGTTTGTGGTCATTCGGGTAAATGCCAGGAAGGGAAGCTCTATGTTTAGTCTTTTGAAGAACCTCTATACTGCTTTCCAGAGTGGCTCCTTGGCACAGATTGAAACTTTCTAAGTAAAGATCCATAATCACAACATTGGATAAATGGGATTGCATCAAACTGAAGAGTTTCTGCATGGCAAAGGACATAGCTAGCCAGAGAAACAGAAATCCCACAGAACTGGAAAACATCTTTACTAGCTATGCATCAGACAAAGGCCTCATACCTAAAATATACTTAGAGCTCAAAAATTTAAACTCCCCCAAAACAAATCCTCTAAAAAAACAACTATCCATTAACAAATGGGCTAAAGACTTAAGGAGAAGCCAGGCGCTGGTGGCTCATGCCTGTAATCTTAACTACTCAAGACGCTGAGATCTGAGGATTGCAGTTCAAAGACCGCCCAGGCAGGAAAGTCTGTGAGACTCTTATCTCCAATTAACCACCAGAAAACCAGAAGTGGTGCTGTGACTCAAGTGGTAGAGCACTCCTCCTGAGCTAAAGAGCTGAGGGACTGTGCCCAGGCTCAGAGTTAAAGCTCCAAGACTAACAAAATAAAAGACTTAAAGAGAGCCTTCTCTGAAGAAGAAATAAGAACGGCCAATAAACACACATAGAAATATTAAACATTGCTGGCCATAAAAGAAAGGCAAATTAAGACAACACTGACATTCCACCTCATCCCAGTTAAAATGGCCATTATCAAGAAAACATAAAAACAGATGCCAGTGAGGATGTGGCTAAAAGGGAACAATACTACACTGTTGGTAAGAATGCAAATTTGAATCATTGGTTCTTCAATTCTTGGATTTCTCAGCAATTTCCTCAGTAAAACCAAATCAAGTTACCTAAACCAAAGAGAAGACAGTTTTTGCAGGATAAATTGTACTTGCAGACATCTACTAAGTTCAAGTTCAATAAACTTAACAGGACCAGAGCCATGAAGTCAGGAATTCTACATAACTGTATGATCACACACACACACACACACACACACACACACACACACACACACACACCACACACACACACAGAAAGAGAGAGAGAGATTAATGCTTATAACACATAGTAGAATAGGCAAAAAAAATAACTATATTTGGAGTCCCAACTTGAACCCAAACTGTGGAAACATCTAGGAATGCATGATGTGAGACTCTTTTAATATGCAGGACCAAGAGACTTTGGGGTGAGGTAAGGGAGGGGGGAATTACTTTGCAAGAAAAGTCCCACTATGGGCTTATTTAGAATTGGTGTTTTAGTGCTTAAGTATATTTGATACTCAAAAACTACCCTCAGTTCTAGC
Source organism: Dipodomys spectabilis (assembly GCF_019054845.1). Taxonomy (NCBI): domain Eukaryota; kingdom Metazoa; phylum Chordata; class Mammalia; order Rodentia; family Heteromyidae; genus Dipodomys; species Dipodomys spectabilis. Next base: position 932,571 of record NW_024871277.1, read on the forward strand.
CCCTGGGAGTAGATTAAGACTTCAAATAATTTTTTGGGGAAGTCCAGTCATGGGGCCTGAACTCTGGGCCTGGGTGCTGTCTCTCAGCTCTTCAGCTCAAGGCTAGCACTCTACCACTTGAGCCACAGCGCCACTTCCGGCTTTTTTCTTTTTTCTTATGTGGTGCTGAGGAATCGAACCCAGGGCCTCATGCATGCAAGGCAAGCACTCTACCATTGAGCCAACTTCCCAGCCCTCAAATAATTTTTTTTAACTGACAAAACAAAAACAACCTACCACTTTTGCTCAGATCTGTACCTGTAAAGACACCGATGCAAGCTTTGGCACCTTGGCTTTGGGATGCAAGCAGAGGAGCAAATCCCATGGCCGCCTCCTGCCTTCCGTAGGCAGGACCGGCTTTCTAAGCTCCCAGGGCCGTGTGCCCGGCGTTCCTCCCAAGGCCCAGCACTCTCGTCCACACCAGTCCCTGCTGGACTGCCGCAGAGATGGTGGAAGGAAGGGAGACACCCGTGAGGCTGCATGGGACCACACACAGATGTGTTGAACTGAACCCCTGCTGGACATGCACACAACATCCATCTGTACAAATAACGTAATAAGCCAGGCACCACTGGCTCATGCCTGCAATCCTTTCTTCTCAGGAGGCTGAGATCTAAGGATCACAGTGCAAAGCCAACCCAGGCAGGAAAGTCCCTGGGACTCTGATCTCCAATCAGCCACCAAGAAAGCCAGGAGTGGAGGTGTGGTTCAAGTGGTAGAGCCTTGAATGAAAAAGTGAAGGGACAGTGCTGAGTCCTGAGTTCAAGCTTCAATACCAGTCCCCAAAATAAATACATAAAAAGATCTAAATGAATATGGAAACACATGAGTAATAAAAACAAACAGAATCCTAATTGAAGAATGGACTGAATTAATCTCTGAGATTAAGATTTCAGTTGGCTAAAAATTAGTCACAAACTCAACCATTTCTTTTCCCTTTGTGGCCTCTCAGGGCAGTACACACCGTGACCCCACCGCTGAGGGCTGGCAGAGGGGGAAGAATGAATGGAAAAATGAAGAACATAAAGGAATGAGGTTTGTGCACCAGCGAAGACTCTGCCTTGTTCTTCTGGGAACTAGGGAGCTGGGAAAAGAAAAAGAATTCCTGTCCTTTGGGAAATTATAGGAAAGGTGCATTGATCGTTAGTCCACAGGGCAGCCCTCCTCATGCTCCTGTGCAAAGCTTGAAGGGTGTTTTTGCTAGAGCTTCTCTGTTCCCAAGAGAAGACTGAACAAGAACTCATGTTGGAAGGTCTATATGAAATCGCCGTCAATGGCTCATCCCGCCCCACGGTGGAGCGCGGCTGATGGGAATTGTAGAATTACACTTCCCACTGTACTTTTAATGGCCTTCAACATTAATTAAACGTAGAAAAAAGACTGATAGAGTTATTTGGTCAAGGCATTCTTTGACAGCTGTTTGCAACTGCAAAGTCTTTCCCTACACTGCATGGATACATCTTTTCTTCCAGATCAGTTTTTCTAATGAGTCACATTTGGATTGTTTTCCTGGTTAAAAAATCTTAGAAAATCAGATGTTTATCTGAATTAGGGAAGGGAAGGGGAACAACAGAATGGTGAAACAAAGGAAAAGGGGAACCAAAGCAACAGCGATATGCACAGGACACTGTGTTGGAAACGATCTGTACACCTTGAGGGTGGGGGAGGGAAAGTAGGAGAAAAATGAGGGAAGGGTTAACAAGTTTGACAAGAAATGAACTCATTACCTTACGTATGTACCTGTAACTCCTCTGTACATCACCTTGACAATTAAAAAACCTAGAAAACCAGTTCTGTAGTATTGAGTGGGGTGGTAGGGAGCAGAAAATTAGAATAATCACTCTATCTAAAATGTGTGCACACTTCTCATCGAACACACGTGTTAACTCCCATCAGTAATCGATACTGTGCCTGCATCAACTCCATGAACACTCAGAAAACTCGTACAAGATAGGCGTTATTTGTTTATCCCATTTTATTGATGGGCTTCAGGAAGTCTTTCAAGGTGGCATTTCAACACACACCTGGCCTGACACACCCCTGTCCACACCTCACACTACCTTTCCTTGTGTTCTCACTCCCTAGCTTTGTCACAGATTGCGCTTATCTGATGTCACACCTCACCTTAAGTCAGAGGTTTTTGACCTAAGGTCTTCCCCAGCCAGGGTCCGAGGCTCTGTGATTCTACCCTGAGTGAGGGATTCTCTGGCGGGGACTGGGGTAGAGTGCCAGCCCTGGGGTGGAGGGAAGCTGCCTGTGGAAGTGTACTGAAGGAGTCCTATCTTCTCTCAGTTAGAGGGTTTTCCGTGGGCTTAGGAGCAGGTGACCGTGGGCGTCCTGTGGGGTGTGGTGGCCTCATTAGAAACCTGTCCAGTTGTTTGCATTGCATAAAGCCCTAACAGCTGAGACCGAGGCAGGGAGAGTTGGCAGAATTCTTTTCTAGGTGGGCAGAACTGGAGCTTGAACTCAGAGCCCCACACTTTTCACTTCGCTTTCCTTTGCTCCAGTCTGATGCCCTACCCCTTGAACCATGCTTCCATTTCTGACTTTTTGATGTTAATTGGAGATAAGAGTCTCTGAGGGGCTGGGAAGGTGGCTCAGTGGTAGAGCGCTTGCCTTGCATGCATGAGGCCCTGGGTTCCATTCCTCAGCACCACATAAGCAAAAAGAAAAAAGCCGAAATGACACTGTGGCTCAAGTGGTAGAGCGCTAGTCTTGAGCTAGCTGAAGAGCGGAGGGACAGCGCCCAGGCCCAGAGTTCAGGCCCCACGACCAGACCCTCCCCCCAAAAAAAAGAGTCTCTGAAACTTGCCTGCCCAAGCCAGCTTCCACCCCTGATCTTCAGATCTCAGCCTCCTGAGTAGCTAGGATGACAGGCATGAGCCACTGGTTTCTAGCAGGAATCTACAGCATTCTTCACCCTAGCACATTCTTAGTGTGATTCATCTCAAGTCATCCTTCAGATTTGTGGTATGTGTGCAACTGGCACAGGCCAAAATTGACAGGAGACACAGAATAAAAGCCATACGTATTATTTTAAACACACATTAATTATACATTATATAATATGCCAGACATATATGATCATTATATATATATGTATATATATATATTTACAAGTTACAGAGTGAAGTTACAGGGTTTTTTTTTCTTTTTTTTTTGGGGGGGGGTCCGGTCGTGGAGCCTGAACTGTGGGCCTGGGCCTGTCCCTCAGCTCTTCAGCTCAAGGCTAGCACTCTACCACTTGAGCCACAGTACCACTTCCGGCTTTTTTCTTTTTGCTTATGTGGTACTGAGGAATGGAACCCAGGGCCTCAGGCATGCAAGGCAAGCGCTCTACCACTGAGCCACCTTCCCAGCCCCAAGTTACAGGTTTTGAATACAAGCGGAATGAGGAAATCAAGCTAACCAACAACCACTTCAACATTGAACATTTTCCATGAGAACACGTGAAATTTTCGAATACTGAAATGTACATTACTTTATTTGCTCACTTATTTATTTATTATCTGTTTATTCTTGTGATACCGAGGGCCTCACACTTCCAAAGCAGCTGAGCCATACCTTGAGTCAAACGGAGAAAGTAGTCATCTTTGTTCACGTGGTAGACCACTAGCCTTGAGCAAAAGAGCTCAGGAATAGTGCACAGGCCCCGAGTTCAAGCCCCCAAACTGACCCAGGAAAATTATGCCATCTAAGCATGCATCATGCCTTCTCCACTGCCTCATTTTTCTCTCTCTTTCCCTTCCTCTTGTTCATACTGCTGAAGCCACACTTGTCTTTCTGCAGTTCCTAAAGTACCCCCAAGATCTTTGATGTCCAGGACTGACCCCAGGACATTTGCTTAGCATGCAGCAAAATGTCTGCCTGGAATAGTCTCCCTAACTGATTCTCATCTTTCTTGTTGTAGCTCTTAGCACCTCTTCAGGCTTTTCCCTGACCATTCTCCCTAAGTAGTGCCCCCCCATTGTTCCTGTACACAGTAACCCTGGTCTTTTCTTTCAATACACGTATCACAAGTACAAATTAAGTTTTTATTTGTGTTTGCTTGTTTAGCATCCCTCTCTCCTCTTGTCTGTGAGCTCCATGTATGGGAGAATGTCTCTGATGTTCACACACACCCCAGGGCCTAGCACTGAATAGGTGCTCAATAAGCAATTGCTCAATACATGAACAGCTAAGTAGCAAATCTAGATAATGCCCTGTTTTTTAATTTTGCAGTTGGATTTTCTCCTTTGGTGTAGCATTTTACTTCAGTAATGTGGGGTATGTATATTTCTCTCCTTTGCTCCCAGTGATCAAGATCATGCTGTATTTAATCCCAATCTCTCTCTCTCTCTTTCTCTCTGTCTCTCTTTCACACACACACACACACACACTTTCTCTCTCTCTCCCTCTCTCTTACTCACAGACACATATGTGTGACATGTGGTAATTGCTCTCCCAGCTCATTGCCATTTGCAAATGTAATGAACACTATTTGGTTATTTTTATGGTTAGGAGCCAAATGAGGAAGACATGTTGTTCTGACTGCGGTGTTGTGTTTGGGTCATTTCAGTAAGAAGAACACTGAATCGTCACAGAGAAAGTATCAACTTGTTCCTGAATGAGCTGCTGGCTGTGCTGTTAGAATATTAATGAACACTGTATATTGCATAATGTTTGTTTCTGGGAAATTTATATGTTGATGCTAGGATACATTTTAATTTCTAAAAAGCATTCTCATAAGCCAAAAATCAATTACACTTCTAACATAGTCTCTAATTACATAGTTAAAAAATACCTTTAAAACCTGTCTGCCGGAAATGCCTGTTCTGGCAAAATGAGATGCAGCAAAGAAAATGGAAGGCCTCTTACCCAGGGTACCAGTGGTGGGCTCTGGTTACACTGTGTCTCCACTTCTCAGTGTGGCTCTTCTGAAATAAAACCTTAGCCATTCTCAGTTACCCAGCATGCCTCTTCCCTTCTCACCCACCACAGAGGAAGTGGATAAGGTGAAGTGGTCCCCAGGCAACTGCAAGTTCAGGGGCCCTTTCCAGCCTACAGCACCAGGGTATTAGAGATTAAAAATAACTTTATTTCTTTTATCTTGTGTGCATATGTGTTTTGTTCTTTCATGAAAAAACAGCAACAAAGAAAAAGAACCTCTTGTTTCCATTTCCTGAAGTTCATTTTGATAAATATTGTTTTACATGATCAGATGCACATAAGTATTAGGCCTTTGCATTCCTCACCTAAGAATATCCTCCTTTGCTCTCACTGTGTGTGAAGACCTAGAGACTAAACATACAGCTTCCCGATGACCCAGCAATCCCACTCCTCAGCATTTATGCAATAGAATACAAACCAGGCCACACTAAAGCCACCAGCACAACCGTGTTCATTGCAGCATTGTTTACCATAGCTTAAGATTTGGAGTCAACCTAGATGCTCCTCAGTGGACCAACAGATCAAGAAAATGTGGTATATATACACAATAAAATTCTACTCTTCCATCCAAAAGAATGATATTATACCATTTGTAAGGAAATGCAAAGACTTAGAAAAAATTATATTAAGCGAATTAAGCCAGACTCAGAGAAACTCAAGTTGCATGGTTTCCCTCCCTTGTGGGAGCTAGCATGTGCCCATAAATCTACAAGTAAACACACTGGATCTAAAAAAAAATACATCAGAACATGATACATTATACAGGTGTGTGGTTTTTATCTTTAAAGTCATTGCACAAAGGAGTTTCAATTCAACACACCAGTTTGTAAGTACAATACATCTTGATCAATTTCACCCCTTCCACGTTCCCTGCAATCTCTCCAAACCCCACCCATCCCCACGAGTGACCTGGCTCCATTCTCACAGGCATGCATTGTGTATCCTGACTGCTTTTGCCCTTTCTGTGTTCATCTGCATGACACTTACCAAAGACTGTAGGACAGCTTTCTTCTAAGGAATGCAAGCAGTAGCATTAAGTCACAGAGGACAAAGAGGGGGGCCAACTCCAACAATAAGCAGGACCTGCAAGCCAGGGGTCAGAGTGGGGGTCAGTGGGGATAAAATCGATGAGAGGACATACAAGGGGAAGAGAAGACCCTGGCTAACTGGATTCTTTGTGAAGGCGACAGGTGTGGTCAGCCATCGGCTGGGGAGGATGAGGATGAGGAGCTTGATCACATGGGAAAGGTGCAGGACTGAGCTAAGCCAAAGGAGCAGGGGGCATTGCTCAATTGGATGCTGTAAAAATTAAGGCAAAACCTGAAAGTCAGGATTTCATAGAGAAGAGATTTCAGCGTAGTCTGCACGCAGCCTGATGAGGGCAGATCTTGGTCAGGTGAGGAGAGGGAGTGGGCGGGGTCTCCCATTCTTACTCTCACATCCTGATACAGGGGAAGTACTGGGCTAGGGTGGAAAATGAGGGCCCCAGGTGGACCTTGGGTGGGAGATGTGTGTGGACTTTGGGTGGGAGATGTGTGCTCTCGCTACTCTGTACAGTTCTGAGATGCCTTCCCATGGATGCTAGAAGATTCCACATTCTCTCCTGTTACCACCAGAGGCCTTGCTTCCAGGAGGAATCTAGAGCCAGTGAATTCTCTGTGCATTGGAGAGATCTTCAGGTAGGTTTTACACACAGCACCTGACTCAGACATGGAAGGTAACTGGGTCTGCATCTTTCTTGTGTGTAGTGCCTTCCACACCTTCTACCGCTCAGACTTCTACCACTAGTCTTTTGTTCTTTTGTTGTTTTTAAATTAAAATTGACCTTGAGCCAGGTGCCAATGGCCCATGCCTGTAATCCTAGCTACTCAGGAAGCTGAGATCTGAGGATCACGGTTCAAAGCCAGCCTAGGCAGGAAAGTCCATGAAATGATCTCCAAGAAATGATTAAACCAGAAGTGGCTCTGTGGCTGAAGTGGTAGAGCGCTAGCCTTGAGCTGAAGAGAGGGACAGCACCCAGGCCCAGAGTTCAAGCCCCATGACCGACAAAAAACAAACAAACAAAACTTGAGCTGGGTGCTAGTGGCTCACACTTGAGAAACTAGAGCAGTTCAGCAGGCTGAGATGTGAGGATCATGGTTTAAAGCAGTCCAGGCAGTAAAGTCTGTGAGATTCCAATAAACTACCAAAAAAGCCAGGCATGGAATTGTGGTTCAAGTGATAGTGCACAAAAGTTCAGGGACAGTGCTAGGCTCTGAGTTCAAGCCCCAGGACTGGCACCAAACTAATAAGAAGGAGGAGAAGAAGGAGGAAGAAGAGGAGGAGGAGGAGAAGGAAGGAGGAGGAGGAGGAAGAAGAAGAGGAGGAGGAGGAGGAGGAGGAGGAAGGAGGAGGAGGGGGAGGAAGAAGGAGAAGAAGACGGGGAAGGAGAAGAAGACGGGGAAGAAGGAGAAGAAGACAGGGAAGGAGAAGAAGACGGGGAAGGAGAAGAAGACGGGGAAGAAGGAGAAGAAGACGGGGAAGAAGACGGGGAAGAAGGGGAAGGGGAAGAAGGGGAAGGGGAAGAAGGGGAAGGGGAAGAAGAGGAGGAGGAGGACGAGGAGGAGGAGAAGGAGGAGGAGGAGGAGGAGGAGGAGCAGGAGGAGGAGGAGGAGGAGCAGGAGGAGGAGGAGGAGGAGGAGGAGATGCACTGGCCAATTCTCTTTAGGTGATATTATGGTAACTAATCCTATTGATATGATGTCTACAGGGACCCAGAATCCTGCCAAGAAATATTCACTGAGCACCTCTTCCTGCAGCCAGCAGCATGAACCAGCGTGGTTGCTACAGGTCACGAGTTTACACTACAATGGCGTCATCACACTTTCTAACCAGACTGCAGGAAGAGAGAATTGAAAGGTATTTATTTAGGGTGTATACTAACATGTTGAAGTATAAATATTCATGGGAAAGGAAGTAGACCAAAACAATTTAATAGGATTATGAACTACAAAGAGCTAAGGCTATGAAATATAATATGCAACAACTGCTCTTTCTAATCATGTTGTAGCAACACCCGAAACAATTTCTCAGGCACTAGAATTCTTTGCAGGGAATTTGTAGAGGATCAAAATTCTCTCGTTTGAACAAGTAATGTTAGCATCTGATTTAAGATGATCAAAAGTAAGAATCTTTTGCCTCTTTCAGGGATAATATATAACACAATCAGGAAGGGAGAATATTAACGGACACATTCAATGAAAACACTATCAAAGATGTAATTTCAAAACAAAGGGACTGTGTCTCTGGCTTTCCTTTTGTTGTCTATCAAAACATTGAAATTTTTACATATCTCGAGTAGCTGGTGCAGGGGTTTGGCTTTATTTCTTTTTCCTGACTACATTGTATGGGGAAGAGGTGGGGGTGAGATCGATGGACCCCAACCGTGGCAGGTGCTTATTTTCCATTCAACCAGCATCATTGTTTTGTGCAGCAGCCCTGAAATGTTAATAAAAATGGCCTTAATTCAACTTTAAAAACAAATATTTACAGTTGGAACAATCCGAGGTTAGGAGAAGCACCTGCTACTCCAGCATACATATTTCAAGAAAATTTATAGTCCTGGGCTCATGGACATTTATTGAACTTGGCTAGCCATGTTGTAAATAGTAACCTGACATCACTCTGTGGACTGGAAAATGACAGCAGAAAATGGGTAAATCCCTTGCTCCGGACCGCGGCGTGTGGGCGTGGCTACAGGGGGACACAGGTAGCCCACATGGGTACAGCAGCTGCACAAGCAACCTTGCAAATGCCAACTCCGGTCTGCCGTGACTGACCTGTGGGCACATTGGTGCTCCTAAGGACATGATGTTGCTTTCACAAATGATATTTACCGGATTAAGTATTCAGGGGGCGACAGGTTATTCACAGATCATCATTGTGACTGAAGTCACCGGAGCCCAGCCTGTTGTGATGATTAGCATCACATTAAATTGTGGGTAATAGAAAATAAAACCCTGGGCAGCACTGAACCGGCAGGGCAGGTAGCTTCGAGAAATTCAAGGATTTGCCAACCCTCAGTGACAAGTTTTCTAGTATAAAATGGAGGCTTGAGAACAGAGAGAAAGACAGAGAAGACAGAAACCGATTTCTCCTCTGTAATGGGAATCACATTGCATTATCAGCTGGGGGGGTGTTGACAATGAAGCCTGCCTGGAGCTCTTTCACATATTCAGATGAGGCTCTCCGTGACATCAGAGCCTCAACTTTCTTCTTCCCTCTGGAGAAAACCCAGCCTGCATGAGCAACTCACTGGGAAATTTATCTTACTGTAACCCATAAAGGAATTTATTGGCCATCCACCTCATGGAGCACTCTGTGGGAAGGCTGGAGTACATCTGTGTGGGCATCTCCAGACAGTGCCTCCTGTTTCCCTTGTGTTCTGGAGATCGCCCTGCGTTGTAGTCTCTTTCAGCAAAAAGCAATTTACAAAGAGGGCACAGAAATGCTCTGCGGAAGTTACAAAGCTCTGAGACGGAGGTGCTGCCGGGAAAAACTAGGGCACATCAAAGAAAATGCATTCATCATCAGAAAATAGAGACAGGGTAGAAGAGGGCGGCCTATGTTCCCCCACAGCCTGAGGGGGCTGGGAGGGGTCCCCAGGGCTTGGAGATGTCTATGCACATCTGTCAGAGGGACGTGTCAACGTCACACTCTACTCGAGGGTTCCGTATCATCTGACAGTCCACCGTGAGCACTGTTCTGTGTCCTTGGGTCAAAGACTTGGTCTTTGATGTGCCTTCTTCCCTCCGGGAACAGCTGGATCTGAAAGCCAAGGGACTGTCTACTCCTTTGGAAAGCCAACCTGAGAGAGACTTGAATGTAGTTTCCCACAATCCAACACCCTGCGTCCCTCCTTTTCGGGCTCCTGTAGCTGTGAGTCCTTCCTCTTAGACAGGATCGGTCATTTGTCTTCAATCCCTGAGATCCCTGCTTTCCCCTCCCCTGTGTGGCTTATTTATGGGTGACCCTTCCTCTTTCTCCTCGTCCATTCCCTTTGTTTTTTCTCCACACATTAAATCCCTTCTCTAAGATGCATTATCTCAGAGACTTTTCTAATTTATTACTACATGAGAGTAGCTTTTTCTGGCAACGATTGACATGAAATAACCTGCAAATCTTTGCCTAACAAAATGCCCGAAAGATTCTGGGCAAACAAAACATTAAATCTATCCGTTACATGGATAGATAACTTCACAAAGCATTATCTCCAGGGAAGGAATAAATAAGTAGTCATATGGACAGTCTAGCAGCTAGTGCTATCATGTGTATGTGTGTGTGTGCGTGCATGTAGGGAGATGTGTGGGAAAGTTGTTATAAGCTAGGGATTTTGATTTGAACATCACGAGAGACAAGTGACAAGGTGTACGCCGTGCAAGGGGCAGGAACTGGTTCTTAGACACAGGTACTCTGCTGGGATTTTGAGGCCAAGCTCTCCATAAGAGTGACAAGATAATAAATCTACTCATCCTCACAAGGCCACGCTGCTCCTTGCACTCTTCTAATTAAGCCTGGTTGCTAGGGGAACGGGCTCTATCAGATGTTCATCATAGCAGGCTTACTGTCTCATAGCTTTGGGGTTCAAATATAAGCTATTCAGTAGGAAACATGAGCCCTTAAGTTGAAAATCAACACAAGAAAGGTTTGCAGGCCAGTGGCACACATTGTCCAGCCCCGTGAGACTCCTCACAGAAGAAACCACTCAGCACATGAGCATATACTCTAAAGTTATATGTTGTTTAAGGCAATAATTCACTCTGAAGTAGAATCAGCAGAGACAATAAACAATTATTTAAGTCCTAATAGTAGAAATTTAGATGTTACATTTTCAGTAAACTCTATGTGTGTGCATGTGTGCGTGCATGCATGCATGTGTGTGTGTGTGTGTGTGTGTGTGTGTGTGTGTGTGTTGATCCTTGGGCTTGAACACAGTGCCTGGGTGCTGTTACTGAGCTTTTGTGCTCAAGGCTAGCACTCTACCACTTGAGCCACAGCTCCACTTCTGGCTTTTTTGATAGTTAATTGGAGATAAGAGTCTCAAATGCTTTTCTGCTTGGAACAGCAATCCTCACCTCTCAGCCTCGTGGTGGCCAGGATTCTAGGTGTGAGCCACTTGTGCCTGGCTCAGGTATAGTTTTTCAAAAGGTATATTTAGATGGTTAGGAGAAGAAACACATTAGAAAGTATAAATGAAATACAAACACAATAATCATATTAAACATAATAGTAGATACAGCTGAACAGGGTATTAGTAAACTGGATGACAGATCCAAGGAAAATAATTTGTGATGTGACTCAGATCAAATTATGGCTATGAAACAGAGATAAAAGGCATAAAGATACACTTTAGACTCCGATATAGAGTCTGATATCAGTTTAAAAAGGAAGAAATAGAGTCATGTTTTATTACTCTTCTGCAACAGTCTTTTAAATTATTTTGTGCTTGCATTGTCCCCTGGGATATGAAAAACCTTAGTTAATAGAGTGAAAAATAAAAAAGGAAATCGAAGGCTATTGTTCTATGGGTGTGTCATTAGATGTGGCCTAAAGAAAGAGCGATCATACTTCCCCATTAGTGAGGAAACTCATGCCTCCTAGACAACAAATTCTGTGGGACAGCACTTCGGTCTTAAAAATGTGATGCCTACCACATTAATGGAGGCTTAGGAGGTAATTCCAGCTACATAGGGATGAGGATATAACCAGTGCATCTGATCCAATTGCCTATTCCTTTTTACAGTTTAAAATTTTTTTCGTGGATAAAAACATCTTGATATTCTATGAGGAGGAAAATGCCACCCTGTAAGCTAATGGTTGCTACTTGAGGAAGCTGTCAGACAAGAAAAACAAACCCAAGTCCAGAATGAATGCCAAGCTTGTGTTGGTGGCTGATGCCTGTAATCCTAGCTACTCAAGAGGCTGAGATCTGAGAATCTTGGTTAAAAGCCAGCCTAGACAGGAAAGTCTGTAAGACTCTTATCTCCCATTAATCACAAAAGCAAGCCTGGCACCAGTGGCTTAAGCCCATAATCCTAGCTACTTAGGAGGCTGAGATCTGATGGTCATGGTTAAAAGCCAGTCCAGGCAGGAAAGTCTGTGAGATTCTTATCTTTAATAAACTACTCCAAAAAAGCCAGCAGTGGCACTGTGGCTCAAGTAGTAGAATGCTAGCCTTGAGCACTAAAGCTTAGGAATAAAGTAAAATCTCTCCAGGAAGAGAATAGCCAACCTTCTCTCTAGGACTCAGAAGATGACAGAGCCAAAGGCTCTCGCTGAAGCTGCTCCTGTCTCAGAGCAGGCACAAGAAGAATCTGCTCCAGTCGTCTGTGGTACACAAGCTCCTCTGAAGCTCCCGGCCCAGAGGACTGAAATGACAAATTCTGCTGCCAGCAGCCTTATTTGCCATTAAGGTGATGGATCTCATCTTGAGACAGATTCCAAAGCCAAGTTATTCGTGTCAAAACAAGAACACTCCGAGATGATGTTCTTGTTTCTTGAAAATAAATGATTAATGAATAATAATTGCATATTGAGAAGATGAACAGTACTTATATATAAAAAAATATACTTGTTATCTAGAAGGACATATAAGTTAAAAATGCACATTCATATTCAAGCAATTATTTCACTCCTGAGTCTCCATTTCTTCAATTATGAACTTTATAATGCCTACCACATCAAGGTTGTAAGAGCTAAGTGAATTAATAAAAAAAAAAAAGAGGAGCCCAATTAATGTTGATTCCCATTTCTCTATCAACACTTAGAGCTAGCTGAAATATAGCAGCAGTATCGCTAAATAAGTGGTGCCTTTGCCACAAAATTTTACTTTTTGCTCAATTATGTGGATTAAAATGTATAATAGAGTTGTGTTGTTTTCATCAATTTGCACTGGTAAACATAATTGTATCCTCATAAAATTTAATAAAGTCATATTCATAGGAAATAAAATTTAGTTTAGCTTTATCACTGTAAGTTTAATGGAAGAACTGTGATAGAAGGAACTAGAAGTATACTATCTTATTATAACTTCATAAAAAACAGTGAAAGGGAACTCTAGCTTAAATTGGAAACTAGAACACAGAAAACTATTTTGGCTCTGAAAAATGAATTTTTTCATTGTTTGCCCCCTGCCCCTCGACTCACTGTAATTCTAGCTACTCAGGAGGCTGAGAACTGAGGATCATGCTTGAAAGTCAGCTCATGCAGAGGAGTCTATGACAATCTTATCTCTAGAGTTCAAGTGATAGAGTGCCATCCTTGGGCAAAAAAGAAGCTAAGGGTCAATGTCCAGGCCCCAAGTTCAAGCCTCTGTACTACCACAAGAAAAAAAATGGCATTTTTGTTATATTTTTAAATGGATGGTATCAAGTCTCAAATACTATCATATTTTTTCCACACTAAATATCTTAATAATAATGTAAGCAGTTTTTGTTGTTATTTTGGTTTTCTTGGTGCTGGTACTGGGGCTTGAACTCAAAGCCTTAATTGTTGAATGGTAGCCTCCTTGTATAACTATTAAAGTTAATAAAAATATAGTTTAAAACAGTATAGAGTTGTAATATAGTATAGGGCTATTAAGGATGCTATTCACAGAGTAATAAATGATATAAACAAAATTATTTTCTGTAACGTCTATTAGAAATAGCCACCCTTAAGCACTTGAGAAGTACCCATTTATCTTCTGATCATTTATTCATTAATTACAAGTCATTTAGACTTTTTTTAAAAACACTAATGATGTACCTTGAGCTCCTAGAGAAACAAGACTGGGCCAATATCCAAACCATCAGATGGAAAGAAATAATAGGCGAGATCACAAATAAATGAATGCAGCGTGCACTGAGTGTGTCCCTTGCCAGCCAGTGGGAGTGAACTCAGAAGAGTTGGGGTCTTCTCATGTGGGACACATCTGCAGCCCTCTCAGGATCCCAGGATATGCACAGGGACCAGGATCTGTGCTCAGGGAAGCCAGGAGCTATGTGGCATAGTTAAGGCAGCATGGGTGGCAGTCAGAGCTATGGAGACAGGAAGAGTTAGGGTGATGGGTTGTCTTTGTTTGGTTGAGGCTGTTTGCTAGTCAGAGATGATCTGGTCAGCCTTTGTCCAGTAGCACTAGGAATGGCTTTAGGTGCTGTGTCTCTAGGCCAAGTACACTCTGTCTTGTGGATCAGCGTTCTGCACTGTATGGTGCTGCTGGCTGTGGTTAGAGTTGAAAACCAATTCACCATTTGCCTAGACAGTTGGCATTTTTAAAAATAAGGACAGTAAAACCTTGCTCCTTGTAGTATCTCAGGAATAGTTTAGGAGGCATAGTTAGCTACTCAGACTCATGAGTAGCTGGGATTATAGGACTGATACCTGGCTTCCCTGTGTCTCTTCACACAAATATGTCTGTATGACATATTGGGGATCTGAGGGTCTGAGACAGTTTTGAGAATTTACTTCTAACCAGTTGATTCTGCTGTGTTACTTATATGGATTGAATTGTTTGGTATATTCTGAAAAGTATTAGTCTCAAGGGTTTATAAGATGCTCCCCGTTACATCTGTGAATCATGTGGTCAAGCAACAGATTCCTTTACTGCAACATGCCTCAGAAGCTTTAATATGCCAATATCCATTGGGAAAGAAAGAAAATTACATAGTACAGGTGAATCACACATTTATGTTAATATTCCTCATAGAATATTTATTAGTACTATTTTATCAAAGTTTTTAATTTAAAAAATTAAATTTTATTGTAAAAGTGATGTACAGAAGGATTACTGTTACAAAAGTCAGGTAATGAGTACATTTACTTTTGAACAGTGTTACCCACTCCCTCATTCTCACCCAGTTTTTCTACTCCTGACTTCCCTTCCCCTTCCTCAAGTTGTATAGTTCATTTCCAACATAGTGTCTATTGGGTTTCACTGCTGAACTGGTTCATCCTTTCACCATTTCTGCACTTCCCCTTCTGCTCCCAAAATCAGACAAGACAAAAGGCACAGAAATTTAAAATAGCTAAAAAAGGGAATAAAGTGAAGAAGAAAGAAAAAAAACGGAAAACAGTACAATAAAAAAACTTCATTTCCATTTCATGGAGTTTATTTCAATAAGCATCATTTTATATGAGCATATGCACATAGCTATTGAGCCCTTGTAATCCTCTCCTAAGAATATACTCCTTGTGGGGCTGGGAAGGTGACTCAGTGGTAGAGCGCTTGCCTTGCATACCTGAGGCCCTGGGTTCGATTCCACATAAGAAAAAAACCGGAAGTGGCGCTGTGGCTCAAGTGGTAGAGTGCTAGTCTTGAGCTGAAGAGCTGAGGGACAGTGCCCAGGCCCAGAGTTCAGGCGCCATGACTGGACCCCCCCCCACAAAAAAAAAAAGAATATACTCCTTGTTCTCACTGTGTGAATGTTTAGACTGCTGTTTAATCAATCATGTCCAGGTGTAATTATTTGTCTTTTAGTCTCCACTGGGTTTACTTGTAGACTTATAGGCACATTCTAATTATTACAAATTAGGGAAAGCATGCAGCCTACCCTGTAACAGAATCAACTCCAAATGAATCAGACTTACCAATGTAAGACCAGAGACCCTGAAAATATTATAGGAAGGGATAGGGGAAACACTAAGGCTCTTTGGCACAGCTCAAAACTTCCTAAGTAAAGATCCAAAATCACAACAAAACAAAGAAAGACTAGATCAATGGGATTGCATCAAACTAAGAGTTTCTGTATGAAAAAGAACAGAACTAGCCAGATAAATAAAAAGTGACAGAATGGGAGAAGATCTTTACTAGCTATGCATTAGACAAGGGCCTCATATCTAAAATATATTCAGAGTTAAAAAATTAAACCTCCCCCCCAAAAATCCTCAAAGAAACAACAATCCAATTAATAAATGAGCTAAAGACTTAAAGAGACTTCTCTGAAGAAGGGATAGGAATGGCCAATAGACATATGAAGAGATGTTCATCATCAACAGCCATAAAATAAATGTAAATCAAAACTACATTGAAATTCCACCTCACCCCAGTTAGAATGGCCATTTTCAAGAAAACTAACAATAAGAAATGCTGGCGGGGATGTGGCCAGAAGGGAATGCTACTACACTGTTAGTGGGAAACTTGTTCAACCACTCTGGAAAGCAGTATGGAAGTTCCTCAAGAGACTAAGCGTAGAGCTTCCCTATAACCTAGCAATTCCACTCCTGGGTATTTATCCAATAGACCACAAACAAGGCCACACTAAAGCTACCAGCACAACCATGTTCATTGCAGCATTATTTACCATAGCCAAGATATGGAATCAGCCAGGATGCTCTCAGTGGATGAATAGGCCAAGAGAATGTAGTATATATACACAATGGAATTCTATACTTCCATCAGAAATAATAACATTGCCCCATTTGAAAGGAAATGGAAAGACTTGGGAAAAATTATAATAAGCAAAGTAAGCCAGACCCAATGAAACATAAGCTGCATGGTTTCCCTCATTTAGCATGTAATTCTTATCAATAGCTTTTAGAACAATACTTTTTCAAGAAGACCAGCTTGGAAATTATTGCTTCAAAGAAACTAAAATAAACTTAACTTAGCCTTTTGTATTTCTATCCATCCTTGGCAGTGCTAAGCTATTATTTCTAAGTGAAATATCAACTTCATTAACAAGTTTATACTTGCCAGATACCTCTCTGGGCCAATGGGGACACTCTGTCACCTCCTGTTCTAAACTTCCGCATGATGCTCTTAAGAATTACCATCTAGTCCATTATAGGAAAGTGAATTCTTCACCCTGGAGAAACTCAGCTGCTTCTTTTTTTGGGGGGGGGGGGGAAGGGGAGAGTCCGGTCGTGGGGCCTGAACTCGGCCTGGGCGCTGTCCCTCAGCTCTTCAGCTCAAGGCTAGCACTCTACCACTTGAGCCACAACGCAGCTTCTGGCTTTTTTTTCTGCTTATGTGTGCTGAGGAATCGAACCCAGGGCTTCAAGCATGCAAGGCAAGCTCTCTACCACTGAGCCACCTTCCCAGCCCCTGCTTTGTTTTATTGTCATTATTACATAGTTTTCCTAACTCTAACTCTTTAAAAATCACTAAGAGTAGGATGCTGTTCAACCTTTGCTGTTGAGCTTAAGAAATGAGTTTTATGTTAGGAGCTTTCCAGGAGAATTGTTTGAATCAGATATTCTTTTCTAGTCAAACGTAGGAGCAGCCCTTTGCTTTACCAAATTTATCAAAAAGAACAAAGGGCTAGGAGTATGCTTGAATTTATTTATTTATTTATTTATTTATTTTTGCTGGTCCTGGGGCTTGAACTCAGGGTCTGGGTACTGTCTCTGAGTTTCTTCTGCTTAAGGTTAGCGCTTCTGGCCTTTTCTGAGTATTTTATTGCTGACGAGAGTCTCATGGACTTTTCTTCCTCCAGCTGGCTTCAAACCACTATCTTCAGATCTCAGGCTCCTAAGTAGCTAGGATTACAGGCATGAGCCACCTGTGCCTGGGTATACTTGAACTTTTTGGTGCTCTAAAGTCCATCTAGAGATTTAACTAGGATCATGGATGATAGTTATTAACCTTATGATTCCTTCCCCTGCTTCCTTGTGGATTTGGGACAGTCTCATAGATAACAGTGAAAAAGGGAAGATTTCAAAAAATAACATGTATTCTCTGACTAGCAGAGCAAGAAAAGCCATACTTGAATGTGTACTTTTGAAGTTGTTTTGAAGTTGTCTTTAGATGGTTTTACCTTTATCTAGCAAATGAATGCATTATATTCACAAAGCAATACAATGGCAATTTGCAGCAATTAATTTATATTAATTATTTATAATAATGGGTTTCTCTGTGTCACATTTATCATGCTCTGGTCAAATCTCCCCTCCCTTGTCCTTTCTTGTTCTTTCTTGTATCTCTCCTTCCCTCAGTCCATATACCCCTCCAAACTGGACCTGCTTCTACTTTCAGATTCATTCTATCATTCTTGTAGATTCCACATATAAGAGAAAACATGTTATATTCATCATCTTGTGTTTGGTTTATTTCATTTAACAGGATAATCACAAGTTCCATCAATATTCCTGCAAATGACATTTCTTCTTATGACTAATTAAATATGTATTCCATGTTTCCATTTATCTACTGATGGGCCCTAGGGTAGATTCTAGAAATTAGATATAAGAAACAGTGCTACAATACATGCAGGTATGTTTTGTTTCTAGAGTATGCTGACTTCATAGACTTTGGGTATATCCCAGAAGTTAAGCTGTATAGAAGTCTGATTTTTAAGGGGCTTGGTTCTGGGTTTTTGTGAGTTTTTTCTTGGATAAGATCATATTATGTAGGCCAAGATGGCCTTAAGTTTTTGATCCTCCTGTCTTAGCTTCCCAGCTCTGGGATTGCCATTATGCCTGGCTTTAACTTTACTCTCTCTCTCTCTGTCTCTCTCTCTCTCTCTCTGTGTCCTGGAGACTGTTTAGATAATGCAAAATTTATGACATGGAAATGAGAAACTGGCAAGTGGTTGCTTGCAATTCTTTAGCTGCATGGCATTTGCCCTGTACATTTATAAATGTGCATTGTGATCAAGAGAATGAATGTGTATCTCATTTATTTTACAAAGGACAAATCAGATAAGAAATCCTAATTTAAGGGTAACTAAAACTGCTATGGGTTTTGTTCATTTAGATTTTTACTTTAAGGGACATAGCTTGACAGTAGTACCTGCAAATCCATCTGGTGTTTTTAATCTTATTTGTGTGTGTGTGGTGTTGAGGCGCAAGCCTCTAAAACTATTTCTTTTAGTGGTAGTTTAGTGTAACTACCTAAATGCCATTGTATATCAGCCATTGCTTCTCTAGAAGGAATCAGTGATCCAAGGAGAACACTCATGAATGAATGACTTATTGAATGAACACTAATCTATGTGGTTACTCATTTTAAAAAAAAGTATGGGAGAATATATAGAAAGACTTGTGTATAAAGAATTCAATCAGATATCCATCTAGAAATGAGCAGAGAAGAATCCTAATTCTTGAATTACTCTGTCATAGAAATGAATCTCATTTATTTCCAAAAGGAAAAATTAGATAAGAAATCCAATTAGTCTCCCCAGTTCTGTTCTCCTCCCGGTCATCACCCCATCAGAGAGGCTGCTGTGTCCTCGAGTGGCATTAACAGGACAGCCACGCATCTGACAGGCCTGCGCAACCACGTTTACAACAAGGATCTAGAATGAATCTCTACAGATAAGGTAATTTGAAAATATTTACCTAAAGTGTGCCTGTTCCCAAAGAACACTTGCATCTACATTAGAAACACTTGATTCTGAAGAGGTGCTTCTTATTATTTATTGAGCAATCCTTACTGAGAAAGTGTTGCCAGTCTTCTCAATTTTTCCTTCTATCCTAAGCAGTTAGAAAAATAGCATCGATGACTTCTGTTCTCTCATTGGAAACTTCTTTTCTCCTAGCTTTCTTCTCTGACATTCTTCCTTGTCTTTCTTCCTCGTCTGGTCCAGTCTCATTACTTCATGGCCTTTGTAGCTCTGGTCCCAGTCAGCAGTGCTGGAAAACACGATGTACAGGAAATTTACCTTTATTTTTAAAGCTACCTTGACAGCCTTTTAACTTACACTCTTGTTGGGGACAGAAGGGAACATGTAGGATTTGTTACAGATTTCCCACAGTTCCCTCTTCTGAACAGCGAGGAAGATGAAATCCAGGAACCTTATATTAGTGAACGATATATTAATTTCTTTGCAATACATGCCTTTTAAAGTTTTCCTTTGAAGGAACTGTAACCATAACTAGGAATGAGTTTTTTTGAGAATTATAAAATTGTATGTCTAGACAATGAAAAAATGACCTACTTCTGGACAATTAATTGGCTATTTAGAAAAGACTAGGATCAATGCTATCCGTGACTGTGACCTTCAAATTCCAATATTTATGAATACACTTCTCACATTATAAATGATGTTACCAGAACTAATTAAAAGTGAACAGCTTTAAATAACTTTCCAGTTACACAATTCTTTAGTTTCTATGGCTCAAGAATCATCTGTTGCTCAGATGGTGTTTGATAAACTACAGTGTGTCTGCTGAAGTTTGATTCTTTTAAATGGTCTAAGGGACATGTTTAACAGAATATTAAAACCTACACAGGGTGACACAAGAAGTTTAGTTTGAAGATCAAGGGAAAATGAAAGGTTCAAACATGAAATTTCCAGGCACCTGTGGCTCATGCCTGCAATCCTAGCTACTGAAGAGGCTGAGATCTAAGAATCAAGAAAGCCAACCTGGGCAGGAAAGCCTGTGAGACTCTTATCTCCAATTCACCAGCAAAAAGCCAGAAATGAAGCTGTGGCTCAAGTGGTGGAGTATCTGCCCTAAATAAGAAAGCTAAGTAAGAAGACAAACGAGTTCAAGCCTCAGTAATAACACCAAAAATGAAGAAAAAGGAGGAAGAGGAAGAGGAGGAGAAGGAGTAGGAGGAGCAGGAGCAGGAGCAGGAGGAGTAGAAGGAGGAGGAGGAGCAGGAGGAGGAGGAGAAGGGAGTATAATCAAGTAGCAAATCAGAGTTAATTACCCTTGCTTGTTATTCAGTTTATTTTATAAACTAGCTCCCTAGGTTAACTTGTTTTATCTTAGCAGTTACATGAAAATATTGTATTATCTTGCAATTAGACCTTTATTTACCAATAACTCTTTTGATATCATTTGCACACGGAAGGCTGAATAGTGACAATGACAGCTCAATTATTCTTCCACTTACTGAACACTGGCCACATATGAGGCTCTTTTGTAAATTCTGGTGGCAACCCAATATGGTTATATTGTAACAATTTTATGCTTTGTTAGTCCGTTTTTTGGTTACTGGGGCAAAATACTTAAGGAAAACAACTTGAAAGAGGAAAGATTTTTTGGACACTGGTTTCAAAAGTCCATCAGCCTGTGATGAGTCAGAACATTATTTAGGGAGGGTGGGGGGTGGGGAAGAGAGAGGGGGAGAGTTAGGGGGAAGGGGGAGTGCAAGAGAGAGGGACAGGGGAAAATGGGAAAAAGGAGAGAGACAGAGAGAGGGGAAAATGGAGACAGAGACAGACAGAGATGGGACAAACTATGTCCCTCAAATGCACATCCCACCCAGTGATGTCCTTTCTGCACATAGGCTCCACTTTCTAAAGGTTCTAGGATTTTCCAACAGCACCGCCAACAGGGAACCAAGCCAGCAACACTACAGCCTTCAGCAGACACCAGATCCAAACCCTATCAGACCCATTTCAAAGATGTAGGAATTGGAACTCTGAGCTCAAGCAACTTACTTAAAATCTCACAGAACATGATGGACCTATGGAGGAACTCAAGTCTTTCTGATGGAGGAAAATCCATAGAAATCCTTCCCCTTAAACTCCTGAGAAGCAGCAGTATGTACCATCTCACACCTGTTTCTCTCTTCCAATTGCATGTGTGAACCATAGACTCAAGCCCTGGTCTATAGGCTCTTTTCTGCCTTTCTACTATATACTATTTAGATATTATATAGAATTATTTTCTTTGGATACAATCAGCATGCAGTAAATGTAAAAACTGAGTGACAAATTGATTCTAGAGCAATATTGTTTTTATCTTTTGAAAGGGAAATAGTACACGCATCACTGTGCCTGGGTAGTATACTCAGTTGGATAGTTCTGGGTCCCTGATCAGTACAGCAATGTATCAAAAAAGTAAAACTCATTCTTCTTATTTTCTTTTGCCCATCGTGGGTCTTGAACTCAGGGCCTGGATGCAGAACTCAGGTTCTGCATCCTGTTTGTGCTTAAGGCTAATGCTCTACCACTTTAAGCCACAGCACCCCTTCCGGTTTTCTGCTGGTTAATTGGAGAGATGAGTCTCATGACCATTTCTGCCCAAGCTGACACCAAACCAGGATCCTCAGATCTCAGCCTCCTGAGTAGCTAGGATTACAGGCTTGAGCCACCAGTGCTCGGCTAAGTCTTTCATTGTTGACATTGCTTCTCCTCCCTGCAGAGGAGCTCCTAGGACACAGTAGCATGCATGAAGCTCTGGGTTCAATGCCTCAGTACCACACAACCAGAAAAAGTTGGAAGTGGTTCTGTGGCTCAAGTGGTAGAACACCAGCTTTGAGCACAGAGAGGCTCAGGGACAGTGCCCAAGCCCTGTGTTCAAGCCCCAGGCTCAGCAAAAATGTAGGGAAGCTGAAGGTGTGGCTCAGGAGGTAGAACACCACCCAATGAGAGAAAGCATCAGATACTGAGTTCAAGTCCTGGTCTCAGAAAAAAAAAATGGGCAGGGGGGGAGAGCAGAGAGAAGTTAAGAAAGGATGCTAGCTGGGATAAATTTGATCAAAGTACATTATATGTAAATCTCAAAATGATACTCCTTTGTGAAATTAATACATGCTAATTAACATTTTAACATGTATGAATAATTAAGGAAAACACCTATTTTTATTGAGGTGTGCAGCTCAGTGGTAGAGCGTATGTCCAATGCAATCAATGTCTGGACTTTGGTTTCCAGAATTAAGACAAACAGAAAAAAATCCCTAACGTTTTGTTCCTTTGGTCACTCTCATGAGAACTTGAAGCTAACTCCATATTGTATTGTTTGCCTTCAAAGCAGGAGCCACATACTACATGCTCTGATAAAATTTCTATCTGTGAAGCCCTTGGAAAATAAAATACTGCCAGGGAACCAGTGGCTCAGGCTTTTAATCCTACCTGTTCAGGAGGCTGACATCTGAGGATCCTGGTTCAAAGCTAGCCTGGGCAGGAAAGTCCACGAGAATCTTATTGTCAATCAACCAGCAAAAAGCTATAAATGGGGCTGTGGTCCAAGTGGTAGAGTGCTATCCCTGAGCATACAAACCCCAGGGCCAGCTCCTAGACCATGAGGTCAAGCTGAAGGATGGGCAAATAAAGGAAAGAAAAGAAAATGACAATCAAGTTTTTAACTGTACCATCTCCATGATATCTATTGAGACATAATATTACATGCTGTATACCTCATTGGGATTTTATTTTCATTTCCTTTAATTTTCTCATTTTCCCCAAAGACGTGCTTGTCTCACAAAGGAATTCTTTAGCATGGTGACATTTGAGCCACAATCGGAGAATGCAGAACAAGAGGTAGATTGTTAAGATCTGACCTCTTTTCCTTCCCCAGACAGAAACCAAACCATCTTTTGCCATGGCTGTCTCTCTCCCAACCCGCATGACCTTGAGTGCTTGAGGACTAAGCTTGCTTCTCTGCTGTTCAGAGTCCAGAGCAATCACGCTTTCCCTCTCAGTTTGTTTTTGTTTTCTGCATGTGGTACTACTCCCCAAGGCCAGCTGCTTGCACGGAGTGAGCCATGCTCTCCATTTCAAGTGGGTAACTGAGGATCTTACATGGAAAAGCAGCCAAGAAGAGTGCATTTCAAGCTGCAGTGAGCCTTGCAGGGTGGCCTGCCTGAATCTGGGTTACCTGTGGAAACCCAGCTCCTTACCTGGAGATGGAGAACCCTCACTTGACCTCGCCTCCTCCTCCTCCTCCTCCAGCTAATGGGACCGACAGCCATCCTGTCATTCAGCCATCACAAGCCCGCTAACATAATAAGGACCTTGCAGGAAAGATGGAAAGGGGACATCCCAGTGGTACAAACCTCAAAATCAGGCTCCTTGTTGAACAAAAGACCTTGAGTCTGAATTCTCAGCAGGGACATACAGCCTTGGGATTTTTTTCTTTTTTGGTCTTCTTTTAAATCAGTTTCATCTTCTTTTCCATCTTGGTGTGTTCTATCCCTTCTTTTCCATCTTGCTGGTTCCAAGTACAGCAGTGTACAGTAGAGTTTGGCATGGTCATAAGAGAGGTATTTGTGTGTGTGTGTGTGTGTGTGTGTGTGTTGGATAATGCATGCCTTGTAGCAATGGTCAGTGTTTGAGGGCTGCTTTCTCTATCTAAAGAAAAACAAAATTCCAGGCTTCACCAAGTAATCATTAAATTATATCCATTTTGTTGAATCACAATATATTTCACTTTTCATCTTGATTGACATGGTCATCTCTTCTTAGATTCACACTGTGCTGTGGCAGATTCCATCAGCCATGTCATGCTTACAAAAAACCATGTGGCCCTGGCGTCATGTGATGTGATTAAGTGCTGACCAATGGAATTTGAGCGGGGATAATGTGAGCCACTTCCAGTTCTCACTCATGAGAGCATTTCCTTTGATGCTTGCAGTCTCTCTTTTCTTGCCATTTGACTTCAAGTAGCTTAAACCACTGGATTTCTTTCTTTTCTTTTTTTTTTGCCAGTCCTGGGGCTTGCACTCAGGGCCTGGGCACTGTCTCTGAGCCTCTCTGTGCTCAAGGCTGGTGCTCTACCACTTGAACCACATCACCACTTCAGGTCTTTTTCTGTTTATATGGTAAAGAGGCATTGAACCCAGGGCTTCATGCATGCTAGGCAAGCACTCTACCACTAAACTGTATTCCCAGTCCAGACTGCTGGATTTCTGTTGTAAGAAAACTTTCCTCAAAGCTACCCAGCCCAATTAGACTCGGAAGATGTGAAATAAGCTTTTATTTTCTTAAGCTGCCCAGATTTCAGGGTTTATTTTTCTTTTTTTTTTTTTTTTTTATTGTAAAGCTACTATACAGAGGGTCACAGTTACATGAGTGAGGTTATGAGTACACTTCCTCTTGAACATTGTTACCCCCTCCATTGTTTTCCCCCTACCATCCCCTCCCTCCCTCCCTTCCCCGAGGTTCTTTTTTTTTTTTTTTTGATTGTGATTAAATGATTACATAATTTCAAAGTCACAAGTTCATTCTAACTTCCCTGGAGCAAATTGTCTACCACAGTCTGTAATATATAACAGTGTTCACATGTTATATACCATATTTGTGATCAGCAGCATGAGGATATTTAGTAGTGGTTCAACCAGATGAGCGGGAGTTCTTTGTTTCTTAAGTCCTGTTAGTTTTGTCGTATCACTAACCTTTTGGATTTAGCATCCACTTATGAGGGAGACCATGTACCGTTTGTCTCTTCGTTCTTGGCTTACCTCGCTCAACATGATTCCTTCTAGCTCCATCCATTTCCCTGCAAATGCCATTATTTTGTCATTTCTAATGGCTGCATAATATTCCATTGTGTATAGATACCACAATTTTTGGATCCATTCATCTGTGGTGGGGCACCTAGGTTGTTTCCATATCCTAGCTATTGCGAACAGTGCTGCAATAAACATGGAGGTGCACGTGTCCTTGTATATTGGTTCCTGTTGTTCAGGGTAGATGCCTAGAAGTGGTATGACTGGGTCGTAAGGGAGGTCAATCTTTAGCTTTCTAAGGACCCTCCAGACTGCTTTCCAAAGTGGTTGTATAAGTGTACATTCCCACCAGCAGTGTAATAGGGTTCCTCTTTCTCCACATCCCCTCCAGCATTTGTCGTTGGCTGATTTGTGGATGTGGGACATTCTGACTGGGGTAAGGTGGTATCTCAGGGTTGTCTTTATTTGCATTTCCTTCACCACCAGGGATGATGAACATTTCCTCATGTGTTTCTTTGCCATTTTTATTTCTTCATTTGAGAAGTCCCTCTTTAGTTCCCTTGCCCATTTAGTAATTGGTTTGTTAGGTTTGGGAGGGATTAGTTTCTTGAGTTCCCTGTATATACAGGATGTTAACCCCTTGTCTGATATATTGCTGGTAAATATTTTTTCCCAATTAGTTGGTTGTCTTTCTAGCTTAGTTGCGATAGATTTAGCTGTGCAGAAGCTTTTTATTTTAAGGTAGTCCCATTTGTCGAGTCTCTCTCCAACTTGTTGTGACCCTGGGACTCTGTTCAGGAAGTTCCTTCCTGTGCCTATTAGTTCAAGTGTCTCTCCTACTCTGTCCTGCAGTAGTTTCAGAGATTCAGGTTTAATGTTAAGGTCTTTAATCCATTTTGAGTTGATGTTGGTGCATGGTGATAGGCTGGGGTCCACTTTTAGTTTTCTGCATGTGGCTGCCCAGTTTTCCCAGCACCAGCGGTTGAAGAGGCTGTGTTTCTTCCATTGTATGTCTTTGGCTCCTTTGTCGAATATCAGCTGGCTGTAGGCCTGTGGATTTATATCTGGATCTTCTATTCTGTTCCATTGGTCTTCGGGTCTGTTTTTGTGCCAGTACCATGCTGTCTTTGTGATTATAGCTCTGTAGTAGAGTTTGAAGTTCGGCATGGATAGCCCTCCCATATTGTCTTTATCCCCTAGAATTGTTTTGGCTATTCTAGGTCTTTTGTTGTTCCATATAAATTTTTGGACTGTTTTCTGTATTTCAGTGATGTACGTCATTGGGATTTTAATAGGAATTGCATTGAATTTGTATATTAATTTTGGAAGTATCACCATCTTTACTATATTAAGTCGGCCTATCCAGGAGCATGGGAGGTCTTTCCATTTCCTAGTGTCTTCTGCAATTTCTTTCTTTAACTTTTTATAGTTCTCATTAAATAGTTCTTTTACATCTTTGGTTAGGTTAATTCCTAAATATTTTATTTTTTGGGAGGTTATTGTGAATGGGGTTGCTCCCTTTATTTCCCTCTCTTCCTGTGCGTTATCAGTGTATAGGAAGGCAACTGATTTTTGTGGGTTTATTTTGTATCCTGCTATTTTGCCGAAGTGACTTATGATTTCTAAAAGTTTGGGGATGGAGTTTTTGGGATCGTGGAGGTATAGTATCATGTCGTCTGCAAAAAGGGATAGTTTCACTTCTTCTTTCCCTATGCGGATCCCTTTAATGTCTTTTTCTTGCCTTATTGCCCTGGCTAAGGGTTCTAGGACTATGTTGAAGAGGAGTGGAGACAGTGGACATCCTTGCCTTGTTCCTGTTTTTAGGAGGATTGGTTGTAGCTTTTCCCCATTAAGTATAATATTGGCTATTGGTCTGTCATAAATGGCTTTTATTGTTTTTAGAAATGTTCCTTCTATTCCTATTTTCTCCAGAGCTTTTAGCATGAATGAATGTTGAATTTTATCAAAGGCCTTTTCTGCATCTGTAGCGATAATCATGTGATTCTTGACCTTGGCTCTGTTGATATGCTGGATTACATTTATTGACTTACGTATGTTAAACCATCCCTGTGTCTCTGGGATGAAGCCTACCTGATCATAGTGTATTATTTTTTTTATGTGTTTCTGGATTCTGTTAGCTAGAATCTTGTTAAGGATCTTTGCATCTGTGTTCATCAAGGAGATTGGCCTGTAATTCTCCTTTTTGGTTGGGTCTTTGCCTGGTTTGGGGATGAGTGTGATATTGGCTTCGTAGAATGAGTTTGGGATAGCTCCCTCCTTCTCTGTTTCTCTGAAGAGCTTGAGGAGTATGGGTATTAGTTCTTCTTTAAAGGTCTTATAGAATTCTGCTGTGAATCCATCTGGTCCTGGGCTTTTTTTTGTTGGAAGACTTTTGATAGCTTCCTGTATCTCATTATAGGATATTGGCTTATTTAATTGGTTAACTTCTTCTTTGCTCAGTTTGGGTAACTTGTATTTCTCTAAAAATGCATCCATTTCCGCCAGATTTTCTTCCTTTAGAGAGTATAGCTTTTGAAAGTAGTCTGTTAGAATTGTTTGGATATCTTGGGTACGTGTTGTGATGTTTCCCGTGGCATCCCTAATCCTATTAATATGGGTTTCCTCTCTTCTTTTTTTAATTAATCTTGCCAACGGGCCATCAATTTTGTTTATTTTTTCAAAGAACCAGCTTTTTGTTTGGTTTATTTTGGTTATGGTTTTCTGATTTTCTAATTGGTTAATCTCTGCTCTCAATTTGGTTATCTGGCTTCGTCTAGTAGCTTTAGGTCCCATTTTTTCTTGTTTTTCTAGCTGTTTTAGTTGCAACATGAGATTATTTACTTGGTCTGTCTCCATTCTCTTGATGTGGGCACTGAGGGCAATAAATTTGCCCCTCAGGACTGCTTTTGCTGTGTCCCACAAGTTTCTTTGTGAGGTGTTTTCATTTTCATTGAGTTCTAGGAAATGCTTTATTTCTTCTCTGATCTCTTCTGTTACCCAGGCCTTGTTAAGGAGTGTGCTGTTCAATTTCCATGTATTAGAGAAATTTCTGCGGTATGCTTTGTTATTGAGAGCTAGCTTGATTCCACTGTGGTCAGATAGGATACAGGGGATTATGTCGATCCCTTTGTATTTGCTTAAGTTCCTTGAATGAACTATGATATGGTCTATTTTGGAGAAAGTTCCATGAGCTGCTGAGAAGAATGTGTACTGTGTTGTTTTAGGGTGAAATACTCGGTAGATGTCAGTTAATTCCGCTTGAAGTATGGCCTCACTTAATTCGGTAGCTTCTTTGCCAATCCTCTGGTTGGTAGACCTGTCCTTTGGTGAGAGTGGCGTGTTAAAGTCTCCTAGTATTATCGTATTGGGATCTATTTTATTCTGTAAGTTTGAGAGCATTTGTTTAACATATC
Organism: Dipodomys spectabilis; assembly: GCF_019054845.1. Lineage (NCBI taxonomy): Eukaryota > Metazoa > Chordata > Mammalia > Rodentia > Heteromyidae > Dipodomys > Dipodomys spectabilis. The sequence goes on from NW_024871277.1 coordinate 961,032, forward strand.
TGGGTGCACCGATATTTGGGGCATATAAGTTGATGATGGTTATATCCTCCTCTTGGATTGTTCCCTTTATTAATATGTAATGTCCGTCCTTGTCTTTCTGTACTGATTTTAATGAAAAGTTTATTTTGTCAGATATCAGGATAGCTACACCTGCTTTCTTATTGGGGGAATTTGATTGGTAGATCCTTTTCCACCCCTTCACTCTGAGTTTGTTTGTATGTTTGGCTGAGAGGTGGGTCTCCTGAAGGCAACAGATGGATGGGTCTTGTTTTCTGATCCAGTCCTCAGTTCGTTTTCTTTTAATTGGCGAATTCAGCCCATTTATATTAAGAGAAAGTATAGAGAGATGCATTGTTGTCCCTGCCATTCCGTTTTCCTAAGTTTTTCTTCTTTCCTTTCCTCCTGTGCTTGCTCAGTTAGACTTTGAGTAATGCCTGTTTGGGGCAGGTCCCAGTTCCTGGTTGCTTTCTTCAGGTTGTGTCCCCCCTCTTAGAATTCTTTGTAATGCTGGCTTAATGTTTATGTATTCATTTAGTTTTTCTTTGCTATTAAAAGTTTTCAGTTCTCCATCGAATGTGAATGCTAGCTTTGCCGGGTATATCAGTCTGGGTTGGCAGTTATTGGCTCTCAGGGCTCGTATGGTGCTTTCCCAGGCTTTTCTTGCATTCATTGTTTGTGTGGAGAGATCTGCAGTGATTCTAATTTTTTTCCCGTTGTAGTATAGCTCCTTCTTCATTTTTGCTGCATGCAGGATTGTTTCCTTATTATTCAGATCCATCATTGTTACTATTATGTGCCTAGAAGTGTTTCTCCTGGGATCTTGCTTGTTGGGTGTTCGATAAGCTTTTGTGATGTAGTTAAGATGGTCGTTTTTGAGGTGGGGAAAATTTTCATTGACTATCTTGTTAAATAGGTGTTGCATTCCCTTGCTCTGGAATTCCTCACCTTCGTCCACTCCGATTATGCGAAGGTTAAATTTTTTAGCATTATCTGCTTGCTCTTGAATTTCCCTTTGGTTTAATTTGAGTGATTTTTCCATATCTGTCACTTTTTGGTCCAGTTGGTGTATTCTGTCTTCTGTATCTGACACTCTACCTTCCATTTCATTCACTCTGTTGACCGTGGCTTCTATTGTGGTTTGCATGATGGAAATGGATCCCTTTATGGATTCAATGTTGGTTCTCAGAGTACTGATCTCACCTCTCAATGAGGTGATATCAGTATGCATTACCTCTAATTTGGCGTTTATCTCACTTCTTACTGAGGTTTGTGCAGCTTCTATTTTTGCATCCAATTTTTGTTTGATATCCTGTATATCTTTTGATAGTTCATCCTTGTGCTCTTTCAATTTCTGATCCATTTCTCGCTTTATTTCTTGAGTCATTGCCTCCAGCAACCCTTGGATGTAGTTTTTGTCTTCCATTCCTGCTTTGCTCCCACTGGGGCTCTCCCCTGCGTGGCTGCTGGCTTTTGAGGTGAGCTTGCTGTCCTGGGTAGTGGTAAACCTTGTGATTTTTCTCTGTGATTTTCGCATGGGGGTTCAGGAGACTGCTCTTCAATCTTGTTTTGGTGTGTCTGTCTTTGCTTGGTTGCTGATTCTCTATTGGTAGAGAGAGTCTGTGTCTGATCTGGATTCTGTTGGGAGCCTATTTCCAGCTGCTATTCACTTAGGATTCTCAGCTCTCTGCTGTAGCAATTCCCGCCTTTGGAAGGGTTGAGCAGCCTAGACTGCTTGTGTTTGCTCCTGCGGGTGCTCTTGGGAAGATCAGATGCTCTGGATGCACTCTCCCAAATACTGGAGTCTGCTATGGGCTCCTGATGTGTTTTTGTTTGTTTTGGGCTGGTTGTGGGCTTGAACTCTAGGTTTGGGTGCTGTCCCTCAGCTCTTCAGCTCAGGGCTGGCACCCTACCATTTGAGCCACAGCCCCACTTCTGACCCTTTTTGCTTTGTTCAGGCGCCGGTCCCCTGGCCTGGTTCCGGCCCCAGCCTGGAGCGCGCTCGTTAGGCCTGTGCTAATGTGTATACCACCTTGGTTATGCAGCCTGGAGGACACAGTTCAAATTTCTTCTACTGTTGGTAGTCTTGACCCAGGGGCACTGTTCCTGGCTTGAGCATTTAAGCTCCCTTCCCGGGGCGCTCTTGCTCTGGCCTGGCCAGCAGAGTGTGCTCCACCGGCTGGTGGGGCTCTCGAACAGTTCCCAGTTTTAGTGGGTCCTGTGGTCCGGGTGTTGGGGTAGGGAGTCTAGGTCAGGGTCTGGGGATTCCCTCCAGCTCTGGTCTCCCTTGATGGATTCCCTGTCCCCTGATGGGTACTCACCCTGTAGGTCGTCAGTTGTTGTTGCAGTCCCAGGGTTTATTTTTCATAACACATATTATTCAAGAAGTTCTCAAAGTATGGTTCTAAGATGGCAGTACCAGCATCTCCTGGGAAGCTACTAGAAATAACATTCTTGAGCTCATCTGAGGTCTGCCAAGGCAGAACTCTGGGGCATAGCTCTCTGCTTAACAATGCAAACGAATAAAGCCAAGGTGGTTCTGACGTGCCTTGAAATTTTAAGAAGTTTAAGTCTTTCTGGTCATACAGACATATTCCTTGATTTCGTGGGTCTCATAGCCTCTTAGATGCTTTTCTGTCTTGCTGTCTTCTCAGCTTCCTCAATGCCTCTTGGACGTCACTGAAATTCAGCTTTGCTTTGAAGAGGGAGCACTCTGTCTAGACATTTTAAAGCGATGTTATTTATTCTTTTGCTATTCACACACCAAAGCCGTGGCTGGAGTTAGAATGCATCATTCTTCATTTTCTTCCTGTTTGATACTCTTTTACCCTCTTGCAAATAAAGCCTGTTATTGTGGGGTGTATTCCATTCAGCTCTAGCTGCTTTTTTGGGGGGGGGGGAGCTAACTTCATGTGGAAGTCTGTGATCTCTCACTTTTTTTGGTGACTTTGGCAGGTGGATTGGAGCTTTCATCTCCACAGGAGTATGGATCATTTCTAGGTGTCATGATGCTTATGTACTATAAATCTCTCCTAGATAAAATAAGTTCCTGAGTCTCACACATGCCTCCACAAGTTTCTGGTTTCCCTCTCCTGATTTACAACTTCTTGAATGAGCTGTTTATAACCATGTGCCCCCATTTCTCCATTTCTTTATTCCTCTCCAGGCCACTACAATATACCTTATGCCTCCAACCATCTACCGCCATGCTTTCATAACATTTGTGACCCTCACCAATGTTCTCCTTGTAACCGAACTGAATGGATAATATAAGACAATCACGTGATTGGATTCTATTGACTGCATGCATTCTATTCCCATTCCAAATTCTGTTTCATGTGCCAGCCTCTCTGTGGCCGAATATTCTGTGGGAATAGTGATGTTGTGCCTCAGAGCAGCTCGTTAAGAGTCAGTGTGGACAGGAAGGATATTACTCTCAAGGCAAGGCAATGAGGTTGGGTATTTTAGCTGGTCAGGTGAATTCTTAAGGGCCTAGCCCTGATCCTTTTGTTTCAGCCCTCCAAGGCTACAGTGAATTCCTCTTGTCTCTTAGCGGCTGGGAATGTGGCTTAGTGGTAGAGTGCTTGCCTTGCATGCATGAAGCCTTGGGTTCAATTCCTCAGTCCACATAAGCAGAAAAAGCTTAAAGTGGTGCTGTGGCTCAAGTGGTAGAATGCTAGCCTTAAGGAAAAGCAGCTCAGGGACAGTGCCCAGTCCCTGAGTTCAAGCCCCAGGACTACCAAAAAAAAATCTCTATTAGAAGATTTATAGAAATATATCTATTTCAAAAATTTAATCCAATATTGAGAAAGATTTCTGACAGGTCACAGCCTGGCTGCAGAGATAATAGAATGGAAACTCCAGTGACCACGTGCTACAAAAAAGTCAATTTGCTGAAGTTATTTGGAAAGGTCACCAAACAGAAGTATAGCCAGCTGCAGTATACCAAAAACAAAACCCAAAGAAAGCCTTCCAGGAAGGAGTGAATATGGTTTATAGTTACCACATCATAATATAATACTAAATATGTTCAGTTTTCTTCTTAATAACGTCAACAAAAAATACAACATATTTAAAGAAGCAAGAACATATGGCTCATTCACAGTATAAAAGTACTTGGCAGAACTATCTTTGGAAAACTAGACAATTACTAGTCAAAAATGTTAAATTTAAGTGTCTTAAATATGTTCAACAAGCTAAGAAAATACAGGACAAGGGAAAGAGTTTAAAAATAAGAACAATATGTGGGAAAACACAGTATATCAATAAAGAAATGACAATTACAATAAGGGCCAGGTGCCAATGGCTTATGCCACTGCTAGCTACCTGAGAATTGAAATTGTTGGAATTGTGGTGTGAGGCAAGCCTGGGCAGATAGAAAGTTCTGAAAGCCTCTTTTCAATGAAGAGTTCTATGTGGTGGCTTACACCCAGATAATTGTCCAGACTAGAATCAAGACCCTATCTCAAAAATAATGAGCAAAATTCAGAACTGGAGGCTTGTTTCAGTGGTAGCAGTGCCTACCTAACAAGTATAAGGACCAGAGTCAACCCCCTGTACCACTGAAAACAAAATTATCAAAAGGAACCAGTGACTTAAAGTACCATGGCTGAAAATCTTCAAAACTACAAATGGCTACAAATCTTGAGCAGGTGAAAGAAGGAATCAGTAACCCAGAAGATAAGGTAGGCTAAGAAAGAGTGAAGAGGGCTAGGAAGGTGGCTCAGTGGTAGAGCGCTTGCTTTGCATGCTTGAGGCCCTGGGTTCGATTCCTCAGCACCACATAAGCAGAAAAAAAGCTGGAAGTGGCGCTGTGGCTCAAGTGGTAGAGTGCTAGCCTTGAGCTGAAGAGCTGAGGGACAGCGCGCCCAGCCCCAGAGTTCAGGCTCCACACCGGACTCCCTCCCCCCCCCAAAAAATGAAAAAGTGAACATGAGTAAAGAAAAGTAAACAGAATCTGAGGGACCTGAAGGGCATTGTGGGGATTTCTAAGGAAAGGAGAGGAGAATGAAATAAAATAATCTTTGAAGACAGGGTGGTTCAAAACTTTCCAAATTTGATGAAAGATATGAAACCAGTCAACAAACTCCAAAACTCAATGTACTCTAAGATCAGCTCAAAGATATCCTCAGTGAGATGTACTTTAAATAAACAGTAGAAGATGAAAAATGGAGAATCTTGAAAGCCACAAGGAAGCAAATTATTATACCTCAATAAGATTAACAGCTGATTTTGAGTCAGAAACCCTGAAGACCAGAAGGCAGTAGATAGTACATGTCACCCAAAAATTTCTTACTAGCAAAACTGTTCATTAGGAATGAAATAAAAAGACATTCCAAGATACATACAGAAATCAATTATTCCACCTGCTCTACAAAATTGCTAAAGGAAGTCAGGGTTTTTATGTTTATGTTTTTGTGCCTTATGTAAGAGATTTTATTGCCTAATGAAAGATCATGATGTTTTTCCTCCTCTATTTTCTTCCAGAAATTTACAGATGGAGCTGTAACATTCAAGTTCATTTTATACACAGTAGAAACAAAATTGGAGATTTAAAAAATACATTGAATTATTTCAGTGCCATTTATTGAGATTATGTTTTTGGTTGCGTTGCTTTGGACCTATCTAGGAAAAAAAAATCCTTATCTATGTATGTATGTCTACTTCCAGACTTTTTATTCAGTCCAGTGATCTCTACATTCTTATTACATAAATATCATATCATCTTAATTCTTGAAGCTTTAAAGTAAGTCTTGAAGCCAGACATATTCAAATCCTTGAAAATAATTCAGCTGTCTCATGATCTATGCATTTCCATATATATGTATATATACATATGAATTGCTAAATTACTCTTTACCAAAAAAGTGGAAATTTTACCAGAAATATATTGAATTTGAGATCAAACTGAGAAGAACTAATATCCTATTAGCATTGAACTTTCCAATCTGTGAAGAGAGCATTCTTTTTCATTTATTTAGGCCTTCTTCAGAAATGTGCAGTTTTGAGTGCACAAGCCTTGATCACATTTCATGAGGCTCATTCCTATGTATTTAACATGTCATTTTGATTGCAATTTTAAAATACCAGTTCTCAGAAGTTCACCTGAAAGTTATGGAAAGAGTTTTTGAAGTTATATTTACTTTGAATTTGGCAACCTTGGTTAATTTCCATGTTAACTCTAATAGTATCTGCTTAGTAAATTAAGATTTTCCACACAAATAATAAGCATATCATCTATGAATGAAGACAGTTTAATTTCCTTCTTTACAATCTGCGTAGCTTTTTAGGCTTTCACATTGAAGCACTGGCCAGGGCTTGACTGAGCCCTGGGTTGTCTCTCATCACACTACACCCTGGAGTCACTGTCCTGCTGAAATCCAAGGACCGTGGGCCTTACGTATGCACCTTCCCTTGTGGAGATCATTGCTTCATACTGCCCAACGACCAGTAACTGAAAGAATTGCTTCTTGTATCTTTTCTGGATGTCTAGTTGTTAGTGATTGGAAGTCCACTGATTGAGCAGTTCATATCTCAAGGTCAGTGTGAAAATTCCATGCAAATGGGGCATTGTAAACAATTACTTTCATATATTCAAAGCTTTCTAATTCTATTATGCTAGATTGCTTAAAAAATATGAACCATTAGAATTTTCTCACAGATCTTTAATGAATTAATTATGCCTTCAATAGTTTTTTAATATATATTTTTATATATATATAAAATATTTTTTTATTGTGAAAATACTGTATAGAGGGGTTACAATTACATGGGTAAGATAATGAGCACACTTCTTATCAAGCATTGTAGCCTCCTGCTTTGTTTCCCATTCGTATCCTCCCTTCCCCCCTCCTGGGCCCCCCCACCAAAGTTGTAAAGTTCGTTTTTCGACTTAACGACTTGTACATCTCCTTCAATAGTTTTTTTTAGGACTTGTCTTAGTCATTTTTACAATAAAAATAATAAAGATTTTATAAATCTGATATGGAAAATATTGTTCAGTTCCTCATTCTAAAGCTTAGTGCTAGGAAACCCGACCTGTTTCAAATTATTGCTCCATTTCCTTTACTAGATGGAGAAATAGTATAATGCATGCTGCCTTCTTTTTCTCCAAGGGCTATTTGGGAAATCATATTTATTTTTAAACATATTTTTATTATCCTTACATAGTTGTACAGAGGAGCTGCCATCACCAAAGCAGAAATCATATTTTATTTGGACTCAATGATGGAAGAGTTTCTACTTCTTGGCTTCTTTTCTTTTACTATCATTTTGACAACTGCATGATAGGTCTTTCTTTTTTTGAGAGCCACCTATAACATCAATAGGAAAACAGAACATAGCACAGTGCTCATGAGCATAAATGTGGAAATGAGACAGATAGATTATTAGCCAGATGTATTTGTATCCTGCCTTTTTAGGATACATGGCCATATGGATTTGCTGCAACTTATTTAACGTTACTCATTTTTAGTTTCTTTATCTGCAAAATGATAACCTTAATATCAATTCACTAGATTGTGAAGATTAGTTCAGTGTCTGGAATATACTATATCATGAATGGTTGTAGGAGTCTGGGTAATTATTAGTGAATCATAACCATTCTAATTCCATCTGAACTTAAACTTCTGATTCAGTGAATTGTTCAAATTGTTCAATATAATCCACAAACGCATCCTAGTCCTAGCTTTAATATTCTGTAAGTCATTTGTTTTCAATGTTTAAGGAGACTTATTGTGGTAACAAATGTAATTCCCGAGGCATTCTGGGTTGATCTTTGAGATCTGCAATTCTTCAGCCTTTTTTTTTTTTTTAGCTCAGTGGTCTTCCAGTTGAGCTACAGCTCCACTTCTAGCATTTTGGTGGTTAATTGGAGATAAGAGTCTCATGGGCTTTCCTGCCAAGCCATGATCCTCAGATCTCAGCCTCCTGAGTAGCTAGGATTACAAACATGAACCATCAATGCCTGGCTAAAGATTCTCTATTGTAAATCCTCTTTGGTCAATTAGCTGATGAAGCTGGGGGCTTTTTAATTCATCAGTTGCCCTGAGATTTATTTTGGCTCAGAGGTCAGTGATATATTGGGAAAATAATAATATTTAGCATTAATAGGGCAGTGTGGACACTTCATCAGGGGGATGTAATTAGATAATTATCTGAGCACTCAAGGTAATTATAAAGGGGATATATTAATTTCATATTACTCAAATTGTTTACAGCTTGAAAAAAAGTCATTTCTAGGCATTCGGGTCTGTTCCTGACTCGAATCAAACCCACGTGTATAATCCTAAAAGCCTACAATGCAGCCAATACCTTTGCTCCGTATAAAAAATTTCTTTCAAGTGGGATGCTGGTGTCTCACAGCTGTAATCCTAGCTACTCAGGAGGTTGTGATCTGAGGATTGCAGTTCAAAGCCAGCCCAGGCAGGAAAGTCTGTGAGACTCTTAAAGGCTCTTATCTCTAACTAGCTACCAGGAAATCTGGAAAAGGAGCTGTGATTAAAGTGGTAGAGCACTAGCCTGGAACATAAAAGCTCAGAGACAGTGCCCAGGCCCTGAGTTTAAGACCCCAGGGCCAGTGTGAATGTGAACATGCACACACTCACGCACGCACATATACAAACCATTTCTTTCCTGTTATTCTCTAAGATATAAATTTAAAAAGAATTAGAACCAAGGTATTAGGTAAAATCATAATGACTTAAGGAGAATGAATAGAATGGCCCGGCCGAAGGTGATCGTGGTAGTCATTCCAATAACAGACTTCCCAAGGTCAGACCTCTAGCACCCGCCTGAGGCCTGTGTATGTAAACAGGGTGCCATCACCACGTGAAGTTGACTCTTCACTCACTTCAGGAGATGGCTTGTCTTTGGGCTGTGTATACTTTTCTATTCTAAGGGAAGAAACTGAATCACATTTAACTAGGTGAAAATATCATTTGCCAAAGCAGCTGGAAGAATACTAGGACATCTTCATACATTGACCACTGGAACTAAAAACTGAAAAGAACTTGGTAAGTGTGAATTTCATGTCTTTGTAGGAGTTCTTGACACAGAAAAATGGACTCCATACAAACCAGTGAAAAAGGTACCTATTATTTAGTATCCTTTGCCCCGCTCTCTATCACTGATACATGAACCACGGGGAATTCATAGGGCAGAATAAAATACAAAGTGAGAACTAGGAAGGTCTGTGTAGAAAAGCCATTCTATTAGGGATGCTTCCAGATCTTACTGGCAGACTTCCAGTGATCAGATAGTCTTCGGGCCATTTTGGTAACTAATGACTGTCTTGTTGCTAATGGAAATGTCTTTTCCTTGTTAGATGGTATGTCGTGTTTTTCACAGTTCAGTAGAATCCCATTACATTCTACAAGTATTTATTGAATGCCTGTTATTTATGTCTTTAGTGTTGTGTCAGGGATGTAGAAAGCTAGAATGTTCTGTGAGGAGGCACTGAGCCGTTGGGGAGGGATATGTGATGTATGAGAACTAAATGTGTCAGAGATGAAGACTTTCAACAGGTTTCTAAGTCAATGGTGGTGATGGTACACATGCTCTACAAATTTAAAAAAAAAGGACAATGCCATGAGATACTGAATTCTGGAGAAAGTTTCATAAGTTTTGAAATGCATCTCAGAGAAAACAGAACGTTGACTGGAAGGAAAGCAGGGAAGAGGTTTTTTGTTTTTTTTTTTGTTCTTTCATAGAGCAGCTTGAATAACATCACTATGAAGAGTATTCTGAATTTCCAAGATATAGTTGTTGTGAAGGACTCACATTTAAGAAGGGTGACAGGGTCAGGTGCCAGAGGTTCACGCCTGTAATCCGAGTTACTTAGGAGGCTGAGATCTGAGGATCACAGTATGATGCCAGCCTGGGCAGGAAACTCTGTGAGACCTTTATCTCCAATTAACCATCAAAAAGCTGAAAGCGGAGCTGTGTCTCAAGTAGTAAAGCATCAGCCTTGGGCACAAAAACTTAGGGATAGAGTCCGGGCCCTGAGACTGGCACGCATGTACACACACACACACACACACACACACACACACACACGAAGGTGAGCGGAAAAAAAACGAATGTTTTAATTAAGATTATTTCACTATAGACCACAGAACAAAGACAGATTTTCAGGATAAGTTTTATGTTCCTTTGTTACCTGCATTTTTTTTTTTTTTGCTTAAGAACACGATCTTCCTTTCTTCTTCTGCCCTGAACTCTCTATCTGCCCCTAAAACTGGCTCAACTTCATTTGTATTTTCTGGTGGCCTCTAATTCACACTGCATGTGTGTATACCCCTGTATGAGAAGATCCTATTTGTGTGCATGAGCTCTTAATTAAACTACATATAGAAGCCACAGACGTTCCCCCATGGAACCAAATGTTGATTACTTTTAGCTGCTACCAAGTAATACTACTTTTCTAGGAAAAGGTTATTTTTCTTGATTATATAATCTCAATACCTAACACTAAGTAAATATGAAGATCTTGCATAGTGTTTATATTACAGACACAATGAATTTTGCAAATTGAAGAGGGACAATAAATTTTTATATAAATGAATAGGTGAATAAAATACATCTTGGCTACCTTACAAACACCATTCCAGAATGACGGGCATTATTGTTGTAACTGGAGAATTTATAGTGAGTAATCTGAGATTGTGTGTGTGTGTCTGTGTGTGTGTGCGTTCGTGCTGGTATTGGGGTTTGAATTCAGGGCCTTGGCACTGTCCTTTAGCTTTTTTACTCAAGGATAGTGCTCTACACTTGAACCACAGCTCCACTTCTGGCTCTTTGGCAGTTAATTAGGGTTAAGAGTCTCATGAACTTTCTGCTGTTTGGCTTGAAGTCACAATCCTCAGATCTCAGCCTCCTGAGTGGCTAGAATTACAGCCACCAATGACACCCAGTGTGAGAGGTTTAGCTTGCTCAATAAATGAGATAAAAACTGCCTAGTACGTTTAGTTACTCCTAACTGAGAGCCACAGACTGGCTCTTTCGTTATTTGTGTGCTTTTTTTCTTAACCATATAATCTTCCTCTTTATAAGGCGGACACCTCTCTAAAAAGTGTAGTCAGAAGTAGATTTTATCAAACTTTTCAGTAAAGTGATAAAACATTATTAGGCAACAATATTTCACAAGTTGTAAATTAGGACAGAAATTTCCATCTATTGGTTAGTCAACCGTCTCAGTCTTAGCTCGCTCACCTTTGGATATGAGTGGGACCACTTTTTTTTTTTTTTGTCGATCATGGGACTTGATCTCTGGGCCTGGGCACTGTCCCTCAGCTCTTCAGCTCAAGGCCAGCACCCTACCACTTAAGCCACAGTGCCACTTCCGGTTTTCTGGTGATTTATTGGAGATAAGAATCTCACGTACTTTCCTGCCCGGGCTGGCTTTGAATTGCAATCCTCAGATCTCAGTCTCCTGAGTAGCTAGGATTATAGGCGTGAGCCACAAGTGCCTGACCTTAGTGGGACTACTTTCTATGGCCCTGAATTCACTTCTGCTTCACTTCTGATTTAAAAAAAAAACAAACCCATCTTCATATTGTGGCTTTTCATGCTGACTGGACTTTCATGTTTCTTTGGCTATTTGTTTTGCTCACTTGTTTTTAGGAGCAAGCTTGTCATTTGTTGAAAAAAAAAAAAAGGAAGGAAAACAAAACAAGATAGGGCAGTCACATTTCGGAATAACAGCAGTATTTTTTGTTGTTTTTTAAAATCCTGTTAAAACATGAGGAAACAAGACTAAATCAAAGAGGATGAACTAAAATTCAAAGAGGATCCCTGTGGAAAATCACTGGGAGATGGTGGAGAGAAGGCAGGAGGAAAGACTTCATATTTGAACTGAAGAAGCCCCTTGCCACTCTCCTTCTAGTCTTTCCCACCGAATCCCACCAGAAGCCATCAAGATTCCCAGAATGGAAGGTTTCAGGTTCCACATCACACTCTCCAGATACAAAAATCCATTTCATTTCAAGTGCACACAGAAGCATGTGCTCAGTGTCCTACCAGATTGAGATATGGTATAAAAAGCTCACTTCTTAGTGCTCAATTGTTGTTTGATCAATTGTATTTAAATACATTTGTCATGCTGTTTGGGTGTTTACAAAATCAAGCCTCAACTCCTTTTTTAAGGTTGATGAGATATAAATGAGCAAACATTTTCAGAACACACACTCTCTTCTATTACTCTGTCAGATACTGCAGATTTAAGCTAAAACTTGATCAATAATTTCTAAGAAGGGCACCGAAGCCTAATGAAAATTGGTGAAGTTTCGCTAATCTTCCTAAATATATGTCATTCAAAAAGATAAAATGACAGGTAGACACTTTATTCACGATCTTTTTACAGGCTCTTGAATGAAAAGGACTGAAGAGGGTTGATTAGTATAGCTTTTCCCCAAATGAGCTCCATACAATGCTGGTGAGAAAGAAAATACTACGTTCAAAAAATAAATGAGGCTGAGAGGGAGGATGCATACCTGTAATCCCAACACTAAGCTGAGGCAGAAAGATCTAGAGTTTGAGATCAGCCTGAGCTCCAACATAATGCCGTCTCAATAATAAAAACGAATAAATGAATGACTGATAAATAGCTTAAAATGCATAAGTAAATTCTTCCTGTGATCAAACAATGATGTTACAAAGTCCAGGATGGGTAAAATCATGGTGTTAGCCTATACTAGTTGCATTGTGTTCTCCATTACCACTGGGGGAAATAAGTTATTGTTATTTAGTAGGGTCCTCAGTGGAATAATACAAATGAGTGAATCTTGTTTATAGCACACATGTCTTTTTAATTTTTATGCAACAAGGATGCACTGCATGTGCGATGTCCAACTTGAGAAGAAATACACATGGAGCTGAGTTCTCGCTGTGTTGAGCACTGACACTATTTTCAACTTAACAGTGATAGAGCCATACTGGCAATACTGAGATGTGAAATCTGACTGATAGTAAACAATGGATCCAGATGAGTCTTGTTGCTTCTAGGAAAATCATGATAGCCAGTATTGCAACAAAAAGATGAAGTTTTCAAAGAAATAATTTGACTTTTGGAAAATGCATACCTGTCAGTATGAGCCTGGTAGCTTTCCAATATGCAAAAACTTCTGAACTTAGGAGACTGATGAGAATGTTCATGAATAAAGGACTTTTTGGTATTGTGTAATAAAATGCACTAATATTTGATATCCATAACTCAGAAAATCAATATGCTCTAAATGTCACAAATATATACATGGGTTAAAAAGTCATTTATAGAACAAAAGAAGCCACAGATTTTAATGTAACAGAGAATGGTGTCACTGATATGATTCCATAATGAAGCTACCTTCTCAAAAAAAACGCTTGTTGAGTTTTGGTACAGTAAATCCCAATATCAAAATATTCATCCATTTCCAGATCATAGGTCTTTTTTTTCAGTATTAGGGTTTGAACCCAGGACCATGAGCTTACTTGGTTTGTCTGCTTGGCCAGTGCTCAACCACTTGAGCAATGCCTCCAGCTTGGCTTTTTGCTAGTTAATTGAGGACTCTCTTGATTGGCTTTGAACCACAATTCATTAAAGCCTGCCTATCCTGGGTATTTAGGTTTACAGATATGAGCCACTGGCAGCTGGCTCCCTAACTCTTTTATGTCATTTCCCTCACATTTGTTTCAGAAATATTATGGGTATTGATTTTAATTTCTAGATGAGCAAATAAAGATGCAGGGGCGTGGGAGGTTCTTTCTAGCATTGCAGTTCTCAGACTTGAAGAAATGTTGATGATCCAGTTTACTTCTGTTGATACAGGTTATTTCTACTGATGTCTGCTCTTTTCAAAATTAAGTTAGTTTTAAAGTTTTTTAATTCATTTGAAAATAAGAATAAACTCATACGTGTGGTCATAAATATTCTTAGCAAAATTATAGTTCAAAAAAGCACTGAAGCATCATTTTAAGTGCTTGGAGTCTGTCTTAAAGATATAAGAATCTAAATGTGTGTGTGTGTGTGTGTGTGTGTGTGTGTGTGTGTGTGTGTGTGTGTGTGTGTGTGTGTGTGTGTGTGTGTGTGTGTGTGTGTGTGTACTGGTCTTGGGGCTTGAATTCAGGGACTAGACATTGTCCTTTACCTTTTTCTTTCAAGATTGGCCCACTTGAGCCACAGCTCCACTTTCAGCTTTCTGGTGTTTCATTGGAGATAAGAGTCTCCTGGACTTCTCTGCCTGGGCTGACTCAAAACACCGTCCGTATATCTCAGCCACCTGAGTAAGCGAGGACTTTAGGAGTGAGCCACTATCACATGGCTGAGAATCTATCATCTTAAATCAAGCTTTAGTTTTGATTGTGGGCACTTCCTAGTTAGTTGCCTCCTGCTCATGGTCCTGGGTTCAAACCCTAATACTGAAAAAAAAAATAAAGTAGTAGTGTTAGAATTGCTAGATGCATGCTCCTAACTTCCTGTTTTGCTTCCTATTGTCCAATCCTGTGGATTCCAGAGAGATAGTTCCAAGTGAGTCACAGAGAGTATTTGGTAGCATCTCTGCCCGATGCTGCTCCAAACTGAGCATCCATAATTCCTCTAGCCTTGTCCATCGTTGGCAGCCACAACCAAAATCCAACCTGTCAATCAACATTCAAAACTGCTGTCTGCTGAGTCACTATTTTCTTTGAAGGAAGAAAGACTCTGGGAAAAGTACAGAAAATTATCCTCTTGCATTTTCCAATACATAGCCTCCATTTAATTTAAATTCAGTAATTGACAGAGTTGAGACTGCTTTTCAAGCCAGGTTCGCGTCGAGTACTATGCTCCCAGCTGATTTGATTCAGGATAGATTTCCTATTTGAACATATAAAAAGAACAATCATTTTGACTCAGATTCACTTATTTCACATCATACATTTTAACACCAAAAATAGGTTACTTATGCTGGTAGAGGATGGATCTAATTGAATTTCCAAAACATTTGTCATTCTCTTAGTATTTGTATTATGTTTCTAGAAAAAGAGACTTCTGCCAAGTGCAAAGAGAACAGGATTTTATATAGAGACCTTACTCTGTACAGGACCTTCAGCTGCATGGAAGATCTAGGACAATGAAAGAATCAAGCAGCTGAAGATGAAAAATGACTAGGATTTCTTTATTCTACATTGATTTTGCAGGTTAAAAAAAGTAGATTCTAGCCAGGCATCAGTGGCTCCCAACTGTCATCCTAACTACTTAGGAGGTTGAGATCTGAGGATTGAAGTTCAAAGGCCACCTGGGCAGGAAAGTGCATGAGACTCATATCCAATTGTCCATCAAAAAGCTGGATGTGGAGGTATGGTTCAAGTGGTAGAGCACCTGACTTGAGCAAAAAAGCTAAAGGACAGCGCCCAGGTCCTGAGTTTAAGCCCCAGTATTGGCACAAATACATATATACACAAATAGACAGATAGACAGACATGCAGACAGACAGATAGAGTAGATTCTGTCTGGTGAGCTCAGTTTCCTTGCCACCTGAAAGTTGTGCTTTGTATCATGTAGCAGAGGCAGTAAATGGTGGTCCTGCTGTACCCCTTCTCCAATTAGGATTTCCATGCCTGACTGCAGCTTCCTACAGAACATACCTATGTCTCTCAGTCTAACAGGAGGGTTTGTCTGGCAATCAGTAGGAATGCACTGGGCTTTTGCACAGGCAGGAGAGAGAGAATGTAGAGCAGACCTCTCCAAACCAGGCCTCAGTGATGAATTTGCGCTCTCAGCTGAGTCAACTGTGAGGCATACTTCACACCTTCTCCCCTAAACAGGTAACCTGATTGCTAGCACCTCTGTGGCCACTGCCCTGCCTCTCTTCTTCTTACACAACCAAATATTTGTCCCCACTGCTGGTCAAATCTTGGCCCTGCAGTACTGCAGGGGAGTCCACTATAACACAAAAGATCCCACAACATTGACAGAAAGAAGATCAAGATAGCTTGGACCAAATCACAGGGGGCTAGGAGTAAAGCCATGATCCATCTCGGGCAGTGTGGGATGGGTGCATCCAGGTCTGAACACGTGCCAAGTTTTCAGAATCTCTGTCCCCATTCACGCCAGGGAGCTAATCAAAATGGAAGATCACTAAGGCACAAGTCAGACTTTACAAGCAATTTTGAGATGAAACACAACTAAATGTGTTCAGAAGCCCAGAGTAGCTTATGGCATTTTTGCCTTGGGAGAGCAAAGGCTAACACTTCTGTAGGTGCCTTTGGAGCTAATATTTTGTCTGAATAAGCCAGGTTTCTCTATTTGATTCAGTAGGTTTCAGTTCTGTGTTAACCGAGACAATTTTCCACCTGCGTTTCATTAAATTTGTATTGTATTACCCCTAGAAAAAGCTCACTTTAAAACTTTGCTTTTGTATTTCTGTTTACCAAGCTAATATTGGAGATTAGTCTCTGTAGCAACACACAGTTTTTACTAAATAAATTTTGTCTATAAGTGACAGGTTTGCAAGACAAGGGCTTTTTCTTGGTCCCACTGTTTATTGAGGGATCTATATAAAGGCATGAAAAGAGGGTTTTAAATCTGAAACTCAACTCCACTAAATATGAGGTCAGTCAAAATTTTGTTTAGAATAAAAATATAATTGATACAAGTATTTTCCTCAGGAAAGATGCGGTGTTTTAAAAAGTCATCACTTGGTGTAAAAAAAAAAGACTGATGAGGGAGTTGAAGAAGCATCTGTGTTTCTCAGAACAAACCAATGTGCTCTGGTTCCAGGTGATTTCTAGGCACATTTTGTCCACTACAAATGAGGGAAACCATGCAACCTTTGTTCCTCTGGCTCTGGCTTACTTCATGTAATATAATTTTTCTAAGTTTTTTCATTTCCTTAAGACTAGTACAATACCCACTGGGCACCTGTTACCTAGATATTCAAAAGGTTGGGATCTTAGGGTTGCATAGAGAACTCAGAGGCTGAACTGTGAGACTTGGAAAAGGGTTAAGAAGTTGGAACACTGCCTTATCAGTACTCAGAAGGCTGAGAATTCGCCCTGCAAAGGTTGAAACAGACAGCTCTGGAGAGAGTTAAGAGGCTAGAATGCTGCTCCCTTAGTGCTGGAAGGGCTGAGAGCTAGACCTTGAAAGATGGACAAAGTAGAATATGTGTTTGAATTGTCCCTGGGTTGCAGTATTTGCTCCCTGATTCATAAGGAATCCAGTTACTCACACCAGGTTTTGCGCTATGATTGTAATAACCGTAGAGATGCCTTGTTTTCTGTACATACCATGACAACCTTCCCTGTGCTAAACCAAAAAAATAAGTTTGCTTATGGGAACCTGGGGTTCAAGAGCCAATGAGCCTTGAGCTCCCTGGTCCCCGCCTGCACTATACTCTCTGTGTTCATTCTCGTTTCCTCTCCTGCTATCCCAGGTTGTATGTAACAACAGATTACGGTTCAAAGCAGTCATCCTGGGCAGGAAAGCCCACAGACTCTAATCTCCAATTAACTACCAAGCAAACAAACAAAGCCAGAAGTGGAGCTGTGGCTCAAGTGCACTAGCCTTGAACAAAGAAGCTCAAGAACAGTGCTCAGGCCCTGATTTCAAACCCCAGGACAAACATTTTAAAAAAATGAAGAATGGTACAATATCATTCTTTCTAATAGATGAGTAAAATTCTATTGTGTGTGTACATGGATCTATACAAATATCTGTATGTATGTATATATGTATCTATTTAGACATCTATATCTAGTGATATGTAAATAAATGTGGATGTATATCTATATTTTTTATCCTAATTTATATGTAAATACATTGGGAAGATTACAAATGAATTAACAGAAGTATATAGACTCTATAGAGAGCACAAATAATTTTTTAGAAAGACTAGGTCAAAGTCCAACAAAGAAGTGCTAGGATTTGGATACATGCAAGACAGGGGTGGGATCAATGGGAGAGGGGTAGAATTAAGGGGGTAAGGGCAGGCAGAGAATTCATTGTAATACCACAACATTAAGAAAGGTAAGGGACAGGGTGAGTTTGAAGGGGGTGAGAATATTGGACGGAGTGACACTGATCAAGATGTATTGCATTCATAAACCACTGTATTAAATGGCACCTCCTTTGAACCAGTGTTTAAAGATAACTTTAAAAAATAAAAAGACTCCAAGCATGTAAATGATCCAATGGAGACCCCCTCAGCAAGCAGAAGGTGTGGGTGAAAGTAGGTTACAGGGGCCTGATTTAAGGTTTGTTGCCTAGATAGAAAAATCGATTACTTAATCACATTGCTGAGCAGAAACAAGTTTACCACAAACCCAATTAAATCCAAACCCTTGGGATTCTTCCCCCCTTCACACCCCCAACATTCTCTTCAAGACTCCTTGGTGGGCCCTAGGATCTTAAGTTGTCTAGTTTCATAAAATTTGCACAAGTACTATTGTTTTAGAGGTAATTGGTTCAGACTTAGCTTCACTATGACTCTAAAGAAGATCTTCAAAAAGCTGTACACTTTGTTTCCTACCCAATTTGAACACATTCTTCTGCTGGGTCTATATTAACACGTTATCCTGCTGATTGCAGAACCCTTTTGCTCACAAACCATCCAGAATGTCTTCTCTTCCACGAAAGTCTTTCTAGGGCAGCACTAGTTCAGGACTTGCAGTTTTCTACACTGCATGAATCCATGAGTTCACTGAGCTTCCTGAAGATGCTTCCCTAACCTCTCAGCCTTGGTGAGAAAACAAGGAGTCTTCAGGAAGCCTTAAGGAGCAGTTAACATCTGTAGATTCCTACTGAAACCCAGGTTCAAACCAATTAGTAACTAGTTAAATTATTTTTAAAAACCACCTAGACTAGTATTTAATAACTTTAAAAAGCTAGCTTATATACTTAAAGGACCTGGAATGTTTTAGACCTATCTTAAGGTTCTACTTATCATGACCATATTAAGCCCAGCTAGCCAGAATCTTCTGCACAGAAGTCCTTTCTTTACTGGGCTCACTAACTATATACACAACACAGGCTATATATACAACAGAGCTATTGAGATGGAGATGGAAATGAGATGGTGGAGATGGAGATTATGGAGATGGAAATGAAATGATGGAGATGCACTAACTACATACACAACATGGGCCTAGAGCTATTGAGATGGAGATATAGTTTAGATGGTGTAGTTGGAGATGGAGATGAAGACAAGATGATAAGAGATATAGATAACAAGATGGAGAAGAGATGATGGAGATGGAGATAGAGATAGAGAGAGTGTGGCTGTGGATGAATCCCAAACACAGGGAAGGAGAACTGAGTGAGAGTTTGAGACCATGCCATCTCATTCTGATGGCAGTGACATGAGTGATATTCTGTTGTTTCCATCAAAGACTTCTGAAGAACAGGACGAAATCTTTAATTCTCCAAAGTCCAAGCTTGTAATTAATAGGAAGATTTCCATTTTTTCACTAAATTTTTGTATTCCGAAAACATTCTGAATTCAAGGCCCAGTATCTGCACACATGTGTGCGCACACAAACACACACACAATATCGTTCAATTATGGCACCTATCAAAACGTGAGCAGCGCTATGGCATTTGTATGAACAAAGGACTAATAATCTGCCTAAGGTGGCTGGAGAATTTCTGCTGTGGAGAATACTTAATAATACTGTACCATACAGGATATTTATCTTGATAGATGATTAGTAAAATAATAACTTGCTGTTGAAAGAGAAATTCTAGCCTAGTGTAGAACTGCAAAGCAGGTACAGTATGGCACGCTCAGATGATGGATTTATTAGGAAATATTCGCCACACTCGAGTCCACGTTTCCCTCCCACAAATATTGCTATGGTATAGGAACCTTAAACGCAAGGAGGCAAATCACAGACCTGAACACGGGAACAGGTCGGTAGGCGACAAAAGAACACCTTCCCCATGAAGCCACGCTGAGCCCCAGAAGGCCGTGTGCAGTCTCCGCGCTGCAGGGCTCGGCTGGGAAGCACGCCCACAACCCGGCCGTCACCAGGCCGTCGGCCGGGGACTGGCCGTCGGTTCCCAAGGTACAAGGACTCACTGGGACCCTCCAGGGCAGAAGTGCAGACACAGGATTCCGCTCTTCGTCAGCATCGTCCATTTTCATTAGCTGGACTTCCGGTGACGGTTCCGCTTTGCGTGATCAGTAGCCGGACTTCCGGTGGATGGTTCTGACTTCCGGTAGACGGTTCTGCTTCAAGTGATCAGTAGCTGCACTTCCAGGAGATGGCTCTACTCCGTGTGATCAATAGCCTGACTTCCGGTGGGTGGTTCTGCTCTGGGAGATCAGTGGTCACAGGATTGCTCTTCTCACGGGTGGGCGGGCACTTCCTGTCTGGGGTCGCCGGAAGCACTTGGATGGGGCCGGGAATGCTAACCCTGCGGCCTAGGCCCATTGTTATGTGCCCTGCGGGCACACCATCCCTCTTTCAGGAGCTTCTACCAATTAAAGGGCAAAGTTCAAGAGACCAAAGAAAACCTTTTATATGAAATAATGGCCCAGAGTAGATAAGTAAACAGTTCGGTCAAGACCTTGGGTAATTTCTGTCGATATGGGAAGAAATTGAAGTAGCCTTTGCCAGGGAAAGATGTTTAAAATGAGATCATTGTGCAGATAGGGTTTGCACGAGTTTCTTCGGGATGTGGCCATCCACATTACCTGAAATTGGGAGTTATCCATCTGGTCAAAACCCATTGCAGACCTAATTGGGTTAGAGATGCAGTCAACAAGATTGTGTGGCTGTGCAACGTAAACATTTGCCAGAGGTCAAGATGCCTTCAAACCTGAGAAATTTGGACCATTTAGAGACTGACAGAAAAGATTCGGATCTGTACAGCAATTTGGGAATCAACAGGATGAGGTATTTTTTTCTAAGTCTTCTGGTACAAACAGAAAAATTTCTTCTGGAATGTTGCTGTCAGATATGATTAGTTTCTTTCTCTTTTATTTGATTTCTTACTATTTATCAATGTTTATGCCTTTAAATTCTCTCTCAAAGATGAACATAGTTCGTGTTTCTCTTGAGAAATGACTAAAGCAATATAAATCTCTCTACTCTCTTCACATTTTTGTCTCTTCTCTAAATGTCTAACAGAATAGATAAAAATATTATTTTAGTTTGATTGAATTCATCTACCTATAGAGTCATCCTAAGAAGTAAGAGAGATTGGTAAGTAAATTCCTTTATAATTTAGCTAGCAGCAGAATTGTGTGGTGAAACTATTACATAGAAAAACTATGTCATGAAATATTTGTCATGGAAACTGACATACAGTTTCCCATCATGGGAAATATCACTGTTAGCCATCCATGACAGAGTGAAATGCTTAATTGTTGTAAAGGCTTAGAATTTAGGATGTTAGGAATTACTGGGCACCACAGTAATGGTCATATGGGGATAAAGTTGTTTACTGAATGCAAATATACAGGTTACAGATACATTTAGATGCAAAGTAGCTTTATGATAGAAAGGATAACTATAGAAATGATCATTTTAGAATTTTCAAACTAGCAAACCATAAAGTACAGCCTATGAATTCAGATACAGATTTTCTTTAATTCAAAAGATACGTATGGGCTGGGCACTGGTGGCTCATACCTGTAATCCTAGCTACTCAGGAGGCTGAGATCTGAGAATCACAGTTTGAAGCCAGCTGGGCCAGAAAAGTCATCATGAGACACTTCTTTTTTGTCGGTCATGGAGCTTGAACTCTGGGTCTGGGAGCTGTCCCTCAGCTATTCAGCTCAAGGCAAACGCTCTATCACTTGAGCCACAGTGCCACTTCCAGTTTTCTGGTGGTTTATTGGAGATAAGAATCTCATGGACTTTCCTGCCTGGGCTGGCTTTGAACTGGGATTCTCAGATCTCAGCCTCCTGAGTAGCTAGGATTACAGGCATGGGCTACCAGCACCCAGCACCATGAGACTCTTATCTCCAGTTTAAGCCACAGTGCCACTTCCAGTTTTCTGGTGGTTAATTGGAGATGAGTCTCATGGACTTCCCTGTCCAGGCTGAGTTTGAACCATGATCCTCAGATCTCATCCTCCTGAATAGCTAGGATTACAGGCATGAGCCACTGGCACCCCGCAGATTTTAGGGCATTTTTTTTGTTTTTTGTTTTTGTCAGTTGTGGGGCCTGAACACTGTCCCTCAGCTCTTCAGCTCTAGGCTAGCGCTCTACCACTTGAGCCACAGCACCACTTTAGGCTAAAAATGACTCTGAAACCACATGTGGTGTCACGTACCTGTAATCTCAGAGTTATTAGTTGATTGGATTTAAATTCTTTTGCTCATAATTCTTTTTTGAAATTTTAGCAATGTTGATTTACTCACTCTTGGCATTCAATTCTGGGGAAAAATTCCAGGGCAGTCTTATGTGTTTCTCCATATATTGTTTGAGAAAATTCAAATAATATATGGAGAAAAATAAGATATATATATTATTTTAAATTTTGAGTTTTTGAACCTCAATAACTTGTGTAAGACAGCTGTCCATTTGGATTCTTCTGGATTAGATATTCCTGAGCCAGCATACTTCTACTCTAAAGGAAAACTCATGCACTTAGCTATGCAATACCTGCTATCAAACATATGATTGAAAATGTAAATAGCATTCTCTCAGATAAATTAGAGGCTTAAGTCTATCCAATTCCACAAAATTCTGAGTGCCACCTGTGATCATATTAGTTGATATGAATCATTCTAGCCCCCTCTATGTCTGACTTTCAGGACAACCTTATTTAAGTACTGACATTATCCCTATTTTATAGATGGGGAGAGTAAAAGTTAGTAAAAGGCAGAATCAGGATTTAAACTGAATTATCTCACTACAGAGTTATCTGAAAGTACTTGAAGATGTTTTTCAGAGCTTTAGATCTTTCCATTAGTCAGTTGTTCCCAAGTGGAGGTGATTTTTCCCATCAAGCAACATTTGGTACCAGAAGGGATGTTGTCACCGCCCCAGCCACAGGTGGGTAGAGGCCAGCATGCTGTTCGACCTCCAAATTCTTATTGAGCCCCCCAAGGTCAACAGACCTGTTTCTGAGAAAGTCTGATTAGATGGTAATTTTATTGAGGTAAAGTCTTTACTTCTTCTTTTTACTTTTATTACTTGATTTCATTTAATATAGTGCTATAACAGAGAAGATGCACATTAGCTCTTTTTTTAACAAAAATCATATTTGAGTTTAGTTTCCAGTGTTCCCCTATTCTTTAGGTTTTGTGGTTTTGCTTCAGTGTCAAAATGGACAGCTCCATGTCATTGACAATTTGACCTTCTTTTCCCTTCTGGCATCATTTTATATCAATAAACGTTTTAGTACAGTTATATCATCATTCAATTAAAGGGAAGGTATTCATTAAGAAACTTCATCCCTATTGTTAATGAAGAGCTCGAATTTAATTATTTCCTGATTACACAGCATAGTATTTATGAAAATTAGTTTTAAAAAAAGGTTCACTTTTCTTTAGTAGTAGAAGAAGAGGTTATTAGGATAATGAAATTGGACAGAAATTCTATTTAAAAGATCATTTTTGCTCATTAGTCTTCCTCTGCCCCTCAGAGAAGCAGAGCCACACTGATTGGAATGTGTTCTTTCTCTCTTCCTTCATCCAAAGCTCACCTTCAATGGAGTAAACAGGAAGATGGGTAATAAAGCCTGGCCATTCTAAAGAAAATGTCTGCTGCCCAAATAATATTTAAGAATGACTGACGATACTTGCCTTAGCCCATGGGTTCCACAGATCCACAAGAGAACCTGTATGCACTGTCTTTGGGTGGAGGGAGTAAAAGTGTCACTGTGTCTCAAACCCTGTACCTCTTCCACTGTGGATTAGTGTTTCATGCTGTTGGAGGGAAGGTGCTGATTCCAGATTTCTTGCATTGTGACACGAAAGAGTTAGCTAAACATGGCATGTTGTGAAAACATTTCAGGAAAGTGGTTACCAGTAGGTGGTTTTGTGAGATCACAATGATTTTCTTTTTTTTGAAACATCGGTGATGAATCACTCTGACCTCAATGAGCACTCCTGAGGGAAACTGAGTTAGGAAGGATGAGTCGGGCATCTTCAAGCTAGAGGAAGGCATGGAAGCTCATTCCTCAGATTGCTGGTAAATGCTCTTCACAAGTTCTTCCCGCACAGGTTCCCATTCACAGGTCGCCGGTGGTTAATTGTCTTTCTTCAACAAGGAGTTTTCATGGTGCCAGAGTTCTTTCTGTGTGTCTCTCCAACCAAATTCAAAGGCACCATTGGAACATCTGGAGGCCTGTGTGACAGAACAGTCCTTGTGGAACCTGCATTTCCACAGGGCTCTTGGGTGGGTGTCTTCTTAATTAGGATGCAAAGTGGAAGTGACAGAGGTCTTGCTAGTGAACAGAGGCAGCTGGCACCTCCAGAGCTCTGTGTGTGTGTGTGTGTGTGTGTGTGTGTGTGTGTGTGTAGTCAGCGGTGGGGATGTACAGTCATCATCATTTATATGTCCTTAATATGCTTCTACATGCTTCTACAATAGGATGTTCTTGAGGTTCTTTGCTGGTTATATACCATCTCCCTACCATATTTTGCAGGGAAGCTACTGAGTTTCTAGTAGATCTCCAGCTTCTGAAGAACTCAAGAGTGGAGTTCAGGGGAGCTAAGAGTCTGTACAAGGCAGTGGGCAGAATTGAGAGGTTTCTTTGCAAACCCGTCGCAGAGTATCTAGAGATAAAGCAGTCTCCAACGTCTGTGGTGGCTGGAACACATAGTCATTGGATCTGCAGTGGAAATTGTAATTACTGTTGCCACCATTATTATTTTGGGGGATCTCAGTTCTCTTCTCCATCACTGTATGCATAGCTTTATTTGTTTCCCACATTTTATCTGGCTCCACCCACTCTTGGTTGTTGAATTTACCTTAACATCACATACTAAACTCTTGTGTGGTCTGCCCCTCACTTGGCCACTTTCCTCATTGCTGTCTAGGGTTCCAACTTCTACAGCCCTGCTGGAGATACAGCCTTAATTCTCCTCAGTGTTTAATCTATGGCTGCTCAGAATAATCCTTCGTCAGAGCCCACTCTCTCTGCTATTATCAAGTCTCCCCAATTGTTTTCTTATAGTTTAAATGAAACACTAGATTTACTGACTTCAGTATTTCGTTAGGCACATTCCTCTCCACTGCTCTTATCCTCCAAAAGGCTTTTATTGCACACCATATAAATCCATATAAATCAATTCTTTCCAAAAATGCTGTATCATGCAAAAATCTTTTGGAACTTGTCTTTTTTCTTAAGTAGGAATATTGTATTCCAAGTGCATCTGATGGAAGTTCATATTTTCAAAGGGAACTCTCTCTCAACTATAGAGAAGCAAACCAAAGTTAATATGTGCCCATTTGAGATCACTATGATCCAATTGAGTGTTGTCAGAATCTGCAAGTTGAATTTCTTTCCTCTCACTTAATGCTAGTGTTAGCATGGCGTCTGGCTTGGGATGCCAAGCCTGTGACTCTGGGAATCATTTTGTTTTTCTCCTTTGAGTATGGGCTGGTCTGGAATTGGGTGGAGTCTGGGCCAGAAGCTGTCCATATCCCTTTTCTGTTCCACAACGTCTCCGCTTCACTTCAACTCTGAAGGATGGCTCTGGTTAATTTGCTGGACAGCTGCCATAGGCACAGTTATGGGTCTTCAGCCACAGTCACACACAAGATAGATTGGGTCTTCCCAGAATAATCAGCAGAGTGGTACCTGCCACTCCCTGCAGGGACCATCTCCCATGGTGAACCTGTGCCTCCATTCACCATGAACCAAGTACACAGTGACTGGCCACGAGCTCACCACACTTCCATTCTTCCTGTGCTCAATTCTTTTAAAGAAATAATGGCACACAGGGTGCCAGTGCCTCACACCTGTAATCCTGCCTACTCAGGAAGCTCAGATCCAGACAGTAGACAGCACAGGCTTGGACAGTGAACTGGTTGGCTGGTTGAATAGGCTACAGACAGATAAGTTGTCTTGTGGGCCACATTTCTGTTTTCTAGGAAATGTTGTTTTACCATGTTCTTGGTTAGAATTCTCAGAATCGGATCTTGTCTTGGGAGTTTCCTAGTACAAGTATTGGTTTCATTAAGCCCTGATACAAGTGACTTCCTTTAATTTGTTGAAGGCTTTTTTTTTTTTTTTTAAAGTTTTCTTCCAAACAAACATGCTGTTGTGTCTACTATCTTTAACTCTTTCTTGCCCAGAGCTTACATTCACAGAGAAAGAACTTGTGTGGAGTTATCAAGTGAAGTGTTGGTGGCTGTATTCATTCATTCACTCATACATTCATTCATTTTGAGTCCTTAGATTCTCAACGTCCCATACTGTTGTGGCCTGAACATAGAGATGTTACTGTGAGAGTTCTTTCCTATTTCTGTGAATAAACTCAGCAAAAACTGAGAGGATGGTAATTCAAAAGGCCAGCCTGGACAAAAAGTTAATGAAATTCTACCTTCATCAATACATTGGGTATGGCACTGATTGCCTTTGACCCCAACTGTGCTGTTGGTTATGAGATGGAGGATCATGGAATGAAGCCAAAGTATGAGATTCTATTTAAAGTATAACTTAAAAAGGAAAAAAAGGGGCAGAAGGCCTGGCTTGAGTGGAGATTGCAAGCTTGAGACCCTGAATTCCAACCTCATACTGCAAAAAAATCCCAGACAATGCAGCGATAAACAACCAAGACTTCTATGTTACAAAGAAAGGAAAACACTAATAAAACTGAGATTTTTTTAAAAAGGCATTATGAAGAAACCAAGTAATAGATTAATTTTGGCAACCTTTGTTTAAAAGGCTCTAATTTCATGCCACCATCATGTACTAAATGTTGTAAATAGATCATTATGTATATTTATACAAATTAGAGAATGGATTCTAATTATTTCTAAGATATAAATAAATGACTCAAGGCTGCCTGACAAACACAGTAGATACTTTTTAAGTATTAAAGAAAGCAACTATTGTTATTAAGGAAAGCAATTTCATGTTATTAGAATTAATTTCTATGTAACTCAAAGATTAGCATTTCAAGATAGCTATGCCTTCTAAGCTATTAGAAGGAGGTGAGGTTCTTCTGTTTTTTCACAGTGCTCCATATTGCCTTTTTAGGGGACCTGGATCTATTACAAGCTGCTAAAGGATTTATTACCTGTATCCTGTGGGGAAAGAAGGGCCTTTTATCTTCTCACGGGAAGTGATTACATAAAAATTAAAGCTTTATATAGGCACAGTAAACGCATCCAAATTATGAGAAAAAATTATATATAATGAAAAAGTAATATTTGTTTTCTCTCCAAACTCCTAATTGCATTTCCCAAAGGAAGTGTTAGTATCACTTTTAACTGCTTTTGTTGTATATCTTCTAGTGCTTGCCTTCATGATTTAAATAAAATATACATGATTTATAATTTATAATGCATAACTTGGATTGTACCTTTTAATTTTTAACTATAAAAGATGAGGGGTTCAGTAGTTAGTACATATAAATCCTCAACCACAACTCCTTCATTTTTATGTGTTAAAATATTTTATTTTCATTTTCCATGGTAAATATCTATAACATTAAGATTATGATCTGAACTATATTTCAGTATCTCTTACTTTCTGTGCAGATGGAGTCTAAAAAATCTATAGCCAAATAAAAATAGCATTTTCAGTGCTAAAATTTTCTTCATTGCCAATCTCAAATTTTTCCCTCTGATTTAAAAAAAAACCATCAAATACTATTTTTAAACTCTGAAGCCTGGGAAAATAATATCCCAATTGTATCTTTTATTTTCTCATTTTTTGTTATATTCTGTTGCCATGGTCCCTTGTACCTCATGTCATGTTGCTGCTTTTGCATTTCATTTCTGTTTTGCTGAAAAAAATCAGGGAAATGGTTCTTGCTTCCCTTTCTCATTTCAGAGAACTCTCTCCTTTCTGAGGAAAAATGCATGGCATGGAAGATTTGCTACCTCTTGCCCCATGCTTGGAATTTCTTTTAGCCTTTATATTTATAATATTCTGGTTCATATTTTTAAAAATCAAGCACATTTTTCAAGTGGTAGTGTTAATTAGTAACTATGTAAATTGTCCCCAAACAATGGGAACCTTAGATGTTGCTATTTCCTGTCTGTCTTCCTCAGCTGCATCCCATGTTGAAATTTTCTGAAAATTCAGTTACAGATTAATGGGATATTTACCTGTATTGTTTTTCTTACAGTGTTACTCTGTGTGTGCGCATGTGTGCCCACGCACGTGTGCCCACGCACGTGCTCACGCACGTGTGCATGCAAGCTCTGGAGTTTAAACTCAGGGCGTGGGTGCTATTCTTAGGGTTTTTCTCAAAGCTGGTGCTCTACCACTCAAACTACACCTCCATTTCTAGCTTTTTTTGTGTGTGGCTAATTGGAAATAAGACTCTCACAGACTTTTCTGCCTGAGCTGGTTTTGAATTAGGGTCTTCAGATCTCAGCCTCCTGAGTAGCTAGGATTACAGATGTGAGTTATTGGCACTCGATTAGTACTGCTAGATTTTATGTATATGACATATTTTACATAATATTTATATAATACTTATATATATGATATGACACAATATATGTAAAAAATACATTGTTCCCTTGCTGGGTGCTGGTACCTCATTCCTGTAATCCTTGCTACTTACGAGGCTGAGATTTGAGGATCAAAGCCAGCCTGGTAAAGAAAGTGCAAAACTCTTCTCTCCAGGTAACAACTAGAAAACTGGAATTGGAGGTGTGGCATTCTCTGTCTCTGTCTCTGTCTTGCTCTCTCTCTATATATATGTATGTGTGTGTGTGTGTGTGTGTGTGTGTGTAACTGATGATTGGTTGAGTTTGTGTGTGTGTGTAACTGATGATTGTTTGAGTTACAGAGATTTTTGACTTGCTAATGGTGTGAAGGTGACACATATTCAGTAGAAATAATACTCTGAATGTGTTCTTTTCCTGGACTGGCAGTGCGTGCAACAGTATCCTTGTGTGGTGTTGGGCAGGGGTCAGGACCTGCGGCTCCTGCTCGATCATTATGGCCAACCACACTCTGTGCTAATGGTTTGGATATTTTGCTGTATTGTTAACATCTCCTGGTGTCTACAAGCTACGTGTCTTTCTGTGTGCGTGAGATCTTCAAGGCTTCAGTATAAGTTAGGTTGGTGA
The DNA here is from genome assembly GCF_019054845.1 of Dipodomys spectabilis. Taxonomy (NCBI): domain Eukaryota; kingdom Metazoa; phylum Chordata; class Mammalia; order Rodentia; family Heteromyidae; genus Dipodomys; species Dipodomys spectabilis. The sequence continues at coordinate 990,202 of NW_024871277.1, forward strand.
TGTTGGTCAGGTGATACCGAGCAGTGTGGGCTTCATGTGTTCTGAGCATGTTTCAAGTTGGCTAGGCTAAGGCATGATGTTTCAGAAGGTTAGGTACATTAACCACAGTTTTGATTGATGATATTTTTGACATACAGTGAGTTTATTTAAGAGGCCCCTCGGTTTTCTTATCTGTATTATTATTGTGTTATTCATATTGCCTTTGATTCTTACTGCTTTTTTGGATCTTTTACCTTGCATTCATTTAGTGTTTGCTTGTGTTTTTGCTCATGTGTAACATTAATAATTTTTTGAGAGAAGACTCATAAATTAGAAACAGTTTATAACTATTTTGTTTGATTCACTCTTTTGACAGGGATTGTGTATGTGGGTATGCACGTGTGTGTGTGTGTGTGTGTGTGTGTGTGTGTGTGTGTGTGTGTGTGTGTGCATGTGCACCATTCCTGAAACTTGAACTCAGGGCCTGGGTGCTGTCCCTTTTTTGCTCAAGGCTAGTTATCTACCACTTGAGTCGCAGATCCACTATCGGACTTTTTCCTACTTATTGGAGAGAAGAATGTCATGGACTTTCCTTCCCTGGGCTGGCTTTGAACTCCTGAGTAGCTAGGATTACAGGGTGAGTCACAAGTGCCTGGCTCCACATGAATTTGTTTCAGTACTAGAGATGAAAGCCAGGGCCTGACACCTGCTACCTAAGCACTTTACCCCTTGAGCCACACCCCCCAGGCTTTCATGTGGTTCTTCAAGAGACAATTTCACAAAAATATTCTTACTGCAGAAGGGACACGCATGCTGAAGGGACATGTATGTGAGCCAGATTCTGATTCTTTCATATGGAGTCAGGATATTTTTCCTCCATGAAGCAACTGAGATTTTTGTCCCTATTTTTAGAGTTATGTATCAACACCAAAATGTGTCATTTTATTCACTCTGTTTGACACTTAGTGGTTCCATGTTGAAGGTGCCTCTCTTGTGGAAAATTTCCTTCCATTATTGCCTTGAAGTTTTTTTTTCCCCCTCCAATATTAGAGTCTTCTTTGTAGTACAATAACTACAGAAATATAGAAAACTCTGTATCTATCCTCTTAAGTTTGTAACTTTGTGTATTCAATCTCTGAGCCTTTTTGTGGAGGAAAAAAATGATCAGTTTGAACATCAAGCTCAATCATTCACTTTTTAAAAAAATACATTTTATTTTTCCTGAGTTTCAGAAGGGAGGGAGTGCAAGGGAGTGACAGGTTCACGTGTCCATGCAAGTCCCGTGCCTCCGTCCGTGAGCGCCACTGTTCTTCCCCAACCTGTCTGCCTCCTCCCCAGACTCACTGCCCATGGCCCACTTCCTTGATCTCTGTTCCTGGTCCATTTTGTTCCTTAGCTTGGGCTTTTGATTTGTAATGAAAATGATGAAATGTTTCATTTTTCCACCGCTACTTGAGTCTCTCTATGGACACCATATCCACTTTTATACCCTTGAGGGTATTACTTACCCCTAACCTGAAGGTTTCTTCTTTTTTGTTGTTTCCTCAAGACACGAGCGCTTCTACTTGTTACGATGGCATCTCTCCGTCACATACAGGTGATTCATGGATTTGCCAGCGTGGGCTGTCCTGTGGGGTAGATGTAGAAGTGTGTATCCAGGGTGTGCAGGCCAGATTCCAGGTAGGGTAGGTGGCTGTCTCTGTCATTTTATCCAGGGCTCTGCTGTGTCCATGACCCAAGTTCTTGCATAGCTCAGCGGAGCACTGGTATTTCTGGTGTACATCAGTAGGGCCCAAAGCCCACCATTCTCAGTAAGCTTCACACATGAGTTTCCAGCACATGTGGGCTTCCAGCACCTTTGAGAATCTGTCATCTGTTTTTTTTTTTTTTTTTTTTTGTCAGTTGTGGGGCTTGAACTCTGTGCCAGAGCGCTGTCCCTCAGCTCTTCAGCTCAAGGATAGCACTGCAGCACCACTTCCGGTTTTCTGATGGTTTATTGGAGATAAGAGTTTCACGTACTTTCCTGCCCAGACGGGCTTTGAACCATTATCCTCAGGTCTCAGCCTACTGAGTAGCTAGGATTACAGGCATGAGCCACTGGCGCCCAGCTCTGTCGTTTGTTTTAAGCAGTTCTTTTTATTTTGTGTTTTTGTTTACATGTTTCCTTTTTAATTGGATTCCATTTGGCTTTTGGCTATTAGGAGTCCTCAGGGTTTCTCCTCCTGTGAGAGCATTACTTGTTTACCTTACAGAAATGAGTGCTCTTTTCCTTGTATCATATTTTCTAGGGCTGGTTCATCCCTTGCTGTAGAGATGAATGCTGATGTTCCTCCTAGTGGTGAATCTGACTTTGCCCAAGGCCCCTGGGTTTCCTCACAGCAGCATCGGCAGCTCTTCCATGACCCCATGGTGTAGCCTGACTTCCAAGGCAAGCCGGACACATGTTCTGCAGGGCAACTATTCTTAGGTTTGAAGCCATTTTCTTTTTTCATTTATTTATTTATTTATTTATTGTGAAAATACTGTACAGAGGGGTTACAATTACATGGGCAAGATAATGAGTACATTTCTTATCAAGCATTGTAGCCTCCTCCTTTGTTTCCCCTTCCCATCCCATCCTCCCTCATCCCCCCACCCAACCCTCCTCCCCCCCTCACCAAAGTTGTAAAGTTCATTTTTCTTACACTCCTTGTGACTACATATGGTCCTCTCTGTGGCTGTTTTCTTATTGAAATTTTATGGCAATAACAGTAACCTACTTCAGAACGTTGTTACACCGAGTCAATGAGTTCCTGGTTTTTGTGAGTCCAGTAAAGAGCAATCGTGATGACTCTGGAAATTGCAAAGGACCAACTTGGCTAGGCCATTCAGTTCCTAATTACTTGGATGGGTTTTTCAAGTTCCATTTCTACTTTTTATTTCAGTTGAACTACATCTTGGAGTTACATTGGGCAATATGCTTCTTTTTTCTATGTAAGAAATATGTTTTGATTGATTTAATGAAAGAAAAGTAGGATTTTTACTCAACTCTTTACCTGACACTGGTGTGTGTTTTTTATTACTTACAGATGCAAGTTTATACCCGTTACACCTATATGAATTTTCCTCTACATTGCTTAATTTTTATTTATTTTTATTTTTGGGGGGGAGGCCCAGTCTTGGGGCCTGAACTCTGGGCCTGGGCACTGTCCCTCAGCTCTTCAGCTCAAGGCTAGCACTCTACCACTTGAGCCACAGCGCCACTTCCAGTTTTTTTTTCTTTTTGCTTATGTGGTGCTGAGGGATCAAACCCAGGCCTTATGCATGCAAGGCAAGCGCTCTACCACTGAGCCACCTTCCCAGCCCTACATTGCTTAATTTTATTAGCATTTCTTGTAGCACTTTGTAGTTGGCAGGCTTTGAGTGCTGTTAGCTCTTCTCTACTGCCTTTGCTCCTCTGAATATATTGACTTTCACTTAGAACTTCCTGTTCTTCTGCTCTACTCATTTCTTACCAGAATTGGTAAAATAATAAATAATATGACGGCTAAGAAGGAGGAGAAGAAGAAGGAAAAGGAGGAGGAAGAGAAGGAAGAAGAAGAGGAAGAGGAGGAGGAGGAAGAGGAGACTTTTCTACTGTTCCAGTGCTATACAAATGGGGACAAACATAGTTGATGCATATATTTGGTCTATCAATTGAATGTGAGACTTGTCTTAGGAATTTGTCGACTTTCTGGTTAGCATTAGGGCGCAAGCTGTGGCCATTGCTGCTCTGTGTGCAGCACTAGATCACAGTGGTTTTTTTTCAAATGGGGATTTCATTTGTTTGTTTTAATTTGTTTGCATTTCAGTGGCTCACAGTTTCTCCTTTCTGTGACTAACTAGACTACACCATGGATATTTGTGGATCTCAGCCACCCATTCAGACCAGAATATTGGCACTTGCCGATCTTCAGCCAGAAGGCTGAGCAGCAGGTTCTGTTTCTAACTTAGTGTCTCACAACCCCACACATTCTGTTTCTCTGCAGTTCACAACTAAGAAAACATGATTCGGGAAATCTTTCTTGCATTTCTCCAAGAACAAACACAAAGCCTAGGACTCAATAAATCCCTAATTTAAGCTTACAAATGACAAAGGGCCAAACTGGGCAGACTATAACAGATTCAGATTGGAGGGGATTTTTTTTTTTTTTTTGGTTCCAGTCACGGGGCCTGAACTCTGGGCCTGGGCGCTGTCCCTCAGCTCTTCAGCTCAAGGCTAGCGCTCTACCACTTGAGCCTCAGCGCCACTTCCGGCTTTTTTCTTTTTCCTTATGTGGTGCTGAGGAATCGAACCCAGGATCTCATGCATGGAAGGCAAGCGCTCTACCACTGAGCCACCTTCCCAGCCCCTGGAGGGGATTTATTAGATGGGCACACTTGCTGTTTCGAAGGGGACCATTTTCCAGGAGATTGAAGCAAGCTATGTAGGATAATGCAGTTTAAGCATTAAGTTACTTAATCTCAATAAAGAAATCTTTGGGAAAAAAATAAGTGTCCATGGAAATTAATTTATGAGTGAGACTACCAGCATGGATTCTTTTTAAATATGTTTTTATTGTAAAAATACTGCACAGAGGGGTTACAGTTACATAACTAAGGTAATGAGTACATTTCCTATCGAGCATTGTTACCTCTTCCTTTGTTTTTTTCTAACCATCCCTTCCCTTTCCACCTCCCCAACTCCTCTTCCCCCCTCCCTCAAGTTGTAAAGTTTGTTTTCAACATAGTGTCTTGTACATCTCATTGTTACAACGGGTCATCTTATATCCTTATTTCAGCATTTTGCTATTTCCCTTCCCCTCCCCAAATTAGAAAAATGTATACAAGATGGAAGGCACCAGAATCAAATACAGTGAAAACAGGGGTTATACTGTGGGGGAAGAACATACAAGAAAACCACATAGTACATTATAATTACATTAAAAACAATAGCAAGAAAGAAAAAACTACTTGTGGCCCGATCTTGGGGTCATTTCACTTAACATCATCTTATATGGTCATATGTACATAGCTTTTGACCTTTTCTGCAGCATGTATTTTTTAAAAGAAGAGTTTGAGGTGCAAGTTCAGCATAGTTGCTCACTTTTGTTAGTGGTGTATTAGATGTAATGCTGGGCAAAATGTTTGGGACTACAGAGGAATAGGACTGATACCCTTCTGCCTGATTTCAGCCAAATAAAGAGATCTTCCATCTTTGTCTCTTTTTTGTAATGTAATAGTCTTTCATTTAACTTTGTGGAACACATTTCTGCAAAGACCTCCAGTAGTCAATCTGAACAGATATACAAATAGCTTCTGAGAGGCTATTATCTAGATCTTTAAAACTATGGTTCTAGCCAGAACTTTCTCACAAAAAGAAACTGTGTTCACGTCTGTAATTACTGAGGTGTATAAATAGCCTCCAAATTAAAGCACAGTACTTTTCTTTCTTCCTTCCGCTTGGGAGATTGAAATAAACTTGACACTGGAGCAAGACCTTGTCTGCAACGCCCCCATGCCATTGCATCTGCTTTGCTCAGCTTAGACCCAGGTGGCTCATATCTATCTTTACAGACTTCGGGAAGATGTCTGCAACGACGTGCCAACCACCAAGTAAATTTAGGCCTGCAGCTTTGTTCTCCTGTGCCCAAATCAGCAACACCCGAAGCGATTTCCACCTATGCCATGCACCTCCGATACTAACAGCTGGGATGAATTTAAAGTCAACTCCACCTCAAGCCTTTATTGATTAACCAAATCAAGATAGCTTTAATCATCACAAGAATTCTAAATGAAATGAAAGGTGAGTCTCTGTTTGGTGGCACCTTTTTCATACGTGTGTGGGTGTCTACGGCTTTGATCGTCCAGAATTACAGCTATTTTCAGTTGAGTAAAGGAAGAGCTTGATTCCAAAAACCATCACCAGTGCCACAGCAGACGATTCCTTCCCACTTTCCTGCCCTGCCTGGGAAGGTGTCCATCTGTCCCTTTCAAACAGAAGTCCACACACCATCCTAGGGGGATTCTGGAAATTCTCTGGGGGGCTTTTAGGGCTGTGGAGGAGGTTCATTACGTGAGAGAAGACAAAGTCCTGGGGGCCAGGTCCCACGCCCCTCCCAGCCCGTCTCCCACATAGCTATGACTGTTTGTGTAGGGATAGCCTTTCAACATAAAACCTCCTCTCAGTCAAGATGACTTTGCCTAAAACAAAGCACAAGGCCTCACACATCATGCCTGATGGAAAAGGATCCTCTCAAAACACCCCAGGATTACTTACTTTCTGAGACAGAAGTCACATCCAAGGGGAACTTGGAGCTTTCTTGGAAGGAGGAACAGTGGGATCCCACTCTCCTTCAGAATGCTTCCATGGGACTGGAGGCCACAGGCCTGCCCAAAAGGCCTGCACATTTCTAGCTCCAGAACTCTTGTGCAGGCCTCCTCTGTGAGCTGTTACCCAGCTCACTCCCCAATCACAGCCCTTAGGTGGTGGAGCCAGGATTTAAATACAGCACCCATTGCCTTGTATCAAGTGACTAGGTATCAGGAGCTAAAGCTTTGAGAATTTACACATTATCATTCGCTTCTATGTTACACATGGTTTATAATTAAATGTATACTATTTTAAGGAAAATTATATTCTGGGTAAAATGGGCTTATCTGTGCAGGCATCCTGTGGAGATGGCTTTGTATTTCTTTCGTTTTCTGTCACTATAATAACCAGTGACCAAGGCCTCAGGAACTCTCTACGTCTGAAGAAAGGCCCTCTGCTTGTGTGGTGGGGACCCCAGAACTCCCCCAGAGGATGCAGGAAACAAGGATGCCCCCTTCTCCAAAATAAATTCTCCATATTTGGAATCCTTCAAAGGGTTTGATACCAATAAAATTAATTGTAAAGGACTACTATGCAATTAACTTTAACCTGAAGGATCTAGCTTGCAAAACAGCTTGTAATAAAAAAAAAGGTGTTACTTAGGTTTATTTATCAGAAAACGAGTAAAGTTCTCTGACTGCTCAGCATCATTGCATTGGGTGGTGTTTTAGGAGGTTGTAGTTGTATGTATTTTTCTCATGTTGTAAGATAAAGCTATCCCATGTACAAACTCAGAACTAAGTTTTTTTTTTTTTTTGGTTGGTCGTGGGGCCTGAACTCTGGGCCTGGGTGCTGTCCCTCAGCTCTTCAGCTCAAGGTTAGCGCTCTACCACTTGAGCCACAGTGCCACTTCCGGTTTTTCTGCTTATGTGGTACTGAGGAATTGAACCCAGGGCCTCATGCATGCAAGGCAAACACTCTACCACTGAGCCACCTTCCCAGCCCCTCAGAAAAGTTCTTATACATCAAATATATTGTTCCAAATTCTGATGCTTCCTCAGTGTGACTTAGCATCGCTGTGTGTTCTTGCTTTTTCCAAAGATATATTTTTATTTTGTGTTTATAAAACATTAAGCACAAGCTGCCTTGTTAAATTTAAGAACAACTGCAAACATTTCTTTAAAGAGATGAAAACTCTGCATCAGCAATGTGTTAGCAGGGTTGGAGTCACGCGGAGACTGAATTGCTTTCCTCTCCCTGTGTCAGAGTCCTCAGCTCTGTTCTGGAATGTCCCCCCAGTGAAGATCGCTGCAAATTTTCCATACCTAAGCTACCCACAACTTTCTCAGATTAGAAAACTATATATAATATACAATGCATATCTGAATATAAGTATATGTATATATGTATGTGTGCAGTGTATGTATGTTTCACATATAAAAAGTATACTGCACATCTAATTATCTATAAATCTTATTTAGTTAAAGCTATGAGTCTGGCTACTGTGGAATGATAGGAATTACGTTAGTTCTTGGTAGAAAATAAAGCAAATCTCATAGCAGCATGATTCTTTATGCTACTAAGAAGTTCATTTCTTGGGTTGCGTGTAGAAAAAAAAGAGAAGGGGAAGAAGGAAGGGAGGGAGGGAGGGAGAGAGGGAGGGAGATGACAGAAAGGGCATCTGGGCTATGAGGAGGGCTCTGGCTTCTTGTCCTCCACCCAGGCCAGGTGGAGGCAGGGGGTGGGGGGGAGGGTGCAGCTGGCCTCTCAGAGGGGAGGAGGCCAAACCCTGCTCTGGCCTGTGCTCTCCTCCAGGACCTGCCAGGCCTGTGCCGATGGGTGACCTCCGCCCCCTGCATGACCCCCACGCATGGAATAGACTATCCACGGGGAAAGCTCAGCCTGCGTTGGAGGAACGTTGGGATGGAGCAGGCCAGGCCTCTCCTCCCTGCACAGCCCTCCTGCAGGTGCCCAGCCACACTTCCCAGCGGACATTAGCTTCCAAGCTTCCAGTATTTACTGGTATTACTGCATGGCCATTCCGCTAAAATGGACCAGTTGAACAACACACTCCAGAGATTGTCACAGACTCTCTTTTTAAATTTAATTTAAATGTTATTGTGAAGGTGATGTACAGAGGGGTGACTGTTACACAAGTGAGGGAATGAGTGCATTTCTTTTGAACACCCTCTCTCATTTTCTCTCATTTCCCCCACCCGTCCACCCCCTCCTCCAAGTTGTACAGTTCATTTCTAACACACTAGAATGAGTAAGGCTGTTGAATTGGTTCATCCTTTGTCCCACAGTTTCCGTGATTCCCCTCCCCCTCCCCAAATTAGATAAACTTATATGCAAGACAAAGAATACAGAAATTAAGAAACTGTGATGACAGGGAATACACCAAAGGAAAAAGAAAAACATAAGAAAGAAATAGCTTCAAAAAGTACAATAAAAAATCTCTTGTTTCCATTTCCTGGAGTACATTTAGTTAAACATCATTTTATATGGTTAGATACGCGTAGCTATTGAGACCTGGTAATCCTCTCCTAAGAATATCCTCCTTTGCTCTCATTATCACTATGCAATGCTTTGTAATTATTTGTCTTTTACTATCCATTGCGTTAACTTGTAGATTTATAGACATATTCCAGTTATTGCAAATGAGGGAAACCATGAAGCCTATGTTTCTTTGGGTCTAGCTTAGTTTGCTTAGTATGATTTTTTTTCCCCAGGTCTTTTGATTTCCTTACAAATGCAGTGGTATCATTCTTTCTGATGGAGGGATAGAATTCCATTGTGTGTGTGTGTGTGTGTGTGTGTATGTGTATCTTGATCCATTCATCCACTGAGGGTCATCTGGGTTGATTCCATATCTTAGCAATGGTAAACAATGCTGCAGTGAACATGGTTGTGCTGGTAGGTTTAGTGTGACCTTGTTTGTGATTGTTTGGGTAAATGCCCAGGAGGGGGATTGCTGGGTCATAGGGGAGCTCTATGTGGAGTCTTTTGAGGAACCTCCATACTGCTTTCCAGAGTAGTTGAACAAGTTTACATACCTACCAATCATGTAGTAGCATTCCCTTTGGAACACATCCCTGCCAGCTTCTGATATTATTGAAAATGGCCATTTTAACTGGGGTGAAGTGGAATATCAATGTTCTGATTTGCATTTCTTTTATGGCCAGAGATGTTGATCATTTCTTCATGTGTCTATTTCATTCTTATTTCTTCTTTGAAGAAGTCTCTTAAGTCTCTAGCCCATTTATTGATAGGGTTGTTGTTTCTTTGAGAATTTGTTTTTTTTTTGAGGGAGCTTAAGTTTTTGAGCTCTGAGTATATTTTAGATATGAGGATCTTGTCTGATGCATAGCTAGTAACCATCTTCTACCAATCAGTGGGCTTTCTGTTTATCCTGCTAGCTATGTCCTTTGCCATGCAGAAGCTCTGTAGTTCAATGCAGTCCCATTTATCCAGCCTTCCTTTGATTTGTGCTTCGGAATCTTTACTTAGGAAATTTCAACCTGTTCCAAGGAGCCTGAGTGTTATCCCTTCCTGTAATATTTTCAAAGTATCTGGTCTTACATTGAGGTCTTTCATCCATTTGGAATTGATTCTGGTGCAGGGTGAGACATAAGGATCAAACTTCAGTTTTCTACACATGTATAGCCAATTCTTCCAGCACCATTTGTTGAAGAGGCTGCTGTTCTCTCATCTAGTGTTTTTGGCTCCCTTATCAAAGATTAGGTGGCTATAGGTCTATAGGTCTGTGGTGGCTATAGGTCCTTAGGCCTGCTCTTTTGCCAGTACCAAGTTGTTTTTATAACTATAGCTTTATAATAGAGTTTGAAGTTTGGTATTGATATTCCTCCAGCACTGTTCCTCCTGCTAATGATTGTTTTTGCTATTCGGTGTCTTCTGTTGTTCCATATGAATTTTTGGATTGCTTCTTCTATATCATTGAAGAATGTTGTTGGGATTTTGATGGATATTGCATTGAATTTGTAGATAGCTTTGGGCAGTACTGATGTTTTCATGATGTTATTCCTCCCAATCCAGGAGAATTTGAAGCTTTTCCACTTCCTTAAATCTGCCTCAATTTCCTTTTTCAGGTATTTAAATTTTTCATCATATAGGTCCTTCACCTCTTTGGTTAAGTTAACTTCTAGGTATTTTTTTAAATGTTATTTTATTGTAAAGATGCTGCACAGAGGAATTACAGCTAGGTATTTTTTTTGAGGCTACTAAAAAATGAGTTGCTTTCTTGATTTCAGCCTCATTCTTCTCATTGTGGGGTAGACTGCTCCTAAACTCCTTACTGATCTAATGAAGGGCTCTTTTTTTTCTTTTTAACAAAAAACTAAGGGACAGTACTCAGGCCTTCAGTTCATGCCCCACTATCAGCACAACACACACACACACACACACACACACACACACACACACACACAAGAAATAATGACTAACACTCATGAAGTCTTACATTCAACCCATTCAATGTGTGTGTGTGTGTGTGTGTGTGTGTGTGTGTGTGTGTGTGCATGCGCGCTTGCGCTGTTCCTGGGACTTGAACTCAGAGACTGGGAACTGCCTCAAAGCTTTCTTTGCTCAAGGCTAGCATTGTACCACTTGAGTCATAGCTGCAGTTTCAGCTTTTTGATAGCCAATTGGAGATAAGAGTCTTATAAGACTTTCCTGTCCTGGGCTGACTCTGAACCATGATCCTCAATTCTCAGCCTGCAGAAAAGCTAGGATTAAAGATGTGAGCCACTGGTGACCAACACATTGTTTTGTTAACCACTAAGAAAACTTTGGCTTCTTCTAGCTCACAGATGGGGAAACTGAGGCTCAAACAATATAATCGATCATTGGCCAGGGGTGGCATTTCCTTTCTTGACACCCAGCTTGCTCTGGCAGAATTTTTGCCTGTGAATCAAACCATACGTAAACCCATGGATTGTCTTGGGAGAGTGAGGGGCACGTGGCAGCCTCAGCATGCATGGCTCAGCGTTCTGGTACCATCCACTCTGCAGCCGGCTTGTGCTTTCTATGGAGAAAGAGATCAGTCAAGGGTCATGTGAGGTTTGAATTGCTGCATTATAAAAACTAGCATTTTGCTCTCTAGATGCACTTTGGGGGTTGCTGTCCTGGATTGTTCCCCTAAAAGAAAAGGTTCTAGAGGCAGAGATAGAAGGTAAAGCACTCTGGTCTCTCAGGAGCTGGTAACTCTCTTCCTCGTCTGACAGATCTGGAGGATTACAGTTCAAGGCCAGCCAGGGTGTGGTAGCATGCTTATATCATCCTAGCTACAGCAGAAGTATTTGAGTCCAGACTGGTTTGGTCAAAAGCAAGACCCTATCTCCAAATTAACCAGAGCTAAAAAGGGCTTGGGGTACGGCTCACATGCAGACTAGTGTGAGAGCCTGAGTTCAAATTCCAGTGCTACTTCTCCCATTCCCCAAACAAATGGTGCGTTCAAAACATGGCTGACTGGAGCCACAGCCCAGATCTCTTTTTCCCAGTGTCAGCCTCACGTGTGAGCACTGTCAGTGAGCATCAAACTCTCACCACACAGCTCCAGAGATGTGGGGATCCCTCCCGTGGCCTGGGTCCTCCCGGCCAGTTATTTGCTTTCTGTTCTCCCATTTCCATGTCTTCCCCTGGGAACGGCCATGGGGCCTGTGTGGCGGACTTGAGTCTGGAAATCTGATCAGGGCAGGTGATGGGTGATGTTTGCTTGCCTGCCAAGCTAGGAGCGGGGCTTCCAAGATAGTTGATCTCCTCAAGGGCCTTGGCTCTGGCCTACAAAAGAGATTTAGAAAATATTTGCTTTGCTAGCTGTCAGATGTATTTTATATTGGCCACAAATCTCCACAGTGTCCCTTGCCAAAAAGTAGAAACAAAACAAAAATCTTATTGCACTTCTCACATACAACAACAGCCAGATTTAAGTGTTGAAATGATATCTCACTGCATAGTATCACCTGGACTAGAATTCTTAATTCTTCTACTGTTACCTCTTAAGAGCTGTGACTACAGGTATGCTCAATGACACTCAGCTCTGTGTAAGGTTTGCCCCAGCAGGGTGTGAGAGGCATGGGACAAAAGGACTTTTGTGGGGTCATACAGGGCCATTTAAAGGCAATCTATTCCATCCGTGGCCCCAAAAAGTAGGTTCCTTCTCAATGGAGTAGTCCTGTCCTTGGGGACCCCGGATGATATGAACCCCTAACCCCAAGCCAGCAATGTTTGAGTGTTTCAGAACCCTTCCTCTTGATTCCTCTCCCCAGTACTTATATCCTCCATACCTTTCTCAACACTGGAGGGATTTTTTTCTTATTTATTGATTGATTGATTGATTGATTGTGTGTGTGTGTGTGTGTGTGTGTGTGTGTGTGTGTGTGTGTATGTATACTGGGATGTAAACTCAGGGCCTGGGCATTGTCCCTGAGCTTTTTCACTCAAGGCTAGCACTCTACTACTTTGAGCCACAGCTCTACTTCCGGTTTTTTGGTAGTTAATTGGAGATTAGAGTCTTATGGACTTTCCTGCCTGGGCTGACTTTGACCCATGATCCTCAGATCTCAACCTCCTGAGTAGCTAAGATGAAAGGCGTGAGCCACTGATGGCCAGCTAGGAGTAAGTTTTCCATGTTAGAAAATTCCTGGCTCTTCTCAATCACTGTGACCAGAGGCATACAATCAAGTTCCTCAGCAAGGGCCGTAACCTTTCAATGCTAACCTAGCATTCAGATTGCTGTCTCTTCCTCCCTCCACCCCTGTCCCCCCACCAGCCCCGTGCGTCTTTACCACAGCAGATCTACTCCACTTTCTCTGGATAGCACATGTGTTTTCCCACAGCATAGAAGCTCTTATATATTGGTGTCTTATTTATGTTTCTTTCTTGGTTAAGACTATTTGATTCCTCTTCTCTTCCAGGTAGACACCTATTCTTTTTGTAAGGCTGTGCTTAAATCTTACATCTTCCCACTTTCCTGGGCACACACGTACTTATGGCAGTGTCTGAGCTCATCGTTGCAGGTACAGGACATATGACACTGTAATAGAGCCACATAGCTTATTTTTGGTTTCTCCTACTGGACGAATAACAGACTATGGGCCATGACAGAGCAGCTTGGTAGATGCTTGTGTTTGTTGCATGAATGAATAAAGCTAATGAAGTGAAAACATTCTCCCATGTCAAGAATGAATGAACTGCTCGGGCTGATTAGAAGCAGAAGGAATAGTTTATGTTGAAGTAATCACCCTACAGTGCTAGCAATGGCAGAATTGAAATGGGAAGGGAGGGAGGTGTGGCTTTGTCCTCTGCTCTTATTAAAACTCACAGGAAGACTTGGGAGGTGGAGGATGGGTGTGTGTGTGGGGGGGGTGGTCACTGACACATTATTATTATTATTTTGGGGCTCTTTAACGCAGGTGTCTAGCCTTTCAAGTTTGTGAGGATTTAAAATATGCGAGCCCTCACCCTCACACACACACTTTTGGCCAAGTGGGGAGCAAGATGTATTTAGGATGTGCCAAGACAGGACAAGACCTCTGGTGCTGCCCACCCCCCCCCCCCCCAGCTTCCTAGCAACCTAGCATCACAGCCACGCTGAGAACAGCGCCCTCTTGGGGTTGTGGCCCCCTCCACCTCTTCTGGGTGTGCTGGAATCTGCCACTCTCCTTGGTGGTAGAAGAATCACAGGCAGACAACAGTCACGACCCAATTAAGAAGCCCTAGAGTCTGAAGCTGTGCCAGCTGCCGGAACAAAGCTGGTTTCAGGGCCTGGAGGCCCCTCAGGGAAACCAGGACAAAGCAGTTTCATTGGAAGAATGTAAATAAACTTTCTGACTTGTGAATAGGCCTTTCTCCTGGTTGTCAGCCAGGGGGATTTGTTACCGTGGGGGTGGTGGTGGAATTTTCTTTCCTGGATGTGAACAGCAGGTTACATTTTGCTCTGTCTAAAGTAGTTCATCTGTGAGCTGTTCTTGAGGCAAAGACACCAGGGCAATGAGATTAGTTTGCCCTTAATTATGGAAACTGCCCTGGTGGAAGTAGGCGGAAGCCATGTATGGGCTATAGATAACTTCTTACCACAGGCCAGTTTCCCTCTGCTTAGCCACAGAGCTATGACTTGTTTTCTGTGATGATTCAGAGGTCTGAGGATTCAACCTGCTCATCAGAATAGTGGAAGAGGACTGGAAGATGAACGGATAGATATAAACCAAAAACAGCTGCTTTAGCTCATTCTGCAAGTTAAAGGCAACTTTAAAAAGCCTGAATTATTGAGATCATAAGCAGGACATTAGAATAAGGAACCACATATTTTAACGACAAGAAACCTCATGATATAATAAACGAACTCCAGGCAGCCTCTCTAAGCTCAACCCTTTACTATCTTTCAACTGTATGATTTTGCATGAGGGTCTTAAGCTCTTTGTGCACACACAAAATAGTTACTCCATTAGATATTATAAGTATTACGTTATTTATGTAAAGCACTTCCTACAGTGCTGGGTATGTGCATAGCACTAAGGAAATATTTCAGCTGTTGTTTGCCAAAATAGCCATAGATTTATCTATCAGTTTTTAGATGATCAAATTCTACTGGAATATATTCAGAATATGGAAATACGTTTCGTAGAGATTCCTATATTGAGAAATAAAGCAGTTAGCCATGACAAGGTGGGTTACCAATTTATATAATCAGTATAATTGATGAGCATTGCGCAAAAAAAAAAAAATCCAACTCCTTCAAAGGGATTCTGAAGCCTAATTCCTTTCATTTTTGCCTTAAGTATTTCAGTTTGATTGAGTTACTCTTTCCTTCCTTCCTTCCTTCCTTCCTTCTTTCCTTCCTTCCTTCTTTTCTCTCTTCCTCCCTTTCTGTACCTTTACTGGGGCTTAAACTCAGGGCCTGAGCACTGGCCTCATTTTTTTTTCTTCAAGGCTGAGCTGTACCACAAGCCACAGTGTCACTTCTGACTTTTTGGTGCTTCTTTGGAAATCAGAACGTTACAGACTTCCTTATCCAGGCTGGCTTTGAACCACTATCCTCAGATCTCAGCCTCCTGAGTAGCTAGGATTACAGGTGTGAGCCATTGATGTCTGGCCTATTTTCCTTTTATCTGTCAGTTTTTTCTTTCAGTCATCTGCTCTGTTTTGGAATTTCTTACTCCTGCCATGTGATTCATGGTTTGTTATAGTCCCAGCTGTCCTTTGAAAACATTCACGTCTTCCACACTGCCTGAATGGACCGCCCTCAGGAATTGGTCTCTTCCTCCTGCAGAGCCAATAATCTTCAATCTTTTCTTTCTTTCCACATTGATTTTTACTTTGTGCAGTTGCCTATTTTTTCCTTGCTGGTTGTAAACAGGTTGTGTGTTCCCTATCTCCGAACATAAGGCCTTCTCTATCATAAAAGTCCTTGAAACATTTATTGAAATTGAACTCAATCATCTAATATTTACTTTGAAATATTTCCACTTGGCATGTCAGAATTGAGTCTAATCACTTCTGCTTTAGGTAACAGGCGCTGGAAGATTGAATAACATTTCTCTTTTCATGTACGAAGGGCACAAGCTCCAGCAGTGGCCTTTAGATGTAACACTGTCTGATTTTCTGACAAGTATATTTTAATAGTGCCATGGACCAGGAGGATGTAGCCAAAGGAGGATGCCCGTGTGAAGAACAGGAAATGTGAGAATGTGCAGCGTGGGTAAGGAAGGTTTTCGTGGCCTTCAAATATTTGATGAGTTGTCATGGTGATGATGAAGGGTTAGACTCTGAAATCCTTCGGGGGACAAAACTGGGACCCATGGATGGAAATGACCAGGGGGCAGATTTGAGCCCAGTATTAGAACACTTCAATGACAATGGCTGCTGCTCACTGGAAGACATGGTCTGAGACAGTGGTTGGTTCCCAGCGGGGAGCACTATGGGAGTGGTGACATTGATCCGCATGCGCCGTCCTCATCAATTCACACGGTGCATTGAAATCCCTTTGTACAACTACTTTAAGATAATTAAAAAAAAAAAAAAAAAAAGCTCCCAACTGGGGACACAGGCTGGATAATCTTCTGGCTGTGGGGGAGCTACTGCATGACCTCCAGTGACCCTTCTACCCCAAAGATTAATTGATTTTATGGAAATCTGTATTTGGGCAAAGGATAGGAGGATATAAATCCTGCTGTGTACTTCGTTTTTGAATGCTGGCTGAATTAGGGATAAAGGGGGGAAAAAAGTCAATGGCTTATTTCGTTGCCTTTCCCAGAGAAGGATATAAGCTTTCATTTAGGGATTTTATAAAATCCATTGTGTTTGATTTTCGAGTCTCCTGACTTAAATGCAAGGAGGTACTGGTTGGGTTTGGCACTTGCTGACATGGTAAACTGTGTTAGCACAAATTGTTTCCTGCGAATCTTTGAGTCTGAATTTCTAGGCTGGACTCGATGCTCGCGCTGTTTTTCTCTGCCTCGATAATTAGTGCAAAGATGAACAGGAGGGGAGGCGGAGCTGTTTGTAATCTTGTGCTAACCTGAATTTCCTGAGTGACAAGCATGGCTTTGCGGGTCTCTTCACTCTGGTGGATAATGACACTGCCAGCCTGTCCCCACGCTGTTCAGAGGATTCTGAGGACAAAAAAAAAAAGCACACAGTTTACTGGCTAAACCGGTCCCTTTGTTTCTTCCTCCTCGATTGCTCTGAGACAGAAGAAAAATCTTTTCTGTGGTTGATGAAAACCACATTGATTGTTTTCTTTTTTGTTTGGTTGGTTTTTTGGTGCTGGTCCTGGGGCTTGGACTCAGGGTCTGGGTGCTGTTCCCAAGCTTTTTGTTCAAGGATAGCGCTCTACCACTTGAGCCACAGCTACACTGCTGGGGGTTTTTTGGTTGTTGCTTTTTCTGTGGTTTATTGGAGGTAAGTATCTCACAGACTTTCCTGCCTGGCCTGGCTTTGAACTGTGATCCTCAGATCTCAGCCTTTTGAATAGCTAGGATGACAGGCGTGAGCCACCAGTGCCCGACTAGCCATCAATTCTTTTCCACTGCTCATATACTTGCTGCTTTTCATTATGACGTCAAATGCATAGCTTGCATTTGTACCCAGTGTTGACCAGATCCCCTGTTCTGAGATTCACCTGTTCCTGCATTAATGTCACCACAAGACAAACTGTACTCTACATCTAAGGAGTTATTGCATAATCAGAAAGAATTTCCTAATTCTAGACTAAAGGAAAGCAACATACCAGCTCTGTTTCTAACTCTGCACTTGCTCTAGGCTGCTTTTTGGCTTATGTTAAAAATAGTTATAACTATTCGGGAAATTCCTCATGAAATTGGCTTTCATTAAATTTCAACACAAAATCAACAGTTCTTTGGTAGAAGGGTATTATCTTTGCTTTTTATTCTTAACAATTACAACAGAAGCCAGACACTGGTGGCTCACATCTGTAATCCTATCTATTCAGGAGGCTGAGATCTGAGGATCAGGGTTCAAAATCAGATCTGTGAGATTTTTATCTCCACTTAACCACCAAAAGAACTGCAAGTAGAGCTGTGGCTCAAAGTAGTAGAGCCGTACCTCTACCTCAGTAGCTCAAACCTCAGTAGGTTTGAGCAAAAAAGCTCAAGGACAGTGCCCAGACCCCAAGTTCAAGTCCTATGACTGACAAAAAAAAAACCCCAACAAACTCAAAACAAATAAACAACAAAAAAATCACAACAGAATACTTATTTTGGGGAAAGGTGCTTTTTATTTTGTTAGTAATATTCTGATTTAATTAAATGGCTTAAAATGGAATTTCATTAAACTACCATGAGAAATAGTGTGTATGTATAATGTTAGTATTAATTTATAATAGACTTAAAAGCTATTTACTGGCAATAATTATTAAACTTTACAATAAGAATTTCTGAATGAAGGAAAATATTCCCAGCTTTAACCCAGAAAGGAGGTCACTGGAAGGAGAAGCACCCTTCTGTAATCATTTATTTATTTAAGTGCTGCATTTTTCCACATTATTTGGGAGGTTTAATTTTTTTCTCAAATTCACTTTTTTATGCTTTTGGCTTTTCTGTCTTTGGCTCAAGTTGTAAACAAAAGCCTCTGAAAAATAAATACAAAACAACCAAAACAAAAATTTAAAAAACAACCCCCATACCAATACCAAACAACAACCAAAAAATTTTAAAATAAATACAATACAGCACAAAACAACAACAAAAATCCAAGCTTACTTTCTAGTTCTTTCTCAGAAATAAGGACAGGCAGGTGATATATCTCTGCTCTGAGTGTATTTTTTAAATTTACTTTATTTAGTTATTGGCTATAGCCAGTGTTTTATTTTGGATGATTTTGATCTCACATACCACTAGCTAGAGAGAGAAATCATTTCCTCAGGCTCTCTCCAAGCGATTAGGATATTTCTGTAGAAACCGTCTGCCAGCCCTGACAGTCTCACTCACCCTGGAAGGAGATGAATTCCATTCCCTCCCCCCCCACACACACACCATTACCCTTCCTACTTGCCCCACCCCACACCAGTGAGCCATTGTATGACTGGAATTTTGATATCACTCTCAGCCCTGCTTCTTCTACTAAAAATGATTCTTTTTTTTTTTTTTTTTAATTTGCCTTGGTCCCAAGTACCAGTGCATTCCGCTTGCACAATAGCTTGAGTGACCTGCTCGCTTTTTGCAGCGTGATCAGCAACGCCATCCTCTTTTATTGGTGTTGGATGGCAAGACCTGAGCTTTACCTGGGCAGAGTGAAAACCCTTCACCCACAGCTTCAATCCTCAGAGGCCCGGCTGTCTGGCCCGGGGGCAGGGAGCCTTAGGGATATGCTGCCATCTTTAGACTAAAATCCCTATGGTTTTGAAAGCCTTGGTGTGGATATTAAACACAGATTTATGGGCTTGTTGAATCACTGTCCAAGTGGCATGGGGGTTTTCACAGCCCCAAGCCAGAGAAAAATTCAGCATGAAACTTTAAAAACCTGACAACAGGACAGAAACAGAAATGAAGGCCGGCCCCACCATGCTAACCTTTTCTCTTGTTTGTAACTGAGAAAACATCACAAGTAAATAGCTATTTTGTTTCATACTGCGTCTTCAGATATGAGATCAAATAAACTATAAAACAAGTTATTGTACTTCAAAGATTCTACTTATTGTTTATTTGTGATCAATTTAAAAATTTTTTAAGTCCTGATTCCTTCTTGTGCTGGTACTAAGGCTTGAACTCAGGGCCTAGGCACTGTCTCTGAGCTTTTTTAATTTTATTTTATTTTATTTTTTTGTCAGTCGTGGGGCCTGAACTCTGGGCCTGGGTGCTGTCCCTCAGCTCTTCAGCTCAAGGCTAGCGCTCTACCACTTGAGCCACAACACCACTTCCGGCTTTTTTTGCTTATGTGGTGCTGAGGAATCGAACCCAGGGCCGCATGCATGCAAGGCAAGCACTCTACCACTGAGCCACCTTCTCAGCCCTCTCTGAGCTTTTTTGCTCAAGGCTAATGATCTACCACTTGAGCCACAGCGCCACTTCCAGTTTTCAGAGTGGTTTATTGGAGATAAGTCTCTCGACCTTTCCTGCCCAGGCTGGCTTTGAACCATGATCCTCAGATTACATCCTCCTGAGTAGCTAGGAAGCCAGGCATGAGGCAATGGTGCCTGCATGCCCAAATAATTTTTAACAAAAGTTATTCTTAGTAAAAAAGTTTCCAATGGATCTTTATGGTTTAGGGCAATAATTTTCAAATGTTTTCCAAATTATCTATAAAATCACTATAATAAATTTTGAACTTTGCCCAAAGACATACACACACACACACACACACACATGCACGCACACACACACACACATACACACACAATTTTATTTAGAAATAGGAGAACTTTTATCATCTCAAATTTTAGTTTTTATTTTTACTTTTGACTTTTTGATGGTGCTGGTGTTTGAACTCAGGGCCTTATACTTGGTAGGCCATGCTCTAAGTACTCTGTTGTTAATTATGTTGCTAATAATGTTGATGCTATGCTCTATAGTTTACCAGCATGTGTATTGTGTTTACATTTTGTTTTATATGTAGTCTTTACTACATCGTTAGAATCTAATTTCCACAAAGCAGAGATCTGGCTGTTTTATTCACAGCTTTTTTCCTGGCATCTAGAGGAGCTCTAGCTAAACAAAGCGCTCAATAAATATTTATGAGATGATTAAGACCTAGTGTACCAATGCATGCCTTTCACTTAGAATGATGGTTATTAATGGCAGTGGGCATATTTTATTTTCAAATACTCTACCTGGAAGTTTAAAATTTGGTAGTTCTCAATTTTTATCATCCTTATGGCGTTGCATTTTGGATCATTCTTATGTTTACTTTGTAATGGAGTAGATGAGAAGCTCACTGTAGTTTAGAGGAAGTGTCATTTTGCCATCTTTTATTATTTGATTTTCCTTCCCTATTACCCTGGCCAGCATGTGGTTTATGTCTTGCATGAATAATTTTAAACCTGCAGGTATGTCTTATGAAGTTTAGATTGGTTACTAAGATAATATAATCTAGACCAAGAAATATAACACACTAATTTACAAATACTAATCAATAAAATACAATGTGTGGTACATGGCAACACACTTGAAGAAAACAAATGAATAATTCCATATCTGGACCTCTCTCGTCTCCCAACCTGTTCTCAAGTAATACCTCATAAACCATCTGCAGATGATACCTAGAAACGGGGGTCAATGGTAAAAGCAAGTACCAGAAGACTATGTAAAGGAAAATAGGAAGACACTGGATTTTTTTCAAATCTAACCTCATTTTTTCCTCCATATTTTTAGCCAGAGGGCAGTTCAAACATAGTCAGAAATGTACAGTGTTACTTTTTTGAAGAGCCAGGGTTTAATGATGGTAAGAGCTGGAAGCGAGGGACAGTGGAAGGAATGGCAGGAAAGAGAGGGTAAAGAAAAGTACAAGTGCTCCTCCATCTCTTGATGGAGGTAGACAGCCAGGACACATTCCAAGTTATCCAGCTAAGGATAAAAGAAATTAATGGCTATCATCTAATCTTCAATAAAGGAGCTAAAAAAATAGAATGGAAGAAAGACAGCCTCTTCAGTATATGGTGCTGGCAAAATTGGTTAACTACTTGCAGAAAACTAAAGCTAGATCCTTATATATCACCCTGCACCAGAATCAACTCCAAATGGATCAAAGACCTAGGAGTCAAAGCAGACACTCTGAAAACATTACCGGATGGAATAGGAGAAGCCCTAGGTCTTGTTGGCACAGGCCGAAATTTTCTTAATAGAGACCCAGAAACACAACAAATCAAAGAAAGGTTGGACATATGGGATTGCATGAAATTGCAGAGCTTCTGTATGGCAAAGGACATAGCTAGCAAGCAAGATCAATAGAAAGCCCACGGATTGGGAGATCTTCACTAACCATACAACGGACAAGGGTCTCATATCTAAAATATACCTGGAACTCAAAAAATTAAATCCCCCAACAACAAATCTTCAAAGAAACAACTGCCCAATAAATAAGTGGGCTAAAGACTTAAAGAGAAACTTCTCTGAAGAGGAAAGAAGGATGGAATAGACACATGAAGAAATGCTCAACCTCTCTAGCCATAAATGAAATGCAAATCAAAACAACATTGAGATAGCACCTCACTCCAGTTAGAATGGTTAAAATCAAGAACTCTAATAACAACAGATGCTGGAGGGGATGTGGACAGAAGGGAACCTTACTGCATTGTTGGTGGGAGTATAAACTTGTTCAACCACTTTGGAAAGCAGTATGGAGGTTCCTCAAAAGACTTCACATAGAGCTCCCCTATGACCCAGCAATCCCACTTTTGGGCATTTAGCCAAATGTTTACAAACAAGACCACACTAAAGCTACCAGCACAACTATGTTTATTGCAGCCTTATTTACCATAGCTAAGATATGGAACCAACCCAGATGCCCCTCAGTAGATGAATGGATCAAGAAAATGTGGTATATATACACAGTGGGATTCTATGCCTCCATCAGAAAGAATGACATTGGCCCATTTGTTAGGAAATGGAAAGTCTTGGAAAAAATTATATTAAGTGAAGTAAGCCAAGCCCAAAGAAACATAGGTCCCATGGTTTCCCTTATTTGCAATATCTAGTATATGTCTGAATCAAGCAGAAGAGGTCAGATAAGTTGATGTTAGGGAAATGAGCCCTAAGATATGTAATCAAATTTTTTTTTCTTTCATGCAATTGTTTCTAACACATTTATAAGATTATTTCTTTGTTGCTTTGTATAGCCCTCCCCCACATTATAACCCCTGCTTTCCCCCACAGTATAACCCCTGCTTTCATTGTATTTGATGTCGGTATAATTTGTGGAGGGGAAGGGGAAAAACAAATCATTTAAACAGGGATACAGGTGGACCCATTGCAACAATGAGATGTACAAGTCGTTATGTCGAAAATGTCGAAAACGAACTTTACAACTTTCGTGCGGGGGGCAGGGGTGGGGCGGAAGCGGGGAGGATTGGGGGGGGGCGGGGGAGGATGGGAAAGGATGGGAAGGGGAAACAAAGGAGGAGGCTACAATGCTTGATAAGAAATGTACTCATTATCTTGTCCATGTAATTGTAACCCCTCTGTACAGTATTTTCACAATTAAAAAAAAAAAAGAAAGAAATTAACGGCTATGCCAAAGTCTGGAGTTTGAGTTCAGCCAAATGAACTTCCTGCTAAAACAAAAATCAATATTCCTTTGAGGAGCAGAATCAAATCTAGAAGGCTATCTGAGATATCACTTATAAATCTGATATATTGTCTATAAAATCCAAGGTAATGAAGCAAAATTTCTAGGCATGCAAAGACATCAAAAAAAGCATCCCATACTCCAGTCACTGATTTTTGACATGGAATTTAACCTATTTATGATTGTGTTCAAAGAGAAGAAAATGGTTAATTGCACAACTTAGGGGCTAAGTATATGGGCATACACTTGTTTTGATATTTTGTATCTTTATAATTTTCCACAATATGATGTTGGACAAAAGAGTTGCCCTAATATTTTATTTCATAACCCTTTGTGATCATCTTGTGCAGTGTTTTCCTATGGAAAACAATGACCTAAAAGATGGCATCCAAATGAGGCCTTCACAACCCAGAGCCTGTCTACCTGTGCCCCTTCCCCAAGCCCTTTGTCCTTTGCTCACATTTTAGACTGGAAGAGTAGTTCATGGACAAGCTAGACATCTCTGATCTGCTTTCCTTTACTTACGTTTCTCTCCACAACACCGTTCTGTACTTGACCAATGGTGATTTTTTTTCCCCTCAGTCTTAAATCTCAGCTTTCTTATCAATCCTTTGTACTTCTTCAGCAGAACGCACCAGAAAGTTCCCTGTTTTATAATTTGACCTCATTTTATCCACCCCATTTCCCCTACAATGTGAGCTTACAGTGTATACTTGCACCTAGCTCCGCCCTGCCACATGTCTGAGTTAGAGATGCCTGAGTCAGGGAAATTACGGTCATGATATATTTTTAATAAGAAGTAAATACATTTTGAAGTCTTGAATGTGGTAGAGAAGGTCTTTCTATGTGGAGGATATTAGCCCATTTAGAAAAAAAATAATTTGATCACTGTAATAGACTAAATGATGTATTTTTAATTTTTTAATTTTTATTGTCTTTGAATAGTTGTACAGAGAGCTTTCAGTTCAACATGTCAATTTATGAGTACAATTGCCTTGGTCAGTGTCACCATAAGAGCTATTTTTAATAAGAATTAAATCCTCAAACATTGTAAACAACAACAACAACAGAACTCCTTTAAAAATACCCATCAACTATTAATACTTAGGCTAATTCATTTAACAGAAATTTGTGAGAATCTCTTCTGTGCCCAACCCTCTTCCACTGTTGAAGATACAGGAAGAAATTTGCAGAAGTCTGTGCTTATAATTTGGTGAAAATGAAAGATAATCAAGATGTAATTGAACAACAGCAATAAATAAATTAAAAGTACACACCAAAAACATCAAGTGAAAAAGAATCTTATCATCCAATAATGAAGTTCCCTATCGTGAAATTTATTATTTAACAAATAATGCAAAAAGGAAAGAATTTAATTAGCACAGTTTAGGAGGCAGGGCAAAGACAGGAAAGAAGAAAGAGAAGTAGCTAGGGACAAGTGAAAAGGAATTGTCTTTAGGAATATTGAAATGATAGTTTACTTCTCAGCATTTAATTCCCCAATCCTAGTTTTTAAATGTTCTCCTCAAATTTTCTCTCCGAAATCCCAATGGCATAGTTAATGATACAAATGGAAACAGAAATTACTTATAGATAAATACTGCTTATCTTATTATTTGTCACAACAGATATAATAATAGATAAAAATTAATGTAAAACATAATCTCTGGTGCCTGGTATTTTTAGAAAATAACTGTCAGAAATCAGTGTATTAAAAAATTGTCTACTTTGATGATATAATTAAGACTATCTTAACACTATTAACTTACATTCTTTTAATAACTATTTATTAGATTTAGTAAGCTATTAAATTTTCACAAAAATTTGAGCTTGTCAGTACATGTCAACATAATTTGATAAATAATGATTTTTTACATTAGAAATTATGTAATTCTTTTAAATGAATGAAGAACCTTTTTAATTTCACAAACATCTGGTTTATAGAAACAAACTTTTATCAATAATGTGATTTTAATTTTTTTCCACAGACTATCACATTAAGTTAAAATTTCAGGGTTGTTGGCCTCTGTCTTTATTATAAACATTTTTAGCTTAATAAATTTGTATGGAAATTATTTTCTTTTTTTTTTAATTTAATTTAATTTTATTTGTGAACATACTGTACAGAGGGGTTACAATTACATGGGCAGGATAATGCGTACATTTCTTACCAAGCATTGCAGCCTCCTCCTTTGGTTTACCCTTCACATCCCTTCCCAGCCTCCCCCCTCCCCCCCAATCCCAATCCTTCTCCTTCCCCCCCCTTCCCCCCACCCCAGCACCGACCTTGTAAAGCTCGTTTTAGACATGACAACTTGTATTTCTCATTGTTGCAACAGGTCCACCTGTATCCTTAAACAACTGGTTTTTCCCCATCTCCTCCACAAGTTATACTGACATCAAATATAGTGAAAGCAGCGGTTATAATGTGGGGGAGGGACATACAAAGCAACAAAGAGATAATCTTATAAATGTGTTAGAAACACATGCATGAAAGAAAAAAACATTAAAATACATATCTAAGGGTTCATTTTCCTGACATCACATTATCTGACCTTTTCCGCTTGACTCATACATATACTAGATATTGCAAATAAGGGAAACCATGGGACCTATGTTTCTTTGGGCCTGGCTTACTTCACTTAATATAATTTTGGAAATTATTTTCTGTTGAAACAAGAAGAGTTGGTTGGAATAATCTTAGCATGGGAAAAGTAATATTTACATCTGTTTGTACTATTATATATATATTATATATAGTGATTTTATTATTAATTTAGCATTAATTTTATTCTTTTAAAGATGCCTTTAAAGAATTTCTCTTATGTTTTTAGCACTAAATGATTTTTGTGTTGATAAAGAAAATTTGATAATCAATTTCCTCTTAATTTAAGTAATTTAACTCTTTTGAAAGAGTTTATGAATCCAGTACAATTTTGGAGCTAAGGAAGTATTTTAAAATGTTTTGCAGAGAAAAGGGTGTTTTCAAATAGATAGGTCAAGTTATTTCTAGGATGGAAAAATCAACCACAAAAACATTCCATATTGCTCCACAGATATCTGATCAAATCTCATCCTAAAATGACCAGAGGGACCAGAAGTTAACTCTTCTTTAAAACTGGGGGGGGGGGGGGGGGGAAGGAAATGACCTGAATAGAACATCCAATGAGCATTTGCTTATACTATACGAATTAAAAGCTACATCTAGTATTTGGGACATTGAGGACAATTTGTAAAATATAATCATTACATGTGCAAAAATGTTAAAGAAAGAAAGGAACATCTCTTGAAATCCACCTGGCTTGAACCTAGAAAGCCTCAGGGCTCATTCCTCCTCAGGAATTTGGTCAAACTGAATTTTAACTGCCAACATGAATCTAGGAGTACACTGACAAGGGTTTAAAATTCCCTGGAGGAGGTGTTTGTGATGTCTTCTTCTCCCCATATAGTGCATTGTGTGTTTCTTCAATCTTTGTAATATAACGATAGGTTTGAACTTTGGATCCACAGAAGAGATAAAGAACAATTGTAGTTTACATAGGGTGAGAACAGGAATATGGCCAGCTGGAGGTAGAAGAGGGAGGAGGAGAAGAAGGAAAAGGAAAAGGAGAAAGAGAAGGAAAAGGAGAAGGAGAAGTGGAGGAGGAGGAGGACGAGGAGGAGGAGAGAAATGAGCGGACACCAGTATTTTTCTTTTTTATATTGCAAAGATACTGTACAGAGGGGTTACAGTTACATGAGTAAGGTAATGAGTCCATTTCCTATTGAGCATTGTTACCTCCTCCTTTGTTTGTCCCCTGCCATTCCTTCTCTCCCCACCTTCCCAACTCCCCCCTCCCCACCAAGTTGTAAAGTTCGTTTTCAACATAGTGTCTTGTACATCTCATTGTTACAATGGTTCAACCTGTATCCTTATTTAAGCATTTTTGTTATATCCCTTCCCCTCCCCAAATTAGAAAAATGCGTATACAAATGCAGGGCACCAGAATCAAACACAGTGACAACAGGAGTTAGACCATAGGGGAAGAACAAACAAAAGAAAAAAAAATCACATAGTACATTATAAATATGTTAAAAACAACAGCAACAAAGATAAAACCTCATGTACCCCTATCTTGGGATTTATTTCGCTTAGCATCATCATATGTGCATAGATTTTGGCCTTTTCTGCTTATCTGGTAAGATTATCCTAGACGTCTATACTAGTTACTGCAAATAAGGGAAACCAAGGGACCTACGTTTCTTTGGGCCTGGATTACTTCACGACAGCAGTATTTTTATATACTTTCCATCACGTCCTGGT
This sequence comes from Dipodomys spectabilis, assembly GCF_019054845.1. NCBI lineage: Eukaryota > Metazoa > Chordata > Mammalia > Rodentia > Heteromyidae > Dipodomys > Dipodomys spectabilis. The sequence goes on from NW_024871277.1 coordinate 1,017,552, forward strand.
TTGACTCTCCATCCCCCATCTCTCTCCCCAGCCCTCCCACAGCGATGGCTCCCATGTCATACAGCTTGCCCAGGCCCCCGAGTCCTCATGACACCTTCCACATCCCACATCCCATCTGCTATCAAGTCCTGATGGAGCCCCACTGAGAATGCCACAAATCTGCCCATTTCTCACAACTTCTACCTCTACCACCAAAGTCACCATCCTCTCCCACCTGACAGTCGCCTCTTAGGTGCTGAGCCTTGGTCCTGTTCTGTCCACTTACTGGCTTTCCTACACATTTCATCAGCCCAAGGATGGCAGGTCACATCATTAGGAGGAGAGACCATAATTCAGAACTGTGACCAATGGGGAAGGGGCGTGACCCATGCCCACTGGGCCCCCCACCCTCGCCAATTACTGTGGAGAGACTGAAGAGCAACCAGCACAGGGATTCCTGGCTCCTGTGTGTCAAAGAGGGTTGGGGTTGTCGTTGATTGACATTTCTTTCTAGACTGTTTTTCTTAGGTAAATTGTAGCACATCATAGACAGGACATAGACTCTCATTCATGGCAGAAAGGAAATCTTCAAGGGTTCTGTGAATCCTGATGGACACTTGAGAAGGGATTCTATCTGTTCCAAGGATGTGGAACAGGAAGAAAGGAAGGGCAGCAGTATGGTGTCATCCAATAGTGGACATACCTCTGCAGTTTCTTTTCAGAAAAAAAAAAAAAGCCTGCTTTTCTTCATTGCAGGAACACCAGGACACGCGATCCTGGGGCGGGGGGGGGGGGGGGGGGGAGCAGCTGGCATCTCGCTTGAGCTCTGTACTCTTGATTTGGAGCATGTCTAGTGCCCAGGACAATGAGGTAAAGGAGAAGCAGCCAGCACAAGACTCGTAAGGGCGTGTCACCATCCCTTATTTCAGGATGAAAACCAAGCCATTCGTTGATGATCCAGACATCCATAGTTGAAGGAGTAAGTAGGCTACATCACTTGCTTTGGTCACTTCATTATAAATCACTTGCTAAATATTTTAAGCATAATTTATTCATTACAGAAGGCTGATAACTTTTCATTTCTCCGGCAACTCATAAAATGATACACAAGGTAGAAAGCAGCCTATCATTTAAATTACTTATGATTAAAACTGTTCACCTCTCTCAGCCTTATGTTTTATTGGAAGCAATTTGGTTATAAAACAATATTTTGCCTAGGAGAATTAGTCCATATGTTTGGATATTAGCTTTCTGAAGATAATAAAAGAGGAAGGAATAAATAACCCTAAATTCTCTATTTTTTTGGTGACTAGGTCTGAGAAACAACACGGAGACAGAATTAAGGTGCAGATCCTGCTTATGTCTCAAATCTCAGTCCTGTAAACTTGATGTGGACAGCCTTGAGCTGGTGATGTTAAACCTTCGAGCATCTGAACACCATTTCATTCCATCCATGTTATAGTCAACTTAATATTAATATTATATGACCTCTGCAGTTTAATTTCACTCATTCTTGCTAGCACTAGATATGCAGTGAAGGCTCAAAAAATGATGTCTATGAAGAGTGGGTTACATGTTTGGGGTAGATTTTTATAAAACCTCTGAGATTTTTAATTAAATAATCTGAGAATTTTTCATAAAAGCTAGTGGTGTCTCCTTAGAAACCAATGTGAATACACAGCATATTTGCATAGACTTTCCAGATGCCCTTTCCAAACAAGATTCTGTTTCATTTCTTCTATCATGAATCCTCTTCTTAGCTCTTTCACCATCTGAGACTTCCAGTCTAGACAGACAGACAGACAGACAGACAGACAGACTGATATCCTGGTGTGTTTTCTTACTAATGCAATTTGCATCAGTTTTGAAAAGTCCAAAAGCCTGGTAATGTTTGATTAGTCCCAAATTGTGAGGCCAAATAATCTTTGTTTTGTTTTCCTTCTCATCACCCAAAGGTGCTCACTGAATGGAGGAGATACGGGAAGGCAGGGGAAGCAGGTTGGACAGATGGCTTCAAGGAGGAACCAATGAGGCAGCCCCCTAGGGAGAGGCCTTCACAGGTGACTGGTTGCAGGATGGGGCTCCTTAGCCCCCTTATCTTCAATAAGAAACTAAGTACCTGCTTGCTGTATTTTGGGGAGCTGTGCTCTGAGGTAGAGGGGGTATGACGCTCCTGTAATCACATCCTCACTGGTGAATAATTGCAGAAATTTTAGAGCACAGTCCCAACTTTTTAAAAGAACAAATTAAAAAGTGATTCACTGCAGGGTTGTTTTTCACTGCTGACAGCAACTATGTGTCACCACCCGTCAAACCCGCTCCCTCCGGACAGCCAACACGTGTTACTATGCATAGAAAGGGCAAAGCTGCCTCCTCTCCTACATTCTCTTCCACAGCCAATCCCTCTTCTGTTGCTTGAGGGAGAATAATGACACTCATTTGGCACCTGTAGCTGCCAACTTGAAAACATTTTACATGCCTTCAAAATACTTGTCAGAGCCAGAAGTCCAAGTGACATTACTACAGTGATATTAGATAACATTATCTTAGTCTTCACAAACATAAAGGTAAGTTGTGTTTTTTTACAAGTTGAAGTGGGAGCCCTAGAAGTCAAGTAAATTGTCAGTTAACCTTGTCAGGAAGAACAATGTTGGACTGAAATCTGGTACTCATTACATAATTACTTATTCTGTATCTAGACCCTTTCCGTAGCCTTTTAACAAAACACCTCGCCAAATCCATGACAATACATGAAATCATTTCTCTTACATTTATAACTATTTGCTTGCTGTCTCTTTCCTGGGTCCCTCTCCTATTACTTCTCATGATTTCAATGTCCACTGAATGAAGGGTTAAAATCGTATGATCCTCTCAATGAATATAGAAAAATGTATTCAATGAAAGTATTAGCCAGAGCAATTAGTCAAGAAAAAGAAAAGGCATTTAAGTTAGTCCAGAAAAGGAAAACTGTATCTTTTTGCAGACAATGTGATCTTTTATATAGGAAACCAAACCATGTCACAAAAATTGTTGGAACTAATGACTCAATTCAGTACCATTATAGGATGAAAAAAATCAACATGCAAAAAAAATCAATTTCATTTCTGTCCCATGAACTGTTGAAATCAAGAAGGCAATTTGATAAGTTCAAAAATACTCAAGAATATACTCAGCTAAGAAGATAAAAGATCTCTTCATTGACAAAAAACATTGATGATGAATTTAAGAAGGCACAAATAAGCACAAACATGCCCAATGTTCATCAAGTAAGATTGATACAAAGTCAACGTTGGTCAGCTTTCCATTGTTGTGGCAAAAAAAAAAAAAGCTAAGATAAGCAAGCTAGGAGGAGGAAACATTATTTTGCTTTCATGGTTCTTTGACCACCTTGCTCTATGGCCTGTTGAGGCAGAATATCCTAGTGGGAAGTTCATGGTGGAGAAAGCTGCTGCCTCGTGGTGGCCCGGAAGACCAAATGGGGAAGGCACCAGTGATAAGATAAACTCTCCCAGGGCTCCATCCCATTATTTAGATCCTACTTCTGGTTTTTGTTTTTGTTTTTTTTTTTTTGCCAGTCATGGGGCCTGAACTCAGTCTGGGCGCTGTCCCTCAGCTCTTCAGCTCAAGGCTAGCGCTCTCCCACTGGAGCCACAGCGCCACTTCCAGCTTTTTCTGTTTATGTGGTGCTGAGGAATCGAACCCAGGGCCTCATGCATGCAAGGCAAGCACTGTACCACTGAGCCACCTTCCCAGCCCCCTCTGGTTTCCATCATGTCCTCACATGAACCAACCCACAAATTCATCCATTAATAAACTCAGAGCCCTCATGAGCTAATTACTTCCCCGAGACCCACCTCTGAACAAGTTTTGGTGGTCATTTCAAATCCAAACTATAACCATCCACTTCCATCTCCTAAAGACTCGTGTCCAGCTCACCATGCATAATGCATTTAATCTACCACAATGACTCCCTAAAAATCATGATTCCAGAATTGCTCAAAAGTCCAAGTCTCCTCTGAGACTCAAGGCAGCTTTACTATGAACCTCTGTAAAATTAAAAATAGTTGGAAGTGGCATACATTCAGCACACAATAGCAGGTCAAGCATAAGGTAGGCATTGTCATTTTAGAACAGAGGAAAAGGGGGAATGGAACCCAAGCTTGAATTCTGTAACTCCATGTCCTACAGGGAGGGCCCACGGCTGTATGCTGCAAGCTCCAAAGGGCTTGGGCATCCAGCTCCTCCAGCCTGGCTGGTGCCACCCACACCACCACTCTCTTGGGCTGGCTCTGGGCACTACCTGTAGTATTCCTGGACAGACATTCCATGTTCCTGGCACCTGTAAAATTCCTGGCATCTCTGTTCTGCAATTTCCACTTCACTCCCATAGCTTTGTGTATCATTCTCTCCCAGGGGACTGCCCACAGAGATACTCACGCTGCCCATGGGGATGCCAACACTGCCCACCATTGCCTGCCTCCCAGATCTTCCTGTGGATCATAGGTGAAAGTATCCAAGATTCTAGACCAAGAGAAAGTCTGTAAGGTAAGTACTCAGGGGAATATCATGGGCTCAAGGCTAGCCTGGGATATGGGAAGAGATTGAGAGAGAGAGAGAGAGAGAGAGAGACAGACAGACAGACAGACAGACAGACAGAGACAGAAAGATAGAGAGACTGAGACAGAGGGAGAGGCAGAGACACACAGAGAGGGATATCATATGGGCCAACCTAGATGAACCATATGTTAACTCACAGGAACCGTTAACAGATCAATTGCCAGGGACTGAGAGTGAGTGGAGATTGAACAGTGGGGACTTGTTGGTTGAAGGGTTCCAGGCATCAGAAAGAAGGAGTAACATGGAAGCTATAATTAATAATAATGAATTGTACACTTGAAAAGGGCTGAGAAAGTAGAATGTAAGTATCTTCACCACCAAAATGAGAAGCATGTGCAGTGAGGAATATCCTAATTGGCGTGGTGTAATTACTTCTTCATGAAAACAGCCTATCTGAACATGGTATTTTACACAATGATTATACTTGACAGAGCAGAACAAGTTTTGCTACAGGGTAGTAATTCACTCTTGGATCCCCTTACCTTGTGTGTCACCTTGTGTGTTACCTTGCGTGTTACCTTGGAAGTGCGTTGGCTTAGAACAAACAGTCCTCTGAAATCTCCGAAGTACCCTCATTGGAGTCTCTGAACCCTCCTGTCCTCTTTCTCACCTTGGCTTAGACACTGCTTGACAAAGCTACTGAATGTTGTTCCAACGAGGTCACTTGTATCTCCTGCACAGAATTTTCCTTTGATAGACTCTGATTTTCCTTTGCCAATCCCGTTTGGCCTCATTATCTTGAAGAGCACTCTGACCTAAGTGGATGAAAGAAAAAACAAAGATCTTGGGCAGAAAGTATTTCTTACTTTTTTTCAAGCAGTAAAAAGTTGGGTATAGCTCAGTGACAAAGTACTTGCCGAACAGGTACAACACTCCAGGATCAATACTTGGTACCATTAAAAAAAAAAAAGTTATTGAGGCTTGGTGGCTCACGCCTGTCATCCTAGCTACTCAGGAGGCTGAGATCTGAGGATCGTGGTTCAAAACCAGCCTGGGCAAAAAAGTCTATGAGACTCTTTAATTAACCACCAAGAATCCAGAAGTCGAACTGTGGCTCAAGTGGTAGAGTGCTAGCCTTGAGGAAAAAAAAAAAAAAAAAGCTCAGGGACAGAGCCCAGGCCCTGAGTTCAACCTCAAGAACTGGTACACACAGAAAAGTTACTGAGTACTTACTACTATAGCTCAGATTTTGCCTTAGGTGTAGGAAATTTTCTGACTAATCAAGACATCACCAGCTCCTCCAGAGCAGAGGCAGGAAAGGAGAAAGGAAGACCTTCTGTTCCCCAAACATGCCAGCAATGAACTCTGGCAAACCCCAGGTCACCCTGTTTTACTCCACCCCAACTCTACTCCAGATAGTAGGCTGTTGGAAGCTTACATCGGGATACTTACTTTGCTTGGTAGATCTCAGGTTGGTGAACTGTCACCAGGATCGAAGCTCCAGGGCCCAGATTAGTATATTCACCATTGCACTGGGCCTCCCTCTGGGTCCTGGAGGGGGTTGCAGGAGCTGCAGAGAGCTCTTAAAAGCATGGTGTCTGGAGATGGCATACGTTCTCACTTCAGGCTCTTGGAGGTGTGATTTGTGGGGAGAACCTAGAAACACAGGGAGCCTCCAGGAACTCCACAGAAAGCTTCTAGAATGTTTTCCTGTAAGGGTGCTGTTAAGGAAGAGATCATGCGGGTAATGGCTTCTGGGTGGCAGCTCCTGGAATTAAAGTGCAATTAAATTTCCTTATGGCCTGGATGGGGTGTCAGCTTGTCTAAGGAGCCTTTCCATTTCCCTCTCATTGTCCCAATGTCTCGGCTGTAGGGGATCCGGGGCAGGTGGCTGAAGTACATAGCAGAAATGAAACATGACAGAAACTCCTTGCCCAGCCTGGTAGGAGCAGGGGCATGAATCAGAGGAAGGCGTGAAGCAGGGTGGGTGAGGGCAGAGGGTGGAGGTCAGCTGCTTGTTCCCCCCATGTTTTTATCCTCCAGTGGCAATGTATTCCTCCACAGCGTGCTGATTGAAATGTGCTTTTCATACCAGAGATGAAATTCTCAGAAGATTAACTTGCCTATTTATTAAAACTCAAGGGCTGGGAAGGTGGCTCAGTGGTAGAGTGCTCGCCTAGCCTGCATGAAGCCCTGGATTCAATTCCTTAGCACTACCTACACAGAAAAAGCCAGAAGTGGCGCTATGGCTCAAGTGGTAGAGCACTAGCCTTGAGCAAAAGCAGCTCAGGGACAGCACCCAGGCCCTGAGCTCAAGCCTCAGGACTGGCACAAACAACATCAACAACAACAAAAACCCTCAAGCAAGCTCTGGCTGTGAATATTTCAGACATGGACTACTACTACATGCGGAGAGCCACGCTGAGCCGTTGTGCATGCAACTGTTATTCTTGTGGTGTCACCTCCTTCTCCCCACTGCATCCTGCTTCTCTGGCTGCCGGCCATTGTCTGTCCTCAAGGTGAAGCTGTAAACAAATGCGTTGTTGCAGGGGGCGGGGTGGGGAGGGGGACGGGCCTGAGGTGGAGAATCTTCCCTTTAGATCCTGCTTGATGTTCTCCAGCAGCCCAAGCCTGTGTTCTCACCTGCAAACAAGCTTAAGCCGGCTCTCATAGTTCTGCCTGTTGTAACACAACTACACCTCTGTCTAGTAAATGGAGGAATTCGGTTTCTAACTTTCCTTCCAGCTCCTCCCTCCTACAGTGTGTAATGACATTACTCTTGGAAGAGGACCAAAGGAGGCTGAACATAGGGCAAGGTGTGATCAGTAAAATAGGAGTTTCTGAGAAAGCCTGGGGGCAAGAAAACAAGCCAAAAAAAGTCTTGGTTTCGGAAAGTTCTTTTTTTTTTTTTTTTTTTTTTTTTTTGCAGCCTCACCTAATTTGATGTATTTTGATAGCTGGATTGACTTAATCAGTTATCTGTAGGATTTTTTAATCTACAAAATATATACTTGTTTTGCCATCTCCCTGTATAATGATAGAAGCCACACTAAAGTCCGTTGTGTCTGTGGTGCCCTACAGAAATCATTTGAAAAGTTGTCTCTGGGAAGAGGATGTATTGTTGCACTTGTGTGTATTGATAAACAAAGGGCAGATGTCAAGTTCCTAAATTATTGGACTTAATTTGAGTATAAGGAATACAAAATGTACTAAGTGGGGAAGAGGGAAAAAAGTATCATCTCCTACATTAGATCAAAGAGCGTGGCTTGAAGGAAATCAGACCTAGGAAGTATAAGAGAGAAGGAACAAGCCCTGTCAGGTTGAAGGGCAGGCAGCTGGGGCATGCAGCAACATCTGGAAGAAGAAGAGGAATATGGGTTTACCTCATTCTGCAACGGATCCATTTTTTCTTTATTGCTGTAAGTTGATCAATGGCACCTTCAACTGCCCCATTCTGCAATCCCTGGGATCTTGTACGTGGCAAAAAGTCCTTTTGTAGAATTGGTTAACGGCGGGCTGGGAAGGTGGCTCAGTGGTAGAGTGCTTGCCTTGCATGCTCAAGGCCCTGGGTTCGATTCCTCAGCACCACATAAACAAAAAGAAAAAAGTCGGAAGTGGCGCTGTGGCTCAAGTGGTAGAGCGCTAGCCTTGAGCTGAAGAGCTGAGGGACAGCGCCCAGGCCCAGAGTTCAGGCCCCACAACCGGACCCCCCCCCAAAAAAAAAAAGAATTGGTTAACGGCTTGGAAATGTGTGATAATTCTAGGTTACCTAAGTGAAGCCATTCTAACCCTTCCATTTAGAGAGAATTTTTCCTAAATGAAGTTAGAGAAAGAGATCTAATCACAGAGGAGTGGTTAAAGTGATGCAATACCACTGGCATTGGATGTGGAGGAAGGGCCCATGAGCCAAGGGATGCTGGCAACTTCTAGAAACAGATTCTTCCTGAGAAATCTTTGGAAGGAATACATCTCTTCCCATAACCTGATTCCATTGAAGAGATTGGTGCTGGTCTTCTGACCTACAAAAGCAAAAGATAACATACTGTTTCAAGAAACTTGGTTCTAGTGTAACTAGAAAACAAACTTGCAGATTGAAGTTCAAACCCCTATAAATAAATCCCCTGACAATTCGATATCAAATAGCTTTATGAAAAAAAATAGAGATTTAATCTTCAAAACTCTTTGTATTATGCCTCAAAAGTGTTAGTGTCTATAATGCTGTAACGGGATGAAAACTAAACTTGAGATGTTGCCTATGTTCTTTCTTTGGCTCCTGCTGGGCTTTCTCATTCCTTTCTTGCTCTGTCCAGTGTTAGTTAAGCTGACTTAAAAGCCTTTCCATATGTGTCTTATCATTTGAATTGTCTTTGCTGCTTTAAAAATTTTATGTAGAGCCAAATATCCTAATCATTCCTGGAGAATTCCTACTTTGGCTGACCGTGTTTATTATTTTTTAAACAATACCTTTATTGGCCTCCAGTCACCGTATCCTGATATTCAAAACATCCTTGGCCCTGAAGGTATATCTAGCTCATTGGCCACAGTTTGCACAATCTGATGCGCAAGCATCAACTCTGTAGAGATTGCAGGTATTATGCCCTCCGGGCAAATGTTGTCTGCATATTCTTAGTGCGCAGGGCAAACCCACCCAATCCACAGTGGACCCCACTGAGGCGTCACCAAACCACTGGTAAGTCCAAAGGACAGAGCTGTTCCAAGCCCAAGATCTACATTTCTTGAATTTTAGTGATATTGTGTCAGTGGCTGGGGGTTTTCCTTGGCCAAGGGCGGGGCTTTTTAGTCCAAAGCTCTCCTGTACCTTGTCTTCTGGAGGTGTTCTTAGGTAGAAGAAATATCACCTATGACATGCCACCATAGGAATGTCTTCACTAGGCTGATTACTTTGGTGACATTTAAATCTCTTCGTTACAATTGTTAGGGTTGGTAATGGGTTTTTGATAATGTTGCACATATCCATGTGTGAGTCCATCACTACTCGATTCTGTTCCTTATTGGTATTAATATCGAATAAAAATATCCCCAGCATATGAGTCACCGGAAGGAGGATGATTGGTAAAGTGATGATTTTTTTTTCCTGCATTTTAAGTGGACCATATTGTCTCTATTTGAATTCCACAGGATGGCATGTTCAAGATCAAAACAGAGCTCCCAGAAGGCGCCATGTGGCTAAGGTGCTGGGAAGAAAAGGGAGTCACGGATTCCTGAATTTAAATTGTAGTGCTGTCACTTGGTCCCTGCAGATTGTAGGAATGTGGGCAGGGCAAACTGTCTCCTTTCTGCAAGCATCAGTTTCCCCTTCCATACAAAAATGATGTATCCTGCAGCTGCACACTGGGGCCGCCGGGCTGGAGTCTGCAATAGGCTAGCTGGTACTCAAACACTGGAATCTACAACAGGCTAGCTCATACTCCAGCACCTGCTTGTTCCCTTTCCTTCCAACTTCCTCTGCTTTCTATAAAAACTTTTGCACCATTTACCACCAAGTTTCTTCAAATTTCAGGGCTGAGGCAGAGGTAGGTGGATTTGATCAAAGTATACTATATACATATATAGAAATAGTGCAATTGAATCCCTTTGTCCAACTAACATATGCTAATAAAAAGAGAAAATAACAATTGCAGGGTGGGACCAAGATACTTAAAATTATATTTCTATCTTTTCTGCTGCTAATGAACAATGTGGTTATTCATTGATAATTAGTATGCAAATATGTTCTGTTAGCAGAGACCCCAGATTGAATCTGAACTGCCTCTTCCTTAGGATTCTTGGGGTTGTGGGTGGAGTTTTTCCTATCAAACCAAGACTGTCCTAGCACATGATTCAGTCTGTAAGAAAGGAAGATGCATTCTGCTCCTTGTCTGACTAAAGCTACCAGCACAACCATGTTTATCACAGCATTATTCACCACAGCTAAGATATGGAACCAACCCAGACACCCCTCAGTAGAAGAATGGATCAAGAAAATGTGGTATATATATGCCTCCATCAGAAAGAATGACAGTGGCCCATTTGTTAGGAAATGGGAAGACTTGGAAAAAATTATGTTAAGTGAAGTAAGCCTGGAACATAGTAACCAAAGAAACATAGGCTCCATGGTTTCCCTTATTTGCAATAATTAGTATACCTCTAGGATAATCTTAGCAGACAAGCCAAGAAGGTCAAAAGCTATGTGCATATGACCATATAAGATGATGCTAAGAGAAATGAACACCAAGATAGGAACACAAGAGGTTTTTCCTTTGTCACTGTTGTTTTTAATGTACCATGTGATGTTTTTTTGTTTCTTTTGTATGTTCTTCCCCCAAGGTATAACCCCTGTTTTCACTGTATTTGATTCTGGTGTCCTGCATCTTGTATATACATTTTTTCGAATTTGGAGAGGGGAAGGGAAATAACAAAATGCTGAAACAAGGATACAGGATGACCTATTGTAACAATGAGATATACAAGACACTATGTTGAAAATGAACTTTACAACTTTAGGGGAAGGAGGCATTGGGGAGGTGGGGAGGGAAGAGATGGTAGGGGAAAAACAAAGGAGGGGCTAACAATGCTCGATAGGAAATGTACTCATTCCCTTACTCATGTAACTATAACCCCTCTGTACAGTATCTTTGCAATAAAAAATATTTTTTTAAAAAGAGAGGAAGATGGGGTAAAGCATGGTGTTGGGTCAAGAAGTTGTAGCTTGAAGAAAGTAGAACTCTAGGCCCAGACCTTGGTTTCAGTCAATGAAGGAAGGCTTTCATGAATTGTGTTTTCCTGTAGTAGAAAGACTTTATACCCAAAATAAAATGCTACTTCCTTTTGTTAGATAATCTTGGCCACATAAGAAAGCAAGTGACATTCATGATGGCTAATCACAATAGATACTGCTATTTTTCTCATGTACCTACAATGTTTTACAAGGAAAAGTTCACCTGATTTCCATTTGAATTTATAAATGGTAGCTAATATTCATTAGCCAATTAAAATTACATTTGTCTGATTTCCATTTGAATTTATAAATGACAGCTAATATTCATCAACCAATTAATATGCATACTTGACCCCTAAGAGACTGGAGTCCTGTGTTGTACATAATCACTTAGAGATGTCCAAGTCGTCAGCCAGTTCTTCCTCATATTTCATTTGATACCATTGCCATACAAAGATGACTTCGAGCGTGCAAAAGTTTGTTTACCGCCTTTCCCTACTATGACTTTACTCATTTGATACCGTATGAAGCCCTTTTAGGCTTGAAACTATTTCTTTGCTTAAAAATTTTTCCTTGTTAAATCATTCCACTGCCTTAGATCTCTGTTTGATATACAGAAACATTTTTCCTTTTTGTCACTTCAAAGAACTGGCTACATACTTAGAAATGGAAAAGATAAAATGGACTGTACAGCTATAATGAATAGAGAAGGAACAAGACCCATCAATATTGTCTCACCAAATAATTTACACTTGCTGGGACCAGTCCCTAATTAAACATGATTAGACAGTAGGTCTCTTGTTGCTTTTCTCTTGAAAGGAAAAGAGTCATAGTGACCTTAGGAGGTGAGTATACATTGCTGAGAATCGTCAAAGTTACCTTTTATACAAAGAAATGAAAAGCGAGGGTTGCATGGGGCTCTGGCGGGATCTTTAAATCATATTTCCATATTGTGCTACTCTACTCCTTGCACTTCTTCCTCAGCAGTGGAAATACAGGGGCTCCCCGTCCTTACAATCACCCCAAGAGCTTGATTCTCAAGCTCCAATCCAGATAAATCAGAGTTGATACAGAATTCCCCCCACCTCCTTCATTTAATTCTACTATGCGATCAAAAGAGAGAGCCACCTGATTTCAGAATAGAACTCAAAGTTCATCCACTCATTCATGGAGTGACAGGCAAATAGGACCCACAAGACGTCTGCTGAGTTGTTATCCATCTAACTGGGCAGCTTGCCCAAAGAATGAAAAATAATTCTAAACACTTCCTAAAAATTGATCTTCTGAAGACAGTTGGAGATAGTGCGCTAGTCACAGAAATAAAGTTTCTGGGTATTGGTTGCTGCTGTTGTTTGAGTGTCTTATGCAGTTGTTGGTGAATTCAGATTTTCATCTTGGATCAACTCAATAGAAAATGATTGGTTAAGCCAGGTGCCGGTGGCTCATGCCTGTTATCCTAGCTACTCCAGAGGCTGAGATCTGAGGATCACAGTTCAAAGCCAGCCCGGGGAAGCAAAGTCAGTTGGGACTCTTATCTCCAATAAACCACCAGAAAACCAGTAGTGGCACTGTGGCCCAAGTGGTAGAGCGCTAGCCTTGAACTGAATTGCTGAGGGACAGCATCTAGGCTCAGAGTGCAAGCCCCACAACTATAAAAAAAAGAAAAGAAAAGAGAAAAGAAAACTACTGGTTAAAAGAAATCACAGCCCTGTGCTCCAACTGATGAGCATGCTAGCAGTGTCTTCAGGCACCATATAGGCCACTGTGTTGTCACAGGAGGATTCCCACTAAAGTAGTTCATTAAGCTCATTAGGACAGTCAAATTGGCTTGTCTACTTTGCTTCCACTTCAGTCACTTGCATCCTTTTACAATCATGGCCTTGGCTGCTGACAGCAATTCTTGTTCTAACCTTATTTGCCTTCTGCACAGTTCTACCAATTTCACCACTGCCATTTCCCTCAGCATCCTCACGTGACCCCCTGGCTCTCTCCTGGCTCTCTCCTGCTCGTCCTGTAAGGATTTACATTGGGATTTCCTCCACATAATTCTAGTATGTGATCAGAAGGAAGGAACACTGATTGAAGAGTGAAATTCAGTACTTGTTTATTCATTCTTAAGTATGACAGGCAAAAATGACTTATAAGTTGGGTGCTGATGGCTCACACCTGTAATCCTAGGTACTCAGGAGGCTGAGGTCTGAGGGCCATGGTTCAAAGCCAGTCCAGGTAGGAAAGTCTGTGAGACTCTTTTCTCCAATTCATTACCAGAAACCGGGAAATGGTGCTGTGGCTCAACATGGTAGAGCCCTAGCCTTGAGCCAAAAGAGCTCAGGGACAGCACGTGGGACCCGAGTTCAAGCCCCATACCAACAAAAAAGATTACAAGGTTAGTTCTTCTATATCTAGCTTAATAGCTTAGAAACGGAAAGGATAGGAACAAGACCCATCAAGATTGGCCTACCAGTAATTTACACTTGATGGACACAATCACCAATTAAACATGATTAAATAACAGGCTGTTGTGTTTCTTTTATTTGAAAGAAAAACAATCATAGTGACCTGCCTCCCTCCCAGGTAACTATATTTTTTTGCTTTGTGTTTATACATCTTCTATTATCATTATTGAGTGCTTTCTGCTCTTTATTCTGAGTTCTATATTGATTTCCTCTTTTGAACTCTTGTAGTTTCTGCCAGGCTCCATGTATTAAGCAGCAAAGATAGGCATTTCTACTAAAGCAGGTGACCAAAGGGTTTTGATTATCTAAAAGTAATTTTAATCAAGCTTCTGATTTCACTAGTTGCTGGGAAGGCCTTTGATGGTTCTGTCTGCCTGCATCTTGACAAAAGAACCCACTGAGAGTTGAACGGAAAGTTCTCTGCTAGGCAGTGTCATAGGTGTACTGTACTTCAGGGGCTGAAGCAGCAGGAAGCAATTGGCATGCAAAACATAGCCTACAATCACCGATAATAACAACTACACGTGAGTTTTTGTTTTGTTGTTGTTTTGGTTTTTTTTGGTTGGTCGTGGGGCTTGAACTCTGAACTTGGGCTCTATCCTTCAGCTCTTCAGCTCAAGGCGAGCACTCTACAGCTTGAGCCACAGCACCACTTCCAGTTTTCTTGTGGTTTATTGGAGATAAGAGTCTTACAGACTTTCCTGCCCACGCTGGCTTTGCACCGTGATCCTCAGATCTCAGCCTCCTGAGTGGCTAGGATGACAGGCATGAGCCACTGGCACCGGGCTTTACACGTGAGTTTTTAATTTGCCTGTCTTATAGCTTGGAGCTGAAATGCCCTTCAAAGTCATCACGATTTGGGTTTTTGTTTTGCTTTGTGTGTGTTCCAGTACTGGAGCATGAACTCCAGGCCTCTCCTCCTCACTTGGCTCTTTGATTCAAGGCTGGTCTTCTACCACTTGAGCCACAGCTCCACTTCTTAATTTGCAGGCCTTATAAAATCTAGCAAGTAAAATAAACCTGTTGTCTCAGGTCTGGGAGAATTACGTCAAATGTGGCAAGTGTCAGTCTATAGATAGATGGGATTTTTAATTTAAAAAAGAAAGGTCGAATCAGGGGATACTTCTTCAGACGAAATGGTATTTTCTGCCCTTAGAGCAACATTTCTGTCTACTGTAGGATCATATCAACAGTTCAGACCTGGATAAATTCGAAGAGTTGTGTAGTTCAGAGCTGTTTCAGACTTTTTGTTGAGAATTTTGTGTGTAGTCTAGCTCTGAGAGAGGAAAGACATCCTCTGTATTTATAGATATGAAAATAATCACTTGAGATCTATTTGGTTAGGTAGAGTTGAAATGATGGCTCACAGATAGCTTTGAGGAACAAAGTTGTTGAACAAAAAAATTTCTGAGTAGTATGAATCCATATGGCAAACAAAATACCCCTATTATAAAGTAGACACTATTCATTTGTAGTAATCAAACACAATTTTCTGCTCTACAAATACTAATAGAATCAGAGCTATAGATCAAAGAAGTTCAAGACTAATCTCTCTGAGGAGAAAGAGCTGAATATTCATGCTAGAACTTGAACAATTCTGGACTTTTTATAGTACCTAGAAGACAAGGCAAAAGTCTGGCTCTATGGGTACTGGAAGAATGTGGAAATGAGCTTTTATTTTCACCTGTAGGGTAAAAAGATAACAGGAGAGTCCTCGATACTCAAAATGCATTCCCCTCCAATAGTGGGGAAGATCAAGTCCTCTCGGTTGAATCTCAACCGCTGCAGAAGGTGTAGATTTGTTTTGTTATGATATTAATACAGGCTTACTTTAGAGTACAGTAATATAAATACTATGGGTTTAAAAAATAATTTTGTAGCCTTAGAAGTACAAACTTTGAACAGAAAGCAACGATTCACATTTTGTCCAGGAAGTCTTGATTCCTGGACTTTGTAATAAGAATTCTATATCTTCCAGCAATAACTTAAAACATCTTTTTCTAAAAGTTCCCGGGAGAATGAAAGGGAAAATACTGGAAGATAGGACTTGGTTTTGTGCTACAGCAAAGGTGTTCCTGGAGGACCAGTGGTTCCCACCTTGTACCTCCTACTATCCCAGCTCTGGTGTCACCCCCAGGGTTAAAAGTGCAGAGTCTCTTGCTTACATAGAGTTCTTCCCTGGAAACCAGGCTGACTCAGCCCACTCAAGAGGACGTGCCCTCTGCCACCCTCCATGAGATCTCAGGAGGAGGTGATGCTCAAGTTCCCTGCGCTCTTCATTTCTAACCCATCTGCCCTCCCCTGTCCCGGGGCTGCCCAGCTCCCTGGCTCTTCCATTGGTTTCGCGAGTCTCTTGCTCTAGCTTTCCTCAAATCCCTGCCCTTTTCCTATCTCCCACTTTTGTTCTCAATATTTCTTTTTTTTTTAAATGTATTTATTGAAAATCCCCAATGTACTTCTCTTTTAAGTTTTTTAAAATTTATTTTTGTTTTTGTGGTACCAAGGAATTGAACTCATGGCCTCACGCCTGCTAGGCAAGCACTCTACCACTAAGCCACATTTCTAGCCCAGTTCTCAGTATTTCTGATTAGACTTCTACAATCCATTGTTTTTTATTGTTCAGTTAGTATTTCAAAGCCCATCTTGGAGATTTCTGAAAATAAAAAAACATGGATTCTTCTTTTCCAAGTGTCTAGCCCTTACAAATGAACACCAGGGTTTTGCCTAGCTATTGGAAGCCCTCTGACAGAGTGGCTTTGATTGTTACTATGCGAGGCAAATCCACTCTATTCATGAGCACAATGAGCATCTCAGCCTCAGCGTATGTCCGGAGAGTTGCAAGTCAGCACCTTGGGGGAATAAAAATGAGACAGTGAAAAGAAACACAAACGATTATACCTAACATGTCTCTTCTGATTTGTAACATTCTGCCTCTTGTGACACTTGTACATCTTATTTTAGCATACCTCCACCACCAACTATGACCCATGACTTCAGTCTTCAGAGTTATTTGTTGTATAGCATTAAATTGATTCATTCTCTCTGTCTCTGTCTCTGTCTCTGTCTCTCTCGTCATTCGTAGGACTTGAATTCAGTTCAAGGCCTGGGCGCTGAGTTGGCTTGTGCTCTTTTGCTCAAATTTAATGCTCTACAACTTTGAGCCAGTGTCACTTCTGGTTTTTGAGTAGTTAATTGGAGATTAGACTCTCATGGAGACTTTTCTGCCAGGCTGGTTTCAAACCTTGATCCTCAGATCTCAGCCTCCTGAAATGAGTCACTGGTGCCCAGCTCAAATCAATTCTGTTATTTAGATGTTCAAAGTCACTTCTTTCTTTTTATACTTTAAAAAAAAAATCAGCACTGATTAGTTGTGCAAGGGTCTTTCATTTTTAAAAAGCCACAGGAAAATATTTCTCCCCTGCTTTGTTCTTCTTTTTGAGTTGCTTATGGAAAGTCTGAGTAGCAAATAAAATTATCTCAGGAATTTACCTCTGATTTCCCAAAGCTTCAATTAGCTTTTTTAAAAAAAATATAATGGTGCTTAAAACAGCCAACTAGAGACAACTACTTAAAATAAAAGGGCATAGGCACTTGTGACAATTACTTAATTAAAAGATGGCGATTCATATAGCTCTTAACTTCCTACGTGCATGCATTTTGTTTCTCCGTCTGTCTCTCAGATGAATTTTAAATGCAGTTGCATGCACTTTCCAGGGCTAGTTAGGAGATATTTTAGTGTATTTTGGGAGTCTATTCTGAACTATGATTTTAGGTGGAATGATGGAGGGTAGGGACCATGGCTTATTCATTTTAAGTTTCCTGCATCCCATCTTTTTGTGGGCCCAATAAGAGCCTGGCATCTGAAGTCCATCACGTATAAAAGACGATTATTGCTTTTCATTAGAGGAGGATTCTGAGCACAGGATTTTCTATGGTTGAAGCTAACCAAAATTTCTCTATGCAGTCATACAGTCCAGATTCATTCCTTTTCAGTCCTCTAAGTTATTGCCACAGGAAGCCTTCCCCGTGTCCCTCCGAGTTGGAAGTGGACCAACTCGAGCAGGAAGCGGGGTTACCAGACACTTGGAGAGGCTCCAGGAACATCACCGGTGGGCCACACCGTACAAGGGTCTGGGCCTCAGCTGTCAAAGTTGTCCCTGGAGCACAGAGCTGTGTCCTGACACCACTGCACATGGATGAGAAGGAGCTCCTCTTCCCCACACCCTGGTGGCTTTACATGGAGGATGGAGCAGGCCATCTGGTCAGCTCAAGGTCCATAACCTAGCTGCAAGAGGGGGGAAGGGTCTTCCACAGGTTCAGCCTCTAAAGCCAGCTTCTAGTGGGGGAGCTCTGTCTCCAAACAGGACACCTGCAACAGATATGCCTGCGACAGGGAAGATTGGAGGTGATTTAGATGAATGAAGGCCTGAGTCCAATAGAAAGATGGGGGGGGTGGAGGGTTGGGAGGAGACCAGCTTATTGAGATTCCTTTACATCTAACAGTCTTACACTACCCCAGGAGATGCCACAGTTCTATTCTTGCAATCTAGCATATAAAGTATCACAAAGAAATGAACTCTGTGAAGTTTGCTGCCTAGTGCACAAAATCATATTTTATTTCTTCATTATTGTCTTTTTTCCTTTGTGTTGAGGAGAGAAAACTTACAGGCTGAAATCCTCGAGTCTTATGTACCGATCCTTGCTTCCCATAACATTGGCTTTGAGCATTCCGTTCTATCTGTGTTTCTCCCTCTGGTAGCTAATGGAGTTAGTATATGTAGCCCCAAATGGCAAAAGAACTGCCAGAGAGGAAAAGAAAGCAGTTCCCTTTTCCATTTCCTACCTGAATGTTTCTGCCTTTGTCTCAGGAATCCAAAGAAGGAAATCAATCAGCTAGTGAGAAGTCATGCTGAGAACATGGGAAATATAAATAGGATGGGCTGTTTCCAATTAGAAGAGAATCAATATCTCTCTTTGCTTAAGAAAACAAACAAGAATGCTTTCCTGTACTAGTCAGTTCTGAGATGGGAAAAGAAGTAATGATGCCTCCAACTGGTTATGCCACTACCAGACAAAGTAACAATGACACCCAAATTGCCAGTGCTCCGCTTCACCTTTAACCAAGCCAGGAAACACGGGAAACTCAAGCCTGTAACATAGGAAGATGGAAGTGGATGGATACTGGTTAAAAACTAGGTCAATTTAAAAAACGAGAAAGGGTTAGACACTGGTGGCTCACACCTGTAATCCTGGCTACACAGGAGGCTGAGATCTGAGGATGAAGGTTTGAAGGTTGGGCAGGAAAGTTTGTGATACTCCCATCTCTAATGAACTACCAAAAAGCTGGAAGTGGAGCTGTGGCTCAAGCGGCAGAGTGCTAGCCTTGAGCACAAAAGCTAAGGGACAGCCCTAAATGTGAGCCCCCAGTCCTGGCACAAAAGGGAAAAAAGTAAAAAGATTACTGATTGAATGCTTAGTAATTCATCAGACTGAATTGCAAAAATCGGAAATATTAGTTACTCCAAGATATGGGAGAGAATAATCTCGAGGCTGGAAACAGGAGGCTTGTTTGTTGACGGGGCCATTGGACCCCAACTCTCACCTTCCTTCTGAGCAGTGAGCAGCCTGCCTTCCTTATGTCCTTTGGGAGATGACAGATAGGTTTCTTGGAAGGAATGACAGGAATGGTTTTACCTAGGAGTCTTTGGGAATTGAAGCTGTGGACACTAGCAGGAGGCTCCATTTCCACAGAGGGGATGGAAGCAGAAACTGACTAGACCTACAGTAGAAAAACTGGAGCACTACCAGCGAGAATCATCACGCCCAGCCCTTCTAGATGGGCTTGACGTCACACCTGAACAGGTGGTGCTCCTCAGGCGACTGCATTAAGAAGGGCTTTGAGGGGTGTTCAATCAGATCATGACGGCTCCTCCCCCTTAGCTAACCAGATGACTTCTTTTTTATTCTAGAAGGAGTATGTGTTCATTATTTTTTTTAAAATCCGTGATAGTTAAAGGTTTTAAACGTTTACAAATCATTCAGTTTCCCCCTGGTAGTATGCTCTGCATATTAAGAAGTAGCCTTTTCTCTTTCACAGATGAGGGATCTGTAGGTCACTCAGTTTCCATTGAGCCAGCGTGAGGACAAGCACCCAAGTAGGTCCCACCTGTGCAGTGAGAGCCCTGGGACACCCACCCCCACCCCTAGCCTTGCATCTCTCTCACCCTGCTCTGGGGTCCCCCTGCTGACTCGTCTCCAGGCTCTTCTGGGCAGGTGGGTTTTCACAAGAATAGGATTCTAGTTTAGATGTGAGGTGGCAGCGAGCATTTCTGCAATGATGTCACCACTGTTGATAATAACCTGCAGGTTGGGCAGGAAAGTTTGTGATACTCCCATCTCTAATGAACTACCAAAAAGCTGGAAGTGGAGCTGTGGCTCAAGCGGCAGAGTGCTAGCCTTGAGCACAAAAGCTAAGGGACAGCCCTAAATGTGAGCCCCCAGTCCTGGCACAAAAGGGAAAAAAGTAAAAAGATTACTGATTGAATGCTTAGTAATTCATCAGACTGAATTGCAACCTGCGGTTGAATCTGTCCTCAGTGTTGGCTGTGATGGACTGTGAAGCCATACATCGTCCGGTGGACTTCAACTAGAAATTATGGATCACAACTAGAACTTCTGCATCGAAGACCCTGCACCGTTTCCATTGTCAATACAAATGCCCAAATTTGTCTACTCCCTCTCACTCTCTCTCTCTCTCTCCCTACCTACCTACCTATCATCTATCTATCTCTTTCTCGTGTATTTCTTACTCGTTTCATGATGTCATTCTTTTTGTTACTCTTTTTTTTTTTTTTTGGTCGGTCATGGGGCTTGAACTCTGGGCTTGGGCACTGTCCCTGCACTCTTCAGCTCAAGGCAAGCGCTCTACCCCCTTGAGCCACAGCACCACTTCTGGTTTTCTAGTGGTTTTTTATTGGAGATAAGAGTCTCACGGACTTTCCTGCCCTGGCTGGCTTTGAACCGCGATCCTCAGATCTCAGCCTCCTGAGTAAGCTAGGATTACAGGCATGAGCCACCAGCGCCCGGCTTCTTTTTGTTATTCTTAAGCAGTTGCACAAAGACGTTCCAATTCAGCGTCCCTCGATCCTACAACTAACACCAATTACGTGTTGTAAAATCTTTTCTGGTTAGAGAAACGAAAATCATCTATGCTTCCCTTAGCTTACCTCTGATTATTATTCATGAGTTCAAACCCATTTCCACATGTTTCCTCCTTTTGACCATCTCTCCTTCTGGTCAGTGATTCTCAGGCTTGTACAATTCATGTTTTAAGCTAGTGTGCAGAGGAGTTCAGCCTATTTCCCATTAATGCTGGTTTGAAGGTTGAAATTGTATTTTCTCTCCCGTGTTCTTCCTGAGAGCTGTGGCAGAAGCAGTCACCCTTGAAACACCACTCGAGGGCAGGAGGATTTGTGCTTTCCTCTCCGACAAGGGAAGGGGAGTTTTAGAATCCATTTGTATGGAGGTAGCCGTAGTGTCCAATTGGATACAAGTGGCCTTGGGAGATTTGCCTGGACAAATCACAAGGACAGAGAGTTGGCTAATTCAGCACCAGAGTGCTGTGGGCAGGGGACGCCCTAGCATGTCCTGATGGGACTGCCCACCATCCAAGGAGCCATCATGGGAGATCTGGGACCACCCTGGGTGAGGAAGGGAGAGACAAAAGGGAGGAAGGAATTCTTCAAGAAGTGTTGGAGACACGGCTGATGGTTTTTCTCACTTCCTTGGATTAATCTCTCTCAGCCCTTCTGCCTGCCCTGCTTGACTGTGAAAAATATCAAAAGCATGCAGCCCATAATTCCCCAGGCCCAATTCCACACAGGTGGTCCTTCCCATTACCCCTGAGCCCCCCTCCCCCCCTCCCCTTCCCCCACACCCCAGGGCCAGCGATCATGGGCCTAGCATCTATTTTGTGGCTTAGGAAAAAGATTTGGCTAAAATTCATACTGAATCTAAATGAATCAAGTACAAGAGCAAAACACACGTTACAGGAAAACAAAGATGGAAAGAAACTCCTTAAAATGTTAACATCGCCCTAGTATGGCTGGTGACTATTTTTTACTTCCTCTTTTTCTTTAGATTCCATCATGACACCTTCACATACATAATAGAAATACTAATAAATCATATAAAAATCCCCCCATGTGTTTTGATACTCAGGGAGGTTCAAGTGACAGGAAACATCTTTTTAAAGAGAAGTTGCAACTTGTGAGTCAAGTTTCTTCTATATAGACACATGGGTAATATTTATGTCTTAGGAGGAAAAGCAGGAGTTTGGTTCACGCCAGAATGGTAGTGTCTCAGGTGCCCTGTGAGTTCCTGCGGTGGACACATGGTGGACTCTGTGTGTTTGTGGGGGCTCTGGTGGACAGATGCAAACATGAGCTCCAGTGGATTGTGGCCCCTTACTTAGCCCCTGTGACTTGGTGGGCGCTGCTCTCCCCGATGCTCAGCAAAGTAACAGGGAGAGAGATGGCAGGAGGGAGCAAGCTTTATTTCCCCTTGGAGTGAGAACAATCTGAATGAAATTGGAAGTTGGTCCCTGCAGGAAGCTGCCTGGCATTTTAGCATGGCCAGGCCAAGGCATAAAGAAGTTCTTGAAAGCTGAAATATAACACTATCGTATCTCTGGTTGGCTTGAAGTTCTTGGCATGTTAATGAGTCTATAAAAAGGGCTCCACCAATGTCATGAGGCCAGTTCTGAAAGCCTCAGGCTTTTACACTTGAAGGAGCAGAATGAAGGACGGAACTCCACATAGGTTCATTGTATATTGCAGAAAGTGACAAAAGGTGATTAATTACCTATATTAAAACTCATTTGCAGTGATGTTTTTGAATATTCTAAGGCTATTCTGAAGCAAGCCACTTCCTTCGGTTTACTTCTTGTGGTTGGGAATCTGTCTTCCTTCCTAGTTCATTTCTTAAAGAAGCCATCTCTCATGTCCTTTCTTTTTGGGATGACTTGTTTTATTTTGTTTTGTTTCTCTCAAGGTCTTTAAATATCTGAGGTTTACTTATCTAATCAAGATTTCTCTTTTTTCCCCCCAGTAAGAGTTCTCTCTTGATAGAGGTTCTTAGAGAGCTCAGTGGCTAAAACAAAGTTCCATCTTTGAATTGAAATCCGAACTTAGTTAAAAAAAATAAAAATTGATGACAAACTTCATTTCTGATCCATATAGGATGTTTGAAACAATTCTATTAAGTAGAATGTCGGGTTTTATGTAAATCCCCTAATATCAATCCTTTATTCTGTCTCTCAGAATTCTAATCAACTAATTGAACTTAAAAAATTGTCTTAAAGCTATGTTAGTTACCAGCAAGTTCTATTTATAAAAACTATCATTGATACCTCTAAGTGTTATAGCTACTTAAACATTTAAAGTTTAAACTATGTCAAATACCTATCATAATGTCTTAGCTGTAAGAAATGCCCAGTTAGAAGTAGCAATTATTGCTGGGTTCCGGTGGTTCACACCTGTAATCCTAGCTGAGATGTGAGGATCATGGTTCAAAGCAAGCCTGGGCAGGAAAACCCCTGAGATTCTTATCTCCAATAAACCACTAGAAAACCAGAAGTGGTGCTGTGGCTCAAGTGGTAGAGCACTCACCTTGAGCTGAAGAGCGCAGGGAAAGCACCCAGGCCCAGTGTTCAAGCCCCACGACTGACCAAAAAAAAAAAAAGAAGTAGCAATTATTGTATATGCTAATTGTATAAAAGAGCTTCATCGCCATGCATCCATACTTGCATAAAATGTGCTTTGATCATATATGAGATCTGAGGGTGGCAGTTCAAAACCAGCCTGGGCAGAAAAGTCCATGAGATTCTACTGTTTCTATTGTATTCAATTTTTTGGTCAGTCGTGGGGCTTGATCTCAGGACCTGGATGCTGTCCCTGAGCCTTTGTGCAAAAGGCTAGCGCTCTACCACATTGAGTCACAGCTCCTCTTTTAGTTTTCTGGTGGTTAATTGGAGATAAGAGTCTCATGGACTTTCCTGCCCAGGCTGGCTTTAAACTGCCACCCTCAGATCTCAGCCTCCTGAGTAGCTAGGATTACAGGTGTGAGCCACCAGCATATAACTTCATCCCTTCTTTCACCTTCCCCACTCTTGCTGGTTTCTCTCCCAAATAATAGTCCCCCCTTTTATATTCATGTCTTTTTTTAAAAGTTAGGTCTGTATTCTACATATGAGAGTAAATATGTGTCATTTATCTTTCTAAATCTGGCCATTTTCTTTCTTTCTTTTTTTTTTTTTTTGGTTGGTCGTGGGGCCTGAACTCTGGGCGTGGGCACGGTCCCTCAGCTCTTCAGCTCAAGGCTAGCTCTCTACCACTTGAGTGTCAGCCCCACTTCCGGCTTTTTCTGCTTATGTGGTGCTGAGGAATTGAATCCAGGGCTTCATGCATGCAAGTCAAGCACTCTACCACTGAGCCACCTTCCCAGCCCCATGGCCATTTTATTCAACATGATGACGTACAGTTCCTTCCATTTCCCTTCAAAAATAATTTCAACATAATTTTGTTTTTCTCTATGCCTGAATAATACTCCACTGTATATGCCTGTGTGTATGCATGTAGTTAGATATATAGTATATATATACATCTATTAGTATACTTATACATACACACTGGAGGTATATATAAAGTATATATATATAGTATGCTGATTTACCATTCCTTTGTGTGTGTGTGTGTGTGTGTGTGTGTGTATGTTTCCTCTGCCAGTTCTATACTGCTTTCCATGGTGGTTGTACTAGTTTACGTTCTCACTGAGTAGTGCACAAAGGCTCCTCCCCCTCCCCCCACCCCTTGCATCCTCACCAGCATTTTCGATGATAGAACCTCAATGTTTTGGTTTGCATTTTCCCTATGGCTAAGATTACAATAGACAGAACCTATCTATCTTGCATAAAATGTGCTTTGATCAATTTTACCCGCTACCCCTTTTTCTTTTTCTTCCACTTTTTAAATCACAAGTTTAATAAGTTTCATTATTTTTTATACATTTATGTATGTACTTCTGTTGGTAGAATCTCAGTGTTTTGGGTTGCATTTTCCTTATGGCTAGGAATGCAGAACCTTTCTTTGGGTATGTATTAAACATAGCAACTATTTTTCATGTCTTGATAGCGACAGTTTTTCCTTGTCCCAGTTATGAGTGACAAACTGTGGAATCTGCCTTCCTTAAGGTGTTCCAGATCTGGGAGCACAGAGCCTCGTGGATATGCTGTCTAACAGGATAAGCATTCTCTATTGCTCTATTTTTCCTTCCTTTTCTCTCCCTCTCTCTCTCCCTCCCTCCTTCCTTTCCCTCCTTCTTTTCTTCCCTCTCTCCCTTCTCCCAACTATTAGGCATATCCATCCGAGTGCTGCCAATAAGCAAACTCAATGATTCTGTCTCAACCATGCCCCTTCCACCAGGGCAACCTTGCTCTTGAATCTCACTTTTGCCATCTCCACAGACTCCCATGAGGCTAACCACAGCTCAGTTGGCAGCTGAGTTTGTGAAGTGCAGGTAACTGTGTGAACTACAGCCAACTTTTCCTTACCAGTAACTATGCAAGTAAGCAACGCGAGCAATTGACCACCGGGTCTCTCTTACCATCGTGGGCACAACTAGCTGTGCCAGTGTTGACCAGCGATAATGGGCATGCCAGGTTACACAAATAGATACAGTACTCTCGTGAGGAAACTCCCCAACAGAGCTGCCAGGGCAGTCAAACAATGGAAATGGCCGTGAGTGGAGTGAGCACAGATATTGTACGGTGGGCACTGAGGCTCTCAGTCACACTGGTGGACTGGGCCAGGGGGACTTACAGACACATCACATGTCCAGGAATAGAAAGATGTCCCTGAAAAACGGAACCTGGTAAAGCCTTCACGCAATGAACTTACAGAGAAATGGCACAGTGTTTGTTTAAGCATATACAGCAAAGGACAAAATACTAAGGATAAAAGGCAGGGGATGGTTCAGACTTCCAAAGGAGGAAGGCAATTTTTGACAAAGCCACAGGAAAAGAAACTCATTATATAAAATATAGGACAATAGGAAGGAAAATGCCATTCCCTGTATTTATTTGTGTGTGTGTGTGTGTGTGTGTGTGTGTGTGTGTGTGTGTGTGCGCGTGTGTGCTGGTACTGGAGCTTGAACTCAGGTCCTGAGTCTCTCTTAGCTTTTTCACTCGAAGCTAGGACTCTACTTCATGAGCCACATTCTGGCTTTTTTCTTGTTAGTTGGACATAAGGGTCTCATGGGCCTTCCTTCCCCAGGTTGGCTTTGAACTGTGGTCTTCAAATCTCAGCCTTCTGAATAGCTGGGATTAAAAGCCTTTGAAAGTACGGGAGAATCTGTTCATGCCATCAGAGCCACTGGTGCCTGACGGCAAAATCACTTTTGCATCTATTTTTCTTCATCTATTTTAAATGAAATATGAGTTCATACTGATGTTCCCGAACATTATCCAGTGCCATATGGTTTGTTCCATCTTGTTAATCTATAATGTCTGACTCAATTATCAATCTAAGTATAATATTTTCTTACTCCCATGTCTCTATTAAAGGCTTAAGGAAGATATCAGAGCTTAATCTCAGGTGGGAAAACCTTTCTCGTTCTTTCTAAATAAAGATGTATGCAGCAAAACATAAATTTGGTCACACTGTGAAATAAATCTCTCAGCCTGTTTTCTTAATTCATTAAAATAGTTAGGTATGCACTAGCAAATAACACATCTGTGCACACTTGGGATGCTCTGAATGCTAATTAGGAGAATCAGGTCTAGAGAATTTATGAAGGCAAGTGATTAAACAGGTAAATAGAGATTTTAGCCATTTAACATTTCAAGACTACAAAATTTATTCTTTTATAAAGTGAAAAGCCCACGGGAATCTTTAGTTCTACTCATTACTCGGTTGAGGGGGGAAAAAAAGCTGTTTTATAAAAGGCTATTTTATAAAGTTGCACAAATGAGATTTTACACTTTGGGAGTCACAAAAGAAACCAAGGAGAGTGAGAGTCAGAAAATGCAATTAGAAAATGAGATCACATAAGTTTGTGGTATACTGAACTATGGCATTAAGAGTTGTTTGAATGCACAAACAATTTAATGTCTTCCTGGAGTAAAATAAATTTGAGTTTTTTTTTTTAAATGCTAATGTATAAGAGAGTTTCCTTTATCTTTAGGTAGAGGCAACCAAAATAACAGTGCTTCTGTGAAAGGGTGCAACACTTTCAGAAAGTTCAATCACATTTGCCAAACTGAAGATTGCTGTTAAGACCCCCGGATATGGGAGTAGGAAGCTACCCTTAATGCAGTATGATGGAGGACTCATGGGTCCCTGACAAAAGACTCGAAGAAACTCTCAATTCACAGTGAATATAAAAGTACAGACACATCAGGAGGTTAAGGAAGAGCTCTGGTGGCATGAACAGATTCACCATACTTTAATGGACAACACACTTTACTGCCTTTTGCTGTTATTAGCCACTACCTAATCAAAGGCCATAGCCAGGTTGGGACATTAACTTTCATAAAGTTCCTGGCGCCATTTTGGTTCCAGCTCCTTATCTCCCATTACGTTGTGTTGCTGCGGTGCCTTCTGTCCAATTTTTGTCATCTCACCAATATGTACAACTGTGAAGAAACTCAAAGAGCACTGCAGAAAGACTTGGAGAAGGAACAGTAAGTTAAAGGAAGGAAAAAGCAGGAAAAGGAAGGTAAGAATAAGTCTGTGCAAGGAAATTTAGAAAGCCTATATTCCCAGAATGTTTGCTATTCCAATGGCGTTTCTTCCATTTGCTCATTGTGTGAAATTTATACAATCACCTTTCTAGGTTACATGAATGTAAACAACTGAGAACCCTGACCCCGGAGTTACTACAATTTTCAGGCTGGGTGGTGGTGTGGCTAATACTGATCTAGCATGACCTTGGGAAGAAAAAGAATTTGAAAAATAAAATACTGATGTGCCCTTTCCAGATATTAAGAACTGAATCTTTTAAAAGGTACGGTTCATCTTTGCTACGTAAAAGTCATAAAATATTTCTTATTGATGTGCCATGAATCTGTCAAATCCCATGAATATAAAAATAGATTTTATTTCTATTGTCAGCAGTGCAATTTCTCTCTGATACGGTTTCAACCTGATAAAATGATATTATGCAACTAAATACTTCCAAAACGTGTTTATACCATGACTTACCTTGCACAAATATTTACATGACCACTGTCTTTTCTGGAGCCACCAAACAGGAGGAATAGGAGATTTAAAATAATATTTCTTTTTTTTTTTTGGCAATTCTACACTAGAATGTTTTCTTTGGAATATTTTATTTACAATTTATTTGGTTATTGCTTCTAACCCCAATTCATATCATATTGTTACAGTTTAATCCCCCAGGATTAAGATGAAGTGTTAGTGGCAGAGAGACTTATCAATGATGAGGTGATTTCTCATCATGGGGAATATTTTCAGTAACAAAAACCCAACTTAATTGAATCCGGTTTAGTTCAACCTGCACAGATTCTGTGTTCAGCCAAGGCCACTTATTCCCCTCACATTGCAATAAGAGCACATAAAATAGGAGAGGTGCGGTGGGACTTTTGGCTGCCATGGGGCAATTCAGAGGGGAGGAGGTGTGGGGATTAGGCCCAAGCGCATAGATAGTGAGAACACCACGGTGATGCTGGGCTCCATGGTGCGGAAGCTCCGAGGACACTGCTGGGGTGGAGCTGGCAGGACTAGGAAAGCCCTCTTGGAGGAAGCGATGTGCTATGAGTCCTGAAGAATACACAGAATGTAAACAAATAAAGCTAGTGTGTGTGTGTGTGTGTGTGTGTGTGTGTGTGTGTGTGTGCCTGCCCACTTGCACCAATACT
The DNA here is from genome assembly GCF_019054845.1 of Dipodomys spectabilis. NCBI lineage: Eukaryota > Metazoa > Chordata > Mammalia > Rodentia > Heteromyidae > Dipodomys > Dipodomys spectabilis. Next base: position 1,046,197 of record NW_024871277.1, read on the forward strand.
AGGGCTTGAATTCAGAAGCTGGGCCCAGTTCCTTAAGCTTTTTTGCTCAAGATTGGCACCTACCACTTGAGCCACACCTGCGCTTCCAGCTTTTTGGTAATTAATTGGAGATAAGAGTCTCATGGACTTTCCTGCCCGGGGTTGGCTTTGAATCCGGATCCACAGATCTCAGCCTCTGGAGTAACTAGGATTACAGACCTGTGCCATTGGCACCCACTGAAATTAAGCTTAATTTAAGCAAAGTCCTGGGCATAAACAAAAGTATTTGAGTTGAAGATGTTTTAAGTAAAGTGAATTTTCTTTTCTTCCCAATGTCATCTGTAAAACACTATTTTTATAAATAAATTATGTGACGTAGCCATTCTTTGTCATACATCTTAGGATTTCTTTTTTAGGACTTTCTGGGCAAAAAAAAAATTGTTTCAACCCCAGAAAACCATAGAGCTTTTTAGAAAAATCAGATCTATGACAACCATTTTTTAAAAATCTTCAGGCCAGTGTTTTTAGCTCAGTTTACCTTTGTTTGAAAGGTCTACAAATTTTGGTGACTCTTTTTTTTTTGGAGGGGGGAAGGAGGTCTGGTCGTGGGGCCTGAACTCTGGGCCTGGGCGCTGTCCCTCAGCACTTTAGCTCAAGGCTAGCACTCTACCACTTGAGCCACAGCGCCACTTCCTGCCTTTTTTTTTCCTGCTTATGTGGTGCTGAGGAATCGATCCCAGGGCCTCATGCATGCAAGGCAAGCGCTCTACCACTGAGCCACCTTCCCAGCCCTTTGGTGACTCTTACAAGTATCTTTTTATTACTTGAGGTATCAGTATAAAACAGTGCAAGTGACTTTTTCTTTGATGCTGGCTAGTGCAGCTGAGATTTTTTTTTTAGTCTATATCACATCAATCTAAGTAGAAGGAAGTGGTGGTACCACCAGGCAGATATTTAATGAATGCTTCCTCATTAACTCTCCACAAGAAATGGGCTCTGGTATCATAACGATCATTTTCACGGTGAGTAAAATGATACTAAGAGAGAGGAAAGGATGGGTTTAGGATCCGTTACTTAGGTAATGGCAGGATCAAGCCAAGCCCAAGGTGACCATCTGTGACCCGACACTGCCAGTTTGGACAATTATAATAGTCCTTGGTTAGATGAAGCTATGAAGGCCTCCAAATCTACACACACACACACACACACACACACACACACACACTAAGTTCTATGGTGGTCTGGAAACTTAGGATGCATACTAGGACAAGCACTCTACCACACAAGCCATGAGCCATACCTCCAGACTTCTCCTAAATATTTAAAACTACTTTGTTCTTTCTCAAGGTGGTACAGTGTTTAGGAATAGAATAATTTAGATGACCTTTCCTCTAACATTTGATAGTAGGATTGGGGGAAAACCAATCTCCCCTCCCTCCCTTTCTTTCCTCCTTCCCTCTTTCCCTTCTTCCTTCCTAGATCCTGGGGTTTGAAAACAGAACCTTGTATTTTCTAGACAAGCACTCTACCACTAGAATCATCCCTCCAACCATAAGGTTGGCCTTTTTGAAAACCAAATATAAACTGAATTTGCAAAAGAGATGTCCACCCAGAAAATTAGACTTTCAGTCACACCACAAACATGGTGATCGGGAATGAAGTTTTCAGTGTATAGACAGATGTCCAAATAAAGGCAGGCGGCTCCCTCAGCTTATTGCTCTTGTTTTAGTTTTAATTAAAGTGAGTTTCAAGGTTAGAGCTGATCCTGGGTTGCACTTTAATTATTCTCCCAGTGTTGTCTTTCTGTGTTATGATCCCTTTAACATGCAGGAGGAAATAGACATTTAATTAACCAGCTGTCACTCAATAAATCTTAAGTGTTATTCTCTGTATCTGAAAAGCAAATGCAAACCAATAAAAAAGGTCTTGGATTTTTACCATGATTAGTGTGGCATAGATTAGAATCACCATGACAGTGCTGTTCTTCAAAGTAAACTCAAAAAAAGTTGTTTAAAATGTGAGGTTCAGGAGCGGCTGCTGAGGGTCGCATGAGCAGCACCATTAGTGAAAACCTAAATAATTATGTTCTTTATCTTCCTGTACGTTCTCCCATTGCTTTGTTGACTGTAATTTATTCCTGAAGTGGTACTTTCTTCAAATAAAGGAGGCTGATTATAGAGTAAGATTAAACACGTGGGTGAGTGCCAGACACCTGAAATTTGATCCACAGCCACTTTCCTTCTTTGAAAAATAGAATCCTTATTTCAGCTCACTGCCTTTCTAGGCACAACTCTATCCACCCAAGGAGATTATTCTCAATTGCTCGTCATTACAGACTGTGTGGTAAGAATATGTTTGATTTTGTGAGAAACTGTCCAGCTCTCTCCCCAAAATGGCTTTCCTTTTTGCATTCATTTTGTGACCTGACACTGTTGGGCATGCTGGAATCTGACTGGGACAGCATTCAACCGTGCATCTGCTTTGACTTCAACATTATTCTCCTAATTGCTTGCTTTTCCTCAAAAACAGAAGCAACATGTGATGGTAAAAGAGAACAGTTACAATATTCAGTGTACATAAGTGAAAATGGAACCTCATAGCTAGAGGGGATGGGTAGGGTTGGGAGAGATGGGAGAGAAAGATACTCTACTCATAAACTGCCATGTTACATTGAAACCCCTTTGCATGACTACTTAAAGACAATAATAATAATATTATAATAATGATAATGGAAGGCACAAAAAACACTTTTTCTTGTTCTCACTTACTCTTCGGGAGTGGGTATGTTTTCTTCCTCTGCTATTCTTAGGCTCCATGTTCTTCAGACTTTTTGTGTGGCTTTGTACCAGTCACCAGCCTTTGACTAAGAACTGTGTCATTGATTCTTCTCTTGTTCTGAGGTGTCTCCTTTCTTGGACTGGGTCGTACCAGCTTATTGATTCATATCTTACAAATGGCCATCATACTACTTTTCTGCGATTGTATGAAACAATTTAATTTCTTTAAAAAAAACCCAATATGTTAATTTGGTAGTATTTCATCATTATTTCATGTAGAAATATATGTAATCAAGTGTAATGTCTCTGGACTTTATTATCCAGGGGATCTTTAGCAACAACCTCTATTTTTCTTGAGGGATGCCTTGCTCTTGTTATGTTCAGTGCTACACAAAAGCAGGTGAAATCCTTCAGCTGCTATGTCAGCAAGTTATGTCCATTAAAATTAATAGGAGCGAACTCTGTTCACAGAAGGAAAGATAGATTTCAAAAAGTCAATTTACACAATGTTCCTTGCTACCTTTCCATTGTAGGAGTTCTATTTCAATTATGCATAATGAATTGAATGAGGTCTCCCCGTCTCTAAGGCTTGTGACATCAAATATGCATCTAGGTCTGTTTCACATCTTCGGCTGTCCAAAGCAATCTTTTAGAAGGGAAATTAACCTTATTGAATGTGAGCGTTAGACCAACTTAATGGTTTCCAATACAGTTCAATACCAAAGCCCCCACAGCAAGAGAATAAAAGGGAGACTAATCACGGAAGGAAAACAACTCACAGATTGCTGGTAAGACACTTGACTTTTTGCAGATAATAAATGTACAGTATTCGGCAAAAAGAGCATTCACAGGTAGAAACATAAACCAACAAAATCAGACAAATGAAGGGACATTCAGGGGAAGGAAAATGGCCTTTTCTCCCAGGGATGCATTCATAGAATGTGCATAGTTGGTCAATAAATCTTAGTCACATTAAAGATTATTCATCCTCATCCAAGTCAGACAGATTCACCAAGAAACCCCAGGACAGGACCCACATGGATGCCACTGCAGACTTCCTGGCTTCTGGATACAAATTGTCCCTCTCCAAGATTGGGCTGTCCTAGGCTGTGCCTGAGCACAGCAGCTACTCACAAGAAGCTAGTGGAGCTGGCCACCCTGGGTTGTGGTTCTTACTAATGTTGCCATTGTATGAACCTTTCCTCCCTCTCCAGTGTATGGTCCCTGTGATGCCACAGCGTCTGGAGCTTTCATAGATTCTCAGAGAACACTAAGCAAATATCTCAGCACTCCCAAGGGCTTCTTGGTAGAACCTTTGTGGTCTCAGTATTTGTTTCTTTTCCGTGAGACTCTTCTCTCTAATCAACCACACGTATATACAAAAATAGCCTGGAAATGGAGCTGTGGCTCAAGTGGTAGAGTACTAGCTTTGGGGGTGGGGGGTGGGGAAAGCTCAGGGACAATATCCATGCCTTGAGTTTAAACCCCAGTACTGTACAAAAGAAAAAATATGTATTCTAAATTCAGTCCCTTGTAGTACACGCAGTGGATATTGTTGGTTTTGCCAGTGAATAAAAATGCTGCACCCAAATCTGGAATGGTATTCTAGGAAACTTCAGCTACTTTAGCAAGACAATACTATTTTGAACATACTTTTTGTATTTGGGGCCAGTGTGAGAGTGAAAATAAAGAGCAAACACATCCATTTAGAATCCATAAAAATACTGCGTGTGCAGCACCATTCCAGTTACAGTGTCTATGCCAAAGCCAATCTGGCAGTTTTATTTTTATGATACAATTACAGCATGAGGTAAAATTTGCAACTACCAGAATGTCTCCTGCTCTGGCAGTGGATGTGCAGAAATGACTCCCACATGGGTCATAAATCAGGAAAATGATTTGTGATCCCTTTTACCATGGCTTACATTCTCAATTTTGAGGCCTTCTCAGCCATATATTGTTTTGGAATATTCATCTCCGTTATTGCTACAATGGTGGCATGAATGTGGGTATTACATGGTAAATGTAGTGATGTACTCTTTTATCTGTTGCCATGGACATCACACTCCCACCCTCTTATGAATCTGCTTTTCTTTCCTTTCAAGTCCTGTATTCACTTATTATTCCTCATCGCCACTGTTACTTTCACTGACGTCTCTAAACTTGCTAAGAAGCTGGATCTGAGATTCATATAAGAGGACACTGTGTTTTTATGTTCTAGTATTTTAGAAATTTCATTAAAAGTATGGCTTTTAAGCTCAGTATGATTTGTTCTTTCAATCCTTTGGTCTTTGGCATAAAATCCTTAAGAAGGGGAGGGATGCCAACTTTAAAATTTCATATATTTGTACTTATTTGAATCATAAAATGAAAGTTTTTAGCAAAATGTTTGTTAGGTTTCTTTAAACTTACAACTGTCAAAAGTGGTCTATCGCTACCCACAAGTGGGCTAAAGACTTAAAAGAGAGACTTCTCTGAAGAAGAAATATGAATGGCCAAGAGATACAGGAAGAAATGCTCAACATCTCTGGCCATAAAAGAAATGCAAATCAAAACAACATTGAGATTCCATCTTACCCCAGTTATAATTGCCATTATCAAGAAATCTAATAACAACTGATGCTGGAGGAATGTGGCCAAAAGGGAACGCTACTACACTGTTGGTGGGAGTGCAACTTGTCCAACCACTCTGGAAAGCAGTATGGAGGTTCCTCAAAAGGCTAAACATAGGGCTCCCCTATGACTCAGCAATCCCACTCCTGGGCATTTGCCCAAATGACCACAAACAAGGTCATCCAAAGCTACCAGCACAACCATGTTCATTGCAGCATTATTTACCATAGCTAAGATATGGAACCAACCCAGATTCCCCTCAATAGATGAATGGATCAGGAAGATGTGGTATATATACATAATGGAGTTCTATGTTTCCATCAGAAAGAATAGTATAACCCCATTCATAAGGAAATGGAAAGACCTGGTTGCATAGTTTCCCTCATTTGTAAGAACTAGAATATGTCTATGCTTTTTTTTTTGGTCAGTCATGGGGTTTGAACTCTGGGCCTGCCCCTCAGCTCCTCAGCTCAAGGCTAGTGCCCTACCACTTGAGCCACAGTGCCACTTCTGGTTTTCTGAGTGATTTATCGGAGATAAGAGTCTCATGGACTTTGCTGCCCTAGTTGGCTTTGAACGGTGATCCTCAGATCTTAGCTTCCTGAGTAGCTAGGATTACAGGCGTGAGCAGGTGTTAGCCACCAGCACCCAGTCATGTCTATGTTCTTAACAGAAGATCTCAATGATCCAATTGCTTAGTGCATAGGACCATACATAATGAAGCGTATCAACATGAACTCTAAAATATGGAAACAAGAGGTTTCCATTATGTCCTATATGTAGTTTTGTTCCTCATTTCTTTTTGTTTTCTCTACCTTGTATCTTGTGTATACGATTATTTGATTTGTGGAAGGGAAAGGGAATCACAGAAACAGCAAGACAAGGCATGAACTAATGCAGCATTGATACTCACTTGACACTATGTTGGATATGAACCTTACAACTTGGGGGAGGTAGGAGAGTGAGGAGGGGTAAGTGGGAGAAATGAGGGATGGGGTAACAACGTTGAAAAAACAGGTGCACTCATTACCTTACTTGTGCAACTGTAACCCTCCTGCTCCTCACCTTTTAATAAAGATTTTTTAAAAAGTTTTCTATCATTGCAAAGTATAATTCTACACATACATTTTGGAGGTTGCCATTTTTTTCTCTTATATCTATATTTGAAAATTTATGATTTATAAAAGCATGGTATAAACTACGGTGATTCACATTATAGGCAAGACTTCATGTGAGGTGTGTGTTTTGTAAAGTAGGAGAAGTTAATTTTCCACTCAGTGCTATAACTGGTGAGCAACAGAGAATGAGCTTGTGGTGTTGTTCTCAGTGCGACATGGATGAAAGGACCGCCTTTTCCTACTTGACCAATCCAGAAGGGACCCTATTTTCCTACTTGATCCATCCAGATGGATGATTTATTTTTCTAATCTCTACAAATGATATGACTTGTGCTAGTTGCAGCTCTGATTAAAGTATTTCCAAAAACTATCTTTACAAATGTCAAGGGAAATATGAAATTGCCTCCTATCTTTTTGAATTATAATTTTATTATTTTTAAAGTATTTGTACAGAGGAATTACCATTCCATATCAGATTTTAAGTATAATGGGTCTTGATGTCACCCCTTCCGGTGTTTCCCCATCCCTCTCAAACCCACTCCCCTCAATTCTTTCAGTTTTGTAGGATCTGCCGCAAATAACTGTGACTAAATTTTCCCAAATTCAACAACCAAGTCATGGCTACTATGATATTTCTGGAAACATCAAAAGGTTTCCATGTAGCCGGGCACTGGTGGCTCACGCCTGTATTCCTAGCTATTCAGGAAGCTGAGATCTGAGGATCATAGTTCATAGCCAGCCCAGACAGGAAAGTCTATGAGACTCTTATCTCCAGTGAACCCCTAAAAAACTGGAAGTGGAGCTGTGGCTCAAAGAGGTACAGCACTCTCCTTGAGCAAAAGAAGCTAAGGACAGCGCCTAGGCCTTGGGTTCAAGCATCAGCATTGGCAAAACAAAACAAATCATAAGAGTACGAAAAAGATGCTGTTGGTGAGCTGGTAAGATGGAAAATATGGAGAAATGCAGAATTTTCTGAGCAGATTGCCAAATGCTTTCATTTGTTTGCCTGGATCTCTCCCATATTATGTTATTAATCATCTTTGTTCTGACTTCTCGTCTAGTCTTTGGTCTCTTCCTGGGTTGGCTGCACTGCCTCTTAGGGTGCTGGCTTGTTTTCTCTTTCCCTCTGTCCTTCCTCCTCCATGCTGAACAGACCTGCATCTCCCTGTGCATCTCTTCCCCAGCCATTCGCGGAAGATGGCAGCTTACTACATGTTTTATGTATTTCTTTTCAGCCTTTTATAGCATGAATTAATTTTATTTGCATATGTACACTGATTTGTTATGTGGGAGATTGTTTATTAGTCAATTTTCTCCTCAATGATATATTTAAGATTTTCAAACACAGCTGCACCTCATTTTGAGTTTTATTATATATTATAATTTTACTTTAAATTACACCATGCACGTAGAGTTCTCTCCTGTTTTAACTTATTTTTATGCTATCTTTCTCTCTCTGGCAAAAGTAGTGATTGTATTTATTGTATTCTATCCAATCAGGCAGGAAAACAATAATAAAACCAAGCAATTATAAAAGGAGATAAGTAATAAACTTTCCCCGAGATGCAACACTGTTCCTTACTGACGAATCTTCCCTGAATCTTTTTCCATGAGATTTCTTTACTATTGGAGATTCCTAATTTATTTCTTGGCATAGAGCATTTGGAAGTCAATAATTATAATTAAAGAAAAGAGAGTTAATTGCAGACAGTCTAATATGAAATCCAGTGAGGTCTGAGTCTATATTGCCCCAATGAAGTAGCTATTTAGTCATTATCTCTTTGTTCGGCTCAATATCATTAGGCAAACTCAATAATTTAGACACCTGGTGAAGAGGTCTCAGAGCATCTCCAAATGGGCCCTTTTTGAATCCAGATCTAAGGGTTGGGTACGTGAAAACAGACATCAAAATTCATAGGACAAGCAAAACCGTCAATATGTAACAACCAAGTTCTTCCTTATTTCTTGTACAGCAGCATGTGAGTGCTAGGGACTAAACAACAAATAAAATATCTCCCTTCCCAGCCTTCTAAGGCTTTCGATGTGAGAGAGAAGTAGGCAGTTTGTTACGCTGCCGTACAGTAAGTGTGGAGAATGTTTCTAAGGACAGGTGCAAGGAAGGACGGGAGCTGGAGGAAGGAGCGAATCCTGGGCTGATAGAAGTCGACACTTGGAGCCGTGTCTTGTCTTGGTTGAGTCAAAGGCGATGGTAGATCAAGTTGAAGGGATGAGGATGGGTCAGTGGGTGGAGCTAATGTGGACTGGAAGGCTGAAGGCAAAGGAAGAAGGAAAAAGAGGTGCTGGAACAGGTCTGAGTGAAGTGTGGACAAAAACCATCCCTGTGTGCCTCTAAAAACCTGGTCAGGACTTGGGGCCAGTGGCACACACTTGTGATCCTAGCTTCTTGGGAGGCTGACATCTAAGGCTCATGCTTCACAACCAGTCTGGGTAAAGACAAATCCATGAGACACTTTATCCCCAGTTAACTACCATAAAGCCAGAAGTGGAGGCATGGCTCAAGTGGTAGAGTACCAGACTTGAGTGAAAAAGCTGGGACATAATGGAACTTGGAGGCACAGGTAGCCACATAAAGTTTTGGTTTTCTCAGTCTTACTTTATTTATTGGCTTTCAATTTTCTGTTTGTCATTGGCTTGAGATTTCTATAGGATCTCAGACATTAGGAAAGACTCTGTTTTTAGGCCAGCTAGATTTATTTTGTTTCAGGCAGTCGGCATGTTAAATACTCAAAAAGTACTTGTAAGAGGAACCACTTGTATTCAAAAAATGATCAATATATATCTCCTCTCCTCCTCCTTTTTTTGTCCCAACCAAAACAAAAACAACCAAAACACAGGTTTGGGGTTTTGATAATTCCCGCCCCCCTCCTGCCTCCGCCCCCCCCCCTGCCCCTGCAATAAACATCACCATTTCCTTGAGCAGAGTGCTTATATCGATTCTTTATAAAGACCCAGGGTCCAGGCAGGGATCATGGGAACAGGCTCTCGGAGACTTGGGTAACAGGCAATGGCGCCATGTGATTTAGCATCATGGTAATTAGACTTTGTCTCCATCAATCTGTCAAAGATGAGCCGGGGACTCACACTTCATCCTGGGAGGAGAAGGGTAGAGGAGTCATTGGTGTGATAAATCCACCCTGACAGGCAATGTCAGGAGCTCAGGACCAAAAAGTCAGGGTCGCTCACTGAGCCCCAACCTGGGCACTGGGTAATGACTCGGGGCTGCTCCTCTGAGTGCTCCTCTATCTTCTTATTTGACAAGGTGTTCATTACTGGACCTGGGCGACTCAATGTGTCCCATTTCCCTCAATCACTCCAATGGCCGTCAATCTGTAGGCGTGTTACAATCAGGCCTGGGCAGTGACCCTGGCGGGAAACAGGCATAACTTGATCGTCAGAATTCCTCCAGGCCTGGGAGAAGACTGTACATAGCATCTGACATCAGAGGTTTTAATAATCCGTGTCATTCTGTATTTTCATTGTAGTGGTCAATGGTGTCATTGCCATTGTCAGGAAAATCAACCACCCAGTAAAAACATGTGATTTTTTTTTTTTTAACAACACTCCTCTGATCTGCCATTTGTGAACTGGGTAGGGAGGGACAGGCATTCACGCAGGTTTTCAGGGATTCACAAAATACATATTCTGGATGGTCAAATAATGAAGTTTAGATACTGGAAGACCCGTCTATATATCATTTACGCAGCCTCTGGGCCTCACCCTTTGTCTGGACACGAAGGACACCCCACCCTTGTGCTCCCATAGACCCTCAGTTGATCTCTTATGGCGTTATACTTCGTGTAGTTTTCCACTTCCTCATCCCGAGCATAGCCAGAGCTTTTGGCCACTTGTCTCAGGAGTGGGCCACAAAACTACAATGTCCTGCAGGACTCTCCCCTTGAGGACCTGGCAGGGCCTAAACAAGGTGCGCTGGAGGCCAGTGGCAGAGAGAAAAGTCAGTGTTTGAGACACTGGAAAAAGGCAGAAGAGAGAGAAAGGGGTCACAGAATGCACAGGGACTGGATTTCTGTCCACAGGCAGTTCCTGAGCAGGTGGCGTGACTCAGAGGGCAGGGCTGGAGGCCAGAGGCGAGAGGCTGAACCCTCCTGCAGGATTCCCAGTCTCAGCAAGGGCTTGTACCTGACAGGACAGGAACCAAGGGTAGGAAAGGAACCAAAGGCAGCACACTAAACCCACGATGGAAAAATCACTGTAGAGGTCTCTCCAGTATGGAATCTCCCCGTGTGGATTCAGATCCTGTCAAGGTAACGAACACCTTCACAAGTGACCATTGTTCTAAACATAGAAAATAGACCTCTGCGCTTCTAAAAAACAAACAAACAAACCATTAATAAGACCTTTACTTTCTGCTTTGAAACTCCACCAATGCACTTCTCCCCTTACATGTATTCAAGCCTAATCTGATTCTTAGTTTTTCTGGGATTTGAACTCTCCTGATGTGAAGGGGTGACCCTTCCCAGACTTCAGTTGCTATGCACAGAAATCGCCTGTGTGAAGGAAGTGTTCTATGGGGGTAACAGACAGACACCTTGGGTTTGGTCTCTGTGTGTGGTCAGATGGTCCTCAAGAGGAGGGAGTGGGGATCACCAGAACATTTTAAGCCTGCGCAAGCAACCCTGAGAGAACTTGGGCTGAGGAGTAGGGGTGCCGATCTTCTTCTAGAAAGTTCTCTTGGCAGAATGAGATGACAGGACAGTGTCACCACATACCTGTTTTGTTGGACTCAATTCCCACCAATGAATGTGTGCAATTAAGAAGATAAACAGCAGCTGGAATAACATTAATCAATCTAGCTTAGGAACACTGGAAATCACAAGGCAGGCAGGATGGTCTGTGGGTGCCAGAGGTAATAGGGTACTCTTACAGCTCAGATCCTTAGCAGGGTGGCACTGTCCCCCAGAATCCTCTGTGTCCTAGTAGGTGCCTTCTCCCCAGGGAGTCTTTCTCCAGTTGTCAAGGACTCAGAGTGTAGGCACTACTTACTCACAGGAAGGAAACAGCCTTGAATAAAGAGCCAATATTTAAAAAGTAGAACAGGCCTGTGCATTACTTCAAATTGGGAGCCTATTTATATGATTGTTTTCAGCTGTTAAAAATTTTTTATTGTCAAGGTGATGTACCGAAGGGTTACAGTTACATAAGTAAGGTAGTGATTACATTTCTTTGTCTAACTTGTTACCCTTTTCCTCCTTTTGTTTCCAGCTTTTTAAAAATTGGTTTTATTTTTTTTTTAACAGGAAACACATTAGAAACATGGGTCTCATAAGGTTTGTAGAGAGTTAGTGTCTGTGACTGTACATGAACGGGGTCCCAAGTTCCCATTTACCGACTTACACCTACTCAAAGCACCTATGCAGGGGAAGAGAGGGCCGGACAGCTTCCGTCCACCCAGGCATCTCCTTGCTTGCTACCAAGACATGCCAGGCTGCTGGAGCAGACCTGACATGGACAAGGCCGCTTGCTTTGTTCTTGTTCAGCACAGAGCACCCTCCACCCTCAAAAACCCTCAAATAAAAATCCAGGGATCTTATCAGTGGAAACAATGACTATAAATTACCAAAAGGATGAAGAATAAGAATCACAAGGAATAAAAGAAAATCCACACTTCTCACGGTCAAATGTTCTTGAAATGTAACGGATGGTGTGGGTGAATTGAACAATTACTTGGCCTAGACAGGACAAGACTGTTGTAGACTCTGGCCACATTCAGGGATGGATGGAGCTCAGATAATGGCGAGCACCTTGGAGCCAAGGAGGATAGCAGCCCAGGAATTAAAAAGAAATAATGCATCTTGGGAAAGAGCCCATGCTCCCCTGTAACAGCTCTGAGGGGTGTCACAGGCCCTATTCATAAGTGCTTTGAATATTCAGCTTGCTAGAGATCACACACTTGAACACTTTCCTTGGCAGGTATGTTCTGAAAGTGACAGCTAACAGAAGCTCCAAACAGGCTTAAACTATTCAATAAAGGCCCTGGAGAGGGATCCGGGGAGGAGAGAGGGCTAGACCACAGAGGAGGAAATGTGGATGCTTTTGTCTCACTTGATTAATTACCTTAGGCCAAAGTAATGCTTGTCTGGTGACTTTGTCTTACCTCCCACCGGCAATCAAGGAGCCTGAGTGCCCCAGACTCAACCATGAACGGCTCAGTTCCCTGCCCTGTGGGGTTCTCTGCGCTCCCTGTCTCTAGATCTCAGCGCACCCTGGGTCTTCCCCATCCACCAAACACCATCTGCAACTTCAGCTCTGAATCCCGGGCCTCCATCTCTCCTCTCAGTGTCTACTGCAGGCTTTAAGTTATTCACTGGAGGTTTCTACTTGGAAGAGCATGTTTATTTCATAGAATCCTAGCTCACCACTCTCCATCAAGCACTGCTCTGTGAATCTGTCCTGATTCCGGGGAGCCTTTCCCCCATTTTGCTTTCCAGACTCTGAATAGATCATCTGAGGTCCTGTTCTCATCATCTCCGGAGTCATTCCTCTGCAGAACTAGTTGATATTGAGTTCCAATGGTCTTTCCTGCATCTTGGGCCTTCCAGTCCCATTTTTACCCAGCCTGAGTTTATTTTACTCACCTCTATACTACACCTGCTTATGGTTTCACCTTCTCGTGGGAATGGTTTATGTATAAGTAACTTCTTTCATACCTTCTCACTCACTTGGTCCTCGTAACTATTCTCAGGACAAAGAAACAAGCTCAGTGAGTAGAGGACTCCTCAAAGTCTCCTGACTCCAAATATCCAGCTCTTTCTTTTTGCTGGTGGTAGGGCTTGAACTCTGGGCCTGGACACTGTCCCTCAGCTCTTCAGCTCAAGGCAAGAGCTCTACCGCTTGAGCCACAGCGCCACTTCCAGTTTTCTGGTGGCTTACTGGAGATAAGAGTCTTATGGACTTTGCTGCCCTGGGCTGGCTTTGAACCGAGATCCTCAGATCTCAGCCTCCTGAGTAGCTAGGATGACAGGCATGAGCTACTAGAGGCTGGCTTCCAGTTCTTTTTGACTAGAAGAGTCTCCTCTTTTCCTGTTGCTCTAGTTTAGAAACTGGACTATGCTTGTCTGTGGTAGACTACAAGTGGAAGTGGAGACTGGATCTTGAGTCTCAAGGAGTAATTTATTCAAGGCTTGGCTTGGCCACATACGCTTGCCTCCTTGCTTCCTTCGACTTTATTGCTTTGAGTGGCTTTAGATTCACAAGGAGATTGAGTGGAGAAAACAGAGAACCTGTATACTTTTCTCCCTCACAGACTCTTCAGCCATTAACATCTAGCGAAAGGGTGGACATTTGATACACTTGGCGTGACATTTCAGTTACGTGTCCTTGTCACCCAAAGCCTGCACTGAACATGAAGGGTCACTTTTAGCACAGTGCATGTTGTAGGTTCCGACAAATGTATAATTATCACCATTAGAACATCACACCGCATTTTACTGTGTTCAGACTCTTCTGGGCTCTGCTTGTTTTACTCCTCCTCCTAACTCCTGGTAAGATGCTTTATTGTTTTTTGTTTTTAACTATTCCCATAGGTTTTCCTCTTCCATGATGTCACAGACAGATGTTCCCCGAATGATGGGGTTAGTTGCTGAAATAATCTCATAAATTGAATGAGCTCTTCATACATCTAACCTACGACCTATTATAGCTAAGCCTCACCCACTTTGAATGTGTTCAAAACACATGTGTTCTACTGGATGGATATCACAGGGTTTGTGAAGTCACAAATCCTGGCCAAACCATCACAGGTTGGGTTCTTCTGGAGCTGAAATCATGCAGCAGTTAGCTTTGGCTGATGGCTTTTTTCCTATAGCAATGTACAGTTAAGGTTTCTTTATGCCTCTTCATGGCTCAGTAGTTTGTTTTCTTTTTCTTTTTTTTTTTTAGCATAGATCATTGGATGGATTAGGGTTTATTTCTTCATTCACCTATTGGAGGATATCTTGGTTGCTTCCTGTTTTGGTAAATACAAATCACCCTGCTGGAAATATGTGTGTGCAGGCGTTGGTGTCAAAATAAAATTTTATCTCATTTGGATGGATACAAGAAAATGTAATTGCTGGATTACTAGTAAGAGTATATTTCGTTTCGCAAGAATCTACCACACCTCAAATAGGCAATTCTATTTGTATTTCTCCACTAATAATCCAGAGTTCCTTTTTCCCTTTATCCTGTTAGCATATACTGTTGTCAGTGGCTTGGATTTTAGCCATTCTGGTAGTAATGTCTTCTTTTTGTTTAAAGTGCAATATCATGAAAGGAACAATTGATGCCCTGCATTGTAGTATAACTTAAGAATTCTTCTCTGCACCTGATACAACTATCAAGAAAAGAAGATTATAAGCTAGAGTCTGGGGAAAATGTGCAAATGCATTTATTAAACAATGCTATCTAAAACACAAAAAAAAATACTCAAAATAATAAAACATGAGGTCTGATTTTTTTAATGGTGATATTAGGACTTGAACTCAGGACCTTGCAGACCTGTTTGGCTTTTTTGCTCAGGGCTGGTGATCTATGACTGGCTCTGTGTTTCCACTTTACCATCTGAATTTTGAAGTAGGAAAAAGACCTGAAGAAACTGCAAGAAAAAAGATACAAGAGTGTAAGTGTGAAAAGGTGATCAGTATTACACATCATTAGGGAACTGTATGTTCTCTACATGTGTTATTAGATTTATACATATCTGTTTCCTTTGGGGTGACACTATTGGAGATGGTTGTAGTGCATCTTTCATTTTAAGTTCATTGCTAGTATCCAGAAAAGCAGCTGACTTTAGCATATTGACTTTGTATCATTATTATTATTATTGCTCCTTAATTTCAGGATTCGTTTTCCTATCAGTTCTTTTAGATTTTCTATAATAGACAAGTATGTTGTTGATGATCAGAGAGTTTGATTTATTCCCTCCCAATATGTATTTTTAAAATTTTCCTTCTAGCATGGTGTTGAAAGAAGTGGCTATGGGTGACACTTCGTGTTGTTCCCTTAAGATACGGGAACAGCACCGTTAGATTTTCACCATCCAAAAGGATGTTTGTTGTAAGGCTTCTTTTTATTTTTATTTTTTACCAAACTGAGGACACTTTTCCTTGATTTCTAATTTGCCGAGAGCTTTTTCTACATATATTTGTTAGATCATGTGGTTTTTGATCGTTAGCCACTTGTAAGAAGAGTCACATTAACTCACTTTCTAATGATGAACTAGACTTTGATATGTAGAAGAAATGCCACTTAGGTAAAGTGTAGAGTTCATTTCATGTATAATCAAATCTCATGTGGGGATTTTTGCATCTATGCAAACTCTGGTTTTGGTGTAGAATAAATTGAGGAAGTATTTATTGGGCTTCCCTCTTTTAAAACATATTTAAAAGAATTAATATAAATTTCTCATTAAATATTTGGTAGAATTTGTGGCACACACATTTTTGACGTTGCACTTTCTACTTTAGAGGGTTTTCAATTGTTGCTTCAATTTCTTTAATGAATACAAACTCATGCAGATGGCCTATTTCTTTTTGGATAAGTTTTTTTTCAGTTTTTTTATTGTGATTAAGTGGTTACATAATTTCCCAAATTCCACAGTATTGTGGGATAGTGATGTTTAGTTAAAGTCACAAACACATTCTAACTTTCATGGAGCAAATTGTCTATCACAGTCTATAACATTTATGAGTTCTATGAGCTTTGCGATACAGTTATTTCTTCCACATTGGGTGATATGTACATTTCTTTTGGTTTGCATAGCATCAGCTGTTCCCTCTTTCCCACTTGTTCCCTCCCTCCCATCGCTGCCATTGAGTTGCTTAGTTCATTTTGGTCAATGTCCAGTACAGCTGATGGGTCCCGCTGTTGTATGTTTTTCCCTGATTCCCTCAAGTTCTGTGTCGTCCTCCTGGTTTCCCTCCAGTGTGCACATATATACTGTACATGTGATCAGCAGCATGGGGTTATTTAGTAGTGATATGACCAGATGAGTGGAAGTCCTTTGTTTCTTAAGTCCTGTTAATTTTGTCGTATCACGTAACATTTTAGATTTAACATCCAGTTATCAGGGAGACCATATGCTGTTTGTCTCTTTATACTTGGCTTACCTCGCTCAACATGATTTCTTCTAGCTCCATCCATTTCCTTGCAAATGCCATTATTTTGTCCTTTCTAATGGCTGCATAATATTCCATTGTGTATAGATACCACAATTTTTGGATCCATTCATCTGTGGTGGGGCATCTGGGTTGTTTCCATATCCTAGCTATTGTGAACAGTGCTGCAATAAACATGGAGGTGCATGTGTCCTTGTATCCTGGTTCCTGTTGTTCAGGATAGATGCCTAGAAGTGATATGACTGGGTCGTAAGGGAGGTCAATATTTAGCTTTCTGAGGACCCTCAAGACTGCTTTCCACCAGTAGTGTAATAGGGTTCCTCTTTCTCCACATCTCCTCCAGCATTTGTCATTGGCTGACTTGAGGATGTGGACCATTCTGACTGGGGTAAGGTGGTATCTCAGGGTTGTCTTTATTTGCATTTCCTTCACAACCAGGGATGGTGAACATTTCCTCATCTGTTTCTTTGCCATTTTTATCTCTTCTTCTGAGAAGTCTCTCTTTAGTTCCCTTGCCCATTTAGTAATTGGTTTGTTAGGTTTGAGAGGGATTTGTTTCTTGAGTTCCCTGTATATATTGGATATTAACCCCTTGTCTGATATACTGCTAGTAAATATTTCTTCCCAATTAGTTGGTTGTCTTTCTAGCTTGGTTGCTATAGCTTTAGCTGTGCAGAAACTTTTTATTTTAAGGTAGTCCTATTTGTCCAGTCTTTCTTTCTTGGATAAGTTTTGACAGATAATGTCTTTCAGCACATTCCACAGATCTGTTTTATTTAGGTGACCAAATCTGCAGGCATACCCTTGTTTGAAAATTTTATCGTTAGTTAATTCCAATTATTTTTCCTGATAGTCTACAGTGATGTAGAACAACCCTCTATTCAAGCTGGGGTTGAATAGAGGGTTATTATTTTATTGATCAAACTTATTCATCTTTTTCAACTTTTGGTTTTATGAATTGCTTTGATTGATTGTTTATCCATTCACTCATCAATATGTGTTTGGGCTCCTTTTCTATCTTAGCTGTTATGAATTATGCTTCAGTGAATTTGGGTGTACAGACATCTCCTTAAGATCTTGATTGAAATCCTTTGGAATGTACAGTAAGAAGTAAGATCTGGGTCATGTGTGCATTCTACTTTTACTTTCTGTGTTACCATGAACCTATGTGTTACTTAGAATTATATGGTTTAATAGCTACATATTTGATAAAGTTTTAGCTATATCTGCTATTGGTTACTACTTTAATTCCATTGTGTTTTGAGGTCATCCATAGGATGTTGTATATTATTTTATTTTTGTTTAGGTGTGTTGTGTGGCCATTCTGGGTAAATGTTCCATGGGAGGATGTGAAGAATGTATTAGATGCTATTAGGTTGAATGGTGCATAGATGTTTATTGTATCTGGTTGGTTTAGTGTTGTGGAATACAACTTTTCCCTTAGTGATTTTCTTGCTGAGGTATCTGTCCTGCACCTATAGAGGACTTTTGAAGGCTTCAGTGTAGTAATAAATTCGTCTAGTACTTCTTGCATTCTCTCAGTCTTTGCTTAAGGTGATCCCATGTATTTTGCTCAATGATGTCTAATTGGCCACCCCCACTATCCCCTCATCTGGACAGCATGACCCAATCAAATGTTCTGCTCATTTTTTCACAGTTCAACTATAGTTTTACATACAGTAGCTCAAAGCAAGTTAAGGCATCATGTCCTAAATTAATCCAGTTTACCAGGTCCTACCTGCTAGGAAGGGAGCAGCTGTGTTGTTTGTATTAATTCTTTCTACAAGCCAACCTTTTATAGACTTATGACAGAGTCTCACCAGGTTCATCCAACATGGACATAGTCAAGCGAATGGAAGGACCAAAATCCTATATCCTGTATATTGGTTAGCAGTTAAGGCATACTGGCTAACATATTAGTGTTCAGCTAGAGAAAGAGCTTTCATATTCTGATGTTTAAGTTTGAAAAAACAGAGCCCAGATGAAGGTTAGTTTTGTTTGTTCGTTTTACTATTGCACAGGTTTAAATCACAAAGCTTTTTCTTTCTTGTCCTGGGCATTGGGTAAAAGCTAGATTAAGGGGATT
Source organism: Dipodomys spectabilis (assembly GCF_019054845.1). Classification (NCBI taxonomy): domain Eukaryota; kingdom Metazoa; phylum Chordata; class Mammalia; order Rodentia; family Heteromyidae; genus Dipodomys; species Dipodomys spectabilis. The sequence continues at coordinate 1,064,903 of NW_024871277.1, forward strand.
TTTACATTAATAGGTAAAGAAAATCACACTTTAGATATTTTTTATTATCTTTAAGTAGTGGTACACAGGAGTTTCAATTCAACATGCCAGTGTGTGAGTATAATGCATCTAGATCACTTCACCCCTTCCATCCTTCTTTCTACCTCTCCCAGCTCCAACCCTCCCCTCAAAATAAAGATTGTTAAAAAGAAGAAGGAAAGAGAAGAAAACGGTTCTTGGGCATCAAGTCCCTATTCACTAAGGAAAAGAGAATATTTGAATGTGCTGTACTGGAAATAATATTGTATTTTGGCTTCTCAAATCTAGGTGTGGGCTCTATTCCTATCACCCTGGACAATTTTCTTCTCTCTACGCTTCAGGTAATACTTACCTCGCGTGGTTATTATGAGGACGCACGGAGGTATACCGCGTCCTGTGTGCTGTGAAATCTTCCCATTCCATCTTCACCTCGAGTGTGAGAAGACATCACGTATGCCTTCCTTCCATGTAACTTTGAAAAAGTGCAGCTGGAGCACACATGTACAAAAGTGAACGGCTCTGACACACAGTTCACTTTGTCATGTTTGTTTAGAGAAGTGGGGAGTCCTGATCTCCCTCTCTGGTTTGGCTTACATAAAGAGTTCCACACTAGTTCATAGTTAAGATTGGTGCCCAATAGACGCTTACAAAGATATGTTTTGATGTCTCTATCAGGAGTTTATGCTTACTCTGTCTGCAAAAGCCTGTGTCAATTCTCAGCTTCTAATGTGGTTCTAATTAATGAATGTGTAATGCAAACATTGAAAATGTTTCTTTTTCATCATGGAGAAGTGAGTCCTGAAAGTATCTTTTGGTTTTGTGTGTGCTTTTGTGTTTGTTTGGTTATTTAAGGGTTAAATGCCAGATGGATATATAATTCCCTATATTATACTAGAAGAACTAATATTTTTCAATAAGGGAATTTCTGAATTATCACTTAAATGATATCTATGGAGCTTTAAAAATGTAACTATTTTGAAGTAGCTCCCTTCCAGATTATGAAACTGATTATTTTTATCAACAAATATTTTTAAAGCCAGGCATGAGTGGCTCATACCTCTAATCCTAGCCACTAGGGAGGCTGAGATCTGAAGACTGTGGTTCAAAGTCAGCCTGGGCAGGAAAGCTTGTGAGATTCTTATCTCCAATTAAATACCAAAACAAGCTGGAAATGGAGCTGTGGCTCAAGTGGCGAGTGTTATTCTTGAGCACAAAAGTTCAAGGACAGCGGGAGTTCTTTGTTTCTTAAGTCCTGTTAGTTTTGTCGTATCACCTAACCTTTTGGATTTAGCATCCACTTATCAGGGAGACATGTACCGTTTGTCTCTTCGTTCTTGGCTTACCTCGCTCAACATGATTCCTTCTAGCTCCATCCATTTCCCTGCAAATGCCATTATTTTGTCATTTCTAATGGCTGCATAATATTCCATTGTGTATAGATACCACAATTTTTGGATCCATTCATCTGTGGTGGGGCATCTAGGTTGTTTCCATATCCTAGCTATTGCAAACAGTGCTGCAATAAACATGGAGGTGCACGTGTCCTTGTATATTGGTTCCTGTTGTTCAGGGTAGATGCCTAGAAGTGGTATGACTGGGTCGTAAGGGAGGTCAATCTTTAGCTTTCTAAGGACCCTCCAGACTGCTTTCCAAAGTGGTTGTATAAATGTACATTCCCACCAGCAGTGTAATAGGGTTCCTCTTTCTCCACATCCCCTCCAGCATTTGTCGTTGGCTGATTTGTGGATGTGGGACATTCTGACTGGGGTAAGGTGGTATCTCAGGGTTGTCTTTATTTGCATTTCCTTCACCACCAGGGATGATGAACATTTCCTCATGTGTTTCTTTGCCATTTTTATTTCTTCATTTGAGAAGTCCCTCTTTAGTTCCCTTGCCCATTTAGTAATTGGTTTGTTAGGTTTGGGAGGGATTAGTTTCTTGAGTTCCCTGTATATACAGGATATTAACCCCTTGTCTGATATATTGCTGGTAAATATTTTTTCCCAATTAGTTGGTTGTCTTTCTAGCTTAGTTGCGATAGATTTAGCTGTGCAGAAGCTTTTTATTTTAAAGTAGTCCCATTTGTCGAGTCTCTCTCCAACTTGTTGTGACCCTGGGACAAAGAACTCCCGCTCATCTGGTTGAACCACTACTAAATATCCCCATGCTGCTGATCACAAACATGGTATATAACATGTGAACACTGTTATATATTACAGACTGTGGTAGACAATTTGCTCCAGGGAAGTTAGAATGAACTTGTGACTTTGAAATTATGTAATCACTTAATCACAATAAATAAAAAAGAACCTCGGGGAAGGGAGGGAGGGAGGGGATGGTAGGGGGAAAACAATGGAGGGGGTAACAATGTTCAAGAGGAAGTGTACTCATTACCTCACTCATGTAACTGTAACCCTCTGTATAGTAGCTTTACAATAAAATAAAATTAAAAAAATAAAAAAAAAACAATAATAAAAAAAAAAAAAAAAAAAAAAAGTTCAAGGACAGTGTCTAGCTCCTGAGTTCAAGCCCCAGGTCTAGCACCATAACAACATCTATATACAAATCCAACAAAGGACTCAGTGGAAGGACAAAGGATACTCCTAGGTTGGCCACTTGCCTGTTCATTCTTGTCTCTTTTCCATAGGATAATAACTAATGAATGTCTTCTAACCAGGTTCCATCTTTCCCAGTCAGCTGTAGCCATGAACCAATCTCAATCCTATCCACACCCAGAAGGGTTGGTAGTTAGTCACAGTAGTGTAGCTTGTCCACACTGCTATGGACAATGTCCTGTGTAACCGATTTGTGCAACAAAGCTTTCCTCTTGATCCTTGAATCGTGTCCAGTTCATGAGGATCCCAACTCAAATCCAGTTGGGTACTTCTTGGTATCTGCGAAACATTTTGTCCTACTCTTTCTCTAGAGGTAGAATCCTGTTTCCAGCACCCACCGAACCCAATCACCAAAGAATGACTGTGGCTGACCCCACACTCAGCCATAGCCATGATTGTGATTCTTCTGGAAGTGCCCAACCAGAGTGCAGAATCTCCTTGATTAACTTATCTCTTATGAAGCCTCTTCATGCTTTTCTCAGGCATAGGGCTCTCTGTTGGGTCGCAATATTTCACATGCATTACCTTTACAGTTTTCTACCACAGCCCTCTAAAAATACACAGCACTAACTCCACTGATCTTTTAATTTGTTCTCCCAAGTTATTTCAGTTTGGTTTAGTTTAGGTAATTTTGCATGTGTTTCTATGATGTGGGTACATCCCATGTCATGGTATTTTTATACCAGATCACAATTGCTGCTTATTTATTTATTACCCCAGCCCCAGGTTCTAAGACAGTATGCCTATTGTATTGATGGTAGTTGTATTTTCAGGTCTAATAAGTGTCAGTTATGTAAGAAACACTTGAGGAAAGCTTATTGAAAGAATGCATGCCTCTATCCTTAACCAACTCTGAGCTGGTGTGCTCCTAGGACTGAAGAACCCAACTCTGTGACCCACATGTATTGCTCTATGATCTTTTACCAGTCTGAGATGCTGAAGCTTTGCAGACCCAGACTGGAGGAGGTCTGTGGAAGGCAAGCTGCTGTTCTATGATATCTCTGAAACTCTCTTCACCTCTATGATCTTTTACCAGTCTGAGATGCTGAAGCTTTGCAGACCCAGACTGGAGGAGGTCTGTGGAAGGTAAGCTGCTGTTCTATGATATCTCTGAAACTCTCTTCACCTCCAAAACTTCCCTTGAAGGAGCTGGGTAGTAATCTTTAAAAGAATTCAGACTTCTCTCACAACTATCACACCTTGCTCCTCCTCTGTGCCACACAGAGCAATTGGCAGTGACCAGCGACACCAGCACGTGCCAAGGCTGTGGTTCAGGTAAACGTCTTCCCAGGGAAGGAGCGAGTCACCGCCTTGTAAGAGCTTCGGAGAGTCCTGTCTGGTTCTAGAAGCACAAATATGATTCTGAGTCCACCCCAGCAGAGTAGAAACCATCTCTCTACATGGCTTTTTGAGATAGATGAGCAGAGGAAACAGACATTATGAATGGACAATGAACCTGTCAGATTTCATGATTCAAAGAGTAATCTGCTACCCAGTTCTTAGTTTAGCCTCTGAATCTCAGGCCAGCTGGGGGAGAGGCCTCAGTCTGATCATCTGTCTTATATAGGGTTGGCCTGAGCAATGTATCCCAGAACATTTTATTACTCATACATTTCTTCAAAATCAAATTATACTTTGAAAATTGAATCGTTAGCTTCTCTTGGGAAAAAAATGGTGAAAAGATCAGGTCCAGATGTCAGACATAGAATGATTGTGTGGAGCGGAGGAAGGCTGACTTCTTTAGAGGGATCTGCGCTTGTTAATTCACACCCATCTCCATTGCTCCCTGGGTGAGTACCATGCTCGGGACAGGACATGGCTTAATCTTATCTGTGAGGCCCTGGTGGTCATTTTCATTTATGACTCCAGATCCAGAGACAAGGCATTATCTAATTCCCAGCTTGTAAAGTTAGTTTGTGATCTTGCTCTAAAAAGTATATCCAGTCTTACCCCCTCCTCTTGGATGTATAGTATAGATGAATGCTTAGAACATTTAACATCTAACTAAGAGACAGGACTGAACATGAAGAGAAATAACATCCAAGACGGAGTCCTGCTTAAACGTGGTATATCTATCTGGTGGTGTGCAGGACATCAGTAAAATGGGTGCTTGAAACAGATTTTTAAGGTAAAGGAAAACAATCACATTTATGGGTAAGTGGGAAAATGACTTGATCACCTGTATTTAATGTAATTCTAATTTTCAAGGTTAGATACCTTGAAAAAAGTCCGAGAAAAGGGGAATTCATTGAAATACAAAAGTCATATCTAGCCAGGAGATCATACATAAATTGTATGTTTTGTCAAAAAAAAAAGAAAAGAAAAAGAAAAGAAAGAAAGAAAGAAAAAGTACACTGATTCAATTTCTTCTGAATATGTATTACCTTTATAGTCAGAAGAGACATAATGTTTTAGAGCAAGTACCATTTCTACAAAATGGGCTACGATTTTAGGGAGGATTTTCACTCTATGGTGATGTCAGGATGCCCCATGCATGGCTTTGTTTTCTTTTCAACAACTGAAGGAAACACACTCCATCCTGGGAGCCAGGTGATACCCAGGAGGCCCCTGGAAGCAGGATGTGCTAATCACCCTTCAGTCCAGGCTGGCTTTCAACTCTCCCCTCCTGGTGACCCCAGCCTGTCTGAAACAAACAACCTGGGACTTTCAGCAGCAGCAGCAGCACGACACTAAGGGCACCAGAAATAGTTCAGCTCACAGACACAAAAGGCTAACAAGAGCAGACACTGGAGGCTAAAATACAAAGGACAGAATGAATACAAGAAACAAAAGTAAGAGTGGAACTGGAAATGTCTGTACAAGAATGGTTCACATCTTCTAAATTAGAACAGTTGCTCATTTTCTGCCATGAGAAAGAATGTATAGGTCGTTCATAAGAAACTTTTAATTAGCAGAAAAAGTGGGGGAAAATAAACCTTAGAAAAGAAAAGGGTTCACTATAGAAGTAGAAACATAAAAGGAAACAGTGGCTTGTTTCGGGAATAAAACAAATCAACTGTGAAAGAATGAAAGCTAATTTCAGTGATGATATGGATGAAATAAATGAAAGGAACTAAAAGACCGGAAGCTTTGTAAGGATAGGGTAAAAGATGATGATAGCATAAAAGAAGTTTTTGTAAAAAAATCAAGGCAACTTAACAGATAAATGGTACTTTCAAGAAGCATAAAAACGATGAGAAGAGACAATAAGGTAACAGCCACAGCACACCACTGAGAGCTAATTTATAAAGTACGAAAAAGTATTTCCAGATTCCAAGGCTGAGAAGTCAGTCCAAGCTTAGAGTGCAGTTACTCACGGTGGCTTTCTTAACTGAGGCACACGGGGCTGACAGGTGGCTATCGGGGTACGAGGGACAAACTGTCCTCCTAGACAGAAGAGCACAAGAGAGATCTCCCCACATAACATGCCACTGATTCACTCCCTCCCAGCCCCGTGGCATTGGGGATTCAGGAGCACATTCAACCCAAAATAAGAACGGGGTTGGGGGGGAGTATCCATTCAACTAGTGATAGCCAGCTTTTATTGAGTGCTTACTCAGTACAAGAATGTCACCTTAATTCATGAAACTCTTTCATCACTATGCGGTCATGCCGCTGTCTTTTTTCTCCTTTGGGGCACAGTAAGGCCCAGGGGTGAGGGGCTCCCCGGTGCTGGCCATCTGGGAAGGCATGGCGCTGAGTTGCAGCAGGAATCACCTATCTGTCTTCAGATCCTGGGTTCTTGACCCAGCGGAGGGTCAATGAAATGCGAATCACAAAGATACATTCTGTGATTCTAATGAAGAAGGAGAAGGAAGCAGAAAGACAGAAGACCAAGATGATGATGGCATTCACAAAAGAAGCCCAAATGGCCCTGGTCACGGATGCCTAGCGCAGAAGGCAGAGGCCTGGGCTCTATTTCCCCTAAAGCAGAGCGTGTGGCTTTGTGTCTTCTACAAAGAATATTGGCGCCCCACTCCTGCCAATCCCTGGGCCACTGTGCCCTTGCAGCAGTGTTAGCTGCTCAAATATTTGTGGAGAAGGCTAGCAGACAACGATCTTTACCTACTGAAGGGGAAGGGGAGGTTTGGGAATAGCACAGAATTATAGGAAAATATCCTATTCTCATTGACAAAGCCTTTCCTTGCAGAGGGCTGAACTATTTAAGCTTCGTGCGTCACTGTCCCTTTCATTAAACCCCAAACCTTCGCCACTCTTTCTGTTTGCCAAAATACCTTGATCAGATTAATGCCAGAAGCTAAATCATTAACTTCTTGTGTCGTGTTTATGGCACATGGTTATTTTTTGAGCAATCTTGTTTAATATAGACCAAGGAGGCATTGGGAAGAAAAGAAAGAGAGGATGGAGCAAAAAATAATAATAATTTTGAAGGGAAACATTCAATAGCAATATCAAAAGTTCAATGGCAAAGTCAAATTGCATGGATCAAAGATGAGCAGCTTTCAATACAATCAGAAAAGAAATTCAGCTAGTTGTTCAGTATCTTATACGTCATAGGAGCCAACAACTTCCTGTACACATTCTGTCTGGGGTAATGGAAGCACTTAACTCTGAACTTTTATTGCACATTCCAGGAAGGCTTTTGAAGAAACTGCAAGGGCTGTCTTGGAATTCTCAGCACTGAAGTGTATAAAGGACATTATTATCCTGACTAGCTAGCAGGTCAGTAAGATGCCACAAAACACCATAGTCATCTACTTGGTCATAAAATCTCAAACTAGTACACGATCCTGGGAAGAAATGGAGAGCATGCGGAGGTTGTGGTTAACTTTGATTTTAATGCTTAGTTTTTCTTTGAAATTAAATCATAATGGAATTTCTGGGAAGGATATTGGTGGAAAAAGATCTTTCTGTACCTCAATGCAAAGAGTAACTTAAAAAAAAAAAAGACATGGTACCAAACTCTGTCTTTGGTGAAACGAAGAAATCTCTCAAACTCTAAACTGAAAAGGAAAAGAGAGGAAGGTGGATTCTGGGAGGGGAAGGGGTCATGGGGGTGGAGCTTGGGGGGGGGGGAGCTTTTCCTGATTATGAGCCTTGTGTGAAGAGAACAGGACTCTGGTGTTGGAGGCTAGATGACATGGTTTTCCAGAAATCATGGTTTTCGCAGAACCGTGGAAAAGTTCCTTCAGTTCTGTTCTCCCTTTCTCATTGGAATGTTCTGGAACTATGAGGCAAGTTGTCTCTGGGTCTAATTCCCAAGGAAATCAATCCTAGTTATTTTCCTTGAGAGGCTGACAGAAAAGAAGTGGGAGCTTTCTCCTCCCGTCGTTCCTGGCTCAGTAAGCAGCTGATTAAGCATCCAGCAGCCAAGCGTGGTCTTTAGCCTTGCTCCCAAATGAGAGCAGAAGGAACATAATTTCTCTGGGAAAATCTTCACTGTCAATTACCTCTTGCCTCCTGCAGAGACTAGCCAGACACTCGGCACTGCCAATATGTAAAGGTGGCATCTTTAAGTGCCGTGCAAGTGTCCCCGGAGTCACTCATAATCCTTCCTTTAGACGGGAAAACAGCCCCCCAAATCATATTACCTTTTTTTTTATTATTATTGAAGAATCCTTTGACCTTTCTCTAACAGCTTCTCCTTCGAAGATTTCTCTTCATTGAAGCCATCCTTTACCCTGGCCTTCCAAATAAGGGCCTGCAGGTGTTTCTGTAGTCTCTTGCCATGTTACTTCTGGTCTCTCAAGGAAAACCTGAGCTCAGTCTAGGAAGGACTTAGCAATTGATAATGGCTGTGAGCATGCTCAGTGTTCATGGCCTGTTTAGGTTCTGCTTCCACTGTGCTTATGTTAGGAATTTGTGTGTGTGTGTGTGTGTGTGTAATGTGCCGGTACTGGGGTTTGAACTCAGGGCCTTATGCTCTTCTCACTTGGCTTTTGCACTTAGAGAGGCACTCTACCTTTGAGCTACATGTCTATTTCTGGCTTTTTCTGTTGGCTAATCAGAGACTTTTAAGAGACTCGCCAACTTTTCTGCACAGGGTGACTCCAGACAGCAATCTTCAGCTCTTAGCCTCCAAGAAACTAGGATTGCAGGCGTGAGCCACCTGCATCTTCATTATTTAACAGGCAAGCTTTGACACTACTGCGTGAAGTAGGAATACAGAAGGTATTTGCAAAGTATCAGAGCATTTGGAAGATATTTTATTTCCTGTAATAGGAGAAGTCAAATCTCAATGTTCAGAGGGAATGAGGGACGTATGGACAACTCTGTTGAGATCTGCATCTCTACTTTGTTTAAAAGATGCATGTGAGGCTGGTGCTGGTGGCTCATGCCTCTAATCCCAGCTACTCAGAAGGCTGAAATGTGAGATTTGTGGTTTGAAGCCAGCTCAGGCAGGAAAGTCCGTGAGTCTCTCATCTTCAATTAGACACCAGAAAGCTGGCACGTGAAGCTGTAGTTTAAGTGGCAGAGCTGTAGCTTTGAGCAAAAGAGCCACCCAGGCCTCCAATTCAAGTCCCAGGACTGGCGCTCCCACACACAAAAATGCTTGTGGGAAGAGACAACTGCTGTGGTCCCTTGTGTGTCCCTTCCCGTCCTTGTGGTGCAGCAGCCAGCCCTCCAGGTCCTGATTGTTCTTTACCCCTCTACTGCTCGGAGCCTTGTCTGTAGCAAGGCGCCTTCAGAGATGAGGACGAATGCCCCAGATCTGTCGCTAACGGCCACCAGGGACAGCACAACAATGGGATACTTGGCTGAAGAACTGAGAAGGGAGAGAACACAGGAAAGTGGGGGTGGGGGGCGGGCGCAGGGGATCCAGAGCTCATTGCCAGCTTCTGAATCCTGAGGTCCTCTTCAGAACAAGCTTATTTAATTTCTTCAGTACAGGGGAGGTGACTACAGACCTGTGCAGAGACTAGGGAATCAACCTCTCTGTGAAGTTACAATCATCCACAGGAGATATAGTTTGCATACAAGTGATCATTGACTTCTTAATCCTAGGAAGTGGAGAAAAGTAGAAAACACTCCAACATTAATAGAGACTTTCATCCTATCTCCAAGTTCTCAGACTTGGGGAGCCAAAACAGCTCACACCTCGGGTAGGAAGTTGGATCTCTGTTTGACCTTGACTGTTTCATCTTTCCAGGGCCCAGCTCTTGGTCTGTGTGCTGTTGGAGATCTCTGAACCCTTTTCATTTCTCCCAGCTTGGCTCCAGAGTTCCCTACAAGATTGAAGGCACGCCTACTCCTGCTTACTCTCAAACCAATGGCTCCAGAAGCTGCCAAGCCCCTTCTCTTGTTTGTGGGTGCCCATGAAGGCCTGGGGCCCCATCCAAAGTGTCCATGACCCTCAGCCAACATGCTGTCCCTGGGTGATGGACTCTTTTAACTCCACCCCAGAGCCCTCATGGCTCTTGTTGGGGTTTGTGAAATAGTAGTAGGCTTGTTGATTCATTTGAAGGAAGAGTAAACATCTCTCAGCCCAGAGAGAATTTCTGATGATTTGGAAATATCCCCATGTAAGCTCATGACTTAGGCCCTAGAATGGTTGCTTACATCATGTCATACGGATGGAGAATCAGAGTCTTCCTTTCGATGCCATGCACTGGCTGATGTTGAATGTTCTTTCCTGAGGCTGTAGAATACACTGCTAGACGGAGTGAGCAGGACTGGCTTTGACTAGTGTCATCGAGGACATGGGACTTTTGAGTGTAATGCCAGGATGGTGCTGGGACTAATACAAGATCTGCACATTGTGCCTGAAACTTCAGGTCATGAGGCCTCCATCCGGGGCTTTGAATTTGCTCAAGAATCTGACTCTTGTCAACTGGACTTCACTGTACCGACTGTCTCCCAAGACAACACATGTCACCGAAGAAATAAGAGAAGGGAGACAATGAGGACACATAGCAGGAAGTTTTTAATATAAAAGCTTTATCTTCCTTTGATAAACTTGGAGATGAGAATTATTTCATTGTTATCACTTTTTAATAAATTTCTAAATAGTGAGGGGAACAAAAAAACCTCATGAAAATGTACTTAAAAGATCTGATGCAAAAACAACAACAAAGAGTGAAAAGAAAGGGAAGGTATTAGAGAAAATGTGTATCAACCTGGTAAAAGCAACTTTCAGAAATAAAATTAAATATGAATAGTAGTGGTTGCTAATTTTTGTTTTTTAACATTTATGCTTTATATTCTTAAGTTGTCTATAACAATCAGATTGCCTTTTATATTTAGAAAATGACTTATTGATTACAGTTTAAAAATGAAGAAGAGGTCAAATTGTGAAGGATCATGGTAAGAAATGCTAAGATTTCTTGTGAGAGACAATGACAATCCAATGGTATTTATTCATGCATTTATTTGGTGCTGGTACCAGAGCTGAAACTTACTCAAAATTGGTGTTCTACTACTTGAGCCACACCTCCACTTCCATCTTTTTACTGGTTGTTGGAGTTAAATCTCATGGACTTTCTTGCTCAGACTGGGTTCAAACCATGATCTTCAGATCTCAGCCTCCTGAGTAGCTGGGATTATAGGCGTAAACCACTGAAGCCTGGCTTCCAATGGTGGTTTTTTTTTTTTAAGCCAAAAAGTACCTTAGACTAGATTAGATTTTCAAAGAGTCCCAGAAGTAAATTGAGGAGCTATTTCTCTAAGTTGGAATATTCCATTTCTGACATTGATCTTTGCTTTTGAATCCAAAAGTCTTAAAAGTTCAAGATCCCTGACAAGTGACTTAAGATTTTAAGGACTAGGCCAAGTGTCAGATTGCCAGATATTGTAATGTAGGTGATGACATTTTCTCCTCTTACTCCAGTACCCTGCCCTTTTCCTCATCCAACTCAGTTAAAGGTCAGCTAGAGTCTGGGAGTTTGTCGCCTTTCATTGCCTCTCAATTTCTGGTAATCTGAGGGTGTCTGAGCTGACAGCCCTTTGTGCTTAAGGCCTGAGACTTGTGAGTTTGACTTTATACAATAGGTTGTGCTGAAATATCTATTCGCCAAACAACGGAGCACCCAAATTTATCCAAGAAACACTACTTTCCCTCAAATCCCCACATAGATCCAAAGACATTAATTGTTGGGGACTTTAACACACCACTTTCCCGCTAGATAGATCAACTCGGCAAAAACAACAGAGAAACCACAGATCTAAACAACTGCATAGATCAACTAGCTTTAACAGACATCTACTGAATATTTGACCCAGCAGCATCAGAATACACGTTTTTCTCAGCAGCACATGCAACATTTTCCAAAATAGACCACATTTTAGGCCACAAAGCAAACTTGTCCAAATTCAGAAACATTGAAGTTATACCTTGCATTCTCTCAGACCATAAGGGAATAAAATTAGAAATCAACACCAAAAGCCACCAAAGAAAATCCTCTAACACATGGAGGCTGAACTACACACTGCTGAATCACGAGTGGGTCATGGAAGAGATTAGATGTTTGTGATATTCAACAAAAATGAACACACAAATTATCAGCTCCTCTGGGACACAGCAAAGGCAGTACTCAGGCGCAAGTTTATAGCTCTGAGTTCTTACATCAACAAACTGGAGATATCTCAAACCAACAATTTAATGAGACATCTGAACCTTCTTGAAAAAGAGCAGCAAGATAAACCCCAATCCAGTAGACAGAAAGAAATAATTAAAATTAAATCAGAATTAAATGAATTAGAATCCCCAAAAAACCATAGAAAGAATCAACAAAACAAAGAGTTGGTTCTTCAAAAAAATAAAATTGACAAACCCTTAGCAAATCTTATCAGAAAAAGAAGAGAACACACCCAAATAAATAAACTCAGAGATGAGAATGGAAACATCAACACAGAAACAACCAAGATTCAGAACATTATAAGGGAATACTTCTCAAAACTTTATGCTAATAAGTTTGAGAACTTGGCAGAAATGGACTTTTTCCTAGCAAACATTGACATGCCAAAACTAAATCAAGATGAGTTAAACCATTTTAACAGGCCCATATCAAGCATTGAAATAGAAACAGCAATAAGAGCCCTCCTATCTAAGAAAAGCCCAGGACCAGATGGCTTTACAGTGGAATTCTACAAGGCCTTCAAAGCAGAGCTCACACCAATACTCCTCCAACTCTTCAATGAAATTGAAAGAGAAAGTTCACTACCGTACTCATTCTATGAAGCCATCATAACCTTCATCCCAAAAACATGCAGGGACTCATCAAAGAAAGAGGACTATAGACCCATTTCTTTGATGAACATTGATGCAAAACTTCTCAACAAAATTCTGGCCAATCGACTTCAACAATTCATCCAAAAAATCATACACCACGATCAAACAGGATTCATTTCAGGGATGCAAAGCTGGTTCAATATACACAAATCAATTAATATAATTCATCACATCAACAGGAGCAAGGATAAGAACCACATGGTTATCTCAACAGATGCAGAAAAAGCATTTGACAAAATCCAACACTCCTTTATGATGAAGGTTCTGAAAAAATTAGGAATCCATGGAACATTCCTCAATACAATAAAGGCTGTATATGACAAACCTACAGCCAGCATTATACTTAATGGTGAAAAAGTAAAACCATTTCCTCTTAACTCAGGAATGAGACAAAGGTGTCCACTCTCTCCGCTTCTCTTCAATCTAGTATTAGAATGCCTAGCTACAGCAATAAGACAAGATGCAAACATAAAGGGGATGCACATAGGGAAAGAAGAAGTAAAATTCTCCCTCTTTGCAGATGACATGATCTTGTATTTAAAGAATCCCATAGACTCCACTCCCAAATTACTCAAGCTGATTCAAAACTTTGGCAAAGTAGCAGGGTATAAAATTAACCCTCAAAAATCAATGGCTTTTCTGCATGCCAACAATGAGAAAAGTGTGGCTGAAATTAGAAAAGCAACTCTGTTCTAAATAGTCCCACAAAAAATAAAATACCTAGGAATTAACTTAACCAAAGAAGTGAAGGACCTCTATGATGAAAACTTTAAAAACTTGAAAAAGGAAATCAAAACAGAACTTAAAAAGTGGCAAAAACTCCCATGCTCCTGGATTGGAAAGATCAACATCATGAAAATGGCAATACTTCCCAAGGCTATCTACAAATTCAATGTGATACCTATCAATATTCCAACCTCATCTTCAAGGAAATAGAAGATGCAATAAAAAAATTCATATGAAACAATGAAAGACCCCAAAGAGCTAAAACGATCCTCAACAGAAAGAACAGTGCTGGAAGAATATCAATACCAAATTTCAAACTTAACTACAAAGCCATAGTAGTCAAAACAGCTTGATATTGGCACAAGAACAGACCTCAGGAACAATGGAATACAATTGAAAACCCAGAAATGAACCTACAGACCTATAGCCATCTAATCTTCGATAAGGGAGCTAAAAAAAAATAGAATAGAAGAAAGACAGCCTCTTCAGTAAATGGTGCTGGCAAGATTGGTTAAATACTTGTAGAAAACTAAAGCTAAGTCCTTATATATCACCATGCACCAGAATCAACTCCAAATGGATCAAAGACCTCAGAGTCAAAGCAGACACTCTGAAACCATTACAGGATGGAATAGGAGAAACCCTAGGTCTCCTTGGCACAGGCTGAAATTTTCTTAATAGAGACCCAGAAACACAACAAATCAAAGAAAGGTTGGACAAATGGGATTGCATGAAATTGTAGAGCCTCTGCATGGCAAAGGACATAGCTAGCAAGATCAATAGAAAGCCCACGGATTGGGAGAAGTGAAGACTAGCCATATAACAGACAAGGGTCTCATATCTAAAATATACCTGGAACTCAAAAAATTAAATCCCCCAACAACAATCTTCAAAGGAACAACTGCCCAATAAATATTGGGCTAAAGACTTAAAGAGAAACTTCTCTGAAGAGGAAAGAAGGATGGAATAGACACATGAAGAAATGCTCAACCTCCCTAGCAATAAAAGAAATGCAAATCAAAACAACATTGAGATACCACCTCCCCCCAGTTAGAATGGCTATAATCAAGAACTCTAATAACAACAGATGCTGGAGGGGACCTTACTGCATTGTTGGTGGGAGCGTAAACTTGTTCAACCACTTTGGAAAGCAGTATGGAGGTTCCTCAAAAGACTCCACATAGAGCTCCCCTATAACCCAGCAATCCCACTTTTGGGCATTTACCCAAATGTTCACAAACAAGACCACACTAAAGCTACCAGCATGACTATGTTTAGTGCAGCCTTACTTACCATAGCTAAGATATGGAACCAACCCAGATGCCCCTCAGTAGATGAATGGATCAAGAAAATGTGGTATATATACACAATGGAATTCTATGCCTCCATCAGAAAGAATGACATTGTCCCATTTTTTTAGGAAATGGAAAGACTTGGAAAAAATTATATTAAGTGAAGTAAGCCAGGCCCAAAGAACTTAGGTCCCATGGTTTCCCTTATTTGTAATAACTAGTATATGTCTGAGTCAAGCAGAAAAGGTCAGATAAGTTGATGTTAGGGAAATGAACCCTAAGATATGTATTTAAATGTTTTTTTTTCTTTCAGGTGATTGTTTCTAGCACATTTTTAAGATTATTTCTTTGTTGCTTTGTATGTCTCTCCCCCACGGTATAACCCCTGTTTTCACTGTATTTGATGTTGGTATAATTTGTGGAGGGGAAAGGAAAAATAAATCATTTAAATAGGGATACAGGTGGATCCATTGCAACAATGAGAGGTACAAGTTCTTATGTCGAAAACTAACTTTACAACTTTGGTAAGGCAAGGGAGGAGGGTTGGGTAGTGGTGGGGGGGGAGGATGGGATGGGAAGGGGAAACAAAGGAGGAGACTACAATGCTTGATAAGAAATGTGCTCATCTGGCCCATGTCATTTTAAGCCTTCTGTACAGTATTTTCACAATAAAAAAATAAAAATAAATAAAAAAACAGTAGGTTGTGCTGAGTTTCCTACTACTATGGTGCAATGAGGAATTATGTACGCAGAGAAGCAGGATATGATTCTGTTTATTCTCCCTCCTCCTCTTCCTCCTCCTCCTCCTCCTCTTCCTCCTCCTTTTATTTTTATTTATTTTTTGGGGGGGGGTCCGGTCATTGGGCCTGAACTCTGGGCCTGAACGCTGTCCCTCAGCTCTTCAGCTCAAGGCTAGTGCTCTACCACTTGAGCCACAGCACCACTTTCATCTTTTTTCTTTTTGCTTATGTGGTGCTGAGGAATCGAACCCAGGGCCTCAGGCATGCAAGGCAAGCGCTCTACCACTGAGCCAACTTCCCAGCCCTTCCTCCTCCTTTTATGTTATTATTATTTGGTGCTGGCACTGGAGCTCTAACTCAGGGCCTTGTGTTCTTGCTTGACTTTTGCTCATGGTTGGTGTTCTACCATTTGAGCCACAGCTCTACTTCCAACTTTTTGTTGGTTAATTGGTGAAAATTGTCTCATGGACTTTTCTTCTGGGCTTGTTTTGATCCTCAGAACTTAACCTTCTGCCTAGCTAGGATTACAGGTCTGAGCCATCGGTACCCAGTCTCCATTTATTTTTATCTCTAGATACATTTATTAGAGTTTTGGACTTTATAATTTCTGTCATCCTGTCCTGCAGATCAGATTTGAGTACAAAGAAAATAGAAGGACTTCAAGGTGTGTACTTAGGAGTGTGAATCGCAAGTGAACCCCAGGATATGAAAAGTCATTCTTTCTTCCTAATTGTCCTCAATTTCATTTAGGCATAAATTGAGGAAAGGCGTTTGATAAGATAGCATGCTCTTGGCTACCATGAAACTAGGAATCATGAACTTTCCCTGAGGGAGCTACTGATTGGTACTGGGCTTGAACTCTAGGTCAAGGGCGCTGTCCCCTAGCTTTTTTGCTCAAGGCTGGTACTCTACCACATGAGCCACACCTCTACTTCCAGGTTTCTACTGGTTACCTGGAGAGAAGAGTCTTGTGGATTTTTTTCTAGAAGTAGACTTATCCCTGCTTCTGGGTGTCTGCTATGGAACTGCATGGTTCTTTTTATTATTATTATTATTTTATTGGTAGTGGGTCTTGAATTCTGGGACTGGGCACTGTCCCTCAGCTCTTCAGCTCAAGGCTAGAGCTCTACCAATTGAGCCAAGCACCACTTCCGGTTTTCTGGTGGTTAATTGGACATAAGAGTCTCACAGACTTTGTTGCCTGGGCTGGCTTTGAACCACGATCCTCAGATATTAGCCTCCTGAGTAGCTAGGACTATATGAGTGAGACACTGGTACCTGGTTGCTGCATGGTCCTTTGCTATTCTGTTTCCAGCAAGCACTGTCTGAAAGAGATTTCCAGTTTGCTTCTTGCATGCCGTGTTGCTGCCATCTTACTAAAACATGAAGCCATTTAAACCCCATGGATGTTATTTCTTTCCGTGGAGCAGCTGCCCAGAGCTTCCAGGTGCGCATGGAGGCTATGTATGCAAATTACAGTGAAAAACAGAGCAATCATCTGGTGGGTTTGATCTTTATAGACTGCCAGTGTAAATAATTTAGAGGCAAAACCAGTGCAACGTCTTTCACTTGGCCAGAGAAATGCAGCAAATCGCTTCAGTTCCTTTACTTGATTTGTGTAATTTCAGCCATCGTGATCGACTTAATAGCCACATTCACAAGCGAATGAAGTAAATGCCAGTTTACAATGAGAACTAATTTGTGCCCGTGGGAAGATCTGTGTATGAAACCAAATACTTGATTTAGAAGATTTGCTTAGAATATTCTGAGCAAGAGCAGTCAATTGTTTCTATCAATCCCAGCTATGGGAATTAAACCACCCAGAGATAGATCCAGGATTGGACTGCAGAGAACATAACTCGGGAGCCCGGCTGTGAGTTTCCTAAATGCCCAGATGGTAAGTAGTGGCTTTGGTTTATGAGAGCACGAGCACAGTCCAGCATTTGAGAGAAATGAATCTGACATTTTATAGCAGAGATGGAGGGCAGTGGGAACAACAGGTGGGAGACTGTGGTGGTCCTGCTGAAAGAGAAACTGGTCTGGGCACATAACAAGACACGGGGTCTCATTCAGTTACCTATCACTGATGTAAAATAAGACAACATCATATTAACAAACAAGACAAACAAAAACCTGCCTAAAATCTTAAAATACACTCATTTTCTTTCTGTCTTTTCCTTTCTTCCTTCCTTCCTTCTTCCTTCCTTCCTTCCTTTTTCCTCTTTCTTCATTCCTTCTTTCTTTTCTTTCTTTTTTCTTTCCTTCCCTTCCTTCTTCCTTTCCTCCCTCCCTCCCTTCCTTCTTCCCTCCCTCCCATCTTCTCTCCCTTCCTCCCTCCCTTCCTTCCTTCTTTCTTTCCTTCCTTCCTTTCTTCCTTCCTTCCTTCCTTCCTTCCTTCCTTCCTTCCCTCCCTCCCTCCCTCCCTCCTTCCCTCCCTCCCTCCCTCCTTCCTTCCTTCCTTCCTTTTAAGCTCTTTGCTTTCTTTTTCTATCATCACAGGCTGCCTTGATAGCATAGACATGTTATCAATTCCATCTTTCTTTTTATGAAAGAATGTTAATTGGTTGACAAGTATTACCTTGAAGATGAGGAAATTCAGTTTGCCCCTTTATCCCACAAAAAGCCTGGTACAGTGCTTTAGATGGGGAAAAGGGCAGAAAATCTGCTACATTGACTTGAGCTGAAGGCAGAGTCTTCCCATGCTGCCATTGGTCAACTATGTCAATGAGAAAGGGTCGGTATGAGGTTAGTGGGAGGTGCTGAATTTAGAGAAGGACAACTCACCACGTGGGAATTTACTTTGAAATGGACAAAGCTAAGAAAGAGGATGGAATATTTGTTGGCTGAAGGTTGAAGACATGCTTAAGAGAAAAGACCTGTGGAAACTCAGATTTGCTTGACAGAAGGGAAATCAATAAAGGAGAAGAGAGCAAAGTACAAACAAGGCAGAAGAAGGAAAAACCCATTGGGTGAAAAAAAATCCAACAAAGTGGGAATATAAGTAAGGTCATTAATTCAAAGGGAAAAACAAGTAAATGCCATTGTTATTGGCTTGAAAAAAAAACTTGGCCAATAAACATTATCCATAGAAATGAAACAAAAAATAATATTATGCATAAGTCAGAAAATGGGCAATTTCAGACACAGAAAATTGACTGTACAGCACATTGTGTGTGGTTTCTGAGGCAGCACATTTTCCTTTCAATAACTGCTAAATTTAAATAAAGAACAGCTTTTTTTTTTTCCTTTCCAAACCTAGACAGTGGAAGGCACAGAGATGGGTAATTTGAAAAGTAATCACATACTTATAATTGAAGTCTTATTATAAGCATAAAACCGCTCCACATTGTTCTAAAATGTAAACCCTTTTTGTCTTTTTCTACTTTTAAATTTCACAGTGAGGGAGGTCGGAAGTTACCCCTGCTTTTTAAAAAAAATTATTATTATTATAAAGGTGATATACAGAGATGTTACAGTGACATAAGTCAGGTGATGAGTACATTTCTTTTTGGACAATGTCACCCCTTCCCTTGCTCTCTCCCATTTTTTCCTTCCCATCTCCCCCTACAAGTTATAGAGTTCATTTTCCAGAGTGTCTAGTGAGTACCACTGTGACATTTGTTCACCCTTTTTCCCTCCATTTCTGTGCTTCCCTTATATTCTCAAAGACACATAAAAGAACAAACAGAACAAAAAATATTATTTTGATAGATGCACACATAAACATTAAGCCTTTCTGTTCCTCTCCTAAGAATATCCTCCTTTGGTTTCACTGCACGGGACTGCCTAGAAACCTGTATAATTTATTATGTCCTTGTGTATTTTAGATCAAGATTCCATATAGGAGGAAAACATGGGTCTTTTGTGCCTCTGAGCTTGGCTTACTTCACTTCACATGATTTGTCCTAGGTCCAAATGATATACTATTATTCTTTCTAACGTCAACGCTGGTTTCTACTCTTAGTATCACCACTAAGGTACAGGAAGAAAGTTGGTTCAGGTCCTCTGTACCCCATTTTCTGACCTTGAAATAAAGGGGTGATTGGAGGATTTCAATCCTCCCTTCTGGAACTCAATCTTTGGGATGGTTGTTTGGGGGTGCCAGCTGAATAACATATAGGTTTTATTGATTAAATTATCTGACAAGTAGGAAAGAGTCCTTAAAAGCTGATTTCCTAGGAAAAAAAATATGTATAGAGATTCATTGCCAGAACTATATAACATGGGAATTGTGGGCTTCACAGTTGCAGGAATGGTTTTCTATTTAAAACACAAGCTTGGCATTTTCCATTTGGTTGGGGTTTTCTCCCTAACACTGAAGATGGCCATTTGCCAATGCATTTTCTCTCCCTACAGCTCCGGGTGAGAGCTGCCTTTGTGTGACAGATTGATCTGGGGGCCCAAAGCAGCTAGGCCACACTCCTTCCTAGAAGACAGATGGAGCTGGATGAATTAAACAGAGGAGGACCTTGACAAAAGAGGGAAATTAATGTGGACGGGACCTGTGGAGACAGTAGAATTAAAGAGTCTAACAGCAGGGGGTCTAGTCTGCAGTTGTCTTGCTAGGGAAGGGTCCTTTACAATGTACAGCATTCTTTCTTCTTCCATAGCAATCTCTGTTTTAAGTGATTTTTTTCTTGCCTTTCCTCTCCTCAAATTTCCCCCACCTCCCTTTCCTCTCTCCCTCCATCTCCTTTTCTTTCTCTTCCTCCTCCATCTTTAACTTTTCATGATTAGATTAGTTTGTCTACCTGCTCAGAACAAGGGAAGAATAATGAGTTGAAAAGAATGCAAAGGAAACTCAGGAAACGTTAAGTGTGTAACTGAACACACTTTGCCCTAACCGGAGTCCTTTCAGCTCCTTATAGACCTTGAGCTGAAAGAGTTCTGAACTCTTCAGAATCCCAGACAATGAATCCCTGCTGAGGAGGGAGGAGGAGGTATAGGAGGAGATGTGTGTGTGTGTGTGTGTGTGTGTGTGAGAGAGAGAGAGAGAGAGAGAGAGAGAGAGAATGCACTCGCTCACGCGTGTGCTCACACAAATTATCTAAGGCTCTGAGGAGTGAGTTCCCATGTAGACTGATGGCAAGGCCAAATTGGGGGTGGGGTGGAAAAAGGGACAGGAAGAGACAGGAGGGACAAAGAGGGAGCACACAGGTACCCTGAAGGAGGCAGCCTGTCTGAACTGAACATATGTTTTCAGTGGACCAGTTGACAAGTTCACATTCCCAGGATGAGAAATCTGGAGGTAAAGTCTGAAGCAGGCCGTTCTGCCTCTGAGTCTTGGTTGCTTAAAATAATATGGGCACATGTATACTTTTCTCAGAGTTATTTTGGGAAAGGCATTAAATAGCTCTTTTTTCATTTTAGTGCTTAGGAAATGGTGTGATATTGCGACACCTTTAAGCAGGTAATCTGACATCTGTAAAATGGGGACAATAATAGAGGGGTTTGTGAGGATTGAAAGAGACAACACAGATTGGCATTAAAACATGCAAATCAGGTGGCTGATAAGGAGACTGAGATCTGAGGATCGTGGTTTGAAGCCAGTCTGGTGTGAGAAAGGCAGGTTTTTTGTTTTTTACTACCAAAGTAGGTGGCTTCCTATCTGACACTCTTGTGAGAATAACTTTCCTGAAAGTTGTTGCTTTGGCTGGAGTGCTTGGCCTTTGCTGATTACCTTTTGGTTTCATCCTTTTCCTGCTCCATCTTAATGAACACATCCTCTTACAGGCTCCTTGCAACTGAGTCACATCCTCTTCCTGTTCATTAAGACATCCATCCCAGACAGGAGCCTGATCTCTGCCAATGGGAGCAGAGGGGCGGGGCCTGCTGGGCTAGGGATAAAAGGGGAAGCAGTGCTCTTGCTCCCTGAGTCTGGTTACTGGCTTTTGCCTGACAGCACACCTTGCTGCAGGAGTAAATTTTAGCCTTTTGGGTTGATGTCTTTATTCCTATGCAACACCCTCACATTCCTAAAGCATATCTAACACTGGGCAGGAAAGTCCATGAGACTCTTACCTCCAATTAACCACCAGAAAGCCATGAGAGCACCAGCCCAGAAAACCAGTCTTGTACAGCAAAAGGAATTTACTGTCAGGAGTGGCTGACAGGCCAGCTTTCAGGGATAGAGCAGCAGCCTGTCCCTGTACAGGGCCAGGAAGCCGAAGGCAGGGCAGGGGGCCTGGGGGAAGGCAGGAAGTACTCCCCAGCTGGAGCTGGTCATTAGGAGAGTAGGTATCCAGGGCAGATCAGAGCAGTGATCAGACTTGGGTGGACAGCATTCTGCTGATGCGGCTGGAGGCTAGACACACATGTAGTTTCAGGACTGGGGTGGGGGCCAACAGTTGTGGCCAGGCCTGGCCTGATCACCTGATTCTGGGAAACGGGCAGAGGACCTAAGATAGAGACAGTCAGACCAAAATGGGGGAAGACACACTAACAAGCCAGAATTGGAGCTGTGGCTCAAGAGGCAGACTGCTAGCTTTGAACACAAAAACTCAAGGACAGCACTCAGGTCCTGGCACCAGAAAGAAAGAGAGGTGGGAGGGAGAGGGAGAGAGAGGGAGAAAGGAAGGAAGGAAAGAAAAGAAAGGAAGGAAGGAAGGAAGGAAGGAAGGAAGGAAGGAAGGAAGGAAGGAAGGCAGAAAGAAAGAAAGATTGATTTTTGAAGTGGTACAGCCAATAATCAGTTATTGAAACTTCTAAAAATTAGCATGATGATTGGACTGGTAAGGAGAAAAGGAGAAAGTGAAGCAGGAGGAGCGTGAAGGCAGGGAGGGTGCCATGTTGACTAGATGCTGACATGGAGCTGCTCTCAGCTAGATGATGACAAAGGACAGACTGGCCCACAGCCCAGCAGCTCAGCAGGCACGAAGAGCACAGTGTGCGTGACTGAATGTATGCTAAGGGTTTGGGGGTTTTCAGGATACTCTCTGAGCAGTAATGAGTGTCAAGGAAAATGCCCTGTATCTCTGCACCTGGTTCACGTGGGCCAGGACATTTTTTAAAGCAGCACAATCAGGGAAGAGCTATGCTTGTTAGGTTGGGATGGAGATGTTGAAATTTCCACATAAGGAGAGCTATACAAGACCAAGAAGAGATTAGAAGATTATTCAGAGAATACAGTGTGGAAATTTGAGACACAAAGACTGTAGATTATGAAGTGGATTTTAGATTATGAGCTGTGTGAAGTTCGCTTTTATAAAGGAGTCAGATTTACAACGATGTGAACATGCACATTCAGGGTGATTAATCAAATCACATACTAGTGATTAGTTCTAATCAGAGTTTCTATGTCAGGATTTGTGTTTCCTTGCATTTGTGGTAATGCAAGGTAGCACTGAGTAGGAAAGGCACAATTTCATCAGAGGCCCATGGATCTTTGTAGGTCATTCTTAGACTCAGCAAATGCACAGTAGATAAAGTGAATGTCAAAGGAAGAGAGTCATGCATTTATACCCACAGGTATGGCATGGGCATGCACAGGGTCAAAGAAATTGGAGACATCTTATTGGTTGAGTGTTAGGATATGTTTGTCTTTCTTTTAATTATAACAGCAATTAAACAGCATTGGAAATGGTATCAAAGCTCAGGATTGTAAGCCTACAAAAGTGAAGACTGACAAGGAATACCATATTTGTATTATATATTTTCTGTCATATTAAAGTACATTATGTCTTCATGTAGCATTTATTTATTTATTTATTTATGGTCATGAGGCCTGAACTCTGGGCCTGGGCGCTGTCCCTCAGCTCTTTAGCTCAAGGCGAGCACTCTACCACTTGAGCCACAGTGCCACTTTTGGTTTTCTGGTAGTTAGTTGGAGATGAGTTTCCTGCCCAGGCTGGCTTTGCACCCTGATCCTCAGATCTCAGCCTCCTGAGTAACATGAGACATTGGTGTCTGGCTAAATTTTAGTTTTTGATATAGTTGCCCATAAAGACTAAAAAATAGCATGCTTCATGAACTCATATGCATTTATTCTTAAATATTTAAAAGGAATTTTAAATCACAAACCACCTTTTCCATCCAGATTTTCTGTTTGAATTTCCTTTGTCAGCTCAACAGATAGAACACTAAGAAGGGAAAAGAATATTCATCTTAATAAAGACAGAGGAAAATCTGTCTTCATTGTTGGTGTTGCGTGCACTTAATGTCTTGCACTTTTCAGATGGGAAAGTTTTCTAAGAAGATCACAATCTGTACATCTATTTTGTTCTGCTTCCTTCCTTTTTGGGAGAGCTCTTCTATTCCTACAGCATAGACTATTACCTTTCTGCAGTGACCCTGAAAATTTAATTATCTGCTTAAAACCCCTATCTCTCTGCCCAGCAGCCCATCTCTACCTGACACTCAGATGTATCAACTAAGATGGGCTCTCTCTCTCTCTCTTTCTCTGTCTCTGTCTGTCTGTCTGTCTATCTGCCTGTCTGTCTGTCTGTCTCTCTCTTTCTGTGAGTTAAACATGGAAAAGACAAAAATAGAAAAGCTCATTAATTGATGTAAGCAAAACATGTCAGAGTGAGAGAACAAAGTATAACAGTGTTGATTTCTAGGAAGTTGACCCTGAGTTGTCTTTCATTAAGTAGCTCTAGTGCTGATCATCTCTTGGCTCATGCAAGTATTATGAAATACTCAACTGACTTATACATTTATTATTAATGAATGATAATATTAGTAATAGACTTGAACCAGACTCAACCACTTCACTTGGCAATGTAAGCTAATAAACTCTACGTTCAGATAAACAAGGGAGAAAAAAGCAATAAAAACAACTTGCCAGAGGGCCCATTTCCCATTTGGCATGAGAGAGTTCTTAATTTGTTTTCCATGCCTTTACTCATTTTCTCATTTATTGCAACAGTTTCTGGCATGGGAAGTAAACAAGTTTAGTTGTAAAATTGTAATTAAATTGTTCCTCAAGTTCAGACACCAAAGAATTGTTCTTACTTAGATTCAGTGCAAATATTTAATGGTGTGGTAACTGGGAGTGAAATCTTCCTAATTTGTTCAGAAGAATACAATGAACTTGATCTGGAAAATTCTGAAATGGGAAAGGGAAATGTAGTCTTGCTAAAGTATGTCTCATAGGTGAGTGGCTATAATAGAACACAGTCTTTTTAGTGATATCCAGAGTAATTGGAGGATATTAATTTGCTATTTGTTCTCTGTATTTCTTCTTTTGTTCAATTTTATGTGTGTGTATATGTGCGCGCATGCACGTGCATGCATGCTAGTATTGGGGTTTGAACTCAGGGCCTCATGTTTTCATTTGTCTTTTTTGCTCAGGGCTGGTGCTCTATCACTTGAGCCATACCTCCACTTTTTGCTGGTAAATTGGACATAAGAGTCTCATGTACTTTCCTCCCCCACTGGCTTTGAACCTTGATCCTCAGATCTTAGCCTCCTAGGTTACAGGTTACAGGTTACAGGTGTGAGCCACCAGTGCCCGACTCTTGGAAATAACAAAGCTTTGTTTCCCCTTGCCTCAAGGAAGGTGTCTGCCAGGTGAAAGGAAAAACTACATAAAGACTACAAAGCATGACTTGGAGACTGTAAAACTCGATGATGCTCTGACAATGGGAATGTCAGTACCGATCACAGCACTGTGATTCTGCAGCCTGGCTTTCCTAACGCTTTGTCCCAACCTCCCATGTAGGACGTTGGATGTTTGAGGACCTCACATATCCAAGGTTCAATTTCCCACCAGGCTGGAAGGAGGGAACTTGAAGGTGGAATTCATTTCACTTATTTCCTCACTTACTTTTTACTATTTTGTAATCATTATTTTCATCATTTATGTTTGTTTTTCTGTGTGATGCTAGAGACTGACCACAGGGCCTTGCATATCCTCTGCAAGGGCTTTGCCATTGAGGTACATCCCTAGCCCTCATCATCTATGTTTGGTCTTAGGGTACCAATAGGAATAATCATCTTTTGTTTATTATATATTGCCATCATTGCTTATTCATGGCCACAATTTATTTAATTTTATGTGCATACTTCCAACATAATGAAAATACGTTACTCTCCTTCCTGAATTATAAGAAACTTGCCAATAACTGGTGCAGATATGTATGTATACATATGCATATATATATATATATATATATATATATATATATATATGTATATGCTTGTGAATATACCCTGGTGTATATGCTGGTGTGAAGACATATATGTACATAAGTACATAAACATGCTCCTCCCTATTCGATTTCCTGTTTGTTCTTTGTGCGGTCATTATTTTGAATTTTTTAAATTCTTATCTTGCCTTAAAGAGGAATTATTATGTATATGAATATATATGTAGTCCTGAAATGTTTTGTTCAGTTTTGTTTATTTTTCAGTTTAGTAAAAGTGTATCATAATTTGTGGATCTTCCTGGACTTGCTTTTTCCAGTCACCATTTCCATAAAAATGTATTCATGTACTATATGTAGCTTGGTTCATTAATTTTCATTGATATTTAATATTGTTGATTATGTTAACAGATTATTTCCACTTAAGTCAATGGGCATTGAGGTGACTTTTTTCCTATTTGTGCTATGATGAACAAGTATAAGCCTCTCTTGGGTAAATACCTACAAATGGAATTGCTAGTTCATTGGGCATGCAAGCATATAACTTTATAAGATACTCCAAATTGTTTTTCACAGTGACGATTTCAAGTTACATCTCAGGAGCAGTGTGAGAATGCATTGATTTGAAATCACTGTAGTACTTGGTACTCTTAGCTTTTCAGTTTTTGCTGATTGAATGAGTGAAGATTAATATTTCCAACAGTTACTTTGCATTTCCCTGAGTACTAGAAAGACTGAGCAGCATTTCTGTGGGTTTTTAGGATTACTTGATTTCCTCTCTGTGAAATGCCTATTTAAGCCTTTTGCTAAGTTTTATTTCTTATTATTGATTCTTAGGACTTACTGACCTATAAATGATGTTATAATCTTATTCTTTATTTCCTATGAGCTGCTTCTGTGGTTGCTTAGGAAATCATCTTCTGCAATAATGTCAGAAAAATATTCACTGGGCCGGAGGTGTAGCCCAGGGCTTGCCTAGCATTTATGAGACTATTAGTCCAGTTGTCAGCACTGAAAAAATAAAATAAAAGGGGAAAAGTCATCTATATTTTCACGTCATATTTTTAAACTTTTCATCTTAATAGCACATAACCACTTCTATTCAACATTACATGCTCTACACACACAAAAGTAAGGCATCAGCTAAAAGATAGAAGGGTGAAAAAGGAGAAGAAAAACTCCTCTCATGTTCAGGTAAATGATTGTCTGCTTGAAGTCTTTAAGACCGAATAAACAAATAAGGGGGAAAGTGAATACAAGATTAATACATAAAAGTTGATTACACAGCTCTATACCAAAGTGATTGGAATAGCAATATCTATGAAGATATTGTTTACACTTAAAAATATAAAATACAACATTTAGGGGGAAAGATCTTCAAAAGAGATTGTAAAAATTGTATGTAGAAAACTCTACAACTGGGGCTGGGAAGGTGGCTCAGTGGTAGAGTGCTTGCCTTGCATGCCTAAGGCCCTGGGTTCGATTCCTCAGCACCCCATAAGCAAAAAGAAAAAAGCTGGAAGTGGTGCTGTGGCTCAAGTGGTAGAGTGCTAGCCTTGAGCTGAAGAGCTGAGGGACCAGCACCCAGGCCCAGAGTTCAGGCCCCATGACCGGACCCCCCCCCCCCAAAAAAAAGAAAACTCTACAACATTTCTGAAGGTATTAAAAGTATTAACAAATGGAGAATACCCTTAATCACCAATGGGAAAATATGAAAACATGAAATGTTCCCATAGAGATTTTTAGATTAAATATAATTTCAGCAATGTTCATATTCCTAAAGGATTCTGTTATAGAGTCAATAAAGGTCTAAAATAGCCAAAGTACTTAAAAAAATAAAAACACAAAGGAGGAGTTTCTTTTATAGACACAAAGACAGAGCTATATTACCATATATTATTCCTAATGGAAAGGTAAATTTATGCATAAAATAGAATATAGGATTTAACAAAGGCCTGTACATATATAGAACTTTGATATTTGCCAAGAGGTGGCTAGAACTGTCAAAATAAGTTTTGTTGTGCTTTCTCATATCACTTCTGAATACAATCCCAGTCAACACATTTTAAAATAAATAACACATAGTAATTCCTCTGTGTAACTGAATGTGATGATTATCATTTGTTAATGAATATACAAGTTCAGTATACACCAGAATTTCAAAATTTTAATAAAGATTGAACAGTAAAGATACAGAGCAATGAAGTCATGTATTTAATACATTTAATACATTTTCTATAACCACTCATATTTTACAAGAAGAGAACAATTTTTATGTAATCTCAGAGTTCTGTGAAAATTGATCATGAATTTGACCATAAACATGTTAAAATTCAGTTGGGTGCTGGTGATTCACCCTTGTAATCCTAACTGTTTAGGATCATGGTTTGAAGTCAGTCCAGGCAGGTAAACCTGAAGGACTCTTTTCTCCAATAAGCAGCAAAAGCCAGAAGTGGAGGTGTGGCTCAAGCACTAGAGCAGCAGCCTTGAGCAAAAAGGCTAGGCAAGTGTGTGAAGCTCTGAGCCCCAATACCAGCATAAACCAGAACAATGCTAGCATAAACCAGAACAAACAGGAATGTCCAAACTATAACGGCACAGAAAGTTGCATTCTCTGGTCGTAAACCTATAAGATTTGAAATAAATAAATCAGTAGGAAAATATAAATGTTAACTACTTGCAAATATGGTTCTAGAAAAATCACATTGTGTCGATGGGAACATGGAAAAGAAGTTCTGTGATACCTGGAAAGCAGAGAAAACAAGAATATTTTTTTCCTTCTAATCTATGAAATACAGCAAAAATTGCACTCAAGAAAAAAATAATCATCTTAATTCACTACAGAAGAATATAACTACACAATGAAGACACTAAGAATTCTTCTTAAAAAAATAAAAGAGGAATACCACAAGAAAATAGGAAAGTAACAAAGTTGTAACTCAGTTACGTTAAAAAAATCGAAAATTTATGTAACATGAAGGTACTGTTTTAAAATCCAATAAAGCAAATGATCCTGATTTTTAAAAATCAGAGATAAAATAATAGTACCTGTAAGATTAGAAAGTGGGAAATAGACTTAAGTATTGATATAGAAGAGACTTAAAGATCATAGAAGTCTTTATTTTAACTACAAGTCTAGAAGACTAGAGGAGTTTGATGATTTTCTAGCAAGAGATAAAAAGCAAAATCTGACCTAAGAAGATATAAAATCCTTGAACGTACCAATTACAAAAGACAAGATTGAAAAGGTGAATAAAGATGTACCATTCAACTCAACATCCGAGCCACTGGAGTCACAGCCAAGTTTTATATAACCTTTAAAGAAAGGTTATTCCAGGTTATTTAAACAGGTTCAGGCCTTAGAAGAGGCTAGAAACCTTCCTCAGTTTGAAAATACCTTCCACAAAGTTGATAACAAAGCTTGATCACGTATTACTGTGTGCCCAAATTAAACAAAAATACTTGTATTGATACATCTGGAGAATTCCAAATACAGTATTCCCAAATAGAATATACCACTAAGAGATAACTTATCAGTGTAGTCTATTATAATATTAATAAATTTAAAAAGGAAAGATATCTGGTCCCATAAACAAATGCTGAAAAGGCACTGGATGAAATAAAGCAAAAGAAAAGTGACTGGAATATAACCACTTGTTTTACAGGGTAGACTATAACAAATATACTGTTCTACATAGCAAAATACTTCTAAATATAAAAAGTTTTCAAGTAAGTCAAGAATTAAAAGAAACAATAGCTAACACTTCTAATTTGCTTACTGTGTGAATTTGCTTACTGTGTGCTAAGTCATTCACATATAGTAATTTTCACTTAGATCCTGTGTGCAAATGAACTGATAACGTAGAAATCCCATGTTTCAGATGGAAAAGCCCAGACCTGGGAGCTGTGTACCTTGTCCAGGCACACCTGCTCAGCAGGGTGGATTTGTGGTTCAGTCTTTCCCTCTCCACAGCTCACAGTCCTCAAGCATCCTTACTAAGAAGATGAATCAGATTCCTGTTACTATCATTTCTTTTCCACATTATTTGGAGGCGCTTGCAAACATAATAAAGCATGAAAACGAAATAAGCATATATTTTGAAAAGAAGGGGTTAAGCGAACACTCTGTAGATTACATTTCTTGAATGCCAAAGATCATTCAGTAAAACAGCATTAACGTTTCTCCAGAAACTTGGTAAGGTAGCTGGCCAAAAGGGCAACAAATTCTTTATCCTTTGCTCTTAAATTGAAGATACAGAAACAAACAGGGAGAAAGAATGTCACTCACTAGTGGCACACATGCAAACATCCACACATGAAAAAAATAAAAGCATTGGATTAGGAAAGCACCCTGTTTACAGAGAAATGATAGTTTTATTAGGAACATTAGTTTTATTAGAAAGCATACTAAGAGGATTTGAGCAAATGGAAAGACTGATTAGTATTAAGTATCCCAATACTTTCAAAAATTAATTTCGACTAAAGTTCAGTAACAAGACTTTTGGAGATAATAAAAATCACTTTAGGGCTGGGA
The DNA here is from genome assembly GCF_019054845.1 of Dipodomys spectabilis. NCBI lineage: Eukaryota > Metazoa > Chordata > Mammalia > Rodentia > Heteromyidae > Dipodomys > Dipodomys spectabilis. The sequence continues at coordinate 1,095,102 of NW_024871277.1, forward strand.
AGGTGGCTCAGTGGTAGAGTGCTTGCCTTGCATGCATGAGGCCCTGGGTTCGATTCCTTAGCACCACATAAACAGACAAAAAAAAAAAGCTGGAAGTGGTGCTGTGCTCAGGTGGTAGAGTGTTAGCCTTGAGCTGAAGAGCTGAGGGACAGTGCCCAGACCCAGAGTTCTGGCCCCAAAACCGGCAAAAAAAATAAAAATAAAAAAAAAATCACTTTAGATGTATAGATAAAAGAACAAATGCCCCAAGACTACCAGAATGGATGAATCATGATGGTGAAATGTGCAGGTTAGGAATTCAACATACCATAATAGGAATGGGGGGAGGGAGATGGGAAGGCAGGAGGGGGCAGGCGTGTGTAGGGCCTGGAGTAGGGAGTTCCTGCTAGCCACGTCTGGGAGCTACTAAGTTTAAAACCTCAAGGGTTTTGGATGGTGATTGCTTTTCTTTGCCCCAGAGGTGCCAATCAGAAAAAAAAAAAAAAAACTACCTGTCTCAAACATGAAGCTCAGATGTGGTTTTCAGCGCTAAGGCCCAAAGACATAATGTGTTGAACAAATTCCAACACAGGCTTGGTTTTAGGCCCAGTCAACAGATGTCTACACCCAGGTAGAATGTTGAGACCTCAAAGGGGGCACACACCACCTGCAGTCCAGGGCACAACCGGGTGTTGTTGGAGCTGGCTGCTAGTTGGAGGCTGTTGGTTTTTTTTTTATTGTTGTTGCTATTTTACTTTCCTTGACTGAGAAATAAATTAACATTACTTTTGCCCACATAGACTGAAGAAACTTTTACTCAGCAAACAGACTCCTGAATTTTGGCATCGTGTATTAGCCATTCTTGCTGGCAGAAACACAACACTGCAGTTAGAGTAGTTCAAATTGGGTTTGGCAACTTGTTAACTGAAGAAGATGACATTAAGAAAATAATACGCACCTCTAATCATCTTTCTCCTTAAAACAGAATGAAAAGGTATTAGGAAGTGGTTGGGGGCGGGGGTGTTGGTAATGAGAAGGGGTGGAGGGAGAGAGATCCACCATGTTAAATTAGGTGTGTATTTAGAGTTGATTTTGGAACTCTTTGGATGTCAGAGAGGAGGGTGTTTGTAGCTATCCTGATTTAGCAGCTGTGGTAAATGCTAGTGCAGGTTGGTTATTGTTAGGGGACTATTGCAGACTGATACTAGAAGATTTGCTAGAAGGCAAACTGATTCTAGTCCTAGGATGCTACTGAGCTAGAAAAAAAGGTACTAGCACTGTGGAAGCCATCATGCCAAGTGCCTTCAGTGTGTGTGCAGCACTGAGTTTATAACTTTGGAACAGCTGAGTTCAGCAATTCTCTTAGTTCCCATTAGCTTTTTTTTTTTTCCCCCCAGTGGCTATTGTAAGGCTATTCTATTGAAATACTGCATCTCTTATATTCAGTTAAAGCTTCAGGCTTGAGATTTTTCTTTTTCCTTCTGGAATTGTATATTGTGTCTTCTGGAGCTAGAAGGAAATAGAGAGATGATTTGAGGAGCAATTTTCAGTTTCCTTTATCTCGTTACCATATGGCATTTGGAAGCCTCCCTCTGGCTGTTATGGGATAGGGAGGTTGAGGCATATAGCAGCTCCATTCTGACTCAAGTTCAGGTGTTAACAATACTAACAACACATGGTTCCCTGAGGGGCCACAGCCCTTTCTTCTGTGTGAATCCTGCCCTAATCCCATTCATTAGGTTTAAGTATTGTTTCCTTCCCTAAGTCTGAGAAGGATAGTGACCTGTTTGCCTGGAGCCAAGATAACGATGCAAATTGAATCCCTTCCACCTTGAAATACCTGGGAATATGCAAATGAGTGTGAAGGACCTTTGAACTGGCCTTCCATTTGCCCTTGGGGGACAGAGAACTGGGCTGCATCCAGTTGTTTTACAAGAAACAGCAGCTGAGGTTAGGGCAGAGATGGAAGCAGACATTTGGGGCCCAGAAGGAGAGCGCGTACCCCTAAGTTTCACTCCTCAAATAAAGTTTTCCACTTACATTTTCTTTCAAACATGGTGGCTTCAACTAACTGGACTAAATTCCAGTGTGGCCTCCCCTTACGAGGGCGGTGTTAACAAAGTCAGTATCAGCTAAGCTATTTCCTTTTTTTAAAATGTAATTGTTTTATTTATATATTTATTATTTTTTGCCAGTCGTGGGGCCCGAACTCTGGGCCTGGGCACTGTCCCTCAGCTCTTCAGCTCAAGGCTAGCGCTCTACCACTTGAGCCACAGCGCCACTTCCAGCTTTTTTCTGCTTATGTGGTGCTGAGGAATCGAACCCAGGGTCTCATGCATGCAAGGCAAGCGCTCTACCACTGAGCCACCAATTGTAAAGGTGATGTACAGAGGAGTTACAGTTACAGTAAGGTAATGAGTACATTTCTTGATGAACAGTATTACCCCCTCCCTCATTTTCTCCCACTTTTCCTCCCTCCGACTCCCCCTCCAAGTTGTCCAGTGCATTACCAATCTAGTGTCCTGTGAGTATTGCAGTTGCATTGGTTCCCCCTTTGTCCTTTGTCTCATCATTTTGTTGTTCCCCTTCCCTTCCCTTAATCAGATAAACATATATACAAGACACAGGGTACCAGAATCAAATACAGTGGCAACAGAGGATAAACCAATGGGGGGGAAAAATGAAAGAAAAAAGAAATAACTTCACATAGTACATTAAAAAAAAAACAAACCCAACATCGAAAACAACACCCCCCCCCCCCACAAAACCCTCTTCTTTCCATATCTTGAAGTTCATTTTGATTAGCATCATCTTATATGGTCCTGTGTACATAGCTATTGAGCTATTGTGATCCTCTGCTAGGACAATCCTAGACATATACTAATTATTACAAGTGGAACCATGGGTCCTATGTTTCTTTGGGTCTGGCTCACTTAGCAGGATTTTTTCCAAGTCTTTTCATTTCCTTATGAATGGGGTGATGTCATTATTTCTTATGGAAGCATTGAATTCCATTTTATATCTATCTATCTATCTATCTGTCTGTCTGTCTGTCTGTCTGTCTGTCTGTCTATATCACATTTTCTTGATCCACTCACTTACTGAAGAGCCTCTAAGTTAGTTCCATATCTTAGCTATGGTAAAATAATGCTGCAGTAAACATAGCTGTGCTGATAATTTTAGTGTGGCCTTGCTTGTGATTATTTGGGGTAAATGCCCAGGAGTGGGATTGCTGGGCCATAGGGGAGTTGTATGTGTAATCTTTTCAGGAACTTCCACACTGCTTTCTAGAGTGGTTGAACCAGCTTACATTCTCACCAACAGTGTAGTAGGGTCCCTTTTGACCACATCCCTGTCAGCATCTGTTATTATTTGTTTTCCTGATAAGTCTTTCTAACTGGAGTGAGGTGGAATCTCTGTATAGTTTTGATTTGCATTCCTTTTATGGCCAGAGATGTTGAACATTTCTTCATGTGATTGGCTATTCTTATTTCCTCTCAAGAGAAGTCTCTTTTTAATTCTTTAGCCCACTTATTATTGGGGTGATTGTTTCTTTGAGGAGATGTTATGGGGGGGTATTAATTTTTTTAGCTCTAAGTATATTTTAGATATGAGGCTTTTATCCATTGTATGGCTAGTGAAGATCTTCTCCAAATCTGTGGGCTTTCTATCGATCTTGCCAGCTATGTCCTTTGCCATGCAGAAGCTCTGCAGTTTCATGCAATCTCATTTATCCAGCCTTTCTTTGACTTGTCACAATGTCTATCTCTGCCTTAAGAATGCTTTGACATCGCAACCGCACTGTGTGTCAGCTAGGACTCTCCAGTCTGCACCCTTTGCCTGCCCTGATTAACTCGCATGCTCCAATCTGTTTATTTTCTGTCCCCTCATGCTGACATCTCTGAATTTTTTGCCTAGCTTTGACAGGAGAACTAGGAGTTCCCAGAGCACAGAGAGGGACATAGCACAGATCTAGAGTTCCTTCTCTGTTGATTGGTCAGATTGTAATCTGAATCTGAAGATGGAAAACCTAATGTTAGTTAATGTTTCCTCTGCTGATTTCCCTTGGAGTCTGTCGCTAGTAAGAAAATTTCCCCTCAAATGACAAAGGCTTCTCCTAGCAGGGAAGATCCACAGAGTAAACTGAGACCTTTTTCTCAGTTGGGAAGAGATCTCAGTTTAGTTTGATGGCTAGCAGGAGAGGCTGAGACAGAAGATGCTCTGGCTGTTTACACTCTTTTTTATTTTTATTTTTGGCCTTGTACTGGCTTGATTTACTTAACTTCCATTCTACTACTTGTGTTTTGCCTCCAGCCCTGTTTTTCCCCTGGATATTCAGAAATGGAATTTCATGGACTTTTCTTCTCAGCTCTGCCTTGAACTATGATTCTCTGGATTTCAGCCTTCCAAGTAACAACTAAGATTGCAAGCATGATTCCAGTCTGTTTCCAGTTTTCTTTAACCAATGTGACATACCCATACCTTTGAGCACTAGCAATTAACTTATTTTTTTTACCACAGTGGCTGCAAATTTACTTGTACATACATGATGAACAGACTGGTTTTTTTTTGTTGTTGTTGTTTTAGAAAAAATAGTATTAGCAAAATAGTATTTTGAACTGATAAGGCTCCAAACCTGGTTAATTCTTTTTTCTTTTTTCTTTTTTGTCTCTAGTGGGGCTTGAACTCTGGGCCTGGGTACTGTACCTCAGCCCTTCAGCTCAGGCTAGCGCTCTACCACTTGAGCCATAGCACCACTTCCAGCTTTTTCTGCTTATGTGGTGCTGAGGAATTGAACCGAGGGCCTCAAGCATGCAGAGCAAGCACTCTACCACTGAACCACCTTCCCAGTCCCTATTCTGCTTATTTTAAATACACAGATGAAACTAAAAGTTTTGAGATATTTGCTTTTAAAATACAAATGTGTTTTCATAAATTATTTTTGAAAATAGTTTCTGAATACAGCCATTTGTAATTCTACCACGATAGTAAAAATCAACTTAGACAATAAGTATATGTTTTACTATCTAATACTACCCAATCTGTTACACTTGCACATGACAGACTGAAAAATTTCCCCACTGAATTCCTAGAACTGATTGCCAGAAATCTTTGTGTGTGTGTGTGTGTGTGTGTGTGTGTGTGTGTGTGTGTGTGTGTGTGTGTGTGTATGAATGAATGAAAAGGTCACCATTAGACCCATTTAGAAAATTTACAAGAATGCTAAATAAAGAGCAGTTTGAGAGAAAGGGGATAAGAAAGAGGAATAGAGTGGGTGAATATCAAACGATCATACTACATTATATACCTGCATGGAAATGTCATAATAAAACCCTTCATTTTGTACTTTAATGAATGAAAATCAGTTTTAAAAAAGCGTGTGATGGTACCTGACAGTACAAGCATTGAATAAATATGATGGATGATGCCATCAACATAGAATAAAAACCAAAAGTCTAAAAACTCAATGGGATGTTAATTAAAAAAAAACACAAAAGCAGGCTATTTTGCTTAGTATCTAGTTCTACCTTTATTTTATTTATTAGTTTATATATCATCACATTTTTGTACAATTACTTCAAGCAGGGTCCTAATAGCATCTACCATTGGTCCATTTTCTTACTGGAGAGAATCTTGTTGTGGCAAGGGTAGAGAATGAATGACTGGAGGGAGAAAGGATGATATTTGATCCAATGCACAAAGTAAGAACATCCTTTGCCCAGATGTGATTTTTTACAGCCTGATAATTTTTTAAAGCAGTTCGCAAAGCTAGGATAACTAATCTGACCTGCAACCCTATTAGTAAAGTCAACATTTTTATCCCTACTCTTCAGCTAGAGGAATTCAGCCAAGCCATGGTAAATGTCTAGGTCAAGGTTATATAGAAAAGCAGGGCAGAAGTACACATTTATTTCTGAATATTGATTCCAAAGGCACAGGTTGTATGGCAATGTGCCAAATAACTGAAAATATACTCTATGTGATAGATGTTCTTCAAGTGGAATGATGCAAATAATAATTTTCAAAGTCTCCAAATCAATGTCACACCTGAAGAACCATTTCTTTCCACCACGATTATCCTGGTGGTCTTTGAAGCATGAAAGAAAATGCATCTTTCAAAAAAGGAATTATTAATTGCATTGATAAAGCAGCCTGTGGAATGAGGTATCACTGAACGAGGAGTTTATTTAATACATTTAACAAATGGATACCTGGTGCCTTTTAATATTGAACTGAAATGAATGGGGGAAAGAATCTTGCCGGTGTCACCCACTGACATAAATGACAGTTCTGAAGTTCTTTCCATCTCCAGCTCAAATTCATCTGGATCTCTATGGAGATCTGCACGAAGGAGGGAGCTAGCCAGAGGGAATTCATCACAGAAAAGAGTAGTTCTTGCTGGGCAGAACAGAGCTATTTATTTCTTCTGTAAAGTGGGGTGTGGATCCTTTCTTTAATTAGAACTACGTGTAAATGTGAGGAATAACTCTATTTCCTTTCTCTATTTTAGTCCCCAGTCTTCTGCTGAAATGTCTGATGGAGCAACCCTTGAAAGCCCTTTGAAATTGGCATAGATGTATCTCCTTGGGCTAAATTTAGCAGGGTAAGCACATTTTTAGTAGTTTGTCTCACCCACTCTCAGTTAATTTCCCACTTAGCATGGGTGCCTGCTAACTGGCTGTTGTTTGTGTTGAAATGTATAGCTCTGCTTTCCAAGAGGAAGAGTTGGGAGTGGAGTGCAGTCAGTCCTGAAAGTATTTCTATTCCAGGTTTGGGACTCTTATTTTCCTGTTCTAGGAGGGAGGTAAGCCAGACATGTGCAGACAAGTGCTCCACAGAGCTGCCTACCAAACACATCCGCTTCCAGTGCTACTGGTTCACATACACGGCCTGACCAAGTACCCTACCCCCAAATTCTCAGCTGTTAAATTTGGTGAAAAAAATAAAATGGTATTCCATTTGGATGATGGGGAAAATACATAATGAGATAATGAAAATAGTTTCACAAGAAATGCTGATTTCAGAAAGAAAAGAAGCCCTTTCATGCTTTGAAGCTGATTTCCCCTATGGCTTTTGCTCTAAACAACGGCCACACCAGGTGGTATAACTACTCACCATGAGAGTGTGAAATCTACTTGGTTAGGGACTATATACCATGGCTACTGATGATCACCTCCGAGGCCAGAATCACTGGAGTCCAAGTCAGTGCACTGATTTTCCTTGCCATTCCCCACTTCAAGACAGGAGAGGACAGATAGGGATTCCTGATCTATCTCAGCTCCACTGCAAATGCCCTGCACAGCCTGGGTCTTACCTCCTGCTCAGGGCTGTGGGGAGAAGGTGGGGAGGGAGGGTCTGGCTTCAAAGAACTATCCCCACCCACCTCTGCATGAGTCCCAAGGGAATGGAGACTTCTTCTTTCCCTAAGAAAGGTTTTTTCTTCACATTTTGGGGTGACACCCTCATAATCCTGCTTCCTCCCCATCCCTCTTTATTTATTAGTTTGTTGTGGTTTTGCCATTCCTAGGGCTTGAACTCTAGGTCTGGGCTCTGTCCCTGGGCTCTTTTGGCTCAAGGCTAGCACTTGAGCCATAGCGCCACTTCAGGATTTTCTCTATGATTAATTGGAGCTAAGAGGCTCAGGGACTTTCCTGCTCCAACCAGAATCCTCAGATCTCAGCTTCCTGAGTAGCTGACACAAGTATTCACAAGAGTACTTATTTCCTTTACCTCTTCCCCATCCAGGCTGTAATCTCTTTAAAAAAAAAAAAAAAAGATTTTGCAGCCCTCAAGGAGCGAGAGACACAGAGGAAATGCAGTATTTGTACAGTGACGCACTGAATGCATTAATATTAGGAGAACTGCCTCCAGATTAAGTGTTTGTAGCATGCAGATGAGGTGCCTGTGTCTCTTAGAGATCTCATGAGTTCATGGAAGACAGAAGAGGCTGAGATGGAGAGAGAGACAGACAGACAGCTCCCAAATGGGCCTTACTGAGGGCTCACTCTGTTACTTGGGACAAGTTTACATCATTAGTGTCAGATTTATATCAGTAATGTATTGTGAAGACTGATCTATAAAAGAACTGTTTCCACAAGAACTTCTCTGGTAATGGAAGCGATTTTTCTCTAGCAGGACTCGATAAACGTGGCTACAGCCCAGCGTCAGACAACTGAAACTAGTCCCCAGAGAGAGGCAGGCTCCTGTGGAGTTCAGTGGAGAACAGCAGTGCGGTGCTTGGGCATGCAGGTTGGCTTCTGAGGTCATGGGGGTGAGGGCAGGGAGGAGGTCTTTAGGACCAGGGGGAGGGAGGGTTGATCTACCTGTTGGTGAATGCAAACAAATGTAGGAAGTAAGTTCAAATGTAGGTTCTGAAGAAATGAGAATATTACCGAAAGAAAGGGGCTGAGATGGTGCTAATAGAGTTACAAAAAAAAAAAAAAAAAAAGACTAGCATAGTATCTCATTGATAATGATTCCTGTAATAGGAATAGTTGTTAGGATTAAAACAAAACTAAACTTACAAATAAATATAAAGCTCACATTAAGTTACCTGGTCCTATAGAAGAGCAATCTTTAATAAATAAAGAGTGAGAATATGAGGGTTTCACGAAGATTGTTGAAGACCTAAATGATACACATGGACTCCAGTGGCCATTTGCAAAGTACCACAAGCAGAACAGATCTCTATAGACAAGGGTTGTATGGTATAATGTCCCCTTTCCCATCTTATGCTTCACTCCCCAGTGATCAGTGGAGAGAAGCAATGCATCAATGCTCTGAGAAGTGCTAGATATTGGCCAAAGAATGCATCGCCTTTTCCATCTCTCACTTCAAATGGACTCTTCCAAAAATAGATCCAGGAAGAACTTTCCAGGGTTTGGCAACCCCAGGCAATAGCTAGAAGGTGCTGGGATTCAAGGGGAAGACTGAGGTGGAAATGGATTTGTGGGTGCTTTAAATAAAACTTACTAGAGGACACTGGTTAGACTGAGCTCCTGAGGTGGATCCACAGACCAGAGCCAATCAGCATGAAATTCCTTCAAAATGAGACCAAGAAAACAGGAAGGTAGCAGCATCCAGTCATGTTGGGCCCAGGCAACCCTGAGCAGGCTCCATGAAATTTTCCTCTGCTCTAGCCCATAGCAAGAAAGTAATCCCAAGTAGCTTCATGTCAGCCCTTATGAGTTTTGCACTAGGCGGTTGGTTTTTCTTGTCCTGCTCAAGCTACTTTCAAAAGACTGAAGCTTCAACAACACCCAGTGGGGGGTTCTATTTTGTAGATGTGTGTTGCCCAAGTCATGAATTGCTAATAAAGCCAGTTTGGTCTTTAAAACCGGTGTGTTAATGTGTTCTTTGACAGCTTTCATCCCTAGACAAAACCCAGTGGAAGGGTGTTGTGTCTCTCCTTTAAATGTAAATGCTAGCTTTGGTCTTGTTTATCTGTCCTTGGGAGGCTAAGGGGGACACAGAGATGGAGGGACAAGGGGTGAACAAATGAAGCAGTGATACTGAACACTATGTTAACAACCAATTATACAACTCATGGGTGGGGATGGGTGGGAAATACTGGGAGTGAGGGAGGGTGACTGTTCAAAAAGAATTGTACTCATTACCTGACTTATGTAACCGTCACGCCTGTATACCAACTTTATAAATATTTTTTAAAATGTGAATGCTTGCAACTGGCTCTTTATACTTTTGTGTTCTTTCTGACCATCCAAGAAATGGCTCATTTTGGCAAGATTGTGTTATACCTGAGTGTCAAAAGTGTCCTTAACGGCATGATTCTCTTGAAATATTCCAGCAATAAAAATGTGTTTATTACCATACATTGGTTGTACAAGGGGGGGGGTTCGATGTGACATTTCCACACCTGTGTGCAATGTAGCCCAAACAGTGGCACCCTTTGTCACTCTTCCTGCCTCTCCTTACCAGGTCTTAAAAGAACGTTAACAGGTTCTGTTAGCATCTCCATCTCAGTCCTCAGACCCTCCCTCAAAACTAGTGGATCTGGCCAGGCCTAACAGCAGCTGACCTTCAGCCCTGGCCGTTCGTCCTATTTCACTTCCTGGGTGTGTTTTACCCCTAGCCCCAGCTGCCTAACTGTAACTGTTGCAATCAGAAAATTCTGCTCGGCTAGGTGCATCCAGCTGCGCCCGCCCCTAGCCTCTGACTCTAAATTTGACCCTGAACCAAGGACGGGAGCCATTTCTCCCTCTCCTGTCGGGGAGGTGGCCTTGTCAGTTCTCTGACAACAAACTCCCTTTCCTGTATGTGACCATCTCCGTGTGCTCTCAGGTTCCATACACGCAAGCAAGGATTTGGGTTATTGGATCTTTATTTGATATCTTGTTTTTTTTTGTGATCCTGGGGCTTCTTTGAGCCTGCCATGCTATGCTATTCCATCAAGCCACACCCCCAGCCTGACTATATGCTAGAAATTAAATGTTAAATTACTTTTCAACTTTGTCCCCCTTTTTGGAGGCCTTGTCCATCTATGCATTTGTGACATTCCCAGTGAAGCATGTCCTTGTCCTCTGCTGTTCCCGGTCTGCATGCACACCCTGCCCACCCCGCACACCCCGGCTTCCCCCTTCTCTCACAGCAGCAGAGTCTTCTGTATTCTTCTACTCTCCAAAGAGCAGAGGAGGAAACAGGAACAGAGACTGTTAGAATTAGCGAGGGATGTTGGCATGCATGTCTTAGGAATAAAGATACCACCTCGAAATGCCATCAGATGTGCCACAGTTCATGCTGACAGTAGAAACCACCCAAGATACTCAGACTTTTCACTCAGTCATCTAACTTGCCATCGGTCCCTTCTTGAAAATTTACAAATATGTATATGGATTGAAGTTTTCTTGCTTTTAAAACATTGACCCTCCTTTTTTTTTTTTTTTTTTTTTGGCCAGCATTTTAAAAGACATAACCAAGCAATTTGCCTTTCTTGAGCATGTCTTGTGAGGCAAGCGTCTTTGCTAGCAAAGTAGTTCGGCTTCCTTTCTGTTGGCCAGAAGTGTAACCTCTCCCTTTCCTTACTCAGTAGAACTTGGTTTATAAATTAGCCACAGGCTGAGCTCTGTTGCTGCTTGACAGGCTGGGTGACATGTTCTGTTTCGGGTGGGACTACTCAGCAGTCTTTCCCCCCACTGAATCCTCTTGCTACACACCAACCTCTCCCCCAACCACCAACCGAGAACCTTCATAATTTCCACCCTGCCTTCTCTCCACCACCACACGGCTCAGAAATGGAAAGCAGTACTTCTCTTCCAGAAGAAAAAGGAAGCTCTGGTAGCCCTCCTCTTCCCCATGCTGGGCATCCCCAAAAGGTTGGCCCACCCCTGAGCATCAAGCTCTTCTAATGGGAAACCACAGCAGTACATTTGTTATCTTCTTCCGTCCTCAGCCTCATTTCCTAATGAATGCGTTTGAATGTGTACACTGCCACTCTCGAGAGGAATATAATAGGCCTGGTTAAAAATAACCACCCCATTCCCATGCTGTGCTAGCTCATTCTCAGTAAACTCCTATATTAGAATTGTGATGACTGTTAGAGGAAAGATTTGGCAAACACGGAACTGGTTATTGCTGAGAACAAAACAGGGATAGAAATCAACTATTTATTTTTCTCTTATCTAATTACTGGATTGGTATTGAATTGAAAAAAAATTATTTGGACGAATGGGCAATTTAAGAAGCTACATCTTTTAAATTCTCAGTATCCTTAGATTCTTTTTTATTCTTCTGATAAATTTCTCCATGCCGTAGAATCAGTCCTAGAACAAGTGACCTAATTATAATTTAAGGATTCGAATTCTTGGGAAAGAATGAACAAAATGAATAAGCACTCCCCATAGTATCTTATACTTTCTTTTTACTAAGATTAAAAAAAAGAGATGTTAGTTTTTTTTTTTTTTGTTGGTCGTGGGGCTTGAACTCTGGGCCTGGGCGTTGTCCCTCAGCTCTTCAACTCAAGGCGAGCGCTCTACCACTTGAGCTACAGCGCCACTAGATGTTAGTTTTTGACTGTTTAGTTTCCCCCCAAAATTTAAGGATAGTACAATACAGAATTCTTATATGCCCAGATGTACAAGTTTCCCTATCAGTAACTTCTTAGATTAGTATGGTACACCTGTCATAATTAACAAACTAATCCTGGTATAGCCTTATTTATGGATATAAACATTTTATATCATATTTCTTTAGATTTGATCCACTATGTGATGTTACACTGAGTCATGGTGTCTCTTTTGGCTTCCCTTGGCTTTGCCAGTTTCTCAGGCCGTCCTTGTTTTATATGACCTTGAGGAGTTTGAGACATATTGGGCAGGTATACTGTAGAAAGCAACTTCAGTTGTTTTGGGATTAGTGTTTTCCTCATGGTTGGTCTAGGCTTATGGGTATAGGTAAAGACCCAGAGATTAAATGCGATTCTCATCATATCATGGGTATCTGCTCTGAACATGATTCATCACTACTGATATGTAAGGTAGTGTTTGTTAAGTTTCTCCACTTTAACCACTTTTCTTGGACCCATTCTTTTTTTGTTGTTGTTGTTGGCTGTGGGGTTTGAACTCTGGGCTTGGGCGCTGTCCCTGCACTCTTCAGCTCAAGGTGAGCACTCTACCACTTGAACCACAGTGCCACTTCCAGTTTTCTAGTGGTTTTTATTGGAGGTAAGAGTCTTATAGACTTTCCTGCCCGGGCTGGCTTTGAACCACAATCCTTAGGTCTCAGCCTCCTGAGTAGCTAGGATTACAGATGTGAGCCACTGGCACCCGGCATTGGACCCATTCTTTACGGAATGTCCTATATTGAAGTCACTATAGGCAATCCCTTCACATAAGACTATTTGGGAAATACAATTGATCAGAGACTGTAAAATAGATATAGAGTCTAGGTAGACTCTCTATCAAAGATTTGTTTCTTTTCCCTCATTTATTTCCCTCATTTATTTCATGATGGATGCATGGATAATTATCATATACTTTGAGATAGGTTCCAATCCTACTTCATTGACTTTCTTTTTCTGGGGGGGGGGGGGAGAGTCTGGTGGTGGGGCTTGAACTCTGGGCCTGGGCACTGTCCCTCAGCTCTTCAGCTCAAAGCTAGCACTCTATCACTTGAGCCACAGCGCCACTTCCGGCATTTTTCTTTTTGCTTATGTGGTGCTGAGCAATCGAACCCAGGGCCTCATGCATGTAAGGCAAGCGCTCTACCACTGAGCCACCTTCCCAGCCCACTTCATTGACTTTCTTCATTGACGTATTCAGGCTTTGATCATTGCAAGATCTTTTAGTTGGCTTTGTATACTTTTGAGATAATCCCATTGCTCTTGCTTTTGAGCACTGCCCTAACTTTTTGGCAGATGGTCAGATATGAGGATCTCAGTTCAAAGCCAGCCCAGGCAGGAAAGTCAGTGAGACTCTTATCTCCAATAAACCACCAGAAAACCAGAAGTGGCACTGTGGCTCAAGTGGTAGAGTGCTAGCCTTGAGCTGAAGAGCTGGGGGGACAGTGCCCAGGCCCAGAGTTCAAGTTCCACGACTGACAAAAAAAAAAAAAAAGACTCAGGTCATCATGCACATTTCCTACTCCAGTCCTAGAGCAGGCCACCTCTCTGAGTACTTCCAGCTCATTTTATTGGAAAATCATATTCGAAACTAAAACCTGGGCTCCTCTTTGACTCATCGTACCTAGAGTATAATTTTCTCTAGAAGTTCAAAAGGTAGAGTATGAAAATATGTGCACTAATCACTTTATATATACATTTATATCTACACATATATACATTATATATACATGCCTATAAAGATTTCTCTATGTGATCAGTTATATCCATATTTGGCTAAGCGTGAGTTCATGTTGCTATCTCCAATGGTAATCCATTGCATCTCTCCCCTTGCTTGTCTCTAACCTTCCATTCCAGCAGTAAGAAACATCACCTATCATCTGTGTAGTCAGCTGCTCCACCTGTCCTGATTTTAGAAATATTTACCTGTATTTCCATGTGAACAACTTATATTAATCATAGAAGAGCACGTAGGTAGTTTCTTCTGCTCTTTGTTTCATGAGTAAGATTCCATTTTCTGCTCCAAATCAGATACGTTAGTAACATTTCCCTACCAGAGAAGTTATTTCACATATTAGTGGTAAACTTAAATATTGTTGTCATAGCCTGTCTTCCATCCTCAAATACTCACCATTTCAAATGATTTTTTAATTAGCATCAATAAGCATATACAATTCTATGTGATTTTACAAATGTACGTGTCACATATTTACCCTCTAGTATCGTATAAAATAATTCCACTGTGGGGGCTGGGAAGGTGGCTCAGTGGTAGAGCGCTTGCCTTGCATACATGAGGCCCTGGGTTCGATTCTTCAGCACCACATAAGCAAAAAGAAAAAAGTCGGAAGTGGCGCTGTGGCTCAAGTGGTAGAGTGCTAGCCTTGAGCTGAAGTGCTGAGGGACAGCACCCAGGCCCAGAGTTCAGGCCCCATGACTGGACCCAAAAATAAAAAACAATAATAATTTCACTGTGCTAAAATATCCTATAGTGTCATTTATTCAATTTTCTCTCTATCCTTCCTGGATTCCTGGAAAAAATAAATGGTCGCTTTCCTGCTTTTATAGTTGTTCATCTTTTTTTTTTTTTAGAATAGCATGGAAATAGACTGGTACTAACTGGTACTAACAAATATATATATATTTGTGATTCATCCCCAGCTTTGTGTGGCTTGATAGCTCATTCCTTTCTATCACTGGCTAGTATCCCATTATACACAGGAACTGTGGTGTATCCACTTACTTATTGAAGAACACCTTGTTTGGGGCAGTCCAGGCTGGGCTGGGTAGGAGATGGACGTTTATCTGCTTGGGACTAAGAACAAAGAACCTGCTGTCTTCCATGTGTACTCTCAGCTTTCCCCTGGTGGCCGGCACAGAATCAGGAGAGAGGAAATAGAACATTGTGCCACAGATCTGACGAGAGAGGGCTTGGCTTTGGTGCTCCCATCAATTCTGCTCACATTCTGGTGAAGGGAACTCCGCTGAAGGACTGGAAATGGGGCTCAAGTGGTAGAGCATCTTCTTCGCAAATGAGAGGCCCTGACTTCAAACTATTGCCCCCCCAAAGTTAAGTTAAAGTACAAAAAGAACTCAGTTGAATCGATACTATTACCTGTAAGAAAGGCTGGACTGAGTGGCTAGAAAGAAAAAGAAATCAATTTGCTGAAAATCTAGTACCTGGGTCATGGCTGAAATGGGAGTGCTTTGCCTAATAAGCACAAGGCCCTGATTTTAAACTCTGGTACCACCAGCAAATAAAGAAGCAAAAAAATTGGTAAACGTAAACTATTATCTTGACCACAGTATTCCTACTTGTCATCAAATAACAATGTAGCTCTTTTTCCAGTACATAAGACATGCATTTATATTTTCCTCTACTTGCAGAACCCAAATTTCTATCTAGCCTCTGCATCTGGCTGGAAGTTTAGATTCTGGTGTGAATGCACTTCATGGAATGAGGGGTGACCTTTGAACTCGGAAGGGATCATTCAGTGATGGAGGGGCGATACAAGGCTGGTGGCCAGAGTCATACTTGTTCTGAAAAGGGAAGAACAGAAGGTTCAGCAATGACTGGTGCAAAGTCAGCATCATTAGGCCCCTGTGGCCAAGTTTTCCTGCCCTCACAGTGGGAGAGGCACTAGGTTAGACACCATGGGTCCTGGACCCCTCCTGTGGGATCTTCTTCCTTTTATTTCCCTTTCTTCTTGGTCTCAGCTGAGTGGGGAATTTTGTATGCCCTTGTGAGAAGCTACTGTTCTCAGCATGTGGAGGACAGAAGCTTCAAAGGTTTTAAGGGTCAAGTCACACAATTAGAGATTTGCTAAATCCATGCTCTGGTTTTGTTGCTGCTGTTTTGGTTTCCTGTCATTAGAAACTGAGTCAGCTTCTGATCCATTTTCTTCCAGAAGACCCCTCTCTAGTCCCACGCCCTCAAACCCTCACTAAATTTGATTCTCAAATTTGTTTTACTTCTCTATCTTCCTCCAGTCCCATTTCTCCTCAAAGGTGGATCGCTATTTTGAGGCGATTAATCTTGAAAAGAAAGCCCCATTCCTAGTTTGATTTTACTTCAAGGTTGAGTTTTAAAGATTTATTTGGCAGTAAACCCATCTCAACCCTAAATCTTTAAATCTTAAGTTGGGATATAGAAGCATTTGACTAGCCAGCCCTGGCCCAATTTCTAGAAACTGGACTATTCATTCTTAAATTCATCTTTCTCTTCTGCTTCCACACTAAATTCAGATAAGGTCACCAACACATATCGATCCATTATCTTTTGGCAACCAATTCCTTCAGAGCAGACACCTCCATGGACACACGAGCAGCCTTCCTTGTTGCTATGGCTCCCAGAACTTCCATCACAGGATGACACCAAGTGCCCTCTTCCCCCTCAAATACGCTTCCTTGTTAACACCCCACACAGGTTCTACTGGGGTGCACCGCCATTGATGCTGCTCATTTTTGCATTGGGTGGGATAATTATCACTCTACACGAGTCCCCCAATAAAAATCTCAGTGACAGTCTGTGACAGTATATTCATTGCGCTTGCCACATTACCTGGTAAAGAGAGTTGATCTGCACAACCGTTTCGCGAACTAAAGTGACAGACACGTTGCCATTTTCAAGTTGTGACTTGCAGGTCACCTTGGGCACCAGCAAGCAGGCAGATGGGAGGTGGGGCGATGTCACCCCTTCTGACTGCATGCAGCTGGCCCAAGCTCAGTTGCATGATTGTACTTAATTGCAATCTATGATCAGAAGTGTGTTTTAGGTCTGAGTGTGTTATGTCCAAGAGGAAAAAGAAATAGATTTGGTTAATAGAGAACACTGATTTCCCCTCCCCTACAATCTTGAGTTTGTGGTATCTCATTAATCAAATGAAGCTGCTGATAAGTTAGCTCATAGGATAGTATGGGTGAATGCTCTCATTTAGAGAGGCACCATTTGAGTTACGGGTACATTTTTTTCATGGTTGACAAATGAAGATAAGCACTGCTATCACCTGACTTCTTTTCCCTCCCTTCTTCCTTCCACACCCCTACTACTCTTTGTAAAAGTAGCTTCAGCCATGCCCTTCCTGTTCATGAAATTAGAACGTAATCACCTTCTTACCTCTGGCGAGAGGCAACACCTGGCTGATTATAACTCAATATCCCAACCCAAATTCAGTTCTTGCTGTTCTCAATGTCTTCTTTCTAATGACATACTTGTTCTGAAAAACCACACGCTACTTAGACGGCAATCACTGTAGCTTTCTGATATATAGACACTAAAAATAAACTCTTCCTGGTCTTGTTCCACCTTTGGATTTTATTCTCACCAAAATTTTTTGAGTCCTGAAGCACAAATTGTCTATAATTGAATTCACGTAACTATTTTTCATTAATTCATAAGGCAAACATGGAAGATAATAATCAGACCTACATTCGGCAGATCTGTCAATCAGCTCCCGCTGAGATTCTCTCAGAAATAACTCTCTTCTCCTAGGATCAGTACCAACATGTCAAGCTCTTGACGCAAATACACCATGATGTTCAGTGCTTTTAAAAACATGGAATGCTGTATAATGAAGACACACACACATACAGGGGAAAAATACCCACTAGAAAGTCGTAGCAATTCTTCACCCTAATTGTCACCCGACTGAAAGCCTGGGACCTCCAGACAGCTGGAAGCTGCTGCCATGGAAACCCTAATGCTCCATCATCCAAGAGATTAAAAATTAAGAGTATTAATGGACCCAACAGTAGTTTGCATGTTTCATTAGCTTAAAAAAAGCCATTATTTCCAGGGTTCAGAGGAATTGAATTTATGAGTGTTTTTTTTTAAATCCTCTATTAAAGTGGTCTAAATGTTAATTTGGATGGCATAACAAAACAGGGAAATAAAAAGAAGAAAACACTGAGGGCGGACAAGAGTGTTTAGGAAATCAATTTTGTCTCTTCTTCCTGACTTTCTCCTGCTGGTTGATGGCTTAACTGGGCACAGGTGGGATGGTAGGATGGGCAGGAAGTGCACAAGAAGCCAATTTCAGGTTCCATTAAATTCCAGTGCAGGTTCTCCACCAATCCATCAATGAGTGGATAAACAGATGCCAGTCAACCATGCAATGCTGTAGTGTTCAAGGAGCCACAGGGCGCAGCCATTATCGGGGGGGGGGTCATTCATCAAATGAGCATTTATGTAGAAAAAAAATGGGACAGAATGGAATAAAAAGGAAAACAGCAGAATTTCAAAAAATCGAAATATCAACATAACCACATTGTTAGAATAGGCATTGGTTTCTAGAACTTTTCTACAGGCTCACAAAGTTATTTCCTATGAGGAAGCATGACCCAAAAACTTTGAAGAAAACAAAGCACGATTATAGTGTGAGTCAGAACCCAGGCTGTGATGTGAACCAGTCTGGATTTGTCTAGATCTTTCCTGATAACTGTATACGAGCAAGTCACTAAACCTTCCTGCTCATCCATTTGCACATCTGCGTCATGTTAGGATCGTAAGATTGTTGTAAAGAGGAAATGATTAGCCAGAGTAAAGCATTGGAATATGGTTGGCACACTTGTAATAATGTGGATCATCTTCTGATTTGGGCCATGCCTGCCTTTTCTATTCTGTATTGTACCATGAGGATAATTCTTAATGGCTTAGAAAAGCATTGCTAAAAGCATTGCTTTTGGCACCGGTGGTTCACTACTCCTCGCTACTCAGGAGGCTGAGCTCTGAGGATCCCAGTTTGAAGCCGACCAAGGGAAGGCAAGTCTGTGAGATTTTTCTCTTTAATGTATCAGCAAAAGCCAAAATGGAGTCATGGTTCAAGTGGTAGAGTGTCAGCCTTGAGTGAAAAAAGCTAAGGGACAACACCTGGGCCCTGAGTTCAAGCTCCTACTACTGGCACAGAAACAAAGCAAAAACAAATCATTGTTATGAATTATCCTATCCAACCCCGGGCTACCTCACCTTCTACGAACAGCTTGCAAAACCATCATGCACACTTTATATTTGTCTTTTGACACCAGAGCGCGCTGCGTTATGAGCTCCTTAGAGAGATGTCGTAAAGGCAAATGCAAATATGACAAATATTTCTTTTCCCCAGCAAACACAATTTTGGTGGTGGTGGTTGTTCTTAAAATTCAATTTCTCCTTAAAGGCTGCGTCCTTTCTGAATGAACCATTAGGGCTCCATTTAGTGGGTGGAAACATTAATCCACTTAATGTTGCCTGAAGGTGAAGGCGGCAGCGGTGGGAAGGGCGAAGGCCTGTCCTGGAGAACCAGGTTGCTCCTGGCCTCCCTGTAGGCAGAGAACAGCTCACAGTCTGCGAGTGGCTACCTGGTACTTCTGGTTAAAGGTGACCGTGGCAATCTGGACACAGGGGGCTCTTCCTTTCCTGAGAGGACATGCCTAACTGACTCGCAATGTCATCCTTGAACATACTGAAACCTGTTCAATAGCACCGACTGTGAGCAGAGGCTCTCTGGCACAAAAATGTGATCCCAGTTTTCTGACTGATTTTTTTTTTTTCCTTCTTGGCACTACTCAGGGCTTCTACTTGCCAGACAGGTGTTCTTCCAGTTGAGCCACGCCACCGGTCCTTTTTGGATTTGCTTTGTTGTTCTGGTAAGGGCTTGCTCTTTTTTGCTTGGGACTAGCCTTAGACTGCAGTCATTCTACCTATGTCTCTTGGAAATAGGACTACAGGCAGGTGCCGTCATGTCCAGCCTGAATTCTGTTTATTAGCATATATTAATCATTCAGAGCCACACATGCATGTAATGTACTTTGATCACACGCACCTCTCTCTTACTCTTTTTACCTCCCTCCCCTCTTCTTTTGTTAGAATTTTCACTGGGCTTCATTATTCTCCTTTCACATATGCATAACATACATGCTTGGCTCACAGATGAGAGGGAATGGGTTTAAAACCTCAGCTCTATTTTTAAACTAAGGGGAGTGAGTAGGCTGGGGTGGGGGAAGTTGACGGAAAAGACAACTGTCTCTCCCTAAACATCACGGCACCGCACCCTTACAGGAAACTACAGACAGCTGCTGCTGCTGTTCGAGAGAGTTCACTGACTACAATGACGCTCTAACGTAGGATGACAACTCGTATTTTCCAGGTAAAGCTGAGACTTTTGAAAAGTGTTGACCAGATCACCAAAGGTGCTTTAGCTTGTGACTGTGCTAGCTCACCTGCTCCAGCGATTGTCATTAGAAACTTTTAATCGGTTGACACTGTGATCTTCTGTTCTCGCTCACCCCCGCATTACACTTAAGAATCTAGGTTTGCTTTCTTTTCTTCCTCACTTTTAAATCACTGGTTTACAGAAAGTCCTTATTCTTGCCTTCTTCCCCACTTCCTCATCCCCCATACACATATACTTTTTACTTTTTTGGTGACAGTTCTGGATTTGAACTCAGGACCTGATTCTGTCCCTGAACTTTTTTTTTGCCTCAAGGCTATTTCTCTACCACTTGAGCCACAACTCTACTTCTGGCTTTTTGGTGATAAATTAAAAATAAGAGTCTCCTGGGCTTTTTCTGTCCAGGCTAGCTTCAAACTATGATCCTCATATCTCAGCCTCCTGAGTAGCTAGGATGACAGGTGTGAACCAGGAAGGGCTTTTTTCTCCTGTTTCCAACTTCTTCCCATAATCTATCAATATCGATGTTTGTCTGTCTGTCTGTCTATCTATCTATCTATCTATCTATCTATCTATCTATCTATCTATCTATCTATCTATCTGGCCCAAGTCTTTCAGATGATCACTTTAATTGGAGATGCTAAAACTCTCGTGGTGCAAAGACCAGAAATTCCCTCTGGTACCCTCAGAGTTGTCCCTGTGGGGCCAAGGCCAGCTGCACACCCAGGTCAGCACCTGCCCAGTGCCTTGTGGAGGAGACACTTCACACCCCACTCATGGATCTGCACTGTTTATTTCCATGAAGAGAATGCTTAAGTCATGATGGGCAGACTGTGCACTCACTGGTCATGTGTACATAATCAGAAAAATCTCTGCCGACTGTTAAAGGTGTTCTGGGTGATTTTACCTGCATTATCAAGGTTCAGAGAGTGGATGCATAGATCTTATGCCCCATCCGCTGCTGCCAGAACCTGTATTGTTCCTAGAACATTGTACTGCTTTTCAAATTAAATATAATACATAAATATATAACATGCAATATAGAATTATATTTATGTGTATATAAATAATATATGTAATTATATATGCATAGCATAACATATTTTATATTTATATATATATATAATTTGAGGAGCTGTGCTTTGGGTTGCAGTTAGCGTTTTTTTTTAAATAGGCCCATTCTTTCTTTTTTTCTTTTTAATTGTCAAGGTGATGTACAGAGGGGTTACAGTTACCTATGTAAGGGAATAAGTACATTTCTTGTCAAACTTGTTACCCCTTCCCTCATTTTTCTCCTACTTTCCCTCCCCCACCCTCAATGTACAGGTTGTTTCCAACACAGTGTTCTGTGTATATCGCAGTTGCATTGGCTCCCCTTGTCCTTTGTCTCACCGTCCTGCTGTTCCCCTTCCCTTCCCTAGTTCAAATAAACGCAGTTAGTATTCTCTCTCTGTCTCTCTGTCTCTGTCTCTGTCTCTCTTCTAGTCCTTAGTTCTAGCTTAGTGTCTCTCATTTATCCCACCCACTCCGGTCCTAGGCTTCGGTTTCTTAACTAGTCAGTATGCGAGCTTTGCCAAAAGGTTTCCAATCATACGCCCCACTGGACAGGGGCTGAAAAGAAGGCAAGCAGGTTTCCTATTTTATTAGAGGATGAAACTTAGACTGAAAAGAGGCAAAAGGGGGGGATATAATTTATAACAATTATATATAATAATTATAATATATAATAAAATATATAATAATATAATGTATAATATATAACATAATATATAATATATAATAATTATAACTTTATTCTCTTTAAGTAGTTGTATAGAGGACTTCAGTCCAACCTGTGAGTGTATAGGCGCAATGCATCTTGACCAGTGTCGCCCCTTCCCTGGCTCTCCCTGGTCACCCCAGACCCTCCCAGCACCTTACCTGGGGTCACACCATGAAGTCGTAGAGTCTCATTGGATCCGTGACCCCTTCCTTCCCCTATGTGCTAACTCCCTCACTACAGACACACTCCCATCTCTTCCGAGTCCTATTGCACCCACCTGCGTTGGATTCTGCCTCTCAGAAGCAGTGACCAACCCACCCACGTAAGGACTCCCGTGGCTCGTGGCTTCGCCACACAGATTCTGACTGGCAGATGGAGTTGAGTCAGACCCAGGATCAGCAACCAGCTTTGATCCCTAGTGTCTAGCCACTGCTAAACAGCTGAAAGAATCGTCTCCTCCAGAGAGTTCAGCTCTTCTTGAGGACAGAACATGGAAAGGCCCAGGTAGAACAAGCCATCACTAGGCTTTGCTTTCTTCTTTTCTTCTTTCCTGAGTGCATAATGAGGATGGACTGACGCTGCACAGCCCTGAAAAGCTGCTTTCTGAGTAGAGCTGGGGGGGGCCTCGCTGGCTTCCCTGCTCTAGCATGGCAGCTGTGCAGTAACTCACACACCTTGCTTGGTGCCCCAGGTAGAGATGATGCTCTCAGCACCCCAAGCTGCGCACTGCCAGCCGGGACTACTACGGTCCGGCAGCACCAACTAGCAGGAAGGACAGGCACACTTTAAAATTCTATTGCAAATGTTACAATACTATATTAAAAAAGCAATAAACCCTTTGTGGTTCCCCTTAAAAAAAATCAAGATATGCAGAGCATTGCTGGCTTATACTCATAAACCTAGCTATTCGAGAGGCTGAGACCTAGAGGATCTTGGTTCAAAGCCAGGCCAGGCAGAAAAATCTGCAAGACTATCTTCAATGAACTAGCAAAATGTCATATTGGAGGAATGGCTGAAGTGATAGAGGGCCAGGTATGAGCAAGAAAGCTGAGCAAGAATGCAAGACTCTGAGTTTAAGCTTGGTGTACACACACACACACACACACACACACACAGAGGACTCTGCAGTCACCTCTAGAAAACTCTATAAAGGAATTTATATCAGGATAAATGTGCAACCTAGCTGAAACCACTACTAAAGAATAAAACCTATCAGGAAAATATAGGAATTTCTTTTTTTTTTTTTTGGATCCAGTTGTGGAGCCTGAACTCTGGGCCTGGGCGCTGTCCCTCAGCTCTTCAGCTCAAGGCTAGCGCTCTACCACTTGAGCCACAGCACCACTTGTGGCTTTTTTCTTTTTGCTTATGTGGTGCTGAGGAAGCGAACCCAGGGCCTCATGCATGCAAGGCAAGCGCTCTACCACTGAGCCACCTTCCCTGCCCGAAAATATAGGAATTTCTATGATCCAACTTGAGGTCATATTACATTATCTCGAGGATCTTTCAAGGATGCTTTGATGAGACATCTGGAATATTTTATTGGACATGCATTTGTTGCTCAGTCCTTCCTTGGGTTGTTCTGATCTATGTGGTGTAGAATCTGAAGTTGAATCTCTTGACTCGGAGCCTGTAGCCTGAGTGCAGCAGGACGAAGGTGCTCAGACTTGGACCATGAATATTCTCAACGCCATTACCAGCAGTAGCCAAGGAAATGCCAAGGACTCTGAGAAGGAAGAGGCACAAGACGAAGAAAGTCTGAAATCTAGCGTTGTCTTAATGCCACTGAACCATGTGCAATTTGCCAAGGTTGACCTAAAAATGGACATGTTGTTCATGGCAGAATGCTGTTCCTGAACAAAGAAGCCAAAGGGAAGGAAGGGGCCCAGTCCAGCATGCAGACAGCAAGCCAGATGACTGTGCTAACCTACTGCCACTAGCCGATCCCTTCCTTGGGGTAGAATTATGCCTTCCTTTCTTTCCTTCCTTCCTTCCTTCCTTCCTTCCTTCCTTCCTTCCTTCCTTCCTTCCTTCCTTCCTTCCTTCCTTCCTTCCTTCCTCCCTTCCTCCCTCCCTCCCTCCCTCTCTCCCTCTCTTCCTCTCTCTCTCTCTTCCTCTCTCTCTCTCTTTTTTTTCTTTCTTTCTTTCTTTCTTTCTTGCTTTCTTTCTTTCTTTCTTTCTTTCTTTCTTTCTTTCTTTCTTTCTTTCTTTCTTTCTTTCTTTCTTTCTTTCTTTCTTTCTTTCTTTCTTTCTCTCTCTCTCTCTCTCTCTCTCTCTCTCTCTCTCTCTCTCTCTCTCTCTCTCTTTCTTTCTTTCTTTCTTTTTTCTTCCAGTCCTGAGGACTGAACTCTGGGCTTGGGCACTGTCCCTCAGCTCTTCAGCTCAAGGCGAGCACTCTACCACTTGAGCCACAGCACCACTTCTGGTTTTCCAGTGGTTTATTGGAGATAAGAGTCTCACGGACTTTCTTGCCTGGGCTGGCTTTGAACCTCGATCCTCAGTTCTCAGCTTCCTGAGTAGCTAGGATTACAGGTGTGAGTCACTGGCACTTGGTGGAATTACACATTTCAAACCATAGAACCTTAAACATGTACAGACAACATAGATTTTATCGCAATCTACGTACTCAAAGTGGAGTATATTGGTCCATGTCGATTTCTCTGTAATTTGCCTATTTGGGAGGAGGGAGAGTGAATATTCATTTCAAAACTTTGCTTTTATGCCATCTTTGAATTGCAATGTTATATGTACTATGTAACTCATCTTGTACCTTTTTGTCTTATATATTAGGCGCTTTTCTGTTACATGAGAAGTATTTGGTTTTTGAAACTACAAGGCCTTTTTCTGTGGTGCTGAGGTTTGAACTCAGGACCTTGGCACTTGTGCATACCAAGCAAGCACTTTACTCTTTCAGCTATAAGACGGGGTCTCATTGCTCCCTTTGCCTGGCACCATCTTTCTACCTCCACCTCCTAGTCGCTGGGATTACAGGTGTGCCTCACCATGCCCAGCCAGGACATTTAAATATAAACCTTCATGTAAGAAGAAAAAGCATGTATAATCATTTAATATTTAAATTTTAGGAATTCCTATTAGAGTCTCTGATCCCAGGTTCTCTACTTAGAAGTTGGGTTGTGTTTGCTGCTATGTATGTACAAACATACATCTTATTCTTCAGGTTTTAAAATTATAAGTAGAGGATATAGTAATGTTGTCAGTTGAGAATAGCCACTATTTAGCCTTAAGATAAAATGTTTTATTTTTCTTGGTAGTGCTGGTCCTGCGGCTTGAATTTGGCCTGCGTGTTGTTCCTGAGTTCTTTTGCTCAAGGCTAGCACTCTATCACTTGAGCCATAGCTCCACTTCCAGGTTTTTGTTGGTTAATTGGAGATAAGAGTCTCATGGACTTTCCTATCTGGCTGACTTTGAACTGCTGTCCTCAGATCTTAGCCTCCTGAGTAGCATTACAGGCGTGAGCCACCACCACCTTGCTAAACTTAGTTAAGGCTCCCTTGTCAAATGTGGAATTTTCCTGGGATATCCTGGTATATCAGGTTCTTTTCCATGTTTCATTTTAGGATTTAATGGAGTTTCTTGTTCTCCTAGGTTGGAAGCAATTCTAGGACAGCTGGAAGTACCTTCGAGGCTCAGTGGATTCTGATGGCTGTCTAGGTTTCAGATCTGTGCTTTGGCCACTTTTAGAAACCAGTAGACTGAGAAGGATTAGTTCAGAAATTATGAAGGGAACTATTTGTTTAAAACTAGTTGGCAAGACAGTCATTTGCCCACTGTTTTCGTTTAAGAAGGAAAGAATTAGAACATGACATTATAAAATGATCTTTCAGACTGTATAGATTGACTTTTTGATTTACAATAAGAATCTTCAGCAGAATAGTGAAAAATAATGCCCTTGAGCTCAAGGCTCCAAGACTCTTCTCCCGTGTCTGACAGTTTCATGCGTACTCATCAACTGGACCTATACGTCTAGAAGAGAACCAAGGGATAATTTTGCACAGCCTATTACAAGGAGTCAGATGTTTGTCTGAACTTTAAAAGAAAAGCACCTACTTGCCCCAACTTACCCATCTACAGCAGAGCTTAAATAAGAAACCAACAGCTAATGGGATGAGTACTCTGGCAGTCCTGAAGTACAAGGTGGAGGGTTTATCATTTGAGACTTGGTGTTTTAGGATTAAAGGAGGATTAAGAAAAGTTCATCTATCTGCTCATGCAAAATAATATTTAATAAATACTATTTAATATTAGTAATACAATACATGTAATAAATTATTTAATATTAATAACATAATAAGCAATAAAATATAATAAAATAAACTATGATAGAATAATAAATATGTATAATAGAATAAAATAAGAAGTAAATAAAATAAGAATATAATAAAATAAAATAAATAGAATAATAGAATATAACAAGTATTACATAATATTAATAATACATAATGCACACCAGGAAATGGAAAGTTTTTTTTCTTTAAACAAAAAAATAGAAAGAAAGAAAAGTTCATCCTTAGAGCTGGCAGGCGATCATAACTGACGAATATTAAGGTAAGTGCCCTTAGTGAAGGTTGGCGATTCAGCCTCCAACTGAACAGGCCGAGTCTCTTTACCATGCTCATGGTTGCTATCATATTTGTCTAAACTTTTGGGTTTAGTATATGATGGTATTCATTTGTCTACAAATAAAAGATTAAGAATTATTGAAAGAAAAAGAAGTGTTCTCAAAATTAGTTCAAAACACCACTGCACCCTTAAACACGGGTGAGCAAGCATTTCAATAGCATGGGAAAGTCAGGCTTAACACAAAGAAGAACTTCTGTGTGGGAGGAATGTGAAAGATGAATAGACTGCCATGAACTTGGGAAATCTGCTCTGCAGAGTGTGAAAATGATGTTTTCATTGTTTTACTTGGTAGTTCTTCATGAAGGCAAAGAAATGGGCCACAGAGCATTTCCATTTTTCCCCAGATTTATGGGTTAACTTTTTCAAGAATGAGTTAAGGACTCTTTCCACTGCTAAGCAAATCAGGAATTTGCTTTGAGCAAGTGATACAGCCACACACAGCCACAAAAGCAGAGCTGGGAGCATGCTACGGTTTGCCCCAGCTTTAAGAGCTGCAGGGGCTTGTCACCACTCAGACAACAAACAAGCCCTCTAGTGTCCTGGGACTCAGGTTGAAAGAGAAAACGACAAGGAACCAAAACCTTCCCTGGAGGAAATCTACTTTCACCCTAGAAATGGCCAATCCTGTTTTTACATTTCTAGAAAAGTTGTGCTGGAATCTCCACACCATACAGGAAGTTCATGATTTCTTCATTTATCCCCTCCTTAATTTTTCTTTTCTTCTGACTCTCTTACAACCCTTCCTTTTAGTCAGAGCTGAGTCAGAGGTACAAAAGGTAGCAACTGTACAGGGGCCTATTCCAAGCCCCACCTCTGACATAAATTAACATTCAGGTTAAACAGAGGTCTCGTGTCATTTACACGTTATGATTACTTTTGAAGAGAGAGTTGATTGCAAGCACAGATAATAGAATCTGAAGATGAGTATGTATTCCTAACACTCTTTACTTGGAAAACTCTGAAAGTCTCTTAAGGTTGAGTTGATTTGATCTGAGTTGGGTTGAGGTGGAATGTGTTGGGATAGGCTTGAGCTATGTTGGGTTGAGTTGATTGGGTTGGGTTGGGTTGATTTGAGTTAGCTTGGTTGGATTGGGTAGGACTGAGCTACATTGGGTTGGCTGGTTTAAGGTTATTTGAGTTGAGTTGAGTCGCATTGATTTGGGTTGGGTTGCGTGGAATGGAGCTACACTGGCTTAGGCTGGGTTGGGGTGGGTAGGATTGAGTTGGTTTGGCTTGTATTGATTGGGAAAAGCAAAACTGTCATCCTTTTGCATATTTAGAATCACTTTCCCTTGGGAAGGTTTCCATGAGGAGCCAAAGGGAGATCAGAGTGTTTCCTTCACTTTGTCTGGAATTCTTTCCTGCCCCTCCCAAAGAAGGAAATGGATTGTGTGGACATCTGATCTGCTGGTTTGCATTATTTCAGAGAGTTTCGTGCAGCCCTCTGTGTTTTGCCCATTTCTGCTAGAAGAGCATTGTTATAGGCAAGCAAAAAAATCTCAGGGTCCAGGTCCTGAGATCAAGCACATGCATGCCCCCCCCCCACCCCAACACAGAGTTATCCAAGACTAGATTTATGTCATACTTACAAACACATGTAGGGTAATGTGTATACATTATACACAGAATTAGTAAGAAAATCACGTTTTGCTGCTTCTTGGCATCTTAAGCTTGAACGGGCTTCAACACTATGGACGGCACATGCCAAATCAGAAACTATTTCTGCATGAATCTTGGTCATTGAGAAAATCTTCTTTTAAACAGTGCTGGTTTTTTTTTCTTCTAGAAACTGCAGATGCTTTTCTGGAAAACACACAGGCGGTATGGTCAGGAGAGAAGCTGGCTTTGTGGTTGGAGCCAAACGCTGTGGCCGGGGAGGCCTAGCTGAGGAAGGGGGCACCGGTTTGTTTCTAAGGAACATTCTGGAGGTTGGTGTTTACTGGACAAGATCTCCAGGTGTCCTGTGAGCCTCACATTTTGTTCTCTGAGTGTCTATACGAGCTGTTTATTTATGGATTTTTCTTGAGTTTGAATGATGTTCAACCTCAACTTTTTCCTGAGCAATCTATCAATTCAATGAAGAACTATCTCTGGACCTATCAAGAGAAGGACAGGAAGGCTGGCTAGAGATGGGAATTGTCTATGGGACAGAGAGGGGGAAAAATGTCCTTGCTGTCATCTTGGCCCCTGGGTGATTAGAACATTCACCTTTTGCCAATCTAGCATTTTGGGGATTCAATTACAGCAAGTATAAATTTGGAGGCCAGGCTAAAAATTGATGATGACTAAACATTAAAAAAATAATAAGCCTTCCACTAAAAGATAGAATCTTTTCTAGTTTCTGAAATCTTTTGGTAGAATCTCAGAAACACGTTTTCTCATTATGTTCCGTCTTTTCCTTTGAAGTCCGGTGAAGGGAGTGCTGGAATGTCTGACATGCCAAATCTGATTGGAAGAAGAAGTCACAGACTCGGCCAGGTGATAGAGAGGCAGCTGAGCCCACTCTTTTCCCAACAGCCTTCTGAGTCCAGCTATTCCTGCAGCCTGACATGAGATGAGGGCCGGGGCTGAGGGGCTGGGGGGAACTGAAGGAGCAGCATAGAAATTGGGGGACCCCACTGGTGAACCTGAAGGTTTGAGATGATGACTGAATTTGAGGATTCTGATATTGAGGTGAATAGGTACGCAGTTATTTAATATCTATCATGTGTGTGTGTGTGTGTGTGTGTGTGTCCCAGTACCAGGGCTTGAACTCAGGGCTTGGGTGCTGTCCCTTAGCTTTTTTTGCTCAAATCTGGGGTTCTACCACATGAACTATAACTCCACTTCTGGCTTTTTGCTGGTTAGTTGAAAATAAGAGTCTCACAGACTTTCCTGCCCAGATGAGCTTCAAACTGTGATCTTCAGATCTCAGCTTCCTGAGTAACTAAGGTTATAGACATGAGCTACTGGAGCCTGGCTTGACCTCTGTGTTCATCTCTAGCATAGCCATACTGTTTAGATAAGGTTAAATGAGATAAGGCACAAAGAGTATTTGGCACCTAAGGGTAAGCAGTGGCCACCATTACTATATATACTATATGTAAACGTTGATTACAATAATTATTTTCTTTCAATACATAATTAAGCTTGCTCAAGGAGGTTTTCAACAAGCTTTTAAATAGTCCCTATCAGAGACAGGATGTTCTGGCATTTTGACAAGGTTTGCGAGGCTCAGTATGTAATATTCCTGGAGTCAGAAAGTTTTCCAAAGAGCTGCAGTCCCTTGCATGTGGAGAGGCCAGAAGTTGGTGCTTTGAGAAGCTGCTCGGGGGGGCACTTCATACACACAGATGTGCACCTGCTTCGTGAGCGTGCATAACGCATAGGTATTTATGTGTGTCTCTCTGAAGCCTATCAAGAACGTTTCCTTCATACTGCCTCTGATTTATGGGATCTTCCACTTCACCAGAGGAAATTCTTGTCTCTGTGAGAAATCTGCATTCAGCTCCCAGAGCTTATTTACTTGCTTAAAAGCACACATGTGGTTCCAGATCCCTGAACCGTACCTCCACATAAACCGAATTTAGAGCATACGTATCTTTCTTTCTTTAGGTTTCCATTGTATTTTGGGCTCCTTCTCTCTTCTGGTTGGTTTTTAAGTTTATTTTGACCATGTGAAGCGCTGTCAGAAACACACAGAGAGGTGCTAACATCCTGTCTCAACCTTTGCACTGTAGGAAATGATTCCTATGAATGTGTCTAGGGGGTTTCTCCCCTCTTGTATTTCTGCCTGCTGTTTGATTTATTAATAAATACTATTAGTGCATGTTGCTTCTTGCAGTTAGCAATAGATCTTGAAAATCACCCTAAATTAATTTTAGTGATTTTCCTTAGGCACTTAGCAAGCCATTGTATACATGTACCATAGTGTCTTGTATATATGGGCAATGGTTGTAGAGCTTTGTTAGAGATTGCCATATTTCCTGTGTAGAATTCCCTGTGTGCTTTGGTCTTCGTGCCTAGCGTTTAAGAGGATGCATCTCAGCTTGGCTTAGCTCCAATGTGCTCCAATCTAATGGCAAAAAATGGTAATTCCGAGTTGTTTTCATTTGCATTTCTTTAGTTATGAATATATTTAAACAGTTTTTGTTTATATGCATAAGAACCATTTCTGTATTTAGGGTGCTTTTTTTATTCATATCTTCTAACTGGTTTTCCCCCGGGTTTTGATTGTTTGTCCTTCAATCATTAGGAGTTCTTTTGCATTAGGGACTCCAGCCTTCTATTTGGATTATGTATTACAATTATCTCCCTCCATTTGTCCATTGCCTTTTAATTTGCCTACATGGATACCTTAGAAATTTCTAGGTGGTCAAATCTATTAACATCTCCTTCATTTTGAAACTACTGCCTGTGTATAGCATATGTGTGGGTCTCATTTTACTTTTACCAAATGGTCCCCAATTGTTAAAAAGTTGATTTTGCCACCAGAAATTTGAGATGCACTTTTTTTTTCCTACAGTATGTTAAGTTTTCACAAGTATTTTGATCTGTATCTGTTCGGCCCCTTTGGCACCACAGGGTGTAAATCACCGAGTTTATGGTATCAAATGCTGTGGGTAAAACTACCTTTTTCTTTCAGTGCTTTCCTGGGCATCCTTACCTGTTTATTTTCCATATGAAATTTACTATCAATATCTAACTTCATAAAAAGCTGTGCTGGGATTTTATTGGCATTGTTGTAAATGTATATGTCAATCTAGGGAGCCTTGACATCTTTACAATGTTGAGTCATTTTATATAAGAAGCGGGGACGCGTGTGTCCCTTAACCCAAGCCTGCCTCCATGTCTTTCATGAGAGCATCCTTAGTATTTTAGTCCTAAGAAAAGACCAGTGAGGAGAGAGGGTTTACCCCCTGAGTCCCTGCATACAACTTCCCAACTGGCCTGCTGGCCACCATGACCTCCTTGTTACCCATGTAAGTAACATTTGCAGAGCATTTTGTCTGGAGAACACAAAGGCTAACACACCTGTTCCCTGACCAGGAGGGGCTCATAGGCTAGTGAGGACACAGTGATAAAATCAACAGCCATAGTTATTCTTTCCTGCTAAGAGCAGTTCCGTCTCCGCAGAGAGGAAGAGAACCAGATGCAGGATGGACAGATGGAGGAGGATGCTAAGATTAGTTGTGGGGAACATCGCTGCAAACTGTGTGTTCATGTCGACCATGCATGAAATAACTTTTGCTGGTGCCTGGACTTGCAGAAGACAACTTAAAACTCGGAATTGCAAAGTGTTGACATCCTTCTAGCCTGTGCGTGGGTATCTGCAGAGAGAGCAAGGAGAACGCTGTGACCGCTGGATTTCAGCAGCAGCTGGTATTCAGAGAGCTTCTCTCCACAATGCACTTTACTCTAGTGGCCATTGGGTCATTAATAACTTGACTAAAAAGGAAGCACATTCTTAAAGAGCTGTATTGTTCGTTACAGAAATGTCCGCTAGTTCTTACACTGTAACTTGTAATCTCTGTCTCTGTCTGTCTGTCTCTCTCTCTCTTAGTGTATGTCTCTTTCTCTCTTCTCTTTCTCCTTCTCCCTGTGTGCTGGCAATGTGGGGAATGATGTCTCCATGCTTTAAATAACATATATTTACTTCCAAAGTTAAGTTATTAGTCACTTAAAAAGCTTTTCTTTTTTCCCTCCTGTGACTCTTACCAACTTAATTCACACCTTGTTTTGAGCCTGTGAAGAGTCTAGCAGAATCTCAACTAGAGTTTCATCTGGCAAGAAAGCAATTGACCCTTTCAAGATTGTCAGTATTCCTAGAAAAAAAAATCTACTTTCTGGCCATCATCTGCCTGGTATCCAGTATTGAATGTCTGGGCTTCTTGCTAGGAAAAAATGCCAAGTATCAGAAGGGAACTAAGATCAAGATAAGGTGCTAGTGTTGGTGGATGATTCTGCTGCACAACTGCAAACAGCAAGTGTGGTAGCTGATATTAGGCCAAGGATGGCCTGGGAGAAGGAGAGGAATCCTTTCCTTCTGATCTTTTTTCATCTTTGCTTACAAGTGAAAGGGACCTTGTCCACTGCAGCTTTTCAATTAGGAGCAACTGTACAAGTTGCTCAAGAGGAAATCTTAGAATTTTGAGTAGGTTTTCCTTTTTCTTGTTAGTTTTATCTCCCTTTTCTGATCAGCACTATAGTCATGCAATGGAATCTATTCATTTCCGGTCCTCTGTCCCCCAATATCTAACCCCTTTCCCCTTCATCCCCAAGGGCTCTGTTCTCCTGTTATTTCCATCCCAAAGCGGTGCTGCGGAAGAATGATGGGCCTGGAGTGCTTTGTGGCTGTCACTATCCTCAAAAACCTTCAAAGCTGTTCTTTATGAGTCTGAGGGCCACTGCCCCCAAACAGTGCTCCACTCCCAAACCATCTAAGTTTATTGATCCAATAACACTGGTTTTTCTCGCAGTGAACAAGAGTATGTACTCCCACATGATAGCTAACACCTATATAATGCAGACTATGCAAGTGGATTATTTTTAAATCTGAGTATTGAGGCAGCAGCACCGAGCAATTAACAAGTGCAGAAGAATAGGCTGGGAAATGTGGACTGTGGAATAAATTAGAAAAACTTCCCATTTGGCCTTACAATGAATCTATAATATTGCAACATTATCTTTTTTTACTTTCTTGGAACTTTGTTCCACTGTGTTAGAACTTGTGACAATGTCCCAGGAGGAGAAGAAGGCATGTCCCAGGAACCCCACAGAGTAACTACTTCCTTTCCCATCTTCCCCAACCACCCATGCTGAGGAGAAAAAGAATTTCTCACCACCATTTTGACCTTGTGGCTGTATTTTAACCTGACCCCATACAAAAACACTAATTGGCACACTTCATAGATGAATTTCTGCTCCAGGAGAGCTTCTCTATGCCTGGATATTTCAATTTCATTATAGGATTTTATAGACTTCCTTCCTGTATCACACTTTCTTTTTCCTGCTAAAATTTTATTTTTAGGCTTTTTAAATGCCATGTACAGGAGAGGGTTTGGTTACAAATTGATTAAGTGACATGTATGTTTAAGGTTGTTGTTTGGTTTTTTTTGCCCCAGAGATTCAGATTTGGGGTTCTATCACATTTTACAACGATTCTAAATAGACCTGTGCAAGTATTTGTAACTGGCTCCTTGTCTTCCACAGGATTAGAGGTTACTTGGCTTAGGGCTAGTTTTCTGTATTTCCCTTACTGTCATTGGAGTCTAGCCCAGCTGCCCCCTGACAGTGCTGCCCATATTCCTATACCAGCTCTACATTTAATCTGTTGGTTAAATGCATCCAATAATTTTTAATTTCTGACAGTGCATTTTGTACTTTCAGAATTTCCATTGGTTGCTTTACAGTATGTCCATATTGTTCACAAAAAAAATCAGGGGAGAATGTGGTATATGTACACAATGGAATGTTGCTCATCCGTTAGAAAGAATGACATTGTCCCATTTGTAAAGGGATGGAAAGACTTGGAAAAATTATGTTAAGTGAAGTGAGCCAGGCCCAAAGAGACAAAGGATCTATGTTTTCTGTTGTTTTTTTTTTTTAATTTAATTTTATTTGTGAACATACTGTACAGAGGGGTTACAATTACATGGGCAGGATAATGCGTACATTTCTTACCAAGCATTGCAGCCTCCTCCTTTGGTTTACCCTTCACATCCCTTCCCAGCCTCCCCCCTCCCCCCCAATCCCAATCCTTCTCCTTCCTCCCCTTCCCCCCCCCCCCCCCGTTTTCTGTTAATATGTGGATACTAGATTTATCTACGAACTCTTAAGTAAATACATTGGGTGTATGCAAGTATTTTTTGTTGTTGTTGTTTGTGGGGCTTGAACTCTGGGCCTGGGCACTATCCCTCAGCTCATCAGCTCAAGGCGAGCGCTCTACCTCTAGAGCTACAGTGCCACTTCCAGTTTTCTAGTGGCTTATTGGAGATAAAGTCTCAAGGTCTTTCCTGCCAGGACTGGCTTTGAACCATTATCCTCAGATCTCAGCCTCCTGAGTAGCTAGGATTACAGGTATGAGCCACCGGCACCCAGCTTTGCAAATATATACAAATGTTTTAACTGAAATATGGTAGATTCAAGGGAGAACTCAAATAGTGTAATTCCTTAGGCAAAGTTCAGAGTTCAGCAAAATAAAACACCGGGAAGCAGGAACTCAAAAGGGATGAGGTCAGGTCAAGGGGAAAGAGGTGGACAAATGACGAGGAGAAGAAGGGGAAAATGCAGACAAGAATCCAATGTATATCCTACAAAATCAAGGAGAGTGAGGGAAGGGCTGGGGAAGGGAGGAGTGGGTGAGAATTTTGATCAACATACACTGTATTCATAAACTGCTTGGTTAAATGGCAAGTCCTTTGTACAACCACTTAGAGATTATTTAAAGAATAAGTTTTAAAAAAAGAAAATCAGAAGAAAATTCTTTCTTTATTCCCAACATGGTCCTATCTCTAAGTTCTTTGACAAATTCATAATCATTGTTTTGCTTTTGAGTCCTGCCTACTAATTTATTTTATTTTATTATTATTATTTTTATTGTGAAAATGCTATACAGAGGGGTTGTAATTACATGGGCAAGATAATGAGTACATTTCTTATCAAGCATTGTAGCCTCCTCCTTTGTTTCCCCTTCCTATCCCTTCCCATCCTCCCCCACCCCCCGCCCCCGTCCCCCTACCCAATCCTCCTCCCCCCCCCCCCACCAAAGTTGTAAAGTTTGTTTTTCCACTTAACTACTTGTATATCTCATTGTTGCAATGGATCCACCTGTATACCTATTTAAACGATTTGTTTTTTCCTTTCCCCTCCACAAATTGTACCAACCTCAAGTGCAGTGAAAGCAGGAGTTATACCATGGGGGAGGGACATACAAAGCAACAAAGAAATAATCTTATAAATGTGTTAGAAACAATCACCTGAAAGAAAAAACATTTGAATATATATCTTAGGGTTCATTTCCCTAATATCAACTTATCTGACCTTTTCTGCTTGACTAAGACACATACTAGTTATTGCAAATAAGGGAAACCATGAGACCTAAGTTTCTTTGAGCCTGGCTTACTTCACTTAATATAATTTTTCCCAAGTCTTTCCATTTGCTAACAAATGGGACAATGTCATTCTTTCTGATGGAGGCATAGAATTCCATTGTGCATATATACCACATTTTCTTGATCCAGTCATCTACTGAAGGGCATCTGGGTTGGTTCCATATCTTAGCTATGGTAAAAAATGCTTCAATAAACATAGTCATACTGGTAGCTTTAGTGTGGCCTTGTTTGTGATCAACTGGGTAAATGCCCAAAAGTGGGATTGCTGGGTCATAGGGGAGCTCCATACTGCTTTCCAAAGTGGTTGAACAAGTTTACACTCCCACCAACAATGCAGTAAGGTTCCCTTCTGTCCACATCCCCTCCAGCATCAGTTGTTATTAGAGTTCTTGATTATAGCCATTCTAACTGGGGTGAAGTGGTATCTCAATGTTGTTTTGATTTGCATTTCTTTTATGGCTAGGGAGGTTGAGCATTTCTTCATGTGTCTATTGGCTATCCTTCTTTCCTCTTCAGAGAAGTTTCTCTTTAAGTCTTTAGCCCACTTATTTATTGGGCAGTTGTTTCTTTGAAGATTTGTTCTTGGGGGATTTAATTTTTTGAGTTCCAGGTATATTTTAGATATGAGACCCTTGTGTGTTGTATTGCTAGTGAAGATCTTCTCCCAATCTGTGGGCCTTCTATTGATCTTGCTAGCTATGCCCTTTGCCATGCAGAAGCTCTGCAATTTCATGCAATCCCATTTGTCCAACCTTTCTTTGATTTGTTGTGTTTCCGGGTCTCTATTAAGAAAATTTCGACTTGCACCAAGGAGACCTAGGGTTTCTCCTATTCCATCCTGTAATGTTTTCAGAGTGTCTGCTTTAACTCCGAGGTCTTTGATCCATTTGGAGTTGATTCTGGTGCAGGGTGATATATAAAGATCTAGCTTTAGTTTTCTGCAAGTAGTTAACCAATTTTGCCAGCATCATTTACTGAAGAGGCTGTGTTTCTTCCATTCTATTTTTTTTAGCTCCCTTATCGAAGATTAGATGGCTATAGGTCTGTAGGTTCATTTCTGGGTTTTCAATTCTATTCCATTGGTCCTGAGGTCTGTTCTTGTGTCAGTACCAAGCTGTTTTGATTACTATGGCTTTGTAGAGAGTTTGAAATTTGGTATTGATATTCCTCCAGAACTGTTCTTTCTGTTGAGGATCATTTTAGCTATTCGGGGCCTTTTATTGTTCCATATGATTTTTTTTGGATTGCCTCTTCTATTTCCTTGAAGAATGAGGATGGAATATTGATAGGTATCGCATTGAATTTTAGATAGCCTTGGGAAATATTGCCATTTTCACGATGTTGATCTTTCCGATCTAGGAGCATGGGAGTTTGTGATGCTTTTTAAGTTCTGTTTTGATGTCCTTTTTCAAGTTTTCATCATAGAGGTCCTTCACTTCTTTGGTTAATTCCTAGGTATTTTATTTTTTGTGGGGCTATTACGAATGGAGTTACTTTCCTAATTTCAGCCACACTTTTCTCATTGTTCTTGCCTACTAATTTTAAGGACTAGATGATCTCTATGGTCCCTAAACTTTCTCTTGCTAATAATCATATTTTCCTACCTCACACATGTATGCTATAATAGACAAATAGAATGCATTCACATGCTGCAGGATGTACGTGAGATAGTATTGCAGACATTGTGGATGAAAGAACTTTTGATTGCATTAGTATTTGCACCAGAAGTTGTTGACTGCAGTCCTGGATGGCTCTGAATTCAGTGAAAATGTCCAGATTGTCTTCTCTTCCTCCATTGCTGCTTCCTGTGTGGGAAAGGGTGGGTGAACCGAATTGTGTCCTTTAGCCTTCCAACTCAGCTCACCAGTCCAACCGTTCAAGGATGGCTTGGCTGTTTCCCCTCTATAGAAGTGAATTGCCTGGGCCAGGGGTTCGGGCACGGCAGCCTTCTCTGCTCTCTGCTTGCCTGCAATGAGCCCATTTCCTTCTGGAACATAACCCACTCAGGCTTCCTTGATGGCGCTGCTCCTCGGTAGCCCGTTAGGAGAGTATGGCTTTATGGCTTAGTCATCCCCAGAGAATTTCATGGTACCGATTGCTTCTGTTACAATCTAGAAAAAAAATACAGTAGATAATGGAAATTCCCGAGAAAATCTCCTTTATAATTGCATTTCACAAATGAGTGGCACAAGGAAATACAGGCACAGAGCCTGAGTGTGCAGAGAATCACCAAGAACGCAGAATGACAAGATCTGAGAATATCAAAAAGCTCAGCAGTACATTCCTAATATTTTAGAACCAGTAAAACAAATCTTAAATAGTCTAAGTTCAAATCCCTTATTTTACAGATGTGAGTATTTATTCAAGGCTCACTTGTTAGACTGAATGATTCAGTGCCCTGGCAAGCATACAGCTAAATATCTTTTCTTCCTCAAACCTGTAATAAAAGCCTCACTTCCCTTTTCATTTCTTATAGCCCAAATCCCAGGAAATGGCAGCTTTCCCTGAGTTCTAAATTTGAATGAAGTTTTTTTTTTTTAAATCAAACTTAATAATCCTAGCTATTTGGGAGATAGCAATCAAAGGATCAAGGCTTACAGCCAGCCCAGGAATAAGTTTGTGAAACTTCATCATCACCAGTGGCTGGATACAATTGCATGCACCTGTAACTCCAGCTACAGCAGTGATTGGGCACGTTGGTATGAACCTATGAACTCTCATCATATGGACAAGCACAAGTAGGAGCATCACAGACCGGGCTGGTTTGGGCATAGAGCTAGACATTATCTTGAAAATACCCAATGCAAAAAGGTGCTGGATGTGTGGGTCAAATGTTAGAACATGTATCTTGTGAGCTTGAGACCATAAATTCAATCCCTAGTACCTCCCAAAAATGTTCTTATGAAAAGCAAACTTTAGCTCTAGAACCTGGGCCAGAAAGAAGAGATCCCATCATCTCTGCATTATTTAAAACAGGTTTTGTTAAGTAACAAGAAGGTAACAGCTCAATGTAGGTTACCTGAGATGATTTAGCTCTAAACGCTGGAGGACGTATTTGGATATATGTGAGTCCAGTGAGGTAGTGAAATTTCATAGCAAAGCCGTGTTATTTAAGTTAGACCTCAAACCCTTGCACACCTGACGGATGGTCTGAGAACCATTCCTGTGTAGGGCATGTGAAAATTCGAGCAAAATCACACTGAGGTTGAGCGAGTCTTGTGCAAGCTAACGAAGGGTCTTCGGGGAGAGCCCACTGTCTGTCTGGTTTTCGAGCCAGGGCTTGGAACCTTGCTTTGTTTTGCAGTGTTTCCGAAAAGTTCTGAGGAAAGGCGCTTCGGAGTCACCTTCATGCTTTCAGCAGCGATCAATAGTTATTTCTGAAGGGAATTTCATAGTTCCAAACAGCTTACATAACTCAACCAGAAATAGCCAAGGAGGGAAAGAAACCAATGAGCCCAGGACAACGACACCACGGAGGAAGTTTAGACCCCCAAGAGAACAGAACACTGGGGAGATGAGTGAAGACTCAGATTGGTCCAGGGCCATGGTCTGTGAATGAACACATTGGCCTTGGAAGAGAAAGATCCCATCATTCTATCAGAATATCATTTGTTTATTGAATATGGCCAGTGCCTTCTCTGGAATTTTTTTGAATATCATAAACTAAATATATTCTAACATACCTTTCTTCTTTTCTCACAGGAAATGTGATCGGAGGATTTTTTAAAATAGAGACTGACTCCTGCTAGCTCCAGCAGAGATGCTTTGGTGGAGGGATTTAGAAATAACTGCGTTCACCGTCTCTAGTTATCTCGACGCTTCTTAAGGACGATCCATGGTTTGCTAACAAAATTCACTAACTATAAAAACTTTTGTTGGGAGACTTATCTGAATTGGGTTTGGTTCCTTATATTTACTCTGTCTCTGTCTCTTCAAGTGGAATGGAACCGAGAGGCCATCTTAAAGAGAATCTCCACAGTGAACGTCATCGCATAATATTATCACAGATTCCACGTACGGCTCTGATTAAGTTCCATCTTCTTTGTAAGCACAGTAGATTTCTCTGGCCACCTACTGACCTTTCTCAATGGTTCTTTGGAGGCACACGTGTCGCTGTGTTTATTGGCTTCTATTCCTGCCTTGTATAATTTTAGAACTCCTGAATTAAATTTTAGCATGTGAGTACCCTCCTAGTTTCTTCTTTCAAGGAGTTTAAGGCTCCTTGGATACCGTATCCTTCCATTTTCCTCTGTTCCTTGTATGTTCATAGCAGAGCTGGCCCTCATTAGTGAGCAAAGTATCAGATTATGCAAAGTTCTTAAATTCTGTGCTAGAGTCCTTTCTCCTCGGAATTTCTGAGCTCACAGAATTGCTAAGTCTCTAAATTGAGAAAAGAGATCTTCACTCCTTAAATAATATACAATGCTCTTTTTTAAAAATAGTAATCACACAATCCATGGCAGGAAAATGTTGGGTTTTCAAGGTGAGAAGACCAGCAGTGTTTCTGGCGAAACCCTCTCCTCCTGG
The DNA here is from genome assembly GCF_019054845.1 of Dipodomys spectabilis. Classification (NCBI taxonomy): domain Eukaryota; kingdom Metazoa; phylum Chordata; class Mammalia; order Rodentia; family Heteromyidae; genus Dipodomys; species Dipodomys spectabilis. The sequence goes on from NW_024871277.1 coordinate 1,135,320, forward strand.
CACAGCTCAGTACGTCCACGGTGAAGGACTGAGACTGGCCACCACATGGCCACACGCAGAAGCAGTTCTTCCGGAAGGTTCTCTGTTGGACCCTCAGAGGGATGACTGCAGCAGAACAGTCTGGTTCCAGCTGGGAGATTTAATTAAAAATCTGCAAAGTCTGCTGTGCAACAACAGAAATATAACCTCATACCAACCACATCATAGTTAAGCTCTGTATTGAGTTAGTCACATTTCTCCAGAGACATAAAAGTAATAGGATAAATAGATGCAGTGTGTATGCGTGTGTGTGTGTGTGTGTGTGTGTGTGTGTGTGTGTGTGCGTGTGCTCGCATGAGGGCATGTGTGCATGCCTGCGCTACCCCCTACCCCCCGTACACAAAGAAACCAATTCCTTCAAGGCCTTTGTGATTATAAAGGCTGACATAAGAGCAGGACAGCAGGAAAGGACAGGAAACATCCATGTTACCGCGAAGGCCGTGTCTTGCAGAATTCCCTCTTGTTCTGGTAAAGTTAATTTTTTAGTTCTATTTAAGACCTTCTGAGGATTGCATGAGAACTGTCTATAAGTTTAGTGATTTAAATAGAAATCTCATCCCACCCATCCCACAAACACACTTACCTTCAAACCATCATTTGACCAAAGACCAAATACCTGGACAACATAAGCCAGACAAATGAACCTAAAATTTATCATCACACTCACTTTGTATTTTATTTTAACCACAGGAACAGCCACACAGTGAGCTTCATCTCTTTGAGAGCAAGGAATCTTTGCTTCTTGCTCATCACTTTATCCACCACATGCAGCTCGATGGAAGAACACAGGAATGCACACAATCAGTAGGCAGGTTGTGCCCGGTGGCCTCTCAGTCACCATGTTGAGGTGGCCGTGGCCTTCTGTGCCTCTCCACGAGCCTCCTCCTCATGTGAGGATGCCTTCATTTCCCAAATGATAGTCCTAAATGTGCAACCCGTAAACGGACTGATCTCCAAGGATGACACTGGCCAAATTCCATCCCTCACCTCATGATAACAGACCGTGACCCTTACTTGGTAAAGTGGCATCCATTTCCCTAAGCACTCTGACATTTTACTTCTCCTGCCTCCTCTCCCTGGGTTTTTGTTTTTACACACACACACACACAAACACACACACACACACACACACACACACAGAGCTTCCTTCTTTAATGTTCGACAAGCACAGGGTGAGCACCACATGGAGGCCCTGGCCCTGCTTGAAGCTGTGAGGTCATCACAAGGTGTTCTGTGACCTTGACCTGCTCCTACATGATGCAAAGCCACGGGCTGTGCCTCCAGAGCAGGCCTATCAGCCACATTGCCCATCTAGTGGGGGAAATAATTCTTGTTCTGGAGTCCAGAACTTAAGGGAAGCAATGAAAGAGGCCTGGAAGACATTGGCATTTCCCCCATCCCAACTGCTTTCTTCCTGCGTGGCTGGCTTTTCTTAGTTCTTTCTTTACAAGATAAAGCCTGAATGGGCAGCACAGGTGATTCTGCACTCAAGAAATGGATGGGAATGCTCACCAAGAACAAATTCGTAATTGTGCAGAGCTTTTGAGTGGAATGAACCTGGAAATGTTCTCTATGTTGTTCTCATGTGTTTTCTTCACATTAAAATAGTGGACTATGGAGGAGTCTGAGGCCCAGGAATGAGCATTTTTATAGATGAAACATGTATCCAGGGGCTTGAGCTGGGGGCTTGAGTGCTGTCCCTTGACTTTTCTTTTGTTCAAGGCTGGCACTCTACCACTTGAGCCATAGCTCCACTTATGACTTTTTTGGTGATCAGAGTCTCATGGATTTTTTCTGCCCGGGCTAACTTTGAACTGTGATCCTCAGATTTCAGCCTGCTGAGGTGTGAGCCCTGGTGCCTGGTGAAATGTGTGTTTTTGTAGCTGGGTTGTGCACTTGGTGTCCTTGCTAGGCCTACAGAATATTGTGTAGAAGAAAGAATTAGGACCTATCTAGTTACATTTATTCAAAATATTGTTCCTCACTCTATAACATCATAGAGGCTGTGGAAGATCTGAAGAAAGCTAAGGGTGCCTTACTAAGGCAAATGCACACATACGTCTGATTTTGTGTAGAATCTTAATCTTCATCTGAAGCACCCCTTCAAGTCCGTCCCTGGCACTGTCGGTCCATTCCTTGCTCACCTTGGGCTTCATAACAGATTACTGGAGAATGCCCACATCCAGTCAGACGATAGCACCTGTCATGAAATGATGGATCTGACAATCAACTTCATTTTCCCTTTTCACCACCCATGCTGGGTCTTGGCTTCATCTCTGTGTCATGCAGCCTCCCTGGGTATCCCCTCAGGCTGCAAACAGATCGCCTGGTCTTTTCCTGGTGTATTCCTACAGCTTCATATCTAGGATCAATGGTCCAATCTCTGGATTGCATATTTTCCTTCCATTTTATTCTTTGCTACCCTTGGGAACTAGAAGACATTCTAGCACATCTTTGGCTTGAAGGAATATGTCTGTAGTTGGAATTTGAGCTAAAACAGATCCCTTGCCCCAAACAGAGGTGAAACACAGCAGACATCCCCCACCCCAGATACCCCACATCCCCCTTCCCAGCCCTCCCACACTTCCGCTTCATCAAGGGAACAGGCTGAGCCAGATTGAGCACAAAATAAAGCCCTTCACCTCTCCATTATCTGGCCCTGTTATGTCTTCTAATCCAAATGCCTTTAAAAGATTGCTTCAGACAAATAGCCCTGGTGGTTCACATACCTGTAATCCTACCTACTCAGGCAGTTGCCTGAGGATTAGGGTTCAAAGCCAGCCTGACTTGAAAAGTCCATGAGACTCTTTTCTCTCGTTAACCAGCAAAAAGCTAGAAGTGGATCTGTGGCTCAAATGGTGGAGCATCAAGCATTGAGTGAAAATGTTAGATCACAAGACCCCGAGTTCAAGCCCCAGTAATAGAATACAAAAGAGTTTTCTTCAAGCTGATATTTCAAAACATCTGAAATACCAGTCTCAGGAAATGAGATTCAAAGGCAAAAATTATTTCTAAGTTCTTTAGAGAGTTAATATATTCATTAATTCATCTAGCCCTTTTTATGTTTTATGCTATAGTGTAAATATTTGTTCTTTTTTATTGTCATTTTTTCTCTCTATTGGTGCATACTAATTGTTCAAAGGGTTTCATTGTGATACTTCTCTATTTGCATATAATATAGTTTAAGCAAATTCACCCTATTACTCTTTCTTATCCTGCCTCCTCCCCTCTAAAACAATTATTTCAATCAGGAATCCTTACTCTATTTGATATAGTATAATTATATGATCATCTTTCTCTTCTTTCTTGTTCTTCCTCTCTCGCTCCTCTGTTTTCCCACATACACACACCATCAGTTCTATTTCTATAGAAACCTTTGACTACAACCAGAAATCTCTATTAGTCAAATTTATCAAACACTTCCTACAGAGGCCTATGTGCAGGTAAGGTTATATTTTCTCATTGCAAAGTGACTACTTTACTATTTTTGTGGAAAACTCAGTATTGACTTTCATAGGACTAAGAGAGAGAGACTATAAGTTACTGAGGCAGATGCTTGCCACAGATCTAAAATACATCAACTGAAATTCAGCCATAATGCTAGTAACAGTGCTAGTGAATCTGGCAATTATGTGTGGATGCAATACAGCTGGAAAGCAATTTAGCCACAAATATCAGGTCTACGCAAATGTGCATCCCTCTCTCTCTATACACACATATATAACATGTCTTCAAATTTTATCCACAAAATTTGAAAATTCTCTCTGTTTATTCTTATATACATATAATGCATGTGATATAAGCAGTTTATTTTTATATGCATAGTTTCTTCACATACTTATGTAGCATTCTCTAACTTTATAGAGATGTTATAGATTTCTGTTTTCTACAAATATTATAAACAACATATATAGTCCTGTTATATAGTAGCATATAGTATATACTTATTTATTTAATATGTATGAATGTGTGCATGTGTAAATAATTTGGGCTGAGGTACTGGGAAGGTGGCTCAGTGGTAGAGTGCTTGCCTTGCATGCATGAGGCCCTGGGTTCGATTCCTAAGCACCACATAAGCAAAAAGAAAAAAACCGGAAGTGGCGCTGTGGCTCAAGTGGTAGAGCATTAGCCTTGAGCTGAAGAGCTGAGGAACAGCGCCCAGGCCCAGAATTCAGGCCCCCACGACTGGACCCCCCCAAAAAAAATAATAATAATTTGGGCTGAATTGTTTGTCCAAAAATTCATCTGTCAAAGTCCAAGCCCCTTGAATCTCAAAAGCATACCATATTTGGGGATGAAGTCTTTAAAAGAGAAACCAGGTTAAAATGAAGTTTCAGGGTGAGCCCTGGTTCAGCATGGTTGTAGGCCTTACAGTAAGAAGAAATTTGAATGTGCGTTCACAAAGAAGAGAGACTGTGGAGCAGGAGGTGAGGACAGTCATCTATCAGATGAAGGGAGAGTCCTCTGAGGGCATCCATCCTGCCAATACCTTCGGCACTCAGTATCCCGAATCCTAAGAAGATAAATTGTCATTGCTCAGGGCACTGTTTTTATTACACCACTGTGGCTTCGTTATAGCAACCGTAGCCAACTAATACTTGTGTATATGTGCTTGTATTCAAGTAAAACACTAAAAAGGATCTCAATAATCAAAGCAGGAAATTATATACACAAAGTTGATCTATCAATGTGTGAGACAATTGACGGACACTACAATAAAAAGATTAGGAAAGGATTATGGTTCTCCAGATCTCAGCCTCTTGACTCGCTAGGGTTACAGATGTAACCCTATTGAGTGCCACTGTCTTTTAAAAATGGAATATGATTTATAAATTAATATAAATTCAAATGCACATTAATAAACAGTGGAGCTTGTTTGTTGATCAATATCTAAACAAAAGGAGGTGAAGAAAGAAGAAAGCACCTGTATTGGAAGCAAACACCTTAAACGCATGGATATGGAGTAAGACTATGGAGTCAGAAAGGAAGGAAACTAACCAATAATGCAAATGGCAGTAAGCAAACATTGTGAAAGAAGCCAAGCAATCCAGTTTGGGGCTTGAAGTCCATCTAGAAACAAGTATCTGGTAAATAAAATCCCAGAATGCTCATATGAAAGCATTTATGAATCAGGACTTGAAGGAATGATAGTGGTGACATTAGGGGAGCATTTTTCTTTGTGTCCTTTAAGCTTTTCTTCTTCATTTTTTTTTCTTGGTTGGGAATTTTTGTCCCCGGTGTGCAGGCGGCAAGGCATGGAATAAAAGCATGAGAAACTGTCTTTTGCTCACCATCTTCACTCTCTCTAGAGAGAAAACACCGGCTGCTGTCACCAATGAAACAGAAAATTGAAATAATTATCCAGAAATGTAAGCCAAAGTCTGTTGTCAGTTGACTTTATGAGTGATGGAAACCAAAAGCGATTTTGCCATTAGAGAGTTGGCCTCCGCTGAGATTTGTCTATTTCATTCAGACTCCTGCATGTTCCCCTATCTCTAGCACTTTCCCTCACACAGCTAAAATAGGTTGTGTCTGGGCCTCGCTCTTCTTCCCACCCTGGTGTCAAAGGTAGCAAAAAAGCAAAGAAAGGCCAATTGTATCCCAACATCGCTGAGGTCTTCAGATGCACAGAGAGGCAGTGCTGGGCTTGGTTCTGTCCTGCCTGGGTGCACATGGGGCTGATGGGTAGACAGGTACGCTCCAAGAGGGAAAGGCATGGGCTGAGTGGAGGTGGCTACTTCCTGTGTTTGGATTTTGAGGGTGAGATCGAGTTTCAGAAGTGAAAATCATCGCTGAATTCTTCACCCTGAGATGAAAAGCTTCAATGCCAGGCGCAACCTCAGCTGCACATAACAATTACCCGGGAAGCTTTTCAAATAGACTTATGTCTGCTCCCCAGTGAAGACCAAATGAATCAGAGTCTCTAAGGGTGGGCCACAGGCATTGATAAATCAAATGCACAGCCAGGGTGGAGAACTACTGGGCTGGCATCCTCATTAAGTCAGTCTTCTGTAATAAAGAGAGTCAATGTGTTTAGAGTTACTGCCAGCTCTCCACTGAAGCAGATGTCCCGAGACTGATCTATTTCTAATGAGATTTGCTTATCTATCAGCTTTGATATTGAAAAGGGGCAGCATCCTGAAAGGATTATTTCTTTTCAGAATAAGACTTTATTTTCCCATTGTTAACAATTTAATATAGAAATGAATGCTATTTTTTCCTAGCATGTGACACTCATATACCTAATTGAGAGTATAGGAAAATGCCATTTCTTTTTCAGAAATAAAGCAGCTCCAAAGTTTTATTATTTTTTTTAAAGAAACATCGGTTCTCTATGTGTCCCTTTGAGATGGTTGTTTTTAAAAGTGTAAATAATATTTCTTCGGGTTTTAACTTAGAAGGTCAAATTTGGATCCTATTGCATTATTTCTCCCCCACTTGTATTAAGTAATTAATTTAGGCAGAGAAAAAGTATGGAAGAAAAAGAAAGACCTTTCTTTAATAAGTACAAACATGTTATTTCTGTTCGTAAACAAGGTGAACCTTCCTTCTCCTGGCCCTATAACCTTTTTTCTCCTGCTGGTCCTGGGGCTTAACTCAGGACCTGGGCCCTGGTTTTGGATACTTTTCCATGTTTGAATTTCTCATTTGACCATTTTTTTTTATTGTTAACTAAAATGCATAAATGAAGGCCACCAACTCTTGTCTGATTCTCATTAGGTTCAGTTCAATATCTTATTTCATAGAATGTAAGGCACTATTGATTATAAAATGTATGATGGCTTTATATGCTACTAAGAAAAATATGTTCCCACTTAAAATATGAAGGGGAAAAAGGTATATTATTTAAGAGTTATTCACATTTGAGCCAACTACCAGTGGCTCATGACTGTCATTCTAACTACTCAGAAAGCTGAGATCTGAGAATGGAAGTTTGAAGCCAGCCTGGGCAGACAAACTAGAGAGACTCTTATCTCCAGTTAGCCATCAAAAAAGCCAGAAATGGAGCTGTGGCTCATGTGGTAGAGCATTAATTTAGAGAAGAAAAGCTCAGAGACAGCACCCAGGCATTGAGTCTAAACCCCAAGACTGTCATTTAAAAATAGCTATGAAAATTTGAAAAGTTTATGTATTTTAGAATTAATGCAACATGATATGGAGAACCTTAGAGGTGGGAGATATTGTCCTTCTGGTATTTATATTGTAGGAAATAGAGTCATTTGTGTGTGTGTGTGTGTGTGTGTGTGTGTGTGTGTGTGAGAGAGAGAGAGAGAGAGAGAGAGAGAGAGAGAGAGAGAGAGAGAGAGAGTTGTGTGTGTGTGACTCATAAAATCATAAGTCATGGACATGATATTAAAGAGAAGAGGAAATTAGCCATAGAGATTATTTGAGTGTTTATACGCTGGAGGGAAGTTTAAAAACTGATTTTATTTCAATACGTTTCTTCACTTTGTGTTTTTTCTTTTAGAAAATAAACTAATTTTGTGGCTGTTGAAGGATGTGTACTTCTTAAGGGGTAAACATAGGTGATAAAAATAACACAAAAACAATAAAGACTGAGACAAATAACTTTCAAATTAATCCAACCAATTTCTTTCTTAAACCAATAAAGTCCTGGTATTATTATTATTTTTTTTTGCAAAAGAAGCAATTTAATTTGCTTTCATTTGGAAAGCATTTAAAGCATTCCCCCAAAGCATATTTCTGGTGAATAGAAATGGAAATCCTAGATGAAAAACTGCCGGGTCAGACATCAGAGAGTTTGATTTATTGCTGCAAGTCAGGGCATCACCAGCAGATTGCTCCCCTCCCTGCCCCCCAAAATGCCTAACATGCAGATACTGAACCTCCTTCTAGGACATCTGGTCTCAAGAGATCCTAGGTTTAAGAACCTATAGTACTAGATTAGCAATAGTGAGTTACAGGGACGTTATCACTCTGAACACATAGACAAAGGAACCCACCCTGGATTTCTGTCCAATGAGGCATGTCTTAGCATCTATGCAGAAAACCAAATGTCTTGTTCCCATATGGTGGAGATCATTTTTCATAATGATTCACATCACCCTTAATATTATTTAGGTTCATTGTCCATTCATGCAAATCCTGTATCATATACAATGAAGACCTGGGATAAGTTAATGTAAGGCGGGGGGAGGGGGGGAGGAAGAGGAGAATGAGCATGATAATGATTATGATCATGATCATGATGCTGATGAAGGAGGGGAATTGGCTTATGCCAGGGAGATGGAGAAGATGCTGCTATAATTCAGTTCAAGCACAAGGACCTGAAAGCCGGGAGGGCCAGGGGCAGAAATCCAAGTCCAAAGACAATGTACCAAATCAGGTAACGAAGCAGAGAAACAATGGAAGCTTTGGCACTGATCTGTCACATGATCAGGGCAGGGCTCCAGAAATCTTGACTAGTGACAGTACGCACGGTCCCTGTGGCTGTCAGAGGGAAGATGTGGCCTTCCAGCTTTCCCAAGTTGGCTGTAGTTTATACCTGTTTTCTTCATGTAATTATTAATAGCACATTATTTCCCCCTCAGAGCTATCCTGATTTGAATGATAAATTAACATATTCCCTTTAGGAGGGAGACTCCAGGGTACATTTCAGGCATGGGAACATTAGAACTAGAAGCTAACATTTTTATGACTCAAGAATAACATTTATGGCGCTTGGTAATTAGATGTGAAAGCAGACAGGCACCACTAGCCCAGGCTTGTAATTCTAGATACTCCAGAGGCTGAGATCAGAAGGATCATGGCTCAAGCCCAGACAGAAAAACCCATTAGACTCCATCTCCAAAATAATCAGCCAAAAGCTGGGCTGGAGGCATGGCTTAAGTCATAGAGCACCAGTTGTATAATCAAGTGGTGCTCAAGGCCCAGACTTAAAACCCCAGTAGTTGGGTGACAGTGGCTCACACTTGTAATCCTAGCTACTCAGGAGGCTGAGATCTGAGGACTGTCATTCAAAACCAGCCTTGGCAGGAAAGTCTGTGAGACCTGATCTCCAAATAACCAGCAAAATCTGGAAGTGGAGCTGTGACTCAAGTGGTAGAGTGCTAGTCTTGAGCAAAAAAATCTCTCAATGACAGTGTCCAGGCTCTGAATTCAAGCTCCAGGACCAGCGCGCGCGCGCGCACACACACACACACACACACACACACACACACACACACACACACACACACACACACACACACACACACACCAGCAGGGTCTCTCTCTAAATGTGTGAACAACAGAGCAATTCTAGTCAAAGTACCACTTCAGAATTTTGAGCACATTGAGAGGGAGATTGGTGACACCCAGTAAAAACTTGAGGAAAATTTAGTTCTCAAGTTAGGAAAGCTTCTCCAAGCAAATTTAGAAATAATGTAAGAAACATTATTGGTGGTTTATTCCAAGTTTTCCCTTGCCTCTGCTTCTTAATGAGAGAGAGTAAAGTTTGTTTTAGCTCTTCACTTTTTGCTGCCTTTCTTCAGGGAGGGGAATTTATCTTAAGTCTCTAAAATAATCAGGGAAATGCTTTCATCATCACCAATGATGAAAGGGGGAGGATCATGTGACCGATTTCTAGCCAATGGGAAACGAGGAGGAAGAAGTCTACTGGGTGGGACAATGTCAAGCCCACCTGACAATATTCCCATCGACTATGGCCTGTGCATACTACCATAGTTCCATGAGATTATACTGTCCAGTGACATTTGCTGCTTTATCTTGGGGGTGTTCATATACAGCAAAATCAGCTAGTGACAGAATTCTCAGGATGCATCCGTGCCTTAGTCATGAGTTATTATCAGTTCTTATAAAGAAGAGAGAGAGAGAGAGAGAGAGAGAGAGAGAATATTTTTCCCTGCCTTTGCTCATTACTATGAGCAAATGGGGAAGCCTGACATTCCTGCCATGATCTTGGGATCCTGTGTCTATGCCAACTGATGTGTTAGAAAGGCAGAAGATGAAGAGCCACCAGACACAGGAGGACAGTGTTTTACCTGCTTTAGGAACATCCTACCTCAGGACTTGTTCTGAGGATGACAAATCCCCTCAGGACTGAGGACACTTGGAATGATGTCTGCTATTACTGCTATGGCCCAGATTCTCCAGTGATAAGAGGTGTGTAAGGATAGACTGGGAGGGAAGAGATGAATTTGGCTTTTGACTGGTCAAGTTGCAGTGAACTTTCATTGCCTCTCATTTATTCTTCCCCTCTGCCTTGTTTCCACTGCTAACCCACACTAAAGCGATCATCATAGATATCTCTGCCCTCTTCCATAAGACTGAAATTCCTTCTGGATTGAATTGAGTTTAAATTCATATTGTGTCTTCTGAAGCAAAACATCAATGCTTACAGAATGGAAGTTCAGAATAAGTACTTCCTCCATTAATAACCACATTAGACACAATTTAAGTGAGGTACTTAGTGCTAAATGTCAGAGTCAGTACATTATGTAGACAATATTAGCTGGGTATTAGTCAGAGATATTTGAGTAAAGGTTATATCTGCCATTTATAGTTTGAGCTATCTGGATAATTTGGGCATCAAAATTAATGTTTTCTTAGGGTAACTGATTAAAATATGGAAAAGTGTTTTAATTAACTACGTATTACTTTCTGGAGAAGTACAAAAACCAAGAGACTTAATTTAAGTGGAATAAGTACATGGACTTAAATTCTAGTTCATTATGGAATCACTGAAGAAAAAAAAATCTACTGTGTGTGAAACCTGTTGTCATGAAGCCTACTGTGAGAGACAACTCTGAGTGCTTTGGAGACCACTATAGAAATCATACATATCGCCGGTGCTGGTGGCTCACACCTGTAATCCTAGCTACTCAGGAGGCTGAGACCTGAGGATCATGGTTCAAAGCCAGCCGGGGCAGGAAAGTCCGTGAGACTCTTATCTCCAATAAACCACTAGAAAACTGGAAGTGGCACTATGGCTTAAGCCGTAGAGCACTCCCTTGAGCTGAAGAGTGCAGGGACAGCGCCCAGGCCCAGAGTTCAAGCTTCATGAATGACAAAAAAAGAAAAGAAAAGAAAAGAAATCATACATATCCTGTTTGTGGCAGTGTCAATTGGCACCTATTTTCAGAAAAATACAATTAATATAATTTCTTTTACCTTAGAAAGTTAAGGAAAATCAATAATACCTTGACTGTCATGGGATTTCAAGTTATCCTTATAGTTTTTTTTGTAATTGTTGATGCTTTAAAACCCTAAAATTTCATGTCATTAACTTTGGGAGCAATTTCATGGTTTGTTGGTTTTTTTTTTAATGCTTGAATCTACCACATCATACTTGAAGCCAAAGTTTGGGTTTCACAGATAATAAGTATAAAGATGGGTAAAATTCCACAGGAAGGGGCTGGGAAGGTGGCTCAGTGGTAGAGCCCTTGCCTTGCATGCATGAGGCCCTGGGTTCGATTCTTCAGCACCACATAAGCAAAAAGCCGGAAGTGGCTCTGTGGCTCAAGTGGTAGAGCGCTAGCCTTGAGCTGAAGAGCTGAGGGACAGCGCCCAGGCCCAGAGTTCAGGCCCCATGACCAGACCCCCCCCCCCCCAAAAAAAAAGTTCAGCAGGAAACAACATGTTAGTTTCCTGAAGAAGGAATTAAAATTTAGAGGGCAGAGAAGGTGATACGTGAACGCTAAGATGACCAGGATCAAATGGGAAGAGAGCCATAGATAAAGTAAATAATTCTTTACAAAGGGGTTGGGGTGGGGAGTGTAGTTGTGGAGATGGGAGGGAAGGGATGGTAGGGGAAAAACAAAGGAGGAGGCAACAATGCTGATAAGAAATGTACTCATTACCTTGCTCATATAATTGTAACCCTTCTGCGCAGTATTTTCACACACAAAAAAAAAACACCTTATTTTTTAAAAAAAGACCCTTCAAAAATAATTGAAACTAAGACAGGTAAATGGCTCACGCCTGTGATCCTAGCAACTCAGGAGGCTGAGATCTCAGGATTGCAATTCAAAGCCAGCCTGGGCAGCAAAGTCTGTGAGACTCTTATCTTCAATTAACCACCAAAAAGCCAGAAGTGGGACTGCGGTTCAAGTAGTAGAGCACCAGCCTTGAGCAGAAAAACCTCAGGAACAGTAAAAGCTTAGGGACAGCTGAGTTTTCCCTATCCACCTAGTGCTCCAGGGCTTCTTGTGTTCTTGCCCTCCAACAAGGAGCAAGGCAGGCTTTGTTCACACACAGGAGAGCACCTTTCCTTTACTGTCCCCACATCTACTCACCCAGCGACAGACTGCTGATAGCAGAAGGGGACTGAACTATTGCTACGGTTTTGTGACCTGTGATGACACATCCTACTGACAACAGATGCTGTGGGGTCAGAAAGCTCCGGCTTTCTTGTGTAAATGAACAGTTCCAGGATGGACTCCTTGCCCAGCACGTGGACAGCTTTCCAGCAGAGTTTTTAGTAGACCAAATTGTGGAAGGGAGGGAGAAAATGAGGCTGGGGTTTTTCCAAAAGTGGAATGATAGAATATCTTCTCAATCCACTAGTCCTGACTGAGCTACTGTGATCACCATCTGTTCGTTATTCCTTAGTAAGTTGAGGGCCTAGTAGTAGTTGAGGTCTTTTAACTCATGCAAATGGTTGCCACTCGTGAAACTTTTGTAGTTTGGCAAAAAGAACAAGAAACCCAATGGCAAGACTGACACGTTTCAATTAGAGAATTCAGTTATCTCCATGTGTTCTCGCAGCTAGCTTCATCTAGTGTATATTAAATAATCAGGTGAGTGTAAGATCTAAAACAAACTTGTGAACTTCTTTCTGTCCACAATTCGAATACTACATATAAATCATCCAATTCATCCAATAATGGAAAGTCAATAGAAGTTCGTTGAGTGTTACACACATGGTTGTCGCCCAAATGCTTTGTCAAGGAGCTAGAATTTTATGGAAACGCTCACATGCCAGTGCAAGCGGGCTTTCAAGTTTTTGTGTTAATTAATTAATTATGTTGGCAAAGAAAGTTGTGTGCTCCAAAAGCAAAACACAGATAGGAAAACATTTGCTCCTCTGGAAAGATCCCAGTTTGCTTGAGAATGTGTCTAAGGAGTTGACTTGGGGTATCTATTCTGACAGACAAGTCTCCTAAGGAGAATGAGTCACTACCCTGAATAAAAGCTCACAACAGCCAGCCTAGGATATAACATTATTTTAAAACTATCTTAATTATATACGTATCACTGCAATAGTCCTTCCATTACACTATCTCACGTTTTCCCTCAATAAATCACCTGGTGTTTGCCACAATGATTGACTATTTAAAACAATGGAAACTGAAATATGATGAGGTTTGTTTAGTATATTGAAAACGACCTTGATCAGTACTGTATTTTATATTTTGGAGGAAAATAATTCCCACCCATCTTTCATAACAATTAATAGTTTTATTTTCTTCGTGATGTTTCCTTCTAAGGACATTCACTTTAGGAAAAATGTAATTCTTCAGACATAGAAGCCCAGAGATTTTTACGTTTTTTTAAAGTTCCAATCAATCATCGTAAGTGTTGGGGAACACTAAACCTCTTCCAGAAAATTCAGATCTTCCTATACATAAAGTGCTTATTTATTTGAAAAATAGGCCATCAACGTGACAGATGAGAATTTAGATGAATTATGAGATACCTACAGAATGTTTTTTAAGGAATTACGTTGGCAGGCAGGATAAAAGAGAAGAAACATGATAAAAATCTAAATAATGAGGGGATGTCTGACATTGACACAGCTCAAGGCCATATAAATTACTTCTACCCAGAATGTGAAATTTACATTCCAAGCCCTCAAGCAAAATGTCATAAAGTAAGAGCTGATGCGCAATGCCTCTCTGGACTTAATTTGATCCCCAAAGAAGGAGCGGGTGATAACATGAGAATGACAGGGAAAAAGTGGCCATGTCATTTTGGAGTTCACAGAAGGAAGGAAATGAATAGCTGAGCCCTTCTGGACCTCCGTGCCAGGCGGACTTGGCAAAGCTCAGGAAGCCACGGCAAAAATGACTCGTCAGCCTCAAAGACCTTGAATGCAATTCTGACTCTACCTTCAAGCAATGGAGAGGAAGCGATGGGTGGAGGTGAGGAGGCTGGATGTGAGAACAAGCCAGCTCTGTACACCACGGGAGGTGGCGGGGGGGGGGGGGGGGTAAGGTGCTGTCTGGCAAGCCAGGCCCCTAAGGTTCTTAAGTCAAATAAGGAGGCCTGAACTGATCAGAATAAATACAGAGCTGAAACTGAACAACACAAAGCGTTAAGACAATACGTGATGTTTAAAACGCTCTGAACTCAGATCTAGAAGAAAATCATAACTGTCTCCGAACTGTAAGTCACATATTGCAAGCCTGAACTGTATGTTATTATACATTATACATTATATTATACATTATACATTATATTTCCTCCACATTATGGGGGAAGAGAAGCAAGATGCAAAGATGTAGCGTAGGTCTATGGAGAGCAGACCAGTAGATCTTACAGAAAGGTCCTACGAACCTGTATGTTTAACCATTTCACACAATGGTGCCAATGTGTGGTCTAAGGGCCACGTACTGGTCTAGATGACTTCTCACTTTTACGCCAATGCTACAGTTCTAATTCTGTGGTTTCTGGAGCAGGGGAACATGCGCTGTTGTTGTTGATTTTCATCAAGTCACAGAAACATCATTTAGTTCCACCACTAAGTCTCTGAACACTGGCTTTCCCACACTCCTTATTTAAAATGTAGCCTTTGGGGATTTTTCTTCTTTTTTTTAATATAGAGTTCCTAACAAAGGAAACAGCAAGTTTCTTTGCTTTGCTTTGCTTCCTCCTTGTCTTGCCATTTCAGAAACTTATTGCTATTTCTAGGATGTAAGCATTGTGAAATCTCATTGGAAAAAAAAATTACCGAAGGCTGAGAAGGTAGCTCAGTGGCAGAGTGCTCGCCTAGCATGCATGAGGCCCTGGGTTCGATTCCTCAGTACCACATGTACAGAAAAAGCCAGAAGTGGCACTCAAGTGGCTCAAGTGGCTCAAGTGGTAGAGCGCTAGCCTTGAGCAGAAGCAGCTCAGGGACAGCGCTCAGGCTGTGAGTTCAAGCCCCAGGACTGGCAAAAACAAAACAAAACAAAACTAATGTTACAGAATAAATTATGACCGCTGTTCTGTAATGAATATATTATTTAGATGTTCTAAAACTTCATAAAGAGGATCACTTTGCTAAAGGTGAGAATGGGAGTTTGCCGATGAAAAGGTATGTGTGTCTGTGTGTATGTGTGTGCATGTCTGTGTATGTGTGTATATATGTGTGTGAGTGTTCGTGTGTGTGTCTGTGTGTGTCTGTGAGTGT
Source organism: Dipodomys spectabilis (assembly GCF_019054845.1). Taxonomy (NCBI): domain Eukaryota; kingdom Metazoa; phylum Chordata; class Mammalia; order Rodentia; family Heteromyidae; genus Dipodomys; species Dipodomys spectabilis. The sequence continues at coordinate 1,150,714 of NW_024871277.1, forward strand.
GTGTGCAATACTCCATAGGAAAGTTTCATCCCTCACTGCTTCAGGTGACTTTCCCCTTGCATTTTGAAGGTTTTGTTATTAGAATTTCACAGCACCCCGGGGGTCTTGAGTTATTTCAAGAGATGTCATGCGATTCTGAAAATTGCTCACAATAACATTTTAAATCATTTTGATTAAAAAAAACCAACATATTTGCTGTACAGAAAATTTCCAGAGTGGTGAGGAGGAATATTTAGAACTGAAATAAACAAAATAATGAAACTGTTGGCAGGGTGTTTAAGCTTCCATTCTGAGCTGGCTCCCAAATGAACTGCAGTGTGCTAGGTGCGCTATGACAGTCTCTGCATCTAAATCAAACATAAAATGTCCCACATTTTGGGAATTTTTTTTTAACAACTCTCAGGTACCTCCTACTCTGAACGGGGTGGAAGCTCCAGTGACTGTCTCTCTCTTAAATTTGGTACAGTGCTTTAAAAAAAAAAAAAGTTTTGTTTTTTTTTTTATCTGAGACCAAGACTTGAACTCCTTATCTGATGCATGCTTTTGCTCAATGGCTGGCGTAATACCACCTGAGCCACACCTCCAACCCAGGACTCTGCTTTTGTACTTACAGCTAAGAGCTGATGTTTTGAGTACTGAATTCAATTAATGTTGATGGTGGCAAGAAGACAAACTGGAAGTGGGTAGTAAAAGAAAGCTAACTTCTCAATTCAATACAATATTTCTTTTCTCTTAAACTTATTCCTAAAGCTAAGGAGAGGAGACAGGAAGTATCCTGGTTTCTGGACCTCTACAAAAAGAGAGACCTGAAATATTAACATTGTTACATCAATTGGCTGGGTGCAGGAAAACATTATTTGTTTTTGTTTTTTAGAAAAAAAAATATGGCACTGGTGGCTCACTCCTGTAATCCTAGGTCTTCATTAGGCTGAGATCTCAGGATCTCAGTTTGAAGCCAGCCCAGGCAGGAAAGCCCATGAGACTTTTATCTCCAATTAACCATCAGAAAACCGGAAGTGGTGCTGTGACTCAAAGTGATAGAGTGCTAGCCTTGTACACAAAAGCTCAGGGACAGTTCTTAGGTCCTGAGTTCAAGTCCCTTGAATGATTTTAAAAATGAATGAGTTATATGTTTATTAAATAAAATAAAAATTATAAAATAGAACTTCTCAAAGTTTTCATTTCTTTTTTTTGTCCCAGCCCATCTTGTCTTTCCAGAGATTCTGGCAATTTCTCTTGGAGCCCATTCCTCCAGTTCAGAATTGTTATTTTAACAAGTCAAGTTACATAAGACCCGTGAAATCACTCGGTGTATGATGGGAGAGTCACAGATGCTTCTCATTGGCTGTCCGTGACCTCCTGCTTGTATTGATCATTTTACAGGGCCATTGAATGATGTCATAAATATTCAAATGATCCCTGGACCCCTGAATATGTACACCATGACCTGGATTCATGCTGTCATTTGTGGGGCTCGGTAAAAATGAGTACCCAGGGGTCTTCGTGTAAAAAATGGGGACGTCAGGACATCATTCTGATGATGGCATAGGGAGACTCTTAGACAAATAGCTCAGGTTAGGGCAGAACATAAATCCATTACCGTAAATCTATCCCCACAAATCGATTACCAGCTCTGGGCTTCAGAAAGGCCTCTGAACCTGTTTTTTTTTTTATTTTTTTATTTTAAGAAGGTAATACCTAGATCAGAGGATGCTTTCTTTATTAAAAAAGAGGAAAACATTTAAAGCATACAGAAAAGTATAAAAACGATTGCTTCTCTAGTCAACCCAGAGATGGAGGCAGGCCAGTCTATCTTGAGTCCTACCAGTGGAATTCACAACTCACAAGTATTTTTAGAGCATCTGCTCTTCACATAGAAAGTACTAGAGGATGAGTTTGTGAAGTACTAACCAAAAAGTTCTGTTGGTGCTCAAAATAGCCAATACAGTGTTCCAGTACTTGACTGTAAAATTCATCAAAAACTTCAACCACTGATATTAAAGTAAGTTTGCCTTATGTCAAATAGTCACTGATTTCATAGGAAAAATTTCCCAGAAAATAAGACACAAAATAATAAAGACCAACATCAAATGCTTTCTTTTCTTAGAAAGGTCCTCCGAGTTTTTGAAGCGATAATGATGCGGTTTTGCCACCTTGGGGTCACAAAGCCCATCCCATAGAGGAAAACCCATATTTGCAGAGAAATAAACTCTGTAGAGAGCCAAAGCCAAGAGCTCCATGATTCTTGTCTGAACCTCGTTATCTTTAAAGCACTTATCTCGATATTCTGTCTTTCTTTTTCTACTGGGCCCAAAGGAATCAGATCCTAAAGTCATCCAAACTCCCGGTCCTCAAAGCTAGACATCAAGTAGCAAGATGTCTGCCTAGAACATAGTTCTCCAATCAGGCTAATTCCTACTTCGTAAGATTTTCATTTAGGCTTGTTCTTAACGCTTGCCAGTTTATCACCTGAGCCCTTCTCACTATCAATGTGGGTGGGCAGTGAAGTGAATCAACATCCAGCTTAGCCCCCCTGTAACTTAGGTGCTCAGTTTTTTCCATACTTAGGAACTGGACATGTACAGTGAGTTTCAGAAGCTCAGTGAAGTAAGCAGAGTGCTTACAATGGAAGGACGATTCTAGGAGACTATGCTTGATATCTTGTTCTAGAAGTTGATGCTCTTTGGCATATGAAGAAAAAAAGAAAGGATAAGAAGAAACATGGCTTGCCCCAGAATCATGATGGACGCATTATGGGATGTGTGATTTATGCCAAGCAAGGTGTTGAGAAGACCATCAGCCTAGTACCTGGAGTCCTGCAGGTGACTTCTGCCACTTAGCTGAAGAAGAGTTCACTATCAAGTAGTAATTATCACAGTTCAGAGAACTAATTTCCCTTCAGAGGACACAAGATTTCTTAACTCTTTCCTTGTGAAAACAAAACATGCCTCAACTGGTGTAATAGACATTTCCAAATGGCACAGGCGTAATCGGGGGCGGGAAGTAAATGGAGATTACACACCTTGGCCCTTCCTCTGCAAGGAGCAGGCCTGTGAGCTAGTGCCTGGAGACCGGGCGTTGACTGGTTATCCTGACTGGAAATCAGGGTGGGAGGATTTTCCACCAACTCTCCTGATGGAGGCTTCTCATTTCACCCCTCCCTGGTGATCTGTCTGTCTCCAATGGCAGCTAATGAAGATAAATACTATTTATCTTCATCTGCATTTGTACCACTTTTCTGAACTCATGAGTCACAATGTCTCTGACTTGGAAGGGATTCTATGGAATGTTAAGTTCATAAAAACCTAATGAAAGCCTCTTTTTTATTTGTTTAGTCTCTCCCCCCGCCCCCTCTGCCCATTTTTTTTTTAAATTGGAAAAACTCTTTCATTCTGTTAGCCACTGCTGGAGCATCTGAACAGAGGCTCTGGGATGCCGTTACTTACTTCTTCCTGTTGCATATTTTAATTATGTGCTGAAATTCAACAACATGGGTTTAATTTGTTCCACACATGCCCATCTGAAACTCTTGAGATGCAAATATTTTTACACAAGAACATCATAGATTTGGCACATATGGAAATAATCTCCATCTTCTTTTAATAAGCACTTATTGGATTTCCCACTCTCGGTTAGACCCTGAAGACATGAAAAATAAGGCCCGTTTCTGGCCCTTTGAAATCTTTACCAAAAAAAGTCCACAATTATAAAACAATGTAGTCTCTACTATGGTGGTACAATGGTACCAATGGGGGGGGGGGGTGGTAAGAGGCACTGGGTAAAGGAAGGGAAAAAGCCCAGCACAGAGTTTGAATGTTATCCGGGAAGAAATCTGGCGTAGGCAACAGCGGAGCATAGCATTTGTATTCATTATTTCCACCAGAACAAAGTGTTACTTCCACAGAAACGTCTTCGCTCATATTTCTGGAAGGTGGATGTCTATTGTCGAATTGTTTTTTTGTTTTTTGTTTTTTTTGGGTCCGGTTGTGGGGCATGAACTCTGGGCCTGGGTGCTGTCCCTCAGCTCTTCAGCTCAAGGCTAGCGCTCTACCACTTGAGCCACAGCACCACTTCCGGCTTTTTTCTTTTTACTTATGTGGTGCTGAGGAATCGAACCCAGGGCCTTGAGCATGCAAGGCAAGCGCTCTACCACTAAGCCACCTTCCCAGCCCTATTGTCGAATTGCTGACGGGGCCATCTTCCACCAACGGATCTAGAAACAAATCCTTCCTTCCCTCTTTCTTGCCTCTGGTGGCTTCTGGTAATCCTCAGTGTTCTTTGTCTTGTAGCTGCTCTTCTGGCTCTGTAGTCAGGAGAATTCACAGTCTCTGGCTCAAATCGCTATGAGGTTGAAAATACTCCGGTCATTGGGTGGAAGGCATGCTCTAATCCAGCCGGACCTCCTCTCTGGACCGCATCTGGACATACCAATTACCATAGAAGCGTGCATTCCTGGTATTGGAGCACCTGCCACTGGGCAGACACAATTCAACCTCAAAAGCACTGTGGAGAGAGGGTGTAGGAAGATATGAAAGTGTGTCCACACTCCAAGGCCCAGGAAGTCTGGACCTGTAATGAGGTCAGGCCTCTGGGATCCCAGGAATTTCTATCCATCCCATCCAGCCTGGGCCGCTCACATTTCCTCTTCCACTCAAAATGCAACCGTCTTTTGTTCTTTGACATTTTCTTTTCAGGACCTTTGTAGGCTATTGACTATTAGCTAAAAAGTTTTTGACTGAGGAATCTGATTCTTTTGTGTTAGAATCTTAAAATGGGTGTTGGCAGGATAATGTATCTACCTAAGAAGATGATGCTTCTTTTTTTTAAACTGTTACTTTAAAAAAGAATTTTATTGCTGTTATAAAGGTGACATAAAGAGGGGTTACAGTTACATAGTCAGGTAATAGTACATTTCTCTTTTTTTGTTGTATGTTTTGGTACTGGGGATCAAACCTAGGACGGTGTACTTGCTAAGCAAGTGTTTTGCCACTGAGCTACATCCCAGCTCGTTAGTACATTTCTTTTTGGACAATGTCACCTCTTCCCTCATTCTCTCCCATTTTTTCCCTCCCATCCCTACCCACAAGTTGTATAGTTCATTTTCAACACAGTGTCTAGTGAGTACCACTGCTGCATTTGTTCACCCTTTGTCCCCCTATTTCTGTGCCCCCCCCTTTTACCCTTCCAAAGACAGATAAATGAACAAACAAGACAAAGGAAAGAAAATGCAAACAGCAACAAAGAAAAAAACCTCTTGTTTCAATTTCCTGGACTTCATGTCTAAGATATTTGTCTCTTTTAAAAGCACTTTCTGAGTCAATCACCAGTGGCTCATACTTGTAATCCTAGCGGCTCAGGAAGCTGAGACCTGAGGATCATAGTTCAAAGCCAGCCCGGGCAGGGAAAGCCTGTGAGACTCTTATCACCCATGAATCACCAGAAAACTGAAAGTGGTGCTGTGGCTCAAAGTGCTACGTAGAGCGCTCGCCTTGAGCAAAAGAGCTCAGGGACAGCGCCCTGGCCCTGAGTTCAAGTCCCACGAATGACCAAAAAAAAAAAAAAATCCAAAAAACAAAAAAAAAAACCCAAACCCAAAAACACATACTTTCTAGTCTGTATTATTGCAATTAAAATATGATGGTAATTAAATTACAGGTAAAAGATTTTTGCTAAGAAATTACTATTGTCATTTTTGTAGAAGGCTTTCCCCTGTGTCTTATTTCTCCTACCTTAATACTATTTTTCAGAGTCTCTGCTATCAAAATCTCTGCTTTGAGGTCATTTACCCTTAGGAGGCCAGCTGAACAGATGCCTAAACCTGATGTGTACCAATTCGCCTCGCAAGTAGGAACATGGACTTGGGACTGGGAGAACTGGGAGTCTAGGACAACCTTGGAACAAGAGAACACAGTCGCCACGGTCGGCCTGCGAACTTGCAAATACGGAGAGCTAGTTGGTAGAGGAAAGATGAAGTCCAAACCTTGAGATGAAGAAAGGTGAAAACTTATCCGGCTGGAAATTTTGCCTGGAGAGGCAAATTCTCTTCCTAAAGCTGTTCCATGTCCTTTGAGACCAAGACTACGCATACTGGAGGAAGTTCCTGTCCATATAACCAAATGATCCTTGACTAACACAATCTGACACCTCTTCATCTTTATGTAGCGCTGGCTCTAAATGGCTTCCTAGGTAAAGCCTTCTTCATACATCCTCGGGTCCTTGGCCTCTAGTCCTCCCTTCTTCCTCTCCGATGTTGGAGGTTCAAGCCTTTTTCTTCATAGCACATCTCCTTCCCACCGCAGAATGAAGACGTTGGTTCATGTGGGACAGCCCTGTACCTTAGAAGCTCTCCAGTCATCATCTTCCGTTAGTAGCACAAGTATCAGGCGTATACTTTTATTTCATCCCAGGCCACAAACTTGCTTCTTGTTAAAATGAAAAATGACTTCAAGGTCCCAAATTCATGGTTTTCAAGTAAATGATCAGCCCATTTTATATCTCCCTTAAATGAAGCTTGCAAGATTAATTGCCACCTTGAACGTTCCTATCCGGATGCACATTCATTTCGCTGTGGCCTTCTAGAAAGATGGCATGAGTCATGTCCTCCAAACTTGGAAATGCAGAAGTGACAAACCGACAGCACTCGAAAGAGAAGTCATTCCTAGAGAAATTCATGCCTGATGATAGAGACTTCCCACACACAATGAGAACATTTCGACAAGGTAAAGGACAAATTGAGTTGGAGCCCATGGAGGTGACTTGTCTGTCTTCTGTCTCAAAGCTGCAATAGAGAGGTTCAAGTGAATTACGGTTCAAACTCCATCTGACCAAACTCCATTTTCTGCTGAGCAGTCAGTGTGATTAAGCTGTCATCTTGTGGGGCAGTGTTCAGGTCCAAAATATCTCTTAATTTTCAGCAGTTCACCCACTTTCGGATTTCTTTTTCTATTCTTAAACATTCCACTCAGAATCTGTGGCTCTCTGGAGTTGCACACTGGCTTCTTGAGGAAATCAGCATAGATTAGGATGGATTCAAAGGGGAAACTATTCCACTCCCCCTGCATTATCTTATTTCCTTGGTTCAGTCTCCAAAGAGCTGGAAATATTCTGGATCCCGGTGCAACGAAGAGCACCTGTGCTGATCCCAGAGTGACTGCAAACCAAAGGGGCTGAGCTAGGAAAACCACACAGCCGTTACTGCTCTAGGAGCAGCTGGTTCCAACACCTGTGTTTGGACCAGAAGTCTCGTTGGCATGTCTACGTTAGTGAGATACTTCTCTCTGTCTTGATCTGAACCCAAACCAGGTCCAAGATAAAAATAGGGAAGCGACTGCAGAATAGGCCACACAATCTCTCTACTGTTCAAAGAAAGGCTGCATGGTTTCTCTCCATTGTGGCCACTAGGATGACCCTATACTCCTATAAGTAAATGCACTGTGCAGTATGCAAGTGGTTGCAAATATAGTAGACTCTATGTAGAGCTCAAATAGTGGCTTTCATAGAAAGACAAAGTCCACCAAAATAAGCACCAGGAAATGATACTTGTAGAGTCAAGAAGCCAGGGGAGAGGGTAGTTGAATGAAGCAGGGAATAGGGAGGATGCAGTCAAGAACTGATGGTATATACCACAAAAGTAAGAAAAGTGAGAGGGGTGAGGATGTTGGAGGGGTGACACTGATTGAAATATATTGTAATTCACACATGGCGTTAACGGGTAACTCCTTTGTACAACTACTTAAAGAAAAGAGGTCTCGTGCTCGTTCTTCTTCTTCCCAAGACTTAGCACCTAGGAGGTCCCCATTTGTGTTTATTGGGTTTACCAATGGTTTTTCAATGACTGCTCATCTGCTTCTTTCACTTTTCTCTTTTCACTTCCTTTCCTTCCCATTTCTTCTCTTTTCTTCTTGAGACAGGGTCTCATGTAGTTCAGGCTGACTTCCCGCTGGTGATCCTCTTGCTGAGCTTCTCAGGTGCTGGGATTACAGGCATGCACCACCATGGCTGAGTCTCACATACTTCTCACAGTGGTCTGAATGCGGCCAGTCTTGCATGACCCACCGCTCTGCCCAGGATGGCATGTCGCCGTGGCCTCACTGAATCCCTTCCCAGCTAGAGGAATTCCTCCCAGAGGGTCTCCCTAGATGCGTTGGATTACAACAGACTTAGTTCAGCAATAATTTGTGACTTTGGTGAAAACTAAAATTAGATCAGCCTCCAGGCCCTGGGGATGGAATATGAGCATATGGTTCTTCTATTCATTTATTTCCATGCTGTTTGTTCATTCTGAATTGATTAAAGAAATGTAGTAACCAAGAAAACAACCATCTGAGGGAAAAGCTTGAAAGTGAACTTAATCTTTTTAAATCCTTTGGAAAAGTACATATTTAAGAAAAAAAAATGTAAGAGGAATTAATGTATATTTAAGGCTTACTATATTCAACGCTATGCAAAAATACTACAATAGTCCTTTTTGTAATTTGCACAAGAGTTAAGTACTATTATCACTCTCCAGTTTAAAAACAATTGAATTCAGGAGCTGGTGGCTCGCACCTGGGTTCCCAGCTACTCAGGAAGCTGAGATCTGAGGATCACAGTTCAATGCCAGCCTCCACAGAAAAGTTCATGATACTCTTCATCTCCAATTAACCAGCAAAAAGTCAGAAGTAGAGCCATGGCTCAAATGGTAGAGCAGCAACCCTGAGTGAAAAACCCAAACAAGAGCACAAGGGCCAGTACTAGCAACACACACAAAATAAAATTTAAAAAATTGTAATCTGAAAGCTGAGGCTAGGAGATTAAATGACATGCCGGCATCATGCGACACAGTCTTGCATACCATCAGGGGCTGAGGGGCTCTGCCCATACACTAGGTGATGGTGGCGCTCCTTCAGGATTCTAAAGTCACTGTGTTCCTCTGATTAAATAAGGCAGCCAACCTGTCCATAACAGCATGGAGAAAGGAAAAAAAAAAAAAAAAGAGCTGGACGTCTGTCTGCTTAAAAACCCAAGCTCATCAGTGCTAAGATGCTTGGGAACCATCTTTGGATTTTAGAAATATGATCTGTCCTTGCATCGAGTGAGTGATTACAGGATGATTGGCATGGATTATGCTACGATGACAGGTGCTTGCTTCCTGTGTGTGCCCAAGGAGCCCAAGTCTGTTGGAGCAGAGCCTTAATGGCATTCAATGGCGGAAAATTGTCCCATCGGAGGACAGAGGACATCAGTGATGTATGGAGAGCATGGCCCATGAACAGCCCGTGTCTACACAGGATTGGAGAAGCCCTCTGTGGAAGCCAGAGGTGTCATCCATTTTGTTTATCATGCATATTTTTAAAAGCCTGTGTTCATACATGGGAATATGAAGACATTTAAATGCAAAACAGAGAAGAGTTTAGGAAGCTATGGTAGATCTGAGTGGAACTGAATGTTATCACCTTATAAAATGTATGCATAAGATATAAAAGAAGGGAATACTCTTTCAGAAATGATAATTGCTATATTAATGCGATTTATTTAGTTTATGCTTACTATTAGTTCTGTAATGTTACTCTGTTTATAGATTTTTAAAAACTAGATAAAAAAATCTTTGTAGATTCAGATAAAAAAATCGTTAAAGTATAATTAGCATAGGAGGGGAAATATAATTTCACTTTAAGCATTTATATAGCAGTCCAATTTTCCTGTGCAAACAAGAAACAGTCGAATCAGAGGAGCTCATTACATGGACTCATCCCACACTGCAGTTCCAAACCATCTTCGCAGGGTAATGACCAGTTCTTAAGAACATAATGAGTCATAAATTATTGTAATTTATGAAAGGCAGCAAAACAGTAACATTGTGTTTGTCTTCTCAAGCATCTATCGGGGGAAGTATTGGCAATAGTTTATACAACTCAATTTGTAATTTGCACTTAAAAAAAAATAATGGTGTTTCATTCAACAGTTTTTGAGGGCTTCTGCTTTGGTGCAAATATTTTATGGTAGAGTCACAGCCGTTATATCCTAAAACAAATGGGGTTGCCAAGAAATACACCTCTGTTTTAATCCAGGCAGGATGTTATTACAAAATATCATAAACTGGGTAGCGTATATAAACAACAGAAATTCATTTCTTCCCATTCTCTAGAGGCTTGGAAGTGCGCAGGCAGACTCGAGGTGCACGAGGGCTCATTTCCTGCTTCATCAACGGCATTCTCTCCCCAAGTTCTCCACGATGGAAGCCCAAGGCAGCTTTCTAGGGCCCTTCTAATTAATTAGTTAATTCATTAATTTTTGTGCCAGTCCTGAGGCTTGAACTTAAGCCCTGGGCTCTGTCCCTTACTTCTTCCCCTCAAGGCTGGAGCTCTACCACTTCTACTCCAGCTCCACTTCCAGCTTTTTGACAATGAGAGATAAGATTTACACAGACTTTTCTGCCCAGGCTGGCTTTGAACCATGATTCTCAAATCTCAGCCTCCTGCGTGGCTAGGATTACAGGCGGGAGCCACCAGCACCTAGCTTGGGGGCCCTTTTCTCAGAGCACTAATTCTACTCATGAGAACCAGGCCCTGATGTCTAGTCAGCTCTCCACAGCCCCTGCCTCATCACGAGAAGCAATGGGTGTGTTAGGATTGATTCCAACGTACAAGTCGTGCAGGGCTTTCCATTGTGTGCACTCTAGCAGCTGGTAATAGAATTGGCCATTGTGTAAGACACTGAAAGATGAAAGGACATTTTATCTCTCCTCTTGTACTGATCGGCTTTGGCACTCGACATCTTATGTTTTTGATTAGATAGATTTTTTTTAATATCCTAAAATTACTAAGCCCAGGGCAATCTGAATTAGTCTTGGCCCTAAACACAACATGTAAGTATCTCTCCCCTTTGTCTTTTTGGTTGTCATGGAAAGAAATGTTATTGGAAAACAAGAGTGAGCATTTACAGAGGCTGAAATGTTTGTCTTCTCTCAGCCCCCAAAGACACAAGAGAGAGGGCATGGAACCATTTCAGCATCTCAATGAGGGATGCAGAAGTTGAGATGCAAATGTCATTTTCAGGGCTATGGTCACATTCATTTGTATTCTCTGGCACTTGGATGAATCAGCGTGCAGAGATGAGTTTGGGCCTCAGTTCCGTGGTCTCCAACTCCAGGATGTGGGATGTGGTGGTGCCTTATTCCTGAGCACAGTAACAAGAGTTTCATTTCTTAACATAAATGAAGTGTTTGACATGGAGGTGGGAGGGTGCGAGGCATGAAGGCAGTATAATTGAGGGGTTGCTTTTGATCAAAGTGCCTTGTGTGCACATGAATCCCGTTGGTACAGTTAATGTATGCTAATAAAAAATGAAAGCATGAAAGTCTACCTCTTCCCTTCCCCTTACCATGACAATACTTAGCAATCTGTTTTCCTCACTATGCCTTTTCAAATCTACTCTCTCCAACTTCTTTTCCTGCGTTCATTCAGATTCCTGGCACTGACACTGCTAGGCCTGGCATCAGCCCAGACTCTCTCCCCGTCCGCAGGTGAGTAGCTAGATTGGCGGCTATCACCTGTCTACCCTGTGAGACCCTTCTATCCTGCTTGCAGCCATGTTAATCCCACCCAGGGAAGAACATAGGAACCATCCAATGGTGTAACATCCAAAAAGAATGGGTTTATAAAGACAGAAGACTGAAAAAATACCTACACATGGGAGGGCCAGGTGAACTGGCAATTCCTGTGGGACACACAGATGTGGATATGTAGCTAGAATCATGGACTGAAAACCAAAAACCTATTGGTGAGATCTGAAGCTCAGGGAATGGCTGAAGTCATCAAGGGAGCGGTGAGGACAAGAACAGAGGGGGATGGCAGGTGGACCAAGGCCCGAGATGCTCCAAGTCAGGAGCAGAGGGGTGTGTCTTTATAGGCATTTGCCTGCGGCAAGCTGTGCTTTATGGACCAGCCAATAAAGGTGGCAGAAAAACACAAATGGCATCGTGGTCCTTACAGAACATGGAAGATGGCGGGGACTGGATTTAGAATGTGTGAGAAATACCTTCAGATCTCTTAATATTTGATTGTTTTTGGTTTTATTTTTGTAGGTCGTGGGGCTTGAACTCTGGGCTTGGGCGCTGTCCCTGCGCTCTTCAGCTCAAGGCGAGCACTCTACCACTTGAGCCACAGCACCACTTCTGGTTTTCTATTGTGATTTATTTCTAGTGATTATTCCTACCCGGGCTGGCTTTGAACCATGATCCTCAGATCTCAGCCTCCTAAGTAGCTAGGATTACAGGCCTGAGCCAACGGTGCCCAGCTGATATCTTAATTTTTGAAAAATAGCCTAAGATAGTTTCATATCCTCAAGATTTGAAAGAAATGTGTGTTACCTGCACTGCTTAAACTTTACATTGTAAAAACTTATTGTATAGGCAGTAAAATTTTTTTTACAAGCTTCATTCAAATAATTTAAATGAAGAAAAGTTTTAGGGGATTTTTCTTTTGTCCCTAGGCCCTATTATGGCTGACTTATTATACCTGTTGTATGGGCACTCTGAGCTTTTAATTGGTCATTTATCAGGACATGACAACTTTTCCTGAGAGGGGTGTGTGTGTGTGTGTGTGTGTGTGTGTGTGTGTGTGTGAAGAGATACTATAGGTGAGCAGTAGAGACACAGAGAGGGTAAATATAAATACTCACTAGCTCTTTTGAGTCCAGCAGGAATGGCACTATAGCATTTCCAGAGAAGCAGGAGAGCAAACGGGAGCACAGATGAGAATGTGCCGTATCTGAACACACGTCTGAGTTGCAGGGCTGGGTGGCTGTCTCTCTTCTCTAGGTGAGACTTAGGTGAGGAGGGCCCGAGCTTCCTTTCCTCTCTGAACTGGCTGAGGGGAGGTGGGGCCAGCGCTGGGAGAGAACATGTCTGAAATGCTGGTGCAGCCAGCTCTCTGCACTAATATCCGCATGTGGTTCTCCTTTCTCAGCTTTCTAGGAAATCATCATCATAGTGAGGCTGATTCATTGTCGTTAACAGTTCAGAAGATCTTCCCACAGTGCTGCTTGCTTGCTAGGTAGAAGGAGGAGAAGGAAGAGGAGGAGGAACAGGAAGGGGAGGAGGAAGAGGTGAAGAGGAGGAGGAAGAGGTGAAGGAGGAAAAGAAGAATTTGGCAGGCTGAAAGCAGAAACTACATTTCTTATAATAAAAAGAAAGAAAATTTGTAGGCATGTGGCTCATGACTGTAATCCTAGCTACTCAGGAGGCTAAGATCTAAGGATCACAGTTTGAAGCCAACCCAGGCAGAAAGTCCATGAGACTTTTATCTCCAATTAGCCACTAAGAAACCAGAAGGTGAGGTATGGCTCAAGTGGGAAAGAGAGCCAGCCTTGAGTACAAAAGCTAAGGAACAGTAAGTAGGCCTTGAATTCAAGACCAAAGGCGCGCGCGCGCACACACACACACCCACACACACACCCACACACACACAATTTCTATGGATAAATATGGGATTCCTTCTTTCAAGCTCTCGATATTAAATACTATAAAGGGATATTTAGGGTTTCCGTGTGAATGCTATTGACATCTTTCCTGTGGGGACAGTACATTAAAGAACTTCGTTTTTGCCTCCCATCCAGATTTTTTTTTCCAATCATGGGGCTTGAACTCTGGGCTTGGGTGCTGTCCCTCAGCTCTTCAGCTCAAGGTGAGCGCTCTACCACTTGAGCCACAGCACCACTTCCCATTTTCTACTGGTTTATTGGAGATAAGAGTCTCATGGACTTTTCTGCCCTGGCTGGCTTTGAAGCGCAATCCTCAGATCTCAGCCTCCTGAGTAGCTAGGATTACAGGCGTAAGCTACCAGCTCCCGGCCTTCCCATCCAGGTTTAAGTGAAGTCCACTTACACTTTAATGAGCAATGTATATTCATTTATGAAGGACGAAAGAAGGCTCCCTGAGAAATTGTATAATGGAGTCATCATTATTTGCTGTCCTAGTTCAAAGGACCTGCAGCTACTCCACCCAAACACCTGCTGTCATCCTGGGTGGATGCTCTAAGGAAAGGATGTGGTACCCTCAGAGTTGTAAAGCCTGTCTGGAGACCAACACACCAGTGAAAGAACCAATGAAAGAGATCCTGGGGGCCTGCAGGTACCGTGGCTCATGCTTGTAACCCTGGCTGCTTAGGAGGCTGAGGTCTGAGGATCGTGATTTGAAACCTCATATCAACACAAGATTTTGATAGGAGCAGCCTGAACATGAGATCTTCTCTAGGTGGGTTTGCTGGTCATGGATCTGCTTTCCTTCCTCAAGTGAGCCTATGCGTGTTGTCTTGGCAGGCCTAAGACGAGAAGTCTTATCCAGAGCATTTTCCCATTGTTGAGGAAAACAAAGACTAGCAGAGCTCAGGGAACTGTGTTTTCTTCCTGAATACCCTGACTATTTGATGCTGTTTTGTCTTTCCCGCAGTCCTTCCCCCCACCAAACACTTCCTTCAGATATATCTGCATTAGCTCACCTATCATTGTAATAGTTCTGCTTTTATTACCATCACCAGGGCTAATTCAAGAAATAATTGGGGTTGTTAGGTGAAATTAGGCTCAGAGAGGCAAAGGGTGCATTTTTTCTTTTATATGTGGAAGTTAGTTCTAAAATATAAACCTATGAAAACATATAAGGACCATGTGCATCTGTTCACAACCAAACTAAGTATGGAATACACAGGGAGGATTCCCACGGTGTAATGGAATGGATACTCTGAAGGTGAGGTTTGTCTTGTCTGAGGGGGCAGGGCCTAAGGGGAGGAAGCAGAGGAATAGAGACAGGAAGGGTGAGGACCTTCATCATAACAATCTCAGTACATTTGTGGTAATGGAGACAGGTAGGAAGAGGAATGGGGTGGGTTGGGAGGGGGGAACAATGGAAGGAGCAGCATTGATCTGGATGCTTTGTACTTATCAATTGACACACTGAATTGAAATCCCTTTTGTGCAACTGTTTTAAAGTTAAAAACTTAGAAAATAGGGATTTTAAAAGAAATAATTCAGGAAGCTATTGAACTAATCCTGGCAGACAGATCAGGGTAGGTGACTGACTAGGTACAGAATGTTTGTTTGAATAAATGTATCACCATTTCCATTTGTTGAGCAAATGGAGCTAGATACCATATGTATGTGCTGCCTCATTTAGCCTTAAAGTGAACTTAAGAAATAACTGTGCTGTCGCACGGTGTAAGAGAAGACTGCCATAAAGGGTCGTAAAATGTCATGCATCTCACGTAATTGCTGGGGCAGGGATTTAGACTCAGTTCTGTTTGATATGAAAAAAGATGTGCTAACTATTTAGGTCTCTCTATAACAGTGATGGTTGGTTTTATGGTCAGCTTGGTGGTTGTTTGAAGGAGATTAACATTTAAATTGAGAAAATTTGGGCAAAGTAGCTTGCCTGCCATGACTCAAATTCAGTGCCTTGAAGGCCTTTAACAGAACAAAGAGAGAAACTACCCTGAATAAGTGTGAATTCTCCAAGAGACGTTTGAACTTCATTTTTTCAACAGACTGTCCTGAATCTCTTGCCTGCCTAGTACTTCCCAGCCTCCCTAATTCTGTGGGACACTTTCATATAATGAATTTATCTCCACACACACATATAGCCTATTGCTTCTATTTCTCTGGAGAACACTAATACAATATCTATTCATTTGAGAGAGGTGGATAAGAGATAATTATGTCATTGAAATTATGAGGCACCAGTCCTGGGAATAATGACTGAGTGTGGAAAAATGACCACTTAAAACGTGTCTTCTGTTTGAATGTGTTTGTTCTTGAACGCAGCCAATATTTCAATGTGGCACACAGTGCTCTGTGTGATAAATTTGTCAGGTACCTTATATATGTTCTCTTTATTTTAAAATTGCATTTTTTATTTTAAGTAGTTGTACAGAGGAGTTACCATTCACCATATCAGTTTGTAAGTACAGTGCATCTTGATGGTTGTCACCCCTTTCATCTTTATATATGTATTTTTAGACACACCACACACACACACACACACACACACACACACACACACACACGTTCTTGATTGAGAACTCCCACATGAGCCCATAGGAAAGATGCAGGCTTGGGGGCCTTGTTGCCTCCGTTGCATCTAGTGTGACCTGGATTAATGTTGGTTGCTCAGCTGAAGTCCCTAGGTAGTGAACATTCCTTACTGCAAACACTTGCAGCAGAAGAAGCATTTTCCTATTTCCCAACCAGCCGCATCTTTGTGCTGCTGGCAGGCATAGCCAGCTGCCTTCCTCCATGAACCTGGAGATTTTATACTGGGAAGGCCCGGCCTGCCAGGCAAAACAGAGCACATGGGGAGAAAAGAAGAAGAGGCAAAATTGTACTTTGTTTCCAGCCCGAGTGGCTTTGGCTCCAGGATGGTTCCAAGGGGACACAATAAAAGGATATTAAAAGACTGCAAATGTCATGGTGACATTATCTTTTGGAAACAGCAGCCCATCCGTTAGCGCGCTGCGTCCCCCGCGGTACAGTTAGGAGGATTTGTGGTTGGAATTCGCAGGCTGTTGGTGGCAGTTCTCTGAAGATGCTTCGCTGAGAGCTTGGTGGATGAAAGCCCATCCCATCAGCTCAGCGGGAATGAGCTCACACTGCACATCTTCTGCACATCTTAGAACGAATTTTAGTGTTGGTAAGTGGCCATAAGTCAGAGGCATGTGACAACTAATTGCTTCTAGTTACAGAAAGAAGCCCAGTGAAAGCTCGCGTGCCCATAGTGCTGTGTTTCCTGGGAAGATTCGCACTGATTTTTATACAACTGGACAGCCAGCTTGAAGCCACTAAGACTTTTATTTCTTTCCTGGAGATGTATAAGAACATAGTCAACACTGTGGATCCCAAGCCACATCCTCAATTGCTGTTAAATGGTCTATTGCTGTTAAATGGTGTAGACGTTTCCCGAAAATTCAGCTTTAATGCTTATCCTATTTCTCTTTGATGTCCCTGAAAAGTTAGAGATGATGTCCCAAAGGAGAGAGACCGTCTACCAGTCTAAGCTGCAAACTTCTAGTGAAGTAATTGTTTGATTAATGGAACTTGGATACATTCAATATTTTCTTAATAGATCATTCGTTCTGATTCAGGTATTCCATTTTTTCTTGCATATTTTTCTAACTTTTGCCCATTATCATTTTTTTCTGAAAATAGATTTATTTTTCTAATGCAGGCATTTTACCTAATTCTTACATTTTTTTTTTTTTTTTTGGTGGGTCACTGGACTGAACTCTGAGTCTGGGCGCTGTCCCTCAGCTCTTCAGCTCAAGGCGAGCACTCTACCACTTGAGCTACAGTGCCACTCCGGTTTTCTGGTGGTTTACTGGAGATAAGAGTCTCACAGACTTTCCTGCCAAGGTTGACTTTGAACTGTGATCCTCAGATCTTAGCCTCCTTAGTAGCTAGGATTACAGGCCAGAGCCACCAGTGCGTGGCTTTTACATTCCTATTATTATCTTCTTTCTTCTTATTATTATTATATTCTTTTTTTTGTTGATAGTGGGGCTTGAACTCTGGGCCTGGGCGCTGTCCCTCAGCTCTTCAGCTCAAGACGAATGCTCTATCACTTGAGCCACAGCGCCACTTCCTTATTATTATATTCCTGCTTTATTTATTATATGTTGTATTATTATTCATATTTTTATTATTATCAACATTCTTTTTATTTTTTACTTTTTATTTTTTATGTATTTATTAGTTTGACATAAAGTTCTTAGTATACAAACATGAGCTAGATACCTCTAGATAGTGGAGGAATATAGATTATAAAAACAGTACTTTTGTAGGCAGTGGTGGCTCATGATTATAATCCTAACTACTCAGGAGGCTAAGATCTAAGGATTGTAATTCAAAGCCAGCCCAGGCAGGAAAGTCCATGAGACTCGTATCTCCAATTAACCACCCAAAAAATGGTGGGCTCAAGTGAAAGAGTAAAAGCCTTAAATAAAACAAGCCAATTAAGAACACAGTTCAAGTCCCTATTGGCAGGAAGGAAGAAGAGGAGGAGAAGAAGGAGGAGTTAGAGGAGGAAAATGAGGAGAAGAAGAAAGACAAAGGAGAAGGAGGAGGAGGAGAAGGAAAGAAGAAAAGAAGAACAAGGAAAAGGAGAGGAAGGAAGGGAGGGAAGAAGGAAGGGTGGAAGGGAGGGAGGGATGGAGGAAGGGAGGAAGGGGGAAGGAAGGAAAGAGAGAGAGAAAAAAGAAAGAAAAAAGAATGAATGAAAGAAAGAGGAGGAGGAGAAGAAGGGGAAGAACAAGACGAAGGGAAAGGAGAAGGAGAAGGAGCAGGAGCTTTCTATCTGTAATGATAATATTTAGCTTTTAGTTGATGCTGAGATAGCACTTCGAAGTTTGCAAAATAATCAAGGCACCTCAGGAGGCTGAGATCTAAAGATTGCAGTTCAAATCTAGCCCCTGCAGGAAAGTCTGTAGGAGCTCAGGGACAGCGCCCAGGCCTGGAGTTCAAGGCCCAGGACCAGCTCCCCACCCCCACCCCCTGCAAAAAAAGTTTACAAAATACATCCCTATAAACTACCTCTTTTCACAAACAACTTCTGCAGGAGGCAGGATGGTGTGTGGATGCTCCTTGGAATCAGGGATACGAAGCAGGCATCTCGGCTGGCCCTTGTTCCTTGGTGTGCCTGGCTGGGCAGCCTGGTGTAGCTCCTGCGTTGTTTTCATGATGCCACGTTGTTTTCAGCCTAGTTTTTTTTCAGATGAGACTTCTTTTTCCCTTTCAGTCTGGGCTGTGTTTAACAGAGAACCAATTCATATCACAAGTAGAGAAGAGGTGCGTCTACGAATAACATCTAGATGCTTCCAGCCCCCTGCCATTCCTTCTATTCAGTAACAATGCAGTGACAGTAAGAGGCAATAGGTCAAAAACTTTCCCACAGCTCATTATTTTAACAAGCCTTAGTGGAAAAATGAGATGGAATTGCAGCCAAAAGATGGAAACCTAACCTATTAGTTGTGAGCCACACCCTCCCCTGCATGTGTGTAGGAAGATGAATGGCTATGTTTCCTTTCAACGCAGTATAGCAAAATGCATGCTGAGAGCCATCACGTGAGTTTCGGCCTTTCAGTCTCAGAATTTAGCATGCACATGACATGCCATGGATTACTCTCCCGCTTGTTCACCGTAGCAAAAACAATACCCATTCTACCATTCCTCCACTCTGTGGTCTAGATATGTGTCGGTGGCATTGATTCTCTTGGGGTCCTGGTAAATTCTGTAGCCTTATCCAGCCAGAGAACCATTGGTTCTTGGCCAGTGTGATTGATCAAGGATTTTCAGCTAAGCCACAGCTCAACATTCTTGTTGGATTGCATGTGGAGAAAAGATGCTTATTTCTCTAGTTCCCTCCTCCTCCTCCTCCAACCCATAGTTTGTATGAATTAAGGAATCATAAAAGACATGGGTGTTGGAAGCCATAATATAATCCTGAAGACAGCCTGAGGTTGTCATTAACCCAAAGAAGCAAGGCAGATCTGAGAAAATTGGAGGAAAATAGGAAACAAAATAACAACACTCACCACCCCCCCAAAAAAAACACCCCAGAGTCTATGCCTAAAGCTTATGATCTCTGTGGACATTTTGGTTCTGGTGTTAATAAATAGTTCTCATTATTTAAACCTCTATTTCAGGGTTCTATTATCGCAACTAATAGTATCCTCACCAAAATAATAATAACAACAGCAACAAAAACAATAACAATACTCTGAAACAATCTGTTCAGAGCATGAAGCCGAGAGCATCAGAGATGATTTTCACACTTCTATTTTAATTCAACCGAATCTTTCTGTATGGTCATTTGAAACAAACCCATAAAAAAGGATAGTCTTACTTAGTGGATACGACAAAAATGAAATTTTTGAAAGGAGATTTTTTTAAAACTAGGTTTTGTTTTCTTAAGAACAGAAAACTAGACAATCTCTCTGCAGGATAACAAGACCTAGCGTGGCTGTGCACACAGGGGTAGGGCAACCATCCCATTGGAAAATAGACGCTCATATCACAATGCACTCAATCACAGTGCAAATTGCTGTTCTTTTGTTTCTGTTTTGTTTTGTTAGCCATGGGGTCTGAATTCAGGGCCTGGGTGCTGTCCCTGAGCTTTATTTGCTCAAGACTAGCCCTCTACCCACTTTAAGCCACAGCTCCACTTCTGGCTTTCTGGTGGTTAATTGGAGATAAGAATCACACTGTCCTGCCTGGAATGTCTTTGAACCACAAGTTTCAGATCTCAGCATCCTGAGTAGCTAGAATTACAGGCATGAGCCAGCAGCACCGGCCAAATTGGTGTTCTTTTGAAGTGATTAATTTCCTTCTACCTTCGGAAGAAGTATTTGGCAATAACTCCTCATCGGCTCTTGTCTTTGCACACAAAGCTTAGCTTTCTTTTTTTTTTTTTTTAAATTTTATTTTATTTTATTTGAGAACATACTGTACAGAGGGGTTACAATTACATGGGCAGGATAATGCATACATTTCTTACCAAGCATTGCATCCTCCTCCTTTGTTTGCCCTTCACCTCCCTTCCCAGCCTCCCCCCTCCCTCCCACCCAATCATACCTCCCCCCCCCTCACCGACATTGTAAAGCTGGTTTTGACATGACATTTTGTACTTCTCATTGTTGCAACAGGTCCACCTGAATCCTTAAACGACTTGTTTGTCCCCGTCTCCTCCACATGTTATACTGACATCAAATATAGTGAAAGCAGGGGTTACACTGTGGGGGAGGGACATACAAAGCAACAAAGAAATAATCTTATAAATGCATTAGAAACACATGCATGAAAGAAACAAAAACATTAAAATACATATTTGAGGTTTTGTTTTCCTAACATCACATTATCTGACTTTTTCCGCTTGACTCATACCTATACTAGATATTGCAAATAAGGGAAACCATGGGACCTATGTTTCTTTGGGCCTGGCTTACTTCACTTAATATAATTTTTTCCAAAAGCTTAGCTTTCTTATGAAGATAGTAACTTATTAGATTAATAAAAAAAATTAGTATTTTTCCAGGTCAGGAAGGTGGCTCAGTGGTAGAGTGCTTGCCTTGCATACATGAGGCCCTGGATTCAATTCCTCAGCACCACATTAAGCAGAAAAAGCTAGAAGTGGTGCTGTGACTCAAGTGGTAGAACACTAGCCTTGAGCTGAAGAGTTCAGGGACAGTGCTCAGCCCCAGAGTTCAGGCCCCATAACTGACCAAAAAAAAAATAGTATTTTTCTGAAAGCTAACATCTTTTGGAGAAGAGTTAGTTACTTCCTTATTGGTGATAACATCTCTAAGTGAGAACTACTTCTGTGTGTGTGTGTGTGTGTGTGTGTGTGTGTGTGTGTGTGTGTGTGTGTGTATGCACAACTGCACTGATACTGGGACTTAAACTCAGTGCTTAGGCACTGTCCCTTAGCATTTTTGCTCAAAGCTGCCATTTACCACTTGAGCCACAGCTCTACTTCTGGCTTTTTTTTTTTTCTGGTTAATTGAAGATAAGAGTCTCACAGATTTTCTTGTTAGGGCTGGGGCTGGGTTTGAACTGTAATCTTCAGATCTCAGTCTCCTGAGAGTTTTTGTACATAAATAATTGTCCTAAGAATATAAATTTTAACTATGGTCTAAACTAATGCCACACACACACACACACACACACACACACACACACACACACACACACACTCAAAGGTTAATGTTCCCCAAAACAATTGAATTTCAGTTCTTTTTTTTTTTGACCTGCAGGTCTTGTAATATTTTTTTATTGTGAAAATACCATACAGAGGGGTTACAATTACATGGGCAAGATAATGAGTACATTTCTTATCAAGCATTGTTGCCTCCTCCTTTGTTTCCCTTTCCCATCCCTTCCCATTTCCCCCTACCCCTTGAATTTCATTTCTAAGTCAGCATTTCTATTGGATAAGATACCTGATGATTATTGCATGAGTTTGAAATTTACTTTGAATACTTTGTTAATTCTTTAGGCCTCCCTTTTCTCCATCTACAAAATGAAATGTTCAAAATAAGGATCACTGAGATGTACATACAATTGAAAATTACAAAAGCAATTATGACAGCATTAAGAACCAAGTCTCAAATCTGAAAGATTCTGCTAAACACAGTGACAAAATGTACAATAACTTGTCCTCATTCTTTCTGTAAATACATTCAATTGCTGTGTGATTTCCAATAACTTGAAGTCTGTCTCTCCCCTAAGATATTACATATTCTAAGGATTTTAGGAGTTAGCTCAGAATCTTCCCTCTTTCCTCAGAGAGAGACCACTAAGAAATGCCATTTCCCTTTTTACTTTTGGAATAGAAAAAAAATATTCAGGAAGCCCAGTATGAAAATTAAACTGGCATTCTACATTCCTAATAGATTCCTAATAGATCACTCTAGGTTAGCTCTTCAGTAGGCAAAGACAGAGCCATCCAAGTAGTGAAGCTAAAGAAGAAAGCATTCCAGAAGGAGAAATGGAAACACATTTGTTGGGTTAGGAATGATCTATTTATAGCCGGGGGGCACCACCGCTAAATTAAAACCATCCAGAGACTTTGTTTTTGAGCTAAAGGATTATTTACATTTCAGAGCAATTAAGTGGAGGCTTGACAAAATCAAAAACAATACCAATTTTGGAATGCTTTATTGCATTTCCTTTCGCTATAAAGCCACAGTGCCTCACTATGGAGAGCAGGAGAGAAGAGAGATCATGGATTTCTTTAGCTGGGTTTGACTTTCTTATAGGGCCGGGTTTGCTGCCCAATAGTTTTGTTCTTTTTTATTAGTATTATAGCACCCAATTAGTATTATAATGCCCCAAATGGTTTTATTCTGTATTTGGCAGTATGTATTATGTTTGACAGCTTGGCCAAGCTTTCTTATAAATCTTTCAGCAGATAGTGACTACAAATTTGGGGTAATGGTCCATGTTCCCTAAATTGAGGAGACCTCTAACTTATTTTTTTAGGTCAGGGACCAGGACTTGAACTCAGTACCTGATGTTTTTGCTCAGTGGCTAACACTGTACCAACTGAGCCATGCCTCCAACTGCAAGAGACCCAACTTTTGCAGATGCCACTCTCCAAGCCCCTGAGCAGACCCCTCTGCCCTGCTACTGAGGGACTGGAGAATAGTCCTAGATGGAGGTGTTCAGGTGCTTCCCGAGCTGCTCATAACTGCACAGTGATTATTAAACTTCAGTGGATGCACTAGAAGCTAAAATCCATGAGGTAGATTTACTCTATCCCACCCTTCTACTGACACTGCAAGTTCCCCAAATACCATCCCAGAAGTAACCTGCCACAACTTTGCTAAAGACCTTCAAGCTGACCCTAAAATATCAACGTTAAGCTGAGTGTCAGTGGCTCATGCCTATAATTCTAGCTGCTAAGGAGGCTGAGATCTAAGCATCTAGCCCAGGAAGATAAATCCTGAGAGACTCTTACCTTCAAGTAACCGGCAAAAAGCAAGAAATAGAGCTATGGCTTAAGTGAAAAAAGCAAGCAAGTATGCAAGGTCCTGAGTTCAAGCCTCAATACCTGTAAACAAACACACACACACACACACACACACACACACACGCACGCACGCACGCACGCACACACACATATCCAATTTAAGAAGGAAATTCCATCTCTTTCTTTAAAAACAAGCAACTAGATGGGCACAAATGGCTCATGCCTGTAATCCTAGCTACTCAGGATGCTGAGATCTGAGGATCACAGTTCCAAGCCAACCCTGGGCAGGAAAGACTATGAGACTTCTTATTTCCAATAAGTTATCAAAAAGTTGCCAGAAGTGGAGCTGTGGCTCAAGTGGTAGAACAGTAGCCTTGAATGAAAAAGCTCAAGGATAGCACCCAGGCCCTAAGTTCAAGTCCCGGGACCAAAAAAAGCAACTGCAAAGTAGAAATTTGTGTGATGAGGAAAACATCGTATATTTATGGTATTATATATTATAATATATAATACTTGAAATGTAGATGACTGAGAAACTGAATTCTTAATTTTATTCTGCTTTAATTCATAGAAATTCGTTATTTGTACACATGCTTATACAACTAATTATTTTTCATTGCTTCTAAGGCCAAGAGACTTGGACTTACCAATTTAGTTGTTTTACTTATTGCTTATAGTTTGCATAAATAGGAATCTGTTGGTGGCCACAAGATAGTTCATGATATGAAACTTGACTCATGAAAACAGTGCTTCTAAGAAAGGAACGGTAGTCAATATGATCACTGTTCAGTCTGAAGTAAGAATTGCACTGGAAAACAAAGAGTGTGATTTGTTGTGTGGTTTCTGAGGGTGAAAATAAAGGTTCTCGTCACCCCCTCTAAGTCCTAGAGGCTCAATCGCAAGACAACTTGAGCCTGAAATTCCAATTCTATGGATTACAGTTCTGTCGTTCACTTTCCTAATAACCACGAGTTAGGAGAAAGCTGTGCCTAGAGAGTAAAGTGCACTGCCATTGTCTGTGACTAAGGTCATCGGAGCTAGTTAGAAATTCTGCCTGGCCACAGGGCCTCTGAGCTGGAGTCCTAGAGGAATGAGACTCCAGGTTTCTAGTGTTGGGTTGTTTTATCTAATGAGACTTTGAGAGAGTTCAACAGAGACTCTGGGTGAAAGAGTGTGATGTGGCTGTGTCTATGCTGTGGACCCGCACCTGTATTTAATTGTCCTCAGATGTTCAGAAGCCATTTCTATTCTGCGTATGATACCTGCAACAGGGATTAATAAACAACAACCACTAGTTCAACTAGGATAGTCCTAAAAACAATTCTGGAATAAGAAAAGTTTATTTAGAGACAATGCTAAGTGACAATGTCCTTGCAACACTAACTCGAATGACATGTTTTCTTCCAGAAAAGGTTTTGGGAATTTGTTTTTAATAAGCAATGACCTACAAAAGCCCCAGTGAAATCTCCTCTGTGGGATGTGGTGTTGCCTTTAACAGGGTGAGGTAGTGTCGTATAGGGTGCAGATGTCAAAAAAAGGCTGGTGTGTGTATCAGCATCCTAGGAGTGCACCCAGCAGTCACAAAAAGGCTAGACTGGATACGAAGGTGGAGAGAACACAGCTACCAGAATGGTGTGCTGGCAGCTCGACATACCTGTGGCTTCCTGATCTCCAGTCTTCTATCTCTCCGCAAGACAGAAATCCAGTCCGCCAAGATGGCACCAATACCAGCTCTTCAATATAGATGTGGCCTTTAGGAGAACCTCAACTCACCCTACGGAGTGAGCCACCTACAGTGGGAACTATTTGGACACTGTTGGTTAAAATGATGCAGCTACTGTAGTGATTCTGCCAATACTCAAATGTACAAAGTACTTAGCAATTTTATTTCTGGATATAAACAAAATAAATTGAAAACCAGATTCAAGCGTGGTTGGTACACACATGTCCACAGTGGCATTAATTTATAGCCGACCCAGTGTCCAAGTGGGTAAGTAAAATGTGATATATAAGACTAACAGAATACTATTCAGCCTTTAAAAAGAAGTAAATTCTGACATTATGCTACTAAAGAATGAGCCTTAAGAACATCATGCTGAAACAAAGTCAAATTCTACTTGTAGAAGGTACTTAAAGTAGTCACACTGAGACAGAGACAAGAGAGTAGAATGGTTGCAGGGAGGGGAGACACACTGAATTTCAGTTGCGTAACATGAAATGAGTTATAGAGGAGCCAAGCACCCATGGCTTATGCCTGTCATTCTGGCTACTCAGGAAGCTGAAAGCTAGAGGATCACAATTTGAAGATAGCCCAAGTAGAAATGTCCGTAAGACTTGATCTCCAGTGAAGCAGCAAAATCTGAGACTGGAGAGACGTGGTTCAAGTGGTAGAGCACCAGCCATAAAGAAGAAAACTGAGAGAGGAGGGTGCAATGCCCTGAGGTCAAGCCCTGGTACCAGCAAGAACATAAACACAAGCAAGAATTGGAACTGGAAGTATGACATAAGTGGTAGAGTGCCAAACTGGAGCAAGAGAAAGCCAAGCCAGAGCACAAGGCTCTGTGTTCAAACCCCAGTTCTGGCATAAATAATAAATCAAATGAAATACATGCTGGCAATAGATGCACAGTCTCCTGACCATATTCAATAGCACAGACCTGTGCACTGAAAAGTGGTGAAAATGGTAAAGTTTGTTGTATGCATATTTCAACATCATAAAAAATAGGAGAAAAGCCCCACACCAATGATTAAGATTGCATTCATTTGAATGGAAATCTGGGTGATAAGTTCTACAGTCGAGTATGAAGAAGATGTTTCTGTGGGTGGCGGATGAATGGAGGAAGAATGAATGCAGTCACTGTATTCAATGTACATTATGTAAAAGCTGAAGTCGGTAACTTGGGGGGTGGGCGTGGGGTGGGGAGAGAGGCATGAGACCAAGGATGGATCAAGACATGTCGTACACATCATCTCACTTGTGGAACTAAAACCCCTTTGTTCAGCCACCTAAATCAAGTGTTTTGTTTTTGTTTTATTAAAAAAAAAAACTAAACCGAAACAAAGTCGAGTCTACTTCTTCTATCACCCATCTCCTTGTTATCATGATAAATGTCACATTCCTGTGGGATGGGCATTTTGGAGGACAAACAGGTCATTGCTCTCCTGGTGTCCTCCCTGCCTACAACTATGTCTGCAGAGACTGCAGTAGACACCCCATAAATATTCGTTGAATAGATGAACAAATCAAGGGTAGTGTCCCTTGAATGCAGTTCTAGTTGTGCTTTGATGTTTCTGTGTTAGCCGGGACCAAGTCAACATGGAGGCGAGCATGAGCGTGGCGAAAACACTGGAGACGGGTTCCTTCCTGTGACTGAGCTCATGTGGCTTCTGCTATGTCTTAGGCATCTGCGACATGATTGCTAAAAATGTGTGCAATGTGTGTGTGTGTGTGTGTGTGTGTGTGTCTGTGTGTGTGTGTGTGTGTGTGTGTGTGTGTGTGTGCATGCGCACTCACTGTGTACAGAGTGATTTTTATCTAAAGCTATAAAACCTCAATTGACATCTCCTCTTTTCATTTTAGGACTCAGAGTCAAGCCATGCTAAGGACCAGGAGAAAATTAGCAATGGTTTCATAACAAAGGCAAAAAGAGTTCCTAATCAAGAGACATTTTAAAAAGTGAGTTTGGAGGCCACTCTTACTCCTTTGCTTTCTTTCTCCTGTTCCTGGCTGAAGGTGCTGGGTGGTTTAGCAGGTGGAATCAGTCAGGTTACACCTGACACCATGTACATGATTTCTACTGCCTGTCACTCAACAGAAAGGGGCAGGTGAATTCTTTTTTCTGTGTAGCTTACAATGAATGGCCTGCTTGTCACTTGCCATACTCTTGGCAGCTTTCCTCCCCCAAGTTCCTTCTGCAGGTGGTGTGATCATCTGTGTGACAGGCCCAAGTGGTTGCCAGAAGGAATGACCCCCAACTACATCCTCTACTTCATGTCCGCAAGAAGTGAAATCCTGTCAAGGGCTGAAGACTCACACCTGTAATCCCAGCTACTCAAAAGGCTGAAATCTGAGAATGGAAGTTTGAAGCTAGCCCAGGCAGGAAAGTCCTTGTGGCTCTTATCTCCAATTATCTATGGAAAAGCCAGAGGTGTAGGTGTGGCCCCAAGTGATAGAACACTAGCTTCGAGTGAAAAAAACTGGACACATGTAGTTCTGAGTTCAAGCCCCAGGACTGGCTTCAGGGAACACAAGCTTCTGACAAGATGGTAGAAAGGACTAGCAGAGATTGTGCTAGCTATAAAAAAAAACAGGCATAGAGTGAGAATTCTCCAAATTATTAAGAAGCAAGGCTACAATCAGTGTTTTCTGTTCCTCATGTCATGTCTGTTATTTGGCCAATAGGTTCATTCCAACCATCAGTGCCCTAAACTTACTACAATGGGCCATGTCTTTAGACACAAGAATTTTTTTCCTAATATGTCCCCCAAAATATACATTTTAATTCTATTTTTTTTTTATTTTTATTTTTTGCCAGTGCTAGGCTTTGAATTCAGGGCCCAGGCACTGTCCCTGAGCTTCTTTTGCTCAAGGCTGGCATTCTACCACTTGAGCCACAGTTCCACTTCCAGCCTTTTCTGTTTATGTGGTGCTAAGGAACTGAACCCAGGGCTTCGTGCATGCTAGGCAAGCACTCTACCACTGAGCCCACATTCTCAGACATTTTTAAAAAAATTATAATCAGGGCGAGGTGCTAGTGGCTCACCCTTGTATAGGGTTAGGGTTAGGGTTAGTAGGTTAGGGTAGGAGGCTGAGATCTGAGGGTCATGGTTCAAAGCCATCTTGAGGAAGGAAAAGTCCACAAAACTCATCTCCAGTTAATCAGCAAAAAAACTAGAAGTAGAACATCAGTGAAAATGCTAAGGGACAGCATCCAGACCCTAAGTTCTAGGCCCAGCACAAGCAAAAATTAACTCATTTAAAAAGACTGTTGAATAATACACATTTACTGAAGTGTATGACATCTAAGTGCAGTATCCAATACATTTTATACATGTGTAACGTTTTACCCATTCCAGTCAATTCTCTAAAGCTATCTGTCTCAACCTCTTCATAAGTCTACAAAGACAGCCACAATAGTGGCTGATTTTGTAAGAGATTAGCTTGACTTGTTTCTGAATCTGTATTTTCATAAACACTCCTGGGAATTCTCCCATACACTGAAGCTGGAGAAAGCTGGAGCCAGGGTTTAGAATGTAAGTAAAATGAAGCACAGACCTCTTGTGTATGGGTTGATCTACAGTATGTTGACCACAAATCTATTTTCAATGTCATCATCAGACTCCTGCAAGAAAGTGAAATACTGCTTCAGGTCTAGACTGATCTTGGGAGTCAAATATCAGGGGTTCATCTGAAGCTGGGCGCTTAGACATTTCTGTCACTGTGAGCAGACCCCGGCTTCTTGGGCACAGAGTATCTTCATTTGCATAGGCAGGATGTTCAGGCCCCAGCCATCCTTATTTTGCCTGTCAGCTGTGGTATAATTTCCTTACAAATTCTAAATCTGTCCTGCTCAGCCTCGTGTAACTTTATGGTTTTCCCTACTGTCACTGTAATATTGGATGTCATTTTACTAGGTAGGAGCTGGCGGTACGATTCTCAGTGATTGCAGATACAGCTGCAAATTTTTAAATGGAGCTCCTCATGTCTATTCCTATCATTTGTAATCTTTTAGTTTTGGCTGAAGAAGAGAAGAATATCAGCTGTACTTTAGCTCTTTTTCTGTCTCTTTGGCCATTACTTATAATACCATACAATTCTTCCAAAACCCTGTCGATAGACATCTTAGACTTCTGGAACCAACTTTTTTTTTGTTTCTTTTTTTTGCATTTTTTTATTGTAAAGATACTGTACAGAGGGGTTACAGTTACATGAGTAGGTAATGAGTATATTTCCTATCGAGCATTGTTACCTCCTCCTTTGTTTTTCCCCTGCCATTCCGTCCCTCCCCAGCTCCCCCCCCCCCCCCCCCCCCCCCCCCGCAAGTTGGAAAGTTAATTTTCAACATAGTGTCTTGTACATCTCATTGTTACAATGGGTCAACCTGTATCCTTATTTCAGCATTTTGTTATTTCCCTTCCCCTCCCCAAATTAGAAAAATGTATATACAAGATGCAGGGCACTGGAATCAAATACAGTAACAACAGGGGTTATACTGTGGGGGAAGAACATACAAAAGAAACAAAAAAAATCACATAGTACATTATATATACATTGAAAACAACAAAAAGAAAGGTAAAACCACTTGTGTCCCTATCTTGGGGTTCTTTTTACTTAGAATCATCTTATCTGGTCATATGTACATAGCTTTTGACTTTTTCTGCTTGTCCTAGACATATACTAGTTATTGCAAATAAGCAAAACCATGGGACCTATGTTTCTTTGGGTCTGGCTTACTTCACTTAATATGACTTTTTTTCCTAGTCTTTCCATTTCCTAACAAATGAGGCAGATCATTCTTTCTGATTGAGGCATAGAATTCATATATATATATGTATATGTATATATATATATATATATATATATATATATATATCACATTTTCTTGATCCATTCATCTACTGAGGGGCATCTGGGTTCGGAACCAACCTTTTAATGACCTGTTTATTAAGTAATTGTCTCATCTCTTTTTAACTAGCAGGATTTATTCAAGCATTTACATCTTCTCTAGAGCTTCTAAGAATGCCTATTTCTTTCTTTCTAAGTAGATGGTGCTGTGTGTTTGTGTGTGTGTGTGTGTGTGTGTCTACACTATTCATCCACCTGAGGACAACCACTGTCAATGTGATTCATTTCCTTCTAGATTTCTCCTCCCTGAAATCTTGGCATGGTTTTAACAGCATTTGATAAACAACTGCTGATTTCATTGGCTATTTTATTATGATATTCTCCATGTTACTAAGATACTTAATAAACACAATTTTTGATATTTACCTCTAGTACACTGCTAATATAACAGTTGAATTTACTATTTAACTTTGAACAATTAACCTGTTTTTACTCCTACAAATAAAACAAGATGAGCATCTTTTATTTTTTGTGACTATTTACTTAGGGTGGATACTATAAGAATTAATGCAAGTCAAAAAGAATTATCTTCAGAATACATATTAACATTTTTACCCAGAATTTATCTCAAATAACAAAACTGTAAGCAAGGCATCTTATGCCTGTTGACTCATTCTTATTCTTCCTTTTTTTATTTTTGCTGAATTTCAAAAGGTTGTGCAAGGGGGTTTGCGAGTTCACATGTCCGTCAGCATATGCAGTGCTCCCTGATCAGAGTCGCCCCTCCATCGTCCTCCCCAATCCCGTCTGCTCCTCCCCAGATTTGTTTCACTTCCCTACTTCCTTCATCATGTGTTTACACGGACTGTTCTGCATTTGCTCTCTTGTGCATTTTTCACGTATGTATCCTCCTCCTCCTCCCCTCTCTTATAATTTGGTGCAGCTTCTGATATTCATCTTGTTAAACTGTTAATTGTTTGAAATGTTTACCCCATGGAGTTTCACTCCTGCACACTGCATAATTTAGTCAACTAAATTGTGCACACAGGTGCTTCTCATTGATTCCATTCTGAAAGCTCAGCCCTAGAAAGTCTGGTCTAAAACCCTTATAACGTTACAATCTCTGCATATCCAGACTCATCTAGCATAGAAAGTAGATGGAAGATGGGCATTGCATTGTGGTTCATGCCTACAATTCTAGCTACTCAGGAGGCTGCGATGTGAGGTTTACAGTTCAAAGCCAGCCTGGGCAGGGAAGTCCATGAAAGTCTTATCTTCAATTAACTAGTAAAAAGCCAGAAGTGGAGTTATAGCTCAAGTGGTAGAGCATCAGTCTTGAGTGATAAAAACTGAGTGAGAGCAACCAGGCCCTGAGTTCATCTACACACACACACACACACACACACACACACACACACACACACACACACACACACGGGGTGTGGGGGGGGGACTGGGCATGTGAATCAAGTGCATCAAGTAAAAGAGTGCTTGTGCAACATACAATAGATCCTGAGTTTAGTCCCACTACAAAGATAGGAAGGAAGGAAGGAAGGAACAAAGGAACGAAGGAACGAAGGAAAAAGAAAGAGAGAGAGAGAAGGAGAGAGAAGAGGAGGAAGAGGAGGAGGGAGGGAGGAAGTCAGGAAGGATGGACTTTTCCAATGGAAATAATCTGACAAGTTTCCTCTGTCCCAAAGCTAGAGCTTACACAAGGTAATTTTCGCCAACATCCTTCATCTGGCTCAGGACTGAGAACTTCTTTGGTATAAAGCAGGTTTTTCAATCTTCTCTTTTTCTAAACAGCACTGTTTCCTCCTTCACACTTGACTTGTGAAAACAGAGATAGATTTTTTTTGTTGGGGTCCGGTCGTGGGGCCTGAACTCTGGGCCTGGGCGCTGTCCCTCAGCTCTTCAGCTCAAGGCTAGCGCTCTACCACTGGAGCCACAGCGCCACTTCCAGCTTTTTTCTTTTTGCTTATGTGGTGCTGAGGAATCAAACCCAGGGCCTCGAGTATGTAAGGCAAGCGCTCTACCACTGAGCCATCTTCCCAGCCCAGAAATAGATTTAAAAGAAGCCCCTCTTGCAATTTTTCCCCCCCTGGGCTACTTGAATATTCCCATCTCTTGTCTCATTTGATTCTCCCCTGATGGAGGAGTATGCACCATTACCCAGTGGGCAAATGGAAGAACAAAGCCACAGAAGAGCCACGGCTCACCTGTGTCAGTCTGCTGGGCGCAAGGCCCACAGTTCTCCATCCAGGGTCCAGGCCTTGTGACTCCCAGGGGACTGAGGGGCCTCCTGGGCCCTGATTCTCTTATGGGCACTGCCCAGACGATCCTGGAGTTTTGCCCAGACTCTTGTTTTTGTCTTGGCCCAGGCTTCTTGCCTAACTGCTTCAGTCTGCCACCATCTGTGTTCTAACCTGTCCATCTGCCAACTTTGCATCATTGAGTGACATAATCATTTAAGAGAAATTCCCTTCCATGTATCTGTGACCCTGAAGAGGTTTCATTTGAATGTCTAGTGCAGCTATTTCCCCCTGCATACAGCCCCTGGCCTCGTGTTTGTTTGCAGCTCTGAGCTATCTGGGCAGCAACCATCTCCTGTATACAAACATCATTCTTCTGGGTATAAAAGAACATGTGCTTTTGATGCACTGTAAATTCCCCCCAGGATCCAGCCACTAGACCATCACTGACCCCATGAGCTTTCTTCCCGGATGTGCTGTGAAACCTCTCTCTGTGTCCTTACGCCTCTGGCCCCGGGAATGGGAGTTCCATGTGAAACTCCCAGGCCTGAAAAAGTCCTGCAAATCCATTTCCCTTCCACTGGCTGGAAGCAGAACTCTGAAGTGGCAGAGCTTAGATTCCTGAAGCAGCCCTTGGGAGACAGCTACGAGCCAATTAGGAAAACCCATTTTGGACCTTATGTGAACAAGGTACTCGTTTCTATCTTGCTTATTTCACGGCATGTTTGGGAGTTCGTCTCATGAATTATCCCTACCTAATAATATGGCCCTGAATATTTCCATAGATAATAATGGATTACTGTCGTGGCTTCATGATAGAGCAGAATTAAGACATTTGTTTACTCATGTACTTATGGATCAAACTCAGGACTGTGCACGTGCTAGTCAAGACTGTACTGTGGAGCTGCATAGCACCCTTTGTTAGATAGCGAGGGCTGGCCTTGAACTGGTGATCCTCTTGCCTCAGTCCTCTGATTACTCAGAATACAGGCTTGTCCTCCTTGCTCAACAGGATACTCATTTTTAAGTGGAAAATTCAAAAAATAGTAAAATTATTTATGCACGTGGAAAGAAGCAGACAGACTGACATATCTTTTTCAGGAGATGGACTATTACACTTCTTGCAAGCTTTGAATCTACAAAACAAATCTTTATATTTCCATTTTGACTTGTGTGTGTGTGTGTGTGTGTGTGTGTACATGTGCATGTGTGCGCACCAGTACTGGGGCTTGAATTCAGGGACTCATGCTGTCACTGGCTTTATCCATCAAGACTATCACTCTACCACTTGAGCCACACCTCTACTTCAGCCTTTGCACTAATCAACTGGAGATAGGAGTCTCATGGACTTTCCTGTGCAGGCTGGTTTTGAACCTTGATCCTCAGATCTCAGCCTCCTGAGTAGCTAGGATTATAAGTGCTCAGCTCCTGGTTTGACTTTTTAAATATTGTGTAGTCGTATTACATTTGAGATGATCTTCTCCTAGGGGTGAGAAAGGGAAGATGATTTCAAGTTGAGCCACCTGGACCAAGCCGTAGACGCACCTGTAGGGCAAGCTCGGCATGTCCAAGGATGGCTGTGGCTGGTCACCGGAGGCAGGGCACATGATCGGGAGAGGCCCATGACCCCTTTCCATGACAATGTGGCTGAGGTGGGTCATCCTTCCCACTTGTGAGGAAGAGCTCCTGAAGAGGCACTGGTGATTTTTGAAGTGTGTGCAGAACTTGCAGAGCCATGAGACGCATAGAGTACATGAGTTCCAGAGTCTCCGTGGGGAGGACTCGAAGCTTAGGGTCCAGTGACAGAAACAGGGGAGTCTGAAGGAATAACGGAGGGCGGTTATTCTGAGAGGCAGACAGTACTTTGCTGCTGTTGCTCTTGGCACAGCAGCCATTCTTGATTCAGTTAGTGACCATCCTCTCCCTCAGCCCAGAGCCAGAATTCCCTCATCTCAGCCTTGGACGTGAGTTGACCACGTCACTGAGCGAGCATCTGTGCATTTCTAAGTATGAATATTTGGGGCAGGTGACTTGCTAAATAACTCAAATTCACAAAACAGAAAAGGAAAAACAGCTAACCAAAATTCACCCATCTTCTACTTAATCCTACCCTTCCTCTTAAATAAATAAGCTCTCATTAACTGTCTGCCTGGCTCTGGGGCTGAGGACTAGCTTGTAACATTTTTATTCCCTGGATGGGACAGGATACATGGTTAGTTTATCTGTTTTTCCATTTAGCTTAGCCGGCTGAAAACAACCAGGAAGATTTCCCTATCGGCACATGGCTGATTAAAAGCACACCTAACCACCCAAGTCAACCATCCAGAGATAGATGCCAAAGGATTCTTAGCAAACCTTCATGACTGGGAAAATAAAAAACTCGCTCTAGAAAGTAATCTGCTTTGTTAAAGGGTAACTCCTTTGTACAACTACTTAAAGGCAATAATTTTAAGAATATTTAATCCGTGGGATGTTAGGTGACAATGAAGGATTTATGCTAAATTGATAAATATGTTTTCAAGGCCAACAAAAGTAATTTGGAGTTAGGTCCTAGTGGCTCACATCTGTAATCCCAGCTACTCAGGAGGCTGAGATCTGAGGGTTTCAGATCAAACAAGCCCAGGCATACAAATCCTCCTAATTAATTAAGCAACAAAATGTCAAAAGCGGATCACATGATAGAATGCCAGCCTTGAGCAGAAAAAGTTCAGCAAGAGTACTAGGCCCTAGTAGCAGTACACACACACACACACACACACACACACACACACACACACACACACACAATCACATAATTGGGGGTCATTAAGTTACAGATGTACATAGTCTCCAGGCATCTCAACTCTGAGCTTGTTTTCGCCAGCAGTCGGTGTTTGGTCCTCCTCATTGATTCTATAGCCTAGGTCCTCTCAGAGTCACCCTCATCTGGCTTCCTGGGGGAACAGCTTCAATGTCGCACTCTAGATGTTATTCTTGCATGGCACGGAATGCATCTTACTTTCACCCACTGAAGTTCCTGCTGTTCAGACCACCTCCATTTTCCCACAAGCCTTACAACTCACTGCACACAGTTTCCGCACATTTCTCCCAGAATCGCTTCTGCTCCAGGCCTGCTCATGGAAGTCCTCTCCTAAATGTATCATTTGCCCCGTGAGCTCCGAAGATGGTAGCAGGACGTTATACTAAGTATTTCTGCCTGTCCCTCACAGAGCTCCCCAGCTCCTGCGGTGACTTTTCCTAACCTGTCCCTCTCTCCAGATGTTGTATGCCATCCCTAGCTTCTTCTCCCACAAGAGGATAGTTCCCCTTGTTTCAAGGGGGCTGGGGGGGCAGTACGGGGTGTCATTAAGGAAATATCCTTCCCTTCTCTGCAGAGGCAGACTTATCTGAAGAAAGACACTTCCACTGAAGACTGGCCTTAGATCCTGGCTCTACTGTACTACTCAGGGTCTTGATGCTGTCAATCATCTCCTCTCTCCCCAGCCTCTTCCACTTTCTCCCAACAAGATTCTTCCTTGGGCACCGTGCAGATATTTCCAGGTTTCTCACATGTTAAAGAAGTCCCTACTTTTGATCTCTGACTTAGTTGGTTGCTGCCCATTGTGTCCTCATGCCCCCTCCTCACCAAGACCGAGAGTGACTCCTATCTCTCCATCTTCCTGTGTATCTCAGCCTTTTGTGATTTACCTCTATTAAAACCATACTCCTGAAATTACCATTGCTAAGATAATTCCAAGGGTCTTCAGGCTTATACATTCACGTTCTCATTTGATCTCACTGCATTGTTTGATGCTCCTGACCCTGTCCCCTGTCCTGGATGCTAGAATAACCTTTCTCCTTGTTTGGCCTCTTGCTTCTCCACATTGTTTTTTGCAGACTAATTCCTGGACTCATCTTCCTATCCATGTTTTAAAAAACAGAGTTTAAAACCAAACAATATAAGTGAAATAAACCAGGCACAAGACAAATACTGCCCAATCTCCCTCATTTGCGGACTCTGAAAAAGCTGATCACATAAAGTAGAAAGCAGCAGGTGGTGGCAAGCTCAGGGAGAAGCCAGGAGGAAGGAGGTGGAGGTCAGAGGGTCAGAAGCTCACCTGAAAGAGGAATAACTCTCAACGGTCTAGTGCTCACACTATACTTAACAAAATGATAGTACACATTTCAAAATAGCTAGAAGAGAGCACTTGGCACGTTGTCAGCATAAGGCAATGATCAGTGCATGAGCTGATGGACATATCTAACTGAATCACTGTGCCACGTGTGCAATTACTGAAATATTTTGTGTGACCTTGTGAGTATATATTATTCTGGGCAGGCTGAAAACAAAAGACAAATGCACAAGAGGATAGCAACAACAAGGTGCCTTCTCTCCTATGTGCAGTTGGGTAATGGGTCTGACTTTGGCTGTGAAATCTGGATGCTCTCACCTGCAACGCTGTCTCCCCAGCCAGACTCTAAGCTCCTCTGTCCTCTCGCAAGCAATCTTCTTGGAGAGCACCCCCCCACCTGTCCCCTACTTATGCCCTAAGCTACAAGGGACAGGAGCAGATACTGTTCATTCAACATTTATTATGTACAGTAGAGGGGGAATGGTACAAACCTGACTTGGAAGCCAGGAAGCCCAGGTTCAAATCCTGGACCAGGTCCTTTGTAGGATCATGTGTTCAGTAGAAAGATCTCTTTACATTCTGCTTCCTGATTTGCCAGGTCTAAGCAACCCCAAGTGTGATGGGCTGACATGAGTAGAACTATCACTATGGAATACTGGGAGAATCCCACGAATGTCAATGGCAGGTCATGTGTGACAGGGCTTTTGCCTTAGAATGAGGCCTTCAATGGCACTCTTTAAGGTAGAAGCTGACTTTGTAGGTAGCCATGTTATAGACAAGATGCCAGGCTGATTCTAAAGAGATCCAGGGGAGGCCATGGACACATGGAGCCTGTCTTGTTGATAGACAGTGAGGAAACTTGGATTTCCCCACGGAAGGAGAGCTTGGGGTCAGCAGAAGGCCCACCAAATCTGCCCAGAGAGGCCGCAGTGTTTTTGCTGGAGCAGCCATATTGTGTATTCTGCACACTTCCCCTGGCTGCCTGCCCTTGGATTCTGCCTCCCCTCATCCTGTAGGAGACTGAAAATGACCCACAGCATACTTCAGTGCCTTGCTTTGTTTAGTAAGTTAAATGAAGAGGAGAATCAGGGAGAATGCAGTCAAGAACTCAACATACATCCTGCAAAATTAAGAAGAGGGAGGGGAGGGATGGGTGAGAATGACCAAAGATGGATCAAGATATATTCTATCCATAAGTGCTTTGTTGAATGGCAACTCCTTTGTACAGCTACCTAAAGATCATATAAACTTTTTTGATTGATATATATATATACATATCAAATGTATATATATATATATGCATATATCAAATATATAATCAAATGTATATATATCAAAATATATATGGTGAGATCTACTGTTGGCAAATAATAACCTTGGCTACTATTTTCTTATCAGTATACATTCTCTAGGAATTGACTTGTGTTGTGTCTACAACAACAACAAAAATAAACACACAGTTCTATGACAGAAAGCTCTTGTGGGCGCTCCCCAGCTTGCATCACCGGAGGTGGAGCTTGCTGCCTCCGTTCCTCTGGTTCTTCTGTTCCTCACTCTTCCTGGCCCCTTGGATCCTATGGGATCCGCCATTTTTCTCTTTCTCTCTCTAGGGTCCTGGGCAGCAGAAGCAGCCTTTGGTGTATGCGAGCTGACCCCAGAGGGGTGGAGGGAGTGCAAATCAGGGCAGCCTGTGGGAGGGGAAAGAGACTACAGGCAGGTGCATGGGCCCCGGCTTCCTGCAGGGTACGAAGGCTCTCCTTCTCTCCATCATCCGCGGACTCTGGGAAGCCTAGAGGAGACGAGCATGCGCTCTGGGAAGCCTAGCTGAGACGAGCATGTGCTCTGTGAAAGCCTAGCTGAGACGAGCATGCGCTCTGGGAATGCCTACTGGGAAAAGCCTGGCTGACACGAGCATGCGCTCTGGGTAACCCCACCCCTGCTTTCATTTTCATTCTGCGCTTCACCGCTTCACTGATCTCCCTGAAACTCTGCCATCTTCCTTTTCCGTCGCCAGCCTTTCCAACACTTAGTAGCCAAGTCACTCTATTACAACACCCTCTGTGTAAAACACCTAGAGAAATTGCTATCTGTTCCCATGATGGGCACAAGCTCCAAGAGTGTATTACAATTCTTCTGGAATTCTTGGCAACTTTGTGATTTTTACTTCCTCAAGGAAGAAGAACTTTAAAAATAATAATCTTTGAGTCATCATTAATTGACATGCTAATCCTGTACCATGTATATCACTCATCTATAATTCATGATATGACTTATAAAGTTGAAAGGCTTTGATTTTTGGCAGACAATGGAATTGGGGCGGCTTGCGTGGGCTCCCTGGCTTTGGCACTGGTCTGACTTGAATGAGTCATCCAAGCTCTCTGCCTGTTTCCTCATCGATGACATGGAGTTAACTCGAGTGCCCAGCTTCACGATTTTACAGAGAAGTAAACACATCAATATATGTAAAGCGCTTGGAATAGGGCCTCGAATATTGCGATCATTCCTTAAGTGTTAGGTGTGCCTTTGTGGCTGGTTTCGTTAGCATGCTGATTTTTCCTGAAGCAACAGGAAACAAGTCAAAATTTTTAAATGATCCAAGTTGTGAGCGATTCATCTTACGCATAGATAAAAATAATCTCCATAAGAAGATAGTGGCTATGGTCTGGGAACAAGCAAGTCAGATGCAGAAGCAGCGTCCTGAGGCTTGAGAGTGCATTCTGACCATTGGGTGGATTCCATAATGGTGGCTATCTGTCTTTAGACATTTGATGAAACAGATAGACATTATATGAATAGTGAAGTCTAATGTAAAATGTGAACTTTGGCTGATTGTGACCATCCACAGAGATCTGTCAGCCATAACTAAAGGCCCTCTGTGGTGGATTGTGGCCCATTGGGCAGGATGCCTGTGGGAAGGCAGGGTGTGCATGAGAAATCTCTTTGCCCTCCTGTCCACTGTTCAGTGAATCCAAAGTCACCCTACAAAATAAAGTCTTGTTAATTTTACAAATAGTCATTAAAGGGGAGAGAGAGGGGGAAGGAGGCGGGAGGAGATGGGAAGGGATGGGAAGGGGAAAAAAGGAGGAGGCAACAATGCTTGATAAGAAATGTACTCATTACCTTGCTCATGTAATTGTAACCCCTCTGTATGGTATTTTCACAATAAAAAATAAATAAATAAAAACAAATAGTCATTAAAACATCCTTGAAAAAACGTGTCCTTGAACTCACATTTTCTGTTCACTTTGCATACACTGAGGTCTGAGTTGTCTTCCGACACACATTGAGAGCCGGCTAAACACTTTGAAAACTCCAATAACCAGAAATCGAAAGAATGCCAGGAATTTTTAAGACAGTCTGCATTAAATGCATTCACCCCCTCCCAGAAACGCTGGGAGCAGGGCAAGAATTCAAATTCTTATTCTCATGAGTCTATCCCAGCCCCCAGTTCATTTTCTGTTATTCTTTGGTTTTGGTGTGGTGATCAGTGTCTTATCTCTGGCCCATTCCAGACCACCTTCAGCAACAATTAATTTCTTACTGTTCACTAACCTTAGGCCTGGTAGGGTACTAGCAAAACAACATGAAGAAGAGATAGTCTCTGCTCATAAGAGTTGAAGTCTAACATCACTCTTAAAAATGGACCTAAAAGAGTTTGAAATTTGGTATTGATATTCCTTCAGCACTGTTCTTTCTGCTAAGGATCGTTTTTGCTATTCGGGGCCTTTTATTGTTCCATATGAATTTTTGGATTGCCTCTTCTATTTCTTTGAAGAATGAGGTTGGAATATTGGTAGGTATGGCGTTGAAGTTGTAGATAGCCTTGGGAAGTATTGCCATTTTCACGATGGTGATCTTTCCAATCCAGGAGCATGGGAGTTTTTGCCACTTTCTAAGTTGTTTTGATTTCCTTTTCCAGGTTTTTAAAGTTTTCATCATAGAGGTCCTTCACTTCTTTGGTTAAGTTAATTCCTAGGTATTTTATTTTTTGTGGGGCTATTATGCATGGAGTTACTTTCCTAATTTCAGCCACACTTTTCTCATTGTTGGCATACAGAAAAGCCATTGATTTTTGAGGGTTAATTTTATACCCTGCTACTTTGCCAAAGTTTTGAATCAGCTTGAGTCATTTGGGAGTGGAGTCCGTGAGATTCTTTAAATACAAGATCATGTCATCTGCAAAGAGAGAGAGTTTTACTTCTTCTTTCCCTTTATGTTTGCATCTTGTCTTATTGCTGTAGCTAGGCATTCTAATACTAGATTGAAGAGCAGTGGAGAGAGTAGACATCCTTGTCTCATTCCCGAGTTAAGAGGAAATGGCTATACACAATGGAATTCTATCAGAAAGAATGACATTGTTCCATTTGTTAGGAAATGGAAAGACTTGGAAAAAATTCTATTAAGTGAAGTAAGCAAGGCCCAAAGAAACATAAGTCCCATGGTTTCCCTTATTTGCAATAACTAGTATATGTCTGAGTCAAGCAGAAAAGGTCAGATAAGTTGATGTTAGGGAAATGAACCCCAAGATAAGTATGCAAATGTTTTTTTTTCTTCCATGCGATTGTTTCTAACATATTTATAAGATGATTTCTTTGTTGCCTTGTATGTCCCTCCCCCACGGTATAACCCTTGCTTTCACTGTATGGAGGGGAAGGGGAGAAGCAAATCGTTTAAATAGGGATACAAGTGGACCCACTGCAACAATGAGATGTACAAGTTGTTATGTCGAAAAATGAACTTTACAACTTTGGTGGGGTGGGGGTGGGGATTGGGTAGGAGGGGCAGAGGGGGGGGAATGATGGGAAGGGATGGGAAGGGGAAACAAAGGAGGAGGCTACAATGCTTGATAAGAAATGTACTCATTGTCTTGCCCCTGTAATTGTAACCCCTCTGTATGGTAGTTTCACAATAAAATAAAATAAAATAAATGGGCCTAAAGAGCCAAGTGCTGCTGGCTCACAAAATCCTAGCTACTTAAGAGGCTGAGATCTGGTTTGAAGCCAGCCCAGACAGGAAAGTCTGTAAAACTCTTGTCTCCAATAAAAACTAAAAAGCAGCAAGTGGAGCTATGGCTCAAATAGCAGAGTGCTAACATTGAGCAAAAGGCTCAGGAACAGTACCTAGGCCCTAGGATTGATGCAGCTGCACACACATGCACACACACACACACACACACACACACACACACACACACACACAAATTGACCTAATGCTAGTTTATTTGTTCTCCATATTGTATATGTTGATCTATTAGCATTACATACTAATTAAAATTATTTTAATGTTTAAACTAATGTAATAGGCATGTGGAAGTCTGACATGCAAGTTAAATTAGATCTGGTTGTTGTCATTGCCATTGGTTTTAAAAATGTGTCAAATGCCTACTCCATGTTAGAAAATGTGAACGGTTGCTATAGGAAGCTAGCTTTATCTTTCAACGTTAGAAAACAAAATGTGACTGCCA
Source organism: Dipodomys spectabilis (assembly GCF_019054845.1). Classification (NCBI taxonomy): domain Eukaryota; kingdom Metazoa; phylum Chordata; class Mammalia; order Rodentia; family Heteromyidae; genus Dipodomys; species Dipodomys spectabilis. The sequence goes on from NW_024871277.1 coordinate 1,192,595, forward strand.
TCATAGATATTAATGAGCAGCTTTAATAAGTCTCTTTGGGGGGAGGGGTAGGAAGGTATTTGCTAGAATTTAAATGCTTAATCTCAGATTTGAGGCCAATAGAGCAGAAAAAAGGCTCAATGTATACTTGAAATGATTCCAGATAAAATGTTTTCACATAGTTTTTTTTTTTTTCAAGAGGAAAATTCATGTGTTTTTAATATGTGTGCACTGGGTTTTGTTTTTTTCTGAACTAAAATAAATGAAAACCTGGTATTAATCGCAGAGAGCCAGTTGCAAACAAAATTAATACAAGTCCTCTGTTCTCAAAATATCACCATGGCATCGCACATAACACCTACTAGACCAATATTAATCGCAAATATGTAATGCCACTGCCATCTAAGTGGGTGTCCACTTCAATAAGTTATCCCATATCCACTCAATTCTCATAATAGATATGATCCACATATGTGCTTTCATTCCATACAATTGGCCAAAAAAGGCAGTATTTTCAACATGGTAGGTCCTATAATAATAGCCAACATTTATTGTTTGCTTGCTTACTTACACAGTCAATTCATTTCATCAATGGCTGAGTGCTTTTTTTCCATTGTAAACATGAAGAAACTGAGTCACAGAGGGTTACATAACAGGGATGCAGGGGAAGAAATACAGGAAGGACTTAAACCCAGTGGGGTGAGGTTCAGGACCCTGCAATGGGCCACCCCATGTCACCTCATATGCTCTTACCCACCAGTGTCCCCAAAATGATTGATAGCTACTTCTTACATGCTGAAACAAGAGGTGTTTCTTTCATGTTTAAAGTCTAAAACAAATAAATATTCAAAGTTACAATCTGCTTCTCTTTCATACTAAATAATACACTAGTTTTTGATGCTATGGACATTGATTTAGATCTCTCTCTCTTTTTAATCTCTTCCTTGGAAATGTCCGTCATTATAAAGTCTAGGCACTCAGACATACATATGACATGCTTACCAAGGAAGATAAAATTTCCTCTGGTTGCTATTAGATTTTCATAGCATGAAGAAAAATACATAGGGTGGACAATAAAGCACAGCAAGGAATTGTGGGAGGATATTTCTCCGTTGTTTTATGGCTGAATCACCAGACAATAACTCAGAGATTGGTTATCCTGGCATATATTTTGGTACCTTGAACCGAAAGAGAAGTAATGATAAAATTGAGATATAATAGCATGAGCCATGTGGTATGCAGTCCATGTAATCTGTACACTGGCATAGATTGATAGTTGTAGGCAGTGTTCAGTTGCTCAAGTGTTGTAACCAGGTGTTCTTATACTTCCATTTATAACTGACTGACCTTGAATAAGACACCCAATGAGCCTGCCTCATGCCAAATTCTACAGGGTAGAACCATTACAACACTTCCTGCTTAGAGCAATGAGCTACCTTGTTGACATATCAGATACTGTTAGTATAAATTATTAGTCAAACAAAAATGCCACTTGTAATAATACTAGAAACACATGAAGATAAGTGGAAGGGGGAAAACTAACCCTGTGCCTCATGGTGTTGCATTCTTTGGGGGCAATGACTGCTTTCCTCTTCTAGTTTACATACTTGCAAATAAATTAGTGAGACTATTTTGGTTTTGTTGGGTTCTGTTTTCTGCCTGAGGTACTATACCATGGGCCACATTCTCCCTTAAGGGAGACCCCTGGATTAGTCAATAATGACCATTTGTCAACAGGCAGAGGTGTGGTGAGACAGAGTGACAAAGCCCCATCTTTCCAGACCTTTCTGAGAGTGCCCATGAGAAAGAGCTGCCAGTGTCCTGGAAACAGCAGGAAACTTCCTCCTTTCCCATTTTGTTCTTTGTGTTTTGGTGGTACTGAAGCTTGACTCAAGGGCTTCACATACTTCACCCAGGACCAAACATTTTACCATTTAAGCCCAGCCAAGACTGGTCTCAGAACGCAATCCTCCTACTTACGCCTGACTTGCAGGCATGCCTCACCTCATCCAGATTGTTCTTGTTCAGGTACACCACTTTCATTGATTAGGCAAAAGCCATTTTCCCCCTGTGGCTTCTATGAAGACAGTGGATGGTAAACAAGGAAATTTTTCTTTATATCTGATGTGTATTTCAGTGTTACTTCTGGTGATACAATTTTGATGTTTCCATATACCTGATTGATTATGAAATTGTAAAACATTAACCATATAATCTTGGAAGTTCCTTCTAAGTTCAAAAGTCTAATAACCCTATAATTTCATGTTGAAATATTACTATTAAATAAGAAGACTGGATTAGTTATCATAGATTAGTTATGATAGAAACATCTGTAATTAGGTAACAGTGTGCTAGCCAGCTTGATTAGAAGTAGCCCTAAGGGTTAACTATAAAAATGATTGGATCTTGGATTTAAATAAATATTAAACATATCATCACCAACCTTGGGCAGAGATGTGTTTTCAGGAAGTCCTGAAAATATCCTAAAGTATAATTTAGTCTTTCCTTCTACTTACCTATCATTCATTCTCTCTGTTTTCAGAAGAGACACAGTAACACTTGTACACATACTTTAGACAGTGTTGTGAGGTACATTTATTAAGTGCTCTATGGACAAGGATATGTCCCTGCACTATGTTAGCATTCTTCCTGAGAAGCCAAAGCCTCAGCACTGAATTCCTTACGACCCAACTGTCAGATGCAGTCAAAGATTTTTACTCCACACATACTTTTCAATTCTTTAAAGCTATGTCACTAATCCCAACATTTTAAGGCAAAGAAAACACTGAACTATGTACTAAAAAACCACATACTAGTAGTGGGAAAACTCTATATTTTCCAGTTATTGTTTGGAGTATTTCTTTTTCTCAGTGCTATTTAAAAATAGCCCCTTCTTGATGGCAGCCTCTGTCACTGGCAGTCTAAAAAAGCAATTTTAGTCTGCCAACTTCTAAAGAATAAAAATGTCAAATTATAATAATTAGGAGGTACTATAAATTAACCACCTGAAAATGCAATCTGAAAAACATAAAGAACAAACAAGTTAACATCTAGCTATTACCAGAAATGACTATGCTTTATCTCCCTTAAAATAAAATTTTACTTCTCTGAGAAATTCGTCTCTACTACAAATCATTTCAAAGAAAGGAATTATTCTAACCTGATTGTGTCACTCGAGAGGAAACATGAGGAAATCATTTCTTACTGATAAATTTGGTTCCTAAATTTTGTATTTTGCTTTTAAATTATTAAATCATTTTTCTACCCACATTTTTTCTTATATTGATGCACAGTGTCCTTTTAAGCATTGTAATTATAAGACATGGTTTGCTCTCTATCGCTTACTGATCATGAATACATTAACATAATTTTCTTGATTAATTTCTTGCACTTATAAAAATTATGAATAACAGAACCTAAGAAGCAGTTCTCTAATGTTCTTAACAAGCAAAAGTTTATTTCCACACAAATATTTCCATTGAAAATGACACAGGAGGGCTTGGAAGGTGGCTCAATGGTAAAGTGCTTGCCTTGCATACATGAGGTCCTGGGTTCGATTCCTCAGTACCACATAAATAGAAAAGGCAGGAAGTGGCACTGTGGCCCAAGTGGTAGAGTGCTAGCCTTGAGCTGAAGAGCTGAGGGACAGTGTCCAGGCCTAGAGTTCAAGTCCATGACTGACAAAAAGAAAAAAGAAAAGAAAAGAAAATGACCCAGGACTTGTTTCACACCACGAAGTATGATAAACCCCAGTTCTGACATCAGACAGGTTTCAAAGTTCTATCAGAAAAGCAGTCTCAGGCTCTCTCTGCTCTTTTCTAGCTCTTCTCTAGCTCTTCTCTTTTCTAGCTATTTTCTCTCTTTTCTAGCTCTCTCTTAGCTCTTTTTCCCAGTTCTCTCTCTTTCTCTCTCTTTCCAAGCTCTCTGTCTTTCCCAGACCTTTCCCGACTGCATGGAGGACCAAGATGGCCTGGTGCCAGCCTGAACGATGAATAAACCTACCCCTTACCTGAAAAAAAAAAGAAAGCAGTCTCAGCAGAAAAGGTCCAAAGAAGATGATGCTAAGCGAAATGAGCCCCGAGAAAGGGACACAAAAGGCTTTATCTTTGTTGCAGTTGTTTTCAATGTACTCATAATGTATTATTGAAGGGTTAAAGTTTTGAGGCAGTGACCACTTTTTGCTTGTTTCTAGCAGAGCAACACGTGGTGGTATTCGAAACACCTGGTTGGTTGTGAGCCTTTATAAACCCTGCAAATCTTTAGCTTGGGGCTCTCCTCCTAGGCTCCACTGTGTGGGAGTGTAGGGTGAGGCCTGAGCTGCAACCCGTCTAAATAAAACCTCAAAACAGCTGTAAAGTCTGACTCTCGGTGGTCTTCTTGGTGGGGGTCCTGCGACCTGGGCACAACACTATGTGATTTTTTTTTTGTTTCTTTTTTATGTTCTTCCCCCATAGTATAACCCCTGTTGTTACTGTATTTGATTTTGGTGCCCTGCATCTGGTATACACATTTTTCTAATTTGAGGAGGGGAGGAGAAACAACAAAATGCTGAAATAAGGATACAGGCTGACCCATTGTAACAATGAGATGTACAAGACACTATGTTGAAAATGATCTTTACAACTTGGGAGTGGGAGGGAGGAGTTGGGGAGGTGAGGAAGGAAGGGATGGTAGGGGAAAAACAAAGGAGGAGGTAACAATGCCAGATAGGAAATGTATTCATTACCTTACTCATGTAACTGTAACCCCTCTGTATAGTATCTTTACAATAAAAAAAACATATTTTTTTTAAAAAAGAAAGCAGTCTCTATTGAGACCATTTTACCTTTCCCCTAAAACAAAGAGCACAGAAACAACTGACATACTCTCTTTCACACACACATATACATTCAAAGATGCACACACACTAACAAACACAAACCTAAGTCTAATTGTATTACCTATATCACATGGTGGAAATTATCTAAATGACCACAAGGGTTAAAGAAAAATTAGGCAGCCGGGCACCAGTGGCTCACGCCTGTAATCCTAGCTACTCAGGAGGCTGAGATCTGAGGATTGTGGTTCAAAGCTAGCCTGGGCAGGAAAGTCTGTGAGACTCTTATCTCCAATAAACCACTAGAAAACCAGAAGTGGTGCAGTGGCTCAAGCGGTAGAGCGCTCGCCTTGAGTTGAAGAGCTGAGGGACAGCGCCCAGGCCCAGAGTTCAAGCCCCATGACTGACCAAAAAAAAAGAAAAGAAAAGAAAAATTAGGCAGACCTCAACTTCTACATGTTGAGATTCTAGAATCTGGCACAAGATATTTAGAACCATCCGCTTTGCTGCCAACTATAAATAAAAAAGAACACACATTGGAAACTCTTTCTCCCTCCTTCCCTCTCCCTTTCTTTCCTTCCCTCCCTCTTTCCCTCTCTCTCCCCCTCTTCCCTCTCCCTCTCTTCCTCCCTGTCACTCCATCTCTCTCCCCCACATCGCCCTCCCTCCCTCCCTCTCTTTCTTCCAGCGATCAATCTCCTCGTCACAGGCTCTGCTGTTAAGAAACGCAGACTAAAACAAATTCCCTGCTTTGTAACTTAGCTCAAATGACCCCTCCTCAGAACAGCCCTATCTGCTGGCCCTACTTGATTGGAGGCTGCTTTCACTGGGTAGTGATGTATTGATGGATCAACTCCCCCCTCCTCCCATTAGATGACCATTTCTTCAGTATCCACTGCTCTATGACAGGGTTCCGGTAAATACACACAAAATGAAAGAAACGACTGCAGAAAGGAAGAAAAGCGAAGGCACGAAGAAGCAGACCTCCCTTGCTGACAAAAACTGCAATGGTCTCTGGTCCTCCCAAATGCAGCCTCTGTAAACACACTCTATTTCTTATTTTTGTCTAATGTGTTTGTCCCATAAAAATAGCCCGGAAAAGAGCTTCCATGCCTTGATTCCCGAATGAAGTGTGGAGCAGCTGGTAAAATGAAGTTATCTGAGATTGTCTCCGAAGCAGCTGGGAAATAAAACTCTCTTCTTAGCTAAATATAACAAGAAGTCATTCAGAACATTCTCCTTGAGGGATAACCACAAGCACACATGTGGACAGTTCTCCATGCCTGCATACGCGTGGACAGTTCTCCATGCCTGCAATACAAACCCTAGGCGAAGGGCTGTACCGTTGCAGGACCTGTGCGTGGTGCCGTCCCCAGAGCTCTGACGAAAGGCTTACTAACAGACCAAGGAGCTGGGCTGTCATAGTTAATACTTAAAACAACAACAACAACAAAAAACCTTTATCCCTTCACTTTAGGACAAGGAAAGGTAAACAGCAAACTAGAATAGTCAAGGAAGCTAACTTCAAGAATGACAGGTGACTTTTTGTCTCACTGATACAGAAAATTTTAAGCCAAGAAAAGAGGAGGCACAGGGCATACGTATAAATCTCCTAACGTTATATTTCTTCAGCAAATGCTATGTTCCATGAAAACCATGTATGAATCTTGACCCGTATTTTTAAAAATAAAAATAGAATGCATTCGAGCATAAAAATGATTAGAATGCTCTCAGTTTTGTGGGCACACATGCAGGAAACTGGGGTCCTAACAGGAAATGTTGCCTTATTTCTAGATTGTACTTGAAAGCCTCTGTTCCAAGGCTGTGGCTCCAATTTTCCCCTCTACACATCAGAATCTCAGATCAGACAGAAATGCAACTTTGCCCATCAATACCTGTGATCTTTAAATAAGTCTGGGTTGAGGCTCCAGAATCTGTATGTGGGAAGAACTGCAAATGATCCAGACTTCAAAAAAAAAAAAAGAGTGAGACACTTGAGAAGTGTGAGAGATAATGTACTCATTGGATTCTTACCACTATAGCAAAATACCTGAGACATTAACTTGTAAGGAAACAAGGTTTCTTTCGGCCCACAGTTCTGGAAATTTCAGCCCATCAGCACTGGTAATTTTGCTTGAGACATCTAGCTACAACTGTCCACCATGTCCGAAGCCCGGAGAAGAGCAAACTGGTTCTCTCAGGACTGAGGAAACAAAGAGAGAGGAAGAAAGACTTGGATCTTAAAATCCCCCTCCAGGTCATGCTTCCAATGATCTAAGGGCCTCTCCCTAGTCTCCACCCATCTGAGCTACTACCATTACCTAATACTACTACCATTACCTAATAGAGACACACTGGGAGCTAAGCGGGCTCAACATCCAAAGGAGAGCAAACAACAGTGCTTCTGAATTATAATTAGATATCATCATAATTCAATAATTGTAGTTTGATATAAAGAATTGCTTATTGTTTCTCTTTCGCTCATTGCAGAGGGTTTCCTTGTGATAAGCATTGTAAGAAGGAGCTTAATTCTGTTTTGTTTTGCTTTGGTCTGTTATAGTGGTTTGAACTCAGGACCTGACACTGGCTCATCTTGCTTCCTCCGCTGGTC